>NC_081825.1:10642500-11892500 GCF_030867095.1 Alligator mississippiensis | reverse complement strand
CTTTGCCAGCATAAGCTACCAGCATCTACCATATTTACTCAAATTTAAGTTAAGTGCGCCCTCCAACTGAGTCAGCGTGGGGAAGAAAACCCTCATCTTAGATAGGCATAGAAAATGGAGTAGGGGCAGGCAGCTCTGACTCTGGCCATGAGCCTGGGTTGGGGCCAGTCAGACCCACAGCAGTCTCCTGGCCCAGACTCTCCCCACTCCCCACTCCATGCCCCCTTCCCCCTTACTGTCAGGGGCAGCTTGGCTCTGGCTCAGGCTGGATCCCTTCCCAGGCAGAGTACAGGGAATCTCCATCTCCTGCCCAGCCAGTCATCAGTGCCAACACTGTTGCATGGCCAGCACTGCCTATGCTTCCACATGCTGTACTCCAGGAGGGAACAAAGCCTGAGCAGGATTTGACAGTAAGGGGTGAGGAAGAGGCAGAGGCTGTGGGGAACTGGGGGTGGAGGCAGGGGCCAAGAAGGCTGCAAGGGGAAGAAGTGGGGAGTGGCAGAAAGCAAGGGAGTCACTAGCCCTCCCCCCCCTCCTCCCCCGAGGCCACTGCTTTCTATGCTGTAGCAGGAGTGGGGATTCACAAATATTTAAAAAAACAAACCCCTCCAATAATTAGATTTTATACCTGGAAAAAAAACACCCTCAGTTCTAAAGTTGTGTACATGAGAAAAATCAGTCTACTATCACCTTAGATTCATAGAATCATAGAAAATTAGGCTGGGAAAGGACCTCTGGAGGTCAATGAATGCAACCCCATGATCAGTGCAGGACCATCCCCAGCTACATCATCCCAGCCAAGCCTTTGTCTAGCAGGGTCTTAAAAGCCTCCAAGGATGGAAAGTCTACAACCTGTCTGGGTAACCTGCTCCATCCTAGTGAGAGTTCTTCATACTATCTAACCTAAACTTCCCTCACTGCAACTTGAGACTGTAGCTCCTTGTTCTGTCATCTGCCACCACTGAAAACAATCAAAATCCATCCTCTTTTGAACCCCACTGCATGTAGTTGAAGGCTGCTTTTAAATCCCCTCTCAGTCTTCTCTTTTCTAGACTAAATAAGGCCAGTTCCCTCAGCCTCTTGTCATAAGTCATCTTATTGTCCACTGTAGCCCCCAGGTCCTTTTCTGCAGAGCTGCTGCCCAGCCAGTGAGCCCCCAGCCTGCACTAGTGCATGGGATTGGTTCATCCTAAGTGCAAGACTTTGCACTTTTCCTTGTTGAACCTCATGAGATTGTTTTTGGCTCAATCCTCCCATTTGTTGAGGTCTCTCTGAATCCTAACACTACCCTCTATTGTATCTTCTACTTCCCTCAGTTTGATGTCAACTGCAAACTTGCTGAAGGTGCACTCTGTGCTATCTTCCAGGTCATTAATGAAGACATTGAACAAAACTGGCTCCAGGAACAACCCTTGGGGAACTCAATTTGATACTGGCTGCCAACTAGACCTTGAGCCATTGATTAATACCCTCTGAGCCTGATGCTCCAATGCGTTTTCTATCTACCTTACAATCCATTCATACAGCCCATATTTTCTTAGCATAATATACAAAAGTTCACTTGAAGACCATAATGGTTCCTTTTGGGTTTCAACTCTATAAATCTATACATTTTTTTTCCCCCACTAGCTACCTAAAAATAATTTTGGATCAAGATGTTTAAGACTTTTGAACTTTGGAAATTCATGACACTAGCTGGGTCTTCCACTATTTTTCAAATTTGGTTTATATCTACTCAGAGCAGAAAGGTAACTGAAAGAAAGATAAGGCAACTGTATTGTAAAAAACATAATTTCTTACTGTATCTGAAACTTAATGAAGGCTAAATTATAAAACCAACAGCTCAGAATTATTGTTCTTATTTAGTTGAAACATCACAAGGATCTAAGAAACTAAAATTTAGCATTTCAACTATCTTATAGTTCCAATGCCAGGAAACTTTCAAATTAAATTTAAAAAAAGCTTAAACTGAAGCACAGTAGTAAACATATTTGAAGTTAATAATAGCTGGAGTTGATGGGGCAGCTGCATTAAGGTTACCCATTACTCTCTCATAAGTCTCCACATTAAATTGCATCCAACTTTGTCAAAGGTTATCCTTTCAAGCTGTAATTTTCCAGGCTTCGCCTCTCTTGGTGGATTGCACTATGTAGTTGAAATGTAGCAGTGGGAGTTTCTTAAGGCCACAGCAGTGCTTTTTTCTATCCTTGAAAAGCATTTGAGTTTTGATTCAGTTAGAGACCAGGGAAAATTAACACTCTCTCAGGTATGATTTTTAAGGCAATATTGCAGCTTTTTCCAAGTTGTACTGCTCATACTCTCGGGTCTGAGTGATGACAGTGATTGCTAAGTGACTGAGTAGAATTCTAACCTGACAAAACATATCTTGGTCCTTGTTTTCCCCTCAGCTGATAATCCAAACTATGGCTCACATTCATATCCCATTGGATTTGGTATATAGTATATAGTAAGAGATGTTGCATGGTAAATGACACTTGAAAATCAGGCCATTTACTTAAGTACCTATTATCATTAATTATGTTTTTATAGTAGCATCAATTAGCTAACCCAGATCTGGGCCTCATTTTAGTGAGACATTGTACAAATAAATAGGGCTGTGTAAAATGGCACAGTTCCGTTCCGACTTCAGTTTAAGGTCTAGACGGAACAGTGTTTTGTATCAAATTTCATTTTGAGTTGAAACAGTCTCACTTTTTTGCTTCATTGAAACAGTGAGGCTGCTTTGATGCTGTTTTGACATTTTGCCCAACTATTGGGCTGGGGAAAGGAACTCAGCCCAGCTGGGCTGAGTTCCCAACCCCAGCCCCATGATCAGGCTGGGGAAACTGAGCTCAGCTGGGCTTGACTTCCCATCCTCCATGCTAGATCGCGCCATGGGGGGGGAGTCAGCCCCCATCCCCATCCCCCAAGCTGGGTGTCTGTGGATGGGTGCCACCTTGGGGAGGGCTGAAGCTGCCATGGAGGGAAGCACCAACCCCCTCCCCACTGCAACTCAGGGACCGCTCTGCCCACCAGCAGCTCACCCTCCCCTCCCTGCCACAAAGGCAGGTAAATCAGCAGTGTGTGTGCATGACACAGGGGTTTAATCAGCCCTAAATTGAAATGGTGTTTTTTAAAACCCACTGCTTCAATGTAGGGCTCCTGTTTCATCTACACATGCCATGCATCTGTTTGTTGCTTGCATGTGTCAGGCACAGTGGGCCTTGAAAGAAACTTTGTCACAAACAGTCCATTGCCCTGGATCATTGTTCCAATGCATATCTATATTGCCTACAAGTATAGGTAGCAGAAGGCTGGGGAAGTGAGGTGCAGAGCCCAGCCTGCAGTGGCAGCCACCTCCACCCCGTGCACAGATTTGGGACGGGGGGGGCACATGCCCCTGGGCCTCCACCAGGATGCGTTCAGTAGCAGGAGCCTCCCTGTGCCCCTGGATGAGCTGCCCAGACTCCAAGCATCCCATGACCTGTCCCAGCCCTGGGGCCTCATTTATCCCTGCTCCTGCTTCTGCCTCTGCCTGACCCCTTCCCTCACTGTGGGGGCCAGGATCTGCTCCCCCATTCCCCTTCCCCATGATAGATTTACCTTCTGGGGGGGAGGGGTGCATGCATGTGCACAAGCACAGATGTGCTCAGCCCCTCCAAATAATATTTTCTCCTTCCACCTATGCCTACAAGTCAATTCCCAAAACCAAATCTCTAAATACCATTTTCTAGCTGTCAGCCAGGTGCAATGTACTTCTGCATGTATCCTTAAATTTTAAACTGGTGACACTGAATGTTTGGAACTACTTATAAAATCTCAGTGAAGATAATCTAATTGATAAGAAAAGAAAAACAAATCAATAAAAATCAGATCTACAATAAATCCAAAGCTGATTAGCCAACTTGCACTTTTTTTTGCTGTAGGTTGTGGGGATTCTTGTTGAGGACATGTGCAAGTGACTGTTACTGCTCAATACTGGGTCCCAGATTGCATGAAAGTTCAAAGCTGTGGGTAGATATGAAGAGTGAATAATTTGGATCTAACATATTCCTTTGGCTTTTGCTCATTGTTTCCCATTTCACAAGTAACGAATGACTTTATAAGGCACCTAGAAATTCAAATGATAAAACTAAAGTTCCAGTGAGTTAACAACAATAAGGAATAGTCCAACCCTTATTCCAAATCTTTCCTTTTGCAAAGGTGAATATTAGCTTAACATTTTATCACCAGTGGGGAAACAGAGGCACATAGGGCTTGAGGGCCACAATCTCATCCACCTATTAGGTGTATAAGTAGATTTAGGAGCCTCAGTGTGATCTTATTCCCCCTGCTCAAGCTCCTGAGAAACAGTTAATGCAAAAAATGGGTGTCTTTTGTGGTTTAGCCTTAAGGCTAAGATGGTTTTATATTGCAAAAAGGTGTATTAATGGATTTTGAGGGACTTGAACAGGGTGGAACATAATCACACTTCAATCCTTAAGATCATTTACATGACTAATAGGCGGTAGGAGCTCTGGCCCTAAGTGATTTATTTTAGATTATGTACTGACAGGTTGTATCTATATGAGACACTGACTGTGCAGTAGCTCACTACTACTGAGCAGTAATGTCATGTGGCAAGAAGCATGATGCTAACGTGCAGTAGTAATGAGCTAATGCACAGTCAGCATCACCAAAAAGCTGTTTGGCAATGAAACTGCACAGTAACTCCGTGTTTGTTAGTTTTTTAAGAAAGCTGAAATATTCATATAATCATAGGTTTCCAAGATCTTGTATATTGTGTAATACTTGGGTATGTGTAAATGACTGCACAGTAACAACTGAGCAGTAAGCATCTTGTGTAGATGCAGCCACAGTGTGGCAAAGGAAGGAACCGTAGTCAAGCCTCCTGCTTCCCTTTTTTTACCATAACTAGTAGGCAGTATTCATCACCATGTCCCTATCAGAAGAAATTTAGCTTTGCTGTTTAGAGAATGCAAAAAACTACATCCTATTGTGCCTCAAAAGCATCCAAGACTTAGCCAAGACTTAAGGCCATGCTAATCCTATGTATTTCCCTTAAGAAAGTAACCCTATTCCATCTCTATGGTGTCTAGGTCTCCCAGTCTCTCCACAGACAGCACAGTGTGTGTGAATAGGGTTTGCTCCTATTCCACCCCGCAGACCTGTAGGTCTCTTTTTTCTGGGAATGGGCAAATTTATGGGCAGCCCATCTTGTCTGGGGACCTACCAAATTCAGGGCAGCTGCCCCCTGATTGTGGTCTGAGCATGGTGTTGGGCACCACTTTAATGGTGGAGAATGGTAGCACATCTTTGTCAATCTCTAGAAAGGGGCAGGACTTCTGTTGTCCTCAGTCAACCAGTGGCATGGGTGGGGCTTGCTGTGCCCCACCATGAAAATCTGTGCCCGCTCTTCCTCTCCCCATGCTTCAGGATGCCAGGGCTTTCCACACATTTCTGTTTTTGAAGCTCTCTTCCCTTTCCCTCCTGCCCCAGCTCACTGCTGATTTTGCACCTTTCCCCAGGTTTTTCCATGGGGACAGGCCAAATTCACAGTTTCCACAAAAGTTGCAAAAGCATGAATTCAGTAGGTTCCTAATGAAGTTATAATCCTGATTGATCTATCTTGCTAGAGGGGAGGTGCAGTTTTCAGATTCAGCTGAAAGAAGTGTCCATAGGAGCTTCTACCTGATGGACACCAACATTCATTTCAATGTGCATTAATATTTCTGTTGCTGCAGTCTAGCACAGAGCATGACACTTGTAGCAGTAGGGTTATAATACAGTCTTCTGAAATATAAAATACGGACAGAAGGATAGAGTCCTACATTAGACATCTGACTGAGTAGGATGGCTTGTTTTATTTATTTTTTTACATCCATTGTAATCCTATGGTGAACTTCTTAAATGCTTATTTACTCTTTATCTGATAACAGTGCCAGAAGGATACAGTCAGGATTGGACCTCCACTTTGCAAGGTGAATAACAGAGTAAAAACAAATGCATTCATGGGACACACAAATCTAATTAAGGCGAGTGGGAACAAATTAGTGTAACAAACAGTTGAAAGGAAGAGGAGAAAAACAAGAGAAGATACACATTGACATGGACATAGCTAGGGATTTTTTGGTTAGTTTTTTAGAATAAATTGTCTATAAATCAGCCAATAAATTTGATAAATCAGAGAAATCCTCCACGTGTACCTGCATTTATGAAGAGTTGCAGTATTGACAGTTCAACCCAGCTCTTGGAAACCTATGGTTATCTGAACATTTCAGCTTTCTTAAGATAAAAATAAAATATTTCTAATTCTCATAGCTGGAGAGAACGCCATGAGAATGTGACCCTTAAAGGAACAAAATGCATAAAGCTAAGGGGGGGGGGGGGGAATAAAAACCTTCCCAATTTATTTTTAAAACAGGACACACAATTTTTAGAAGTTCTGTTTGTGGTTTTTTAATTCTTCAGTTTGGCAATGAGGAATTGCTTAGCAAGATGTTGGTTGTAACTCTGTGTATTAACAACAGATTACTAAAAAAGTCTGTTGTAATCCCCATCCTGACGACTTTTAGCCTAAAGGGTAAGATGTTGGGCACAGATGGAGTTTCAGTGAAGTCATCTAAGGCGGTTAATTCCAGGACTGGAACCAGTATTGGTTGGAGAGAGTGCTCAGGCTTTGATCCTGCACTATTTAACTTTATGGCGATACGTATTTCTATTGACTACAGTGGAACTATGCCTCTGTGCAAAATTAAGCAGGTGTATAAGTGCTTGAAAAATCAGGACCTTAGAGATGATAGATTAATTATGATTACCATTGTTATTGTGGCATTACGAGCATATCTACAGTTCTGATTCTGAGTCCAGTGCTATTGTGTTAGAAGGTATAGAAATGCACAGTCTCCTTCTCCAAAGTCCAAAATTTTAACTTAAAAGAAAATGCAAAAAATAAATAATAATAACAAAACAAACAACCCCTCTTCCTCCCCCCCGGATAGTAAGGATATAGAACAACACTACATTTCCTCTTCAAAGTATTTGGGACCAAACTGTGTGCCCTATTACAGTAGTGTACATCCAAAGAAATTCCATGCAAGATGGTGGAGAGGTAGGTACTGGGCTGGTCCAAAAACAAATTGGGTTGAAGATTGTGTCTCCCTGACTCTTTCCAAATCTTAGAATTTCATCAATATTTTTTTTTGGACCAGTGTCTAAGTCATTAGAAAGTTAACTGTATTGTTCTATTTTAATATATTATATAGGTGCCTACAAAACAGTTATTATATAATGCACTCTGTTTGAAATGTTATGTTTTGGTTTTTTGTCTTCCTCAATGCCATCCTTAATCATGTTGCCTGCTTCTGAGTGATTGCTGAGGTTGACAAACTGTGACTTAAGAGGACCACAGGCAATATTATGCAAACAAGGAAAGGGCAAGTGCAATGCAGGAGCCTGTACAAAACCCAGAAGGTCTATCTAATCCAAGTCATTTGTATGAAGGTTAACATTTAAGTGATTTGCATTGTCATTAATTGGATTAACATTTACCTTTGTGATTGTCCAATCCTAAATGCAAAAAAACCAAAACAATTAGGGCTAAAGATTTTTTTTGGAACTCTATCAAAAAAGACTTTTAAAAGCAATTGTGAGCCTTTCCTGCAGCCATATCTCTTCGATCAATATTGGGATTTAAGAAAGACACTTCTTGTTATTAAATATAGAAATAGGATTTAGCCTGTGGGCCTCTTTCTATCTGCCCTTGTCATCAGCATTCCTACTGAATCCAGTGGGGGATTCTACATGTCCAAGGCTTGCAATATCAGGCCTCTGGCAAAACTGCTTAAATGTGAAATAATATCACTTTAAAGAAAGAAGAAAAGGGGAAGGATGGAAATAAAAATTGGCATCTGCCTACCCCATGGCTTGGTTTGTAGTGACATACAGAAAAAAACCCCAAGGAAATATAAGATGTACCATCATCTATATGGGCTATCCATGCTGCAAATAGCTGCATGGATAGCCAGTGGGAAAGGGGCTCCTCCAGGGCCACAGACTGCCCACCTCTTCACCTGTATGTTGAAATAAACAGGAAGGAGTAGGGAATGGAAGGTAGTTCAACCTCATCTCCCCCACAAGATGCTGATCAGCAGAGCTCCCTTTACACGGTGCAGAGGATACAGACATAGTATTGTGCAATCTCCACTCTGAGAAAAAGGGAACCTTGGAGGCAAATTGAGATTCCCAGGGCATGCGTACACAACCCCCAGAGAGTGCTAAGGTGCATCACAGTGGGGTACAGCACAGCTTCTGAGATACCACTAGAATCCCAAATGGACATAATGTAAGCGTCCTACAGCAGTGGTGGGCACATGCCAATAAGCATGACCGCAAGGCAACTTTGAGGTGGCTATGTTATATCTGTTTCAGGGTTTAGCTATTAAGCTACACTCTGGGTGTGTCGAATGCTACACTCTGGGAGTGTCTACATGTGCATTTAAGCATGCCTAAATTTAATGTGCATTATCTTAATGCGCATTACGTGGGTTTAGGCAGGCATCTACATGTGCAGGCATTAAAGTGGATTAACTCTGTGTGGACTGATTTGGGACTAATGTTAGTCCCAAGTCAATTGACACACACAGCGTTAATGTGCTTTAACATGTCTAGACGTTTATTAACGCACTTTAGCTATTCACGCCTAAATTCAATACCTGCATTTACAGGTATCAAATTTAGGTACAAGTAGCCTAAATTCACCATTTTAATGCACATTAAGGGTGTGCACATGTAGACGTGTGCCCTTGATGTGCATTAAATTAGGGTAATGCACATTAAAGTGCCATGTGTAGACATACCCTTTAGCACTTTCTAATGTGTTCTGAGAACATAGTAGACATGCTCATAGACTCTCTTGTAATTATAACCAGCAGGCCAGTGTTCTGTCATGGCTTGGAGATGGTTAAACTTGTTAGTCTGAAGTCAGGCAAGAAGTGGGGCAGGATGGCATGAGTTCATAGGCAACAGAATTTCTCAGACGCTTACCAGTTAGTCTCTAAGGTGACACCATGCCATATCTGCTTGATAGGGGCTTGTAGCAAAACCAGGATTTTAACCTCTATTTCTAGGTTGTTAATCAATAAAATATCTGAACATTTGCCCCACCAGATGTGAGAACTGCCCACAAGCTGACACCTTAGCTAACCACTTTCTAAAACGAAACTAATTTTTGTCCTATTTTCAATTGCTTTTTACATATCAGCAATAGCTATTGAGCATGGAAGCGAGGGATAAAGCCTCTTAATTAGAACTTCCTAGACCTTAAATGCTGGAGTCTGCAAGTGGGAGGAACAGTCAAAAAAAAACAACCCTTGGTTATATTCAGTTTACACTTCCTTTCCACATCTACTCTCTGCCACTCTGTGACACAATACTGGGTAAGATGGATGTATGGTCTCACATAGTGAATGGCAATCCTTATGTTCTTATTAGCAGTATATCTGCTGGCCAAAAAAAAAAAAGGTTCAGCAGTCAGTCACTCAGAAGGAAATATTTTAATGTGAGAATTTGTCCCATTTATTATCTAACAATTGTTTAAAATTAACTTAAAAATGTAACATAAAACTCATGAAATGTGATTTTATTTTATTGTTTCCTTTCCTTGGTAAAATGTTATTGATCAGCAAGACAGACCTTCTTCAGAAAGACTTTCAGTGCAATACAGTAGCAGACAGTGCCTGATGGTAAAGTGATGTTTTTAGACTTTCTGTACAGATGCCAGCATTTCAAACTTATTTCCTTTGTGTCTAGGAAAGACTGGAGGAATCAATGAATACACAAGATTTCATGAAATAGGAATAAGGGACTCATTTTGGAGATTTCAAACTGTCAAGCCATTGACATACCATGATGCCAACTTTTTATGGCTGTCACAGTGTCTCAAATATGTACCAACATGAGGACTGTTCCAAAACACATTTAGTTTCCCTGCCAAAGTGCTTTTTTTTCTTGCTGATTGACAGAATCCTGACTTCCTTCTAAAACAACAGGAACAAGTGCAGGATTACCTGTTGAGTCTAAATAGACTTCATCTTCCATTTCCCCTCTCCTGTGATTATTGAATGGTTATAATGCTTTGTATCACTTAACTTTGCAAAGCACTTTCGGATACATCTTGTATAGAAGATATTCCACAAAATGCAGTTCTATTACAATGCATTTGTTATACTTTATTAGGTTTAGACTCACATGACAAACTTTGTTATTTTATAAAGTGTGTAATCTTGCAATGTTTGAAGGGTTATATGCTACCAAGGTTATAGTTAGTTGTTGGTTTTTTGGGTTTTTTTTTACTTTTTTAGATAGCAATACCTTGAACTTTACAGGGAACCTCTTCAAAGAACAGCAGCCCAAACATTCTTTTTTTGCCCCATCTCAAAATTTGCAAATTAATGTTACACTTGCAGGAATAACCTTTTAGCACAAAACTTGATTTAAGCACCCATACCTATTTGCTTTCCACAAGCTCTCAGGTAATAAATGGCATGAGTATATAAGTACAGAGTGGTGGTTCCTTTTCTGACTCCATAGTAATTAATTTATATTGCTTTCCCAGGCTACATGTTCAAGAGTAGGAGAAAGATGAAACTGTAACTGGGGATTTTTCTTGGCATATCTCACCTAAACCATTTTTTTGTCACTTCAAGGGCCTTGGGCATTAGAAAGACATCACTGCCCCTGTTTTCTGTCCCCCCCCCCCCTTTCACATTGGGATTTTACAGACTGAAATGTCTGGCCTAACTAAAGCTTTTTTTGCATTGATACAGGCTATCTTATTAAAATGTAATGGTCCATGATATACAGAAGGCCAGCTTTGATGATGAGTCCTTTCTGAACTTAGTTTCTGTGCAATGAATTGCAGCATCTCTCTTCCTTCCCAGATTGGTATGAGTCTCCAGTACTGAATTAACTCCTGTATGACTTATATACAGATAGAGAGAGGTAGTTAGCCATATAAGTCTGAAGTCAGTCAAAAGGCAGAGTAGATTTGCACCTTCAGGTGCAAATGCACAGTACACGTGTGCATTTCCTTGGGAACTAATAGCAACGGCTCATATTTGTGCCACTGCTACTTGTCCCTGGGCAGGTCCCTGCACGCGTGTGGCAAATTGCCCTGGGTGGGGTAGGGAAGGCTGGGGCCATCACCTGGGCTGGCCACAGCAGCCTTACCTGAAGTCCTGGGACTAGAAGCAGCAATCTGGGCACATGGAGCCTGGCTGGCAACGAGTGTGGCTCTGGCTGGCATGGCTCCAGTTTTGGGTGGTGCATGCAGCTATCCCATATGCCACACCACTCTTTTTTGATGCATTTTTTTTAGATCTTGGGATTTCCCAGTACCTAATTTTGCCCACATGCTACAAATATGCAGCAGAATGAACAGACATGTGCCACATGCATTTTGCAGCTCCTCAAAAGGCTTTGAGGTGCCACACACTGTGCATTCCTAGTCATGGGGATCTGGCCTTATAGACTAACTAAATAAGATATATATAGTGTATACAGATGCCCATACAATGATGTTGCTATGGTGCCATGCTTTAGTAGTTTCTTTTGGAAGTGCTAAAGCATGGTGCGATAGCAACCTGTACTGCACCATACACTGGGCTCATGGTTATCTTTAGCCACTACTTCACCACAGTGGTGCGTTATAATGAAGGAGCACACCACTATGATGAAGTAGCTTCTGGTCACATGTAGGTGCATGTGGTTGCTACGTCATTATAGCTGTCAACTAGACATTGAGTCATTGATTACTACACTCTGGGCCTGATGCTCCAGACAGTTTTCTATCCACCTTACAGTTTATTGACCTAGCTGGTACCTCCTTAGCTTCCTATGAGAATATTATGGGAGACTGTTTCAAAAGCCTTGCTAAAATTAAGGTACAGCACATCCACTGGTCTTCCCCACATCCACAGTGCCAGTCACCTCATCATAGAAGACAATCGGGTTGGCCAGGCATGACTTGCCATTGATGAATCCATGCTTCTCCCCCAAATGCTGTTATTTGTAATTTAAGCTACTTGTACCTACACAAATCTTACCTACACATATATATTTGGCCCCAGCAACCAAGCATACATATTTTCAAATGACCAGGGAGGCCATAATGAGTTATTGAAGCTAAGAAAATGAAGCTAAGAAAACCGAAAAAAAAAAAAAATAAAAGGAAAACACTTGCTAGCTACAAAGGCAAGCAGGGAAAACTTTGTGAAGGAGATTAAGACGCTTTTATAAGGGAAAAATATTCTGAGCTACAGTGATTCAATGATACTTAAACATGTATTTAAGTAATTTTCCATTCTCAGAGCATAAACAGATCTGCACTATGTGCTACTACTACTTGCAAGGCTATCAGTGGATACATAGATATAATTAAACATTGCTTTCCCACCTCTTTTTTACAAATAAAGATATATTTTCAGCTTTCAGGGTGAAGAAAGATTTGCCTAACTTGATTTTCTGGCACAACAAAACATAGGAGACATTAATTATGGAGACCATGCTAAACAACTCTAGAACTGTTTGCATATGTACCATCCACTAAATAAACACATACGTAATATTTATCGTGCAGTAAACCATTGCATTTGTTTCTAAGTATTGTGGTCTTCTCTAAACACTTACCACTTGCCAGAGACAATTAGAAAATGTCATTCATTGGTATCTAGGTAGGTATTTTCAAGGTCATCATTGTTTCATGGAAAATCATTAACTGGGAAGGTTAGTTGTACATAAATGAATAGTGACCATGAGCTGATCACCTTTACTATCCATCACAAAGCTGGCAAGTCAGTCAGCAATGCAGAAGCCCTCGACTTTAGGAAAGCTGACTTTGACAAGCTCAGGAGACTTGTTGGTGAGGCCCTAAGAGACCATAACTCGACAGGAAGAGGAGTCCAAGAGGAGTTGTTGCTCCTTAAGGGAGTGATCCTGACAGCACAAGGGATGTCCATCCCATCTAGAAGGAAGAGCAGCAAAAGGGCACAGCGAACCCCTTGTCTCAGCAGGGAATTTGAGGACCTCCTACACCTAAAAAGAGAGACTTATAAAGGATTGAAGGCTGGAATCACCACCAAGAAGGAATACTCATCACTGGTCCATACCTGCAAAGAGCAGATCAGGAAAGCCAAGGCTGCAACCAAACTCCATCTGGCTTCGCATATCAAAGAAAATAAAAGTCCTTTTTCAGTTATGTAGGGAGTCAGAAAAAAAGCAAGGGTAACATTGGACCCCTGATGAACCAAATGGGACAACTGATAACCAATACCCAGGAAAAAGCCAACCTGCCTAATGGGTACTTTGCATCCGTCTTTCATCAGCCCAAAGGAACTGCTCTGCCTAGCATGATGCAGGCTGGCCAGGGTGAGGAAATATTTATACCCAGCACTGGTGTAGACCTTGTAAAGGAATACCTTGATAGGCTGGACACCTTCAAGTCAGCTGGTCCTGACAGACTACAGATTAGAGTACTCAAGAACCTGGCAGGTGTCATAGCCCAACCATTGGCAAAAATATTGGAAACCTCGTGGTGCTCAGGTGAAGTACCTGAAGACTGGAAGAAGGCCAATGTGGTACCCATCTTCAAGAAAGGGTAGAAAGTAGATCCTGGGAATTACAGGCCAATCAGCTTGACCTCAATCCCCAGTAAGTTTCTGGAGAAAATTATCAAAGAGATCCTTCTTGATACGCTGGCTGATGGCAACATCCTGAGGGACAGCCAGCATGGATTTGTTGTGGGTAGGTCTTGCCTGACCAATCTCATCTCCTTCTATGACCAGGTGACAAATTACCTGGAAAAAGAAGAAGAAATTGTCATCATACATCTGAACTTTAAAAAAGCCTTTGATCTGGTGTCCCATGACCTCCTCATGGAAAAACTGGCCAACTGCTACACTACAGCTACACTACAGTCCAATGGCTGGGAAATTGGTTCTGAGGTCGGACCCAGAGAGTAGTAGTCAATGGTAGCAAATCATTATGGTGCTCCATGACCAGTGGTGTCCCCCAAGGCTTTGTCCTTGGACCGGTTCTCTTTAACATCTTTATCAATGATGTGGACATGGTGTCCAAAATGCACTGACCAAGTTCGCTGGTGACACTAACACTTTGGGGCAGAGCGTCCACACCTGAGGACAGGCTAGTGATCCAGGCTGACTTGGATAAGCTTCGTATGTGGGCAGATACAAACCTGATGACATTTAATACTGATAAATGCAAGGTACTCCACCTCGGGAAAAAAACCCCACAGCACGCTTATAGGCTCAGCAGTCCTACGCTCATGACTGACCACAAGAAGAACATGAGCCACTAGTGTGATGTCACAGCTGGTAAAGCAAATAAAACTCTGGCTTGCATCCATAGATGCTTCTCAAGTAAATCTCAGAATGTCATCCTCCCACTGTACTTGGCCTTGGTGAGGTTGCAGCTGGAGTACTGCATCCAATTCTGGGCTCCACAATTCAAGAAGGATGTGAAGAAGCTTGAGAGAGTCTAGAGGAGAGGCACACACATGATCAGAGGGCAGGATAACAGGCCTTATGAAGAGAAGCTGAGAGCCATGGGACTCTTTAGCCTGGGCAAGTGCAGGCTCAGGGGGAGCTGGTGGCTGCCTATAAGTACATAAGGAGTGTACATCAGGATCTGGGAGAACACCTGTTTGCCAGAGCACTCGAGGGATAACAAGGACCACTGGTCATAAACTACTCCATGACTGTTTTAGGCTGGACATAAGGAAAAATTTCCTCACTGTCCAAGCCGCCATGGCCTGGAGTAGACTCCCTGCAGAGGTGGTGCAGGCACCTACTCTGGACTCATTCATGAAATGTTTGGATGCTTATCTTGCTGGGATTCTTTGACTCTAGCTGACTTCCTGCCCCTGGGGCAGGGAGCTGGACCTGATGATCTTCAAGGTCCCTTCCAGCCCTAACATCTATGAAATGTATTAAATCTATTAATTAATTTTTAAAGGTAGAAATCTCAAGATTTAATCAAGAGATATTATCTATTTATCTAAGGGATATGTGGAAATATTTCAGGCCAACATAGATTAGACTATTTTATGGAAAACTACCATTCATCTGACCACAGTATCTATGGATTCTTCTATACATTGTAAATCTCAACCAATGTCCCATATACCTTTGCTGGTTTTCATACTGCATCTCTTCATTTGGCACACTGTCAGAAATATATAGAGAAAAACATTACAAGTAAACTGCTGGCAAAGAAAATCTTCTGTCTTTCTAAGTCAATAAAACAGATTTCTGAAAAATACATCTTCTTGTAAAATGTCCAATATTACATATGAGGAGAAACTGAGAAAAGATGATAGAAACAACATGATGTTGTTACAGACTGAAACATCTGAAAATATATTAGGCTTACTTCTCATTAGCATTATAATCTGTCCAAAATGTTCCTGCACTATAAGAATTCGTAATACTGAATAGGTTTTGTGTAAGGATTCTTTATATGGTGGAAAAGCATCATGGTGTAAATGAGAATCCAGCCTCATAGCCATGTAACCCTTTTTAACAGGGCTTTTGATTTTATTTTAAAGAAGTGAACACAAAAAAGACAGAATTCTTCCTTACAATAATAGTGTCTTGCATTCATAATGAAATGCAAACTCTAAAACTCTTGGTTCAGAGATGATACATTTTATTAGACCAATTAATTTTTTGTGGTGATTTCTTAGTTGGATTATTATTATTATTTTTTTTTTGGTCATTTCTTTGTTGGTCTAATAAAAGGTATCATCTCTGAACTAAGAGTTTTAGAGTTTTGCATTATTTTTTGTCTCAGAACAACACAGCTAACAAATACATCCCTTGCATTCATAATGGATCTTTCAATTACAGCTGAAGGAATGTTGTACCTACCCTTTAAATACAGTTAGGGAATGAGTGGAGGATGAGAGTTGCTGATCAACAATGCTATGCCAGATGTTATGATGGGAAGTGAAGAAGAACATTTCCTCCAGTCGAGCCTGAAGATCAATGTGCAGCTGGATGTTATCCCACTAAAATAAAATAAAATAAAATAAAATAAAAAGTTATGCCACATTCCACAATATTTAAGTTGAAAGCTCAGACAATATCATAAGCCTAAATAGTATGGCTCCAACTATAAAGACTGTAATGATTTCACCGTTTACTATTACAATGAGCAAAATGGGCAGTGGGAGGTCGAAAGACATTTTGTCAACATCAGGTCAGCAAAACAGAAGGCTTCATTAAAAGTTAATGAGGTAGGATGAAGCTAATGGGAAGCAGAGGTGGAATTCATAGAGGCAGATATTATCTTTGTGATGCATGGCAGGTTTTAACACATGGCCAAGACTGAAACACCCTTACAGCATCTATTTTTATCTCCATGATTTTTTTAGAGGAACCCCATTATTTTTCTGTGAATCTTAAGATATGTGTTATGATCTGTCTGGAACAATTATGTACCAATACTGTGTGTACAAATGTGAACAGGAATACATGTCTATTGTAATGCATTTAAATTGAAAAAAAATGTATTTGGCTTTATTCTTTCCAAAGGTAAATCAAAGCCAATTTCATCTGCCAGAAAAATCAATGGAAAAACCCTCTTTTTTTTTAAATTGGAGCAGTATCAGCATTTGATTGGCAGGTAATCCTAAGGTTTTATATATATTTGTGAAATTTGAATTTGGAACATTTGTTTGAAATTATTCTTTTTTCCCCTTCTTTATCTGCTTCTTATTTAGGTGGGTATTAAGTACACCTGACCCCGCCTTGCAATTTTATCGGGGTGAGATTCTATTTCATCTCTTTTGTGTCTAAGTGGACTCAAGTGCCTAAGTGCAAGTCTATTCCTCCCTGCTCAAGTTCTTAAAAAACTATTACTACAAAAGGTGGGGGAGTCTTCCTCTCTACTTTTCTGTAACTCAGTTTTAACGGTCAGATGATATTGTGTTAATACTACATACTTGCAACATGGCGTTTCAACAACTTGAACAAGGTAGAATAGAATCAATTTTAGTCACCTAAGACCACTAAAACACTCAATTGGTGGAATAGATTCTGGACCTAAGTGACTAGATGTTTTTGGATTACATCTTAGTCAATATGGCCAAGCCATGGCATATGCAGCACAAATGGCACATGCAGCTGCTAGGTGTTGCATGTGAGTAAAGGGAGGTGCTAGAATAGAGGTGACACTTTTCAGGTGAAGTCAAAGACACAGGAGTGTGCATCACAGGACCAGTGCCCAGGCCAGAAAATAAGGGAGTTTGAGGAAGAACTTGAGTGGGGAGTTCTCTGGGGAGTTTGCTCAGGCACTTTCATTTTCACCCTTACTTCATTGGATGGAAGAAGATGAAGGAGGAAGAGGGAACATTTTTTTTTCCCAGGAAGTAGCAGCAGAAGAGGAAAGAGGAACTGGCAGTATAGTCAACACATAGAATACATAGCAATGCCCAAACCCCTGCCACTGCCAGCCCTTCCTCTGTCTGTATCTGGGGGCTCTGTCCAGGCATGGCCTCTGGCTAACAAGGCTTCTACCCAGGTTCTGGCCTGGCTTTGCATGGACTGTGGACTGCAACCAGGTTGGGGAGTGCTTGATGCAAGAGGTGCCTCAGGGAGTGCTTGT
The DNA here is from genome assembly GCF_030867095.1 of Alligator mississippiensis. Taxonomy (NCBI): domain Eukaryota; kingdom Metazoa; phylum Chordata; order Crocodylia; family Alligatoridae; genus Alligator; species Alligator mississippiensis. The sequence goes on along the minus strand of NC_081825.1, from coordinate 11,874,818 downwards.
GATGTGAGAGGTGCCTCCTAGTGGATTCTTTCAGGAATCAGGTAAGGGAGTTGTAGGAGGAAGTGGATAGCTCAGAGGCATCTGTGAGCATGAAGCCTTCATCAACTTGATGAAGACCTCCAGCAGCATGGATGAGGAACAACCAAAGGCATTGGAAGACAGATTGTCTAGAAGATGAAAGCTGGCAGCTTGTCACCTTTAGCAGTGGACCTGTGGCTGTCCATCTGGAGAATAGGTCCTTGCACTGGATGAGAAGGAGCCCACTCCAGTGGCAAGCATGGCCAATCCATGCATGCCTATGGGAGAGAAAATTAAGACCGCTGCTACCAAGAGGACTTGAAGGGTGGTGATGGTTGGTGACCCCTTCCTGCAAGGCACAGAGACATCCATCTCCCAGCAGATCTGTTGGCTTGGGAGGACTACTGCCTGCCAGGAGCCCAAATCTGAGACATCAAAGAAAGGTTGCGTAGATTCATTCAGCTCTCTGACTACTATCCCATGCTGTTTATCCATATGGGCATGGATAGTACTACCAGGAGTGACCTTCAGTAGATCAAAAGTAATTACATAGCTCTTAGTGCCAAGGTGAAGGGGCAAGGGGCCCAGTGGGTGCTTTTGTCAATCTTTCTAGTTAAGGGTAAAGGTCCAACTAGGAGCAGAGAGATCAACATCCTAGACATCAACATGTGGCTGCATAAATGGTGTTGCCATTTTTTAGACCATGGGGTGGTGTTCCAGGAAGATGGACTGCTGGGAAGCGATGGCATCCACTTGACAAAGAGATGGAAGAGTGTCTTCACATACAGGATTGCTAACCTATTGAAGCAGGCTTTAAATTGCTAGATTTGCCAGGGGATAAAGACAGAAGACCAGAGGTATATAAACAGTCTGACAACCTATATAAAGGGAAGGGGAAGTAAAGGAAGCAATAACAGATGCTTTAGCAATGTTCTCAAGGAAAGGATAGGACAATCAGTTAAATACCAGAAATGTTTATACACTAATGTGAAAAGTATGGGGAACAAGCAGGAAGCTTTGGGGGTACTAGTACAAACACTGGATTATGATGTGAATTGGTATTACAGAGACATGATTTACTATTGTTCAAGTGACTGGGATATGGTCATGGAAGGGTATAGCTTGTTTAGGAACAATAGGGGAAAAAGGAGAAGGCATAGCCATGTATGAAGGTGATGCACATATATGTTTGGAGGTGCACTTCAAAGTTCAAGGTGGAGTGCTAAAAGCCTCCGGGTAAAAGTCAGAAGAGGGGGCAGAAGGTGGGATGTCACAGTACATCTGCTACAGGCCTTCAAACCAGGAAGAGGCCTTCCTTAAATGGAAGGCCTTCTTTAAGGTGTAAGTTTCCAAATCACAGGACTTGATTCTCATGGTGAACTTTATTACCAGGATATCTGCTGGGGACAAAAAACATTTCTCAATAAGTGCTTCTAAGCATGCACAAGAGATGGTTCAAGAACTATAGTTTAAAGCCTGACTAAGAGTGACCACAAAGTAATTAAGTTGGCTTGAGAAAGAGGATCTAAACATAGCATGGCGAGATTATAATTTGCAAAGGAAAACTGGAAAACTAAGGAATCGAATGAAAAAAAGAACCTAATTTTTTTTTCCCCCCAAGAGCTACAAAGGAGGAAAAAGACATTCAGAGAAAATGTCCTGAGAGTCATTGAAAACAGCTCTGTGCTAATCTCTTCTCAATCTGTGGCAGAAGGTAACAACAACAACAAAAGTTAGGAAGCAGAAGAAGGAAAATAGAAATTAATATTTCCTAGGAACTACACGTGTTCAAAACATCTGAACATGAGTGCACTTATTTAGGTAATTAAATATAGAAGTAAGTTTCCATTATTGTTCAGTTTGCATGTTAATGGGATTTAGGTGCCTACCTGCCCTTTCTGTCTTTGACAATCTGCTCCTCTGTTCCTTTTGATTGCATCAAATAAATGCTTAGGAAAATAAGGAGGCCACCACTGTGGCAATCTAAATGACTTTAACGTAAGTCAAAGAAACACGTGAGGCATCTAAACCTAGCAACAGCCCTCATCAAACCTTGACTCTTGCCAACTTGATTCAGCTCCCTGTCTTCACTCCCATCTCAGCATGTCAAGATGCTTCCCTTCTGCACAGCTGTAGCTCTACACATTCTGCTTTTCTTCTTATGCCACCAGGATAATGCAAAGTAGGCAGAATGAGGCCAAGTATTTTGACCTATTCTCCACTGAGAAGGTTGTGTGAAAATTCCAAATCACGTTGCACCAAATTCTGAAGACATAATTTTTCCACTGTCTACATGAAGTGCTTTCCTGAAGTGTCATGCAACATAGTATAGCTTGAGGGGACTGTAATAGACAACCCATATAATTCTACTTCCCCTTTAAATCCTTAAGTTTCAGAAGCATCCGCTGTGGTTTAGATCACAGCCAGTTATGGACTAGGAGTCACTAAATTTTGGTCCATTGACAGGGCCTTGAAAAGATAGGCCGTTTGTCCATTTGCCATCTTTTCTGCAGGGCCTTAAATCTGATGCTCCATGAATATTTAAATCAAGAGGAGGAATAATCTTATAAAAGGCTGGCAGTCAGTTTACTTGTTCCTCTCCAGCCTTTCTCCCTCTGAAAGAATTAGAGGAGTTTGGCTTCCTATATTAGCTCTAGCATAAGTCACAATCTGTAACTGTGATCACCTGTCATCAGACGTTGGCTCAGAAACAGTGTCACAAACAATGCAAAGCAATTATGAAGTAGAAAAGCTGATTTTCTCTTAGCAAAGTTGAGCTGTTTTATAGCCTTTCCCAGCCCAGTCTGACAAAACATTGAGCTGTTATTTTTTGCACCAAGGCATTTCAGAGATGGATTCTTACTTGCCAGCCTAAATTAGAACCAGTTCTTCTGAAGCTACACTGGTGAAGAGTTGATGTGTAGGAGAGCAGAATCAAATGTTGTACTCATGGAAACTGTATTTGCCCATGCAAAATGGAAAGAAACCAACTTTCCAGTTGTTTTATTAAAAGCCTATTGAAAATAAGCAAAACCGTAGTGCAGATTTTCCAAGTAATCTTTTCGTTTTGGCCTCCAGAAATCAGCTCCTCTTTGTATCTCATGTTACAAGTGCTCTGATAGTCACATTCTGAGGTGGGGAGGATCAAAGTTAAAATAGTCTGTACACAAATTTTAAAAAAGGTATAGAGTAGTGGTGCTCAACCTATAGCTCTGGGAGTCACAGCACTGAACTGAAATTGCTCTCCCAATACCAAATTTCCAGGCCCTTGTGGAGACCCATGGACCAGATGATATGGTCCCATATGCAGGGCCAGTCAAAGTGTGTGGATGGCTCGGGCACCACTGGTACAGAGCATAGAAAACATCCAGAATGAGACTATATGGTTTTCATACTGCCTTGTGTATATAACTATAAGAATGGGATATTCACTTTGAAATGGCACAGATTCCTGGCTCAGCTTTGTAGGTAAAGGGAGGGTGCTGTGGTCACAACCCTATCACCTCACACTCTTCCAGAAGTACAAGATAGCATTCAATATGGAGAAATGCAAGGTGCTCCATCTTAGGGAAAACAAAACAAAACAAAACAAACAAACAAAAAAACACATCACACTTATAGGCTCGGCAATGCTATGTGCAAGCCATAAGATGAACATGAGCCACCAATGCAATACCACACCTGGCAAAATGAACAAAACTCTGGCTTGCATCTACTGATGTATCTCGAGCAAGACCCAGGATGTCATCCTCCCACTGTACTCTGCCTTGGTGAGGTCGCAGATGGAGTACTGCATCCAATTCTGGGCTGCACAAGTCAGGAAGGACATGGAGAAGCTTGAGAGAGTCCAGAGGAGAGCCACTCACATGATCAGAGGACAAGAGAGGCCTTATGAAGACAGGCTGCCAGCTATGGGACTTTTCAGCCTGGAGAAGTACAGGCTCAGGGGGGACTTGGTGGCAGCCTATAAGTACATAAGGGGTGTATATCAGGATCTGGGGGAACGCCTGTTCACTAGAGTACCCCAAGGGATGACAAACGGACACAAACTCCTGCAAGACTGTTTTAGGTTGGAAAAACGTCTTTACTCCCCAAGCCCCCAAGGCCTGGAATAGACGTCCCCAGAGGTGGTGCAAGCACCTACTCTGGACACTTTTAAGAAACATTTGGATGCTTATCTTGCTGGGATCCTTTGACCTTAGCTGACTTCCTGCCCCTTGGGCAGGGGGCTAGGCCTGATGATCTTACGAGGTCCTTTCCATCCCAAATGTCTATGAAATCTATGAAGCAGCCTTTTTTCAAAAAGCAGTGTTGAGCAGGTGGCTATGTTTGACAGTCATAGTGCTCCCTAAATCTATGGATCCCTTGCGATTTGCCTTTGTAAAGGCTTCACAAGGATTGGAAAGATCTTTGTGCATCCTCTGCACACATTACAAAGGTAGGTCACAACATATTTATGCTTAGTTGTGGGGGGGCGTATTAGAATGCAAATTCAAAGAATCCTATTGACTTCAATGCTTTTAGATAAGCCCTGTAAGTTACTTTATTTATATGCACATATTTGGTGTTGCACGTAGGCTTTTAACATTGGACCACAGGTAACAGATGAAATCCTCCTGTTTTATCTTCATTATCATTCTAATGGATCACAAAACATTTCCAACTAAGAACAGGCTTTACCTTGCATACAGCAGGATTGTGCACAGATTTGAATGTCTTTTCTTGGTATAAAACAAAGTTATAATGGAACCGACAAAAACATATCAGTCACCCATCTGCATGAGGAAGACTACACTATAAACTGACAGAGATGGTCTTTCTCTCACTTTTCCTAAGCCTTTTGTACTGATGTGTCCATTGTCCAAATACTGTAGATGACTTATTCAGAAAGATATATTATGGGTCATTTCAGTTTCGGTGCCGTCCCATCCCTGCCTCTGCTAAGCCTCAGGCTGCTTTGGAGCTTTCTTTTGTTTTCAGTTTTAAACATAAGTTCCCACCTCCACATCACACATTTGAATCAATTCCACCACCTGAGAGTTGCACTAACATGTCTCAGGCTACAGGAAGCTAAAATAATTTCTCATCGATAACCACTGATACTGCCAGAGTGATGTAAATGCATAAATTGTTAACAGTACCAGCACTTGCACCTTTTGTAACTTTGATAAGACAAAAAACAGGGACAGATGACTCCTCTAATGATCAGACACAACACTTCTCCTTTGGTCCAGTCCCAAAACAAATAAAGGGGGGAAAAAATTGCAAACATTTTTTTTAGATGTGGTAACCTTCATGACCTGAATAAAATCTCCTTGGATCTTAACAGTGCAGCTCTGCTTTGAATGCTGATAATGATCCTTCTTGAAAATGTCTTTGGGCTATATCCACAAGAGGACTTAAGAGCCTAAGTCTTACTTAAGGTTCTGTAACAGGGCAGTCTGTTCGTCTAAGAGGGACCATTCAGCCCCAGTTAGGACTGCTTAAACAGCCCAAGGGGCATTTGGATAGACATGACATGCGCCAATAAGACATTTAAAAAAGCTCCCAGAAGAGTAGACAAGGGAGGATGAATCAATCTATGAGCAGAACAGCTTGCACAAAGAGGAGTCAGACTGCTGTACCAGGCCCGGAGCTAAAGAGCTCCCCTCCTGCTGCAGAAGAGCTTGGATTTGCTCATTTGTTTGTTTGATTGTCGCTTAAAAACTGTGTTTTATTTGGGAGGACTGCTTGAGTTGCTCCTCAGGGAACAAAACCCACCTGCAGAAGCCAACAGGCTAGGCAACAGGATCCTAAAAATGCACTCTTCTAACCCTGGATGTAGCTCCCATTCCTTGATGTCTGAGTTTCATTCTGTAAAGTTCCTAAACCACCTAAAGTTCTGCTTTTGGGCAGGAACATCTACATGTGCATTAATGTGCCTTGTCTAATGCACATTAAATTTAGTACCTCCACTATGAGGAAATGTGCTCTGGGATGCGTCACCAGGTACTTTATTTAGTGATTTGTGCTAATTAAAAGGGCTCATGCATCACATGTATCAGCATCCCTGCACTGAAAAATTGTGGCGAGGCACTTTGAACTAAAGCTCATTGAACATGTTTTAGTTCAAAGCACCCCACTGCCATTTTTTCAGCACAGGGACGCTGATACGTGACGTGGAAGGCTGCCAGAGTGCATCGATTTCCATGCTCCAGCAGCAGGCTCCCCTGCACAGCTATAGGAGTCCTGAGGTAATAAATCCATGTTCGTTAGGCTGCACTAATGTACAATAGCACATTCGCATGCTTTTTTGTGATACTTAATACATAGTAGATTATTTTTCTATGCTTTAGTGAAATGTCACAGTTTTTTACATGACACTTTAATGCACAGTAAAATAGTCTACTGTATGTCAGCCCATGTGTTGGCTAAGGCCACAGGGCTCAGCAGCCTTGTGCCTACTGGGACCAGATCATGGGTCAAGCGTACACTTGCCTTAAACTCACTATGGAGTTACCTGACTCTCTTCTGCTGCGTCTTGATGTTTAGATGATGTTTTGGATTGGGAGGTATTTGGCTTCACCGCAGCTGACCAAGGGGGTGTCTGGATAGGGACTTCTTCCAGGGCTCCAACCTCCCCTACACCCTGTCCAAGCACCACCCAGATGTTACTGCACCAATTACACCCTTGGACCTTGACGGGCTACCTTTTTCTTTCTGTTTTATTTTATAAGCTCGTGATCATCTTGAGCCCTTTTCTTTAGTTACAAAGGACCTCTGGGCCCAAATAGTCTCTCTGACAGAGGGTTGCAAAAAGAGTCAAAAGAACAAAATGAAGAGGACTCCAGGGCTTTCTCCTCAGACCCAGGTAAATCTTGCCGAACTTTTGAGGACCCTACAACTTACAGGTGGTATTTATATGCTCCTGCTTTCTGGGGCAAAAGGGCAGAGGTGTCTCTCCCCTCCTTATGCGGCTCGCCCTTGGTGAATTAAAAGAAAACAAAAAGAACCCTGTCTGGGTTTTTGCTCCTTCTAGTCCTGACAGTATTTAGTGCCTAACCCACTTCTCTTCAGCTGTGTCTGTGGTCTCTAACCCAAGCCCTTTTCTGGTTCCTGCAGTCCAGCAATGCATCTTGCCAGTGTCTATATTTTCCTTGGCCCGCGGCAGATTTTTGTTCCCCTTTATTCTGTCCTGGCATCAGAGCCTAGCCTTGCTGGCTATCTTTCAGGTTGACCCCACTTTGGTCCCAAAAAAAGAACAAGGAAAAAGAGCAAAGAACTAACAAAACCTGATCTTGAGAATGGCCACCTCTCCCATGGCTGACTCATCCCCAGTGAGGCTTCCTGCCACTCATACCACTTTTTTTTCCACAGCATCTCCAATGCTGGCATCTCTCAGCTTACCAGAGCTCTGCTGAGCTCTCACACCAGCAAGCAGCTGGCTCCCTGTACTGTACAGCCTCCTCTCCAGTGTCCCAGGGCATGAGATTCAGACCTACTCGTCTCAGCTCCTCTTTCTCCTCCAGATGTCCTTCTGGCACACATGAAAAGCCTGAACATCTCCAGGGCTGCTCTAGTTGGACCAAGCAGCTGTTCTGGAACTGTGGCTCTTGTGGCATCCTCCTCTCTCTTGGCACTGCTGTCTCCCACATGGCGGGTGCGTCTCCCCCTGCAGTGAGTCCAACCAGTTTTTCCTTCCCACTGTACATTAAAGCATGGACATACCTGGTATGTCCAAAACTGGTTGTTTTTTAAAGTAGATTCATTCATGGATGTTTCAGGGACCCAAGCAGAGAGGAATAGAATCACACTTAGACGATTAAGTTCACTTACACATACGAGAGGTGGAATAGAATCTGGCCTTAAATGTCTAGTTGTTCAGTACTGCCCAAGAGCAGACATGTGGGCATCTAGAGAACTTTGCTAATGAAAACTTGATTGCCTAAAGACTTTAGGTGCTTCCCAGATTAAGTGACAGTTGCATAAGATTTTGAGGACCTACACTTTATATTTATGCATTTGTATCCCATCTAATGTTAAGTGACTTGCCCAACATGACACAGAAAGTCAGTGATTGTACCAGTGATTATATCCAGGTCTTCTGAGTTCCAGCCTTATAGCCTGTCCATTAGAGCATCCTTCCTTGCCCCCTGCAGAAAACTATGGGTATAATCCTATTTACTTTACAAATGAGAACTTTCTAGACATGTAACTGCCATTTTTAAAACGTACACATTTTGCTACCCTATTCCAAGTGCAGCATGAGCCACTGTGGGTGCATCTACATATGTGCTTTACTACACATTAGACTAATTTAATATATAGTAAAGCATCACTGTCTACAGGTGTGCCACAATTAGTATACAGTGGATTAATTTACTCTGGCATAGGATAGTTCTGTCAGATACATGCACTATCCTAAACCACAGTGAATTACTGTGCTTCAACACACATGTAGATGCTGACATTGGGATGAGTTTAATCCAGTTCAAACTGAGCCAGAATAGAGTCAGTCACATAAATTGCATTTGTAGATGTGCCCTGCATCATGCATGTAATGATCACCATCCTCATCTACATGATATGCTGACTATGCAGTTGCCTGATACTACTGTGCAGTAGCATCACATGGCATAAACCATGATGCAATGCTGCTGCACAGTAATATTAGACTATTGTGCACTAGCATCACCTGTCTGGCCAGATGCTGGACAGCATCTACCTGTCTGGCCAGCAGGAAGTCTACTGTGCATATTCATAGGGATGCATGATCTCCACAGTGAACTTTGAATAGGATGACAAATTGCATGTAAATGCCAAAAATGGCAGTTACTTGGCTGGAAAACTATCATTTGGATGTATAAAATGAAATGCATTTCATTAGTCTTACTTTAATCCTGGGGAAGCTCTTTGAGAAGATTATCAAGGAGCACATCTGTGATGGGCCAGCAGTGGGAATGATGCTCAAGGGCACCCAGCATGGTTTCATTAGGGGCAGGTCCTGTCAGACTACCCTGATTGCCTTCTGCAATCAGGTCCAAAATTACTGGACACAGGTGTCATGGTGGATGTAGTCTTTCTGGACTTCAGGAAGGCCTTTGACACTGTTTCCCACCCCATTCTCATTAAAAAGCTAGGTGACTGTAGCATTGATGCCTACACAGTCAGATGGATTGCAAATTGGCTGAGGGGTCATACTCAGAGAGTGGTGGTGGACAGGTTGTTTTCGACCTGGAGGGAAGCGGGCAGTGGGGTCCCCCAAGGCTCGGTCCTCGGGCCTGCACAGTTCAATTTCTTTATTAGCGACTTGGATGACGGGGTGAAGAGCAGACTGTTTAAATTCACAGATAACACCAAGATTTGGGGTGAGGTGGGCATGCTAGAAGGGAAGGACAGATTACAGCAGGACCTGAACAGGTCACAGGGGTGGGCAAATGAAAATAGGATGGGATTCAATACTGACAAGTGCAGGGCACTGCACTTGGGCAGTAGGAACCAGCAGCATACCTATAGGCTGGGGAACTCCTTTCTCAAAAGCACGGTGGCAGAAAGAGATCTTGGAGTCATTATTGACTTCAAGATGAACATGGGCTGACAATGCAAGAACACAGTCAGTAGGGCTAACAGTACCTTGTCCTGCATCCACCGATGCATCACAAGCAGGGCCAAGGAGATGATCCTCCCTGTCTATGCGATGCTGGTCAGGCCACAGCTGGAGTACTGTGTCCAGTTCTTGGCGCTGCACTTCAGGAGGGTTGTGGACAACATGGCGAAAGTCCAAAGGAGGGACACTCACATGATCCAGGGACAGCAGGGCAGACCCTATGAAGAGAGGCTACGGGACCTGAACCTGTTCAGCCTTTGCAAGAGAAGGCTGAGGGGGGACCTGGTGGCCATCTATAAACTCACTAGGGGGGACCAGAGGGGTTTGGGAGAGACCTTGTTCCCCTGAGAGCCTCCCGGAGTAACAAGGAATAACAGTCATAAGTTGTTAGAGGGTAGGTTTAGGCTAGACATTAAAAGGCACTACTTGACAGGGCGGCTAGGATCTGGAACCAACTTCCAAGGGAAGTGGTGATGGCTCCTACCCTGGGGGTCTTTAAGAGGAGGCTCAACGTTTACCTGGCTGGGGTCATATGAGCCCAGTTTTCTCTTCTGCCCGGGGCAGGGGGTCGGACTAGAAGATCTACAAGGTCCCTTCCAACCCTACATCTATGAATCTATGAAATATGATCTTGCCCCAAATGATTACATGAGGTGCAAGGCAATGTAGTATCAGTCTACTTGGGTCACAGTCTCAGCTGATACAAATCAGCATCTCTCAAAGTACAACACTACACATCCAAACAAAGTGTTTAAAAAGAAATCCAGATTAGAAAACATAGGTGAAAAAGTGTTACTATATCTATCTATCTATGTATCTATAATCATACACTTCCCAGTGTGAGTCTGTTTGAAGACTGAAAAGCTGTAGTTGCTGTGCCTACATTACATTTCCCAAAGAACAGCCTCCAGATTTTGACATTGTTATTTTCACATTTTAAAGACTTTTCTAGACAATGGTATTGACACTTTCTTTTGAGGATGTGTGCTATTGTGCAGAACACCCCTTTAGTAAATACACTTTAAAATGGGAATAATTAAATTCCATTCTATGACAATAAAGGGTAACAAATAATGCATAATGTTTAGTTCATAAAGAAAAGAGGGGCCCACCCCTAAAACCAGAATATTTTGCGTTAATAAAGCAACTGGTTTGTATCTCTAATTATCCATTGTAGCTTTTCCCCTCCCTGCCACCCTTACAGTTTTCCACAGAAAAGAACTCAGCATCCATCTCACATATACACATGTCCAAATATTTGGTTCTGCTCCCAGAATTGAATCACCAGCCCTGTTGTGAGGCAGCTGGGAGCTGGAGGTGTAATCCTGGTATTGGCATACAAATAAGTGTACAAAGGGGCCCAGATTGGCTTCTATGCTCCTACAGCCAGAGCTGCTATGAGTAAGTTTGACAAACTAGGGCAGGGTTTGCCCTTTTGGCAGTTTATTTCAATTGCCTTTTCACTTTTACAACCACTCCACATCCCTGCTTGTGCCTATATATCTGCCCTAATTGCCTCTTATACTGCATCATGAGGGCCAACATTTCTCTGCTCTTTCATTTGTTTACTTGTATTACATTGTCCCTTTTTGGACCAGTGTTTTTAGCAATATAACTCAGAAGGTAAAACATGTTATGGCGGCATATGGAACAGATTCCTAATTGACTTTAAATAAAGTAGATCATGTATCAATCTATTGATTTCCTAGGCCAATGACTTCTATGGCATTGTGTTCTTTTATTTCAGTTTAGGATCTGGCTTTGTATGTATTCAGGAATATTTCAGCTGAGGGAAGGAAAACCTGCACAATGAAAAACCATGGAAAAGATAAAAAGGAATGATCTGCACACTTTAGTCAGTATAGATCATCCATGTATGCACTGTTTTACAGTCTTTTAAATAATGGTGCATGTGTCAAAAATGTTATACAGCATATTGTAAAAGTAACTTTAATTCTGTCCCTCCCTCCCCCCACCCCAATATAATTTGCAAGGCTCAATTTATAGTTCCTTTTGAAGGCACTCATCATTTTATTCATTAAATATAGGCTTCAAACCCTCACAAACAACTATCCATACACATCCTTACCTTTCTCTCTTTCTCAATTGACAGATGTTACAGCCACTAGTTCACTTAAGTGGAAAGTTTTATGTGCTATTATACTTTCTTATTAATTTCCTTTCAGTTTAATTTATAATATGAGGAAGTGAAATCACCACAAGGCATGGAAAGACAACCAAATTTAAACTAAGTTGATGGGGAGTGGAATTTTCCTTACTTCGACTATCCCTGTTAACTGCTTTGTGCATTTTGCACATCACCACAGGCCTGGCATTACCCAGGGTGCTCTCTAGCTCTTCTTTTGGGCTGGCCTAATCAGCAACCAGGAAAAGAAGATGGGTGGGGTAAGAAAAAAGAAGAGCAAGCTGGAGACAGTCCTGCTCATTATGCTAGAAGAGAGGCATCCTAGGTACTAGCCCGAACTTGTGCTGCAAATTAGATAGAAACACTCTCACTGCTGTTGTCCAGTGATTATTAAATGTGAGGTGCATTGAACCAGCTTCCAGGGGAGGGCTGGAGTGGTCTTCAGACTCCACTTAGACAACAGTCTGGTCTTTAGAAAACTTTGCTGGGAAGAAGACAGGTTCAAACATCTCTGGGTAAGGAGAATCTAAGACTATATCTCCTGCTTTCTGGGGAAGTGCCTGTACTGCTAAGCAATGGGGCTAAAAGGTGGGTAGGTCTTCCATTTTACTTCCAGTAGGTACAAATGCAGAGGATGATCCTAATCCACTGTAAATGGAAATAGTATCCCAAATTGTATGTAAATTCCATACTGTTAAATTCCAGCTGTTATTGACTCTATAGTTGCCACCTACTTGGGATGTGAAGGGAAAATAAGATTTAGCCTTTAGCGATTATGAAATGTGAGGAAAAAATGCAGGAAATTCATCTTAACAGTTGAAATATTTTCAGCTAAACTCTATAATATCGTTACTCGTAATGTTAAGAATTTTACATTGCTTTGCTTATTTAGAACCACAATACCTTCATGCTTTCTTCTTTGCTGGCCCCCACACTTAGAAGTAGCTACACATTAACAACCACACAACTGCCTCATTATCTTCCTTTAAATCCAACTTAACATTTGAAAATGGTTAGGCTAGCAGTTTCCAAATTAGGGTTTGTAAGCCCAAATGGAGTTCTGACACTTAACACAGGACTTTGTGAGCCCCAGAACAATTTACTTATACTTGCTGGACTTGAACTAAAATTTGGATCAAAATGTGACTGGAAACAGGGTTATAAACCTTGAAGTGGGGTTGCACAGGAAAAGATAGAGACTCATTAGTTGTCTGAGAGACTTCCCATCTTATTGAGGAACATTGTCCCAGTTACAGCCAATGAATCTCTTGACCCTTGTCTAGATTGTAAGCCATTTGGGAAAGGGTTGGTTGTCCTTTTGTTCTAGGTTTGTGGAATTTCTAACACAATGATGCCCTGATCTATGATATGTTATTCTAGATCTAATGATCTCACCAGCATTCTCAGCAGTTGTATGCTTGTCCGAAACATGGAGAGCTCTTCAATAAAATGGAGGATTCTATATGCTCCATCCTGAAGCATGATATTGTAACAAAAAATTATAAGAAACTGATGCTGAAAGAAGATGTGATTAACAAGTGCAGGCTATGTGGCCTTGTTGGGTGTGTCCACACATGCAAGCACATGTGCTTGCAGCAGCTCAAACAGAAGTGGTGCAAATTTGAGCCGGGGCTTTTTGCCTCATTGCACATGCTCGGACATGCACTTTGTTGTGGAGCAAATTGTGCCACTTGGGGCAAAATAACCCTGCCTGGCTCCTCCCAGATCTGCAGCCAGGGGGAGCTAGAGCCTGGGGCCAGCACCTGTGCTGTCTTTAGCAGTATAAAAAGCTGCCCTGTCCTGGCCCTATCCATACAAAAAGATGCCCTGGTAAGCAGCTCAGGGCTACTTGCTCTCCAGAGCTTCTGGGGCTCGGCCACTTTGTACATGGAGATGCTACCCCTTGTGCCAGCTGGACTGCTGCAGCAGCATCCCAAATCCATTTTTAAAAATACACCAAAATCCATGTTTTCTCCACAATTAACACAAAAGACCACTCTACACAGACACACGCTTGCACGCGCGCGCACACACACACATATCTATCTATCTATCTATCTAGAGAGCAATCAGTTGGGCAATGCTTTATTGGTATGTTTATAATGTTAAAGCAATTTGGAAGCCTACCCGTGTATCTATCATCATGATAAAATAAATTCTAAATACCTATATGTGTTGATGTGTGCTTTTGGTTTTCTTCTCACATGATGGGTGTGTGATGGGGGGATGTGGTGTTTGCAGGAAGCGGGTGGGAAGGGGTGTGGGGGGAGGCAGGTGTGTGTGTGTGCAGGGATGTGGGCTGGTGTGTGGGTAGGTGTGGGGCAATTGCTGGGGGGACTGTGGATGTGAAGGACCTTGTGGGGGTGCTGCTCAGGAGGGGTGGGTCCGCTGCCCAGGCTCCCAGCTCCCCCCGGAGGGCCCCAGCCTTCCCGGACAGGGTCCCAGGCACTCTGGAGGGTGACAGCTCCCCCTCCCAGGGTCCCAGCTCCTCCTGGAGGGCCACACCCACCTGCCCAGGGTTGCAGGAACCTGGAGGGCTCCAGTCCCCTCCACCCAGGGCCCATAACTTAACTTTAGCAGCAGCAGTAGGAGTGGGGCTCTCTGAGCCATGGTGCAAGACCCAGTGTGGCATTGAGGGACCTTGCACCAGGCCCACCTGGGTCCTTCTGGCCCTGGGGACCGTCTGCCACCCAGCCTGGCCAGGCCCTTGCTGGGAGGACCCAGCACAACACATGAGGACTGCATGCCAGGCCCAGCTGCATCCTGGGGCCTCTCTGCTGCCGGGCTGGGCCCTTGGTGGCAGGACCTGCCACCCTCAGGGCCCCTCTGTCACCCGACTGGGTTGGGCTCTTGGTGGCAGGACCTGGCATGGCATGCGAGGACCACATGCCAAGACCAGTTGGCCCCTGCCGCCTTTGTGTCCCCTGTGCTGCCTGGCTGGGCCGGGCCCAGGGTGGCAGGACCCAGTGCAGCACATAGCTGGGCCAGGATAGGTCCTGCCACCCTTGGGGCCCCTGTGCCACCTGGCTGGGCCAGGCCCGGGGCAGGAGGAGAAGCCCCAGGGTTGGTAGGACCTGTCTGGACATGGCACACAGTCCGGGTGGCAGAGGGGCCCTGAGGGTGGCAGGACCTGGCTGGGCAGGGATTGTCGGGGGTTTGGGGGGCTGGCAGGGGGAGGGGCTGGGTAGGGCAGGGATCGGAGGGGCTGGGGGAGTGGGCAGTGCCAGTTGAGGCCCCACCCATGGTCCCCTTCCCCCTCCTCCAGCTGCCCCAACTCCTTACTCACCATCACAGGAGCCCTAGTGCTGAACACGTGGCCTGGCCAGCTGCATGTTTCAGCACCAGGGCAAGGGGCCAACCATGGAGATGCTCTGGCAGCCAAAGCGTTGCCCTAGAGGACCCAGCCTCCGGTTGCCTCAGGCACGGTCCAGGACTGTACCCTGCCCCACTTTTTTTTTTCAGTTTTTTTAGACCCCTGGATATCCAGGGGTCTAATTTTCTCCCCACACTGCAAACTTGCAGCATGGGGAACATTTTTTTCGTTCCCACAAATGCCTCTTGCCCCACCTCAAAAGGGTTTGAGGTGGAACAAGAGGCACATGTTCGCCTGTCTGGATGCATCCATTGGTGAAATGCTCCAGTATATCATGGGAAAATATCAGAGCCTTGCTAGTCAAGACTACATCACATGCCACAATGCCATGGCTGAAGCTGTGTATCATCAATTAGCTTATAACATAGGGTGATTGGCTTCATTACCCATTCATATAAATATAGGCAAGCACAAATGCTAGATGACAAAACTCCGATTTCATGAGATTAGACAACATCACAGACCTCAAAATGCAACACAACCAAGCAGACCTGCTGTTTGCCAGTAAGGCTAATACAGCACTACTCATCAATATTGCCATCCCTGTAGATAACAAGCTGTAGCTCACCATTGGAGAAAAGCTAAGAAGGTACTACAGCTGAGTCACACAAGTGAAGTTTATCTGACAGCTTGGGAAGATTATTTTGGAAGTAATAGTTCTGGCCATAAAAGGAGCTACCTTGTTTTCTCATGTAGAACATGCCTCTTCTCCCCCACCAAAAGACAGCTTCCAGAAATTGGGTTGCGGATTATATGCAACAAAACATGGTAAGAGCAGCTTCTGCCACTTAGCAGGTGAATGTGAAAGTAATATCAGCATGCAATCCATAGGGAGCAGAACAATGAGCTGGCTTGGCTCTCTAGCTGCTATTACTCAGTGGGCACATCTACATGAGACGTTTACTGTGGAGTTCCCTAATCCGCTCCACAGTAAACATCTTGCCATCTACATGTGCAGCCCTATTAGTCTACTGGAAACTAAGAAACTATGCAGAAGGTTAGTACTTGTCAATACAAATTCTTTCCTGCTACAGAGTTTGGGGTTTTTTTTGTGCACAGCAGCACATGTGTAGACGCTGACCTGGCTGGCTGGGGCACAAGGGTGATGCCGCTCTAACTTGGCTCAATGTGCTGTGTACTCAGGCACATGTTCAAAAGTGGTGCCCACAAGCAATAAACTCTGGCTCAATGTGAACCAGAGTTTATTGCTGTGCACTACTAGCACGTGCAGGCACACCCAGTTACTACAAGGAAAGATCTTTTTGTTATCATTCTTCCCTTCCAAAAGAAGGTGCATATCTTATTCCAGGGCATGTTGTACACAAAAAAATACAGTATTTTTAAGTTTGCTTCAAAGGCCTTAAAATAATAGAAATGCAGAGAAACATCCCATTCATCCCAAAAGTTGTGCTCCTATGGCTAGTGAGGATCACCCAATAACTAAAGGTTCTGTCTCTGTGAGCAAGCAGGCATGTTCTATCGAGGCACCAGCATATGCCATAAACCCAGAGCATATTAACATAGAAAAATAATAATGATAATAATAATAGCAGCAATTATATGAGCAAGAGATGAAAGAAAGAAGTCAGTCTAACTTCTATTTTACAAATGGGGAGTTGCAACACAGAAAAAGTGAATGACTTTCCCCAAGGTAACACAGCTGTGAAAGAGCTGACAGTCAAACCCAGATCTCCAGGGTCTCAGCCCACACTTTACCCGGAAAAAAATGTGCTTTCTGCTTCATTTAGCATATTCTGGAAGTATTGGCTCAGATTCATAGTTAAAGCTGAGTTGAATTTTATATCTGTGCATGTGCACAAGTATGTTTATGCATGCACATATAATGTTTACTGACACTCGCTATTACTTTTCATCTTTTAATGAAGAGGTCTTTCATACTCTTTTGCTCAGATTATATTTCAGCAAATGAAATTGTTCTGTCATGTTTCAGAGTCCCACATTTATCATCACGTACACCGGAGACAAATATAAGCAGCATACTCATTTAACGGACACAAGAGGGCTGAGCAAATCCAAAGTCACTCACTTCCCTCTGCCCTGAATACTCCTTTTAATTCAACAAACCAGTTTACGTGCATTTTGTCTAATACACACAGAAACACCTTATTATTTTTTTTTACTTAGCTTTTCACTTTCACTTTTCTCATCTTCCATTGCCTCTCTTTCCTCCTTTGATTATAGCAGAAACAGCTGTAGGCTCATTCATTTTTCCCCTTAATCCTATCAGTTTCCAGCTGTAGACACTGCTTTATATTTTTTCTTCACAGCTGCTAAAATGTAAATACATTCAATCCAGGTATTTAAGATCTTTCTTTGCTACACTGCAGAAATCCCAGTCGGTGAGCCTTGACACTTTCCAAATGATAATAAATAAAGCCAACTTGGAGAGGCTCTCATCTAAATTCAATATCATTTTCACTCCTAACACAAGTTGCAGGTCTAAGATTATATTTTGCAGCTAGCAAGCAATGTTAATAACTATAACTGTCCTCTACGCTGCTGTTACAGCACCAACCAATTACGATTCATAACACTCCTGTGGATGTTTCTTATTACATCCATTTTTAGGTGGCACACTGACAAGACAGAGTAAGGACAACACATTTAAGAGGTAGATGCCTACAATTAGGCACCTAAATGCATCGTTAGGCACCTAAATAAGTGTTCTTATTTTCAGATCTATTGAATACCCACAGCTTCCAAGGAAGCACGTAAACACATCAAATAATTTATTTGAGCCTTTATATATGCATTTAGTGCCTAACTTCAGTCACCGAATCTAAATATAAATTGTGCAAGGTTATACAGCAAGTTGTGTCCCGATGCATAGTTTTTCCATTATGTTGACCCACGTCCTCAGCTCACATAAATTGTAATAGCCCCATTAACTCTCCATCACAGAAGCAGACAGCGTGGAAGTGTGCTCCATCAGATAAGATGTAGTTCAGAGGGCTGAACATTTGTGTGCAAGTGTGAGGTACTTGAAGGCACTTTTTTGTATAACAGTAGGGGATGTTAGTTCTGCAATACTGTAAACTGAAACTCAGGCAACTGTATTTTATCAGACAACTTATCTTTGTTGTTATTGAAATTTCATTTATATATAGCATTCTTCTTCAGCTCCTATATGAAACAGATGTGTACAGAGCATTATTCACTATGCCCAAGAGTGAGCCCAAAGCCTTCTGTTTATAAATATCACTTTTCTTAGCAGTGAAATGAACTTACTTTTGAGGTTTAACACATATGATCTCAACACAGCAGAGTAGTAGGCACCTGAAGGGCAAAAATCAAAGCATATTTGGTACCATACATGCATGGCAAGACATGTGATTTTGGGATTAGGGATCAGATCCCAGCTGGGCCATTATAACTTGCCAGTTCAGGGGGAGCCTGGGATGATCCCAGGTTTATGATCCCAGATTCTCTCTGCACTGTCAACTTGAAAGCTGGGTGCCCACAACTCAGCATGAACAGAGCAGTCCTGGAGCCAGAGCAAGAATCGGTCCTAAGACTTTACCAGAACTGGTTCAAAACTCAGCTGATTCTCAGCCCCAACTCTGGGGCCACACCAGAGCCTGGAACTGCCTCTGATGTGGCTGTGGGTCTGGAACTGATAATACCCTGCCACACATTCAATTAAAGGTGAAATGGAAACAAGGCACAGAAATATTATACCTATTTTGTAGAATATTTTTGTGGCTGGTTTCCTATCATACCATTAATTGCCAGAAAACATGGCCAGGTTACTATATATGGCCCAATTAAGAGTTCAATCACATCTTAAAATTAACTTTTGCTTGGGGCCTACCTATGATTGTATGCCATCCTTTACAAAGACCCTTTAGACACCTGGTCATCTGGATGTTGGACCATGCTGAAGGAATAATAGGACTATTCTTTAATTATTCCACCTAAAGAGCACGTAGGATAAGAGTGGTTGAAGAGAGCTGGAGATAAGTGGAACATGGGGAGTAGGATGAAGTTGTTATTTCCATGTAGAGGGTATAAGGGATTTATGCATGCCACACAGCAAATTCTTGTATGTATGCTTTCACCCTGTAAGTGATGAAAGCATGGTAGCTTACTCCTTAAAGAAAGGGTGCTGCTTAGTAAGAATTTGCAAGCAGGGTGTAACTGCAGAGCAGATCATGCTTGTTAATCCCTAACCACTTTTACTTAATACTCATTAGTTCCTCTGCCCAACTATGTGGTGTCTAAGGACAGAATAATTGTTAGCACAATGTAGTCTGACATATGCACCTCGCCTAGGATTTCTGTCTCAACAAAGAGACAAACAGTCTTGATTTTAAAACTCCAAGTGATGGGGAATACTACCAGTGCTGGGTGATGCACTCTAGTGCTTAGTTTACCTGATTGATAGACATTTGACTTTTACCTCTATCTCATACGTTATCTAGTCTAGGGGTTTGAAACTCACCTGGGCCCATGGGCCAGATGAGGGACTTGGGGCTTATTTGCAGGCTGGATCAGGCCCATAGACTAGCTGCACATGCTGGATTCAGCCCACTTGCAGCTTGCAGCAGGCATGCCAGCTCCAGCCTGACATACTGTATGCAGCACTAATGGGCCCTGACCCAACACATGGTGCATGGAGCCAGTACAAAGTATAACTACACACAGCATGTGGCACCACTCCAGGGCGCACACTGCATGTGATGTCTATGTTGGACTGGCCCTGCAAATAGGATCTGGCATGAGGGGCCAGTCTATGGGCTTGATTTGGACCAGCTCCAGATTCAGCATGCAGGGAAGGTCTGGCATGGATGCCACGCAGTGCACACCTCAGACCAGCCCTGTGCACTGCAGGTAGCATGGCAGCTCCAGCTCCATAGGGCACATGATGCATGCGGTTGATCAGGGACATGTGCTCTATGTGGCAGTGCACTCCAGATGGGCTCTGACTACTACATGCGTTGTGCGAGGCTGGGGCCAGCACATGCTTCATATGGCATGTGGTGCTAGTCAGAGATCCACAGGCAACACTGCAGGCCAGATGATAGGACTCTGCGGGCCAGATCTGCCCTGTCAACTGTATATTTGACACCCCTTATCTAGTCTGTATTGCTCTGAGATTGTAGATTATGCTTCAACATACTGGATGCATCTACATGGTCATTAATGCACTGGAGTTACTGTGCATTAAGTTTAGTACTTGGATAATATGCACTAACTCACACTACTGTGCAATAGCACTGACACATGGTTTTTTTTGGATAGTAACTGTGCAGTAGCCTAATACTATTGTGCAGTAGTGTATGAGCACGGGTTTTGCTCAGCACACTACTGCTCAGTGTTATTAGGCTACTGCACAGTTAGCGTCATGTGTAGGTACACCCAGTGGCCTCCTTTTGTTACACAGGACCAAACTTATTTACATTACAAGAAATATGGGGAAATGCCACTCACATCATGCAAGTTATTTTTGATTTACAAAGAAGTAAGCAAACATAAAAGAGACAATAAATTATAGCACATAGTCATGATCTTTTCATAGAGAGCATCTTAGGAGTTTGAAAGAGTTTATCCCTAAGGATTGCTTACAGACATGGAAAAAAATAAAAAAATTGTGCTTTACTTTCAGCTTGGCACACCCCCACGCTGAATGCAGCACAGCCAGAAGAGGCCTCACACTAGTTTGACCTGTCTCACCTAACGACTATATAGATTGCGCACTTCAGCAAGGCTTTTTTTGGCCTTTTTATCTAATAGCTATTAGATAAAAGCACCAAAAAGCCCCGCTGAAGCATGCAATCTATACAGAAGTTGGGTAAACTGGGTCAAAGTGATGCAGTTGTTCTTCCAGGAAAGGGTGTTTTGTTTTTTCACATTTGTCAGCAGCCTAAATGGCATTGAAATGCAAGGGGAATTTAGTGTCCAAATTCTTTAGTCTACTTTGAAAATATAGCAATGGTTTTTATTGTCATATTACAGTCCATTGGAGTGGAGAACTACTTTTTAGGTACCCAGAGGCTTAATGTACAGCAGAAACCATATGAATACTAGGCCTGTGCAAAGATTTGGCCGCTGATTTGATCCGGTGGAGATTCAACCTGATTCAGTGGCCAAATCTCCAAATCTGAACTGAATCAGGAGACCCTTTAATCTCTGAATAAAATCGGAACCCTCCAAATTGATTCGGAGAGATTCACAAAGGTTTGACAATTCGGCCACAGACACAGCTTTAAATGTGTTTTCTACATACCTTAAGATATGGGGCTGTTCGTGAATGCTGAGATGTGGGACGGATGGAGTGTCCCACAGGAGCATGTGGGGGGTCTCCAGCGTGCTTAACAGCAGACCTGAAAGTGGACCAGAAGCACTTCTGGTCCACTTCTGGGTCCGCCGGGGAGTGCGCTGAAGGCCCCCCTCCACATTCTTCTGGCTCGGTGACTGGTGCCTCCTAGGTCTGGGGGTGCACCCAGGGTCCCCCCGTGACTTATCTTTGAGCCGGGGGGAGGTGCAGGGGAGCCCCCTGAGCGCTCGGTGGTGGACCCAGAAGTGGACCAGAAGTAGCTCTGGTCCACTTCTGGGTTTGCCACTGAGCATGC
This sequence comes from Alligator mississippiensis, assembly GCF_030867095.1. Lineage (NCBI taxonomy): Eukaryota > Metazoa > Chordata > Crocodylia > Alligatoridae > Alligator > Alligator mississippiensis. Next base: position 11,853,102 of record NC_081825.1, on the reverse strand, counting down.
GGGCCACCCCCCTGCATTCCTGTAGGATGCTCCATCCACCCCAGCATCGCAGCGCTCATGAGCCATGCTGGTATCTCATGGTATGTAGAAAAAAACATTTAAAGTTGTGTCTATGGCCAAATTGCTGATTCTCCAAATCAGCATTGAATCTTCAGATTTGGATTTGGCCAAATTGAATCAGGGACAATGATCTGAATCAATGAATGAAATCACTGTCTCTGATTTGGACCAAATCTGAATCCGAATTGAATATGGCCCATTTTGCACGCCCCTAATGAATACTACCAGATAATCCAGAATAATTTCAGTGCTTTTCCAGGAGATTCTCTGGGTTTGTATCAAGTGTAAACAAGAAGAGAATTTGGTTCTTTTCATATTTGGAATACATTTGAAATCTTCCATTTATAAAGTTCATCTCATTCAAATTTAAATATAGTAATTTCATCATACAAAATACTGTATTTTATATGTACTTTTCTGTTTTAAAAAATCCAGAATTCATAACAATGATGAGAGAGAATTTATTTTTCAGTTCATTTCAAGGCTCCTGTCCTTTGCCAATAGTTAATAATGCAAGGTTTTAGGTAGAATATTTGCATAATGTAAAAGCAGAACTGTGCAAAAGAACTTTTAATGTATATTTTATCAACAAAAATGTTCAGGTAATTTACATCTTATTGTAAAGTACAAAAATTGAAGGACTTTACATGTAGGAATGCAAAGAAAAATGTATCAGGAATCATGCTCCTCTTGTATAAAACACCAATTTGCCCTTTTGATTTATTGTAGATTGATGAGGTGAGACCTAAACATAGAGGTATATAGATAATTGCAGTGAGTTTTAAATTGAATATGAGAGAGTGATAGCAAGAGTAAAAAGAGACTGAAAGTGTGAGAGCAGCTGTTGGCGCATATGAATTTGCATGGCTCACATATCAATTTGGCTGCTGGTAAATTAGTCATATGATATCTGTTGTGACATTACAGAACGATATGTTGTTGCCTCTTCACATACCTACTTTGCTTTATGTGTCTAATATGCAGTAATGTAGACTCTGCATACATATGTTAAGTATTGGTGCATTTTTTATATTTTTCTGCTACTTCTCTTCACAATTAAATTCACCAGTGCTCAGAGAACCAATGTACGCCCTATAAAGTGCTTAAGCTGGAGGTGAAAATTGCTACAAGCTTCTTTAATGACCTACAAAGGTGAATTTCGCCTTATTCACACATGTGGACAGAGATTTTGTGAAGAAAAGTCATACTAGCTGAACTAAGGGTGTACAAAAGAAGCACCAGGCCTGGATCCCAACTCAGGAGGGATGCCAAAATCATCCAGCGTTCCCCAAGCCCATGAATTCTGTGGCATTGCTCTTACAGAAGCAACAGCTGGTGCATGGATATCTAGGGGATGTTGTTTTCAAAGCAAGAGCCGGGGACAGTATTGAAGTTCCCAGCCTGGGTAAAACTCCTGTTTCCACCCTGGGACCATCCTATTCTTGGAACTGCATGCATGCCCCTACACCCAGCTCTCAGAAGCACATGCACATGCCCCACATCCTTCTTCCTCTGGGTTTTCCCATGGCGCAAACAATGCTTATGATCTCGTATGATGGCAGCTGCTCCAAGCCCCTGATCATTTTGGTTGCCCTACTCTGTACTGTTTCCTATTCTACTGTATCCTTTTTGAGATTTGGATACCACAACTGCACACAGATTTTAGGATATAAGATGGTATAATGGCATGATGTTTTTTTTTCCATTTTGTTTCCAACTCCATTCTTAAGGATACCCAATATTTTATTGGCTTTTCTGGTCACCATTGCACATTGAACTGATGTTTGCAGAGCTCTATCTATAAGCTTTAATGCATTTTTTTGTCTTCTGTCAAGGATGATCCATTTCCACTTATCATTTAACTGTCACCATGAATCTTCTATCTACATAAGCTCGTAGGCTGACTGCACATTAAGCTTTGCACTGACTGCAAGTTTTGAAGTCATTACAAGTATTTGGTGTAACTTCTGTTATGCTCCCAACAAGTCATCATAATACTTACTGAAGTGATATGGAAGATGCATGTTCATTGGCAATACAAGGTACATCAAACTCTACAAGATTGGTTTCAGAAGAACTCACTGAACATAAATAGCTTAAGTTCTATTAACATATCCCAAGTTTTGATCTACCCAAGTCATCTGAGTACTGAATATCACTGGCTTTATGTGCTTGAAGACAGCTTGCAAGATTCTGATCTTAGTTATTTAAAGCCTAATCTTACAGAGTCAGTCCTGAGGCCGCACCCACCATTGGGGCACCTTTGATGTAGCAATAACTTTCTTCCATTCTTCCCGGGCTTTTGCAATCCTTGTACAATCAGCCAGTTTTAATCCCGTGCAGTCGTTGATGTTGGTCCAGCTTGTCTTAGGTCTTCCTCCTCTTTGTCTGTCCACAGCACCCAGCAGGATGATATTGGTAATGTTGCTGGGTCTTCTTGTTACATGTCCAAACCACTGCATCTTTCTTCTTGTTATGATTTTGAGTAAGGGTTCATATTTGCTGCCTTCTTCTCCAATTTGATTTTTCACAGATTCACTTGTTCTGTGTGCAGTGTAGGATATGTGTAGAAGTCTTCTAAAGCACCACATTTCAAAGGTCTCAGTTTGCTTTTCCAGTGTCCAGGTCTCACAGCCATAGAGCTGCTGAAATGACAACAGCATACAGTAGGTGGAGTTTCCTTGCCATTGTGATGTTGTTGCTAGTCCAGATATTCTTCAGCTTTCCTAGTTGCCAAATGGCAATGGCTATTCTGGTTTTTATTTCTTTTTCTGATATAGAAAAATGACTAATTTGAGTACCACTCTAGTAAAGGTCTGAAGCATATGAACTTCACTGACTTGACTTCAGTGTGATAACTCATCTTCTTCAAGCTGAACGGGATGCTTAACATATGTGGTGGATGCAGGTTTATTTCAGTGACAGAAATTTGTGTTCCAGGTTCTGTCCTCAATTGTGTACAAGAACAGTTCTTGATTATCTTAGCATAAGGCATATCGGTTGATGCCAGGGCACCTTGCGCGAGAACTTAGGCATGTATTAAAGCTTTGTTTTCTAGAATTCAATCCTTAGAGATTTGAGAATGGAGCCTGCAATATAAACTAAATATTTTTTCCATAACATGTTATAAATATTTTGTTGCAAGGAATATTTCAAGGATCAGCAATCAGCACTGAAAAGTAATATTTGGTCATGCTTCTGCTATGTCTACGCCTGCTAAAGAGTGCTTTATTCACAAAGCTATTTCAGTGCCTAACTGTGACTGGGTGGGTATCTGCCATGCAGTAGTTATTCTGCAGTATCCCATATTAGTTTCCAATTATCATGAGATAAGAACATGGGTGACTGGTGCCTCCTGGCTCTGGCGGGGATCCCCCAGCAGCTGATCATTGACCCAGCAGCCAATCGCTGATCCCAGAAGTGCCAGTAGCAAACCAGAAGTGCTGACAGCAAAACCAGAAGTGCCACTGGTGTTTCTCGGGTGGGGATGAAGGTTGAAGCATCTGATCTGTGGCAACGTCCTGCCCCAGTTACATCATGGTAAACTGGCCGCATGTCCACACTGTTTCTTGCAAATAAAGGCCTCTGAATCAAACCACATGCATGCCCTTTGCACCTGGACTTTGTAATAAGCAAATATGCATTCATTTCTATTACTTTTTATAGTGTGTTTTAATCTTAAAACCAGGATCTGGGTATCAAACAGTTTATTTAAGCACTTTATGACCGAGAACAGTGGAGACTGAAAGCAGTTTATGATGTGTTGAGAGATTTATGATGAATGAATGGAAAGAACATACAAAGTGTTTCCAGCTAACTGAAGGCAGATATATTATAGGAAGAAAAAATATGTGTTAACAATCCATGTAGGGTAGAAAGAAAAGCACTCTGGTAAAATGTTGTGGCCAGATGTACTGTAAATCACTTCACATGCTGCCTGAACAAGGCAAATACAAAACTGCAAAAATAAAAGAAAAGTTTTCTAGAGTTACCAAATGAAAAAAAAGAAAAGAAAAGAAAACAGTGAAAATTAGGTTAAAAAACCTGAGCTGGGTACCACAATGACAACCAATGCCTGAGTGTGCTGGGCACTATACAAAGAAATGATAAGACCTATAAATAGAAATTAATAAAATGTATACAGTGCCTTGTAAAAAAGGGTTCATGTCCTGTCTTTGGATTTATAATTCTTAAATGCAGAGTGCTTCTACATGAGATGCTATGTCACCGTAGCAATGAGCTACGGTGACGTCGCTAGTTACTATTGCTATGTAGCGTCGGTGGACACAAACCGTGACACTGACGCTATGTCATGGTAGCTTGTTGCTACAGTGACATACTGTCTAAAAATAACTGTGTGCCTCTGGGACTATGCAGTACTAGAGCAAGTACTGAATGATTGTGCAGGACCAAATGCATAGTCCCAGGCACGTTTCCATGTGTCCACAGGTGATGTAGAAAATGAATAGTTGTTTTCATGAAATGAAACAAAATGTAGCAATTTTCTAGAGCAACTCCTTGTATGAAGAGTTTAAATTATAAAAATAATTACAGAAACGGTTAGATTATGGGTTATTTTACTGGAAGCAAAAAAAAAATATAAAGGGTAGCACTGCTTCTCACTAAGCTGTAAGACACTAAGCACCAGCATAAAAAAAAAATAAAATAAAATAATTCTGCACCTGTGATGGACTATAGATTTTATTGTCATATTTCTGCGTTCACATTGTTATAATATTATGTGACTCAGTTTACCTCATTAGCCTCTGCACAGAAAATGAAGGGTTAAATGCCAGTGCTGGCTATATACTGGGAAATAAAAGATGGACCTTTCATATCAGCAGGGTCCTGAATGGCTTTGTTAATATACTAAAAAATATGTTATGCCAAACATCCAAGAGATAAACAGGACAATGGGAGAGCAGGCTAGGGGAAGCAACATGGCAGCTCCTGGCCCAGAAGCCTGGGAATTGAGCAGTGGAGGAGCTTTGTGGAGCTAAGAAAGTTTGCAAAGATAACTGATGAGTACTTTGGGGGTTCTCAGGGCTCTTCAGGCTGGACTCGAGACAGAGAGACTGCTTAACCCGTTTGGAAGGGGCAGAGAACCTAAGGCCAGCTGGTTCTGCCCCAATAAATTTATGTTGATCAAGCAAAACATAGACCAGGCAAAGCTGCAGTGGTTGCAAGCAAGCACCCTCCTGGAGGGCACTCCATGACACCTTTTATTTGGATGTATACATTTTTGTATGTGATGCTCAACTTAGAACTGGTCCAACTAAACAGTTACCCACTTGTGAAATTCTGAGCATTTCTGTGGCAACACGTGCAATTTAGAGCTTAGTTTAAAATGTAATTAGATCATGGTAGTATAAGAAGGATGTTGCAGTTGTGATGGTGCAGAAATTATGCCAGAGGCAAGGATTTCTAAGGGTGATAAATGTTATTGGATCAACTGTGTAGCTGAGATAAAGTTACACAAGCTTTCAAATGCAAGATATTCTTCTTCAGGTCTCTCAGTAGGTACTGGGGCACCTAATTACTGTGCATGTTCAAAATTCATATGACTTTAGGTAATGATCTTTGTTTGTTGACTCACATAAAGTGCATCTACGTGTTGCCATAAGGTGATGTTGCTACAGTGCCGTGGTTTGGAAGTACTAAAGCACAGTGCAGTAACGGCCCGTACTGCGCCATGCACACTGCACAGTTAGATTTTGCCACTATATCACTGTAGCAGAACTAAAACAGGGGAGCATGGTGCTGTGGCAACATAGCTGCTGATCCCATGTAGACCCATGTGATCACTACACTGTTGTAGTGTACCATACGGTGACATTGGACAACATGATGTGGACAACATTGAGAGGGTCCAGAGGAGGGCCACCTGCATGATCCAGGGACAGCAGGGCAGACCCTACAATGAGAGGCTACGGGACCTGAACAAGAGAAGGCTGAAGGGAGACCTGGTGACCATCTATAAACTCACTAGGGGGGATCAGAAGGGTTTAGTGGAGACCTTGTTTCCCCTAGCGCCCCCCCGGGATAACAAGGAATAATGGCTACAAGTTGTTGGAGAGTAGGTTTAGATTAGACATCCGTAAGAACTACTTCACAGTCAGGGCGGCTAGGATCTGGAACCAACTTCCAAGGGAAGTGGTGCTGGCTCCTACCCTGGGGGTCTTTAAGAAGAGGCTTGATGCCTACCTGGCTGGGGTCATTTGAGCCCAGTTTTTCTCCTGTCCAGGCAGGGGGTCAGACTTGAAGATCTACAAGGTCCCTTCTGACCCTCCTTCTATGATTCCATGATTCTATGACAGTGCGTCTTTACATCGCTGTAGGATGACATGTAGACGCACCCATAGTTGACTTTTTCAGAGTCTAAGTTTCATATATCCCATGTAGTTTCAAATCAGGTTTAAGCAACCTTTTAAAAAGTTTCACAAAACAAGTGGGAGGGGGAAAAATAAAACCCATGGTAGGTTAGTTAAATGAGTAAAAAATATAAAAAGCTGAGCTTTCAATAATGCACAGTAAGAAAAAATGAGCTCACTGCACAATAGTGATGAAATGACATGTGTGGCAGGCTGGGCAGTGTGCTCACTGGCAGCCCTGGACTGTTAGCTTGAGCCTGAAGGGCTCGGGCTCCAATGATAGACAGTTTTCTCTCTCCACTAATCTGATGAAGGCAAGAGGAAGGCAGCCCCACCCTCACCCAGGGGTGAGGTGAAAAAGAGGACCTGAGATGGAACTAACTCCATTGGTTCATTCCCAATCTGGGGAGGAGCCTCCAGAAAGAATAAAAGCCCATGTGCTGAGCACATGGGCAGTTGTTGGGATGATGAAGACAGAGCTTGCAAAGAGCTGGTAGAGCTGACCAGCAGGGTAGAATAGTTGCCCCAGAAGAGCCCAGAAGATGCCACTGCCCAGAAGGGAGCAGCAAGCAGCTGCATCCCCAGCCCTGCCTTGGAGAAAGGTGCAAAAATGATGCACAGATCAGTGCACAGAGGGTCTGGGAGTGGATGGGACCTTGATGGCTGCACAAAGCAGTGTGGGTCTCCAACCCTGCATGAGGCAGGAATGATGGTACACAGATCAATGCATAGAGGGTCTGGGAGTGGGCAGGACCCCAAGGGCTGCATGAGGCAGCGTGGGTCTCGAACCCTACACGAGGCAGGAACAACAGTGCACAGATTGGTGCACAGAAGGTCCAGGAATGGACAGGACCCTGGTGGCTGCATGAGGCAGCGTGGGTCACCAACCCTGCATGAAGTAGGAGCTAGGCCATTGGTGCATGGATTGCTGCACAGGGCCATAGAGCTGATGGGTCGCCATGGCTGCACAAGGCAGTGTGGGTTCCAGTACACAGGGTGGTGCACAGTGGATTGAGAGAAGGCTGATAGGCCCTGGTGGCTGCACAAGGCAGCTCAGGCCTTCCTGCTGCGAGCAGCAACAGGACAGGTCGGCCACTCCTGTGAGGAAGGAGGCTGGCAGTCATGAATTACCCACGGAAAGGGGTTTTTCACAAGGGAGTAGTAGCCTTCCCTACTGTGGGCGATCAAGGGGAAGCCACTGAGGAGAGGGGACAATTCACCCCCGGGCACAGAGGGGCATGTAGGGCCCCTGTTCGTTAGGTGTGATGTCGTGGTTACAGGTCCCTCCTACTTGAGTGACCTGGGAGTGAGTAATGGGATCTTTCCCTGGGTTGCTACTACTTCTTTCAGCACAGCTGCCGGGCCATTTTTTTTTTTTTTTTTTGGTTCTTTATGCTATTGGGATTTCTGTTGTAACCCTGTTATGGCTGTACTGTAAAGGGCTATATGCTGTTTTATATGTGAATGTATTGTATTGGTTATTTCTATATGTTGGTGACTCTGCTGATGTAACCCAATTGTGTATGTTCAATTATTGCCCCTTCACTGCAAGTTATTCCTTTTGTTGCATTGTTAGTTAACCTGAGTTTTATCCTTAAGTGCTCCTTTTTCTGCTGCTACAGGCTCTGTGAAGGGCAGTGTATGCACGCCCACTATAGCCCTTCAGCTGGAGAGGGGGTACCTTCCACATAAAGTCACTATGCTTATGCCCGATTCAACTAAGAGTGAATTTAAATGCCATAACCCTGTATCTGCAATGGCAAGGGATTCCAACTTATCAAGAAATGCAAGTCAGGGTCACAAAGAAAGAACTATACAAAGATTGCCTAAACACATCGTTGTCTTCCCCATTTTCTACTGGCTGACATACAGGCATACAAATCATGACTAAACGGTGTTTAGAGACTCCATTCAAGTTATGGAGAGCTTTGGTACTCGTGTCTTCATTTTGAATTCCACCTATGCTAATATATATCAGATTTTAGACGCAATAATGCAAAGCATCACTTAATGACTCAGAGCCTTAATGACTCAGGGCTTCTTGATTACATCTCCTTTGTAATTCTGTATACTCACTGCTATACGATATTATATTTAAGATAAATGAGAATAAAGGGGAATGTAGTCAAAACATGTTCATCAAAAAGAAGATGGAAAGCTTTCCAACCCTCTGCCTTGTCCACACACCCATACCATTTTTGTAGGCAACTGAATATAATTTCAACGGATGAGGTGGAAACTCCAGTGTTTCAGTCTTTGAAAACTGGCCCAGACAAAGTGCAAGGAACTAAATTCCAGAGCAGGGTTGACCAACTGGTGGCCTGCAGGCTGTATCTAGTCTGCAAGGGGTGAAACCATGCATGAGGCAGGAAGGATGGTGGCTCATGCTCTGCCACTGTCAGCTGGCTGCTGCTCTGCCCTCCACCCCACTGCTGCAGCAGCTAGGGTCTTCACTGCAGAGTAACATGGAAGGAAGGGTTCAGTAAGTTTGCTCCGCGGGGGTGACTTGTGTTGCCTATGCAGTAATACCAACAGGGCTTATGCAGCATGGTATGTGACATCCATAGGATAATTGTTAAAACACCCTTGACAGATCCAAGGAAGACGCCATGCCCTCCACTACAAAGGAAGGCAAAAACCCCTGCAGCGAAACTGTACCATGCGGTAACATTCCCTCCTGATCCAAAACATGAGAACTGATCTAACCCAGAGTGGAAAGGCAAGACCTTCTAACCAGGGACCTTCCCACTGCTTGCATTGGGTACGGGAAGGGGCCTGTGATCAGTATGGTGTCCAGCCCCCACCTGCTCTGAAGTTGGACTGACCTGTTCTAGAGAACAACTCTAATCAGACAGGGATATGGACAAGATGGTTTAATGTGTAAGATGGTCTGAATATTTGTTGTGAGCACTCTTTATTACACTTTGTTCACCATTTTGGTTAACAAATCATTTATAGTCAGTTGTGTGACTTAGAAGTACAGTATATTTATTACCTCTAAATGTTTGCCAACATTGTCAGGATGAAGAACTTCCAGATGAAGACATGTTTATACGCTCTTTAGTTAGACTATTCAGTATGGGCACAGTCCAACACCCATTCAGCTCCATGGGAATCTTTCTTTATTAGGCCTATAATTCAGCCCTATTCATTATTCATTTGATGTGGTCTGCAGTCTTTCCCTCCCTACTAGCGTGCCCACCTCACCCCAAATTAAGGTATCATCAGCAAATTTGAACAGGTTGCTTTTCACCGCATCGTCCAAATCGCTGATAAAGAAATTGAACAGCACGGGCCCAAGGACCAAGCCCTGGGGGACTCCGAGTTGAACATGAGTCGGCAGTGTGACGAAGCCATCAAAAAAGCCAATGGCACTTTATCGTGCATCAGCAGATGCATGACAAATAGGTCCAAGGAGGTGATACTTCCCCTCTATCGGGCGTTGGTCAGACCGCAGTTGGAGTACTGCATGCAATTCTGGGCGCCACACTTCAAGAAGGATGCGGATAACCTGGAGAGGGTACAGCGAAGGGCAACTCATATGGTCAAGGGCCTGCAGACCAAGCCCTACGAGGAGAGACTAGAGAAACTGGACCTTTTCAGCCTCCGCAAGAGAAGGTTGAGAGGCGACCTTGTGGCTGCCTATAAGTTCATCACGGGGGCACAGAAGGGAATTGGTGAGGTTTTATTCACCAAGGCGCCCCCGGGGGTTACAAGAAACAATGGCCACAAGCTAGTAGAGAGCAGATTTAGACTGGACATTAGGAAGAACTTCTTCACAGTTCGAGTGGCCAAGGTCTGGAACGGGCTCCCAAGGGAGGTGGTGCTCTCCCCTACCCTGGGGGTCTTCAAGAGGAGGTTAGACGAGTATCTAGCTGGGGTCGTCTAGACCCAGCACTCTTTCCTGCTTATGCAGGGGGTCGGACTTGATGATGTATTGAGGTCCCTTCCGACCCTAACATCTATGAATCTATAAGTGCTGAGGCCACTTCCCAGTCAGTGCAATTGGCTGCGGGGGACCCCGCCCCTGCCATTGGTGAGATTGGCCATGGGGGGACCCCCCCCAGTCACTGAGGGGGCATGTGCCCCCCTGACTAAGGTGGCACCAATCTCCAATGAGTGGATTACACACTTAATAGTAGTCTGTAGTGTGATGCAGCCACACAAAAGCCAAATGCATTTTTGTGGTTTATCAAGAGAAGAATTAGGTGTAAGATGCAGGAGGTGATAGTCCCTCTCTAGATTACTGGACTTCAGCAAGGCCTTTGCACTGTCTGTCACCCTATTCTCGTTAAAAAGCTAGGCGACTGTGGCATTGATGCCTACACGGTCAGATGGATTGCTAATTGGCTGAAGGGTCGTACTCAGAGGGTGGTGGTGGATGGGTCATATATGACCTGGGGGGAAGTGGGCAGCGGAGTCCCCCAGGGCTTGGTCCTTGGGCCCGTGCTGTTCAATTTCTTTATCAGCGATTTGGACGATGCAGTGAAAAGCAACCTGTTCAAATTTGCTGATGATACCAAAATTTGGGGTGAGGTGGGCACGCTAGTAGGGAGGGAAAGACTGCAGAAAGACCTGGATAGGTTGCAAGGGTGGGCTGACAAAAACAGGATGTGTTTCAATATGGACAGGTGCAGGGTGCTGCACTTGGGCAGTAGTAACCAGCAACACACTTATAAGATGGGAAAGGGATCTTGGAGTCATCATTGACTCCAAGATGAACATGGGCCGACAATGCGAGGTCACGGTCGACAGGGCTAACCGGACCGTATCGTGCATTCACAGGTGCATCTCAAGTAGGGCCAAGGAGGTGATCCTCCCCCTCTACGTGACACTGGCCAGGCCACAGCTGGAATACTGTGTCCAGTTCTGGGCGCCGCACTTCAAGAGGGATGTGGACAACATTGAGAGGGTCCAGAAGAGGGCCACTTGCATGATCCAGGGACAGCAGGGCAGACCCTACAATGAGAGGCTACGGGACCTGAACCTGTTCAGCCTTCACAAGAGAAGGCTGAGGGGGGACCTTGTGACCATCTATAAATTCACTAGGGGGACCAGAAGGGTTTGGGGGAGACCTTGTTTCCCCTAGCGCCCCCCAGGATAACAAGGTATAACGGCCACAAGTTGTTGGAGAGTAGGTTCAGATTAGACATCCATAGGAACTACTTCACAGTCAGGGTGGCTAGGATCTGGAACCAACTTCCAAGGGAAGTGGTGTTGGCTCCTACTCTGGGGGTCTTTAAGAAGCGGCTCGATGCCTACATGGCTGGGGTCACTTGAGCCCAGTTTCTCTCCTGCCCAGGCAGGGGGTCAGACTTGACGATCTACAAGGTCCCTTCCAACCCTACTTCTATGATTCTATGATTCTATGAATGCTAGTTAGGCCTTATCTAGAGTACTGTGCAGTTTTGGGCTCTGCATTTTTAGAGAGGAAGCGGAGAGGATGCAAAAGCAGGTAAAAAACTGATAAAGGGCTTGGAAGGCAAGCTATTTGAGGAGAACTGGAAGGAAATAGGGATGTTCAGCTTGTGGAAAAAGGACTTTAAGAGGGGATGTGATAACAGTTGCCAAATACTTGCAGGGCTGCCATAAAGAAGAGGGAGAACACCTTTTCTCTCTTGCTGCCATGAGCAGGATGTGTTCCAGTGGTACCAAAGCAGGTTTAGTTTCAAAATCAGGGGGAAAAAACAAAAACAAAAACAAAAAACAACATCTTTACTGTTAGAACAATGAGGCAGTGTGAAGGGAAGTTGTGGAGCAACATTTAGAAGTACAGGAGCCTTCTCCTCTCCCCACCCCCCCATTAAGGATTGATGGGAAGTCATGAGAAGAGCTCTGTGGTCTAAACCAACTGAATACTGGAGTACTCAGGAGCAGGGGAATGAAGCAGAGCTCAACAGCTGGCTTCATTATAAAAGAAGATTAAAGGAGCTGGGCTAAGTTACGGAGGGGATACAGAAAGGGGAGTTCTGGATGTCCAGTCAGAGGGCAGATGTGTGAAGTTATGCAGTTGCAGAGCAGCATGGGAGGTGTTTCATATTTTCCATGCTTCTGGGCTTTGCTGGTTGCCACAAGGGGCCGGGAAGGACTCCTCTCCTCATCGCTACAGGTGGTAGGTTGTATGGAGGTTGCCTTCCTCTTAAGCATTGGGTGTTCTTTCTAGTCCAGGCTGGGGGTTTTGACTGGGGTGTGGCAATGCTAATGCTGGAACTAAAACCCAGAGGTTCTTTGTTAGAAGGTCTTACCTTTCCACTCAGGGTTAGATAAGCTGCCACAGTTGGGACCAGGAGGGAATTTTACCCTAGGGTACAGTTTTGCTGCAGGGGCTTTTGCCTTCCTCTGTAGTAGAGAGCATGGCTCTCTTCCTTAAATCTGTCAAGTGCATTTTAACAATCCTTGCAGCAGCCAAACACTAATCTCTGCTGTTCCCTCTTCTTTACCTGTGGCAGGTTAGAGTGCTATGCCTTGTTGTTTTGTCACCGGGTTGGCTGTATAGTTTTAGTAATGGGTTTTACAAGGATTGGTATGAGATGGTTTGGATATGAATGATCCTGCCTCAGGGATCAGGCTTGAGTAGATGACCTTTGGAGGCATCTTCCAACTCTATTTTCCTATAATTCTATGAACAGAACCAACAAGCAGAGTGAAGAAACTGAAGATTTGTTCCTTCTCTTATTTTAGTCGTTTTGGCATGAGACTTTAGTTTTAATTTTCATAGATTTCATAGATTTCATAGACATTAGGGCTGGAAGGGACCTCGGAAGATCATCGAGTCCAGCCCCCCGCCCAAAGGGCAGGACGTCAGCTGGGGTCATACTATCCCAGCAAGATAAGCATCCAGTTTCATCTTGAAGGTGTTCAATGAAGGCGCTTGAACAACCTCCGGCGGCAGGCTGTTCCAGACCTTGGGGGCTCGGACAGTAAAGAAATTCTTCCTTATGTCCAGCCTGAAACGATCTTGTAGTAGTTTGTGACCATTCGTCCTCGTCATCCCTTGGGGCGCTCTGGTGAACAAACGTTCCCCCAGATACTGGTGGTCACCCCTGATAAACTTGTAGGTGGCCATCAGATCACCCCTGAGCCTGCGCTTTTCCAGGCTAAAGAGCCCCAGGGCTCTCAGCCTGTCATTGTAGGGTCTGCTTCCCTGACCGCTGATCATGCGTGTGGCTCTTCTCTGGACTCTCTCAAGCTTCTCCACATCCTTTTTGAATTGTGGAGCCCAAAACTGGACTCCACCTTTTTTTGCTGCTTTTTTTGCTCCTTTTTGCTGGGAGGGAATTCATTATATTGGAAGGAAGTGTGTGCGGGCCAGAGGGAGAAAAGGTATGGATAAGGTCCTCTTGAACCTAGCAGTCAGTTGGGCTACAATGGTTAAGACACACCAGATTCTGAAGCTGACAGCATATAAGGAACTGCATAGCATCAGATCAGGCCACCTCTGGCTGTGCAGTACAAGCAAATATGCACTTATAGCTGGGTCAGCAGAGGCTGGCTCTCATTGATCTGGACTGTGACTTGAATTCACATTCCTAGATTCAGTCACGTACCCTAACCACTCTCCCCCAGTGGGCACGTCTACATGTGCAATGAATGCACCTGAATTTTCTGTGCAGAAAATTCAGGCTCACTACATGTGCACCCCCATCAGGAGCAAATTGAGCCCAACAGGAACAGCCCAGTCCAGGCTGTAGTTTACTGTTATTTATATATAACAGTATTTAGCTTAATGTTATGTTTTTATGCATTAGCTTTCAACTCCTTCACCTTTCTTTTTCATCTCAGTTGTTCCTAATTCATCTGCAAAGCAGCTCAAAATTCTCAGCAATAGCCTTAACAATTCCATCTGCTTCAAAAGTAGCTTTTCCACCCACTAAAATGAGTTACTAACCACAGGGCATGTATACATGTCGCCCTACGGTGACATTGTTATAGCACCATGCCTGAGCACTAACTCATGGCACAGCAACTGCCTGTACTGCACCATGCACCCGTGCATGGTTAGTTTTAGCCACGCATTTTGCCAAAGCCGGGTGCTAAATGGGGCAGTGTGCTGCTATGGTGAAGTAGCTGCTGATCACATGTAGGCTCACGTGATCACTATGTCACCGTAGCACATCGTACGGCGGCATAGTGCATCACTACAGTGACATAGGGTGACATGTAGATGCGCTCACAGAGAGGCGGAGTTAAACCTATCCTAAGCTGTTCCATATTTTAATTGTCAAGTCACTTGAAAAAAGTAGCAATGCAAAAAACTCAGGATAAGGCTTAGAAAATCCCTTTGTTTTGATTCACTGGAGGCGGGGAGTGGGAACAAAACAATTCATAAAGATTCATCTATTTCTCACTTTTCAGATCAACTTTAATCTTTCTGTCCACTACACCTTGTAGCCATGTGTTTTTATGGATACATGAAAAGCCATGTATAGGTCAACAGTCTGTGCATTCACTTCATCATATCTACCCCTTAGCAGGAAAAGGGAAAAAAAAAAAATCATGAATCACATCTAATGCAGCAGCAACAAAACCTCCCATGCTGCTCTGCAACCTGGTGGGGAGCAAGCATAACTTCACACATCTGCCCTCTGACTGGACGTCCAGAGCTCCCCTTTCTGTCTCCCCTCCGTAACTTAGCCCAGCTCCTTTAATCTTCTTTCATAACGAAAGAAACAAACAATTGACATTTGTGTCTCAAGACAAAGATGTTAAAAGCAGCAATGTTTCTATTTGTTATGTTTTTGCCTCAATAAATGCATAACTGAATCGCCCTCCATGCCTGCTTTTAATCAAATGGAGATGCTTTGTTATCTGGGCAGCTAATGGAATATCAAAACATTCATAAAATGGAAAAAAAAAAGAGAAGAGCAGAGAAAGAAAAGAGAGTGGATTAGAAATGCACTAGTGTAATCCGAGTGATCTGAATTTCCTTTGGAGAAAGGTTTAAAGGCTGTAAATTGCTATCGTTAACGTTTGAAGACATGAGAGAGTTAAATAACTCTTCCTCATATTGATGCCAGAAAAACAATGTCCACTCACATACACACTTCAAAAGCTTAATTCCATCTTGTTTAAAATACAGAGATGAATTACATGTTCTTTTATATACTGCGTGCCATTATTTTATGTATTTATGTGCATTGAATATGGAAACCTCTCTACTCAACCAAACGGCTCTTTGTTAGCATTTTACCTTGAATTCTATTAGACATACTTTCATGTCTATTAAGCACCAGTTTTCATGCTCCATTCAAAATATACCATCTCTTATAATCAAATGTCTTATTTAGGGGGAAAAAAAAATTAGGGAAGATGCAGAATTTGTTTTGTAGTCCAAGTACCCTTATTCCCTGGAGCCTTTTGTTTTAAGTAGGAAGTGGCAATGCTTTGGAATGCTACTGGATTTTTATCTAAATGCAACTGGTGGGAGAGATGGTGCCAGCTGAAATACTAGATCTGCTTAAAGTTAGAAGAAAGGGAAATATGCTGGAGGAATGTCTTTTCATTTAGGGATCACACATGGTCTCAAAGGTGCTGAGTTCAGTGGTAAGCACTGCTATAGATTTCCCAGATAACTTTGGACAATGCACTCAATCTTCCCATGCCTTATTTCTCATGTGTAAACCTAATCCCTTCTGCCTATTTTGCTTGTAAATTCTTTGGGACAAGTATTATCTTGGAGTGGGGCGAGAAAAGAGTCTTATCTTATTTGAGGCCTGTGGGAACTATTGTAAAATAAGGATGATAATGCATAGTATTGGAAAGTAGCCGCACCTGCTAATATTCCTTGCAGACTTAATGCATAATTTTGACAATGCTCTCAGTTTCTCAGTAATATAAAAAAGAAACTACACACAACTTTATGACTATGGGAGAAAAAGTTAAAAGGCGTGATTGCAATTTAAAAAAAAATAAAATGTTAAAACTTTGTAGTTTGAAAAGTAAGCAAACCAATCTCTAGGTAAAATAGGAGCAGAAGTGGAGAAGCCCCCTGGGGTCTCCTCAGATTCTATGGCTAAGAAGGGGGCTTTAAAAATACTGCAGTAATTGCCAGTAAAGAAATCTGTGATCATTAACTGTTAACCCGAAACTTCAGTAATGTTTTATTTTACACATGAGTGCTTTTTAGCTTTCACAGGAAGCTACAGCCTGCTATCAATCTTCGCACAAATATACCTTCGGTTTCAGTGGAGTTGTGGGCCAGAATATGGTCTTCTTTTCTGAATGGACAAAGACTATCAGATTGTGAGCCCAAGCAGAAATTAATAGCCAGTAATTATCGTGAGAGATCAGTGACAGGAAACCATCTTTGGTTTTCCTTTTTCCTTGTTAAATTGGAGCCATGTCAAGGAGGAAACACTGTCTGACAGAAATGCCCAGCTACAGCCTTTAAAATGGAGACTATGATGCTAAGCCTCCGAGGTGACCCTGAAATGACACATTTGTTGGCACATAAAGGGAGAGGCACTGTACCAGTTCGGATTAGCTGGAAAATATTCATTACTTCTAATTCTAAAACCATTTTTTTCCTCAGTTTTCATGCCACAAAAACCTTAGATTGGGACCTTTTATATTGGGAGGACATACATGAAGTGGGGAAGAGACCTTGAATACTCAGTAGGCAAGAAGTAAGCATGCCCACCTGAGAGGTGAGAAACTCTGGGAGCAGGAGCTTGAACCAAATGAGCAGAGTGATGATACAAAATGGTCTCCCAATTCCCAGATGAGGGCTCTAACAACCTATTAGAGCCTACACTGCTCCGTCTCTGTGGGTGCATCTACACAAGATGCTTTACTGCAAAGTAGAGCTAACTAGTGCATAGTAAACATTACTGTCTACAGCTACTGACCCTTACTGCACAGTAATTTCCTCTGCTCAGCAGTTAATTTGCTATGTGCAAATGCAAGTAGCACATTAATTGCTGAGTAATTACTGCATGGTATTTCATGTGTAGGTGGCTGACTGGGAGCAAATTTGCACCCAGTCAGCTGGGCAGCAGGGATAGGAGCTGCCCAATAGGGAAGTCTGCACATGCAGCCTGGAGGTGGCTGGGGACTGTACCTTTTCTGGCAGTCCCAAGACGGCTCCAGGCTTCACGTGAAGACTTCCCTGCACAGCCCAGCTCTGGCCAGTTAGGGGCAGGTTCCAGTCCCACAGATTGTCCAAGCCCCATGCCCTGGTCTGGTGATCAAGACCTGAGGCTTGGAAAGAGCTGCAGGAGAGGGGCAGTTCCTAGCCCCTGCCCCATCTGCTGGTGGGGCAGCTAGCAAAGAGGCCCTGGCTGGGCAGCAGATGACCATGCAGCTGGGGGCTCACTGCTAGCTGCCCCACTGTTGGATCAGCAGAGGGGGATGGGACTTGCCTTTCCCCCGGAGCTCTTTCCAAGCCCCTTGCTCCCAGTTGGGGTGCCGCGGCTAGGAGTTCCCTGCTGCCAGGACAGAGGGGCATTGCCACCACCTGGAATCCATCACCAGAGCCCATCCCTGCAGCAGGCAGCTCCTGGGGACAGGGAGCAATCTCCCAGCCCCCACCAGGAGACAGCTGTCTCCTGGCCCCATGGTCCCTGCCAGCCCCTGGGCTAACAATCAGGGGAAGCCTAGAGCTTCCCTTGGCTGCTGCAGGGGGTCGGTGCAGACTCCTGCCCAGGGGGGATTTACTCTAGAGTAATTTATTATAGAGCAAGCCTACCCTGCAGCATTTGCACATGTAGACACACCCTCTCTGCCTTTCTGCCTTTTGGTGAATACGATTTGATTTGATCCTGGAAACCTTCCTAACTGAAGTTTTGTTGACCAGATACCAGAATAATATTTTTCATTGAAACATGGGTTGACATTTTTTTTTTTAATGGGAATCATTTGGTAAACTCTTTTTCAATCATAACCAGGTTCCAGATTACAACGATTTTTAGCCAAAGCCAACACTAGGAGACAAAGTGGAAGCTAATTCACAATGAAACAGAGTAGCGTGCTTTCAGTGTCTATCATCACTAAGGTGGTATTCTGCACCAAAAAGTGCTTCTGAATGGTTTGAGGCATAAAGCAAGAGTGTAGTAATCCAATCGAACTTTCACAAAGCCTCAAACTACAGTGGAAATGCTGCTGCTACTTCTCTTGTCTTGTCTGAGATTGTTGATGGTAGGTATTTAGCAGAATTCACCAATCCATTCGAATCTGATAAGATAGGGCCATGACACGAGTGCTTCTGTTATGGCTATTAGGGCAGTTGTAATGCTTGGAGCTAAAAGGAGGAGTCCTTTAATAGCCTTAAACATAAATGGATGTAGAAAAGGTAGAGGGATTTCTATATCAGGAGAAATTGTGGTGTCAGAAACTCTCTTGGATTATAGGTTTTGTAAATGAAGTGGGAACAGTGCATGAAATATCCCTGCCTTATTCTTAAACTGCATCCTCTCTACCCCACAAGGAGAGAATTTTTAACCAAATCATCATCTTATTTAATTCTATGTCAGTCAGATAGTGGAAGAATATAGACCTATTCTGTGGTCTTTGCAGATGTAAATGGATAATTCTATTAAGATTCTTGGAGCTGTGGCACAGGTTCAAGACACTACTAGACACAGACACTACCACAGCATACAGGTTCGCGTCCACCACAGCATATAGACTTCTACACCTCTCCCTCAACATTATCTTCATCAATTCCTTTTCTCCTTGTCATAACCAATGTCTTCCAAGCCCTAACACACACACTGTGTAACTCCCACTGAAGTCAATGAGCCTTATCCAGCTTAAACTGTCTCCAGTGCTGATACCATCAGTTTGGGTTGAGTTCCATCAGTGTACAAATGGAGCAAAGTGGTGTTTCTAGACACATCCTTTCACCTCATTTCTTATGTTCTGTGTATTATTGGTTCTTTTCTTCCCACTGGGCCTTGTCCTCCTCCTCCTTCTGGCTTTACATGTAATAGTCTCACTCTCTCTTTTCTTGGTGTGCTTCAATAGTTGTTCTGCCAGTTCTTGCACTACATTTTAGCATCACACCTATCATCTCAAATTAACTCATTTGAGAACATAATTAAAAGCAGCTTTCCTGGGTTGCATCTTTTTTTTCTCCCTTTTGTTGTGAAAAACAGCTTGCAATATTTCAACTTGCATGATATAATAACTAACAATATATTACAAGAAACACTAATAAAAAATGTCAGGTAATGTGTGATAGCAGCTTGCAAATGGTATCTTTATCATGATTTAATGCTAGATACAGTATTTTTTAAAGCCTAATAAATGACAAGGGCATAATTATACAAGACAATGAGATATATTTGACTGTGATTCTTTGACATTCAAAGCGGAGGAAAAAAAAAGCAGAGAAGGATGCATATGGCTTACAATAATAAAAAAAAACCCTCAGGACCTTGACACAATAGGCATCGTCTACAACCTCAGGCTATTATCTTATAGGCTGGTTGGAAAAGGGGTTGGGAAAGCAATTTAAAAGGCATAGAAATCATGAGAAATAGTAGATGCGTGATTTCTGTGGCCATTATTATCATCATCCAGTCAAACTTCCTACACACCTGGGCTTTAATATTTTTACCAGGCATTAGATTCAATAATGTCTTTAAGTAGGAGACTGGATAACTTTATACAGGACTTAAAGCTTCTGTAAGATCATCCTCCTCTCCCTTAGAAAGCTGTCCCAATGTTTGCCACTAGGAAATATGATGGCTTCAATGTTGAATTTGTCTACCTTTATCTTCTAGCCATTGAATACTGTTATGCCTATGTAAGATTGAAGAGTTGCTCTGCACCCCACTGTAACATCATGTTTTGAACTTTGAGTTGAATTCCACCAGTGTTTTTCTTTGCATTTGGTGGACCTTTTGGTGGCTGTCCTTTGAACTCTTATTATTTTCCATCTCATCCTTAAGGTACAGCTACAATATTCTCATGGCAAACGTAACAGTGTTGTCTGAAGAGGCAAGAACATTGCCTCTAAGATTTGCCTTTTTTATGCACCCAAGAATCTCCATTGGCCTTTTTTTTTTTTTTGCCACAGCTGCCATTTACTCCAGGGACAAGTCTTTTCCAAGACACTCCTTTCCAGATTAGACTCTCCATAGTGTATGCAGTACCTGCATTCTTAGTTCCAGATATACTAACTTGTGCATGGCTACCTTAATGCGATTTTTTTTTTAATGTCATCCTTAAATCAGGTCATTCAGATCAGTCTTTCGACACATTCGCAAGCCCACCAAGTTTTAGTGTCCTTGCAAAAATGTTGCTGCTTTTAAGGTTGCCATCTTTGTCTATATTTTTTATGAAAATAGCATTGAAACAAGAGCTGGCTCTGGAAGCCTATGCTAGACATGGGCCCAATTATTGTTGTCTCTGTTTTAAAAACTATATTTTAATATAGCAGGAAGACAGTTTTAAGATCACCTAACAGGAACCTCAATAATTCTATCTCCATTAAAAATACATAGGGTATCATGGCTAATACCTTGGACGAGCCTGTATGTATTTTATCAACAGGATTGCCTTAATCAATCATATCAACGTGTGAGGTCATATCAGTAAGAATGCCTGACAGCGCTGAAGCAGTGGAGACAAAACCCAGCCATGATATTGTCAAAAAATATGATGAAGTTGTTTATCACAGTGTCAGTCCTTCCTTTGATCCAGTTTGTTTTATTGTTTATGGGGTTTTTTTAAGTGACAAATCTCACTCAGCATGTGCATGTCGAATGAACTTGCTAGCGTGTTTTTCTACCTCCCGCACATAATAATCAGAATTGTTCAATATTTAATAGACCTCATATGTCGCACAGGCTCGAGGAGCAGAAGGATCAGAGTTCTGTCCCAGCTGTTGTGTTTCGCTCTCAATGAACATAGTGCGGAAAGCTGTCACTGTTAAAGTCTTATCTTCCCGCAGATTTGTTACCATATACTGGCAGTCTGTAGCATCCTAAGACATTGAAATGCTGTCTGGAGTAAATCAGAATGTGGCATTTTCACCATGGAGGAAAAAAAAAAAGTTTAATTCAGTGGTTCTTAAACTTTTTGGATTCAAGGCTTCTCTCACTGGACTTGAGTCACCCATCCATAACTTCTGTGAATTGAGTAGCACCAATTTAAAAAACTAACTGATATATTATAGTGCTTACCACCTTGCAGAGGGGCTGGACAGTTGGGATGGGGGTTTGTTCAGGCAGGGACAAGCCTAAGCCTCTATTTGTGTAGCTTATCTGCATATCTCCTTACACCTTACTTATCTCCTCACATCTTGTGATACCCTTCAAAGGATCAGGCTACGTGCCCTGGCACCCTAATTAAGAATCACTTATCAGTCATAGCTGACAAGGTTTTCTCCTACATAATTTTTTCCAGATATAGAGTATTCCCAGTATAACCGTACCAATAATTTAAGAGGCATGAACTAATCAGCTGTTGCGTTCTTGTGACTACTTCAGACTGCTCTGTGTTCTCCTTCTGAAGGGAGGGGAAAGCTTCTGTGAACTCCTGAATGAAACATGCAGCATTTCTTTAAGCAGTGCCACTACAGAATACCCTGCTCATTGAAAGGCTAACACAACATTTATTTTATCCTCACAAAAGAAATGTCCTTGGTTCTGCATTACAGACGACTGTTCAGATAGGAAAGGATGTTAGGATGGGATTAGACCATCAGCCTTACTGCCCTAGCAGAAAGGTCATCTAATTTTTGGAGACTGGTAAAAACTTTCCAAATTATTGGACTTCCTGTCAAGTTTCTTAACTGTAATTTTGCAGATCTTTCGATAATGGAAACAAGGAAATAATCTTTTCCTCTACCTTACTTAGGATACTAAAAATGGTCATTGTGAACCAGCTCAAACTTACCAGTCCCCAGTCTCAAGGCTCTATTTCACTAAGAACATAAAAACTGCTATTTACTGTCAGACCATAGGTCCATCTCACCCATGGATGACAGGTGCCCCCTTAGGGTGGGGGGGTATGTGCCCCCCCCCCCCCCCGCGACCAGTCAGTGACTGGGGGTGGAATCCCCTGATGGCCATTCTCACTGACCAGGAGGGGGGCAGCCATTCTCGCCAACTGGGGCAAGGGGGCCCCACAGCTGATTGTGCCAACTGGGATGTGGCTATGGCACTCCCAAAAGCAGCTGCAGCACTTCATCTGGTGCTCCCACTCCTCAGCTGGTGTTCGCAGGGGGGCACCAGTGCTCCCGCCTGCCCCCCCTGCCCATCACATAAGCAGAGAGCATGGCCTGTCAGGGGGTGCACATGCACCCCTGCACACCCCTTACATGTTGTCACTGATCTCACCCAGTCACCCATGCGTGACAAGGCAGACAAGGGGCCAAAAAAGAGGACTTCTGGGAAAACCTGGACATATGGTAACCCTAACATTTAGGGTGGGGGGTTTGTTTGCTGTTGGCATGCTGGATTGATTTGTTTCTTTGCTTTTACTGTGGTGACGGGGCTGTCTCCTATAAAATAAACTGGCTGGTAACCCTGAGCATGGTGCTGACTGGCCTCAATAAGGAAGCTGGGTGGGTGACCTGCTTATACTCTCCATACCATTAAACATCCTTGTTGCCCTTCTCTGTATTTTCTCTAGATCTTTTATAACCTTCATGAGGTGTGGGGACCAAAGGTGGGCATAGTATTCAAGGTGTGATGCCCCAGGGATTTCTAAAGGGGCATGATGGCCCTTTTTGTTTTGTTTATAATTTCTTTCTTAATAATCCTTAGCAAAAAATTTGCTGTTGAGTGCTAAAATGAAGTTTTTATAGAACTGTCCATAGTGACTGGCAGATCTCTTTCCTGTGTGGTAACAGCTAACAGCCCATGATAGTGGAGGTAGAGTTTGTGTTATTTTTGTCCATGTTCATCTCTTTACATTCATCTACACTGAATTTAATCCACCATTTAGTTGCCCATTCACTCAATTATATCAGATCCTTCTATCGTTCCTCAGTCTGCCTTGGTCTTCACCACTTAAATTGTATGCCACCCACAAGTTTGGACACCTTGTTATACACCTCTTTTTCAGATAATTTATTTATATGTTACACAGTACTGATCCCAAAACAGATCCCACGGGACACAACAGTTTCCTTCTTTCTATCCTGAAAACTGACCATTTGGACTCACTCTTTGCTTTCAGCCTTTAAGCCAATTTCTAATCCATGAGTGGACTTTCCCTGTAATCCCATGACTACCTACTTTCATTAAGAGCCAGTGATGGGGGACCTTGTCAAAGCTTTTTGAAAGTCCAGATACACTACATATCAACGGGATCACCCTGCTCCACCTGATTATTGATACTCTCAAAGAACTCTAGTAGGATTGGTGAGGCATGATTTCCCTTTGACAAAACCGTGTTGATTTCCCCCCGGCAGGTCATGCTCATCCATGTGGTGAACAATTCTTTTTTATTATTATTATAGTTTCTACCAGTTTTCCAGGAACAGAAGTTAGACTCACTGGCCTGTAGTTCCCTTGGTCCCCTCTAGAGCAGTGTTTCTCAACCTGTGGGTCACAAAAGGGGGTCACAAAAATGAAAAGGTCACGAACAAACTTTAAAAATAGATCAACAAACTCAAAAAATGGATTCTCCTTTAGAGGATAAAATGTGGGAAACCATGGGTTTTCCCCTCCAGCCTGCAAGGGGCTTCTTGCCTTCTTCCCCCTGCCCCCTCCCCCCGCTACATACTGGGGTGCCTTGGGGATGGGGGGAAGTGGGTCAGGAGTGAGGTGCCATTGATGTTTAAAAATGGGCCCTGGTCCAAAAATGTTGAGAGCCACTGTGCTAGAGCCTTTTTAAAATATGGGAATTAGATTGGCAAACCTCTAATCCTCTGGTGCTGAGGCTGCTTTTAGTGACAGGTTGCATACTATAAGTTAGGATTTCAGCAATTTCAGCACCATCAGGACCCTAGGGTAAATGCCATAAGGTCCTGTTTTTTATTATTGTTTAGTTTATCAGTTTGCCCCTAGAGAAGAATAGATCTGGTGAGGGAATCTCCCTAACATCTTCCACAGTAAAGACAGATACAAAGAATGTACATAGTTTCCTGCATCCTTCAGCATCCTTCTTACATCCTGACTATTCAAGGGCCCAACTGATTCCCTGGCATGTCTTTGGTTTCTAATGTATTTTAAGAAATGTTTATTGTTACCTTTTATGCCTCTAGCAAGCTTCTCCTCAAATTCTTTCTTGGCTTGTCTTATTATGGTTTTACATTTGATTTGCCAGAGTTTGGGCTTTTATATATTCCTCAGTAGGATTAATTTTCACCCTTTGAAAGAAGCCTTTTTTCTGTTTATTACCTCTGAAAGTCTGCCATCAAACCATGCTGGCTTTTTTTTGGCCCACTTTCTATTCTTTTTTTTTGTTTTTCATTTGCAAAATGCATTTGTTCTGTGCCTCCAGTATGTTGCTCTTAAGCAGTTCCAGTGCTGCTTGCAAATTCTTCACCTCCTTAGGGGCCCCTTTGAACTTCTGTCTAACTAGCTTCCTCATTTTGCTATAGTCTTTCTTTTTAAGGTTAAAAACGACAGTGGTAGATTTTCTTCTTATCTCCTGTCCTACATAGAACTCAAAACCAATTGCATTGTGGTCCCTATTGCACAATGGCTCAGTAACACTTACCATTTGCACCAAATCCTGTGCACTACATTGGGGCATGTCAAGAATGGCCTTTCCTTTTGTAGGTTCCAGGATTGATTGCTCCAGGAAGCAATGTTTTATCATGTCAATACATCGGGTCTCTGCATCCCAGCCTGATGTTAGATTGACCCAGTCTATCTGTGGATAATTGAAGTCACCCTTTATTACTGTGTTTTCTGCTTCTCAACTTCTCTCACCTCCCTTAGAGTAATCATGGATTACTCATTATAGCCCTCAACATGTGTTTCCATGCCCCCTTTGTTTAGGATAATTAGAGTATACCTGAGTGCTATATCTTGGCAGTAGAAAATCCTCCAGTGACTAAGTAAACTACAATTAAAATTGTCCTGTGCCACTGGGGCAGTAAAAAGCAATCTTATGGCAGAAAA
Organism: Alligator mississippiensis; assembly: GCF_030867095.1. Classification (NCBI taxonomy): domain Eukaryota; kingdom Metazoa; phylum Chordata; order Crocodylia; family Alligatoridae; genus Alligator; species Alligator mississippiensis. The sequence goes on along the minus strand of NC_081825.1, from coordinate 11,827,646 downwards.
GTGTAAAAAAATGAAAGAGCCTGAACACAGTTAAAGGAAGAAGCAGGATCTGGGGTTATTTTCAACCGGTCAAATTTCTCCATCCTTTTTTATATTGTTTAAAGTCTTCTTCCATAACTAGTCCTACAATCACTGGGACTGCTTGTAAAGCAGAGTTCTGTTCAGTGTAAGAGGGAATACATTGCCTGCTGCTGTCTGTTCAGGGCCTAAGGAACTGTATTGCTTGGGTAATGTCTTATCTTTACTGTGGCATGGATCACCTGACTGAATGCTTTGGGGTGGTGTGGGTGCTATGGTGCATGGTGAACAGCCCAGAAGGTGCAAGCTCAAGGTCATAGCAGAAGTGTGCACAGCATGGCCTGTCACATTCCTAGGAATCTATGAATTCTCCTAAAATACCTTGTCACAAGGGCATGGAAAAGATATGAATAAATGGAAAGAAAGGTCTGTGGTAGGTATTATAACAACACATGTTCTGTCTCCTTGTAGTGGTGAAGGATACCTTCATGGACTCTTCCTCATTTTTGTACTTAATATGTAACAGGCAGTTTAAGGGGCACTTACCTTCTGAGTATCCTACACCGGGATCTGCTTGAATGCTTAAGGGAAATTGCTGCAACAGGGATGCTTTACTTGTAGTTTAGTATGATCCCCAGCAAAGAAGATTAAAAAAAGCAGTTAGGGAGCCTGGGAAAATTCCAGCCCAGGGATTGACTTGGCAGCTCCCTGTAAAACTGGAGTGTCTCTCCACCACCCGGAGTAGAGAGAGAGGTCCATGCTGTGTGAGAGGGGCTGGGAGAGCCTGAAGCATGGTTCTGTTGCCCTGAGGGGTCAGGCCAATGCTCAGGATCTCAATATTGCACTGTTAGACAGGAAGGCATGGTGTACAATTGCACAAACACACATAAAAATCAATTAAGCACACATACACTCACTAGGTGCATACACCCCTACTAGGCATACACACTCACACTAGCAACTCAGATATAAACACATTCAAAATAACCAGTCTAGGTTCATGCACACCTATCACCAGTTTAAGCGCATACATACTACACACACCAAATTTAGACAGAATCAGTTACCAACACCTGCATATCCAATACACATATGTGGATTACTAATTCATATACCACACACACACAATGATATCTATATATGTGTATTCATTAATTCACACACATACCACCCACCTATGCATACACACAGGTGAGTTCCTAAGTTGGGTGTTGTGATGTGTATGTATGTATGTATGTATGTGTTTGGGATACCTGGGGAAAGGTTAAGGTAAGAAAGTAGAACTGTAGGCAGTGAAAGTTGCTGGGAGTTAAAGTCACCAGGACCAGGATTAGAACTGGTAGACTAGAGAGGCCTGGGCTAAAGAACTGAGGCTCAGGGGTAACTTTAGGTTAATTGATCTCAATTGATTAAAAGACAATGTCTAAAGGCTCCAGAACAGGGGAGCAATGCCGGCACAGAGGCTGGGACTGGAGCCAGAGCTACAGGGGAGCTGAAAAGGTAGGTGGGGAGAGGGGAAATGGAAGTAAGGGAAAGTGACAGACAGCAGAAAATCACAGGAAAAGCAGCAGGAGAGACTGAAAGGTGGCAGGGCAGTGGGAAAGCAGAAAAAGGCAGCAGAAAGTCACAGGGAAAAGGCAGTAGGAGCAGGGGGAGAAAAGAAAATCATAGGAAAAGTGACTGGAGAGACTAAAAGGCGGCGGGGCAGTGGGAAAGCAGCGAAAGGCAGCAGAAAGTCACAGGGAAAAGGCAGTAAATGGCACGGGAGGCTGAAAGGCAGCAGGAAAGCAAGGATAGGCTGAGAGGTGGCAGAAAAGGGGAGAGGGAATTGGGAGGAGATCAGGAAACTAGCAGAGAAGGGGGGGGGATGGAGCTGAAAGAGACAGAGAGAACAAGTCTGGAATTTAAGATAAAGAAGGGACTGGGATTCAGTAAAACATGACTCAGCTCAGGGTTGCAAATGACAGTGCTTTTATTGAATGGGGGAGATGGTAACATAATGTCTTATTGGTTCCCTTGCACCCACACCCACCCACACCCACCCACACACAATGGCAGCGGGGATTAGAAAGGCTTGGTGCAGGGGCTGAAGTCCACTAAAGTCCAGGAGGAGAGAGAGAGAGACTGAGAGAGAGAGACAGACAGACAGACAGACAGACAGAGAGAGTCCAAATTGTAGGAGGAGGTCCTTGTCCAGTAGGTGTTGTCCAGAGTGGGGTTGCCGGCAGGGCCTCTGGGTGGATATGTGGTGTGGCATGGTGCTGGTCCAGATGGAGAGGGCGTCCCACTGGGTCTGTCTTCACTGCCCCTTTTTATAGGGGCAGACCTTGTGTGAACCTAGTGACAGGAGGCATGCCCAGGCAAGGGTCAGCCCCGGCATACTGAGCATGTGTGCTCCATGCAGGGATGTGCAGTTTCGGGTGTCTGTAATGGTGGGGTACAATGGAAGAGTTGCTGGTTCTGCAGGGTCTTTTGTCTTTCAAATGCTGGGTCTCTTGTCTCTGTTCCTGGGTGAGGTCCGTGGTTTCTGGATGAATGAATGCGAGGTGATGGTCCAGTCATTACAGGCCATTCAGTAGAGACCTGCTACCATTGTATTTTAATCATTCCCAATCATTCTCATTCATCCGGGACCAATTTACATGAGAGGGGTACGTGACTCATACAATTGCAACAGGGGATTCCCAGGCAGAGGACAGAAGATGGAGGCTTGACATAAAAAATGGCAACTTGACATGACTTTGGTTCACTTACAAACACAGTCCTAAAGCATACACTATCCATATGAAACAATAAAAATCAATAAAAAAATTATAAAAATACAATATACAACAGTAAAAATCAATACAAACCTAATAATTATACAATATAAAATTGTGGATATCCAAAACCAAAACCCTGCTACCAAAATAAAAATGTTAAAGCTTATCCTAAGTCTGAGCTCCCTTATACTTATCTATAGGGAATAGCGAAAAAGAGAAAAAGTCAGAAATGGTTGGGGAAGGGAAGGGAATGCATTAAAAAAAAAAAATGTGGGTTTTGCTACAGTCCCAACCTGCGGTTGCCTGCTGGACCCCTTGTGGGTGGGCCAGAGGCTAGCAGAGCACCTGAAGGGTCAAGCAAGAGAGAGCAAGTGGAGTTAGTGAGTAGCTGAACAAATTCTTTGGGGTGGGGACACAGCTCTGTGAAACCCCTAGAGAGGTGGACGGTGATACAATGGGTTTGGAGACTTGGGGGTTGGTAAGAGTGTGATGAACCTCCTGCGTGAGTGGTTGGGAAAGGACTGCGTAGGTCTGGGACAATGTGGCCAGCTAGGCAAAGTCCCCAGGATTCCTGTGTGGGTTGAGACCCAGGGAAGAACGATCCGGGCCTGCGTGGATATCCCGAGGAAGCTGGAGCCCACAAGCGTGTGATGTGAACCCTCCCTCCAATCATTGGGCATGAGTCGGGGTGATTGGCTATTGGTGGTGAATAGTTTTAATTAGAGATTTAATATAAAGAGTATCTAACATGGTACCTAAGTTAGTAGCTTCGTATTCATTGATTTGATCATCCTTTTAGTGTAAATAGTTATCAACTGTCTTGTATAGACTCAACCTTGTGTACTGTAAATAGAGAATTCCAAACTTTTGATATTATTTAATGCGTGTTGGCATGTAGCAATTACCTCCTGTACATCATTACCTTTTGTAAATAGTTATTTATAAGTCTGCAAGGTCTTTCCATTGTAAAGGGAGCCTCTCCTCTCAGGGAGCCTTTGACTGCTCTTAGGTGAGCTGAGCAGGGGGGGTACAGCTACCTGGCACTCCAGGAGCCAAACAACTGGACATTGCCACAGTTAGCACTGCACACCAAGGATTACAAATAAAATAACAGGTGTCTTATTTATGTAACAGCCAGCTGAAAAAAGCATTACAAAAAGGCTCATAGCTAGTATATATGATGGTTGGTCACTAAGACAGGACCAAAGCAACAGACCATTATGATCAGACCGTTTCTGTTCTTCAGTAAAGTGGCCCCATTACATTATTATTTCCACTAATGAAAGTACACCATGACAAAGACTTAAAGTTACAAACAAAAAGGAGAACAGACACATATTGATATATTTCTCTTTCTCTTCATCCTAATGGCAAAGGACTATCATGAGGCAATACATTACCAATAAATTTCCCCTTTCTCTTTCCAGAGAGAAAAGGCCAAATTTCCAGATGAGTAGAAAGAAGAATCATTTCATGTGCAGAACTTTGTCAAAAGTTATGTCAATAGCAATTCATTAGAAAAGCTGGAACTGCAGATATCAGAGTTATTTTATCCGCAAGAGTAAATCAAAAAAGTGAGTTTCATTTTTCTAAAAAAAACAACAAAATTGGAAATGTATCATCAAGTGTGTTTTGCCCATTACTTGAAATTGCCGACACAAAGCCCTGCGATTCCAAGGCCAATCTGACTATGGCAGATGATAACAAGCAGATAGAAGCTCATTTTAACCATTCTGCCAAAATCAATAGTATTTTAGTACAGCTTCAGTGAGAAACAACTTGTCTAGCCAGCAACTGCGGCAATATATGTCAACGAAAAGAAATTTGTCTTTTTACATGCTTTGGTCTAATTGAAAGGAATGTTAAGGGGAATTGATGTAAGCTTAGAGGCATTGGTGGTAAAGGAACTAACCTACTTCTGCAGTCGTCAGTCAGGCAGAACCAATGCAAAAACCAGGCCTTCAGGTCCAGACCTTGAATCAGCAATCAAAACTTGAATTGGTCAGGCAGAACCAGTGTAAAAAAACAGGATTATAGGACCACTCCTTGAATCAGCAATTAGTTATAACCCACCCACTTCTGTGCCCAGTGGAAGCATCAGGGAGCCAGTTTCCACTCCCTGATTTTGAGGTAGAACCCTAATACAATTATTGCTCTTGCCAATTTTCTCTAAGATGCTTTAACTTGATGGTAAACAAGTGGAGGACTTGTATAGCAAAGCTTCACTCACCCAGGCCTCCCACCTGTTCAGTAGAGGTCCCATCCCAAGGGTATATATGTTGGAGGAATGTAATGAAGAAGAACGCAGCGACTACATATTTCTTCAAGCAGGGAACACCTTCCCTAATAGGGTACCCCTCTTGCTAGACATTTCAGCCAGATCATGTCCCTTTTGACAACCTGAACATAAAAGCATCATCACTGTGTAGGGCCTGAGGCCTCTTCTGCTGGACTACACCCAGACTGAAGCATCTTTGGCACTGACTTCATCAAATAATAGAAGAGCAGGAAGAACTGCTACTACCACGAAGCACCAGACCCCTAGTGCTACTAGTAGCACATCTGGCATACTATGGCTTAGAGATAGATGCTGAGGCTGGGTCTTCTGATAGGCCCTCCAGGCCTAAGCCCTTCTTGAACCTAATGATGACTTTGGAACACATCTAAATGAAAGGTTATTTTAATAGATCTGACAAAGGAATTAAAAACTACCTTTTAGGTACAGCGTATTAAACAATTTCTGTTAAATCCACTGTTAGATCCGTATCAGTTCCTACTGGGGCCCTGGGAGAGGAAGATCAAGGAGGCAGACAGTCTGGACTCCTCGGGACTGGCTCCTGGCCTGTCTCTGCTAAAGGCAAATATGAATTTACAGGTTCCCAAGCCAATGTATCAGCAATTGTGGCTACATTACATCCCCAGTGCTACCAGTGTTGCCCCCTCTTTTGACTACATCCTACCTATCCACTTCTGCCCCAAATGCCAAACCCAGAAACATAGCAAGCTTTATAACCCATTGCAGTTCAAGAGCACACCAGAGACAGATATCAAAAGCAACTACAAAACACCACTGAAGCCATTTCTCTGCTCCTTTCTCGTGTTTTTCACCTATTAATGCAAGGGGATTGGCAGAATATATCTGACAGTAAGTAACCCTCTCAGTGCCTGGAACTCAGAATAAACACACCCCATGTGTTGTTCCCAGGAAATCCTAGATCATTGATTACAGTAGTATCCTGCTTAGCATTTTTAGTGCAGATGTCCCTTTGCCTTACACTTGTCCTGGTTGTACAGCTTCTGTTGATTTCACTAAGCATTATGCAGCTAAGAGTCCTCAGTTAATCTTTGCAACCCCCTTGAATGCATAGTAAGTCATGTTATAGATCATGATATGAGTGTGTACCTCATCACAATAGAATATATTTGCAAACACATTCACAAGGACACCGAGTCTATCAGATGGGAATTGTTTTAAATCACTGCTGGTTCAATCTTCTTGAGGCACCCAATTCCCCTCACAGGATGTAATTTACAGTTAAAACCCTGAGTGCAAAGGCAACAGATTGGTGTTCCCTTTGCTCCTTCCACAAACTTAGGACAAGCTTTCCATCTGCTCAGGGAAACAAACAATTCTCCCATTGGAAGAAAGATCTTCAAATCCCAGTTCCCTGGCCAATGCAGTGCCATCATTTGATTGGCAGGCCATAGGCCTGGTGTTTATGCTGTTTATGTTCAGTTGGAGGAGGCTATCTTTTGGGAAAAGCAGGTTCATTGTTACAATGACATAGGAGGAGGAAACCAGTTGTGTCTTCCTGCAATAAATTCACATGAACACAGAAGAAGTTGAGTTTTCCAATTTCAAAGCATTTAAGTTTGAGAGGTTTACCCTTCTCTCCAAACATGACTACGTAACCTATGTTGGAACAGTTATACCAACTGTTAGGGTGACAGTATTTGGACCTTGGGGAGCACTGAATTTGCAGCTGAATAAAAGGCTATAACCTGTGGCCTAGCAAAGTCGCTAACCACAAGACAGAATGGTAAGTTAAAAGAAATATTGCAAGATGCTTAGGCAAGCATTTTACTAACATGCAGTAGTGTTGTAAGATATATAGCTCATTGTGTAAAAGAAACAGAATGCAGACCACTGGCTATTGTTAGGAGATAAAGCAGAAGCAAGTTCTTGGAGATGGTGAAGAAATCCAACCACAAGTGACCAAAAGAAGCAGGGGTCAGGGTTTTAGGCTTGAGCTCATAGCAAAAAGACATGCAAATAAATGAAATGCATAGGCAATTCCATGCTAATGAAGTAACAGTAAACAGAGGTGGAGATTAAAATAGGAGGGAATATGGGTGGAACAAAGGAGGGACAAAGGTGGAGTAAATGTTAATGAGCATGAACCAATGTGTATAAATATGGAAAGAACTAATGTTCATCGTGGCTCCCCAGTTTGTTTGAGCAATCCAAAGCTGTATCCATTTTGAATAAAGCTGTTGATGAGCAATGTGTGCAGGCGATGTGTGATGGCATCAATCTGGTGTCTCCCTAGTCATTGGGTGTTGCATAGAGGTGGGGTCTAACACCAACCTCTCCCCATTTGAAGCTGGACTGTTTATTTGTGTTCATATTATGTAACTGCAACCTCATAACACATGAATGATTCAACTAGTTCTAGGAAAACCCATCTTAACAACCTACCTCTAGGTTCTGTATTAGTGTTAAAAATTCTGAGTTTCAGATTATGTGTGAACAAGTTATTCCATAACTTCATTTATCCTTGTATGCACAGTCTCTTGCCTTTTCTGAGTTTAGGGACATTTTGAATTTGGACCTGGCATGAGTGGCACTTGCAGCTGAAATGTTTGTTTGAAGGTTTTCCATCTCTATAGTGCCTCTGTGACTTGGGAATTGAATGTCTTTTAATGGGTGCACAACACAAGCCATATCTGGCAGCCTCTTTCTGTTACTTATAATGGGTCTCTGACCTACCACCATCATCTTTTAAAACTGGCTGCCAAAATCTGCTTGGCAGGCCTCCTGGATCTGTCTGGGGCCTAACACATTCTTCTGGCAGCTGCCCATACTGTTTATTGGCAACAACATATGTTTTTCTCTAGTCCAGGCCCATTTAGTCTGAACTAGGTTAGAGGAAATGTGCAACTATGTTTGACTGTATATATCATATCAGGGACTCTTGTGTTCCACTGATGGCCACGTTGAACTAAACCACTATGCTACATGTCCACCAGAAACATAAGTCAGACAAAAGTGTAACAAAAGTTAGAAGTACCCCTGATCTCAGGCTGGAGCTCTTAAATGCTCTTCCAATGTGACTCAGAGCCCAACATCTCTAATGATCAGCTTTGCCATACCATGACTTCTCAGTGGTATCTTGCTGGGAAGGAATAGGCCCCAAACAGAAGTGACTATTCATTTTCTTGTGGAAAAGCTTTCTATCTAGCAGCCAGGTATAGGTCTGCCATGTTATCTGTGGTTCTTCCTGCACTGTTTGTGACCCAGCCCTGCAGACAGTTTTCAGGTCAGTCCCAACTGGAGAAGTGACCACTTATGTACTGACACACACTGAGGACTGTCTTCTAACCAGACTGGGAATAAGTCTAAACATATTGAATTTTCACTATAGCTTTAATTGGCTAGAGAGCTTGAATTGTCTGCATCTAAATAGTTTTTCTTCTTCGTCATTTCTCCAATCCCACCTTTCTACGTGGTCTGTTCCCAATATTCTGCACAGACCACTGCTTCTGGTATTGGTGTTGCCAGATCCTGTGGGGTACATTGTGGTGCTACAGGGCATGTCAGGAGGTAATCCATGGTTTGCATCTCCTGACAAATACATTGTTCGGTTGCATACAGTCCCCGTGATTTCACAAGAAAGCTGCACCTTCCAAGATTCACTCTCAATCTGTTAAGGTTCCACCACGTAAGCCATTTGTAGTTGGAGCCAGATGCTATCTCTTCACTGAGGGTAATTCCTCACCGGCTCCATCTACATACTAATAATAGGGCAGAGAACGTTCCCTGGGCATGACATTTGCTACAGAATGAACATATTATCTGTCTGTTATTCAACAAAAGATGCTTGAAGGCCTGAGATTTTTAGAGGAGGTATGTATGGTCAGACATCATGGAGGCAGAGACATAGGGAGGCAGGCAAGAGAATATTGTGGGAAATAGACTGGAAATTAAATAGAAGGTTGGAGTGAAGAGTACATTGGTGCAGAGGCAGAGAGATTATCCATGAGGAAGCAACTGTTTCAGAGGCATCGTGACACAGTTTCAGTGGATCTAGAGGCATTATTTGGATTCAAGGACCTCTGAACTAAATGGAGGATACTTCTCTGAAGATAAAATAGTTTCAAGTCCTAGGGATACATTCAGCTCTCCATTCTGTGTTCACTTTTCAAAGTAGTCTATGCATCCAAATCTACCCCTAGTACTGGGCAGCCAAGCTGTATAGAACTGGTTTACCTAGTCTATAGTTTTGTATTCTGAATCTTCCAAAAATAGGACAACCAACCTGTGGTGTATGCATGCAAGTCCATAATAACTAACAGAATACTCTCAACATCTAATGTGCTAACCCTTCCAAAAAAAAAATGTCATGTGATGGAGAATAAATGGAGAATAACATCAGCACACCTGGCTGTTGTTCATTTTTTGATTGACCTGCATGAACTGACTTAAAATCTAATTCACAAAACTAATTTTCATGTTCAATTTCTAGGTATGAGATGCTACAGAGTACAAAGAATCCAATAAAATTATATTTTTGCTATATAAGATTTTATTATATAGCTTTTGATTTTACTTTTACACCTTGCAGAAGGTGATAAATCAGTTTGCTCCAATAACAACAGCTATTCAATCACATACATTATGGTATCATGTCTTCAGAATACTAATTCTAACCACTGGTTTCAAAGTGTCAAATCTCAGGTGATTACTTTTCCAATATTTATTTTATAGGACTTTTTTTAAGGGACATGCATATAAATATAGATGTGTCAACAGCTCAACATAAACTGTGCTACAAAACCATTTATCTCAGCTTGTTGAAATATTTTTTTGTTGATAACGATTCATGTTCAGTTTTTCATACAAATTCCCTGTAATGAAACCCCTTCAACTGCAGACAATAAAGTATGTCCTTGATGGAATAATTTTGCATATTTTCTAAACTCAGGGGCTATTTGAAAAGTGGATTTTGTCAAAAGCAGTAAAAAAAAAGCAGGTTCATTTTCATTGTTCACTGAGAGGATGTGCAGAAATGAACCCAGGTACTATCAAAGCACTTATCCTACTATGAGCATCTCGGATGCTCTATATTTGCATACTGAAAACACTGCCAGAAGTCCTGCTCTGAGTACACGAGTCATGTAGCTTTGCATGCCAACAGATATTTTTAAAGTGAATTCTGTGATAGGAAGTCAGTGATAACGATCGCTAGAACAATGACCGAAAGAGACTTGGGGTCATGATTGACCACAAAATGAACATGAGCCACCAATGTGATACCGCAGCTGGCAAAGCAAACAAAAATCTGGCTTGCATCTACTGATGCATCTCGAGCAAGACTCAGGATGTCATCCTCCCACTGTACTCAGCCTTGGTGAGGCTGCAGCTGGAGTGCTGCATCCAATTCTGAGCTTCACAATTTAGGAAGAGTGTGGAGAAGCTTGAGAGAGGTCAGAGGAGAGCCATGTGCATGATCAGAGGGCAGGAAAACAGGCCTGATGAAGAGAGGCTGTGAGCTACAGGACTCTTCAACCTGGAGAAGTGCAGGCTCAGGGGTGACTTGGTGGCTGCCTATAAGTACATAAGGGGTGTGCATCAAGATCTGGGAAAACATCTGTTCACCAGAGTGCCCCAAGGGCTGACAAGGTCCAGTGGTCACAAACTCCTCCAAAACCATATTAGGCTGGACATAGGGGAAAAAACTTCTTTACTGTCCGAGCCCCTAAGGCCTGGAACAGACTCTCCCAAAGGTGGTGAAAGCACCTAATCTGGACGCTTTCTAGAAACATTTGAATACTTATGTATCTGGGATCCTTTGACCCTGGCTGACTCCTACCCTTTGGACAGGGGGCTGGACCCGATTGTTTTACAAGGTCCCTTCCAGCCCTAATGTCTATGAAATCTATGAAATAAAAGCCCTAATCTAAAATTAAGGCAAGCCGAAGTTTAACTTCCAGCTCTATCACAGGTAACCTGTGTGAGCCTAGACAAGCTATTCAGGAAACAAATCTATTTCCCTTTGAGTGTTGAAGTGGTGGCTTTCCATCTGTATACCTGGAAGTTTTTAGCCCAGGTAGAGGTATCAAAGATGGCAAATTCCCTTTCTTCGGTAGAAGAATCAGTGTGACCATGCTGTCTAGTTTACGACTTCAGACTAAAAATGAAAAGGACTCAGCTGTGCATCCAGACAAAGAGACAGGTCAAAATTATTCACCAGGCCCTATGCTGATTGAGCACACCACAGCTTTCCTTAGCTACCATTTAACACTCACAGGTCCCTTGGTCATTTCCATACCTGCTTCTTTCCAAGATGAAGATCTCCCAATTGCGTCTGCAACAGTCAAAATTGTGCAGGACCTTCCTCTTGATCCTTTCTTTCAGTTACTGGACTTCCTACCTTCAGTACTTCAGTGTTCATCACTTCTTCAGTACCTCACCATTTAATGCTTCATCCCCACATACAGCTGGTTGCCCTTTAGCCCCCCCCCCCCGGTCTCTGACTTCCCACAGAAAACAGCCCACTATCAGACCTTTAAACAACCTTACTGGTCCAAGACTCAGTGTGTGAGTGTGATAGCCACTGCCAGCTCCTCATGTAACTGTAGAGATGAGTGGAGCTGGCCCCATCCTTAAAAGGCTTTATTCTTCCTTTCTTGTAGTTCTCATTATTCACACTCCATGAAGCCTGAGGGACTCTTGTGTACCTGCCTAATGTATCTGGGAATTGCAGGGTGTTCACAAGTTCCAGCAGGCTCCTAGCTCTGTGAAAAATGTCTTCCTGAGTTTTGCAGGTGAAGAGCTGAAGTCATAAAGCATGACATGTCATTATAATCAGTGTCACAGTAAAGAGCTCAATTCTAGAAGATGGTTTTGTTTTAAAGAGTCCAAGTGATGGTCAGTCCACCCCCACTCTTCATAAAATGTTCCAGCATTTTGGTTACTCACACTGCTTGGAAATTACATCTTATCTCAAGGCTAAGTTAATCTAACGCCAGCTTCTGACCAGTTGATCTTGTTATCCTTTTTTTACAAGAATGAAGCGATGACCCACTGTCAAAGTGAAGTTACAGGTTCCATATACTTGGACCATAAATCTGTGGGATGTTAAATTGTGGTAAAATGAGGACATGTTGTGAGCTGTTGCATGCTAAGGATTCATACTGTTTCTTGCCTGCACATTTGTGACTTGCAACTAGCGGGATGGTGAGCGGGAGAGTAGCTGGGAGCCAGGACACCTGGGCTCTATCCCTGCTCTGTGTGAAAGGCTAAATTCTAAGATCGGAGATGCATAAGCTTTTGTATAGGGTTGGCAAGCCAGTCAATTGACTGGTCAAATATGGTCAATTGAGTAGTCAATTGAATGTTTATTTTTTTTCAATCATTCAAGATTATAGCAATTTTAGGAAAACAACTACATATTTTGTGGTTTTCTGGACAGAAATATGAATTAAAAAAAATTGACACATTTTTTATGGAAGATTTGTGATGTTTGTGTATAAATGGATCTATTGGCATTTTTTTTTTTACAATTGTTAACTGGTCAATTGCCAGAACTTTATTCAGCGCTGTACCTACCCAGGGCAGGGGATCGGACTCGATGATTTATTGAGGTCCCGTCTGACCCTAACAACTATGAAACTAAGATACTCAGGGCACTTAGGATGAGTTAACAAGGTTTAATGCGTGGGCACTCTTATTTTAATTGCCCTTTCTATGGCCTTAATGTAACACGTAACTTCATCCTCAGATCTCTTTTCCATTCACTAGTACCGGCAGACAAGTCACCTCTTAACCTTCTCCTCATTAGGCTGGAGTAGTTGAACTCTGTAAGTCTTTTGTATTAAGGCTATTTTTTCAGCCCCTGAACCATTTTGTGGCTCTCCTTTGATCTCTTTCTCCAAAAGCTCCACATCCTTCTTGATGAACGGATTCCAGAACCAGAGACGATATTCTGAAATCAGCCTTACTACTGCAGTGTGCCGATGTTGTATATCAGTCCCATACTTCTGCTTGATCCTTTTTATATTCAAGGATCAAATTAACCTCACATTAACAGCAAAACACTGAGAATTCCTGATGTGGTAATTTCCTCTTTTAATTTCTAAGTTCTCATCAGAGTCACCACTTTCCAAGAAACTCCTCTATATGATGGGTATAATCTTCACTGCTGATTCCTACATACGTTAAGTTGCATTTGGTTGGATTAAAATGCTTGTTTTTTGAGATCGATGATCATTTAACCAGGTAATGTTCCTCTATAATATTTGCTGTTTCTCTATAATAGTAATCTGCCTTTACTATTTACTACCACCAGTGTTTGCATCATCTGCAGACTTTACTACCAAAGTTTTTGTTTCCTAAATCGTTGCTAAAAAATTATATGTTAATGGGTGAAAAAAAAAACAGTCCCTGAAGGATAGCAATCGGATCGGCTCTACTCATTGATAACTACATTTTCAGAACCCTTAAGAAGACAGTATTTTTATGCATCATATGAATTAAATAGGGCAGAAATTGATGCAAGTTTTTTCAATTAAGTGAATGTCTTGGGAAAATCCATGTATACAATAGGCACTGTATAGCACAGTCTGCAGGACAGGAGTGGAAGGTTCTGCACCATAGACAATGTGATACAACCCAGAAATGGTTTTTCTCTGTGATCATTAACTTTCTGGCTCATCTAATAAAGTTATCAACCAAACACCAATTGTTGGCAGTGATGGTGGTAGGTTGTAGGAGGCTGCAACCTATTAATAAGAAACTTGACTAAAACCACTAGTTCATTTCATAAGGCCATTGTACACCTTTCAAAGTACACGTAGTTTAGGTTTCTTATTGACTTTTTACCATGCATCTTGGTGATCTTAGCTGTAAGGCACTGGGCTTTATGACAATAAGCCACAGACAGGGATCTGACTCTACCCACCCAATTTAGATGACTGCATTAGCCTTATTGCAAGACAAGTGACAGAAATCAATTGTTCTGTTTATTTATACCTACTCTGCATAGTTTATCAGCACAGGACCCCTATTGAATACTTAAATACTATGTAAAGAATGCAAAAGGATACAGACTACGTAATAAATAAAACAGTAATATTAACAGTAATAGTAACAGCCCTATGCTCTATCCAAGTGACCCTGCTTCCAGTTACCTACATTAAAGGCATTCCACAATAGTAACTAGCACATTGGCCTGGGAATCAGGAGATCTGATTTCTCTTCTTGGTTTTACCACTCACCTGCTAGGTAACCTTAGGCAAGTCACTTCACCTGTGTGCCTCAGTTTCTTATGATAATGGTTCTTACATTATAAAGCACTTTGAAATCTACTGATAAAAAGTGACATAAGACATCATCATCATCATCATCATCTCCTATACTTTTATTGTTTGTCTGTAACAGTTAAGAGGACAATGTTGTGACTTAGTAGACAGAGAACTATATTAGATGTTGATGATTGCCAGTATTAACAATTTAGAATAATCCCATAAGTATTTTTTGCTAACCTGTTTTCCCATAGTTCTTGGTGTACGTTTAGTGACACATGTGCTAGTAGGAGGGTTGAGGATCAGTTATCTTAGTCTTCCGCCTTTTTGGTATGACAGAGAAGAGTAAAGCGTGGAAATAAATAGAAATGTAAATTCTTAGCGAACCCACTTCCACCTTCTTTCTTGGCAGCTATAATCTTTCTTCAGCTGACATTGGATAATAAATTCAGCAATAATGCTCAAAAACTCATTCAGCTGGGAATTATTAAATTCATACAATTTTAGTATTATCCATGTATAAGTCTTAAGTATTGACTTGTGTACTGTACACCTCATTCAGAAAAGCTATACTGAAGAATATCTGTAGGTATTGCCATGTATTTTTTGTTTGTATAATGTTGTTTGAGAAGCAAATAGAAGAATTATGGAACACATTCCTCCACAGATGTTATTAATGTTTGTATTTCAGCTATGTTGTAAAAGCTCAACCAAGACTGGGGTAGATATTATCAGTGGTAAAGCTAAGAAAACAACCTATATCTCCTAAGTTCCACTTCTGTGACCTATCTAGTAGACAAAGATGCCTTAACGTGCAATGCCATTGAATAAGGTGAAAATATGCACACAAATAATGTTAAGATACACATAAACTGGAAAGCACCATACTCTCTTCTTGCTCAGCTTAGAAAGTCCAGCAAGATCTATCTGGAAGAGGAGAGGTGCACACATTACTATATATTATATATTATAATAAAATATTTTACATATTAAATAACTATCATTAAAAAAACCTCTCAGCAATAGATAGTTTTAGGAAAGAAACCAAAGTGATTTGAAAACGAATATGAAATTTTATAAATGTAGGGCCAGTTTCTCAACTTGGGAAAACTGGTGCAATACATTTCCCCCAAATGTCTCCTTTGTGGCTCCTTTCCTTGCTGGACAGACTTTAACTCAGAGTGTGTCTATTATAAAAGAAGATAATGCCTTGTGCTTGTGTGACAGGGTAGAACTGTGTAGTTCTACTAATAGGTTCGACAAGGATTTGTATGGAATGGTTTGGCCAGGAATGAGCGTGCCCCTGGTAGGGGTATGGATTCGATTAACTCCAGAGGTCCTTTGCAGCCCAACTTTCCTATAATTCTCTTCAGAATTCATATGCCCTTGTTGGCTGAGAGAGAGTTTTGCCCCATTTGCCTCACAGCATTAATGAGTACACTTTAAAGGTAGGGCTACCATATTGCTTTTAAGGAAACCCAGAATGGAGGAAAGGAAATCCAGGCCTGGGGTAGGGATTGGGGCAGGGATGTATGCACGCATGCACATATGCACACACATGCACACACAGACATAGACAGTCACACACAGACAGACATACACACATAAATACATGCCTCCTTCCCCCTCCAGCTCAGCACGTAGCAGGTGCTGGGGAAGTTGTTGTACTGGTGAGCTGTCAGCCCACTATCCGGCTCTTGTACAAAGTGCTGCAGAGCTCAGCATATGCTTTTCTTTGCCCTGTGGCAATAGCTGCACTCCGCACCTCTCCTCCCCCGACACACAGGCACAGCCTGTGTCTCTGCAGCCCCCTCCCTGTGAGCATGCATACACACACAGTCACACACCCATGGAAGGCAGCACTGAGGGTTGTGTCCAGCACATCTTTGCACAAGAGTGCTGAACTCACTCAGCTCTGACACCACGGCTCCCAGAAGTCCTGATAGCAGAGCGGGGTGGGGCAGGGTAGCATAGAGGCCTGCAGCTGGGCTCCAGCCCTCATGCACAGAGGTTGGACCAGTACATGCTGGTGTCACATGGCACCTCTCTTACCACCACCTGTGGCCACCACATGCAGCCTGGGCCTCAGCAGTGGCTGCAGCTGCAAGGCACAAGGCTGCCAGTGGAGGGCAGTCATCCCAGATTGCCTTACTCAGGTGCCCAAGCCCCGGCCTTGCCCACCCCCACCCCAACCCCACCTCACCCTGCCCTGGTTGATCCCCACCCCAGGCAGGAGTGGGGCCCACCCCTCCTCCTGCCTTCAGCTGCTGCTCAGAAGGAGCCAGGCTGGGCACATGCAGGCAGGGTGTTGCCAGTCCAGGACTTTTGCTTCATTTTTCACCAACCAGCTGGGATGCTGGCCCAAACCAGCACATATGATTTTTCATAGACATTAGGGCTGGAAGGGACCTCGGAAGATCATCGAGTCGACCCCTTGCCCAAAGGGCAGGAAGTCAGCTGGGGTCATACTATCCCAGCAAAATAAGGATCCAGTTTGCTCTTGAAGGTGTTCAATGTAGGCGCTTGAACCACCTCCGGTGGCAGGCTGTTCCAGACCTTGGGGGCTCGGACAGTAAAGAAATTCTTCCTTATGTCCAGCCTGAAACGATCTTGTAGTAGTTTGTGACCATTCGACCTAGTCATCATCCCTTGGGGCGCTCTGGTGAACAAACGTTCCCCCAGATACTGGTGGTCACCCCTGATAAACTTGTAGGTGGCCATCAGATCACCCCTGAGCCTGCGCTTTTCCAGGCTAAAGAGCCCCAGGGCTCTCAGCCTGTCATCGTAGGGTCTGCTTCCCTGACCTCTGATCATGTGCGTGGCTCTTCTCTGGACTCTCTCAAGCTTCTCCACATCCTTTTTGAATTGTGGAGCCCAAAACTGGACGCAGTACTCCAGCTGCGGCCTCACTAAGGCCGAGTACAAGGGGAGAATGACGTCCCGGGATTTGCTTGAGAAGCATCTATGGATGCAAGCCAGCGTTTTGGTCGCTTTACTAGCTGCAGCATCGCACTGCAGGCTCACGTTCATCTTGTGGTCAATGATGACCCCCAAGTCTCTTTCTTCCATAGTGCTAGCCAACATAGCACTGCCGAGCCTATAAGGATGCTGCGGGTTTTTCTTCCCAAGGTGGAGGACCTTACATTTATTGGTGTTGAACACCATCAGATTCTCATCCGCCCACTTGCTGAGCCTGTCCAGGTCAGCCTGGATCACCTGCCTGTCTTCTGGTGTGGATACTTTGCCCCAAATTTTGGTGTCATCGGCGAACTTGGCCAGTCCGCTTCTGACTCCAGTGTCCACATCATTAATGAAGATGTTGAACAGTATGGGTCCAAGGACAGAGCCTTGGGGGACCTCACTGGTCACAGGACACCACGATGAGTGACTTCCATCAATTACTACCCTCTGAGTCCGACCCCGGAGCCAATTTTCCAGCCAGTGGATCGTGGAGGACCCAAGGCGACAATTGGCCAGTTTCTCCAAGAGGCGATCATGGGACACCAGATAGAAGGCTTTTTTGAAGTCAAGATACATGACATCAATCTCTTCTCCCTTGTCCAGGTGATAGGTCACCTGGTCGTAGAAGGAAATGAGATTGGTCAAGCAAGGTTACCGTATTTAAAGTGTATCTAAACAACACAGTGCTAACATATAATCATAGGAAATGAGGGTTGGGAGGGACCTCAGGAGGTCACATCTAGTCTAACCCCCTGCTCAAAGCAGGACCAGCCCCAACTAGATCATCCCAGCCAAGTCTTTGTCCAGCTTTGTCAAACTACACATGTCCCTACTTAGAAGTATGTTATATTTGTTGAGGTAAAACACACCTATAACTGCTTCCAGGACATGAGTTAGTTGACTGAGCTAGCTAAGCTATGCCTACCTGTACTTCCTGTGGCTATGTTGACATGTATGAAGAAACAGTAGCCTGGGTTCTCTCCCCAAACCTTATAATTATCTTTGGGACAGATTCCTTTGTCCCAACATCTGCTTCTGCTTTTCCATTGGTCCCAATTCCCTGCTATCCTTAAAGAGAACAGTCATGCTGTTACAGCACTACAGCAATGATAATGAAAATAATGCTAGGATGCTAGGTCTGTGGCAATCAGACGGATTTAACATTGTACTGATATTTCAATCAGGGGTATAGTCAAGATATCCTTTTGCAATACATCTCCCTTTGCCCCTTGGCATAATGGAGAAAAGTTGAAGAACAGAGAAGAAACCCTTTTGTAAGTGGAGTGGCACAAGATGACATCTCTTTTCAGCACAGAGCAGTTTTGACAGACAAGAACAAAATCAGCTTCTTTTATGTGTTTGATTCATAATGTCAGTTCATACCATTTCAGTCCCAGGAGACAGGCTGAAGGAGAAAAGCATATGAATTAGCAGGAATGAATAGGGCTGATATAATTCCATCATTCAGCACGACAGCTTTCTGGAGTAAGAAGTTGTACAACTTTTTAACTTTTTTTTTTTAAACTATCAGTTCTGTGTTATTGACTAAGAGAAAAATGGGAGAATGGTATTTAAGAAATCAGACATTTTTAGCCCTTTTGAGCTGGCATTTGACTTTCCTAATACTAATGCTCTCATATAATTCAGTTCTGGAGATTAGCAATGAGTTGTGAGGCATATAAATTTATTTTCACAAAGCATAAATGATCTATACTGGTAATATATAAACAAGCAATTGTGTCTCTTATTAATTATTGCTAGAATTTATCAATTTCCAGGGTGAAACTCAATTGGTAATTTAGCTAACATCCAGATGCTTGGTTAAGTATCTTAACTATTAATTAATTTCTGCAAATGTGCTAGGTGCCTCCTTCTACAACAGAATAAGGCACCAGAAGTTCTGAAAATTGGACAAATGAAGGGGTGTGACAAAGTAACATAGATGAGTAGGCAGAGAGCAGGAAAAAAAGTGGCATCAACAAAAGCTGGTGCACAATGCATTCACAATTTGAAAGTATCAGTAAAGACACATTTTTGTTAAGAAAAGGTTATTTGGGTAAACCTGATATCTTTTATTAGATTAGCTCAAATAGTTTGAAAAAAAAAATTCTTTGCAATCTTTTAGGTACAAATACCCTTCCTCAGGCTGAGGAAGCATCTGCAGTTGATGTGAGCTCTTCCTGGATGGAATGAATAGTAAAGAAGTTAGAGGCTGGTATGCATGCAAGAAAGCCAGTCAGTGAAGATGTAAATTGAGGAGTCAGTGTGTGAAGGACAGATTCGGGGATGGCGAGAAGGGGAAAAAATGTAGCTGGTAAATAGTGGAGAGGTATCTTGGGAATCCAACGTTAGGCAGGTTATAATGTGTCATAAATCCAATGTCTAAATTTAGTCCATGATTTTTTGTATCCAGTAGTTTGATGAAGTGAAGTTCATAGGCTTATCTGTGAAAGGTGTTTTGTAAACTCCCCTTGAGGATTAGAACTGAGAGATTGGAGAGAGAGTGGTGTGAGAACTGTGCCCCCACAGGTAATTGGGTATTCTTGTCCTTAATAGATTTCTGGTGTGCATTCATTCTGGTGCACAGTTGTTGTGTTTGGTTTCTCCTATAAATTTTCTATCAGGGCATTTGGTGCACTGGATGAGATATATGACATTTCTGGAGGTGCAGATATAATATCCAGGCATGCTGATGGTTCTTTGTGGGGTCTAGTATTCATGGGGGTGGTGGAGATGTGTTGGCAGGTTTTATATTTCTTGTCATGGTATGGTCTGGATTCATTCAGTGTGTTTTGGGCCAAAGGAATTTTGTTTCTGGTGATGAGGTTAGCAAGGTTCGGTGCTTGTTTGAAGGCTAGGGTGGGTGGTTCTGGGAAGATCTCTTTAAGAACTGGGTCTTCTTCTAATAAGGGTTGCAGTTGTTTGAGGATTTTCTGTATAGGTTCCAGGGAGGGGTGATATATCATAACCAGTGGTGCACAATTCATGGTGGGGTTTCCTTTTGTACTGCAGCAATTCTTCACGTGGTATCCAGTTGGCTATTTGGAAAGTGCAATCTATCTTTCAGGAGGAGTGTCCTTGTTTAGTGAAAGCCTCTTTGAGATGTGTGACGTGATGATCACAGGTGTTCTCCTCAGTACAAATTCAGTGTTATCTGAGGGCTTGGCTGTATAGTACAACTTTCTTGGGGTGTTTAGGGTGATTGCTGGTTCTGTGAAGATCTGTATGTTGGTCCATGGGTTTCTTGTATATGGTGGTCTGTATTTTACAATTCTGGCAATGTTTCTGTTAACATATATTTATTTATATAAAAATGTTTTTGTTAACATATTTAGGTCTTAAAGAAGGATTTGTAGGTGGAGAAAAAAATAGGCTTGTGGAACTCGGGAATGGTATGCATAGTGAGTAATATGGAACTAGCATATGTAGAGTATTGACTGACGTGGCAAAACAAGTCCTATAATGGATTGAACTGACATCAGATAGGTAAGCACAAGCAGGGTCTTAAGTGGCAAGGACATATAGCATATGCTTGTTGAATAACAGAAAGGAATAGGAAGTCACTGATAGATTCTTTTGGGAGAGAAAGAGGTCAGAAATATTCACTGTTGAACAGAAGAGAAAAAATTAACAAGTAGCAGAAGAGTGAATTGACATGAAATGATTATATTAGGTGAAAGCTGAGGTGTGGAGGAGGAGCCTAAGGGAGGGATGAAGCATAAAGGGTCAGCCTGCGTAGCGGGGAGGATGGTGGTGGTGTCAGCAATAAAAAAGGCAACAATGACAGTTCACTTGGTTTCAGTTGACAGTTGCCCATCTGGAGCGGGGGCAGGATAGAGAATAACTGTGCTAATGGTGCTTTGCTCACCCTCTCAGTTTATTGATTAAATCACCTTCACATTGGGTATGTCCCCACAAGACACTACTGCAAAACCACGCGAGGACACTACCACACAGTAATTCCAGTTCACAGAATCACAGAATCATAGCTGTAGGGTCGGAAGGGATCTTGTAGATCTTCAAGTCAGATCCCCTGCCTGGGCAGGAGGAAAACTGGGCTCAAATGACCCCAGCCAGGTAGGCATCAAGCTGCTTCTTAAAGACCCCCAGGGTAGGAGCCAGCACCACTTCCCTTGGAAGTCAGTTCCAGATCCTAGCCGCCCTGACTGTGAAGTAGTTCTTGCGGATGTCTAATCTAAACCTACTCTCCAACAACTTGTGGCCGTTATTCCTTGTTATCCCAGGGGGCGCTAGGGGAACAAACCCTTCTGGTCCCCCCTAGTGAGTTTATAGGCCACCAGGTCCCCCCTCAGCCTTCTCTAGTGAAGGCTGAACAGGTTCAGGTCCCGTAGCCTCTCATTGTAGGGTCTGCCCTGCTGTCCCCAGATCACGTGGGTGGCCCTCCTCTGGATGTGGGTTGTCCACAGGTGCAACTTCTCAATAACTCAGTGAAGCTTTAGCATGTTTGCCTTGGGGACAGCATTAAAGGTACTGCCAGTCTTGTATAGACATGCACATACACCTATCTTAATGAAAAATAAGGAGGAAAAAAAGAGAGGGAGGTCTCCTTCTATGATAAAAGTAAAAATTCAGAGTTCAAACATCTCCGCTTCATTTTTTTTGGTATCTTTAACCCGTAGGCTTGTTATTGTGAGAAGCAGAGAACAATACTGGCTAGAATTGGAAAAGGATCACTTCCCTAGATGTACACTTTGATCTATGTTTATGTACCTTATGACTACATTTCAATAAGGCAGACTGAAAATCCCACGCTGTGTGCCTACATGTGCATTAGTGTGCCTTTGCTACTATGCATTAAGTTTAGTAGCTCTAACATCAGGTACTACATAAATGCTCAGGATCTGGCATTACTGAAGAGCAGCAAAGATACACAGTCTTTTTGTGATGCTTAATGTGCAGTAGACTAAATCTACTGAGCATTAGCATGGCTTTTGTCATGATGCACTAATGCACAGTAGAATTAGTCTGCTCTGCATTAAGCATCTCATGTAGATGTGCCCTGTAAGAATATGAATTATCCTACTAATTCTTGGAATAAACAAGATTGCTAATATGATTAAAGTTAGTCATGAGATTAATTCCTTTACCTAAATGGAGTCTAAAGAAATAGCAGCAATCAGACAGGAGGTACCAAAGAAAACCAGAAAATCTGATTGAATGGTTAAATAGATGGATGATTTGGATCTATCAGAAACGCATCCGATTTCTGAGTACTGAGACAAATCCCTGCATGTTTTGATCTTGTATATGTAAAGACTGGGTTGTAGGCAGTCTAGCCTAGTGGTTAGGCCACTGAGGAAGGGCAGGACCAGAGTCCAAAATGAAGGACAAATCCAAGTTCTGGAGTTGGAGCCTGAATTACCAAAGCTATTTGGAGGTCCCAACAGCCAGAAGCAGAGCCAAGCAGGGTCAAAAGACAGAAAACCAGAAAGCACAGGAACCAGCGAGGCTCATGACAGTACAGTGCCAGGCAAAAAACTGGGCAATTAGTCCTGGCGAGGCTGCTTGTTAGGGCCCCTGACAGTATATAACCAGCTAGGATAACTGATTAAAGTCTACACAGTGCTGATGTTAACTTAAAACAAATCCTGGAAATGGTTCATGGGCTGCAGATGAATGTATTTCCTGCATAAGAACAAGTGTCCCAGTCCCTTCCACAGCATAGGACTTGCAGGGCTTTCATATGGGGGCTAGAAAAATCCTACTTAAATGCTCAGTGTCAACAGAAACAAACAAACAAACAAAAATACCCAGGATAAGCACTATTAAAATACAAATAAGTATGTAAACAATTTAATTGCATCAAAGTGTTGGCTTCAGTGGGACTATGCCAATTTGCATAATAAACTGTAGCAGTAACCCCTGCACCATTATCTATTAAATAACATTGTATAATGCTGTGAATTGCTGATTAGCTCGCATGTTTGCGGGAGGGGGAAATTATCTTACCCATTTGTTTTCATGATTTTAGGCAGCCCACTCCTTTGGATAAACACTGGTAAACAACATCCTAGCTCCATATAATGTGTTAATGAGAATGCCTGCCTCTGGTGCCGGGAGCCTGGCTATGTAAGCCAAGCTAGTATTCCCTCTTTCAGATAAGAGTATCTCTTTCTGTGCCAAATGTGCTGAAGTAATGGTTTGGCTCTGAAGTGTCAGCATCTCGGAGTTTCATCCCTTTCAACCAGCTTTAAAACAAGAGCATCATTGCCATCTTCTTTAAGGAGGCTGACATTTTAACTAGCATGTCCTATTAATCCTTGCTTTGTTAAAATGGTAACAAAACCGCAATCTCTTTGGGACCTCTCAATTCGTACTATACTGGGTGCATCTACATGAGACATGAACGGCGCAGTAGCCTAATAACACTGCACACTAATGTGCTGCGCAAAAACTGTGCTAATGCACTATTGTGTATCAAATATCTAATACACAGTAGCATTAGGCTACTGCTCAGTTAATGTTCATCTGGCAGCACTACTGTACAGTAGTGTGAGTTACTGTGCTTCAATTTAATACTTGGTGATCCAAGTACTAGACTTAACACACCATAACTACAGTGCATTCATGAACATGTAGATGCACCTGCTGTGAACTAGGGATTGCTTCTACCTCTCTGTGACTTAGTTCCCCATCCATATAATAGGGAGAAAGATTCTTCTGTGTCAAGTGGTTTGATATTTGTTAATGGAGACTGTTGTAAAGGAGCAGGGAGAAATCGTGATGCTGATGATTCTAATAAAGAGGAAAACCATCACCAGTATGGAGCTCATTACCTTTTTCTGAGCAGCTCTGATTCTATCTAGTACAGTGGTCACCAACCAGGGGATCTCGATCTACCGGTAGATCTCAGAGCCTCTTGGAGTCGACCCCTGCGGTGAGGGACAGTGCCGCAGAGGCAGTAGTTGGAGTACGTTGAGTGAAGCCCCGGCCAGGTGGGACTTACCTGCTGAGGAGGTGCACCCCCAAATAATGTTTTCTCCCTCTGCCTTGATCCCCCTCCCTCTTTACCTCCCCACAGAGTTACCTGCTGGGCAGGAAGAGGAGGAGGGGGCGGGGGGGTGGCAGAGGGGGTGGTGGCGGTACACAATAGATCTTGGGTTGCTTTTAAATGCCAAAGGTGATCTCCTACTTAAAAAGGTTGGAGACCACTGATCTAGCAGAAAGCATTAGTGCACAGGTAGGGTGGTCCATTTGTTCCAATGTCCATAGAGAAATTGTACTTAGAATCACTCCATAATGAGTCATCTGATAATGACTTGACCAGGCTTCCAGTATTAGGTGGTGCAAGTCAGAGTGGTTATGCATACTCGGTCCGGTGACTATAAGGCAATTATTATAAGCTGATTAAAATAATTTTAGTTCCTGGTACATACAAATGGTTTAATACATTACAACAGGTTTCATACATTTTGGGACATCGTAATGCCCCCTTGTATCTGTCTGGGAAAGCTTTCCATCCTTCTGTCTCTTTGTGTGGTATCCAAAATATATATAACACACTGTATTCTATATAATATGTCCTTTTCATGGACAGTCCATAGTTAAGGCAAGCTAAGTGTGTAATAGTAAGGATTCATGGATAATATTGTATCTGAAAGGAAAATAAATTGGCTAATCCTGAGCACTTTGCATTGGTTTTTATTTAATTTTCTATCCCTGGAAGCTTTTTAAATGCACTCTAACTTTGATATCCAGGTGTCTAACACTTCACAGAATTCCAGTATTTTCCAAATGTGAGCAGCTCCCAACACAGCTTTTACAAACAGGGCCATTGGGAGAGCTTGTTTACCAGGGTCATCCATTTTTTCATATATTTCAATCATTTTGGTGAGCCCTTTCAGTTGATGCACATTTTTTTCCAGTCTGAAGTCTGCTTAGATTATAACCTGCATTTCTAACATTTAAAGCAACAGTCTGCTTCATAGTCTACATCCCTTTTTTATGCAAACTTTGCCCTTGATGGCCTCCAATTCAAGTTATACCCTGTTTGAACCTCCTGAATGAATAATGAGCTAAGAAAGTGCAAATTACTTGGTAGCTGATCTATGAGGACTTTTCTTTTTTTAAATATAATTGCTGAGAAACCTTTTGATAAACTCTTTGTGGTGTTTGTGATTTAATTGCACCTATCTTACAATATTCTTTCAAATAAAACTGTATGGTAGTTGTGGGGCAGAGGGAACAATTTAACTAGTAGTTATGAGTACGTTTCTTTCTGAATTAGTGATGTCTATATGATTCCTGCTAGAAATGAATACCCAGACAAAGCATAGACTCTTTATCATTTTTGTCACTGCTTCATCACTTTTGCCTTAGATTACAAAATGACTGCAATCTCTGCAGTTAAGTTTACAATTCTCTTTCTAAAATAAACCAGATTTAACATCTAAAGTCCACTGCAAGGTCATATCAGCTTGAAGATGAAGTCTTTGTTTACCTGGAAAAACTTTTACCATTTATAATAATATAGCTGTGCTGATGTTATTACACCAGTGAACAACCCCTGCTTTTTCGTTACCTGTCTCTCTACCTCATAGGCACACTTATTCCACTGTATGATTTTGTGGGTTTTTTTGGTTTTGGTTTCACTTAAACTAAACTAGGAGGATTGAGGGGCAGTAGACTTTTAGCATTATATGTATCTTCATGGGGATTACAATAGTACAATTGCAACTGCACAGCAACATTGGTGCAACAGGAAAACGTTTTCATTTACATTCAATAAATTAGATTAGGATTTTTTTAAGTGTTCCTATATGGACAAGGCCTACATACGAGGTAGAAGTAATTTTTTTTTCCTGCTAGTTCTGAAATTAAAAGAACAAGAGGATGCTGAATTATCATACCCTGAAAATAAAGGTGGGCAGGAAATCAGCAATGTTATTTCTAAATGATCCCTCTGCAATGCTTTAACAACTTCCCTGGGCAGTCTATTCCACTGCCCTGCTATTCTAACAGGAAAGATTTTTTTTTTGTTGGTTTTTTGTTTTGTTTTGTTTTGTTTTTCTCATAAAGATAGAGAAACATCAGGCTCAGAAGAAAAAATGTGCTTAAGTTCCCTACTTCAGCCATTGAAGAGCACCAAAATTAATACATTTAATTTTAATGAAAAATATATTACTTTGGGACATTGTTATGGACCATTAGTTCCAGTATTATTAGTACAGCACACCAGTTGCCTGCTAGAGAGAAAAGCATTCATTGGTGGGGGTGGGAGAAGAAAATCTCTAACTCTTTCTTGCCTCATTGCCAAATAGACCTTAACATGTAACATGATATCTGGGGATTCTTGGTCCTAGAGAAAAAAGACGATTTTCACCAAAGGGTTGTGAGGTGCCCCCAAGCTTTACAAGTGCCTGAGTGGTTTTGGGGATGAGCAGGAAGGGCCACAACAAATAGCCTCTTAAGATATATGAAAAAAGCTAGCAAGCCATCTAAGACTTGCTGGAGTGTCTTCCCTATTGCAGACCTGAAGTGATCTGCAAGAAATAGGGGAACACTCTTATCCCATGCTCCCTTGCCCTGTTTTCACCAGCCCTATGTTCCCATGGACTTTCTCTAGTTCACCTCAGGAGCATGACCCTCTCACAAACTATAGGTGAAGACTTATTGAGTTGGAGGGGGCAGGAAGCCTCCCCCCCCCCACAAATGCCTCCCTCTTGCCTCCTTCTGAGAGTCTCTTTAGCACTCCTTTTCCCTCCTGATCCCCTTTGTTCAAGAAATTTTATCTCACTTGCAATTAAGATCTTGTGGGAATAGGAACATGTAGATGGCTATTCATGGGCACCTATACACATGCAGCGAGGCTGCTCCGATGCACTGTAATTATGGCACATCAGAGAAGACTCAGTTAATGGAGTCTGCTCGAGCACAGTAATGATCGTGCTCCAGCAAACTCCAGTGTCATGTGTATTAGTGCCCTCACACTGAAAAATGGCACTGGGGGTGCTTGAAGTATAGCTCGTTCGGCAAGCTTCATTTAAAGGGCCCCCACTGCCATTTTGTAGTGTGGGGACACTGATACGGGTGACACTCCGGGTGCTTTAATATGAGTGGCTCTGGCAGCCGCTTTAATCAAAGCACCTCTTTCCCCACTCCTGGAGCACATGTATAAACGTCCCATGTCATTAAAGTAAGCACATGTGTTAGTGGTTGCAGCTTCAGGCTCATAAACAAGGGTAAAGGTTGTATTAATGTTCTGTATTTAGATTTCACATCTCTCATAATTCTCTTTATTTGAATCTGTCTGTGAATAATATCACTGACCCTAAATTCATTCCAACAGAAAACTGTTTCCATAACAACACAAACAGAGTAACCAAATTTATGTTGACGCCAAGTCCCTTCTTTCTGTTTTCTCTGTGTTCTTGCTCAGACTCCCTGGAAGATTTTTTCCTGGACAGAAAAGCATGGGAAATGCTAGTTCTTACTAGAATTATATTGCATATTATATTTCTGGTGGACCATAAAGGTTTCCTCACAATAGCTGTTGATTGCTCCCAGCATTTTTATTACCCTTCTTATATCCATCTATTTATTGGGGCGCTGGAAAGAGAATCAAGAATTTTATTTCCATATGTTTCTGTATAAGCTGTTAGATAACTATCTCTTTTTCCATTCATGGAAAACTAACTTCAGTTCCATAGTCCTCAAAAATAGGAAAGTCCCATTTATATGCTAGTTCTCTTCTTATGGAAAATATAGATGAGAACACCGAACAATACACATTTAAAGCTACACTCAACATCATAAGACAGCTTTTGTAACAAGCATATATGATTCTACCCAACTCTCTTACATTTTTCAGTTGATCTGGGTGTAATTCTTTTATATTGAAGACTTTTACACAGGAAATGGAAGAGATGCATACAGTCATCCTTTTCAACCATCTGTTCTCCCCCTCTAAAGCTTTGCCAAGTCTAGGTTGCTATAAGCACTGAATAGTGATATTTACAGTGATCTCTTCAGTAAATTTTTAAGTGTCTTGGGATAAACATTTTAAACTGGCATCTAAAACAGACGCAAGGGATTTTGTATGTTCATCTATTTATGTGGTTAAGCAGTTACACCTTGTTTCTCTGCTGACATTCATAATGAGTACTTCTCATGTAAAAGAAATTAGCCTCAGACTCTTCACCTTTTCTGTTTAAATATGCAAACAGTTACAAACCCAAAGGGCAAAATCCAGCTTGTTACCTTAGGATTTTGTTTACTCTTCAGACTTATGGAGCTTGTTGTCACAAGAGGCTGTAAAGGCAGACAGTATAACCAAAGGGGATTGGACAAATTCATGAAAAATAAAATTGAGAGCTATTGTATAGCAAATAGGGATGTATCCTCTGATATCCCTACACTAATAAGAGTTGATGCCAGGGAAGATCTAATGGGATGGATTACACGTGGCATGCCCTGTTCATATATTCTTCCCTAAAGCATCTACTGCTTGTCACTGTCAGAGATGCGATAGATAGAATATTGGTCTAAGATGGCACAGCACTTCTTATTTTCTTAGGTGGAGGACAGGAGTAGCCCAGTGTCCATGCCCATGACTTACCCACTTATGTTCACAGATGCTCCAAACCCAGAAATACAATGAGGCCATTTCGGGCTCATCACTTTGCATTGATTTCATACCCTCGGTCTCCAGTATGCCTCAGAGTGTCTATAGGGGTGAGCCTGGAGTAGCCACACCAGCAAACTCCCAGGTTTGGAGCAGTTCATGGGGTGCTTGGGACTCTTGAGAGCAGGGTCCCATATAAAGCTACATGGTGTGAGACATAGCCTACAGATCTTTCCCTGACATTAGTCTGGCCTATGACACTTGAATTCTTGCCTGCACAATGGACCACCTTCATCAGGAGACATGAAGGGTCTACTATAGGCTTCTGGTTAGGGAACACATCTAGGAAGAGGAATGGATTTGAATTTCCTTGGGGTGAAAAGCATGTGGAGACCCCATGGCTTACTAAGTAGGTGAGTGCTTTAACCAGTAGACTATTATGTAAAAAGATGGGCCCTACCAACTCCCTCTCTCTAAGCTGTGTGTTTTAATGGAAGTGACCACTGCTGCTGTTCTTTGTACTGAAGTCAATGATTCTGGTGGGTTGTAGGCATGCTCTGAGCACATCCTACAAGTGAGGTGCTGCTGGAGATTTAGGAAGAGTTGAGAGGTCACTTCTAGTATCTGGATTTCAGTGGGAGTTAGAGGCTTAAGTAGTGAGATTTAGGGCATGACAGTACATGCATGGTAGCCTAAGTTTATATTCCTAGAGATCTTTACAGCTCAAAATGCAGTTACTTAATTAGTTTTCTCGCTGCTGGAACAGAGCTATTCTGAACTGATTTTTGTGATTTAGGGTCCTTAATTCCATCTAAAGCCTGGGTCCTAGTTTACGAATCTGGATCTCATCTAAGTTGTGTTTGGGTTCAAAGTTAGAGGCTAAAAATGTGGTGCTCAGGTTGAAATAATTTCTTAATTAACTTACTCTGTGTATTATATGGTCCTGGTATTTTTTTTTTTCATTATAACCCATAGATCTCATAGCTTTTAACACCATTTTTGTTTCTGAAAAAAAAATCTTAAAAATGTGTATTTGTGTGTACATGTATATTTAAATACATATTCATGCCTGAAGCAGACTTTTGATGGTGTGCTATAAGTAATGTTATAGTGTCATACTGAATTATGAATTGAAAAAGAAATGTCAAAGACTAATTGGAAATACCATATATGCGCACCTTTTTTTATTTTGTTTTGCATGAAAAATGAATGCTAATATAGAAATGAGATGACTTGCATTTGTTGTGCATTAAAGAAATTGATACAAATGGCATGTGCAAATATATCATCAAACTAAGAGACTGTGATTAAGTACTTTTTAAGTACTCCAACCCCAGACAATCCCAGAATTAAAGGTGGCTGTGAGACTCTAATTCATACCCTAGTGTAGGCATGAACTATGACAACTACATGTTCTTATATGCCTTTCAGTTCATAAACTGAAGCATTTAAATAACACTTTATCCTCATCCTTGCCTCCTCATTTTATGCTCATTTTTCAATGCATGATTCCAAGTTTCATTTAATGAATGCCACTCAAGTACTGAAGGAAAGGCAGAGTTTTCTCATTCACTATTGACCATGCTATCTAAGCTCTTTTATAATGATCCATAAAGTTACCTTTACTGGACCCAAGTGACATTAGGTAGAGTTGCAATGTAATAGGTAGAGAATAGAAGTGTGGAGAAATTAAAGCCAAAACTTGCAAAAAAGCAACTAATAATTTTTAGTTCCTAGTCTTTCAGAGATACTTGATCCTTATAGCATCTATTCACTTCACTGGGAGCTATGAGGATTCTCTACTTGAAAAAAAAATATACCCTACTTATCTTAGACTGTGCACCTGGTAAATGAGGAACACACAGTGAGTGGCCATCTGTGAAACTGTTGCTTTAATGACTATGAGAGAACCTGACAGAGCCAAGGATAAAACTTATGAATCAGAGTCAAACATCTTAATCAAAAAGTGATCTTACCTTCCCCTGAACTCCTTCCCTCATTCATTACACAGCTCCTGTTTTTGCAGTTAGTGAAACAGGGTTGACTTCCCTGAGATATAACTTTTCACCTGTGGAAAGTTAAGCACCTTTTTTCCAGGATCAAGGCTTTAAGTATGTGTCTAAAATTACACCGAGTAGCCCAATAAAAGCCAGTGTGACTATTAACTTGTTTAAAGTTAAACCAGTGCTTAAGGGTTTGTTTTTTTTTAAATGCGCAGAACACTTGCATGACCAAGTGGATGGAGTGAGCTGTCCATGGCACTGACCTTGCACTTAACTTCCCAGGGACATACTTGATTTGTGACTGCAAGGTACGCTGCACGAGTTATGTGCTGACAAACTGTAAAAGTATTCTGTACAACAGGAAAAATTAGATACATTAAAGCCAACATATTATGCTGGCTTTAATTTGGGGGTCGGATCTGATGATCCGTTTAAGTCCCTTCCGACCCTAAGCACTATGATACTATGATTATATGCTTAAGACCCTCCAACATAAATTAAAAGGTACCATGTTAATTTATTACATCCTTGTGTACACATCTTTTATTTGTGTATGTGCACACTTGCATTGTATATGTATGTACATGTGTAATACGCACACGCACACACTGTCTTTATTTAAATACAAGATAAGGTTTTTTCAACATGAGGAAAAGGAAAACTATTCTTGGACTGAGATAGATACTGAAGCAGGTGGCTTCTGTGGAGGGGGGCATGACACAATTTTATGGTGTAAGGGAGGGGAGCATTGGGTAGATTGCACAGCATACGGAAGAGAACAGGGAAGATCATGTGGTGCATAGCTTGGGGAGAAGCATGGGAGACCATGCAGTATTGGGAGAGCAACTGTGGCTCTGACTCTGGTTACAATATCAGGACAGGGCTAGGCCTGCAGCAACTGCCACCACCATAGCCACCTGGCTAGGGCCAGAGCCACCATGTGCTCCATGCTCTGGTTGGAGCTGGATCCAGAGATGCTATATAAAGTAAGCAGTGGCTGGGGGCATGCAGCAGCAGCAGGGAGGGTTAAGTGGCTGGGAGTAGGCAGGTGCCAGGGGTTGTAGTTACTTGGAGGGCCAGTGGTATGGGGGGCAGGTAGGGAGACAAAGGGCAGGGGGTAGGCTTCCTGCATTCCCCACCACTGCTTTCCTTGACCTAGTGGTGGTGGGGGTGTACAATGTTATGATAATCCCCCAATAATTTGATTCTATACATGAAAATGTATAACAAATTTTATAATTGTATGTGTATAGAATCTAATTATTGGGGGGTTGTCTTAAATTTGAAGTCATCTCGGCTTTAATTAAATACAGTAAATAGATTTATCTATTTATCTAGATCCATATCATTGATCATGTTAGATCACATTAGATACAAAAGTGTGTAATTTTAGTGAAAAAATGGCATGATCAGTTTTCTTAAATTATGAATTATTGCTTTTCTTGTTGGCACCATTTAAGAAGTATTACTGTAATTACCTCCTTGTGTGTGTATGTGTGTGTGAGCATGTGTGTGTGTGTGTTCACACATGCATATGCATATGCATATCTCTCCTTGGGTCCTGTTATTTTTCCTGTACAAAATGTATCAGGCATATTTCAAATCTTTTTTTTTTCCCCTCAACTTAAATGAAGATATATAAATTGTGGTCTTAAATAGATTTAACAGTATGAATAATGAAAGATAGAGCTAAACAGTTTTCTTTCCTCCTCATTTAACAATTGTTACTGAGAGGTAATTACAGTAGCACTTCTTAAATGGTGCCAACCAGAAAAGCAATAACTCATAATTTAACTAAATTGATTTTGCTATTTTTCACTAAAATTACACACTTTTTTTTCTCTAACATGATCTCTTCTAGCATTATGAGTATGCCTAAGGAGGATAAGTCAGTGATGAAAAATGTTGACCCAATGTATCTCTACTATAAAGCAATGGAGTTACACAAAAACAAGTTTAGCCCCCTTATGCTCAAGAATAGTGAGGACAGAATTATGCACAGAATTAAGATCCCCCTTTTCATAAACCCAACACAAACCCTATGTAGCATGTAAGACCCACTCTAGCACACATACCCTAGTGCAACAGACTTAATGCATAACCCTCATGCAAGCCTTTGGCACAGGGATGAATGTCACCCTGAGTAAATAACTTGTTTTCAAGGATTAAATCCCTGATTTTTATATGGCTGATTTTTTTTTCCTCTGTTACAGATTTAGATATGACTTCTGTTTCACTTAAGCTCAGTGTCATTTTCCACATCTCTTAGTGTCTCAAGAACATCACCACTGCATACAAAGGAATTGTGCAGAGTGTCTGTGGAACATGCATCTGGGAAATATTGAAGCCATCCAGAGTAAATACTTTTTTGGACCAGAAAAAATAAGGAGGAATAAGCATAACTCTAACATAGTTGTTAGGACATTCACCTATAAAGCAGTCCTGGGTTCCAGTCCCTATGTCAGTGACTGTTCATGCATTAAATACAATGAATGTTCCATGTAAAAGACAAAAACATTCCCTGGAGTGGGGAATATGGGTAGTGACTCTTTTTCCAGGTGACTATCCTAACCACAATGCTATTCATGTTCATATTTTCTTATTTGCTATGGTCTAATGAATCTTGATTCTTTTATTCATAGGGGAATAGCTTCAATCAGAAGTTCTGAAACGAAATTTGCCCTACCATAGTTGGTAACTGGGTGGTAGGGCACTTTCTCATTCTCATGGGAATCAGAACTCCCTCTGACAGACAAGATTTGATCCCAGTGTCCTGGAAAAGTCCTCTAAGCATTGAACTGTTGGATAAAAAACTTGGGATCAGGGGGAACATTGCTGCTGTCAAGAAAAATCTTTGAAAAGAAATTAGTGAATTCTGCTGCATTTTGTATGGATCACAATACACTACACATCCTCTGAGAACACCTATAGGATTGAGCGTGCCAGGTGAGATGAGCAAAAAGTCTCCTAGGGCATTTTTTACACATGCTTTGGGGATGAAGGGGGGGAGGGGGCTTTAATTAGAGCAGCTGTAATTAAAGCACCCAAGCTATTCTCATGTATCAGCATCCTTGAGCTTGAAAATGGTGGCAGGGGTGACTTAACTAAAGGTTGTTGAATTAGTTTTACTTAAAGTGTTCCCACCACCATTTTGAAGTGTGGGGACACTGAAACATGAGACACAGAGGCCAATTAGCATGCTCCAGCAGACTTGATTAACTGAGTCTGCTCCAACATGCTGTAATTACAGCTCATCTGAGCAGCTTCCCCACACATGTACAGGCATCCCTAGTTTGGGGGATCCAATAGGGAATGTGAGACAGATGCTGAGGTGCTGAGTTCTGTCGAGACAGAGATGCTTCTGGGAATGCACAGAACCAAGGCTTCAGACATGTAGAGAAGTTTAAAGTTGAGAACTGAGGTTTCTGTGAAGTTCAGGAACCTCCAGAATTAGGTGGCACCTGAGTGGAAATCACACTATCTGTGATTGGGATACAGGCATTCTGCCTTAGTCCTATTTTAGGTTCTTAAGGGTAGAATTTTATTTTGCTGCTAAAACAATGGTCTTAAGCAGCCATGACACTCATGTGGTCCTTAGATGTCTAAGTTGCACAATAATATTCCACTGTGCCTCACATAACAGCCCAAATCATGCTAGGGCATAGACATTCCCTACACAGCTAGCTTTTCTCCCTACACAACTAGGTTTGTCCTACTGAACATGTTCACAACTGTTGTGAAACAATGCCCTGAAAACATCTAACTCCATTTATGCTCTGTAGCTATTCAATTTCACCATAGATGCATGGAAATGCTGCACAAATCTCATAACTTATGGGTGGCTAATGATCATTTTGAAACTGAAGAGAAATGGCAGTGCCCACCTTTTGAGAAGTAGCCAAGTGGCTAAGGAACCTGCTCAAGAAAAGGGAAACACACATTTTAAGCCAACTACCTGTCACTGCAGCTCCAGCTAAGGCCACGGGCTCAATGGCCTGGTACCTGCCTAGAGCAGACTGTTAGTCATGTGTTCACTTGTCTTAAAGCCACTATGGAAATTCCTGACTCTCACGTGCTGCACCTTGATGTTTTGATGAAGTGGTTGATCAGGAGATGTTAGTCTCCACCGCAGCTGATCGATGGCAATCTGGACAGGGATTTCCTCTGGGGCTCCAACCTCCCCTACACCCCATATTAGCACCACCCAGATGTTGCCGCCAATTACATCCATAGGTCTTGACACGTGGTCTGGTCTTTTTCTTTCTTGTCTCATTGTAGGCCTGCAAGTGTTTCAAAACAAATTCTCAACTGAACAAAAGAAGAGGAAGAGGACTACAGGACTTTCCTCTCAGTCCCAGGTAAGTCTTATGTGTTGCCCCTGTTGGGTCTTATGCACCTCCACTCTCCTTGTGGTGCCCGCCCTCCATTGGTTAAAAGCAAACAAAAAGAACAAAAATAAGCCCTGTCTAGGTTATTATTTCTCTGAGTCTGACACTTTTAACCCTTGACTGGCTGCTCTCCCACTGGGTCATATTACCCTGATTAGGGCCCTTCTTGGCCTTGCACCAGGGTCCTGTGTCCCTCCTTTGTCCCTGACTTAGTGTTGGCACATGGCTAACTACAGTTCCCCTTTAAACAGTCCAGGGGTTGAGGTCCCACCTGTTTGGCAGTCTCTCTCAGCTGACCCACTCAGGTTTCTGGTAGGGAATTCAAGAAAAAAAAAAAAGAAAAAAAGAAAAGAAACCGATGGCACCTTACAGGCAACCCCCAGTTAGCGCTGTTTTACTTAGTGTTATTTCGCTATAACACTCATTTTAAATTGATACCTGATTCCACTTAGCACTCAGCGAGTTTCATTATAACACTTGCAATCACCATCTCGGGTCATTAAAAACACTTGAAGGCACCATCTTGGGCCATCAAATACTTTCAGTTTCACTTAACCCTCATTTTGTTTAACACTTGTTTTTTCAGGAACCAATTAAGAGCGCTAAGCAGGGGTTGGTTGCATTTACAGTGCAGCCACTTTTCCCATGGTTGGCTTGCCTCCAGTGGAGCTTCACGCCGTTCACACCACTTTTCTCCATGGCACCTTCACCCTCAGCATCTCTTGGCCCAACAGAGCTCAGCCAAGCTCTCCTGCCAGGTCGTACCCGGCTCTCTGGTGATCCGAGCCTCCCGCCCAATGTCCTGGGCCTCAGGGCACAGGGCTCCTTCACCCAGCCCCCTGTCTGCTCTCTTCTCTCCTTCCAGGATAAATACCTGGCCTCCATTACTGCAGGGCCACTCTAGATGGACAAGAGCAGCTGTTCTGGAACTGTGGCTCCCGTGGCATCCTCCATTCTTTTGGTGCTGCTGTTTCCCTCCTGGCTTATACATCTTCCCCTGCAGTAAGTTTTACCAAGTTTTCCTTTTCTCCTTCACACTACCCTATAGCAGATGTGAATCCTGACCTTTCACATCACAAAACTCTTACCACCACTCCACAGGTTGGACATTGTCTATGCCTTCTTCAGAGATCCTTTTGAAGCTGGCCCTCTGGGCAACCTCAAGAGGGAGATATGTGGGGTCAGGAGGCAGAGAAGACAGAAGTATGTGGCTTGGTAACCTGGATGCTGGCCTGGAAAATTGGAGAGGACTGCACTCCAGCCTGAAGCCTCACTCCCACTGAGGCAGAAATCCCCCCTCCCTCCCGCTCAACTGTCCTTCATCCATTTTGTCCAGTACTTATTAAATGCAAGGGGTAGTGGTTCAGTTCCAAGTCATTCTGGAAAGATGCCTGACCTGTAGCATGGTGGTTAAAGATACAGCCTGACTTGTTGCATAGTGTCTCATCCTGGGAAGGGAGAGAGATTCAAGTTCAACCTAGCCAAGGTGAGTCTGCTTTTTAGCTTCCTAGGTGAATGGCCTAACCAAGCAGCTATTTAAACTAAAAACATAGAAGGGCCCTTCCCTTATCCATTCTGTTTCCAGGACTTGCACCCAGATAGGTCATATATAGTTGTGCACATACACGGAGTTACATTTTGGGGAAATGGAAAATGTAGCTGCATGTAAGTGCCAAAAAACTCTATGTGACTAAAAACCTGCTACTTAGATTCCCAAAGGGAAATTCAATTCCAACCTTTGTGTCCCTTCCCCACTATCATTGGCTTGATGCATAAACTTAGTTGTACTGCTTAAGTTGCCTATACTTCAAGTTCTAGAAAATGGATGCAACTGATTAGCCTCCTTTGTAGACTCCTTTCAGGCATGCCAGTAAAAGGTGCTATGCAACAGATCTACCTTATTAGCACTTGGCCAATCACTGAAGTGCTGTCCGCTTTGGGATGGAATGCAGTGATTGTTTAACACAACAGTAATTCTACCTCTATAAAAGTTTTGAATACAAAACAAAAAAGCACCATAAGCAATTGAAAGGCAGAGGGGATTTTAGGTCAGCAAATGTAATTACCTAGATTAGAACTGGGCTGCTGTTTAATTTTCTGTAGCTATTTCGTCCTAAGTGAAGAAAATGAGACTTTAAAACTAAGGAAAACAAAGAGGCATAATTAGCTAAATAGTTCTTTTCTTGTGCCAGTGATTCAACCTCTTGTGGTTTCCTTTCCTAAATTCCATATTTTCTGCTTATAAAAAAGGAAGATATTGACAACTAAATCACCTGGGTATTTCATTTTAGTATCCACACCTGGCATGCTTACTTAACAATGCATTTTTGTTATCACAGTGCTGTTCCATCCAGATTGACTAGTAAAATGGAGGTGA
This sequence comes from Alligator mississippiensis, assembly GCF_030867095.1. Taxonomy (NCBI): domain Eukaryota; kingdom Metazoa; phylum Chordata; order Crocodylia; family Alligatoridae; genus Alligator; species Alligator mississippiensis. Next base: position 11,790,027 of record NC_081825.1, on the reverse strand, counting down.
GCTCCTACGCACTGTATTTCTTTAGTTGCAAAACAGGATCAACTTTGTCTGTGAATAGAGATAAATATTTGCAAGTCTTTGTTCCAGCCATCCTAGTTTTCCTCCTTGGGGAATTATGTTAACATGGAAAGGGCAGCCATGTGAATGTAATAAGTCTTGAGTGAAATATAGTGTTAGCTATGATCTCAGAGTACAAATGGTTCTAAATTTATTTCATTTTTTAAAGCAAGACAAAGGTGAAGGCTTTATCAAGCAGCCTAAGGTGCAACTTTCAGTATACACTAGCAATTTATTATACTGCTTTGGCACCTTTCCAATACATTGTGTATACATATATTTAAAGTCTAATTTTGGCACATACTTTAAATAGAAAATTCATCTTGTTAGTGCTGATTGTAGCTTGCAGTCAGACCATCCTTGTCTGCTTTGTTTGCTAAACAACAATTACATTATGATGTGCCATTTTTTATTGATTTGGGTTTTATGCAGTTTAACTGAACGCAATAGTATGCTATGGCTTGAAAAAAGCAGCTTTGTCTGGTTGAGACTAAAGACATAGAGAGGTGGGGTTTTTTTTATAAATATTTGCACTTTGAATATGGAATATAGTTAAACATTTTGGCTGTATATTTGATGGGCAAGCTTTTCCCAATTGCCAAACATTTGTATACATGAATACAACCCACATTGCACACAAGTATGCACTTCTCCCCCACTACAAATGTGCAAATTGTCTTAAGCAAAAAACTAAATAACATTATCTCAATATTTGCTGTGTTCTTTGGTTATTCCCTATACAAAGTATAGGTAGTTTTGTTGATAAGGAACCGATTCTGAGCTGTTTAGCTCAAAGGTACTCATTGGAATTGGCTCATGACTGAGCCTCCTAATCTACTTAGCTAAGTTCAAGTCCTACTCATGCGTGAGTTCCATCAAACCTAGAAGAGATAGGCTGTTTGGTTTAGGCAGCAGAGACTTACATTTCTTAAATGCTAAGGTCTTTGGATAAAGCACTGCTGTTGGTCACCCAATCAAGTCAATTGTTCTGAATACCTAGGGTATGTCTTACACATAGCTGAAAACAACCCTAATTTTTAGGGCTGCTGATCACCTGCAATTCCTGTTGACCTCAGCTGGAGCTGAGTGCTCAGTGTTTATGAAAATGAGGTCCACTTTGTATAACATTATGGACAAAAACCAGACAAACCATATTAATTCAAATAGGTCCCCTACTTAAAATTTATTAAAAAATCCTTCCTGTTAGTGCCACCTGCAAATACCTATACCTTGTGACCAAATTTTGCATTCAAAATGGATGCATGCTTTTGCAGTAGTTGAACGGTCTCAGGCATTCATGAACGGTGTGCATTTGTACACAGATAAAGATAATTAACTAGTCTTCTGCAGAGACCTTGTCCTCTCAACTCTGCTGTTCAACTCCTTTGCTTCCTTTTACCACCATCCTCAGCCCCATTTTAAACAGACTGAAGTATGACTTCATTCAACAATAGGCAGCATGATCCAAACAAGCTGGCATTCGTTTCCATAGAAACCTTAGCATAAATATAAAACTAGATATAAATATGTACCAAGTAGCAAGAGATCATCATTCTATCTGGGAGGTAAATTTATTCTATGTTGTTGTTTTTTTTTAATTGGATTACTGCAGCCTGAGAGTAATAAATTTAAAATTACCAGCCATATTCATCTACCCACTCTCTTCCACCCTGTTAAACTCCTTTATCCCACAAGACTGACCTGTAGGTCAAAAGAGTAGCTTCTCATATGATGCCACTGCTGATTTAAGTAAACAAGGAAGGGTGAAATGTGTTTCCAAATGACATAGGTGTTTGTAGAAGGTTTTCAATAAACTCAGGTGTGTGAAAAGAAAAATAAAAAAACTTCAGGTTACTTCTTTATTGCAGCTATAATCTCTCTACAGAGATAAAATGTAAAATTGTAGGTCTTCAGCAGCAACAAAACTCTTTCTATTATTGCTTCTGATAACATATACTTTAAGACTGAAGTTCCTTTATTTACTGAGTATAAGCAAGGTTTATATCATCTGCAATCTAATGTGGTTTCCTTCACTGAATTCATGCTGTGTATTTTGTAGGATGGAGACCCAAAGGATCAGTGAACAATGAACTGTTCTCTAATGACCACTAAAGTCAATTTGCTTCTTTACTTACTGGATCTGGATGTTAAAGGCTCTGGGATGATTCCTGGAAACAAAGCAGAACATGCTTAAGTCAATCCCTATTCAAGACCGCTTTTAAGCACATACTTGAATCTGAAGTGTTTTCTTGCTTGATGATGTTTTATTGAACCAGGTCTTCTACACATGAATTCAACAGAAGCTTTACAGACAGAACTACCTCAAAAATGAGAATAATACAGCTATTTTAGGGGAAAATGTAAATCTCTGTGGGTCTGGATGCAGACCATAGATTGTTTACCATTGTGCATTTTGTCAAAGGAAAATGTGTTTGTGGAGCTAGAGTTTGACTATGTATCCCCTGATCTCTGGACCCAGTTCTCCTCTAACACTAATCTGAAATATGTTTAATACCACTGGATGTGCTCTAGTATTAAGAGGAAAAACCAGGACCACTGGTCTTCACACAAAGTGAAACAAACAGCCAAGTTGTGTTGTATTTTGCCTCACACATGCTCACAGTCTGTGTCAATGTGGAGACCGAACAAACTTCCACTCACTCTTCTAAAGAAATGTATACACTGGGCCCAGACCATGCAGTGAAGTATGTCACACACCCTCCATGAGCTACACCCTAGAACTGTGCCGGGCACATGCCAATAAACCTTTTGTCTTGAGTGTCCTTATGGACATACCCTCAGTGCTGTTTTAAATGGCTACATTACATCCATTCTGCGGTATAGCATTTGTGGAATGGGCACACTATACCTCCCACACCCCATTGTGCTCTCTAGAAAGATCCAGAAACAGTGTAAACATACCCTGAGAGGCTCCAACAATAACCCCTGAAGCTAAGACATAGATTCAAAATTACATTATATACACTGAAGCTCAGAGGCTATGTCTACACAAAACACTTTCCTGCACAGTAGACTAATCTACTGCACAGTAAAGCATCACCATTTACACATGCAAGTGCTTAATGCACAGTAAATTAGTCTACTGCACAGTAATTTACCACATGCCATTAACTGCACATGCAAGCATGTCCAGAGTATATCATACTCAGAAGACTCTGCAGGGTATGGTACAGAACAGAAAGTCAGTTTGTTTTTTCTCATTTTAGATTGTACAGATTAGGACCATATTCTGCATGTTTCTAAATCAGTCAGGCATTAAGATAAGCCATTCGTTCTTCTAGGAGGTTGATCAGGTCACTGAGCAGCCAAACACTGGATTTGATATAGGAATAAAACACACAATTATAAATTGAAAGGTAATAACCAAAAAGTGCCAGCTATCACAATCACATTATTGTCAGCTGGTTTCAGTGCTACTATTCTCAGATTACTTTTTTTAAAGGCAACCAAATCATTAAGCTGTTTTTACCCTGACATCTGCTGGGAGGAGCAGTCAGCCAAATCCAACCATTTGCATAGGTGGCCAAAATTTGGAATGGACTTCCAAGGGAGGTGGTGCTCTCCCCTACCTTGGGGGTCTTTAAGAGAAGGCTATATAGGCATCTGGCTGTGGTCATCTGACCCCAGAACTCTTTCCTGCCTGGGCAAGGGGTTGGATTCAATGATCTGATGAGGTCCCTTCTAACCCTAACATCTATGAATCTAAGATGTTAAAGCAGCAATGCATACAATGGATCAATAGAAAATTCAGTGGGCATGTCTACATGATCATAATGTGCCACAGTTACTGCACATTAAGTTTAGTACTTGGTTAGCCAAGTACTAAATCAATGAGCAGTAACTCGTGCTACTGTATAATGTTGCCAATGCATGGGTTTTCAGGGATGCTTACTGTGCTGTAGTCTAATACTACTGTACAGTAGCATATTAGCATGGTTTTTGCCCGGCATGCTACTGTGCAGTGTTATTAGGCTACTGTGCAGTTAGTATCTTGTGTAGATGCACCCACTATCACCAACACTAATATTCAAACATTGTGAGTCACTCCTATAACTCATGAAAATAATTTTAAAATCTTGAGATTAAAAAAGGATAAAACTCTAGATTTATATGTAGAAAATGCACCATCATCATTACAATTATCAGATTAAATAATAACAATAGTAAATAACAACAAAAACACGAACAAACTTTAGGAATAACAAATGTAACAATGGTAATAACAACAATTACAACAATAATAAAAATAATAATACTTCAAGCAAGTAATAGTAGTAGAAATCACCATTACATGTTTTGTTTTACCTGAAATAAATAAAGTTATGAAACCCTTTGAATTATTTTTTCTTTTGTTATTTTTTAAAAAGACATCACTTCAAAAGAAAAATGTCAAAAAGTTCCTTTTCACAAAGACCCATGCAAAATGTTTCAAAACCTTCCAAATTTCCCTCATTCGTTTGACTGTAATCAGCCACCATTTTTTCCCAAAAGTCTCTAAACCTTGTGCCAGGAGCCTAGCTGGCAGCTGCCCCCCCATCCCAAACAGTTCCCAGCAAACCCCTGCCAGGCAGGGTAGCCCTACCCGGCAAGGGGCTTGCTGGCAGCTGTGTGTCCAGATGGGCATAGGGTCAGGAAAACTCTGCCCGCTGCAGAGGCAGAGCTCTCCTGGATCCACACACATCAGGTCCACTCCTAATGTGCACGGGGCCAGGAGACAGGTGCCAACACAGTTGGCAGAACTGTCCTGGCCTCATGCCCCTTGCCAGCTCCCGGGCTAGTACCAGGGGGAGCCTGGTGCTCCCCCTGGCTGCTGCAGGGAGGCAGAACATGGAGGAAGTAGCCCTCTACCGGGATTCTCCCATCTGGAGCAAATCTGCTCCCAGAAGGGAGCATGCGTAGATGTGCTCCCAGGAAGGCTACTACACATTATTTTACTGTGCAGTAAGCCTAGTGCAAATTAATAACATGTGTAGATGTTCCTACTGATCATTACACTGGTGTTAAAGGATTGTAATATCACTTCTCTGGTTCAGTGATTAATTGCCAAGAATTTAAGTCTGCTAAACCTGAGTTTTTGTTTCATGCAAAAAGCAGCCATAAATCTACTGAGCATCCAAAAAAGGAAACTTGTTGTCCTTGGTTCATTATCTCATATGAATACACATGAGAAGCAATAAAAATATTGCATAAAACATGTACAACAGGTATAAGCTGTGCTTGGAAAGTTGACTATCGATTCTCCCTATGGTAAAATTATCTTATTTTGCTCTTGAACCCACAGCACCTCCGAGCTGCAAATGCTTCACATAAACATATTCCAAACTGGTTATTGCTGGTCAAATGCACTTGTTTTCCATTCTCAAAGTGCATTTGCACAGGACGATCTGTTCTTTTGCTTACATGGAACACATTCCAGTATTTTCTCAGGGAATTATTGTTTGCATGTGGGTAGCAATTTAACTTGCTGTGTCAAAATGAAGCATTTACACTTGAAAGATTTTGGACTGGAAGGTAGCTAGAGCCAGGTGATAGCCATTATCTGTTTGCTGTGTGATAGTTCCACAATTGAATGCTAAGTCTGGCAGCTTTACCTTTGAAATAACCCAGACATATATTGTTTCTTGTGCACTGAAACAATCAGATAATTCTGCAAGTAATCTTGTCCTTGGCTCCCTGGCTTCTCCAGGGATGTTCTAGCCATAATGGTCCAGAAACTACACAAGAAGAAAGTAATTGGGAGGGGGGGAGGGTACTGTGTACCCCAAAGCTTGTCTAAAATCCCTCTCAACTTTGCAGTTGGTCCAATAAAAAGTCTCACTCCCATAAAGATCATTTCCTTTTCCAAGGAAGCCATTCTTCCAAGAGGACCCCAGCTTCACTCTCTTTTACAGCCTGCCTCTGGAGCTAGTGGTGCATCTACAGTTCTGGATATATATACAATTTACCAAGGCTGTGTGTCTTTACCATTCATCAACTATTCCATGGTAACTGCCTGTATTCATGCCTTTGCCCTGTAGTAAATGGAAGTTAACCCACAATAACTTAATACTATGCTGATGAAGGTTATGCTAAGGTGGGGTACTTTCTATTTATCACACAACACGGGTATGCATATGGCCAGTTACCACAGAGGAGTTGATGCATGGTTAACCACCCTCCTCCTTTTTATATGTCTTTAAATTGTTCATATCTCCATAAACAGAAAAGCTTTGAGAAGCTGGGCTTAAAGGATTTTTGGAAGTGTTATCCTTGATGACTAATTAGACAAAAGGTATAGGTGTTAGGAGAGCACATTTTTCCCTTGTAGCCATTAAACTCTATGTATCAGGCAATATTATTTTTTATTCCACTACTCCTTTTATGTCAAAACACTGAACTCAACTCAGTTATGGTACAGTTCTTGGCTTACAATAGAGTGGAACTAAAAAACATTAAAGTTTATAGGAATAATTCTTCAAATTATAATTGCCTTTCCATCCCAGAGATTTGTTTTTGTGTGAAGCTATCAAATATTTAATAGCAGACCTTTACATAAAAGCAATTTTATTAAACAAAATGTAAAAATACAGCTGCTTAAATTGTTGGCATCAATCCTTTGGAAGTTTGCTGGTAGGGCAATTATTGCTTATTTCTGCGTGGAAGAGTAGAATAACGTTAGGAAATATACTGTTTGATATTTTTCAATATCATAGAAACTTAAACAAATCATTCCTGAAACCAATAGTATTTTTAAGAACAGAATGGGAGGTCTTTAGTTTATGGCTGTGATGTATTTAACCTAGAAATATGAAATTGAAAATACCTATATCTCTATAGCAAGCACTGTACTAGTAGGTAAACTCCGTAGGGATGAAATCCACTCTAATACATTTGGCCTGCACCATGCCAAAGCACTAAAGCTCAAAACACTAAGCCCTCTGTTTTGAAACAGAGGACCTGGGTTGTTCCACTGGGGAGGAATGAGTTTCTCCTTGGTTGCACACTATACCAGATGGTTAGTATTTCTTTGTTGCATCTCTTGGGATATTCAAACAGTTATTTAATCACATCCCTGATCAATCTTGCAGGGTGAGTGCTCTAGGCGAGGCAGGGGGTGGTATTCTGGGAGTGGGTAATGGCTGTTCAGGATGGATGGATTTCCAGGTATGATCATTTCCCCAGCTATGATGGATCACACCTGATAAGTCAGCAATAAGGTAACATTGCAAAAAATCAAATCGAATCAAGGGAATGAAACACTGGGTTGTGTTAACAGAGGTATTGCATGCAAGATATGGGAAATGATAGCACAAAACTACTTGACACTACGAGGGTCAGCTCAGGTAATTCATCCAGTTTTGGGCATTGCATATTAAGAAGGATGTAGAAAAAAAAATTAAAAGCATCCAGAGGCAAGCCGCAAGGATGATAAAAGGATTGGAAAGCAGGCTATAGAAAGAAAGATTTAGAGTACTAGGTGCATTTAGTTTGAAGAATAAGAGATCAAGGGGGGCATGATAACAGTTTTGAAATATTTGCAAGACTGCCGTAAAGAAGAGGGAGACAACTGTTCTCCTTTGCTGCATAGGACAGGACAGAAGGCAAAGGATTTAAACTTCAGCAGAGTAGATTTGGATGAACTATTGCAAAAATCTTCCTAAGTGTAAGAGCACTAGGACAATGGGACAAATTACCTGTGAACTTCTGAAATCAGCTGCATTCGAGGTTTTCCAGAAGAGTCATCTTTATTTAGGAACAGCACATCCTACATCCATCCTATGTCTGGACAAGGTCCGGTATAATGATTATCTCCAGACAAATCCTTACAGGAATTCACAGTCCTTCACATCAGCAGCTATTCCATTTTGATAAAATCAGAGGAACAATTCAGATACCTGTTGCCTGGCTTTGATCTCACACGTGCAAGTCAAAATAGGGAGGAAAGGGGTGAGGTATCATAAGAGAATATCTTGTAAAATAACCATGGTTCAAAAGGGTTAACAAATTCATTTTGTTTTGAACTAATATTCCATAAGTCTCAAAATTACTTAGGTGAGAAAATAATTTCAAATAAACCAGCAAACAATATATAATTGAAGAGCGCTTGTTTATATCCAAAAGCACTGATGTTCTTTGCCCAGTATAGGATGAATACTATATATTTACTTTTAAAACTGTGTTTTTATGAGGATTTCTGTTGTTGCTGTTTTGTTTTGTTGGGTTTTTTTTACATTGTATATAAAGGAAATACGCTAAAACTTTTGGAAAGGAGTTTTCTCTTTTTGTGTTAGTGATTTTTTTCTGATGTACCAAAATCCTTGCAAACCATTATTTTATATCAAAAGCACTCATTTTCCTATTATGCACACAGATCAGCCCTTGCAATAGGAAAAAAACATAGAAAACCAACAATATATGTGACAACTTAATAACAGCCGTAATATTTGGCCTCATCCTTCTACTTTTTATAGTGATCACATTATTCAGCAACATCCTGTTATAATGACTGAGATGGGCATAAGCCATGAGGTATGGATGTGTTCCAAGACTCTTAGCTTTGGGACTTTCATTTATACCCATCCAGTCTCAGCAACAGGAAATATTTAGGATTTAGGTAATGATATGTTGCTTCACAAATAAGGATACAACAGAACCCAGATAATTTGTATCGTCATGGCTTGCAACCCACTTAATTCACAGTGGATTGCTGAATTAAAAATGAGCCATTCAGCTGTTCCCTGCAGCCTTTACTTCAAAGGGCACTGCTTCTCTACTCAGCTGGCCCACACAGGTGATCGGGGAGGGTACCCTGTGAAATAAAAGCTGCAGCCAATAGCTGGAGCACCTTAGTGGTCTTGTCCACATAGCAGATGAATCTCTGTCTTGCCCCAGGGGCTTCACAAAGCCTCATCTTTCCAGAGAGGTAAGGAACCTAACATTGTGAAATGCTTGGGTGTTACTCTATAAATAGAGAGAAGGTTACTGATACTCCTGAGAAAGGTATAACAGTTCTGCTACTGACTCTATCTCTTGGTCTGACATTCAATTCATGGTCATAACTGTTATCTTTCATGCAACTCAGATGTTTTCCCTTTCAGAATAGTTGAGGTTTTCAAAATCCACATGGATGAATCGCCATCAACTAATGAGCATGAACATCGCTGCAGTGAATTCCCATTCATTGTCTGAAGATTGCTTTAGGAGGTTGCAGTCTGAAGTTGGTTCTAAAGGTTTTGACAGGAAAAGTAGTAAAGTTTTCTTACGTGTTTAATGGCATAAGGAACAGAAATGACATTGGTCCTATGTAGTGAGAGGCAGTGTATTCCACTGGGTACTTCAGCCTGGAACCAGAAGTCCTTTATTCTTCTCGTGGCCTGGCTAGTAATTTTTCCATGAGATTTTGGACATGTTTGCTGATTCTTGTTTCCCTTTACCCAAAACATGAGTCTTGTCTGTTTGCTAGACAAAATAGCTGCCCATGCTGTTCATCTGTGGCAAAGTAGCGAACTACACAGCAGTGGGGAACACTGACGATGGCATTGTAGGATGTACCCATCATTTACAACTAAGTAGAGAAGTGATGTGTTCCAGTAAATGATTATTGCATGTACAGAGCTTGTATATTGAAATAATGTCAGCTTTTTTTTAAAATAAGGGCTGCTTTTCACTTTGTGTTTGAACAGTCTCAACAAAAATTAGCACTGCAGTTGTGGCATAATTAATAAAAATAAAGCCATGGCTTATGAAGTAATATTTGTAGCTGAGATTCCTTTTCTCTGTCATTTTCTTCCATTGCCTTGATTTATCTCTATGATATGGTAGCTCTTGAATATTTGCAAGCTGTATTGATTGCATATATTTTACAGATTAGGAGAATAATCCATACATTATCAGAACTTTACTGTGACTTCCATATTCATTTGCATTGACGAGTTCAAGGCATGGTGATTTTTCTGGTTGATTTAAGCAAACTCAATACTTCTGGTGTTGAATGCCTATTTCAAAAGATGTAAAACAAGATGGTTAAACTTAACTACATATAACAAAGAAAAGAATCAAACCTTTCTTGACTGGGAGCTTGTAAATATTTTGTGTGCTACAGAAATACAATAGCAAGGATGCTCCCTAATGCTTTTAATGATCATGATGTGATTTAATGTACTGGAAAAATCAAGCAATATAAAGAGGCAGGCTCAAAGCTTTGCAGACTGAGTGGTATATCTGAAACCCTCTTTTAAATTCATTTTGGAGATCAAAGCTTCTAGCTTTGTAGAATCTTTTTAAGGTTTCTAGTATACCCGATGCTGTCTTTGATGCACAGGCTTAAAAAAATGTAGCTGCTGTTAGGAAGACAATGTCAGAAAGTAAACTCTTCAGCCATAGGGCACAGGAACAATACCAATCAAGTGATGTTTTGATGATGAAGTTCTCTGACTCCAGAACTCAAGTGAAATGCAGCTGATAGTATACTTTGAGAAAGGGAGTGTGATGATGGCAAATAGTTTTTACAGAAAATAAGCCAGACTTCTGTACCTTCAGAAAGAAAAATACAAGGTTTGATTAAAAATGTAAGCAGAAGTTTCTATCTATAGTTACTTGTTTCCAATCTGTTCACTGAAAATGATTACACATATCTGGATCCATCATAATATAATGGTACAATCAGACTTATTCCCAAGTCCAGGCCTTGTAAGGAGTTTGGGGAGTTGAGAGTTTACTTGGCTACTGCCTTTCTAAACAATCGTGTTTCCTCCTTTGAGTCAGAAGGCTGAATTCTCCTTCACTACATACCCATATGACAAATGCTCCAGCTTCAAGATTGCCATTTGGGGGCATTTATGCACAGTTTGTGATCCTTCTTCATGTACCATACAGATGTGCAAATTCCCCAAGAGCTACTGAGGATAAAGAGTGGGTTGTGGTCTGGATGGGCAGTCACATGGGTCCATACAGGCAGGCCTATCTGAGCATGAGTCTTGACATTTTGGCCTGGAAAAAGTTAGGAGGAAGACCATGCTGTATTTTAGCCTCAGTATCTATATGACTAGGCCACTCACCCAGGAAGCAGGAGACCTAGGATCTAGACCTCCCTCACCCTGAAAGGATTTGAATTTAGATTTCTCTAACTGTCTCATACAGCTGTGTAACCATTGGGCCACAGGCTAGGTATTATTTAATGTGCCCTTTGGCACTCCCATTGAAGCTGAGCCACTGTACTTTGCATTCAGTAGTCATTAGATATAATCAAGGGAGAGCAATGGGGAAATTTCTGCCTCACTGGGGGCAAGGGCCTTGTCTAAACTCCAAAATACTTCCCTTCCAGAGCAGCCACCATTTCCCTGAAGCGCACGCCCTCCCATTTGTTCTCATCCTCCTTGCCCCACATAGTTCGCCCTGTTGGTTGCTGAGGAGCCGACTCCAAAAGAAGAGCTTAGCCTGTGGTGTGGTGGCTAGTTTGGACTGTCTTGAGAAGTCCAGGGATGCAGTCTGGGTCTTCTGTTTCCTGGGCAAATCTCCTAAAGTCTCTAGGCAAGTTTTTTGCTTGGTGCCATTTCATGGCTTATGCTGTCCAGGCTCATGTACCTAGGGACCTGCATATTTGTCTGGCCAGAGCACAACTTACTGAGTATAGTCAGTGCTGGTGCAGATGCTTACGTGTCCACACCACATGGGGAATAGGATAGTAAACAGTGTGTAAATACCAAAACTGGCAGTAATGTAGCTGGAAAATGCTCTTTGGGTGCATAAAGTGAAATAGGATTCTGTTCTGAGTGTTTCTTTATAGCAAATAAAGTACCAGGGACACAGAGGCCCTTTACAAATTTTAAATTCATTTATCCAGTAGACGTGATGTGGTGTGTTACAGAGGTTTTACCAATTAATCAATATGCTCCTTGATTACTTCTGAGTATCAAAGTTGTGTAGGTCATTACAAACGAATACTAATAAAAAAGTTACACCACTCTATCCTATCATTAATGCAGAGTGTATGGACTCAGTAAGTGACCTCTGTGTACCTGGTACATGTTAAGGAATACTAATTTAGGAATATTTGAGTCTTTATAGTTGAATTGTGTCTCTTTTAAATATTCTTTCACTGGAAGAAAAATAAAAGGTACATTTGAGGGATGACAAGACTTTTTAAGCTCATAGGGATTGCTGGGCTCTGAATGTTTGGGAAATAGGTAACATGTCTAAGTGCCTAAATATGGGTTGAAAGGGCGGCTGAAAGTAAATGGGAATTAAGCAACTTTGTCCCCTTTCTGCTTTAGAAAATCTTTCTACTGACAAGCATTATTTGAGGGACTGGGTCATTGGATAAGAGAGTCACAGACCTGAGGTAGAAGCTGGAACCCAGGATCCCCCTCACTGGTGAGTGATATAAAATGACTAGGGTCATGCAATTATTCATGATCTAAGGAATCTTGAATTCCTTGCTCTGCAATGAAACAGCTTCAAATAGGGGGGTGGAGAGCACCCCTCAACATATACTCAAAATAACAAAGAGTCTGGTGGTTAGAGAGTTTCATGGGAAGTGTGGATTTGTTTGTCCCTCCTTCTGGTTGAGCACTTTAGCCATTAGGTTATTATACAAAATGTATAGGGGCCATGGGGTTTTTGTTCAGCTTTGTTTTACAAGAAAAAAGCAAACCCTCCTCAGTACTTTGAAAGAAAGTTTGTTCTTGATCATCCTTGGGAGTGAACTTCCCATCTGCAAGAACTTTAGAGGAAGTTTTGTCTATTATTCCTGCCCTCCATTAGGAGCTCAAAATTGCTTTGACCCTAACCAGATCATGCCCCTTTCCCATATGTGCAAATAAAACACTGCAGAGAAGCACTGAAATACAAGGTATCAGAGAGGCATTAGGAGAAAAAACATGACTTCTCTGTCCTCCATGTTCTTTCCCCTGCACTAAAGGGTCCTTTAATTCTGTCCTGGGTCAGAGGATATTGTTTAATACCTTCATTAATGATTTGGACAATTAATGAATTGACAGCACACTTCGCAGATCTGCAGATGATACCAGGTTGGCTGGAGCTGCAGACACTCTGGAAGTCAGGGCTAGGATCCAGAATGACCTGGATTGACTGGAAAAATGCTTTGCCATCCATCTGATGATTCAATGAGGACAGTGCAAAATCCTGTGTTTTGGGTGGAATAATTGCATGCACAAATACAGAGTATGAATAACTGGCTGTACTGTGAATAACAGCACTGCAGAGAAAGACTTGGGTGTTACAGTGAATCATAAACTAAATATGAGTCAAGAGTGTGTTCTTATTTCAAAAAAAGTTAATGGCATCCTGGGTTGTATTAACAAATGTTACTTGCGAATCAAGGGAAGTGATGTTTCCACTCTATTCAGCACTGGTGAGGCCTCACTCTGAGAACTGCATCCAAGTGTGGGCCCTGCACTGCAAGAAGTATGATGGCAACCTGGGTTGTATTAACAAGAGTGTTACTTGCAAATCAAGGGAAGTGAATTTTTCTGCTCTATTCAGCACTGATGAGGTCTCACTTAGAGAACTGCATCCAAGTTTGGGCCCTGCACTGCAAGAAGTATGAGGACAGTTTGGAAAGAGTCCAGCACAGAGCAACACAAATGATTAGTAGCCTGGGAAGCAAGACTTGTGAGGAAAGGCTGAAGAATGAGGGTGATTTAGCATAGAGAAGAGAAGACTGAGGGGGGATTTGATAACCATCTTCAAATACCTGAAGGATGATTATAGAGAGGATGGAGATGGGCTTTTCTTTGTGGCTGTGGGAGGCAAGAGCAAGAGCAATGGCTTTAAACTGCAAGAATTAGAATCGGCTAACTAAGGACATTGTGGAAATTCCATCCCTGGCCATTTTCAAGAACAAGTTGTACAGATATTTGGTGGGATGGTTTAGTCAGGGATGCTCCTGCCTTGAGCGGGAGATGGATGAGATGACTTTGTGAGGTTCCTTTCAGCCCTACTTTCCTATGTTCCTCTGCAAAATTTGAAACAAACTGTGATTTCTGACCCCCGAAAACCATTCTCTGCAGATTCCAAAGGTTAAGCTGAATGTTGTATGCAATATGTATTATTTATGCTAAGGACATCACTTGCAAAAACAAAGGAGCTTGGCTGGATAAATACCATGTAATGGATTTTTTGCTGAGGTCCTGAAATGGATTTTTGAACATAACATCAAGGCTCCAATTGCACAGAGGAGATATGCTGCGTGAGAAAGGAACTCTGAAAGACAGCAATGAAGAAGTCGTTACTTTATTCTGTTCTTTCCTGGAATCTATACAATATTTTGATTCCTATTTAAAACCTAAATTAGGGCACCTGCACAGCAATAAAATATATGGGGTGGGAGTAGGGTGGCCGAGGATGGTGCGGGAAGAAGTAGGGTTAGTTATTCTCCTGTGTTTTGGAGGCATTTAGTGAGAAGGAGGGTCTGTACTGACTCCTGCCCATAGAAGTGAATTTCTACATCATGTTACTATGCTACTGACTTTTTGTTCTTGATTGTGCTGATGGAGGATTGATTAGTTTTATTCATATTTAACTGTATTAAAGTCCTTACCGTTGATGCTTGAAGACTTTGGGAACTGCTTGGTTAAAAGATATAGTATTCATTCCTTATAATGTTATTCGTGTTGTGCAGGTTGCAAGGTGCTTCCTATGGTGACCCACTATTGGGTAAAGCATAAGAGATTGTTTTACATATTGAACAACTGAATCGCAATAATGACAGTATTGCAAATGTATTTAATAATCCTGTTAATTGAACTCTTTTGATATTAGGCTGTTATCTTTTCTTAAAGAGCTCCATTAAGTAGAGAGGGTTTGTTTTCATTACCATAAGACCAGCCTCTGCATAATGTATTGTTTTTAAGTACTTCATAACTCATTATGGATCTCTTGCACCTGAGTTGGGGGATACTTGTATGCAGGTTTGTGAGTCTTTAGTGTATAATATGTCTTCTTTTTTTTCTCACCTATAAGTGATAAAGGCAGCCACATTTATCAATGTGAGTGTCATGCTAGCTGACTTTACATAAATTGCCTTTTCAATAAACCTTAGTAGCAGGACTTTTCCAAGGCCAGTATTGTCTCAGAGGTTTAGGATTACTAAATACGAATCCTAGTCTGCCATTTATTATTGTGTGTTATTTATATCGTAGTAGTGACCACTGTTCTAGACACCGCATAGATAAACAGTAATAGTGAGCAGAGCAAAGAGTTTGCAAACTAAATAGACAAAATAAAGGATAGAAGGCCTGTAAAGGTGAGGGCTATAAATGTCCTGCTCACATATGAAGTTATTGGCAGAGCCAGGAACTGACTGCAATCTACTGAATCTACTGCATCCAAGTTTAGAGCCATACAAGGATGGATCTGGGGATGGGGGTCGGGGAGAGGTGTAGCAGTGCAGTTACATTACCCTTCAATAGTATAGCTCAGCTGCTGTAGTTTCTTGCAGTCACGGATGCCTGGGTCCCCTGTGGAATCCAAGGTGTGGATGGAGCTCTGGGCTGTTGAGGGATACGGGGGCGATGACAAGCAAGGAGCAAGTGAGGAAGAGCTCACTAGGGCGTGGGGGAAACCCCTAGCCACACATGTCCCACTCCAGCTAGGGACCACTGGTAACATCCGTGCGGGGTTCTGGACTCAGTGGCAGTGCCAGAAGGTGCACCCCACACCTTTCAAAACCCTAGATCCACCCTTAGAGCCATAAGAAAAATGCCATTGCTGTCCCTCCATGCACAGAGCAGCCTTTATAAACTCCTCCACATAGTTGCGTCCCACCACCCCTATGATCTTCAACAATTCCCAGGACTGCGTCTTGATTTGACATGAACCTGTCATTTGAACCAAAGACTCACTCCTCCCAGGTGAGTGTTTCAAATGCTAGTTTCAAAGTTGGGTTCCTTCACATGTTCTCTGTCCCTCTGGCCTGAGGAGCTGTAGATTCCTTGCTGTCATGTAGCAGAGCATCAACAGGGGGAATGGTAGATGACCCACCTCTCCTGGGAGGTAGAGGGCATGGGACGGATATCGCATAGAAGGACAAGTGGCTGTATCTAAAAATGAAGACTGAGCTTTACTGGATTTTTTGAAAGAAAGGAGGCAGATGCCTTCCTTTCCTAGAGAGCTCCAGGCTATGCATCCAAAATGGTTGACAGTATCTCCCTTCAACTGTCAGGCACCGAAGCCTGAATGGTGGATTTATGATACGAGTCTGTCTTTAGCATGTCCTACTGGGAAGCTTTTGTGGTTCCATTTTATGAGTTGTGATTTTTAAGTAGCTTCCTACTCAGTGTCCTGACCATTGTGGATCCCACAGTGAGGCACCCTTGTCTCCCCATGCACATATTGTGAGCAGGTTTTTGAATTCTCATCTGTGGAAATAACACCTAAATGTTCTTAGTTGCAGCAACTAACTTCTAGGCAGGAGAGTCATTACTGACTCTACTCCGAAGTGACTTGCCCAAATCACACTGGAAGTCACCAGAAAAAAATGAGCTACTTTATTAAATATTAGAATGGAACACTAACCATTGTCCTACCCTTCTTCTCATGTTCTAGAGACTTAATTAAACTCGATATGGGCGCCTCTACACATCATCCTACATTGCTGTAGCAATGTGCTACCTCGCCATATGACGCCATGGTGACGTAGATCACGCAAGTCTACATGTGATTGACAACTACTTCGCTGTAGCAGTGCGCCCCCCACCCCATTTCAGCATGCCACTACAGCAAAGTAGTGGTGGAAACTAACCATGCCCTGTGTGCACAGTACAGTACGTGCAGTTACTGTGCCGTGTAGTACTTCCAAGAAGAAGCACTAAAGCACAGCACAGTAACAGCGTTGCCATAGGATGATGGGCAGACATGCCCTATATGTACCTCCTGTACAGGGAACGGCAAAGATTTCTTGTCTGATCCACTTTTAAGCAAACATTTTAGACTGGATAACACCAAAATATTTTGTGATGTAACCTTACCTTTGCATTGAAATGGCTTCAGATTTTGAAATGTCCTTCAAAGACTATTTCTAACAGTCCAGGGTGAACACTGTGTCTGTTCATTAAAGAGGGGGGGAATACATCCTAAGTTTGTTTTGAGCATCTTCAAGTCACACCACTTCAGGCGAGGAGTATCTAAAGGTTGTGCTTCCTAGCCCGTGTTGCAATAACTCCAGTTGGCTCCCACAGAGAGAAAGATAGCAAGATGGGCCCTCCAGCATCCCAGGATGCCCAGCTTCCCCCCCCCCCCCAATTCATATTCTGTGGACTATCTAGCCATGCTTCTGAGGTCTCCTGCCCGTGGTATGTGTACTACTGCCCAGGGGCAGGCAGGACCCCACCAGTGCTGGAGCTGCAGCAACAGGCTCCCTGCATAATGCCATAGCCACAAGCTCAGCAGGCAGATGGTGGTGTGGCTGCCCCATGGGTTCAGACTCCCACCACCCAACCCCTGTCCTGGCACCTCCATTCCCCAGCTTCCCCTATGAGCATGAAGCTATAGCCTCCCCACAGCACAACCCTCTCTCACTGCCCCTCACCTCAGTACAGGTATGTGGAGGGCTGCAGAGGGAAGCTATATCCCCACTGAGCCATTTGTCCAGGTGAGAGCCCATGGGGTGTGAGAGAAATATGGTTTCATATATTTCATAGGCATTTGGGCTGGAAGGGACTCCAGAGGATCATTGAGTCCAGACCCCTGCCCTGGGGGCAGGAAGTCAGCAGAGATCATAGGATCCCAACAAGAGAAGCATCCAAATGTGTCTTGAAGGCATTCAAAGTGGGTGTTTGAACTGCCTTCATCAGCAATCTATTCCAGACCTTGGGGGCTTGGACAGTAAAGAAATTCTTCCTTATGTTCAGCCTGAATCGGTTGCGGTGGAGTTTGTGACTGTTTGATTTTGTCATCCCTTGGGGCACTCTGGTGAACAGACAATCCCCCAGATCCTGATGAGCACCCCAATAAACGTTTAGGTGGCCACCAGATCACCCTTGAGCCTGTGCTTTTCCAGGCTGAAGAGTCCCATGGCTCTCAGCCTCTCATCATAAGGTCTGTTTTCCTGACCTCTGATCATGCATGTGGTTCTCCTCTGTACCCTCTCAAGCTTCTCCACATCCTTTTTGAATTGTGGAGCCCAAAACTGGATGCAGTACTCCAGATGCAGCCTCACCAAGGCCGAGTACAAGGGAAGAATGATGCCCCAGGATTTGCCTGAGAAGCATCTATGGATGCAAGCCAGCGTTTTGCTTGCTTTACTAGCTGCAGCATCACACTGAAGGCTCATGTTCATCTTGTGGTCAACCATGACCCCCAAGTCCCTTTCATCTGTAGTGCTAAGCGGCATAGCACTACCGAGCCTATAAGCATGCTGCAGGTATTTCCTCCCAAGATGGAGAACCTTGCATTTTTTGGTGTTAAACACCATCAAGTTCTTGTCCACACATTTCATGAGCCTATCACAATCTGCCTGGATCACCCTCCTGTTCTCAGGTGTGGATGCTTTACCCCAGAGTTTGGTGTCATCAGCAGACTTGGCCAGTCCACTTCTGACACCAATGTCTACATCATTGATGAAGATGTTAGATAGTATAGGACCTAGGAGTTTGTGACCGTTCAATCTTGTCATCCCTTGGGGCGCTCTGGTGAACAACCATTCCCCCAGATCCTGATGAGCACCCCTGATAAATTTATAGGTGGCCACTAGATCACCCTTGAGCCTGCGCCTTTTCAGTACTCCAGCTGTGGCCTCACCAAGGCCGAGTACAATGGTGAAGTGGCATGGACAAATTTCAATTAATTATGAGTAACTATCGCTCATTGAACACTCCCATGGCTTCTACCAGGCTCCAGGTGAAAGGTGCAGGTTTTCCCAGGGAAGGCTAGTTGCTCAGTATCCAGTGCAAGGGGGCTGGGATCGGATCAGCAGGGGTCAGTGGAACTGTATGGTTCAGGTGGTCTCTGCTTGGGGGCTCCCCATGCCACTGGCCTCTCCCACCCCTTACCATCCAAAGCAGGGATAGGACCCAAGTATCTGGTGCCTAGCCACATCCCTGATCACCCGTCCTTTAGTCGGAGCTGTGCAGGTCAGAGATCACATGAACCCTTAACTTGTGATTGCCCAGAACACATTCTAGATCTAATACTGTGTAATAGTCCATACTTTACCACATGTGAACTGTAACGAGTAGCAACACCTTCCCGGTACAGTGTCTTTATCCTCCTGTGCCTCCATACAGTGAAATTCTGGTGAAGTAAATCAGCTTCCCCACTGAAGACCCATGCCTCAGTTTGGGAAGGGTGATTTTGAGGAAACAGGGTGGGGGTGGGGGGTTAAGGCTACAATATTTTCTATTTACAGAATTGCCAGACAATCTCATGATTCACAAAGCTCTATCAGGACTTTCATCTCTAGGAAGGAACTGAGATGAACTTCTTTTTGATTTGTGATTGAGTTAGTATCTGTGAAACACTTAGAATATGCTGTTCTATCCATGTTAAATCACCTGATCTTAAGACCACAACAAAATGGCATGGGGAAAAAAGCTTATTTTCTTCCTTTGCATTTTTTTTTTGGCTAAAAATAAGTTTCATTTGTTAGACTGGCATGAGCAAGTCTCCTAAAGAGCTTGAGAAATACTTAATGAAGTGAGCACTGAGGAAAAATCCTAACATTCCCTTCAAGGCCTTGGATTAATGTCTGAAATCATAATTACTAATCAGTCATTTAGATTCTCTTTTCCCATATCTGATTCCATTAAGAGAAAAAAAAAACAAACAAAAAAACCCCTCTAGCCTGCAATGCAACTAAGGGAGCTTATTTGGTGTAAAGCTACAGGTGAAATCCACTGAATATCAAAATTTCCACTGACTCAATTGGGCTCAGGACTTCGTCTTATATGAGTTTAGATTTCAGACTTTCCAGTTCCTTCCCGGACATACAGAACATTTTGAATGGATGCCTGAAATAAGGCATGCGCTGCTTTATTAAGGTCAAATTTAAAATGTTCTGATTTTCAAAGGACGTCTTATCTTTCCTGGTAATCTGTAGTTGCTCAGATCCTTTGAAAACATGGCGCTTTATGTAAGTAGCTACATATGGATGGACAGCCAAAGTGGTTGCTGAAAGCTAGGCTCCAAAGTCTTTATGGCATTCCAGTGACAGGGAGCTTCACTTGTGCCCTGGCCAGGCCAGCGGGGAGACATGGCATCAGAGGTGTGTAGTGATGGTGCTGGTGACAGCAGCTGGGTATAAGGTCTTAGTACTTGCCCTCTCCAGACATAAGCTGGGTCATTTTGGCCTGCAACTTGAAAAAGTTTCTGACTGCTGATCTATACCATATTTCCTTAGCTAGTGTTTGAAAGGTTGTGGAAGCTAGCATCTAAAACATAACAAAAGTTGAGGTGCAGCATGTCTGCTCTTCCTCCTATCCTCCAGGCCTATCACCTTGTTATAAAAAAGAAATTAGAGTGCTTGGGCATGATTTGTTCTCAACAAATCCATGTTAGCTATTATTTATCATTCTATGATCCTCTGTGTGCTTATAAGTTGATTGTCTGATGCTTCAGTATCTCTCTTGGTATTGAAGTTAGATTGACTTGTCTAATTCCTTGGGGTCTTCTTTTCCTCCCCCCCCATAGATAGGTACTATATTCTTCTTTTCCTTCCCTCCCCCACCCAAGATAGGTACTATATTTGCTTTTTACCAAGGTTCTGGGACCTGACCTGACCTCTGGGAGTTTTTACAGATAATAATCACATCAATAATAACTGTATAATAATAGCTCTGCATTTACTTCAGCCAGTTCCTGGAGTGCTTTAGGACAAATCTCATCAGGACCTGCTGAATTGAAAACTTCTGTCATATCTAAGTAATTTTAACTTTGTTCTTAACCTACTCTAGCAGAACACCTATTTCCCCCTCTTTCCCCAGGCCTTACTGCTAATTTTATTCATTATCCAGTGGCTGGCTTTATTTTTTTTTCTTTTTTCTTTTCTTTTGAAGATGAATAAAAATTACATGAAACACTTTAGCCTTCGTTGTATCATTCCTTATTAGCTTCTTCTCCACATTTGGAGAAGGACCTATATTTTTCTTGTATTTCGTCTTTTCATGTGTAACACACACACACACACACGCACACACACTGGGTTGTATACTGTGTTTTTTGGGTGCATATTTTGGTATGGGCAAAATGGCCTCTGTTGTTCTGGCTATGTGCTCAGCATGTGGCAAGCTTGGGCGTGTATTTAGGGAAAATATATAAAACCCTCTGGCTTCATTGGCCAGAAGAAGAAGAGGATGCTTCAGGTAGATAGGTTGGGAGAAAGACTGAAATGTGGTCCTCCCTGATTGGGCAAGGCTTGGATGATGTCACATCAGGTATATAAGAACCACTTACGAAGATTCTTGCTCTTTTTCTTGGGGCTGTTGAGAGCTGCACAGCTACGTTGGGAGCCAGAAAATCTGCTCTCCATGCCTTCTCCCTCTTCCCCCCTTCACTGGAGAGGCAAGCAAACACTATTTGAAGGGAAAGCCTCAGGCAGAGAGAGAGAGAGAGAACCTGTTTTGGAGTTTGAAACTCCTATTTCCTCTCTCTTTCTCTTTTGTTTGTTTGTTTTTTTTCTTAAGTAAGTTAACACCATGGGAGTGTTAATCCCTGAAGCAAACTGCCAGGAATGGGTCCTGCAAATTACTGGCTACAGGGGTCTGGGCACTTCTGGTTTGTACTTGTATTGTCTCAGCACTGGGCTGAGACTGGGCTAGGTACAGAAGTTACACACAAACTGGTTTAAGTGATCAAAAACTGGTTTAAGCCTGTAACAGAACAGAATCTCAGTGTACATATACCAATTTCAAAATGGCTGAAACTGGTTTAAGATAAATCTGGTTGAATGTAGTATCAGGCATAAGTGATTAAGCACAAACTGGTTTATGGAACTCCTGACCCAGACCCCTTCATGGTTTAAGTTAAATCAGAGTCCCCCAGCATCCCAGCATGCTTTCCAGCCTTAGACTGGGCTGGGCCATCTGTTTCAGAGAGCAGGGCTGGCCCTGCCCCTCTGCTCCCTAGCTGGAGCAGTGAGGGCTGGCTGACAATTGGGGGCAGCCTAGCTGGGGATGCAGCCCAGTCTGCAAGGTAGGTGGGGATTTCCCCCACCCCAGACAAACCCTGGCTGGGGGCTGTGGCCAGGAGCAGGTGTTAAACAGCTGTTCCCCTGCTCAGACTTACTGCTGGCTGCAATTTTGGACTACAAATCCCAGAGACACCTGGAAGCAGGAAGAGGAAGTCATGAGCAACCCTGCAGAGTCCTGTCCTTGTAATTCTGGACTACAAATCTCACAGACCTCTGGGTGCAGCAGAAAGAGGCAGTGAGCACACAGCCAGAGAGCTGTGCTCTAGCCCCCCTCTTCCACCCCCCCCCCCCCAGCTTCTGGCCTGAGCTACTGCAGGCATGTAGCTGCATTTCCTGAATCAATGGTAAAGTGTCTCTTTACTTCTGTTCCAATTTAATCTTAGAATGTGCAGCTTAGACTAACCTTCAAAGACTAAATTGATTCAGCCTCAGGCTTTTTAACTTTCTATACTTAGCCCAGATGTCCAGGCTGCAACCATAGGCCTAGACCTTTTTTCTGCTGTTTCTACAGGTGTGGTGTTTCAGCCTAGCTGCAAGGCTGAACCCTAGCTATATGTCCAGGCCTCAGTAAAGTGTAAGCCTAGCTGGCTTTTGCTGCCCAGTTTAGGCCCAGTGAGGTAGGCCCAATCTCTTCTTTGATGTTTTCTTTTTCAGTTTTTGCCCAGCAGAGCTGGGATTGGAAGTAGGAACTTAGGGGTGCAGTATGCTGTCCAGAGCCACAGTTAACCCCTCAAGGCCACCACATTGATGTAGGGATCTCCCTATTGTGTTGCAGAGAGCAATGAGGGGCCCATTGCAACACAGAAGGACCCACCCTCTTTAGCAGCTTCCCATGGTCCAGCATACCCAAGGAGCAGCTCAAAGGACTCTCTAGTGAATGACCCCCTCTCCAGCCCATTGCTGAAGGGCAGGTATAAGGGTGGCGGTCCCTAGAACTGCCTTTTGGTGAGACCCAGCTCCCAGACTGCCTGGGCATGGGTGAAGTCTCCTGAAAAGTGTGCGATCTATGATCTATGCCTTTTTTTTGGTAGCATTTTAAATTGTATTTAGTGTTTCCTTTTTCCTTTGCTTCTGTAATAAATTTATCCTCTGTTTAAACTACTTGCAAGGATTGGGGGGGTTGTTTATGAGGGACACTCTAGTAATTAATTTATTTAGTGTTTCCCAGGTGGCCTGGATGGGGGCTTGAGCCAACGTAAAATATATTTGGACCCCAAAAGTGAACCCTGCCCTTGTTGCTACCAACCAGTGCCCAGCAGTGCCCTTACATATATATTTATACAGTTCCTTTTTTTTGCCTTTTGTATCCCCCTGCTAGATGTATCTTGATTTGTGCCTTCAGCACTTCTTATACAACGTGCACCCATTCTTATGGGAGACTGACATGTTGACATCTGTGTTGGATATGGCTGCCAAACATTATGCAGCATAGGACATAAATTGATTATGTGTCACTGCAATCACTAGACACAGCACTTCAGAAAAGGCAGATGAAATAGCTGTCCCAGTTCCCAGACTCTGGTCTTTTTCCTTCAAATTATCTCTCTCCCTCTTTTCTTTTTTTATCCTCCCAACCAGCTGGTTCCTTCCATCCCAAAAACAACAACTAAGCCAGACACTGCTCTTGATTACACCACTAAACAATGGGAGCAACTCCAGTGAAATTAGCGGAGTTACTCCTCCTACTCACCCATCCATTTTATATCCAATCTAGTTAAATTCAGCGTATCTAGGCATTCATCCCTGAGTTGAAATAGAATGTGGTGCACTAAGCCAGCATATCTGCTGGTATGCAAATGTGCATAGGTCCACTAACGTCAATGAAGTTGGATATATTAGTGTTACAGATTTTTGTCAAGAAATGTCCAATCCCAAAGTGCATAACAGGAATGATTTGCCCGGGTGTAGTGCTTTTCATCAGAGAAATTCAATATGCTCTGCAAATAATGAAGACCTGAGCTGGGTTCCTTAAAGGCATCTAGCTATGGTGATGCTGTGCATTGACATATATAATTGGAACTGAAAAAAAAAATAGAGTTATATTTCCCAGGTTTTCACATCTTTAATGAGGACACTCAGAATAATAGAAATCATAGAAAATTGTGGTTGGAAGGGACCTCAGAAGGTCATCTAGTCCAACCCCTGCTCCAAGCAGGACCACTTCCAACTAGCTCATTCCAGCCAGGGCTTTGTTGAACTGGGCCTTCAAAACCTCCAAGGATGGAGATACCACCATCTCTCTAGGTGACCCATTTCAGTGTTTCACCACCCTCCTAGTAAAAGAGTTTTTTTTCCTAATATCCAACCTAAACTTCCCTTGCTGCAACTTGAAACCATTGCTCCTTGTTCTGCCGTCTGCCACCACTGAGAACAGTCCACCTCCATCCTCTTTGGAATCCCCTGTTAAGGAGTTGAAGGCTACTATCAAATCCTATCTCAGTCTTCTCTTCTGCATACTAAATAATCCCAATTCTCTCAGCCTCTCCTCATAAATTATATGCTCCAGCCCCCTAACCATTTTTTCGTTGCTCTCCACTAGACTCTCCAACTTGTCCACATCCTTCCTGTAATGGGGGACCCAAAACTGGACACAGTACTCCAGATGTGGCCTCACCAGTGCTAAATAGAGGAGAAGAATCACTTTTCTGGATCTTAAATCTTTTAGGATTCAAAGTACCCAATAGGCTTTGCAGACAGATGCCTAAACAAGACCATACAAAGTATGGGAAAAGGGGGTCTGCCTGGAACCTTGCCCCTATGTTTGGACAGCAGCCTTGAAACCAGGACCTTAGTCTTCCTAGAACATCTGGTTACTCAGACCTACAGCAGTCATGAACGAATGGATGGGACCTGCCTAACTAAATGTGGCTCTGCCCTTTCCCTTGTACCCCACTGGCCGACCAACTACTTCCCCTATTTAAAGGCAGAAAGGGGAACAGAAAGTGGCTAGCCTTGATCTGACTCTTGACTGTGCTCCAGTAAATTGATTGTCTCTTGATCTTCTGGTTCCTGACTTGCCACACTATTGGATTCTACTCACCAACCCTGATTTTCAGCTTTGATTCCACATTTCTACAACTCTGGTTATTATCCTCCAACCTGGTAGCCCTGATTTTCCAATTTGTCCCCATCCCTGGGTGCCCCTGTTTGAGAACCTGATACTCTTGGAGTTAGCTGTTATTTGTGCAGTTTTCTTCGGCATGGATTTGAGCATTGCGAACAGGTTGGAATTCAGTATCATAAACTGACTCCAGGCATACATGTTCACTCCTGGGTCAACTGGATTTAAGATTATACACTCCAATTAAATATTACTTGTAGTGTAAAAGACATTGTGTGATCTGACGGCAAAGGAGACTCACCGTTCTGAGCTCTCTTAATTTTTAGATATTGAAGAAGGTTGTAACATGCTTTTCTCAATATTAGGTTGCATCATGTTATTTTTCCTTTAAGATTCTCAAGTCTTACTTTTTTTTTTTTTTCTTTTTCAGTTTTATCTCTTCCCCCTTTGGGGGAAAAAAAACAATATGAATTTCATGAATACCAATAAAAGTGTGTGTGTGCATATATACATACTGCATTATATAAGTCTCTGAATAATATTCAAATATATATTGGATGGTTATATAACGAGTGGCTCCTGTTCTTAAATTTTAAATCATCCTTTGCTTTTTAAATATGCCACTGCCTTTGCACATTATGGGTTTGTGCTTCTGTGTTTCTTTCCAGCTCAAGTAGATTTTCAATGCTTCTGAAATGTTCAGTGTCTTTTTTTTTTTTTTTTTTTTGGTTGTAGCCTCGAAGACATGGGCTTCTTATATTTCCCATACACTGTTAAGTTTCAGGGGAAAAAAAAATGTTGGAACCATAAGGATATTTTCACTGGCTTAGATACACTTATTCTTACAAATCTGAAGAGTCATGTCTACCTGGAAAAAAGAGCTCCTTTTAAGTGAACTTACCTTTACAAACTAGTCTTCAGAAAGGACAAAATTAAAAAAAAAAATGCTTCAAAACCTCAAGAACAAGTATATGGATTTTTATGTTACAGTGGAGGGTCATGATATGGGGTGGCTGACTAGATGGACTCTAAACAAGCCCAGAAAACCAGGGCAATCAGATTCTTTATGCATATTCTGATTTCTCTTAATTGTTATTGAATTCCTTAGGCTTGCCTTATAAATATGCACTTCTCAAACAAAATGACTGATGTTCCAAGCATGCTCAATTCCTGTGTTCAAAACAGTTGATCATTCATAGATTTCATAGACATTTGGGCTGGAAGGGACCCTGGAGAATCTTTGAGTTCAGCCCCCTGTTTCAGGGGCAGGAAGTCAACAGGGATCGTAGGATCCCAGCTAGATAAGCATCCAAATGTGTCTTGAAGGTGTTCAAAGTGGATGCTTGAACTGCCTCCGGTGGCAGTCTATTCCAAACCTTGGGGGATCGGACAGTGAAGAAGTTCTTTCTTATGTCGAGCCTGAATCGGTCGCAGCAGAGTTTGTGACCATTCAATCTTGTCATCCCTTGGGGCGCTCTGGTAAACAGACATTCCCCCAGATCTTGATGAGCACCCTTGATAAACTTATAGGTGGCCACTAGATCATCACTGAGCCTGCGCTTTTCCAGGCTGAAGAGCCCCATGGCTCTCAACCTTTCATCATAAGATCTGTTTTCCTGACCTCTGATCATGCACATGGCTGTCCTCTGCACTCTCTCAAGCTTCTCCACATCCTTTTTGAATTGTGGAGCCCAAAACTGGACACAGTACTCCAACTGTAGCCTCACCAAGGCCAAGTACAATGGGAGAATGACATCCCAGGATTTGCTTGAGAAGCATCTATGGATGCAAGCCAGCGTTTTGGTCGCTTTACTAGCTGCAGCATCACACTGAAGGCTCATTTTCATCTTGTGGTCAACCATGACCCCAAGTCCCTTTCATCTGTAGTGCCAACCAGCATAGCACTACCAAGACTATAAGCATGTTGCAGGTTTTTCCTCTCAAGGTGGAGAACCTTGCATTTTTCAGTGTTAAACACCATCAGGTTCTCATCCACCCATTTCATGAGCCTGTCAAAATCTGTCTGGATCACCCTCCTGTCCTTAGGTGTGGATGCTTTACCCCAGAGTTTGGTGTCATCAGCAAACTTGGCCAGTCCACTTCTGACACCAATGTCTACATCATTGATGAAGATGTTAAATAGTATAGGCCATAGGACAAAGCCTTGAGGGACCCCACTGGTTACAGCGCACCACAACAATTGGCTCTCGTCGACCACCACCCTCTGGGTCTTACCACAGAGCCAGTTCCCCAGCCAGTGGATCGTGGTGAGGTCGAGGTTGCAGTTAGCCAGTTTAGCCAAGAGGTGATTGTGGGATACCAGACTGAAGGCGTTTTATAAGTAAAGATATACATGAAAGGAAACGAGATTGGTCAAGCAAGACCTACCTGCAACAAACCCATGCTGAGTATCCCTCAGGATATCACCTTTAGCTAGTCTGTTAAGGATGGCCTCTTCTTACTTACATGCTGGAATGCACAGAGGTGCACTGAAGTATTTGGGCCTTTGCTTGCTTAAAAAACATGCATTTGGCACTTAGATGAGTTGCACATAAGAAGGAGGCATATAAATCCAACTGAGAAGTGATTTTTGTGCATAAATCCCCCCCCCCCTTTTTTTAACCTGGCCCCTAATCCTAAAGGCCACTACTCAGAGAGAACTACTTCTTTCAGAGTTTGTGGTCCAGTTGCTTGGTGCAGGAGAGACCCAAACACATAAATTCCTCTAACTTTCATAAGCTATAATTGTCACAGAAAGAGATTCCATCCTCTTGACTACTTGAATGACAACCAGTTTCTGTAAACACAAACTAGCACATTTGGAAAGACAGCATGATGTTGTGGAGGTGATATTTAGGGTTCAGTAAGATCCTTCAAAACCTCAATCAATCATTTCCTATTTCTGCAGCTACCTAATTTTTCTCTTGTATGCCAGTGACATTCTCTAGGCATATAAGTTCCCCAACCCTGACACTCCCAAGATGGTCGGCATTTAAATTTTGGTGGGCTTCCCAGAACAGACACTGTCCCACTTATCTCAGTACTGAAGTCCATACGATAGGCATTCTTAGGGCCCACTCCCTACATCAGGCCTTAATACAAAAATCAGTAGGCTATATGAGACGTCTTGTCAACTCATAACTTTCCCTTATTTGGAATAAGGACTTGGTGAATATTGCACGTCCAGGAGAGTGCAAAAATCACTGGTGATTTAGATAACCTGGGAGATTAAGACTTTCATGACCTGGTTTAAGTGTCTGACATCAGAAGGGGCTGCTCAGATGGGCAACAGGAGTTAAGTACCAAGCAAGAATTGAGGGATTGCAAATAAGACCCACCTCCCTCTTTGGTATTTTCTGCTGGCAAGTTAAGTGACTCTGAGCTTAAATGATAAAGGCCTTGGAAGACAAGCTACATGAGTAAAGGCTGAAAGAAATAGGCATATTTAGCTCATGGGAAATATGATTGAGAGGATATGTTGTCTAAAGGACTGCCAAAAACAAGAGTGGGAAGACTTTTTTTTTTTCTTTCATTAGAAAAAACTTCTTCACTTAGAGAAGTGAGGAAGTGGACTAGGGAAGATGTAAAATCTCCATCATTTGGAGGTTTTTTCAAGAAGAGGTTGGATAAGCATTGGTCATGGGTGATCTCAAAATAGATATGCCTGGACTGGTCTGGAAAGCGCAACAGTCGGAAGCCCCGGCGTTCCCCCTGCCCACCACCACACAGATTGTTGAGTGATAATGAGGAGAGCTCTGCAGCTTTGAACAGGTAGATATGGCAACTGACCATGCTCAACAGCAGGAGAATAAAGGCTTTATTATACCTTATACCATGACCTGCAAAAAAGTCAGTGTTTGTGCTAGCTTGAGTCTGGAAGAGTCACGCTTTCAGGCCAGCAGTAGCCTGGAAGAGTGAAAGGTAAAAGTCCCCCTTTCTCAGTATTGGATTCTTCCCTACCACACCTGCCCATGGGGCTCCTCCAGTTCCCTCCCATCTCCAGGACTCCCCCCTGCCCTCCCCCTGATTACTTGTGGCTGGCCGCACTGTCTGTCCCAGTAGAGCAGGAAGGGAAGGGTTAACTTGCCTTCCTGGCCCCCACCAATGCCACTGTGAGACCGTTGCTTTTCTCTGGGCTGAGCTGGGTTCAGAGAGCAGCAGTGGAGGTGGCAGCCAAGCAAGCAAGTTATGCTTCCCTGCCTACTCCCCCAGGACAGACAATATGGGCAGCCATGAATAAGCAGAAGGACAGCATAGGGGGAGAGGAGGTGCAGCAAGCAGGAATTTGTGGAGCTGGGGGCATGCATGGGGTCTGATCCAGCAGGGGAGCAGTGTGGGGAGGATGTTTTACATTAAGGTGTAGCCTAGAGTGGCTACAGCTTAGTGTAACATGAACTAGGTAAAACATTAAATACTATGCTGGCTTGGAGTGGTGTAACTTTGAGCTGCTTAATGAGTGTTTAAAACTAGTCCCAGGTGTTAATATATGGACAATACAGGTGTTAAGAGCTCCAGGAGCCACCCAAAATTACCGTGTAAGAAGGCCCTAAACCAGAGCTACACAACTGGCAAAGTTACAAAAGAAGATTAAAGCAGCTAGGATAATGGAGATTCTCACAGTCTCATCTCCAAAGTAGGGCAAGGCAGCGAGAGATTTAAGGAATGGAGTTAATGAAAAAGGTGTTATTTTAAGATTTATAGAATACCATCTTCTGAATGTTAAATTAAAATGATTTATTTGGGTATTTTTCTCTGGTAGATTTAGCAGTTGATCCCCTAGAAGGTCTTAAATTACCACTCTGGAAGTGAGATTTTTGTATCTAATCCTAGGAAACTGCTGAAGCAGGATGCATTCAACATTATATTGGCTTGACTTATTAACTGATGGTCTAATTAAGGATCAGGATAGTCCCTTGGTATTATCGTTTTAGATGAGAGAATGCGTGGACTTGATTTCTTATGATGGAAGGTTTTATTGGGGAATTAAGCAGCAAGAATGCTTTGGGGAACTCAGTTAATTCTTTTTTTTCCCCCTCTTGTTAATAATATATTTATATTATGTGTGTATGCACATATATCTATATATGTATATTTGTGTGTAATATACATAGATTATACACACACACACACAACAAACTAAATTTGATAAAAGCATTTAAATTACATTTTCGCATGAGTAAAAACAAACAAAATGTTTGGACATTGTATCTGGAAAAAGGATTCTGTCCCTGCCAGGTCTTACGCACAACTGTTTGGGTTCTAAAGCCTAAATGAGGGACATTATGGACCACTAGCTCAGATATTCATCTATCTAAAATCAAGAACACACTGTAGTTAGTGTGAGATTCTCCATCCTTCCTAAGGACTTCCAGCAGCTTCACCAGCTGCCTAGAATCCCAGTCCACTCCTAAAACACCCTTTCAAACTGCCAATCCCTTCACTGTTTGTTTGTTTTTGGTTGTTTTTTTTTGGGGGGGGGGGTATATGAATTTTATGCTGCTCCAGCTCTGGAAGATTTTTATTTTTTTTCCTGTCCCCTTGCATCTCTTATACCAGTGATGTTCAAGCTTCTGGTCCCATGGTCTACATGAGTGGTATGGTCTGCAAACCAGATTACATATGTGGGTGTCACAGCGGGGTCCTCGCGGAGGGCCGTGATCTCCTTGAGGCCCTCTCACAGCGCTACTTCGGCCCGAGGGCACCCTCCATTCTCGCCTGCCACGTCTTGATGGAATATGTAATAGGGATGCTGCCTTGTGTTTCCTCGGGCACGTAAGCTCCTGGACCCCTCGTGGGTCTCCCCGTACGATGGGCGCTACCCAAGCACCCCAGCCGTATGGGCTATGCATGGCTCCTACCAGCCCCTAATACCACGCCCCAAGCCTCGCAGATGTAATAGACATTGTTGGGTCTGTACACCCGCTTCCTGGGCCTCCTCTAAAGTGTAGCCCACACTGGGCTCTCTCTCGCACCCAGCCTCTCACTGGGACTCTCCTGATGGTGCGGTCCCGCTCAGGGACTCCCTAGTGGGCCCCGGCCCTTCGGGCCAACCGCACGGGTACCCTCTCTGACCCCGGCTCACCGCGCTGCTACTCCCTGTCTTCTCGGGGCAACCGCAGCCCCCTGCCTCAGTCTGAGGGGTGTTACCGCACTAGCCTGCGGCCGGGCTCGCTATGCCCGTCTCGGGCTCCTCAGTAACTGCCCCTCTCTCTAGGGCTTCTCAGTAACTGCCCCTCTCTCTAGGGCTCCTCAGTATGGCGCTCCCCCTCTTTGGGGCTTGCCGTGCCCACACGGGGCTTCTCAATAATGTACTATGGCGCTCCCCCTCTTCGGGGCTCGCCGTGCCCCCACGGGGCTTCTCAATAATGTACTATGGCGCTCCCCCTCTTTGGGGCTCGCCGTGCCCACCCTGGGCTTCTCAATAAAACCGCCCCTTTCCCTGGGGCCAGGGTTTATATCCCCCGCACACGATCCGGGGTCTATGCCCCCCGTCTGCAACCTACCGGTTGCGCCCGCGACCCACTGGCTGCGCTCCTCGCCGCCAGTCACTCCCGTACTGGTGTCCAAGCTGCGCCTTCCCTGGCGCTATGAAAATAATGCGCCCTCTTGGCGCTAGGGCACCCCCACACTCTCTGGGGTCCCTATAATTGAGGCCTCCTCCAACCCCTACAGCCTCACCCAAGCCTCCAGGTGTAATAACCCAAACACAAAGCCAATCCACAAGCCCCTAGGCTGTAACATAACCACAAGCCACATGGCTAAACTCTAGTGCCCATCCTCTCAGGGCTATCATGAGCTGTATTTGCACGTCCTGCTCCTTTCCACATCCTCACTCCCAGAGCTCCTGCCTCCCAGGCTGCTGGCAGAGAACTGCTAGCCTGGCTTCGGCCCTGGGCTTTATAAAGGCCAGGCCCTGCCCCCTTCTGGCCAGCTGGCTCCCCTTAGTTGCTCCAGCAACCCGCAGCTGTGCTCAATTGGCTCTGCCAGGGTTCTCTCCCTGGCAGTTTCTCCTCTCTAGGAGCAGGCACCGGGGTGCCCTGTGACAGTGGGATTGGTCCATAATCCTGATCCAGCATGGGGTTGGTCCCCAGGCATAATCTGGCCATGTGTGCTAGCCGAGCCCCATGTGCTAGATCCAGACATGGAGTGACCATGCACTCTGGCCCAACCACACACTGGTGCAGACTAGCATGTGAAGTCACATCATCTGGCCTGCAGAGTTCCCCATGAGTCCAAGAAGTTTGGTAGCAGGGGAGCTGCAATTAATGCTGCTACTGCTCTCCTGCTGATTAATTATAAGTACTGTGGAGAGACAAAAGGGCCAGATGACATGGCCTCACAGGCTGGATCTGGCCTCTAGGGTGGAGGTTGAGCATTCCTTGCTTATACCATGACAGAGATGCATAGGGACTCAGGAGAGGACAAGAATCATCCCTAGAGACCTTGAATGCCAGATCTTCCACCAGTCTAAGTTAGCATTGTTCTGTGGAAGTCAGTAGAGATATGTGGATATAGCTGCTGTTCAGTCCCTGTTGCTGTGCATTGCTTTTGTAGGCACGTTACCATGTATTTGACATATTTTTAAATCTCAGAGGAACTTTTTTGTTGGTTACTAACTCTCCAAAAGTGACGTACTCCTCCTACCTAGTTTGACCCATTCCATTTATACTACCTCATGCCATTGAAATTAGATATCTAAAATCATATAATTATTTGTTAATCACAGCAACTTCAGATTTTCTTTCACCTCTAGTTTCTTTGGACCTTTCAGCTTTGCTTGACCTCTGTTTGCCAGGAGATTATTATTATTAGTTCAATAATATGTGTATTTGGAGTATCTGAATTAAGCAGTGAGGAATATAACTGGACTGACAGCTGCAGTGAGTGAACCATAAAAGAGCTACAGATGATCCATTGGCACTTACCACTTCTTCCACTATGCTCTACCTGTTTATCATCTTGTGGATACTACATATAGGTATGATAATGCAGTTTATGTATTATGCTGTGATTTTGTGAATCTTCTATTATTTCCCTAGGCTCTTTAAATTGTCTTTTTATCCAATTCTTGTTTTGAACAGGGACCAAAATTCTGGTATTCCAGGTCAATTCCTCTAATCACTAAGTTACAGAGGGGCCCACTTGTTCTTGAATACTTTGCTGCATGGTATCAGAGGAGGGGATGACTAGAATAGCCTATAGTCTAGTGGTCAGCGTACTCTCCTGGGAGATGGAAACTGTCATTTGGAAGCCCCGAAGCTATAGGAGGCAAGTGCATTCCTGACTCCTCCTTCCTGGAGCTCTTGAACAAAAACCCCAATTATTACAAAAAAGGAGGGTGTAACCCCCCCCCTCCCCAAATTAAAAAAAAAAAAGAAAGGTTATAGGCATCCACCTTCAGAAGGAAAATCTGGCTGCGGATCCCAAGAGGCCATGGCTACCTTCCTGTAGCCCTTAGTAAAGCACCTGAGGAATGGATTGTAGAGCTCTTCCTTGTCTGCAGCCATTCCTATTGGGAAAATTTTTAGACAGCCGCACACAGAGGGCTGCATCCTGTTTCACTTTCTGTGGCCTGTATGCAGCTGTATAGCCTCAGGGTTTTTTGGCACTTATGCACAGTTTTTAAATCAGTTCTAGGTGCACAGTCCTGCATGGCACTCTCCGAGATTGTGCGTGTTCCAGGACACTCACAATCCAGTGTATTCCAGTGTATTCAGTAGAGCTGCACTCTGGTCGCATGTCTGTACACATAAGGCTGGGTAAGTCCTGAAATTTTAGTCAGGAAAGAACCATGGCTAGTAAA
The DNA here is from genome assembly GCF_030867095.1 of Alligator mississippiensis. Lineage (NCBI taxonomy): Eukaryota > Metazoa > Chordata > Crocodylia > Alligatoridae > Alligator > Alligator mississippiensis. The sequence continues at coordinate 11,755,962 of NC_081825.1, read as the reverse complement.
TGGCATAGTAGGAAGGCAGCTTCCCCATGTTTTGTCCCAGTAGCCTACATTACAAGCAAGAAGTGTAGTTTGTAGAGGCCCTGCACCCAGGGTGGGTTTTAATTTGCATCCTGAAGTGCTGTAGCCACCAGGTCACTACCAAGTAGGGCTGTGTGAAACTTTAGTCCCTGATTTGATTCAGTGGAGATTCGGCCTGATTCAGCAGCTGAATCTCCAAATCTGAATCAAATAAGGAGACCCTTTAATCTCTCCAAATCAAAACGGAACCCTCCAAATTGATTCAGAGAGATTCGGAAAGATTCAATGATTCGGATATGGACACAGCTTTAAGTATTTTTTTCTACTTACCTCAAGGTAGCAGGTGGCTCGTGAATGCTGAAATGATGGGATGGATGGAGTGTGGGGAGGTACCTTCATTCTACTTCTGGGTTCACCGCTGAGCATGAGGGGGGCCCCCCTGTGCTCCTGTAGGACATTCCATTTGCCCCAGCATCGCAGTGTTCACAAGCCGCACCTGGTACCTCAAAGTATGTTAGAAAAAGCATTTAAAGGTGTGTCTATGGCCGGATCACTGATTCTCTGAATCAGCATTGAATCTTCAGATTCGGATTTGGCCGAATAGAATTAGGAACAGTGATCCAAATCAACGAATCAAGTCACTGTCCCCAATTCAGGCCAAATCCGAATCTGAATCAAATATGGCCCGTTTTGCATACTGCTACTACCAAGGCTGTTTTCCAGCCTCCAAGAGTCACTCTAATCAAAATGCCACAGTGTCTCGTGTATCACCATCCCCACACTAAAAAATGTCAGTCTGGTGCTTGAACTAAAGCTCATTCAATGAACTTTACCTCGAGTGCCCCAGCCACCTTTTTTAAGCATGGCGATGCTGATGCACAAGACGCAGGAGGCTGCTGGAGACTCCAGCAAACTCAGTTAATCAATTCTGCTTGCTCCAATACACTGTAATTACTAAGTGTCGAAGCAGCCTCCATGCTCATGTATAAGCACCCTTGAGTTCCAACTACTTCCCTAGGTCCCTAACCATGCTACCATATTTCTTTCTTAATAACACTTCCTCTAGCCTCTACCTCCTCCCATTTACAAGCAGCTCATCTACCACAATGCCTGTCCACACCAGCTTTATAAGGTACTCATAGATCCTTAGACATCCTCCCTAAAGAAGAAGTAGCAAAGACCACAGAGTTTTCTACTCAAATGAAAGCTCTACTTCCTTTCATAAGCACTTTGAGGGCCAAAGAGTCTAGAGGCAGGAACTGGGCCTTCTTAATTAGTAAAAAGAACCAAACTTTAAAACCAAAAAATCTTTTTTTAATTCTCAAAATCCACAAATTGTTCTATTAGCAAGATTGGAAATCTAAGCCAGGAAACACTTTAAGGCTTCATTGCTTAACTGTACAGGAAGTTCTGTCCGTTAGATTTAAATATCTCCAATCTGAGATTTCCCCGGTGGATGCTTTTGATCCTTTAGCAGCCTCCTCACGTGTTGTGAAAGTGATACCTAATTTGAAAATGGATAAACATCTTCCAATTCTTACACAGGTCCTGATCATGTTGCTGTGAAGCATTATCTGCCTGAGAACTCCTGCTCCATAAATAGTGAAAAAAAAAAAGAAAAAAGAAAGAACTATTGGGAAATGTTACTTCACACATGCGTTATTTCAAAGATAGAGCCTTGGAGTTTTCTATTTTAAGTTTGTATGCTTCACTGAATGCAGCTTTAAGAAATGCTGCAACTCCAGCTCTTGTTGGCATCAATCATTCCTCCGTACACTTTGCCTGCAGTTAAATTTCCACATCAGCATCTAGTACAACTCCCAGTGATTTTGCATTCTTTTAAGCTCTTCAGTAACTATAGGCCAAAATATCTCATTATCTTTAATCTTCCTACTTTGCCAGAGAAGTCTGAATCAAGCTCTTATTTGGACAGAAATTTGTTTATGGGAAGAAAGTAACAAACTTGGAGATATCTGATTATTTCAGTAAAGGCCATAACATTTTCCTGGAACACGCACAATCTCGGAGAGTGCCATTTATTTTACTTGGTCAAAAATGCACGGGGAAATGTTTAATATTGGGACAGCTGCCCGAAATAATAAGCAACGTAATCACATTTCTTTATTTATTTTTATAATGGAAATGAATGTTTAGATCAGCCACTGCGCAGTCTGCCTAAAGTGAGGACCTATGGTATGATACTGTTTTTATTATGAAAGACCATGAGACCATGATGGACAAGACTTTTTAGTTTGCTTGTTTTCTTTTGATTTAGTTTTTTAAGCTTTGTATTGGTACATGTACCGTAGTAAGTGGCGTCTGAGTGCAGCAGTGATCAATACAACACAAAGATGGAGATAGGTAGATTGATAAATAGATCAGCCTAGTCCTGTCACCATTATTCATACAAGCAGTCTTAAACTAAAGTGCTTTCAAATCAATGGAAGGGCTCCCATTAACCTCTATAGTTTTGTTTTGTTTTATCAGGGTGTAATTTGTATACTTACATGAGTAGTCCCATGGGGGTCACGTCAAATAAGATTTGTTCATATTGGTAAAGATTGCAAAGTGGGGTTTTTTGTTTTGTTTTTTTTCCTTTGGTCTTACATCACATCAGTTCTGCAAGGAGCTGTATTGTTCAGCCTGGAAAATACAGTGAATCGTGGGACTGTAGCGGTCCACGAGGGTCATCTGGTGCAGTCCCCAAGGTGGAGGCAGCCAGGAGCACTTCCAAAGACACATAGGAGAGGAGAGTCTGAACCAACCCCTCCAGCATTCGGTGTCCAAACATAAGACCATTATCCTTCCCATAGGGGTTCGTTATTACTTTATCTTCACAATCAATTAACAAACAACATTGTGCCTTTTCTATCATCCGTATTAATAGGAATAAGAAACAATTTCCTTTCAGTCAGGTCATTGCACACAGACCATACGTGGCAATCTTAGCACATTAGAAACAGAGAAGAGACTCTTATTGATCTCAGAAATGTTTCATAATGTAAAATTCAGTCTCTTTTGTTCTTTGAGTGTGTTTTAGAGTAGCTCTTTAAAGGGCTCCTTTGATTGGTTTTTAGAATGATTTTTTCAAGAGATATAATAACCAAATTTAATATAGCCTAGTATCAGATTAGCAAAGGGAACAACACTTTTGTAATACAAGAAGGAAGCCAAAACCCAGTGCATTTTTGGCATGCTGATGTAGTTATATGCTGAGGTGAGCTTACAAGGCCCCTCAGTCCTGATGAGATGCCCAGAACTTTTGAAAATCAGGCCCCTTAATTAAGTCTTTAATAAGGATTTACTTGACTCACTTTAAGCATCCAAGTCTCAGATGTTGTCCGTAATCCTTACCACAATATATTTTCCAAGAGGTTGAATCCCTTTCCAAATCAAATCAATGGGAGCTTTGCAGCAGACTACAGAAGGAGCTTTTGGCTATAAAGGAAGACATATGTTTTTACTCTCTTCATTAATATCACATTGTGGTTTCATCCTAACAAGGGCTAAGTGCTGAGTGTGTCTCATCAGCCTTTATTGGAACTTTGCTGTTTTCAAGGTACCACAGGGTAGATAATTTTTAAAATCAAGATATATATAGAAGGCTTCTTGCAATAAACTTAAAATTGGTGTTTTCATAATTGTTTCAGGAAAATCATACAAACAGAAAAGATGATGCTTTTTCTTTTTCAAACGAGTAAAAAAGGAGTGAATGAAAGGGGAAGAAATGAGGGGCGGGGGGGCACGATGAATGCTAAATATTGAGACTTTTCAGAGCCACACAGCTAAAATTAAAAAAAAAAAATTAACTGCAGTAAATTAAATGATGCCAAATTGAAAATTTCATTTTTAAGTTTAAAAAAAAAAAATGAACCCTCCCCCCCATGCTTTATTGTTATTGCTGTTGTTGCATCTGGTATTCCTTCCTGATTTCCTCCCCTCCCTCCCCCATTTATTTTTTTAAATAGCAATTATGTACTGTAAAATTATTCCAGGTTATGTACTGGTGGAACCAATGTGAAATACACAAATTATGAGGGTTATGATATGACTGAAAATTGCAATGAATCATGTATGTCAATGATGGGAACAAAAATAATTATATTCATTAAAAAAACTTAAACATAAATGGGAAGCCAGAGAGCACCGGGTTGAGTTTCATTTCTTGAAAATAAATAATAGAAAGCAAGCAGCCTCTGGAGCACATGGGAGCCTGTCAAGACTCCTGTGTCCTCCAGAGGCTCGGAGGACCCTCCGCTGATCGAGACTCCCAGCTGTGGGAGCTCATGGTGCTCTCTCCCTGTTGGAAAATCCCATCAGCTAATGGGGCTTCCAGGTGTGGGAGTGCATGGTGCATTCCCCTGGCTGGAAGCCCTGATCACTTGATGGGGCTACTAGCCTTGGGATTTCCCTCCCCGCTCCCCCTCCCCGGCAGTATGGAGCAATGGGATCTCATGTGAGATCCCACAATCATACCTCCTGCCATTTACTTGTAGCATGTAAGGAAACATGATTTTTGGGATTCTGAATTAGATCCCATTGCACTTTAATATCTGTCAAAAGCCAAGCAGGAGCACTCCACTGGCTGAAGGGTTTTGTTGTTTTTTTTTTAATTGACAGATGAAACACCTACCAGGAAAAAAAAAATGAGATTGCCAGTTAAAACTAGGAATAAAGATGCTTCTCTGAGCTAATTGCATTCCTCAGAAATGTAGCATATTGTTACCTAAATTGACTGCACTGCAAAATGATTCCTGTTCAGTAGTGAGCCATGAAAAGGAGACAGAATGAAACAGTGTCATCTCAGTTTTGCAAAGCTTTCCAACAAAGACAGTACAAGGGCAGTATAATACTTTTAGGGGACCAGATTCAGTGATACCACTGTAAACAATAATAATAGAGAAAATGTTAGTAAAAGTGATTATCTTGTGAGCGGTGTGAGGATAAGTCCATCAGTAATTGAGGAGGGGTTCGATGTCACAGGAGCACAGACCAGAAAGTCAGTTATATTCATAGGGGTAAATCCTGCTTCAACTCAATGCGTCTAGGTTCTACTTATAGAGGCACTTAGCTGTAATTGTTGGCATTTATACACAGCTTAGCTTCCACAAAACTGTTTGATCTGTTTTTTTTTTCCTTTCAAACATGTTCAGTAGAGTGCACACTGGCTAAGTAGTTACCCAGGGAGAACAGAATTGTCTGCTTGCATGCCAACATCCTTTAGCCACAGGCTATAAACAGATATTGCATTTGCCCTACGATAAACCCTTTTATCCTGGGATAAATTCAAATGTCCATGTCCATTGTCCTGGGATAAATCCTAGATAGGTTCACGGTTTATCTCAGGATGTTTTAAAGTGGGTCTAAACCATTATCTTGGCATTGCATCATTGGCAGAAAAATAGCAGTACATTCAACCACTCACTGAACCCTGATTAGAAAAGTAATGTGTGTACACATCAGTCCCAAGATATAAACACAGGCTCAACTTGTCCAGGGACAAACGCAATGTCTGTTCCTAACTTACAAGTCCCAGAACTTTAGTTTTGGTGTTTGTTCCAGAAGAGGAGGATGACTCTCCCACTTCTTAGTTCAGCAGTATGGCGCAGGGGGGCCAAACCCATCTGACTCTGTGGGCTGAATGAATGATGGGAGGTCAGTCAACAGGCTGGATTAGCCTCATGGATTCTCCCCACTACATGCTGTATCCACCACACAGAGTGCCTGTTTCAGCCACATGTAGTTCAGGTCCCAGACCAGTGGGCTAAGCAGCTGGAGTGGGCACCACATGCGGCACGTGTTCTGGGCCCTGCCCATGGGGTGCATGTGGCACATAGGTCAACTTAGACCCATGGCCATCACTGGGGGATGAATAATGGGGATCTGAGAGCCAAGTCCAGACCATGGGCTATATCTTTGACACAGACATCTAGGGCATTTGCCCAGGGAGAGGGAGACCTACACTCTAAACCTTCCCTAACCCCAGGGGTCATGTTTTTTTCCTAGCAAGTGCTCTAACCAGCAAATCACAGATAGACCATACCCAGAGCATATTCTAGCCCATTATCTCTTGAAGCTGGCTGACAGAACAGCCAGGAAGGGAAGAATTGTGGCATCAGGAGGAAGCAAGCAAAGTCCAAGGGAGTGTGGCTTAGTGAGAGGGATGCTGCCTACATGGGAGGGGAACCCAGCATGAATGGGATAAACTGCACTGGTATAGTTTCTGTCTAATCCAGCAATTATTAAATGTGAGGTGCAGTGGGCCAGCTTCAAGAGGAGATCTGGTGAGTAGTTTGGGCATTGCCTTAACTGTGGTGGAGTGGTTCAAGCACTTGGTGAAAAACCTGAAGAAAGTAGTTCAAATCCTTTTAGGGAATGGGGACCCAGAATCTCAATCACTTGCTTCCTAGGTAAATGGCCTAACCACTAGAATAAAACCATGGGAGGACTGCTCTCTTTCATCTTACTTTTATCAGGGACATTGTAGCCTGCCACAAGTGGAAATAGAGTATAAGCTAAGCATAAATGCCAAAAATTGTCATTCTGTCCCTATTAGGCACATTAGTAAAAGAGGGTTAAGCCCATAGATTTTAACACCAGAAGACTATGCTTATCTCATCTGACTTTCTGGAAAATACAGGGAGGAGAATTACAGAGAGTGGTTCTTACTGTTCCCTAATATGTAAGTGAATTCTGCCAAACTCCATTTCTAAATGATAGTTATACCCAAAGCTAAACCCAGGATTGAAGCTGTTCCAGCCTGTACAAGCATATGGTCCTGAACTCAGATTTTGTATCTTGGTTGTATCTCAGCATCAGATGCATGGCCTCTCATCAACTGCACTTCTGATTCTTGAAAACTCCTGACCCTGTCTCTAGACTCACACGATCCTTAACTATAACATCTTATGGGCAGGGTGCAGGTCCCAGAGTGAAGAGAGGCCAGAAGTGTCCTCTGGTTTTGTGAACTTTTCTGATGGAGCCTTCTTTTCTGGAGGAGGTGTGTTTGTGGGGATAAGCAACATACATCTGCCTAGTCTTTATCATTTACCCCTTCCCAGGTGGACATCATTGCAGTTGTGGCAGGAAAGAGGAACAGTTCTACAGAGATATCTGGTTCCCTCCTTGTTTCCAAACTTAATGCTCCTCACCTAGATGACCATTTCCTCATGAGGCTCCCAGGTCAAGAATCTCTTTCCTGAAGGAAGATTTCAGACTTTCATCATAGCTTTCCCCACACTCACTGTCTCTCTTCCATGTAAGACTTGTAGGTGTTCAGAGCCCTTTCTTGGGAGCTGTATGTTTGAGAACTTGACCTGTTTTCTCTATGATAATTAATTTGTCTGAGAACTTTAAAAACATGAAAGATGGATCTTACTGTTCACCCATGTCAGTTCTACAGGGAACTGTGAAGAAAATGCTTTTGCTGAGCAACGTGAAAAACATCAGAATATGCTTTAGATTTTTTTTAGAGGAATATATATGAATCAAAACATTTCTAAAAGGACAGAATGACTATTGAAAAGGAGCTGAAATAGTACAAAGCTTTATTTTTACCATTTGCACCGTGGCCTGGTGATAAAGGTCAAATTCCAGTCGATGTAAGCTGACATAATTCCACTGAAATCAGTAGAACCAATTAACACAAACCAATTTGCACCAGCCAAGGATCTGACTTTATCTCATGATGCTCAATTTGCAATTTCTGATTATTTTAATGCAACTTGATAGTTTAGGTTTAAAATGGAGGAGGAGCAAAAAAAATAAAATTACCCACCTTTGGGTCAGTAGCCTGATGGGTGGGACAGGTGCATAGAGCATGGGAGAGTTTTTAGTGTCAGTCTTCCAGTAAGAATTATAATTCATCTCTCCCACTTGTCAGGAAGGTGTCCTAATAACAAAACACTGTGTTGGGCAAGTTACTTGGAAAATGGGAATACAAAATTCATGGAGTCAGAAGCAGAGTAACCAAGTTGGAGCCTGATTCTATAGCCTAATGATGTCGTTAGCCCCCTGTGTTCTTGCCATTGATCCCATTGTTTGTTTTTAATCTAAAACCTATTAAAAGAAAAATGTATACATAAAATCAGGGACCAGAACCCAATGCCCACCTCACCAGCAACAGAATCAGGCTCCCGCTTATGGGTCGACACACCTTAGTTTCAGTCAAGGTACCACTCAGAATTACAGCAGAAAGCTACTGTTTTAAAGCTAGTCCCTGAATCATATAGGTACTTTTGAAAAATTTGCCCTGTAGGGTTTTTGGGCCATGGATGCTCATATGACTAGGAAATGGGGCTCTGATCTCATTTTGGACTTGTAAGCACTTGTGTAAGCACAGTAAGTGTCCCCCACCCCTTCTCTCCTGTATAAAATAAGTGTTTGAAAGTGATTTTATGAATTCATGGCAAATATATTGAAAGAACTAGAGGATAAAATGTGAGTAAACTTTCAATGAAAATTTTTGAGGGTGGAAATAAAAATAAATAAGGGTAGTTCTAGTATAAATTTCATCAAGTGTGCCCAAGACATGTGCTATACCTGCTCATAGCACGCTAGGGATGTCCAACAAGCTTTAATCATATGAGTAACCTTTACTCACACTAATAGTCTCATACTTAGTTAACAAGGAACCTCACATAGGTTCCTAGCCAAGTTATATGATCTCCACCTCACCCAGGAGGTGCACAGTCCCACCAGGGGAAATGCCTTGTTGGACCCAATCCTGGCCACAGGTGATGACCTGGTGAGGGGACTGTGGGTGCTCGACCACCTGGGTGATAGTGATCATCGTCTACTGAAATTCACCATCCAGCGCAGGGGATCAAAGGCCTGCAGCAAGGCAGCAGTCCTGGACTTCGGGAGGGCGGATTTCAATGAGGTAACGCAATTAGTTGGGGAGGCACTGAGGTCCTGGAGGGGAGTCGGGAGTCCAAGAAGAATGGTCATTCCTTAAGGAGACAGTCCTTCAAGCCCAAAGGGTGACAATCCCAACATGGATCAGAGTGGGTAAGAGTGCTCAAAAGCCCCCATGGCTCACCAAAACCATCCAGGAATGTCTCAAAGCTAAAAAGGAGGCATAGACCTAATGGAAGGGAGGGGCCATCACCAGGGAGGATTATACCTCCTTGGCTCGAGATTGTAAGGGGGCTGTTAGGAAGGCTAAGGTAGAGATGGAACTGGGACTAGCGACCCAGATCAAAGATAACAAGAAGTCCTTTTTTTAAATACATAGGGGGTAAAAAGAAGATACCGTGTAACGTGGGACCCCTGCAGGACATGCTTGGAAATCTGGTGTTCTGGTGGTCTTTAACAATTTATTTTCCTTCATTTTTCTGAGCAGGGACCAGGTCATCCCCCCCACCAGGATCCCGGATGGACCCAGGGGAGGCGCAGCCAGGTCCACGTTCAGTGAGGACCTAGTCAGAGAACTTTTGGTGGGACTAGATGTGTTCAGATCAGCAGGTCCTGATGATCTGCACCCCAGAGTGCTGAGGGAATTGGCAGAGATCATTGTGGGACCACTGGCACAGCTTTAATAGCATTCATGGTGCTCTGGCAGTGTGCCAGAGGACTGGAAAAGGGCGAATGTGGTCCCCATTTTCAAAAAAAGGGAGGAAGGAGGACCCAGGAAACTACAGGACCGTTAGTCTTACCTCAGTCTTGGGGAAGCTCTTTGAGAAAATTATCCAGAAGTACATCTGTGAGGGACCAGGAATTTAGGAAGGACTTTGACACTGTCTTTCACTGCATTCTCATTAAAAAAATTAGGCGACTGTGGTGTCAATGCCTACACAGTCAGATGGGTCACAAATTGGCTGGACAGCTGCACCCAGACAGTGGTGGTGGACGGGTCTTTTTTGACCTAGAGGGATGTAAGCAGTGGGGTACCCCAGGGCTCGGTCCTCAGGACCGCACTGTTCAATATCTTCATCAGTGACTCAAACGAGGTGGTGAAGAGCACCTTGTTCAAATTCGTGGATTTCATCTGGCCTGCAGACTGACACCATGACACTCATCTGGCCTGCAGGGCTATAAAGTCAGGTGCCCCTGTCTTAATTCTATCATTCCTATCCAAGACTCCTCTTGAAAACCTAAGCTAATTTTAGTCTCCACATTTAATTACACTTAAATAAGGGATTAAAGGGTTTAAGCATCAGAGGTTTCCATTAGTGATTATCCTTCATCATGTTACACTTTGTCAGATCATTTACATCCATGCGAAGCAACAGAAAAATGGGTATAACACTCTACCATTCTGCATCTGTACTGTTTTATACGGAGTGTTTGTAAAGTTCTTGTGCAACTTTGAATTTCAATAACTTTGGATATACACGTGAGAGAAGCAAACTGTAAATGGCGCTTGAAAGCATAAATCATTACGTTTTTTTAACATAGTGTAAGCTATGTATAGGGTAAGGATCACTAATGCAACGTATGAAATCACTCAGCAACTGGAAAATAGTTTCTATAAATTGGAAAATCGGATTGAATGATGTATCACATGTTGAAGTCGAGAAATTTGACCTGTATTGTGTTAAAACATAATGAATTATGCTTTCAATTGCCATTTACAGTTTGCTTCTATCACGTGTACATCCGAAGTTAGTAAAGTTTTAATTTGCACAAGAACTTTATAAACATCCTGTATATGCTTCTGTACTGCTTAAATACCTATATATATTGCTGGGTAGAGTCAAATCCACTGACTTTCTGGATTTAATGGATACCTGTTACAGGAAATCTTAGTCTCCAAATTTTATTAAATTTCATTCTGATTTATTAGTTGTCTTGGGTCCTTGTTATGGTGAGTTATCACAGAATTGATTTTTGTATTATTACATTACTGTATAGGTATGAGAACATATCGCCTGAACAAAAGCATTCTTGACTGTTTTCTGTAGCAAGATTTATGTCAGTTTTTAAGGAAAAAAAATCCCAGGTTTATGAATGTATGTTTTCAAGTGACAGAGAAAGTTTAACTAACCAGTGAAATCAAGGGACATTTTGTACTATGGTACAGCAACAAACACGATGATAAACAATTAAGGAAGGCTGGACCCTCTAAGGATGAGTTATAATATCTGATTGGAGATACTCTTGAGTCTATTTAAAAAAAAAAATTACAGTGGAAAAACAAAAACTGATTCAAAAGCAGAGTCAGGGGAATGCAGACTTTTTTTATAGAGAATTGAAGTTGACTTATTGTCCAAATCCCTACTAAAAAAGTTATTTAAAGTATAGATAAGGATGATAAAATCTCTGTTTTTATTGCAGTAAAATCTAAGTGTCAAATTGTGATTAGAAGCCAATGTACTATAGCATTTTTTTTTTTTTTAAAGAAGAGAACAAGGCAAGGACAAATTGAGTGTTTTAGAGGTAATGTGCGGGGAAAAAAAAGTATTGGAATAATGGAAGAATTGAGGGCAGTAAATTATATTTTAAAAGACTGAGAGGAAATTAAGAGTCAAAATGACAAATGAGAATCAAATAACTCTGCATGTCTCATTTAAACAGCAATTTTATTGGTTAAGTGCAAATTGTAGATAAATCTTTTATGGTTAACCCTCCATCCCACATCATTTTCAAGAATGGTCATTTGGAGTTAGATGAGAATCACCACAAGTAGAAAAGCAAGCAGACCGTTATTGGGCCTGATCCTCCATTGCTCTTTACCTCATGCTGTTATTTAGATTAGTGCAAAATGCACAAGTTACAGAACGATGGTGATTCAAGACCAGTAATTAAAAAAAATAAATTAAAAATCATGGCACATGTTGTTGACCCTCAGAAGAAACTAAGTTAAGACAGCCCTCATTCTGCAGTGTGCTTTATGAGGGCAGATCCTTGTGCCCACTAAGAGCCACATTGCCTAGATCACAGCCATGTCTGATTTCATAGATTTCATAGACATTAGGGCTAGGAGAGACCTCCCAAGATCTTTGGGGCCAGTCCCCTGCCCAAGGGGCAGGAAGAAAGGCTAGAAACGTGCCTTTAGGGAACTTCTTGCAGGATTTCAAATATTGGAGATAATCAACTATCCACATGGACTTTGAGAGACCAGGGCTATATATATATAAAGGCTGTATTCATTTGGTTTCTTTCCTGTCTTCCTCTCTACCTTCAAATCTGTCTGTCCCGCTCTCATTATTTATTAAAATATTACATGGGTTAGGTCTAAAGGTACCTGAGCAATCAGTTTAGTAATCTTTTACGGGCCCTTAAATTTGAGGATTACTTTGCTCCTCCATTCTGCTTTCAGCTAAACTGGGAGTCTACTGCAGTCTTATGCCTCCATGGCGAAGCTTACAAATGGGGGTATTGTCAAGCAAACCCTGCGTGCAGTTTAAATTAGTCCCAGGGGGCAGATTTGGCTACTCTTACTCATGTTGGCTTAGACAGTTACATTCACGATCTCTATTCAGCCGTGCAATGAAGCAAAAGAAAAGTAATTTTTTTCATTTTTCTCTTTTTGTTTTGGCCTTTACTAGACTGGAGCTCTGGCCTTGAGATGGAGGGCAAGGCCAGAGTTGTTCATTTGGTACTCTGAAAAATAAAAGGGTGAAAGAAGAAAGTGCTCCACAGAAGGAGGTCAAGTCACGCACTGCCCCTTCCTCAGGAGAGTGTGGCAAAATAAGCCCCAATATTAAGTACTCTACCTTTTATCATCAAATGACAATAGCCTCAATAATTGTGGGGCATCATTAAATACCATTCAATGCAATGTTTCTATTGTTTTAATTAGTGACATATGAATTTATGGTTATGAATTTAAAATTGTTGTAGTTCTGTCTGTCTGTCTCTCTTTTTTTAATGTTTTTTCCTTAAACGAAGAGTCTTATGAATGTTCCAGACCAGCGGTGGCCAATCTTTCTGGCATGCATGCCATAAATTAGCCCTGCCCTGGTGCCAAATGCCACTCTAATCCCCTTCCTCTATTCAATCTGCTGCTCTGCTTTCAGCTCCCTATGCTGTGCCCCTCATCCAATCTCCTGCTCTTTTTGCTTCCTGCCCTGCCTGCCATAGTACAGCCTGCCCCCCCCCCCCCCCCCCCCCCCACAATCTGTCACCTGCCACACAGAGGCTATCCCTGGCACTTGTGACACAGGTTAGCTACCCCTGTTCTTGGGTATTTGCTTTTTGTCACATATTGTCTTGGGCATTATCTTTTGTAGAAAATCTAACACACAACTTTTTTTCTGTAATAAAATGCTTTATTTTTTTGAAACAATATCCCTGGTTAATCACCACACACAGGAGACAGTTGATGGTATGTTCTGGGAAGAGATCCAGGAATGAAGAAAATAACAGAATATTTCAGTTAACTCCACTAGCATTACAGAGAGAGCACTTTTATGGTGTATAAGCAATGGTCAGCATATAAAGGGAACTGTTTTATTTTGTCATAGCCTTGAAACTTCTCTAACCTTGAGAGAGACTGCTTTGTTTTATTATCCTGTTCAAATTAATGTTTCATTCATTTGTCCATTGCAATATGTAATATATTTTAAATAGCGATAAGATGAAACCTATTTATTCTTGATCTAGTGTCAGAATGCATAATCGTAGTGAAGCTGTGGATTCAAGTTTCAGCAGATACATGTGTCAGAGTCAGAAAGGGCTTATTTTCCAATAAATGTGTACTGCAATAGATTTCCGGTCTCTTATTGCAGCAGCTGATTTCAGCATTGCAGTGTAGTTTGAAAGAAATGTATTTTTTTTTTTTTTTTGCTATTTAACAGTGTCTAGAACTTGGATTATGTGCCTGCCCAGGGCAGTCTCTAAGACCCAGAAGTGCCTGAACATCTTGATTATGACTACAGAAGTGAACAAAAGACCTCCAGATGTTAAACTATGAGCTGCTAGAGCAAAATCTCAAAGCTTCCTTCTTGAAGCCAAGAGTTGTAATAGACTTATGTCCTCTGTGGTGGGACACACAATACCCACAAAATAGTAGGTTGAGGCATAAGCAATCCATCATATGCTTGTACAGCATCTAGGAGCACAGTACTGAACTTGAAAAAGAGCATTTATTTTCTGGTGGCTGATAAGAATTTCATGCATTGCACTTAAATATGCTTTTAAATCACATGGTTTTGGATACTAGTTAAGTTGAAGTAAGAGGGAGGTTTCTATTTTAAATTTAAATGTGGCACCATGGTCTGGTGATGGGACACTACCCTGTGCCTCAGGAAACTTGGACATTACCTTTGCAAAAATCACTGTCTCTCTATTTTTTTTCAGTTTTCCAACAGTAAAAGGAAGAGAAGACTTTCTTACCTTACAGAGTTTGAGACACAGGCCACATAAATACCTGGAAAGAGAGACATTTAGGGATTAATTGTATCTTGTGCTGGATCTGCATTTGAAGAAAGAATGGTTGGGCTACAACTCTCCGATTCTCACAGCCAATCTTCTAACAATGAAAGTTAGAGTTATTTCTTAAAACTTGTGAGACTGCCAATCAATATTTATTATGAAATTATTATATTGGTAATTATGAAGTATTCATTCACAGAACAGAGCCAGGCAAATACTGGAGGTGAATATGTGAGTTCAACGCCAGTGTGTCAACAGGAGATCTTCCACTTCCCCAACCGCAGGGCTATTCCACAAAGAAGATAAATCACTTTGATAGAGAAATAGAAGAATACCTCAGGACACTGATGCACCAGAAGTCCACAGGTGGTAATAACAATAGCAATAATAGTAATAATATTACTGTTATCGTTAGTAATAATAATAATACTCCATAGACTGAAATCTGAGTAGGAGGGGAATTGAAACATGAAATCAGGGCATAAGAAAGATGAGAATGAGAATAACATTTGAGATGACACAAATCCCAGACATATGAGGAATAAAAAGGAATAACTAGGAGTCTTAAGTATACAATGGGCACGTCTACATGGACTTCTAATGCAGTTGCCTACTGCTCTGCAGTAAAGTCTCATCATCTATATGCGCAGCCCTATTAGGCTGCTGTTAATTAATAAGCTCCACTGTAGAAGAGTACTTGTCAACATAAATACTGTCTTGCAGGGGTGTTGTTCACTCCACTGCAAATCACATGTAGATGTTGATGGGGCTGGCTGGGGTACAAGGCTGCTTCAGTGTAGGGGCTACCTGCTGGCTAGCCGTACATTGAAGCACCTTTGTGCTCTAGCCAGCCCCTTGGCAGCATGTTGAGCCAGGCTGGAGCAGTCCCGAGCTGGCAGGCTGACCCCCTGTCCCCTGCCAGCTTGGATTGATCTGACCTGGCTCATCATGCTGTGGTCCCGAATGCACATACAAATGGCATGCTCAGGAGCAATGAACTCTGGTGCAAATGGCACGGTTGAAATGGCATGTGTAAGACATGCCTAATGAAAGTTCTGGCATACCTGGCATCAGAGAACTTAATGGGACAAATGATAGGACTGAAATATTAATTTAGATGGATGTAGTCTGTTTAGGAAGGATATGAGAGGAGGAAAAAGAAGGTTTTGCTTGGTACAGAAGTTATGTATATACACTTGCTCTGAGTTTCAGAAGGAGGCGAGAGGTAGGTCTGTTGAATGTCTCTAGTTAAATATGAAAGACAAAAAGAGTATGGATGGTATTACACTGGGAGTCTACCATAAAATGTCTTGTTAGCAAAAGGATGTGGATGAGGCTTTCTTTTGAGCAACTATCGGAAGCATCCAAAAAGACAGCAGCTGGTACTTAAAGGGGACTTGAATTATGCAGCTGTCTGTTGGGGGGGGGGGGGGGGAAACCAATTCTGCAGAACACTAAAAAATTCATCAAGTTCTTGAAATGTGTTGGAGTCAAGTTCTTCTTTCTACAAGTGGAGGATTCAGGTAGGGGAGAGTTATTATTAAATTTGTTTCTGATCACTAGGAAAGGATTGAGAGTTTAAAGGTGGAGGATAATTTGGGTGACAGTGATCCCAAATGGTAGATATCACTGTCTAGAGAAAAGAGGGTATATGTTAGCAGATTAAGGATAATAGACTTTGAAACAACACACTTCAACAAGCTCAGGTAACTAGCCAGTAGATTCCCTTTAAAAAAGTTAATTTAATGGATATGGCATGCAGGAGAACTGATAGTTACTGAAAGACATTTTATTAAATGCACAGTGGCAAAGTATCCTGATAAAAAGAAAAACAGAAAACATAGCTTGAGACTATTATTGCCATACTGGGCAGGCTTTAGGGGCTTGGAGATTAAAAAGTAATTGTACAAAACTGGAAACAGGGTTGAATAAAGACGAGTTTAAAGGAATTGCGTAGGCATATAAGGATAAAATCAGAAAGCCTGAAAGTCTGACAAAATGAGTTTCAATCAGCAAAAAACATAACATGTAAAAAGAAAAGGTCCCATTAAATGCATTAGAAGTAAGACAAAAACAACAAAAATATAGGTTCATAAATAGGCAAGGTAAACAAATAATTTATGATGCCTAGAAGGCTGAAATGTCCTAAGAGTCTTTACTTCGGTTTTCATACTTAAAAATAGTTGTAACTTAGCTAAATTTTAAGAAGGAGAAAGGAAGGTAGCCAAGGATAGGGAAAAGACAGGTTAAACAATATTTAGGAGGCAAAAGTGATGTATTCAAGTTGTCAGGACAGGATGATTCATCCTAGAGTACTTAAGGATTTAGGCAAAATAATCTCTGAATTTGTGGAGGACAAGGGAGGTCCCAGAAGACAAGAAAAGGGCAAACGTAGCAAAATGCCAGGGGGCAAAATGCCCTCTCTTTATACAGGGGAAAAAAAAAAAAGGAACAAGGGAATTATAGATGCAGCAAGCTAACTTTGATCTGAATAGGGGTCCTGGAACAAATGATCAAACAATTCATTAATATATAATGATGCTAAAAACAATATGGGTTTGTCAAGAATGGATAAGATCAGCCTGTCAGAGTTTCAGCTTTAATGTAGTGAATGGTATAATGGCTAAAGAGGGGAAATAGAGTAATATATATTGACTTTACCAAGGCTTTTAACACTGTCAGTCATGACAATATCATAATCAAGATAAGGAAATATAATGTAGATGTAATCACTGGAAAGTAGATGCACAATTGTGTGAAAAATTGCTCTCAGCTAGAAGCTATCAATGCCTTACTATCCAGCTGGGAGGGTATTTCAAGCTGAATCCCACAGGGGTCTGTCTTAGGCTACGTGGTATTCAAGGTTTTCATTAACAACTTGGATGACAGAAAGGATAGTGCATTTCTAAAATGTGTTAATGACACTAAGCAAGCAAGTATTGCAAATACATGGAAGGACAGGATAAGAATTGCAAATATGCCTGAGAAATAGGACAGATGGTCTGAAATCAAGATTGAAATTCAGCAAAAATGGAGAAGTGCTATGTTTAGGGAGGAAAAAAATCAAGTGCACAACCACAAAATAGTAATTTAGTAGACAGAGAAGGCTGGCAGAACAAAATCCAGGAGCCTAATGGATTACAGACTAAATATTAGGGAATAATGATGCTGTTAAAAAATAAAGACAAATTACATTCTGGGACCTATAAACATATGTGCAGCATGTAAAGCACAGGAGAAGTATATTCCACTCTACTCAGAAGTGTGACCTAAGCTGGAGCTCTCTGTCCACTTTAAAACAGAGAAAAGCAAATTTGAGAGATTTCTGAGGAAAGCAATATGAACTGGAAGTCTGAAGAAGTTACATATTAGAAAACTCGAAGAAATTAGTTTTCTTTAGTAAAGGAAAAAGAAGACGGAAGCCAGATGTTATCACATGCATTCAAAAATGGAAAGGGTTATTATAAAATGGGGGAACAGTAGTCGGTTGTTCTTTGTAGCCACTAAGAGCAGGAAAAGAAGAATTCAGCTTAATTTTCAGGAAATGAGATCTGGCTTGGATGTAACAGGATCTTTCTGTGAAAACAGTGAAAAACTGGAAGAAACTAGCTGGGGGTGATTTCTTTAGTCATGGAATTATTGAAAATTAGGATTAGAAGGGACCTCAGGAGGTCACATCTAGTCCAACTCCCTGCTCAAAGCAGGACCAGCCCCAACTAGATCATCCCAGCCAAGGCTTTGTCTACCCAGGTCTTAAAAATCTCCAAGGATGGAGCTTCCCCCACCTCTCTGTTCCAGTGTTTTGCTACCATCCCAGAGAGAAAATTCTTCCTAATATCTAACCTAAACTTCCCTTGCTGCAACTTGAGCCCATTGCTCCTTGTTCTGTCATCTGCCCCCACTGAGAACAGTCCAGCTTCACCCTCTTTGGAATCCCTCCACTTTATGGTAGTTGGAAGCTGCTATTAAATCCCCCCTCAGTCTTTTCTTCTCCAGACTAAATAACCCCAGTTCCCTCAGTCTCTCCTCAACATTCACGTGCCCTAGCCCCCCCCACCCCCATTTTCACTGCCCTCTTCCAAGCTCTCTCCAACTTGTATGCATCCTTTCTGTAGAGGGGGCCCCAAAACTGGACACAGTACTCCAGATGTGTCCTCACCAGTGCAGAATAGAGGGGAAGAATAACTTCTCTTAATCTGTTGGCAATGCTCCTACTAATGTGGTCCAATATGTTGTTAGCCTTCTTTGCAACAAGGACACACTGCTGGCTCATATTCAGCTTCTTGTGCACTGTCACCCCCAGGTCCTTTTCTACAGAGCTGCTGCCAAGCAGTCAGCCCCCAGACTGCACCAATGCATGGGACTGCTCCGTCCTAAGTGCAGGACTTTGCACTTGTCCTTGTTGAACCACGTGAGATTCATTTTGGCCCAATCCGAATTTGTCTATGGAGGACAGGGGAGGTCCCAGAAGACAGGAATCCTCCATTCTATGAATCCTAGCCCTACCTTCCAGCATATCTACTACTTCCCCCAGCCTGGTGTCATGTGCAAAATTACTGAAGGCACACTCTATCCCATCTTCCAGGTCATTGATGAAGATACTGAGCAAAACTGGCTGCAGGACCAACCCCTGGGTCTGCCAACTGGACATTGAGCCATTGATTACTATGCTTTGACATCCAGCCAGTTTTCTGTCTACCTGCAATCCATTCATCCAACCATATTTCCTTAGCTTGCTTTCAAGAATGATGTGGGAGACAGTTTCAAAAGCCTTACTAAAGTCAAGGCACATCCACTGCTCTCCCCACATCCACAGAGCCAATCATCTCATCACTGAAGGCAATCAGATTGGTCAGGCATGACTTGCCCTTGGTGAATCCATACTAACTGTTCCTAATCACCTTCTTCTCCTCCAAGTGCTATTAAATGGATTCCTTGAGGACCTGCTCCATGATTTTTCCAGGGACTAAGATGAGGCTGACCAAGCTGTAGTTCCCCAGATCCTCCTACTTCCCTTTCTTAGAGAAGGGCACTGTATTTGCGCTATTCCAATAGTCCAGGACTTCTCCTAGTTGCCACGAGTTTTCAAAGATAATGGCCAGTAGCTTTGCAATCACATCAGCCAACTTCCTCAGCACCCTTGGGTGCATTGTGTCCAGCCATATGGATTTGTACATGTCCAGAATTTCTAAATAACCCCTAACCTGTTATTTTGCCACTGTCAGCTGTTCACCTCCCCAGACTGTGCTGGCAGGTGCAGTAACCTGGGAGCTGACCTTGCCTGTGAAGACTGAGGCAAAACAAGGCATTGAGCTCTTCAGCCTTTTCTGCATCTTGTCACAAGGTTGCCTCCCCCATTCAGTAAAGGACCCACACTTTCCCTGATCTTTCTCTTGTTACTCACACTCTTGTAGAAACCGTTCTTGTTATCCTACATTTCCCTTTCTTCATTGGGATTGTTTCAAAACTTGGTAGGCAAACATCTGCTTGAGTGTAATTCTGTCTCCCTGAATAAGATTTGACTAGATCTTGCCAACATACCATTTCTGTGGTTCTAGGGTTCTGTTATAAAGCCAGAAGAAACCATTTTGATCTTCTCATCAGGCTTCCTTTACTACACGATCCCTAGGACTTCCATGAATTTATACCCGTTTGAATTAGAACATTATCTTTTAGACAAATATCCAATTTTAGTTAAAACTTTTCCACTAGCAGCTAACCTTTGATAATCCTTGCTGAGTTATTCTAATGGTTAGCTAATCTCACTTTTAAGGAATGCACCTTATTTCTAGTCTGAAATGATCTAGCTTCAGTTTCTAGACTTCGGGTCTTGTTATGTCTTGACTGCAAAATTGAATACCTTCCTATTTTCAAATTCCTACTCCCTAACAAGGTTCTAATAGACTGTTATCACATCACACCTTACCCTCCGCTTTGCTGAGATAAAAGAATGAGCTCTTTGAGTCTTTCACTAGGAGGGCCTATTTTCTAAGTCGAGATGCATTGCCAATAGAGATAATGACCGGAATATCATACAGGAAGAAATGGATGCCCCGAAGACTGGAATAATGGAAAGTGAAGGAAAATTAATAATAGAACTAAAAAATTAAATGCAAGGAGGGAGGCTAAGCAAAAGGATTCTTTGATGAGAAGGAACAGGAGGAAAAACACCTGGGTGGCTGATCACAGAAGACTCTTAGACACCAGTGAATACTGGGATCATATTGCAAGAGAATATTAGGGTTAAGAGAGACTTTAAGGACATTTCGTCCAGTCCCCTTCATAGACACAGGATCTACTTGTTCATAAATGACCTCAAACACATGCCTATTCAGTCTCATATTGAAAATCTCCAGTGAAGGAATCTCCACAACTACACTAAGCTTTCCCATTCTCCTACTGCTCTTATAGTTAGGAAGTTTGGGTTTTGTTTTCTTGTTTCTATTTCCCCCCTGAGATGTAATGACAATTTATTTTGCTACAGTTGAAACCCCTGACTGTGCTTTGTCCTCTGTAGCAAGGGAGAACTGTTGTTTTTCCTCTCTAACAGCCATTCAGAAATTTGAAAACCATTGGCATGTCCCACCTGCACCTCCTACATTAATCCTCGCAGCCTTTCCTTGTATATTTTATTTTATGAGTCCTGTCATCTTCACAGCCCATCTCTACATCCTTTTCTGTTTTTCTGTGTTCTTCTTAAATTGAAATACCTAAACTGTATGTGCAGCATGACAATTAAGTCTTAACCAGCACCATGTTGAATATACTTCCTGTGTCTTGTATGCAATCACCCCAAAATTGAATTTTCTTTTCTTGTGACAAAATGGCACTACTGACTTAAGGTCAGTTCATGACGTAATGTACCTCACAAATCCTCCACAGAAATGCTGTCACAATAGTTGAGCCCCATTTTGAATGTATGCGAAAATAAGTAGGTGTAGCATCTTACTTTTGTTTCTTCTGAACTTCATTTTCTTGTCTTTTTTCCAGTTCTTCAATTTATCACAATCTCTTTGCATTTTAATATTATACTCAAAAGTATTTGCAGGCTTTCTCGGTTTTGTGCTATCTGCAGATATTGTCACTATGCCCTATTCCATCATCCAAGGGAAATTGGGGCAAATGCTATTTGAGAGGAAATACAGTAATACCAGTTTCTGCCTTTGTCACTGAATAACAAAAGAAAAGCTGAATGTGTTGTGTAGTAGACAGTGCTCCAGAAGAGGCTTATGCTGCGGAAACCACTACTGAGGTTACTTACTGATACCTATAACTAGCTTCAAAGAAATATCTTTTCTTCTTCAAACTGCCTTTCAAAACAAAGTTGTATATTTTTTATGGCATGTTGTATATGAGAAACTATGGTATGTGCCCATCCAATAATAAATCTATCTAGCCCATATTTTTCCAGCTCACTGATGAGAATGTTATGTAGGACTATGTTAAAAGCCTTCAAATATCCAGACATATTGTGTCTACACCATACCCCTTATCCATGAAGCAAAGAAGTTGCCTAAGCAAAGATGACAATCATGTTGATTTGGTTTGCTTTGTTCATAGCAACTCCATGCTGACTGCTATGAGTCATGGCTTCATTCTCAAGATATTTTAAAAGATGTATAATGTGCTACAGTAACCTTCCAGATAGTTGAGTCAGACAGACAAATCTCTTAGAGTATAGGTTAGGCAGGTCTAATACAGTTGGATACAGTTGGTCTAAATGCTTATCTGTGCAGTTGTTCAAGGAAAGCGGGGGAGCTTAAATTGGGCCAAAAATGGTGTGCCCAATCTAAATTAGCTCACTTGGGTAGGTGAACTAACTTAGACTGCGAATGGTAGAAGAAAACGATCTGGTGAACATTTGCACATGTTTGGAGTGCAGTCCCAGGGTTGGGAAGGCGCAACCTCTCACCCCAACCCTCGGGCTGTGCTCTTCCTACCTTCCCCTGATCCTGATGGGCTAATTTTAGACCCCTGATCCCCTCTATCCCCAGAAGGACAACCCCCCACCGCCGGCCTACCACCCCACTCTGATTTTGCCACCAGCCTCCCTGATCCTGCCCACCCCATGCCACCCCATAGATTCATAGATTCATAGATGTTAGGGTCGGAAGGGACCTCAATAGATCATCGAGTCCGACCCCCTGCATAGGCAGGAAACAGTGCTGGGTCTAGATGACCCCAGCTAGATACTCGTCTAACCTCCTCTTGAAGACCCCCAGGGTAGGGGAGAGCACCACCTCCCTTGGGAGCCCGTTCCAGACCTTGGCCACTCGAACTGTGAAGAAGTTCTTCCTAATGTCCAATCTAAATCTGCTCTCTGCTAGCTTGTGGCCATTATTTCTTGTAACCCCCGGGGGTGCCTTGGTGAATAAATCCTCACCAATTCCCTTCTGTGCCCCCGTGATGAACTGATAGGCAGCCACAAGGTCACCTCTCAACCTTCTCTTGCGGAGGCTGAAAAGGTCCAGGTTCTCTAGTCTCTCCTCATAGGGCTTGGTCTGCAGGCCCTTAACCATACGAGTGGCCCTTCTCTGGACCCTCTCCAGGTTATCCGCATCCCTCTTGAAGTGCGGCTCCCAGAATTGCACGCAGTACTCCAACTGCGGTCTGACCAGTGCCCGATAGAGGGGAAGTATCACCTCCTTGTACCTATTTGTCATGCATCTGCTGATGCACGATAAAGTGCCATTGGCTTTTCTGATGGCTTCGTCACACTGCCGGCTCATGTTCATCTTGGAGTCCATTAGGACTCCAAGGTCCCTCTCCACTTCTGTGCCACCCAGCAGGTCATTCCCTACGCTGTAGGTGTGCTGGACATTTTTCCTCCCTAGGTGCAGCACTTTGCATTTCTCCTTGTTGAACTTCATTCTGTTGTTTTCTGCCCACTTGTCCAACCTGTCCAGGTCTGCCTGCAGGTGTTCCCTGCCCTCCGGCATGTCCACTTCTCCCCATAACTTTGTGTCATCTGCAAACTTGGACAGAGTACACTTCACTCCCTCGTCCAAGTCGCTGATGAAGACATTAAAGAGTATCGGTCCAAGGACCGAGCCCTGCGGGACTCCACTGCCCACGCCCTTCCAGGTCGAAACCGACCCATCTACCACGACTCTCTGGGTGTGACCCTCCAACCAATTCGCCACCCACTGGACTGTGTAGTCATCCAAGTCATAGCCTCTTAATTTGTTCACCAGGTGTTTCATCATAAAAAGAGACTAGATTAGTCAGGCACGATCTGCCTGCTACAAACCCGTGCTGGTTTCCCCTTAGCATAATTTGTCCTGCCGGGCTCTCGCAAATGTGAGCCAAAACAAGGGGGCACCTGGATTTGAACCAGGGACCTCTTGATCTGCAGTCAAATGCTCTACCACTGAGCTATACCCCCTTCCTTGTAAAGATACAGGTCCTGGCACTAATAAACACTGTTCGTGGTCTATGATCATGTGGCTTAAAGTAAGCCACATGCTTGTAGACTAAGTGGGGTAAATGTTTTTTATGTAGCTTGATTCCCCCATCTCCTGTTTTCCTTTTTTTTCAAAGATGGATGTTGTTACTCCTAACTGTGTCTTGATGGCTACAGCACCATGCTGGGAGGGTAGAGACAGACAGATTCACATCCCCTCTAGGGGAAGGAGAATGTAGACTTTGGGTGTTCTGCATCTTAGGGAAGAGCCCTAAGCACTAGATATTGGGCTAAAACATGAGAAGGCTGGCTTCCTCTTCCTCTGACATCTAATACCCTACACTCAACCAGGGTGCCTTACACTCACCAAAGGTAGGTGCCTGCAGAGCTGAATGTATGTTTGACAATAACACAGCCAACTACATGTTCAGTAGCCACGCGGATGCTTACGTGTCATTACTGCACATGGAATAGGATTTCAAACTATTCTAAGTGGCCAAAAACAGCAGTTATAAAGATAGAAAACTGTCATTTGAGAATATAAAGTGATTTTTTTTTTCCCAAGAGGTGTGCCTTCCAGGGTGATGTGTCTAGATTTGTAAAACCATCACTTAGTAATCTTTATTTGCACAGATACATACACGTGGCCTCTTAAATGTTATTGCTTAATTTAATTATGTATACAGAGGTCTCTGTTGAATGAATATCTCTAACTTTTAAAATAACTAAGTGTAAGAAGAAGACCCTGTCAACATTAATGCAGGATTAATTGAGAGGGTTGTAAGATTAGGCCTGCAAAAGTCAGGGAGTTCAGAACTGAGAAAGGAGAGATGTATGGAGTAATAGGAATAATGTATCTTTATCCAACCATACTCCCCCTGTTCTCACAAGTTTTGGGTGTTTTAATAATGCTATGTTTAGAACCAGTTGAGTTTTTCTAATCTCTCAAAGATGACATAGCAAAACCAAACCAGTCCCTGGGTTTTCTGTAGGCCTGTTCTCTGTGTCCTTAGGATTCTGAGACTAAATGTTATTCTGGATAAGTACTTTATCTTTACAAGATTAAAGTACTATTCCACAGCTTTCCTATGTGAACGGTACTTTAACCTTGTAGAGATGCCCTACATCTACAATAGCCCTGGAAAATTTCATGAGCACACTTGAAACGTAGACTTTAGACCCTGGGAAGGGATAATTAAGTCCAGCGTAGTGCAGGGGGCTGGACCAGATAACCTCATGAAGTCCCTTGTGGCCCTAATTTCCTATGATCCCATGATCCTATGAACTTTCTAAGTTTTTAAAATCAAAGAGGCAAATCTCATATTGGTCTCTTAAATAAGTAGATCTGATTTTGTTGGCAGAAAAATGCTATTACAGCTATATTATTATTTATACTATATTATTATAGCATAAATAATGCTATAACAATATCTGTATTTTGCTTCCACCAGATTAAACCAGGGTAGTAATTCTACACTATAATGTTTGGGTTTGCACATCTACTGAATTAGAACTTTTTGTCAAATTTAAATGATATTTTAAATCTTTTCTTTTTCTTTTTGTTCATTCACCATCTTCTCCTTCAAGTTCTGATCTTACAGGGTTCTTTGCTAAATATTCTCACATACCAAATAATTTATGATTTGCTTGTCCTTGTTCAGCTGAAATACACTTCATCTACAGACTTTTCTCAGGTGATCTGCCAAAGGCCAAAAAGAAGATTTTCAAAGTCAGAGATGGCTCTGAGGTATCTAATTGACACTAATTTTTGATGGGAATTAAAGACCTAAATGCCACTAATGCCTTTGCAAATTCCCCCTGAATATTCAGCTGCTGCAGGAAATGGTTCTGAACTTTAATGTCTGTATCTGATTTTAGTCTCCTTCTATCTAAGGAGTTTCTGCTACCACTTTCACAACAGTATATGCATCCTTTCTGTGTACAATAGACTGGGTATAGTAAAGGGCCAGGTATTTCCATTTAATGTTCAAACCGAAATAGGGGTCTCGTCCCAAGAGGAGAATCCAAATAGAAAGGTTTAAGCACCCCAGATCCCTATACAATTAAATGTTTTCAAAAGGATGCCCAGGGCATGTAGGCACTGAGCAAGGGGGCACCTAAACAAACCAAAGAGAAACAGTAAGCCCTGGCTGATAACTGAACTTCCAGCGATCTTGGAACGTAGGTACCTCACTCATTGCTGCACGTGATTAAGTGCTTCTGTTAACTTTGAATCCAGGGCATATCATCCTCTTCTGATGGTCAGGACTTACCAGACCAGCAGTGGTGGTGTCAAGGCTGGTGTCTATTTTTTTCATAAATGCCTACTGGTTAGAGTACTCCCAGAGGCAGCAGTAGACCTGGGGTTGAGGTTCTCCACAGCTTAGGGGATTCAAACTCACATCTCCCACGTGAGTTCCCTAAACACTAATCTACAAAATAGTCTGGATAGGGGCACTCTTTCTTTCAAAGCTCAGTCACTAGTCAGAAAAAATGTCAAACTCATAGGGCCAGATGAAGAGTAAGCAAGAAGGTGCATGTTTCCCGAACCCCGTGGTGAGGGAGCCTGTTCTTGGAAAGGGGAGCCTTGGGTTGAGTCTGTGCTGCCAGGCTGTTTAGGTGTTTTCCATTAGACAGACATTGGATGATGAAACTGATGATGATAATAAACTTGAGAAATAACCCTACTATGCTAATTCTGTAGCTTGACAGTTTGCAACACTCCCACGAAAACAGAACTGAGGCCAGGTCTCTTGCACTCCCACTGAGTTGTTATATAAAACATGGGTACCAGCACCCGTCTCCCCTCCAGTTGTATCCAAGGAGAGGGGAAGAATGACCTCGTAGTCCTTTTCTTTAAAAATAAAAAAAAAAAATTAAAAACTTTTATCATGCAGTATAACCTCATACATCCAGCATACTCAGGACTGAGCACCTGCTGGATATTTGAAAAATTTTGCCTTTTGAAACTGAAAAGGCAGCTGGTCACAGAGCATATGGGGTGGGGGCGGGATTTATGAGGTTTTATTGTATTGTCTTTCTGTGGAACCAATGCTGGAAACACCTAACTCATTCTGCAGGAAACCTTGGCACCAAAAGCAGGGCTGTGGATTCCCCTACTGGGGCCAGATGTCGTAGAGAAAGCCATTGAACTGTGTGGTGTTTCAGAACCTGACTGCATTGTCTATCTGGTAGGAAAGCAAGCATTGGCAACATATGGTTTACAGGTCAGATTTGGTCCCTGGGGCCATTGGCTCTGGCCTGCAAAGCTGGAGGGCTTTGGTTATGCCCATTGCTGTGCCAGGGCTAGGCAGCTGGAAGGTGTATCCGTGCTGCCATGCTTCTCCCTGCCCTTCCCCTCACCCCCGGGCAACTTCCAGCTGATAGGGAGCTACACCAGGGCTGACCATAGCCAGGTTGGGGTGGCGGGCAGTGGCAGCACAGATGCAGTTTCCAGCTGCCCAGTCCTAGCTGAGCGCCTCTGCATTGCAGCTAGAGTGTGGGGAGCAAGGAAAATGGCAGTGTCACAGGCATAATTCCCAGATGCTTGGCCCTGTTGCATGAGCAAACAAAGGCCTTGCCTCTGATAAGCTGCTGAAGCCCTGAGACTACATCAGACTGGAGCCTGGTTGTTTTAGTCCACAGCTTGTAAAGGTTGCAAACCACTTCCTTAAATAGTCAGTGGTAGCACAGGCTTGCTGTATTCGTGGTGGCTTTCATAGATGCTTTGGACAACCATCTTGCTTTACTCCATGTTTGTTCACCATTTAGCATGCTGAAGACTCTACATACTGTAGAGAAGAATAGTAAGTACTCCTTGGTGGGGATATAGGCAAACATCACATAACATCATAAATAAATGCTACTTTCAAAACCCCTTTTTATTATTTTAGCTTCTTCTCTTAACAGACTAACTGATTACAAGTTTAATGTAGCAAGTTTTCTTTTCTAAAGTCTTTAAAAATAAGATGATTGTTGTCCATTTATTATTGAAATGATGGCTGTGTGAACAAAATTAGCTCCAACATCATTAATTCAAAATTAAATATAATCAAAGCAATGCATTAAATTTTTATGAACTGATTAGATATTTAGTAAAGTTTAACCATTTTACTGACATTTCAAGAGTCATTTGGATATCAATAAAATGCTAGCTGATCTTTGCTAATTGACAATTTATAAGTGGGCTGATCTGTAACTTGTAGCTACTTTGAAATCTCTCAATTAAAGTCTAAACATCTCTCTCAAGTAGACTCAGTTTAAGATATTAAACAGAACATAATTAAAAAATTAATTGCTTGTGTAACCAAAAATTTTTAATTGGTAGAGAAAGCAGATATAGATCTTTTTAACTCTATTACAATTCAATAGGTATTGTTTTAGCAATCAGATTGCATTAAGGCATCGCTGTAATCACTATCCCTTCTTGCTTTAAAATTATATGGGTAGAAATAGTTTTACTTGAAAATAAAAGAATGGATACAATTTTTCTGAGCCAGAACTAATAGAGTTGCCCATAGCTATTCATTGCAGGTATGGGAAGGATTGCAACAATCATAGTTCTTTCAACATTGCTTCTAGTGTTATTCTCATCTAATTCTACTTAACATGAGGATTGCTATATTACATCCAACCCATTCAGTTTATTTTCCAGTCTTTGATAGTGGCCAGTATCAGATGGCTCAGAGGAAAGTTTAGGAACTTCTTAGGAGGCAGCAGTGAAATAAATTTGCCTACCTAGATGTCACATCCTAATGCCTAGAGACTTAAAACAGGAAGCATGAGTTCCAAGTTTCTCTGGCCACATCCACACAAGCGTCAACATTTGTTTCCCTGGGACAAGAAGCAGCAGTACACCGTATGCCACTGCTAATTGTCCCCAGGGAATGCCTCTGCTACACACCATCTGGCATGTGGTAGGTTACCTTGTGTGGAGTAAGGGAGGCTGGGGTCAGTAATTAAGCTGGCCCCAGCAGCCTTACTGGAGTCCTTGGGGCTGGGTAAGGTGTAGCCATGGTGCTCTTGCAGCTGGGAGCCTGGCCAGAAGCCAAAGCATGGCTCCAGTTTTGCGTGGCACACACTGTTGCCATGTGTGCCACCCTGATTTGTTTCTGCATGGCTTTTTTTGACCTCGGGATTTCCCAGGATCAAAGAACACCCCCACACTGCAAGGTAGCAGTGTGGAGAATGCCTGAACGTCTGGTGTGTGTCACCGTGGATGGGTCTGGTGCCACATGCCACACAGCTGCACTCCTCTGGACGTGGCCTTTGAAAAGCATTAATTGTTATAAAGCAGAATGCTTTTGTTCTCCATTTAAACATTCAACACTGCTTTGAATTTCATTAGTCCTGGTGATTTCTTGGGTGATAGTCGCTAATTGTTGCAAAAGACACTATAGTTAATGGAGAACAAGTATTTACAAAGGATGATAGGAAAATAATCTGTGAAAATACAAATTCATCTGCTCCAGGTTAGTGGCAGGAACATTGGGACATATCCAAATGGGCCTTGTAGGCATCTATACAGGACTTTGATATGTAGACCTATAAATCACAAATTGAACCTGCTCAGCAGTTGCAAACTGCTTAGGCACCTAGGTTCATATTCCTAGGTTGACTTGGGAGAGTGATTACACACGCTCAGAAGCAATCCAGACCTGCCATCTTGGAATTTGACCTCTGCCTGTAGGCCTTGATGGAGCATAGACTAATAGAACCATCAATCCTGCACTATACCTGTATTATATATATATATATTTTCATCATCTGGCCTGAATACCCAGATGCACTTATTGACTTCAACCGAAGATTTAATAACCATTGGCCCTTGATCAATATTTCCCTGGAATACTCTTACACCAACATCAACTTTATAGACACCACAATCCACATCTGGGATTGAACCCTACAAACTATCCTATACAAAAATCCCACAGGTTTTGGGAGCCGTGGTGATATTTATGTCCTCAAGACCAGCAGCAATCATTCCAAGCACTCAAAAAAATCTAGTCAGCCCCTCAGATACTACTACATCTGCTTTGTAGGAACATTTGTGATGCCTACCTGGCCAGGCTAAAATCTGCCTTTATATAAGGATACTGCAGTGGAGAAACAGACTACGTCTTTGAAAAAGCAATCCAAATAGCTCTCAGTAATCTGCTACAATACAAAAAGAAACTCTCTTATGACCACAAATGCTTGGTGGTCACCTACTACCTGTCACAACCAAAAGTTGTGATTTTTGTTTGTGTGTGCGCTTCAGCACCGCTAAATTATTTCCCACCAATTTGTCACTTTCTTTGCATGGTAGAGTTCTCTGCTGCAAGAGAGAACTCTGGTGCAACGGGGGATTTCCCGCCAGATTATTGCTTCTTTGCAGTGTGCATCTCTTTTGCATCATAGTGATACACACTGTAAAGAAGTTCCCGCCATTTGTATTAGGATTCGCGCCATATTATTGGCCCATTCCAAATGTAGGCACACATGGCGGCTAGCGATTGGCTTGCTAGCCGTACAAAAGGCTTGGGTAGGTTCCGCCCAAGTCGGAGGAGGGAGGACGAGAGAGATTCTGTGTGAAGATCTCCAAGCGCTACGGACCCTCGCGGACCCAACGCGCCTCCCCTAAGCAGGCAAGAGAGGCAATGGAACCGAGCCTACGGAGCTTTCGCTTCTCGCCTCTCCCCGTTGCCAAGAGCAATCCTAGACGTATCCCTTTCCTGTAACTTCGGACTCACGGAGCATAAGTAACTCCGGGGAAACTTTTCGAGTCTAACCTAACCGGACCCACGGAACCTGAACAACTCCATGGGAGCAATCGATTTGTTGTGTTCCTCTAGTGAGGATCCAAGCGGGAGCTGTGCCTGGAAACCTGTCCAGCCTACACCAATACCATCTTTGGGTGTAAGTAATCAATCTTTTCAATCAACCATTACGCCTCCGTAACTAATTCTAACTCACGTGCGCTAAACCGCCCCGCGGTTCTCTCCAGCCCCGCCTACCCGGGCTGCCGGCCACAGCCCGTGTGCAACGAAGACGGGCCCGGCTCGCTCCCGGCTCGCATGTGGCGATGGGAATGAGATCAGAATCGCTGCCGCACATGGCGACAAAGGTGGGATCGGGGCGCGGCCCACACACTACCTCACATTGGAACTGATTAAAAGAATCATCACACAACTACAAACTATATCTGACAAAGATCAGACTTTGAGATGAATAGTTCCAGCCCCTCTGCTTCTTGCTTTCCAACAACCCCCTAACTTTGCCCAACTCATCATCAGTAGCAAACTCCTGCTAAACAGATATCAAATGGGACATTGATATCTTGGCTTAACAAAAGATGCTTCACCTCTTAACACATCTCCACTGTCACCCCCTCCCCCTCCCCACCCAACTGAACCCAGCAGAATCTATTAATCCTATACGTGCCTTTCCCAAAATGTGATATATCTGGTCCACCAAATACCCTCATGGTAACTGTGTGGGTGAAACTAAGCAGCTATGTATGAGAATGAACTCTCACAGGAAAAGATATTAAGGAGTGAGTCACACATACATCAGTAAGAGCACATTTTTAACAGAACAACCACTCCTTTTCTGACCTCATGATCCTCATGCTCAAGGGAAATCTACCAATTACTTTTAAGGGTGAGTTTGGGGACAAGAATTTATAAGCTGGCTGGACACCAGAAACCAAGGGCTGAACATTGATATTGATTTTTATGACATACTATAAATTAGATTAATAGATTGTGAGGCTGGATGGGACCTCAGAAGATCACTGAGTCCAGCCCCCTGCACCAGGCAGAAAAGATAGTTGGGGTCAACAACCCCAGCAAGGTGGCTGTCCAGTCTCCTCTTGAAGATTTCCATGGTAGGCAACTACACCACTTCTGGAAGGAGATTACTCCACACTCTGGATGCCCTAAC
Organism: Alligator mississippiensis; assembly: GCF_030867095.1. Classification (NCBI taxonomy): domain Eukaryota; kingdom Metazoa; phylum Chordata; order Crocodylia; family Alligatoridae; genus Alligator; species Alligator mississippiensis. Next base: position 11,724,296 of record NC_081825.1, on the reverse strand, counting down.
TGTGAAGAAGTTTTTCCTGATGTTGAGCCTGAAATGGTCTTCCAGGACTTTATGGCCATTACTCCTGGTTTTCCCCAAGGGTGCCCTGGTGAACAGTAGTTCACCGAGCCCTTGATATACACCTCCGATGTAGTGGTAAACTGCTATCAAGTCCCCTCTCAGCCATTTCTTTTTCAGGCTGAAGAGTCCCAGGTCTCTCAGCCTTTCCTTGTATGGCTTGCCATGAAAGTCTCTGATCATAAAAGTGGCCCTTCTCTGGACTCTCAAGTTTTACCACATCCTTGTTGAAGTGCAAAGCCCAATACTGATCGCAGTACTCCAGCTGTGGTCTCACCAATGCTGAGTAGAATGGAAAAATCTCTTCCCTAGTTTTGCTGGAAATGCATCGATTGATGAACACCAGGGTATTATTTGCCCTGCTGGCTACAGTGTTGCACTGCCGACTCATAGATTCATAGGTTTCATAGGGATTCATAGATGTTAGGGTCGGAAGGGACCTCAATAGATCATCGAGTCCGACCCCCTGCATAGGCAGGAAAGAGTGCTGGGTCTAGATGACCCGAGCAAGATGCTTATCTAACCTCCTCTTGAAGACCCCCAGGGTAGGGGAGAGCACCACCTCCCTTGGGAGCCCGTTCCAGACCTTGGCCACTCTAACTGTGAAGAAGTTCTTCCTAATGTCCAGTCTAAATCTGCTCTCTGCTAGCTTGTGGCCATTGTTTCTTGTAACCCCCGGGGGCGCCTTGGTGAATAAAACTTCACCAATTCCCTTCTGTGCCCCCATGATGAACTTATAGGCAGCCACAAGGTCGCCTCTCAACCTTCTCTTGCGGAGGCTGAAAAGGTCCAGGTTCTCTAGTCTCTCCTCATAGGGCTTGGTCTGCAAGCCCTTAACCATACGAATGGCCCTTCTCTGGACCCTCTCCAGCTTATTCGCATCCCTCTTGAAGTGCGGTGCCCAGAATTGCACGCAGTACTCCAACTGCGGTCTGACCAGTGCCCGATAGAGGGGAAGTATCATCTCCTTGGATCTATTCATCATGCATCTGCTGATGCACGATAAAGTGCCATTGGCTTTTCTGATGGCTTCGTCACACTGCCGACTCATGTTCATCTTGGAGTCCACTAAGACTCAAAGGTCCCTTTCCACTTCCATGCCACCCAGCAGGTCATTCCCTAGGCTGTAGGTGTGCTGGACATTTTTCCTCCCTAGGTGCAGCACTTTGCATTTCTCCTTGTTGAACTGCATTCTGTTGTTTTCTGCCCACTTGTCTAACTTGTCCAGGTCTGCCTGCAGCTGTTCCCTCCCCTCCGGTGTGTCCACTTCTCCCCATAGCTTTGTGTCATCCGCAAACTTGGACAGAGTACATTTCACTCCCTTGTCCAAGTAGCTCATGAAGACATTAAAGAGTATCGGTCCAAGGACCGAGCCCTGCGGGACCCCACTGCCCACACCCTTCCAGGTCGAAACCGACCCATCCACCATGACTCTCTGGGTGCGACCCTCTAGCCAATTCGCCACCCACCGGACTGTGTAGTCATCCAAGTCACAGCCTCTTAACTTGTTCACCAGTATGGGGTGGGATACCGTATCGAAGGCCTTCCTGAAGTCTAAGTACACGTCATCCACCCCTCCTCCTGTGTCCAGGCGTTTCGTAACCTGGTCATAGAAAGAGACCAGATTAGTCAGGCACGATCTGCCTGCTACGAACCCGTGCTGGTTTTCCCTCCGCATAATTTGTCCTGCCAGGCTCTCGCAAATGTGAGCCTTGATAATTTTTTCAAAGATTTTGCCGAGGATGGAGGTGAGACTGACTTTTTTTTTTTTCTTCATATTCATACTATGGTCTATTATTACACCCAGGTCCCTTTCTTTCATGGTCCTGGTCAGTTTGGCATTGCCAAGCCTTTAGGTTTGTAGGGATTTTTTTTGTCCCCAGATAGAACACTTTACATTTCTCTATATTAAACGCCATCTGGTTCTGATCTGCCCAACTTGTTAGCCTATCTACTTCCACCTGTATCTGCAGCCTACCTTCAAGCATGACCATGCTCCCCCATAACTTGGTGTTGTCCACAGACTTGGCCAGTTAGCTCTTCACCCCCAGATCCAAGTTGTTGATAAAGATTTTGAAAAGCACTGGACCAAGCACTGACCCCTGAGGAACACCACTGGCCACTTCTTGCCACAAAGGACATCATCCTGGAAAAAAGAAGGAGAAGAAGCTAGAGAAGTCTTCCAGAGGAAGGCAGATGCTGCTCTGTTAGGGAGAAGGGTGAGCATTTGCCTCCAATATTGTTTGTGCCTTTTTTATACTGAATTACTAGAAAGACGGGGAAAAAAATAATAGCACTATAGGTAGAAAGCAGGCTTCTTCACCTGATACTCCACCTGCTTGAAACTTCCTTCCTGTGGGGCTGGAATAAATGTCCAGGATGCATTAGTTAGAAAGCTGTCAAGTGCATTACAATAGTTCTCTATGCTTGAGAGACCTTTTAGAAGGTAGTACCAAGTACTACATACCTTAGTTTGGAGAGTGGAAAAGACATCCTGGTTGACTCAGTAGCAAAGCTCTACGTTTTGGATATTCCTTTCTGTGTGGGCCTGGAGTGATCCACGGCCCGTCTTGCGCACGCGGGCTGTGGCCAGCAGCCTGGGCACGCGGGGTCGGAGAAAACCGGGGGCGAGCTAGAATTAGTTACGGATGCTTAGTGGTTGATTTAAAGATTGTTTACTTACACCGAAGATGGTCGCGGTGTAGGCTGGACAGTTTTCCAGCCACAGCTCCGATTAAATCCTCGCTTGAGGACTACGACAAGTTCGCTCTCTCCCACGGAGTTGTTGAAGCTCCGTGGGTCCGTTTCTTTTGCGCGCAGGGAGGGATACATCTAGGAATCTATCAGCGACGGGGAGAGGCCAGAGGCTGATCAGGCCCCTGTTGCCTTTTAAGTAAAGCATTGGGTCCATAAGGATCCACAGTGCTTAGAGATCTTCACACAGCGTGAAGATCCCTCCTCCCGGTGTTCATGGAGTCCTCCCTTGCGGGGTTCTCCTCGGAGTTCTCCAACTTGGGCAGAAACCACCCAAGCCTTTTATACAGCTAGCAAGCCAATCGCTAGCCGCCACATGTGCATAATTTAGAACTAGCCAATAATGTGACTTGAATTCTATTACAAATGGTGGGAACCCTTTGCACCGAACATTTCTTAGATGCAAAAAGAAATTCACACTGCAAAGAAAGCTACAAATTGGCGGGAATTCTCCCTTGCACCGGGGTTCTCTTCTGCAGCAGAAAACTCCACCGTGCAAAGAAGCTGCAATTTAGCGGGAAAATAATTTAGCAGTGCCAAAGCACACACAAAACACAAAATCACAACTTTGGGTTGTGACACTTTCATAAAATAAGAAATCTCACACATAAGAAAGCTCATCATTCTTTACTTCTCTGATGCTATCACATTTGGTTGTGCAGAACACCAATTGAATCTCTCAACTGTCAAATCTCTCCCAACATCCCACTTCTCTTGTGATTTCTCTCATTATACAGGAGCTCCAGAGTAAACAATGAATGGGAAACTGTTTGCTTTCAGATCATCCTGTTCTATGCATGCCAGAGTCCTCTCTTATTTGCACTGCTACAACTCCATTGGGCAAGATCCAGACCCTTGTTATACAGGATAATGCCATGATTTATAACATACATTTTTTTTTTTTTGGCATTACAGAGCCATTGGGAAATGCATAATCAGTTTTGGGAGTAAAGGTTATAACCCAGGGCTCTTCCCATTAGAGTAGCCCTCAACTAATTAGGCAAGAAATGATAGAATAAGCCTTCTTGTCACTTATTCTACCTCAGTCCCTGTGACTCCCTCTCTAGGCTGCCCAAGAGGAAAGCTTTAAGATGGGTCAGTAGAAGATACCCTCAGCCATGTCTGCACCACAGACTGGTGGTTACAACACTCTGATAAGGCATCAGATGTATGAATATGAGTCTCTTGAGGCTTGTAGCAGGGAGCCTGGTGTTCCTGCTACTTTAAAGGATGGGAGGTGGCATGATAAGCAGGCTGCAAGTGAAGCAAAGAGCAATGAAGTGTAACCCAGGTACACCCAAAGGTGTGCCCTATTCTCAATTAGATGGGATGGATAGGCAAGAGGGGGTGCTGTGAGAGGGATGCTGGAATTTAGGGCATATCCCTCATTCCTCTATAGAGTTAACCCAGACCAAAAGTTCTTGACTATATACAATGTATTGAGTCACAAACATTTATAAATAGTACTTTTTAAAGTAGATACGGGTACAGATATAGATATAAATATACATATAAATGCCTGTTAGCATGATGTAGTCTGCCCCAGGGAAGGCATTCAGGTAAGTACCCTTGCCCAAGGCCCAGAAGAGGAGTGGATCCTGAGACAGTCAATCTGGCAAGTCTATTGTCACAGGCTGGCTAGGTGCTGTGAGTATATCAGCTGTTAGGCTGCTGGGTTCAGGATCGAGGAGGCAAGTCGGGAGTGAAGTAAAGGCAAATTTACTTATAGCTTAGCATACAATAGTTAATACAAAGGTTAATGCGACAAACAAATAGTACAATAATAAAGAGCTAATAACAACAGATAGACAAACTGACAAAGAGTTCCCACGTGGGGTTGGCAGAATATCGGCAGTCCCTCTACGCCAGGTGCGCGCCAAGTTGTTCCAGCGAAGTCAGGCGTCCCCAATCAACGCTGTCTGAGGGGTCACTGGGAAGATCCCTTGGTCAGGATCCAGTCCTCACTCATACTGGGAGTCCGGGGTCCAGGCTTGGTACAGCAATGGTCCTTCTGTCCCGTCCTTCCAACTGGTTACTTGACATGCGCGTTCCTTTATGCCTTATTTTATGCTAATCTGTTGGCTTTAAAGCCACTCACAATCTTGCCCTACAGTTGTTACCCTATGGGATTAAAAGGTGTAAGAAATTATCATGAAAGATTACAGCGCAAACTCGGGTTCACCCAATAAGCAAATTAGACCACACTACTTTGAGGTTTGAAATTAGCATTACTCTGCCCAAGCTCAATCCCCTGGTTTCTTATTCCTTGGATTCCTTGGAATGTGCTAGTTATATTAGGTGGTCAGATCTTGTTGTGGCTGACCTTCAAAAAACCTGTTAAATCAGCTAATCTTGTAGTTTTGCTTATTTTGGGGGCCCAGTCAGTCCCATGATCAGTGCAAACAGTTAGATTCAATACTTTGGTTAAATTGCAAAAAATTCCACTTGCGGGTTGCAAACTTGAAAGTTTTGCATTAGCTAATCTTAACTGCTAGACAATTGCCTGGATGTCTCCAAGAGCATATATTTATTGCTCATGATAGTAACCCCTCTGGTTCTGGCCACCACAGTCAATACCACAAGTGGGTTAGCTAATAAAGACATCCTTACAGAGCCCATTATAAAGAATTGAAACACCCAACTATATATAACACATTTATAACCCTAACCAAACCAACAATAACAGTTGATACAAAGCATAAAGCATAACCATACAAGATATTAGATGCACCCTATCTGGGTTCCAACCACTTGGTCCCTCAAATGGGACAGGGTCTTCTCCCCCTAGCCCCCTTGGATGTTTCACAGAAACCTTCCCAGTGTATATTTAGGGTATAGTCTCCTCCTACCCTGGGGAGTCTCCTCCTCTCAGGGTCCTTTGCCTGGGAGCACGTCCCTTGTGGGACCCAGGTTCCCATTAACTCATGGTCCTTCCTCTGTGGGGGGGGGGGGAGGAGGGCTGTTGATCTGGCCTATGGGTCCCTGCACCATATCAGGCCTTCTGAAGACTCAGCCTCGAGCTGGGGGCCCTTCCCTCCGGGTCTCTGTGCCCTGCGCTGGGCACCCAGAGAGCTCCTACAGGAGTCAAGCCCTCATTGGCTCCATGCCCCAGTCTCACGCTGGGGGTCTTTCCCCTTCCTGAGCCCTGCTCTGGGTGTCAGGGTTCTTTTAGTTCAATGCAGAGCCACACTGAGGGTCTCTGGCTACCTGGCCTACAGCCAAGCAGGGGGCACTAACTTGAGCAGCCTTGAGCTGCTCTTGGGGTTGACTTTCTGTGCACTGACCTGTGCACCATGTGGGGCCTGAGCAGCCTTGAGCTGCTCCCAGGGCAGGCTTTCCATGTGTAGATCTGCACACCGTCGAAATTCAGACGAGGTTCAGACGACAATCTCTTCAGAGCTCCTCTCTCCTTGCCATCCCTCACCACATCTGTCTCATGTGGCTCATGCTGCTTCTTTTATTCCCTCAGGGGGATCCACCCCCTGAAGTCCAGCTGATCTGCAGTTTGCAGGTCCCAATTAGATCCAGGCACTCCTCATGCCCTCCCTTCAGGGAAAGGGTGGCACAAGCTCCTCCCAACACTTCCCTGATTGGTTTATGGGCTCCATCAATCAGAACTAAGAATTCTTGGCTTGGGATACAGCGGGGGTCAAGCAGGTGAGTCCATCACACAAGGGAGCCACATAACCAATAAGGGGCTGGGCTTGCAGTATATAAACACAAGGCTTGAGCTGGACAGGCAGTCTAGCCCTGGGGGTCATGGATGGAAAAGCTCCTGAGTGGGCAGCAGTAGAAACCTCTGATAAAACATCCCAACTGCTTGTGGTAATGCAGCCTCAGGACCAGGGAAGGTGGAGATCTTAACTGTCCTGGGAGTAGGGCCAGGGCCTGAGGAATAGGGGCCCAGGCCAAGGAATAGTGCCACAGCCAGGTAGGGCCTCTGGGCCTGTAGCCTAGAAGGGGCATGGCAAACTGGATGTGAGCTGGGTGAGAACTGGACTAGGCCTAGGACCAGGGACCCATAGCCCAAATGGGGCAAGAACCAGGGACCCATTGCCTACAGAGGGTCAAAACTGAATAGATCAGGAACACCTGTGAGACTTGGATGTGGCTCTAAGCGGAGACAAGGAGGCCACATAATCAGCCCTTCAGGCAATGCGTAACAGATTAGTATGTGCCAATTAGCATGAGACCCAGCTCCAGAATCTCTGGGACAGCCTCCCCTGTTCACGCTACACATTTACATCAATGTATGGCAGATGAACAAAAGGGGAGGATCCTTAAAGGATCAAGAGAGACAAGGTGCATCTCAGCACAGCCCTAGAGGCAGGCACTGGTTACAAGGCTGAAGAGAGCTCTAGAATCAAGGTTTTCCTATATTCCAGGCAAGTACTCCAACCACTGTGTTACTGGAGGAGGGTGGGTTATCTATATGCTATTTGGTATGCAATGGAGGTGTATGTAAGTGCTCCTCGTTAAAGTAATGGGCTGGCTGTGCAGTTCTGCAGGACAAAGTAGAATGCATCAAGAGGGGCACAAGGGAGAGCTACATGTTACACCGGTGAAGAAGAATATCTCCCCAGTTCTGCTCTTTTAAATCAGGATGTTAGATATCTATCGGCAAAGCAGAATTTAATCCAATGTATGTTTCTAAACTAAAGAGTCAGTAATATCTTTTGACATTTACTGACTTTCTGGTTGAACACCTAAGGGTGTGTTTGTTTGATTTCCCCTCCTCCCCCACTGGATTTATATTGACATAAAATAGGCTATTTAGCAAAGATTTCCATACATTTAATAAATATTGTTGTCAGCAATGAAGATATTAAGGAGATTAATGAGAGATAATATCAACAAAATATCCCTAGCAGAGAATTCCCTTGTTGTTGAAAAGGTCTTCGAAGAAATCTACCTATTCCAGCTGGTTTTATGCTTCTGCTTAGCTCCCAGTCCTGCCGCTAGAGGTATGTTAAGGACTGGGCTAGGATGGAGCAGAGTACCTCTCCTCCAATCTTCAGGTGGCAGAGGCTCTTGTTGGAAGCAAAAGTTGTGCATCTTACTAATTTCTGGACAGGAGTCGCGCTACGTGGCTGTCACCTGTTCCCTTCCTCTCTTCCGTAATGTAGATCTGGCACAAGACAGAGTCTAGGCATCAACATTACAGCTGCACAAAAACAATAGATGAGAAGAGCTAATGGCTTATCATAAAAGCATAGAGGTGGAAGGGACCACATGGAGCATCTGGCCCAACCCCTGCATGAATGGTGAACATACTACAGCAGGGTAGGATTTTAGGGGTGGGGGGAATGGGTTTGAACATTTTCACCAGATTGTCTATCTCAATCTGCATGTCCAACAAAAGGAGCACTGTACAAGTAATGTCCATGAAAGTAGAAAGTTGACTTCATTGCAAATCTACCCCGCCAGGGATATTACCAGCAAGCAGCATCTCTAAACATGTAATTAATGCAATTATATTATGTTGCCAGTATTCTGAATTTGGGAAACAATGGGGCAGAGGCAATGCTAGTCAGATGGCCAGTGTGGCAAAATACATGACAAAATCATGACATGGCAAAATCCATATGTGTAGCAAACAGAAAAAAAACCCCAAAAAACAGTTTTAGCCTCCAGACTATCAGATAAACCCAGACTATCAGATAAACCCAGACAGTGGCAGTAAGGAAGTAAAAGAAAAACAAAAATGTGGTGCTCAAACTGTAAAATACAATGCCTTACACAGTAATTCTTGAATCTACTGTAGTTAATGTTGTTACCACAAATCTACTGCAGCTTACAGTGTTATAGTACACAGAGTAGTGCACAATGCAGTTTTACATATGTAAATTTAACTTATAAAACTGCACATTTATCTTTATTAGGTTGTGAAATGTTATGACTCAAATGTGACAAATAAGTTATTCATCGGTAATGGTGGCCTTCCATTTTGCGGAAATCCCAGCAGACCACAAATACTTTTATATCCTGATGAATTTCATGACTTGGCTGTGGAACCAAGTAAATAGGTTTTAAATATTTAAAAACTTCTGTGAATAAAATAGCTGTGCAGTCTAATCTTGCTTCCTTTAAAGTCAGTGGCAAAACTGCCATGTGAAAGAACTATCTTTGTAGGACTTTTTTTTCTTTTAAAAAAAAAAAAAAATCTTGATGAGATTTGTCTGTCTCTGAGGCTCACCAAAAGAAACACAGATTGTCTGTAATGTCCATGGCACAGTCATTGGGATATGAAGCACCTGTAACAGATCCATACTCCATTGTCCATTATCTCTATAGCCAGGTTATTTGGAAATCTGGGTTCAATTATCTGTTCTGCCACAGATTTTCCTTGTGATCTTGGGCAAGTCACCAAGAGTCAGATCCAAAATGAGATGTAAATATGATGATGGCAAATATTCCTTCCTCTTACATGCACCTTGTTCCTGGAAATAAAATCCACACACCTAGGTTATGCCTAAGCTCCCTATATAATTTGAAAGGGGAAGAGTTAGGAGCTTAGGTTGGGTATCACAACACTCAGCATACTAGGCAGATGCATATCTAGTACAGGCAAGAGAAAATAAAAAAAGTGTGTGCGCCTAAAATCCCAGACGTAGGAGCACACTTGTATCCCTGTGTAAAGCACCTATGTGAGACTGGGATTCACAAACTGAAACTCCCATGTAGGTACCCAAGTCATTCCTTTGTCTACGGGTAACTGGCACAATATTTCTGAGCCACAGCTGCTGATGGTGCTGCCATGGCCCACCTTTTTTCAGTGACCTAAGGTTACAACATCACCCAGGAAGTGGAAGACCTGAATCTTCCCCTCCTCTCATGTTATCCAGCTGAGCTAGCAAACCACAGTGGAGAGAACAAGTAGAAACACCTGGGCAGAGCCAGGAGTGCAGTGATGGGAGTGCAGCTACACCAGGGGCGGGCAATTATTTTGGGTGGAGGGTCGCTTACTGAGTTTTGGCAGGCCATTGAGGGACGCATGACAGGCAGCCAGGGGCAGATAAATATTAATTTTCTAAATTTTTTAGGAGCCCCACAGGCCAGATGGACTGGCCTGGTGGGCTGCATCTGGCCCTCAGGCTGCATTTTGCTCACCCCTGAGCTACACCCACTTTGGCTGTGCCTCCTGTGCAGTAAGTAGAGCTCACTGTAGATACAGCACAGAGCAGAGGTGTAGCCACAACTGCTCACTGTTATCTTGGGTGCCACTGAGCTCAAACTGCATATCAACATAGCACCTGGTGGGATCAGTGGATGTGCTATGGGCTATATGAGCTTACCACTTGGTTGGCATGGGGTCTGTCCAGAGTCCCTGCTTGCACAGGGCTCTAGAGCCCAGAGGGTGAATACTGTTCATTCTTCTCCTTCCTCCCACTTCCCTCTCCACCCCCCCCCCCCCCCAATTCAGCAGTGGGGCAAAAGAGGGGATTAGCGTCAGTGGCACCCTGGATCTGCCCCCGAGGGCTCATGATTGGGTAAGCTGCCTCCTTTGGAGCTGTGAGAAGAAAACTCGTTTAGCATTAGTCAGGAACCATTTCCATATGCATACATATATATTTTCCTAACTAGGATTTAGAACAAAAAGCCAAAATTTCCTGACACACAAAATTATGGACTAAATCAGGATTGAAGTAGTACTATTTTGGTTTAATATGTTTTACTTTTTTTCCCCCTGAAATTCTATATATATGTAAAAATCATCAGTGTGGGTGCCTATACATGAGCACGGATGCTGCTCCGATGCGCTGGAATGCCAGCACGTCAGAGCAGACTTAATTAAATGAGTCTGCTGGAGTGTGGCAATTGCCATGCTCCAGCAGCCTCCTGCATCTCATGTATTGGCATCCCCACACTTAAAAATGGGGGAAGGGTGCTTGAACTAAAGCTAGTCTAACAAACTTTAGTTCAAGCACTCCTGCCACCATTTTTTAATGCAGAGATGCTGATACATGAGATGCAGTGGCGCTTTAATTAGAGTGGTTCTGAAGGCCACCCCAATTAAAGAGTCATGCCTCCACCACCCCTGGAGCATGTGTAAAAGCGCCCTATGATACCATACTGTGATATACCAGTGAAAGGAACTTCCTAGGTCATTATGATTTGTCCCTGGCATTTGCAGGCAACCACTTGTCCAACAGATATATAAAATCAGCCACTCCTTGCTGCTTTCAGACACCCCCAGTCACAAAACACCCTATGAAAAATGTATATATAAAATGCAATACAAACATTACATGCAATAGATTAGGACTAGTGGAAGTGTTTTACACTGTCAAAACTTAATATTTTGACTTTTTTCCTATTAAACCTATTTCAGCACCACTGATGTTTTCCTGTGAAACATGTTGATTTTGAAGAAATGGCATTTTTTTCAATGGAAAATATCCGGCTGATCATCTTTCAAACGAGTTCAGTTAAAATACCTTGAAATAGTATACATCATAAATGATCGCCTACACACTGGACTCAGCATTTAAGTAGGATGCATATGACAGAAGGAAGGTACCAGACTCCAAGAAGGTCAGGAGTGGGTATGCCTGATTTGTCAGCGTAGTAGGCAAGGCTAGGTATTTTTAGGCAGCCAGATTGGATTTCCAAGGGAGTTTGGAAACATGATGGAAAATGTCAAATTACCAGTATTAGATCTGGATAGGAAAAGGAAGAGGTATAGTCTAGTAAATGTTTTCTACCATTATCCATTTCAAAAACCCCACAATGTTTATAGGACTAAACTTACCTGTTCCTTCCTGCCAAAAGAGAGAGCTGTTTGTGGGTTGACGGTGGGATCTTCAGTGCACAGCATCAGTCACCAGACCCTTCTCTGGGTCTCCTGGAAGCAGTTTGCTTTCACAGGGTGATTTTCAGTACATTGAGATACAGCATCTTCCACTGGTCCAGGGGATTTTCTGAACAGCACATTTATTGTGTTTCTGATACAGTAATATCTATCTGTCTATCTAAAATGTTTCATGCATAAACTGGAAAATGAAGGTAAAGGGTTACGTATGGAGAAAAGTTTGAAAATTCCTGCCAGTGCATCTCAGCAGGATTGTGGGAACAATACAGCACCATGCTGGCATTCTCACTGTAAAATACCATACTTAAAATATCCAGAAATATTTTTAAAATTGTCAGTTTTTACCTATGTGTCTCCCTTCTGTTAAGCAGAATAATCACCATTTCAAAAATAAATATTTTAAATGTGAAGTGGTCCATACATATCATGACATATATAGTACAACCTTCAAAATGAATGATTTATTCCAAAGGTCAGATTTGTCATAAAATGTGCAAATAATGAAAATATAGGAATAAGAGCAGCTGAGAGCATATCAGGAAAAGGAGAGGGAGAGGAGACAGACAGCTCAGAAATGAGGAAACCAAATAAAGCATTACAACTCTGACCTGAAAGTAAGTATTTTAATGGAAAATTACCAAGACCCCTATATTTAGTAATTTGGTGATTATAGGATTGTTTGTTTGTGGTTCTTAAATTGCTTCTGTGTATTTCTTTTACATGATTCAATGTCAGAGAACGTGGATATTTTAAATCTAAATCTTTCACTTACAAGAAATTTATTGTAATAGAAATATGGCTTGGGTCTACATTCAGTGAGTTTGCTGCCATTGATTTTGACGGGCATTGGATAAGGACCTTAATTTTATAAAAGGTGTTATTCAAATAGTTGGGATAGAGATCTTTTACTTATTGCTATATTGATTCATTTTTCCCTTATTCCTTATTAATGTAGGCCCATCAACTGATCTAGTTGAATGTGCAATTTAAAGCAGACCTCAATAGGTCTGCATCTTACTTTTGTAGTATTATTCTACTGTTGTATCAGAGCAATTGAAAGCAGAATTTGATCCAAGAAACAGAATAAAATATACATTAAGTATAGGATTGATGTTCAGGACCAAATGAATTATTATATTGTTACTAGAAAACACAATGAACAATGGCATATGAGGTTGAATATGATAGAAAATAAAAGAAGTGGAAAGACAGGCTTAAAGGAAACTAAGTGATTTATTATTGAAATGCTGAGTTTCTTCCCTAAATCATCTAACCTCTCTTGACCTTATCCTCACCTGGTTTAAAAGAGCATAGAAGAATTGACTTCAGTATGACTTCAGTGGAGCAATGTCCACTTATATAGCTAAGGATCAGGCCCTGTGTCTCAATTTCATGCAATACAAAAACTTGGTTTTAAAATAGATTGGAATCAAAGTGAAAAAAGAAAATAGCAGGAGGAGACAGGTGAAGCAGGTGTGGCTGATATTTGGAAGAGCTGGAGATGGCTCATTCAATTCATGAACTACAAGGCAAATTTCACTTAAACCAGAGCTACGCAGCAAGAGCCTATTGATGAGCACACAATTCAGCCAATATGAAGAATATGAGTCATTAATTAACTTAGGTCAATAAATGAAACAGAGAAAAGCAAAGGTAATAGAGACCATAGCTTTGTCTACTTGTATTGTTTATCCCTGTTCCTTTCCTGTTTTCATTTTACTCAATGTGAAAAGTTTTTGCTGTAAAAAATAAGTAATAGGAGATGTCCCTAGATAAAGGACTGTCAACTGATTTCTTCTGGGTATAAAGTAAGGATAATTAAAGCCTTGAAATGTGATGCTCAGAATAGCTAAATTTACACCTGTGCTCCAGTATTCATCATCCTGCATGTAAACCAGTTTAATGCAGGGTAGCTTTTCCCTCTCTCTTGTGTGGCTAGACCATATAGAAAAGTTTATGAGTCTGCTACAGCTCTGGTGATAGAAGATAATGAACCAAGTATAACCAAAGGTGATCCATCTATTATTCTCTGAAAGAGTGCAGACTATGAATAGTGCATATCCTCCTGGAAGAAGCCGTCTCTAGATATTCATCTAACCCTTGATTTAGAGCCTCCTTGTCATGGAGATATTTGCTAAGCACAACACAAAGGCAGAACAAGAAGGCATTTTTTACTTAAGGAGAACAAATCAAGAGGCAACAGATCAGTAGAGATGGGGAGAATACAAGGAGATAGTGAGCCACCAGTTTTGGACAACCTGTGGGAAGTGGTCTCTGCAAACCAGCAGTTAAACCATCCTCAAGTTTATGTAGGCATCCTTCTTTAGAGGCAATCTCTGAGAAGGTGCTGGGCATCTAAATTACAACAGGGAGCTAAAGCCAAAAGATTGTCATATTCCCCTATAATTTAAACACTAATCAGGGAAACTTCACACCTGGACTCCTCACAGAAATAGTACAGTCTTTTGAGGTGGATGATCTCCTCAGGGCAAGAGGCAGAAATCAGCTATGATAGTGCACATTCCTATCAAGAAGAGCAGAGTAGGGAAAAATGGAAAGAGGCATTTCCTCTTTAGGCCCCATCAGCTGAGGACACAGCTGGGCCTCCAACCCATTACTCTGATGATACATAGCAGGGGTTTGAACTTGGATGAAACCGAGGAAGCAAAAACATGCTGGCTTCAATGCATCTGCAATAAGGAGATACTATGGTCTGGTAGAAGGACCTAGAGAAGAGTCTAACAAAATCTTCAATTAAAGATGTCTGCCTGCTTGTTATAAGAGTAGCCCTTCATAAACCCAAGGCACCACCTTTATTTCCCATGACTTAGCTACTATTTGGGCAGTCAACAAAACGTCTCCCTTGCTTCCCTGAAGTCTTTCAGTGTAATCAACTATATAAATGCCTCTGAATTATTGATATTCCTTTCTGAAGTAGTGTAAAATATAATAAACACAACATAACTAAAATCAATACTTCTCATTAATTACTTGAATGATCTGTTCTTCATGGCTCATATTATGACACCCTTATGTGTATAGGTGAGTAGCTGCTTGCACAACTCTCAGTAGGATCACCGAGAGAACCATAGGCTTTTATGGTTTGAATGGCAGGTACATCTGTCTTTTTGGTCTCAAGAATTGACTCCTTTACCTTGCTCCTCTCACCCCCCCACCCTGCATGAACTCCTAGGATGGCACTAGCACAGATTTTAGTACCACAAGACCTCTTTGATGCTGTACTCCTGGGCTAGATATTGATAATGGGTACTAAACCTGTGATCTCTGGATCTAAATGCTTTAAACAGTTCTTCCCTAAGCCCATAGGGGTTGGCAGCTACATTTGGGACAAACTAGCAATGCTGCCAGCTTTCAGGTGAAGTGGTATAGTTTCATAGTAGCTAGAGTCAGGAGAGACCAGAACAGGTCATCTAGCCTGACCCCCAAAATAACCACTTGAAGTACTTGCACTGGCTGGGAATTGAACCCAGGTCCCCTGCATGGCAAGCAGGAATTCTACCATTGAACCACCAGTGCTTGATTTTTGATAGGTTTTTGATTCAAGTCTAGAGATGATAAGGGGAAAGCTCTAGACTTTAAAGGTCTAGAGATGAAAAAGGGAAATATTAACTCTTAATTGAATGTCAACCCTGCCTGGGAGACTACCCTTTCTGATTATCTGTCTGTTCCATTTGTCCACATTTTGGTATAAAGCTGCCTCAGGAAGCTGGCAATGCAGCCTGGCATTATTTTGAAAGGATGAGCAAATAGAGCAGAAAGCATCCTGTAGCTCAACTCCATCCTATTTTTTTCCTTTTGTCCGACATGTAATTGGTGAAAAGGGATGGGATTCCCCAAACTCTAGAACTACTTCTCCTCTCGAATCTGGAATGGATAGAAAGGTACATGCTACAGCCAGTCCTCCAGAGGCCTGGAAAGGAATGGGTTAAAGAACACTGGCAGAAGTGAGGCTGGTGGGGAACCCGACTGATGGGGAGTGGGGCAGGGAAAATTAATAGTGGGTCAGGAGCAAAAAAATGTGTCAATGGGACTCCCTGGAGCCAAATGCCTTTAAGTATTACTCATGTAGATTCATAGAATGTAGGTTGGAAGGGACCTCGGAAGATCGGGTCAAGCCCCCTGCACCAAGCCCGAAAGACAACTGGGGTCAAGTGACTCCAGCAAGGTGACCATCCAGTCTGCTCTTGAAGATTTCCAGGGTAGGCAATTGCACAACCTCTAGAGGGAGCTTATCCCACAGTCTATAAAAAAAGTTTTTTCCTAATGTTGAGCCTGAAATGGTCTTCCAGGAGTTTGTGACCATTACTCCTAGTTTTCCCCAAGGGTGCCCTGGTGAACAGTTGATCACAGAGTCCTTGATCTAGGTCCCTAATGTAGCAGTAAGCTGCTACCAAGTCCTCTCTCAGCCTTCTCTTCCCCAGACTGAAGAGTCCCAGGTCCCTCAGCCTATCCTTGTATGGCTTGCTGTGCAAGTCTCTGATCATATGGGTGGCCCTTCTCTGGACTCTCTCTTGCTTTTCCATGTCCTTGTTGAAGTGTGGTGACCACAACTGGACACAGTATTCCAGCTGTGGTCTCACCAATGCTGAGTACAGTGGAAGAATAGCTTCCTTGGCTTTGCTGGAGATGCATCAATTGATGCACACCAGAGTATTATTTGCCCTGCTGGCTACAGTGTTGCACTGTCAGCTCATGTTCATACTGTGGTCAATTATTACCCCCAGGTCTCTTTCATTCGTAGTGCTGGCCAGATTGGTGTTGCTAAGCCTGTAGGCATGCAAGGGATTGTTCATCAACCAATGGAACACTTTACATTTCTCAATATTAAACCTCATCTGGTTCCGATCTGCCCAACTTGCCAGCCTGTTTATTTCCAACTGTATCTGCAACCTATCTTCAAGTGTGACCATGCTTCCTCATAACTTGGTGTCAGCCATGAACTTGGCCAGTAAGCTCTTCACTCCCACATCCAAATTATTGATGAAGATGTTAAAAAGCACAGAACCAAGCAGAGACCCCTGAGGGACATTGCTGGCCACTTCTCACCAGGACAACACAGATCCGTTCAGTAGAGCTCTCTGGGTCCTACTCCACAACCAGCTCCCTACCCACCTAACTGTCTCACAGTTAAGCCCACAGTTTTCCAATTTTCTCATGAGAGCATTATGGGATACCAGATCAAAAGCTTTTTGGAAGTCATGGTATACAATGTAAACCTCCTCTCTCTTATCCAGGTGGTGAGTTACCTGATCAAAAAAGGAGATGAGTTTGACACAAGACCTGCCTGAAACAAAACCATGCTGGCTGTCATTCAGAATCCAACCTTCTGCAAGCCTATCACATATAGAATCCTTAAAGATTTTTTCCAGGATTTCCCCTGGGATAGAAGTTAGGCTAATTGGCCTATAGTTACCCAGGTCCTCCCTCCTCCCCTTCTTGAAGATGGGCACAACAGTGCTCCTGTTCCAGTCCTCAGGGACCTCTCTGGAGCACCACAAATTTTGGAACAGCTTCACCAAGGGTTCTGCTATGACTTCGGCCAGTTTCTTCAACACCCACAGATGAAGGTCATCCAGGCCTGCTTATTTATATATGTCTACATTTTTTAATTGGTCTCACACAAATTCTGTGGCAATAGTAGGAAGTCAGTCATTCCTACCCTGCTCCTTCCATATCCTATTTTGTTCCTAGCATTCCCATGTACTGGGATAGCTAGAAGCTTAAAAAAAAACAAACCCAAAAACAAGACAATAAACCCCCTCCCCACAGTAATTTTTAATAATCCTTAAAACATCTTATGATGCTGGGGAGGGAAGTCAGTGTTGTGATTTTGGATGCAGGATTCATGGTCTCATAGACTTTGTGGTTGGCAGTAGTTATGCTTATTTTACCTCCAGCTAGTACATGGGTGGGCAAAGTTTGGTCCCCAGACTGTATCAGGCCCATGACAGACTCCATTTCCCAGAAGCCCCTGCCCATGTTGCTGTGACAGGTTCCCATGAAGATCCCAGCAGCAGTGGTGCCATGACAGCATGGGACCAGGGTTTTCATGGAGACCAGCCCCAGCAGTGTTGGCAGGGCATGCAGCAGGGCAGGGTGATGCTCTGGGGCTGGGATCTTGTGGTGGCAATAGCGTGGTCTGGAGCCAGGGCAGAGCTGCCATTCACTGCCCACACACCCTGGGCAGAGGCATGTAGGCAGAAGATTGTGGCTCTGCCCCAGCTCTGGACCATGCTGTCACCACTGCAAGATCCCATCCCTGGCTCTGGACCAGCCCCTGCCCTGCTGTGCTCCCTGCCAGCACTGCTGGGGCTGGTCTCCATGGAAACCCTGGCACCATGCATTTCAGTGCCACCACTGCTGGGGTCTCCCTGGAAACTGGCTGCAGTCGTGCAGGCAAGGACTGCTGGGAAATGGAGTCCAGCTGGATCTATCATTTTGCCCACCCTGAGCTAGTTCATGGATTATTTTAGGCTGGGTTTGAAACAGAGAGAGACAACTAGACAACATATCACAGTCATAGTAGCTAAATGTTCCTCATGCACATTTCAGAACAGGAAGTTAGACTTGCACTTGGTTTGCATAGGGATGATCCTGCCTTGAGCAGGGGGTTGAACTAAATGGCCTTCTGCGAATCCCTGTAGCCCTACTTCTTTTATGACTGTCTGAAAAGCAAGAGATTCTGATATTTGGATAAGATTGAATTGAGACACCTATGCCGTACTATAGAGGAAATGTGGGAAGAAGTAGAAAAACACAAACAAAGCCCTAATTGCAGTGAAAAAAACTACAGCATGTGCTTAATTTTAAGCATTGGATTAATCAACCTAAATGTCAAGCGTCTTCATAAGGATCAAAATTTTTCAGAAATGATATTAAAAGTGTGTTCTGTATTCTTGCTTACCTTACGGCTTTGTTACACATGAATTTTAGGTGATTCCTGGAGCTCTTAACCCCTGGATTGTCCACACATTAGCATGCAAAACTAGGTTGAAGCACTCTTTAGACAGTTTAAACTTATGCCATTACAGGGCAGGTTTAGCGGTGATCCATTTTACCCAGCTTGTGTTACTCTAATGTGTAGCCACTTTAGGCTATACATTAGTGTAGACACCCTCTGCACACCCGCTCCCCTGCTGGCCCCTATCACTGCCCTCTCCCACCCTTCCCAGCACCCCAGATCCCTGCTCACCGCCTCTTCTGCTTACTTGTGGCTGCCCACACAGTCTGTCCTGGGGGAGCAGGCAGGGAAATACTGACCCATCTTGCTAGCCACCGCTGTTGCTTTCTGGGCCAGGCTCAGCTCGGAGAACACCAGCAGCTCAGCAGTAGTGGCAGCAGGAGCCAGGAAGGAGGTTTAATCCTGCCCTGCATGGTCCCCCAGGACAGACAGAGTGGGCAGACATGAGTAAGTAGTGGGGCAGGGGAGAGCCCCAGAGGCGGGGGGGCAGGGGTAGGGTTGGGGCAGCTCTGGGAGACAGAGGACGGGGGGGGGAAACACAGAATTGGAGGAGGAGGGAATCTTACCTGTCACCTCCATGCCCCTACTGGCGTGAGCATGTGACTACTCCAAAATTAAGCAAGCACTAACACCAACCATCATTTGAGCAGCTGATGGTGTAATGGGTAACAAGGCCCTTAGTCAAGCTGTGTCAAACAGCCATGGAAGCAGAACTCTTCCTAAAAGAAGATATAGTGGTGTATAAAGAAAAGAACAGAGTATATACTGGAGAAAATGAATTCTGAGATAGCATTAATAACTCACGTAACCAGAAACAGAAGATATGTGAAGAAATCTAATTGAAGTCAGATCAGCCTGTACACAGGCATTCATAGCAATGTGTCTTGATAGAGAGTGTTTACTAAATATCACTGTTCCCTAGAGAATCAAGCCAAAAGATAAATGTAAGTTAAAGAAGTGACAATTTAAACAGCAGACATCAGGGACTCAGAGAACAATAGGTGTTTAGGACCACCAACTAGATGCATTTTTTTTCTAGACAAATACACCAGTGTTAACCCATAAAATAGAAACATCTACTCAAGAGAAAACAACATATTATACAGCATGACTGCTGAGTTCTGAATGGCCTTTATTCATTTTTTTCCCCTTTTATTGTTTTCTTATCTAGGTTTCTAAAGCACATTTTCCACAAACGAAAAGCGCTCTCAATCAAAGAGAGTGGACTTCTCGGAGTTCTCTTTCCCAGCAGCTGGCAACTGAGAAAACAAAACTAATGACTAATCATTAGACATGTTTTGGTGAGTATCCATAGTAAAATGCATTTTATTCTAGGCAACATTATGTTAAAGCATTCAACTGCTATCCATCCACTAATACGGCTACATTTTGAAAATTTCAACAGTGCATGCACATCTAAATAGGACAAATTAATTGGTGCAGCCAGAAAGATGCACAGAAGCTGACAAGACTAATTGAAAGTACATGGGTATTGCATGACTGAATATTCCCTACTTTGTGCAAAGTAGAATTACAAATTAGAAGTAGATTTACAAAGTAAAATATATAGAGTAGTATTATATAGTAAAAGCTGTGTTATATGGCATCCATGGGGAATGGGGAGTTCTGGTTAATCAAAGATGCTGGTTATCTGAGAGGCGTCTTTGCCTGTTGGGGCCCTGCCGCTCCCAACGCGTCCGATGTGCCAGGACTTTCATTCCCTGGCTGGGAGATGGGGAGGGAGGGCCTGGCACAGGCTGCTTTGCCCCAGGCCACGGTCCAAAGTTGGCAAAGTGGGACTCAGCAAAACCAGAAGTGCCATAGTGGGACTTCCAGTCTCGCTTTTGCTGCGTCGATCGGCATGCCGGTTAATGGAGTATTTGGGATGGTAAAGTACTGGATAATACAGCTTTTACTGTACAAGAAGAAGAGAATCAACAGGAGGGACTAGAAAAAAACCCAACCACAGAAGACCCTGAAGCCTGGATATCAGGGCACTGTCTTGTGAAATGTGAATTGGAACATCCAAAGGATGACGCTGACTGCACGTAGCTCATTACTACTGGTCGGTAGCTCGTTACTACTGCGCAGTAGTGTTGCGTGGCATGAAGCATGACACAATGGTACTGTGCAGTAATAATGAGCTACTGTGCAGTCAGTGTCTCCAAAAAGCCCTTTGGGGATGCTACTGAGCAGTAACTCTGCTTACTGCGCAGTCATTTAGTACTTGCATACACAAGTACTAAATGACTGCGCAGTACCAACTATGCAGTCAGTACCTCATATATAAAGCAAGATATAAGAGTCTGCAAATATTTCAAAGGCTGCCATAAAAAAATGGAAAAATATTTTTCCCCTTTGTTCCAGTGGCTAGGGCATGAGGCAAGAGGTTTAAACTGCAAATTTATGTCAAATTTTAGAGGAAAGTTCCTGACTTGAAGAGCAGTAGAGGAATGGTACAGGGTGCCTAAGAAAGTTTTGGCATCTCTCACCTTATAAGTTTTCTAAATAGGCATCTGTCTGTGATTCTTCAGCAATAATGAATTTTGTATCTTCGCAGAGGGTTGGATTAAATGGCCCCAGGGATTCCTTGAAGCTCTATAATTCTATGGTCATATTCTGACATATTGTAGATAGTATAATTGCTAGCACGACCCAATATGTTATAATCTTTATGCTGCTTTTTTCCTCTGAATATGAGAAATTAAGTGTTTCTTATTGAATTAAAGGTTGCCTTCAATATGAAAGAGAAGCATCACTTCAAGTAGAGTATATGTAATCAGACTGTGTCAGTGTTCACCAGTTTATTCACATTATTTATCAGCCTTTAGTAGATTTTGAATTTATAACCCTGCATAAACCAATAATGCATCTTTTTTTAAAAATCAGTTTTATAATAATTCTATCTGCTCTTAAAGTAATCATGATTGCCTTCCCCCAAAATATCTTCACGTTGCAGCTTTCCACTGATCAGCTCCAACTAGTAGTTATGAAGCCCATTAGCAGAGATTGTGTTTGTGTGCAGAAACTTAAAATATCATTACGGCAGGCAGCTAGAACATTTACACTTTAAAACAAGTTATATATTATAACAAAAGCAGCATAAATTGGAATTGATTTCATTAGAAAAATTTAACACCAGGAAAATAATGGTGCAGATTTTTCTTTAGGGACACTATTGCATTACAGTGTTGCTTCGCTAAATTAAAAATGCTATCAAGTCGGCAGTAAATTCTGGAATGTGTTACTGTGCAAACTATAAAGGCCATTCAGAGGCCAAGACTTCATATATATCAAGTGAAACATATTAGACAGAACATTTAAAACTCAGTTTTCATTCCAGGAAACCATGAGAGCAAATACTCTTTTATACCAAGTTTTTCTAAAATTTCTATGGATAGGTTAATGAACTAATGAGTCGGAGTTGCTACACTGGCATTCAGCCTCTATGGGTACTGGACTTGTTTAATGATAGAAATACTGGAAAGATCGGGGGTGTTCTGGTCCTCAGCTAAGTCATATTTGGACTTGGTTCAAATGAAATATTTCATGCAAACATTTGAGACTCTTCTCTCACCCCATTATAAATTAAGAGGATGGGAAGGAACTAGTCAGAGCTTTCTACAGCTGGTACAATCCTAGTGGGAGAGCAATTATTCATGAATAAATTTCTATCCAATTGAAGGGGAAAAATCCATTTAGAGACAAATTCACATCCCTTTATACACACACTGACACCAAGAGAGGAGGTTTCTTTTGACACGTGTTGCATGGATGAATCTGTACACAGGATTCTGCAGCCAGATGGATATACCCCAGGATTCTGGCAAAATATTATTTTTGCCAGCGGCCCGATTGACTCCATCACCATCATTACGTAGTATTGGCTAAGGAGCATTAGTATAAGGCAAGAAGGAAAAAGAGGATGAGGATCAAGTTGGGCAACAACAGCTGCAAGTATGCCAGCAGCTGCATGTGATGAGTGCATAGCACAAACATAAAATGTTCTTAGGGCCCTGATACAGATTCAAATGAAAGCTGGATAGAAACCAGCTATACAGTTATTCATTTTTTTTAAGCACTAACTTAATAGCTGTTTGGCTCTTTTTATAACTAGATAGTCATTTTTATCATATGATAATTGCTTTGCACATGTGGCTGGTCTAAATTTATCGCACAATTAACCTAGTTAATTGTGTAATATATGTAATGTAGCAGGAATTGAACCCAAGGCTATTAAGTATCTTTCTATTGTCTTCAGTGCATGGGATGGGGCAGCGGTATGCTGAATATTGTCTAGATCAGAGATCTGGCTCTAAAACTGTTCAGCCAATAAAGCAGAGAGGGGAGGGAATAGCTCTTGCCTACATAACAGGGACTAATGGCTAGATTAGCAGCATCTAGGTATTTAAACCCCTTTGCCAAAGTCCCACATAAGTCCAAGACTGTGATTCTTAAATCACCCAGCTTATCTACTGCCTAACCCTGAAGGCAAATTAAGCTCCTGGGGACATCAGGATTTTCTTATTTTTCCATTTTTTTAAACATTTTCTATGTACCTGTTCCTAGGCACCATGGTATTGTTTTGTAGTATTCCTCAGTTAAACACATTGATTTTGTTGTTGTTTTTTTTTATAATAATGTTGTGTTGCATGGCCCACTTACCTTGACTTTCTTGTACACTGTTATGCCATTGGAGAGAATGGGGAAAATGTTGCCCTTAATTGGGTCTGAGAGTCTAGTGAGGCAAGATCACACCAACTGTGGAAGCTATGCCTGGGCTGGCTTCATAGGCTGTGTGCACATATGCAGGGGTGCGCATAAATAGTAGCGGTGCAGATCTGTGCTTTGTGCTGCAGGGCACACCCTTGCTCATCTGATTTGCAGCAGGATACATTATCCCACTTCTCCATGTGCTGCACGGGGGTCTGGCTCGGGTACAGGGTGCCTCAGTGCAGGGCTAACCAGCAGGTAGCCCACAAAGAGAGGCACCCTGTGCCCCAGCCAGCTGGGGAGCATCACGTGGAGATGAGGGAGCAGGCAGTCCAGCGCAATGTGCCTCGAGATAAGGGCTCCGCACACAGTGCAAAGTAGCAGCGATGGGAATAGGTGCCATTCACAGCTGAACCTAGTTCTCCCCAAGAACAGATATGGAGGAGGAGGTGAGGAAGAACTGGCCACACTGTGACTGTTCTCAATTGAACCAGGCATGGAGGAACCTCCAGGGGCACTCCTGCCCTACTCCAACAAGGCACTGTGGGGAGTGGATGCAAAATGCTAGGTTGGAACAGGCAAAACAGGCAGCGACAGAGGTGGGGAATACCCCCCTTCCTGCATCTCCTCCCTGCTCACCTCCCTGGATTCCACCTACCATTTGGGGGCTCCCATGGGTGCCTGGCTTGGCTGGGGTCAGTGTCTGCAGCCGTGGTAGACAGAATACTCCTTCTTGCACCTGCTCCCTCCCAGGTGTCCACCCCTCTCAAGACCCATGATCAAGGTGTACCCTCCCACCCCCTTTTACAAGCCTGGATCCACTTATCCACTCTCAAGCCCATTGCTTCAAGTGTTTAACTGAAACGGGAGACCTGGGTTATACTCTCTCTTGTAATTAATGGTTACATATTTTTAAATACTTAGGTCCTTGTTATGCATTAATTTTAAGTAGCTCCTGGAGCTTTTTACTCCCATTTCATTACATACCCCCAGCTCATCAACTCTCTGCCTCCCAGCTTCATGTTCCCAGTCCTCCACCCCAACCCATCTATCACACCCCCACACCTAGAGTAGGGATGTCCTGGCTCACCAGCTGTCTAGTGGCAACTCACAGGTATCTCTAGCTCCTAATCTGGCCCTTACTTGCCAGCCCTGTAATGGCAAATCACAGCTGTGTATTTGGGGGACAGTCAGAGAAGGTTTTGAGACTTAAGGTGTGATTGCAGATTAACCCTTCCCCTCCTGCTTCCCCAGAACAGACAGCGTAGGCAGCCACAAGTAAGTAGGGGTGTAGGGAGGAGCCCCAGGGGAAGCAGGGTGTGGGCTGTGAGGAGAACCCAGACTGGGACGGGGAGGGATTCTTACCTATCATTCCTCCATGCCCTGCTACCCTAAACACATGACTGCTCCAAACTTGAACTAACAGCAATCAATGCTTGAACAGCTCAAAGTACAATGTGCAACCCGGCCCTTAGTCTTTGGAGTGGGAACTGGAACTCAGGTGCGATTCTTTCTTAGGTGAAGGCCCTGACTATTAGACCAGAGACTCATGTTCATTCTTGCTTTCTCTCTTTGGCGCAGAGGACTGATGTATTTTAAAATGTTAGTTCTGTCTATGCATTCCAATACAGACCTCCGTCACAAAGTAAAATAAAACGTTGAAAAATACCTAAAATGTCCTAATTCTTGTTAATCCTGGAATAGTATTTTCAGTAATCTGCATTTACATTATGATAGGTCAAAGTCCAAATTGGGACTGATTCTTTCTCAACTTAGGCTCCGTAAAATATATATACCAGAGATAATGTCTTTCTTCCTATAAGTTTCCCACCTCTTCACAGTAAGAAATAGAGCCCCCTCTGCCTCATCATGCAGTGTAATCCACTGGCTGGAATATCAAAGTAGCCATCAGAAGGGCTGGAGTCTAGTCCAAGGCTTGGCCTTTGGTGTATTGCATGACTATGAGCAAGCCACATCGATCTCTATGTTCTTCCATTCCTTGCTACCATTTGAGTTTTCTATGGAGGTTTTAAGTTCTTAGAGGTAGGGACAGTCTTAGAGGTAGGGACTTCTCTTCTCAGACAGTTCTTAGAGGTAGGGACAATGCTCGCAGGTCTGTGCATTACTTACCATTCCAGCATTCCAGTCACCACTGTCATACAACTGGGTGTGACAAATATTTCAACCAAGTTCAAAAGCTTAGATCATCAAAACAGAAAAAACCACACAACGTGACTGAGGTGACACGCGTAAAGTTTGAATGGCGAATAGCAAATACCTGATGTTCAAATGCAATTGCACAATGAACAGTTCAGAGACATTACACAGATTAATTTTGAGCTTGCATTGGTATGAATCATCACACGCATGTTCTTTCCATTTGTCTGCTGTGTCTATATGTTATCTTTTATCATAGTTTTAAAATTCTTAAGAGAAAGGCCGTTTCTTTATGAATTGTGTAGACCGTGTTGTAAAACAGGGCTAAGGCTTTTATATCACACTTCATGCTAAGTTCATCATCAAAGTGCCTTCTTCATTCAAATAATTGACCCATCAGAGAAAAATCATTATATGAGTGCAGTAATGGCATAAACTTAAAACCCAGGGCTTAAACGTTTCATATAAATTGTTTAAAAATCAACTGATGTTCTTCTCTAGAGTTGACTGTAGAAACATGGCTTCTGATTTAACTTCCAGAAGGGCCATCAGCAATTGCCACGGTGTGAGCCAATCAGTAATTTGAGAACAGACAATTGAATTATAAATGGTTTACCCCTAACTAGTCTGCCCATTGTTGATGCATGGTAGTAAAGCAGTTCTGGCATCCTGCTGTTGTTCCAGAGAGCATGAGTTTAAAGCTTCACTCTAGAGTGATTCATGGCAAAGGCTGTCCCCAGTTAACCAAGCTACAAATGGGCACCTGGTCATTCAAAATTGGTTGGGGGTGATGCTAGTCGGGTAGATCTTTGCTGACTCCAGCTACTTTTATGAGACAACTCAAGCAGATGTGTTAAGGAGAATGTTCAGTTAAGGACCAAAGTTACGCATTAACCAGTTGAAGTGATCAGAAACTGGTTTAAACCTGTAACAGAAGCTGTAACCTGTAACAATTGATTTTTAAACAGAACAGAAGCTCAGTGCACATAAAGTCATTTCAAAATGGGCAACACTACTTTAAGATAAACCTGGTTGGATGTAGTATCAGACTTAACTGATTTGGGTCAAACCGGTTTATAAAACTTCTGTCCCCTGAGAAGTATCGGCTAATAATGATGCTGAAACTAAGGGCTTGAAGGATAAGAGTTGCCCATAAAAATAATACTCCTTTTCTGGAAGGAAGAGGCAATCCCACAGAAGGTTTGCCAATAATTCACATTTGATCCTGCAATTTTCTCATGTGGCCCACCAAAAGCACTAGGAGAGTGGTTCATTTCAGCACATGGAATAAGTCCACTGAACTACCTTCTGGGTTGTTGTTTGTTTTTTTTTTCATTGGGTTGGAGACAGAGTTAACAGTCCTTTACAGAATTAATCCTTCATTTAATGCACAAGCTGGGAGAGAGGGAAAAAAAAATACTGAAAAGCTAGTGGGCAAATGCATCAGCTAGGGAGGTTCAAATAAGGCTCTAAAATAAAATTCAGTTGAAGCCCTTTTCCTCAATGCTGACTTTATTAGCACAAGAAACAAACTTGCAACACCTGGTAATAAGTAGTAGCAAGCTGTGAGGGGAGAAAAGCGTCCTTAAATAGTCCTTACCACAGTGGTTTCTCTCCTTTGCTTTTGAACCTATGGTTCAGATCATTCCTGCCATGGGCAGAGACTCCAGGATCTCTTTGCAGGCTAGGAGCAAAGGAGGTGACAAAGGAGTAAGAAATATTTTAGGAACTTTCAGCTCCCTTAAATTAATGTGAACTTGCCCCAGTCTTTGACAGAATGGAGTAAACCATAGACTTTCCTCACCCCATGCATATTTAAAAATTGCTTGAATTTCAAAAAGGGGAGAGCCATAGTAAAAGAAAAAAAGAGCTTCACTAACTATTTGCTGTTGCATTTATCTTCTTCTCATGAAATAAAAGAGCAGAACTGGAATTTTAATCAGCAAGATTATAGGATTTATATTCAGGTGCCGACAGGAAGTGCTCAGAAACTACAAGGCTGCAGATGATTTATGAGGTACCATTCTTTAACAAGTACAAATGCAATTTGTATAGACTAGTGAGAATTATGGCACATAACATTGATTTTAATTGGCTACGTGCTAATTGCATTACCTTAATGAACAATCAGTAGGAGATGGAAAAGTGAAGTGGAAGGATGGTAAATATATAAAGAAATTACATAGAGATAGGAGGAAAAATAACCTTAATCATTCTAATTTGTGGTTGAAAAAATAGTAGTGAGGAACAAAAATTCAAGGGATGGCTCCTTACTTCACTTATGCCTGTCTTTGCTTTGTGGTTATTAAGTGGATTTCAGTGGAGTTACTTCTGAACTGCTCTGATTTATACAAAAGTAGGATCTGGTCCAAAGTTATTCTTTCTCCAGAGCACTGGGGGTGGGAGGAGGATATTGCATTTCATACACAATAATCTTCCTCGTTCTTTGTGTCTGAAGCATCTAAAGGAGCCTAACTCCATTGGAAATCAGTTAAAATCCAGAATCTAATTCCCTTTGGCTCCTTTGTAAGTCCTAACCATTTTTTCTACAAACGAGGTGCAATTCAACCCTGATGTAAATTCATTGAAGCAGGTGTTTTTACATTGGAGCTGAATTTAGCCCAGCATGCTCCAAAACACAAACGAAACAGAAACCCTATAAGTTCAGGTTATATTTAATTCAGAGGTGTCCAGTGCCTTCAGAATTAACTTACCTTTAAACTTGCTGTTATAAAAGTTTCAGATTGATAAATACACTGGAGTCATCTCCTATAAGATTAAAGTACATGGATCAGCCTTTTCACAGCCTGGAGTCAGCACTTTGGGGGTGGGGGGAAGAAAAGAGAGAGACTATCAAGTTAGGATGGGGATGAAGGAGGCGGGGCAAGGGAGATGCAGAAAGAGAGAAGAAGAAAGCAGGAGTTTCTTTGTGAAATTAAAGCTTGTTTAATGTATCCCCAAAAGATGAGAAAGCGTGTGTGTTGTACAGCTTTACAAAGCAGCGTGACTAAGGATCATTTTGAGCTTCCTGTGCTACATGCAACTGCATGCAAGTCCCTTATAGACTAAATTGAGATAGTTCAGCTGGGCCTGAGGGCTTGTGCTTGAATAGTTTATGTGCAATTTATTTAGCTATTTGGTGTATTTTAATTGAACTGAAAAGGGAAACTATTGGGTTAGAACCTAGCCCAGATGCTCTCTCAGGGGCAAAGCCTGCTTTCTTACCTTATATTTGTGCAGTGGAGAAACCACTGATTCCCAACCCAGAATAAAAATCATTACTAGTCATTAACAATAATTAATCATAACCAGCATTTTAAAAACATCCTCCTCACCTGTGTAACTAGTGGTCCCTGAAGATAATATAATTTAAATAATGTTAAGAATCTGGTTTGTTATTTATTTTGATTGTTGCTTTATTTTTGGGTTTTTTGGGTGTTTTTTTCTAGGCAATGGGAATGGGATTTTTTTTTTTCAGTTTCATTTATAGCTAGGATTATCTTTGTTCTCACTTGCTGGGAACCTGATCCAAAACACATAAAAGTAGATGGAAGCTGTCTCACTTTCTTCCCTGCTTATAACAGCTTTGTCAAGGACAAATA
Source organism: Alligator mississippiensis (assembly GCF_030867095.1). Classification (NCBI taxonomy): domain Eukaryota; kingdom Metazoa; phylum Chordata; order Crocodylia; family Alligatoridae; genus Alligator; species Alligator mississippiensis. Next base: position 11,695,219 of record NC_081825.1, on the reverse strand, counting down.
AGGAAGTCTGACTTTAATTCAAAATCCCACATTTTTTAAGTTCTCTGTGGAGGAAAAAAAAAAAAGCTACAACAATCAGGGTAATCTGAGTCATTTTTAATCAAATTTGATTTTCTGTTATGATAGACTGCATACTTTAGAGCGTTTAAAAACAAAAAAAGCCATTTAAAAATGAAAAAGCAAAACATTTAGTTTCAAAAGCATTACAATGGCATGTTTTGACATTGCTAGATTGTTTTCCAGTTTAAATCTAACATATATTTTCTATTAAGTAGACAGGATTTTGCCACACATTTTGATGGAACTATGCATTTCCATGGGATACATTTCCATCATTTTTTTCCTAACCTTTAGTATTGATCCTGTTGCATTAAATGCTTCCCTTTGAGCCCTTAAAACCATCAGCCTCCAGTTAAGTAGATACAAAAACAAATACAATACAGCCTTCTACTGTTTATCCTACTGATTTCTACTCATCTGACAACCATTTTGCTATACTCACATATGGTTTTTGCAGCTGCAAGAACTTACAGTTGTTTCCATTTCTTCAGGTTCACCCGTGCATTTGTGCAATCTTGTCTTGATTAAACTGCAAAATCATTGGAGCAGGACTCCCCATCCTTTCCTTTCCTTTTATTAATTGGTACAAAACCAAATACAGTAGCTATCTGAGTATGGATCCCTCTGGTCCTCATTTTACATTCCACCCTTTTAAAGAAAAAACTAAACTAAACTAAAACAAAAACCCAGAGCAAGTATCAGGAACAGCAGACTTTTTGAATAGTATCCACTCTTAGTGCAGAGAGATGAAACAATTGGGCTAGGGACAGGCATTCAAAAAGCCCAAGCCTGAATTTATTCAATCTCTGCAGGTTAGTCTAACTTGCAGAGATTGAACCAGTTTGCAACTGGATAGACATTCCCTTTTCATTCTCAAAATACAGGTACATGCCTGTAGTGACTCAGGCCAGAAGCCCGGGGCTGCTAGAGCAGCCCTCCCTCCACAGGGAAGCTGAGCTGTGGGCAGGTGGGGGGGCGGGGGAAGGCAGGCCCAAGTAAGGCTGAGGAGGGGTTTAAACCCCAACCTTGGCCTGCAGGGTTTGGAAGGTGAGGGAAGAGGGAGCATGACCAGACCACTGTGTTGGGGGAGGAGGGGAGACCTCTACCTGTGCCAGCAACTCCCTGACAGCAATCCCAGAGGGCAACTCTTCCCCCTTCCTGCCCCTACCCCATTTCCATGGGTGGGGAGGGGGTCTATGTTCAGTGCTGGGGTGGGGTTTTCTCCCTTCTCCTCCCCCCACCACCACCATGGGATGGGGAGGAGCCCTGTATGTGAGGCTGCCTGGCCCAGGAGGGGGGAACTTCCCCCTGCTCTTCCCCTGCCACCATGGGGCAGGGAATGGAGGCTCTGTTCAATGCTGAGAAGTCTTCCCCCTCTCTCTCCTCCCCCCACCCTGCACCACTGTGGGGTGGGGAGGGGAGGTTCTTTGGAGGGCTACCCAGCCTGGTCCAGCCTGACCCAGCCAGGGTGCAGGAAGTGGCTGTAACTGAGCTGCAGCTTCCAAGGTGGCCATGCCCCCACAGCCCGGACTGGCATCGCTCTGCCCCAGTCAAGGCAGCCGCATGATCTAGCCAGGCTGGGCTGCAGGGGCACGGCCACTCCTGGTGGGTGCAGCTCAGTGATGTGGATGCTCAGCCCTGTTAACAGCTTGGCCCAGCCTGGTGCATGTGGCCAGAGGCTGGCCAGGCACTGGGCTAGCTGGGCTGACTTAGAGGCACCATGGGAGCTTGTGGGTCTGCATCCAGTCCCCACAGCTGTGGCTCAGTTACAGCTGTTTCCTGCACTATAGCTGGCCTGGGCCAGGCTGGACCTGGCAGTGTCACAGAAAGCCCCCCCCCCCCCATCCCTGCCCCATGGCAGCAAGGGATGGGGAAAGGAGCAGTAAGGGGAAGAGTACCCCCCCCAGCACTGAATGGAGACCCCCTCCCCACCCCACAGGGAGGGGGGGGGAGGAGTGGGAGGGAAGAGTCCTCCTGTAGGACTGGGCAGCCCTGCAGTGCTCCCTTCCCAAGGGGGGGGGAGGAGGAGTCCCCCTGCATCACTGCACACAGAGCACCCACACTGCCATGGAGGGAGGAAGAGGGGGAAGAGTTCCTCCCAGCACGGGTTACCCAGAGAATTTGGGTGCTCTCCATCCTTGGAGATTTTTAAGACTTGTAAAGCCTTGGCTGGGATGATCTAGTTGGGGATGGTGCTGCTTTGAGCAGGGGAGTGGACTAGATGGCATCCTGAGGTCCCTTCCAACCCTTATTTTCTATAATTCTCTGTGTTGTCTGAGTTGGAGTCTCAGTTTGCTGAGTGATGCTTCCTTATTTCTTGCTTTGCTTCCATCCTCTGAATCAAAGGCACTTCATGTTGAGCTGTACCCAGTGCCAGATGCTCACTCTATATTGGACATGCTTCTCTGAACTCCTCCTAACTTTCTACATTGATGTTGAATGACTCTATACCATTTTTTGCACACATCATGGTACTGCCTGATGGCTAGAGAATAATATTTATGAATTTACTTTTAGAAATTGGCTTGTAGGAAGAGTAAATATAGCATTAGAACAATGGTTCAGGAGAATGGCAAGGGTTAATTGGTTTTTAAAGTCTGTTTGTGGTGAAGATTCAAGTTCTTATCTAAGGGTCCAAAGGTAGCAGATAGACAGGCACATACATCCTGGGAAATTGAAAACATGCAGCAGCATGTTTTCAAGCACTGTTTTCCCTTCGAACTCATAACAAGATAGGAACATGCAGAATTAGCATCAGCTCACAACGATCAGCTGTAAATGGTGGGATCACCAGTTTTGTTAAAATGCAAAAATTAGGAAACCAGGAATGACCAAATAAAATATTGAAATGACTAGATTAAGATGCATGCATGTGATGTGTTTAAAGAAACAAGGGCAGAGCATGGACAGCATAATGACCACAGGAAAGCCAATCAACAGTACCCAGAAATGAAGTGTCATCAGCAGGGATCCTGTTTTTCTCTGATTTAAAAAAAAATCCCCAAGTTTTGGATTAAAAAAGTATCTCCAAACCTATATTTTTCCATGATTAAAATGAAACACCACTAATATAATGGTGTTTCACTTTAATCATGGAAAAAAAATATGGATTTGGGGTTACTTTTATTAATCTGAAAATTGGGGATTTTTTTTAGATCAGAGAAAAACAGGATCCCTGATCATCACAAAGAAGAGAATACAAAAGGAGGAATGTCTGGGCAAGCATTTTGGGCAGAGCATTGACCCCCAAGCTCCAAAGCTACTAACCTCTTGATTCAAGCAAGGATCACCAGGTGGCACTCATGGCCAGATGTACCATCTACCTGTGAAACTCTAGTTCTGGTAAATAGGTAGGACCATGTAGTCATTTTGCTTGCTTTGCTTGCATTAGTCTTATCTGCTATCACTGTGTAACAATAACATTCATGTGTTTTTGAACAGAAAGGGTCATGATCAGTCTTATTCAGAAAGGTTGTGCTTGCTCTGAACAAGGTATCAGGACTAAATCCAGTATAAGCATTGCCATAAAGAGTGACCTTATTTTCTTTAGCTGTCTCGAATCACTCTGTAGAAATTATTCTTGGGGATATGATCTCCTCCCATTCTACTGATATGGCTGAGCCATTGCAACCTCCTCCTCTTGATAGTAATTTCTAAGTGTGTCAGTCTTGCGCATTCCAGCACCTCTATGTTTAGCATTTGGTCTTCCCACTTTATTTTCAGGGTCTTTCTCAGGCATTTCATGTGGAAGCTGTTCAGTCTCCTGGTTTGCCTAGGATATGTAGTCCATGTCTCTGAACCATAAAGCAGGGATGACAGCACTTACATCTTCACCTTAATTGATAGTTTGTTGTTGCTCCATGCACATTTCTGCACTAGTCTGAAATTCTTAAATGCTTTTCCAGTGTTATTTGCCAGTTCAGTCTGAAGGCCAAGATTCCTACTGATTGTAAAGCCTAAGTAGTAAAGGGTGTCAATGACACCAAGAGATTTACCCTCCAGAGTGCTGTCAGCCACTGGTTCTTCTGCCTCTTGGTACATAATCACCGTCTTCTTGAGACTAATTGTCAGCCCAAACCTCTCGCATGACGCAGAAAATCTGCCAAAGAGATTTTGCAGGGAAGGTTCGCTATGAGCAACTAAGTGCATCATTCACAAACAGGAAATCTCTAAGAACCAGCTTTTTCACCTTGCTTTTCCCTCTAAACCTTGCCATGTTGAACAAGCCTCCATCTGGTCCAAAGCTAAATGTCATCATTGCTGTCTTTGAAAGCATGAAGAACCAGAAGTGAAAAGTAGATCTTAAAGAACACAAGGGCTGAGACAGACCCCTGTTTCACCCCGTTGTTGGTTTCAAAAGCATTTGATTTTTTTAATTTTCATACAAAACAGTTGTGGGGAGGGGCAACCCGATTTCTTCAGAATAGTAAAAAGGCCCTGTCTAGCAGTAAAAAAAAAAAAAAAAAAAAAAAAGGCCCTCCAGAACAGTCAAATAAGGCTCTTCAGAATGGTAAAAAGGCCATATCAAAAGCCTTCATCAATTTGATGAAGCCTAGTTGCTAGGTACATAGGTACTAATATTTCTCTGCATTTCTCTTGCAGTTGCTTGACCAAAAGTATTATATCAATGGTGGAGCGTCCCAAGTGAAAATCATATCGACTTACTTAAACTAAAGTTAAATTTAATCTAAAGATCATACTTATGCAGCTATAACATAACAGTGGCTAAAAATAGCCACTTCATAGCTGATATTACATCTAGTTTTCTGCCATAAGCCTGGATTTGACAATTTTTCTCTCCCCCACCCAAATCAATTTCTCTGTAATTTTAATGTGCTCGGTTTCATTTTCGAGTAATACATCAGTAAGAAAACAAACATGAGAAAAAGGCTTACATTTATGGGCAGTCTCTGGGATAATGGACAGCTGGCCAGATATTGGGATTTTTTTCTGGCAAGATTTTTTTTTTGAATGAAAATCATGTTTTCTATTTAAAAAAAAAATACCCAAAATAAACAACCCTCCAGTTTTATGGGGCAGTTTGAAAGAACACACCATGGGTGAACAAGCTGCTCTTTAGTGAATAACCTACAATGAATGAATGCTGGAACAGTGTAACAGTACTGTTGCTGACATAGTCTTCTTTAACTCACATCTGAAGTATGTAAGCCTTTGAAATAGTTAGTTTTGAATTGTTGTCCAAGCTTAGGACCTTGGAGTGATCTGGCCCCCATGACCATGGAAAAAAAAACATGCCCTGTTACCCACAAGGTCTGCATAAACTATTATGCATATCTACAGGCAACTGAAGGAGATTTTCTTTAAAGAGGAAGAAACACCTTTGATTATAATTAACCTCATCAAATTGAATTTTTATCTATTTAATTCCATGAGATCTGCCCTGTGTGTATTTACTGGCTTGTGTTCTTTTATGCTACATTGTTTTACTTTAAAATAATATTGTTCACTTCAACTTTGTTACAAATTACAACCCTTCAGGGGGATTAGTCAGGAGTGTTATGTAATAAACCTAAAAAGAATTGGAGAGAATATCAGCCAGTGATTAATCACACGCAGCTCTCAAATAGAGTTTTCTTTTCCAGTTGCCCACATTTCATGCACAGACTCTAGCCTCCTGAGACGAAGCTAAGTTTATCTGTAGGCTGGCAATAACAATGTACATTGTGGAGGTGAAGAGGAGATAAGCCAAGGCTCTTTATTAAAGTGCTGCAGGCAAAGAGAATACCCTAAAGGAATCGAATCGCTAGTTAAACTGCAATTGGCTTTGCTCAGAAGTACAAAAATAGCCTTCTTGCCTTCCCTTCCCCCAAAACGAAAGACCATTGCATTTGGGAAACAAGGAGCTTTTTCCCAAAGTCAACAAAGGAGAGGTACAGGATTAAATTCAAGTCAAATTAGATTGATCCCAGTGGTACTTCAGAGCTGGATGTAGAGATCTCCTCTTGGTAAATGGCTGTCATGTGTGTGTTTGTGTGGGGGGTGAGGATGGAGGGTCTGTTTTCTGGTTATTAGTCCTGAAATGCTGGTGTTGATCTGTTCCTGTTTGCTGTCAAGCTGCATATAGAACAATTATTTCCATCCTGAGCTGGAGTATTATTTCAAAGAGGACTGCACACAAATGGGACTATGGTCTCTATTCTCAGATGCTCCATTATCTTGATTGTGCAATTAATTTAGGACCTGATTCAAAATACTTTGAAGCACTGGGATTTCAGTGGCTTTTGGAAGAGGTCATTAGGACAGATGTACCTTATGGTTTCTGAGGCAACATACTTATGTCCATATTATTTCTAACGTTATGTTCTCCTCCTCTGTGTTCAGTGACTTCTTTCTTCTCATGCTGCTTATTGTCTGAATTCTAGTAGAGATTTCACGGATTGTGTTTGTGGTACAGGTAACCTGTGCACTGATCTCAGTTTGACATCCCCAAGTGTTAGTACAACAGAAGTAAAAAAATAACTCTAGATGCTCTAAATCTCAGCATTACTCATCCTTAAAATGGGCAGATTACAGTTAATCACAGTTAATACAGAGATAAAATGTAGTTTAATTACTTTTAATTCAAGCATAATGCATCACAAAATCATTTTATAATCATTGGGAAAGCATTTGTAACCAAATTCAAGACAAGTCTGAATTTAAGATGACCCCAATAATTAGACTGCATTACAAATTTTGAATATGTATACATTTGTTATAATTTCCTATGTGTAGAATCTAACTGCAGAATTATCTTTAAATTCATCCCCACCACCCACCACCACCATTGCAGCAGGGAGGCAGGTCGAGAGGGAACCAAGCAGCTTGTCCCATGCCACCTGTCTGCCTCCACCACTTGCCCCCTGTTGCCTGCCCCTGTGCCTGTGCACCACAGTGCCTGCCCTTCCCATGGTGCCTGCCCCCCTTGCCCACTTCCCACTTGCCCCACCATGCCTGCACCCCCTAGGCAACTTCCCCCCACCTTGCCTGCCCCCTCCCTCCACTGCCACTGATAGCAAGTGAAAGCAGTGGCAGGTGAGGGAGTGGGCAGGGAGTGGGAAAGATGGAGCGGGGGGTGGGGGGGAGGACGGACGACAGGCACCAGATATTGTGGCTCCAATCCTAATCCTGGATCAGGGCTGGAGTTGGAGTTAAAGCCCCAGGAGCTGCCAATACCCCCCCCCCCACCCATTCTTGTACTCAGTGCCAAGATGAGGGGCTTTCTTTCCCCATATTAAATGGGAGGGAGGGGGGGGGGGGCTCATCTTAGATTCAAGTAAATATGATAGTACTAAGGTTTACATTTTAGGCGGGGATACTTCACCTTGGGTGGAAACCAGGCATAGCGTCTTCACAAGCATTTTCCTTTGGGCAAATTGCATTTTAATATTGAAATAAGCCTTTAAAAGAAGAAAAAAAAATGTTTCTCCACTTTCTCTCCTGTTCTACCCCTTGTTAAAATCCTATTTGGTTTGGGGGGGGGGGGGGGTTAAGTATCCAGATACTTAAACATTTATTTTCTACTTTGTATAAATTAAAGCAAAGCCTCTATTTCACTTCTGATTAATGTATATTGAAGAGAAAATGATTGCCTTTTTTTTTATCTCCTTTGATCCTGTTTGGTACTATTTCTGACTGACACACATGAAAGGATAAAAACGGAATTTAAAAAGCGCATAATAATATTTTAATCCATGCATTTCAGTTAAAAATTAAAATGAATGAAACAATAACCTTTAATATAAAGACAATGTGCACATGTCACTGTTAAATTCTTTGTGGGACTGTGATTAGTAAGAAAGACTCGTACAAGAGTGTGGCAGTCCCTGGACTTGTAAACTTTCAGTCACTGTGCTGCACAAAATAGAGATCTGGAATGCAGCGAGACTGGTGATAAAACCTCAGTTCTTTTGCTTGAGCTAAAGGAGAAGATTTGCTAGCTGTTACAGAGGAGGATCTATCACATGCACTTACCAGATGCTGATGCTATTCTGTTGAATGCAGTGTTATGCAGGAACAGTAGTTTGATGTTCATAAGATCATGCTCACTTGGTTTCTTTCTCTACCTTTTAACTTAATTCAAGGGCATCCTCCCAAATTGAATCTGGAAAAGAAAGGAAAGGTACCACATGTTCTGGTGTACAAAATGCATCTTTCCTCCACAAAAAGGAGGTCTAAATTAAGGCATGCCTTATAAAGCAAAACTACCAAATGGAAAATTACTGAGATCATTGGAATAAAAATGGAGAAGAATTCAATCAAATCTGTTTAAAATGTTTCCTTGTGGTTTTATCTTTGGGGGGGGGGGGGGGATTGAGGAGGAAATCCATTTTATGCACAGGTGCATCCTATACATCAGAAAATATACAATATGGTCATTTTTTATAGATATTAGGCTTTCTGTATTTTTATTTTTCACCTTTTATCTAAGATGTATGGATGAACTGGGAAGGGACCAGATCCCTTTTAAGATCTATTCAGTCTCTATGTTCTATTATTTTACAAATCTAGGAAAGAATCTTGTGCTGGAACCTCAGTCTAGAAAAAAATACCTGGATCAGATGAAAGATGCATCCAGATCGCTATTATTTTTCTGACAGAGTCTAGTCCCAGGTACTTTGGAAAAATCCTAAGGACCACACAGTAAGCAATGTGGTATAATTTGCCTCTAGATAGATCTCACCCTAATTTGTGATAAAATTAAAAGAAAAAATCCAAGACAGTCAGAAGACCAAAGCTATACACAAGTTCCAAAGAAGCTTTGGGGACTACATAGAAAAAAGTGACTTCTGGGATAAGGTAATGACTGGGATACTGAGCTTAACCCATAGGTTGAATAGTAACGTGGACAGTGGGGCACCTGGGTTTAAGGCCTGCTTGTGTGTGACTCTTGTCTAATCACATAGGAATAGATTTGCAAAGGGCTTAAGGTTCAAAAAGCCAAACCTGTGTTTCTCTAAACTCCAGGACAGATGGTGCTTAGGTCTTCTTCATTAAAGGTGGAGTTGAAAGCTCTGCTTCTGGGATGACCTCAAAGTAATTCAGTTTGGACAGTGTTAAGGAGCTCAGCACCTTATTCAAACCTGAACCTTTCCAGCCAGTATTCCTGGAAACAGTGACGGCATGTAGGAAGTGCACGTGCAAACCCTGAGAGTGCTGGTGCACCCCTGACAGCAGCATTCCTGGGGGGGGGGGGGGAGACAGGCAAGAATGCTGGTGCCCCCCTGAGAGCACCAGCCAGGGTGTACATCAGGAGAAGTGGTCCCCCCGTGGCTGATCCCACTAACCCAGAAGTGCCAGTGGCACTCCACAGCCAGTTGCGGGTCACTGGAACCCACCCCCAGTCACTGACTGTCCACTGGGGGGCAAGTGCCCCCCCTGACTCAGGAGGCACCAGTCACCCATGCCTGGAAAAAGTGTTCCTCTGCATCTACAATCCTGCAGGTGATCTCAGAGGACACCTAAACAATTAGGTTTGACACAGAAAGTAGCTAGAGGAGGAAATTTTCTTCCCACTTTATATCCAATTACAAGTGGGCAAGACATGAGTAGCCTGGATACATTCCTTATTGTCCCTGAGGGTATTTGAACCAATCTTTCTAGAGAGTGCCCTGACAACCAGGATACAGAATCATGCTCACACTTATTTTCTTGGAATGTATATTTAATGGATATTTAATTATTCCATGAAATGAAGAATAGGGAGGAAGGGAAAGTCCACACCCTGGAACATCACATAGTTGATGGTTAAGGTTCCCTCTCTGGGGAGGTGAGGATTTGTACCCCATCGTGCAGGTGAAGGAATTAAAGTCCAATCTGACCCATCCTGAGGTTGCTCTATAATGACTGAGCTATTGGAGCAGGTCTGAAATAGTGATGGCAGATTCTACTGTAGAGGTGAGGGCCTGGATTAAAAAAGAGACCTAATGGTGGCAGTGCTGTGCAGTGTCTCACTTAATATCTTTCCTTTAACACATTCTCAGCACTGTAGTATTTACAGAAGAATACACATGCTACATGCTGGTGACCACAGGTCAAGTAGGCAAGCAATGCTTTGATATCTTTAAAACAATAATCAGTGAACTGTTAAGCATGAGCAATCAATGGTTTGACCCCCTCAATGCATATCTTTATTTCCACTGAAGCTAATGACAGTAGCAATTACTTAGCAATATTCAGGATCAAACACTATATTTCAGTTCTGTTTTGGATCTCTATAAAATATGTGTTTGTGGTTTTATTTCTTTAAATAAACAACAGTATGGATAGTTTGCCCTCTTAGCCTCTGAACATTGCTTGATTTGTCTACAGATAGTACTGTCATTTTACACAAGGCCACCAGATAAAACCTGACAATCTTGTATTGAGTATGAAATTATTCATATTCTTCTAGATTTTACTGATTCTTGATGCCATCATCCTTTTCCCTTTACATATGTATTGGCTTCTCCAGTGAGGTGCCTGAATCAAAGAACAGGACTTGTACTAGAATGGAAGACATGATCCTGCATACCAAAGGTTTAGCTTTGTGCAACTCTACTGCTCTCAGGACAGCAAGGTAACATTTCTAGTCATGTAAACAGAAAAATAATCAGGCCTTGAGTCTTTTACTTGGAAAGCCCAGAGATCTGAGTTTCATGAATAATGTTATACGCTTCTAGAAGGGTTGAAGTGTTGCTGTAGCTGTGTTGGTCCAGGAAATATCATAGAAGCAAGGTGGGGGTGAGGGGTGATATTTTATTGGACGAAATATATAGATGGCAGAGGTGTTACACAAGCTTACTATGGTGGAAGTTTGTCTAACTTTTATCCCAACCAAACAGTCAGTTTAATAAAAAATATCATCAAAACACCCGTATTTGTTTAGCTCTTGAAATGTTTCATCTTACAAAATGACTTACCAGTTTCTTGTCCCCTTTGCTACGTTGTTTCATCCTGTCCACATTATGATTATCTTCTTTAATTACCTTCTCTCTCCTTATACTGGTCCGTGTGCATTAGTAGGTGTGTTGCCAGCAGATTGGGGGAAGTGGTTATTCCCCTGTGTTCAGGACTGCTGTGGCCACATCTGGAGTACTGTGTTAAGTTATGAGTTCCCCACTACAGAAAGGATGTGGACAAATTGGAGACAGTCCAGTCAAGGGCAACAGAATGATTAGGGACTGGAGCACATAACTTATAAGGAGAGGCTGAGGGAACTGGGCTTATTTAGTGTAAGAAGAGGAGACTGAGAGGGGATTTAATAGTAGCCTTCAACTACCTGAAGTGGGGATCCAAAGAGGATGGAGCTGGACTGTTCTCAGTGGTGGCAGATGACAGAACAAGGAGCAGTGGGCTCCAGTTGCAGCAAGGGAAGTTTAAGTTAGATATTAAAAAGAACTTTCTCACAAGGAAGGTGGTAAAACACTGGAAGAGGTTACCCAGAGAGGTGGTGGCATCTCCATCCTTGGAGGTTTTTAAGACCCAGGTGGACAAAGTCTTGGCTGGGATGATCTAGTTGGGGGTGGTCCTACTTGAGCAGGGGTTTGGAGTAGATGATCTCCTGAGGGCCCTCCCAACCCTAATTTTCTATGATTCTATGATTTTCAGGCTATAAGCTTTCATGAACAAGACCTCATTTCACCTGATCCTGTAACATCTGATGAAGTTCACTCTTGCTGATGAAAGCATATGCTTCTCTGATTCAATTAATCTATAAGGTGCATCTCTACCCTGCCTTCTGCCTGACTTCAGACTAACACAGCTAACTACCTCTCTCTATTCGGGGAATATAGAGCTTGTGAAGGCATGTATATTATAATTGGTTCATACAAGCCCAAGCTGAAAGGGCCAGAGGGGCTTCACAGATCCATTCGGCTCCAGACAAGAAACTGCCAAGGTAGTGTAGGACATTTCCATTGTGTCTACCCATCATATGTTTGCTACCAGACAAACTTCCTATTTAGATTTCTTAAAATGGAGCAGAACTGTACTTCTTAAACAATCCTGCTAACTTCACTGGGGGCTAGTTGAGAAGCAAGGCACTCCTTGGCATCACTAACCTAGTTTCAGTTTCATAGTTGATAGGGTCAGAAGGGACCTGAGCAGATCATCAAGTCCGACCCCCTGCCATGGCAGGAAAGAGTGCTGGGGTCAAATGACCCCAGCAAGGTATCTATCTAGCCTCGTTTTGAAGACCCCCAGGGTAGGAGCAAGCACCACTTCCCTTGGAAGTTGGTTCCAGGTCCTAACCTCCCTGACTGTCAAGTAGTGCCTCCTGATGTCTAGTCTGAATCTACTCTCCGTCAACTTATGGCCTATATTCCTTGTTACTCCCAATAGTGCTCGGGGGAACAGGGACTCTCTCATTGCCTGCTGGTCCCCCTTGGCCAGTTTATGGATGGCTACCAGATCCCCTCTCAGCCTTCTCTTGTGGAGGCTGAACAGGTTCAGGTCCCTTAGCCTCTCATTGTAGGGCCTGCCCTCCTGCCCCCTGACCATGCAAGCGGCCCTCCTCTGGCCCCTCTCAATGCTGTCCACATCCCTCCTGAAGTGCGGTGCCCAGAACTAGATGCAGTACTTCAACTGTGTCCTGACCAGTGTCGCATAGAGGGGGAGGATCACCTCCTTGGACCTGCTCGTGATGCATCTGTGGATGCATGACAAGGTGTGGTTGGCCTTCCTGCCCATGTCCCCACATTGGCAGCCCATATTCATCGTGGAGTCTATAATGACTCCAAGATCCTTTTCTGCCTCTGCACTGACAAGAAGGGAGTTCCCCAGCCTGTAGGTATGCTGCTGGTTTTTTCCTCCCCAGGTGCTGTACCTTGCACTTGTCAGTATTGAATCCCATCTTATTCTCATCTGCCCACCTCTGTAGCCTGTCCAGATCCAATTGCAGCCTGTCCCTCCCTTCTAGCATGCCTACTTCTCCCAACATCTTAGTGTCATCTGTGAATTTGAACAAGTTGTTTTTTACCCTCTCATTCAAGTTGCTGATGAAGATGTTGAACAGTGTGGGCCTGAGGACTGAGCCCTCGGGGACCCCACTGCCCACATTCCTCCAGGTTGAAAATGACCCGTCCACCACCACTGTCTGGGTGCAGCCCTCCAGCCAATTGGTGACCCAACTGACTGTGTAGGCATCGGCACCACAATCTCCTAATTTTTTAATGAGAATGGGGTGAGAGACAGTGTCAAAGGCTTTCCTAAAGTCCAGAAAGACTGTGTCCACCATGACACCTGCGTCCAAGGATTTTGAGACCTGGTTATAGTGGTAACTAGTGTTACCATAGGTCCAGGTTTTCCCAGACATGTCCTCTTTTTGGATCCTCCAATCTCTGTCCAGGCATTTTATTTTTAAATATGATCAGATGCCCAGTATTTTGGTCACTTCAGCTTCAAAAATGTTTCCATCTTGCCCTAGCAAGGAACTGCTTGGACCTGGGAGGGTGCATGGGGAAGGCGATTGGAGGAAGGGCACACACACACACGGCCAGCATGCAGCCAGGCATGGTGGTGAAAGCAGCCCCAGTAGCTGGATGCAGGTAAGTCTGTGGGTGGGAAGAGTTGGGGGACCAGGGCTTGGGGGGGGGGGGAGTGGGTCTGATTTGGGGGGGAAATATGTTTGTTGTATGTGAAAAAGTAGGATATTTGCTTGCCAGCTGTTGACATCTGGAAGACTGAAGGTGTGATCTTAAGCACCTTGTGCAGCACTTAAGTCTTGTTGTCTTATGAAGCAGCTCAACAGCCCAGGCAGGAATGGAGCTAGGATTTGGAAAAGTGGGGTGTAGGTGTGTAGTACATTATCAAATACCTCAACACATTTTTCTCCAATTAAAAATAAACTGGAAATTTTACTAATATACTAGGGGCCCTGAGCTAAATACCTGGTCTAATCTCCTCTGCAAGCTAGATGTCATATCTGTAGAAACATTTGCAGTACAATCTGAAGTCAGATTGATTTGATTTTGTAGGTCAGAGTGGGTAAAAAGGTAATAAGTCTACTAGATAATTTGAATTTATAATATTCCTATTTCTTGTCAATGAATCATTTATTCAGTTTAAGATCCAAGCAAAAACAAATATAATTGAGTTTGGTGGGGGCTGACTGCCAGCTCTAGGGTGGGGAAGACACCTGGTGCCAGAGGTGTACAGCTGTTACCTCCCCTCCCCCGCCAACGACTGGCCATCAACAGAACTTCTCCCTGCACCCCACCATTTGGGTCCTTCAGATAAATCCCCATGGCCCCAAAGTGCCCCTCACTGCTCTTTATACATTGCCTCTGCCACCTCATATGCCCCCGGCTCCAATCCATTCCTTATTATCCTGCATATTCCCCACACTCAGTCCCACCACGTTATAACCCAAGCCCCATCAGGCCTGACCACCTCCCTCATGCCCCATTGAGTCTCACCCTGCCTCCATGGATCCATTGCACTCTGTAGAGACTCTTTTCTGTCCCACATAACCCAACTGACCCCTCATCATCCCCTCACACCCAAGTGAGTCCTCCCCTACTACCCTGAGCACCTGTATATCACTGCAGGGATATTCATACTTGGTCTCTAATCTAGCATGATCTTCTCTTACTACTTCAGCTACTCCAGGAATTGAATCTTGATTGATTCTTACTGAATGGCTAAACCATTATTCTTGCCTTTTCTTTCTTTTGTTTCCAGAAGAGACTAGGCGCCAAATGCTGTAGAACAATATGGAATAGGAACCCTGATTTATGATTTCACTTCTAATGGCATAAACCAATTGCTTTCTTTATCATTCAACAGGACCGAAGAAAACCATTGAACGCCATCTATTCTTCTGAAACCTATTTATTTAGTTTGGTCTTTTTACTGGTCCTATATTTCCTGTTTATTATCAGTTATTTATGCACTGTTCACCTTTTAGGAATTTTTAAAGGTGACCCATAATATCATACTCTCATAGTGTGAATCCAGATCCCCCCCATATGCTATTATATTGGAAAATACCACTGAGAATGCTTGTACAGACAATTGCCATTACAACAAAACTTGGGAAGAACAATGATCAAAAAACAACAGTTCCTCTGGGTTTCTCCATAAGTTGAAAACCAGATGATGATCCTTATAAAAGCTGTTGCTACTTGGAATTACTATAGATTCATAGATCTTAGATTCATAGATTCATAGATGTTAGGGTCGGAAGGGACCTCAATAGATCATCGAGTCCGACCCCCTGCATAGGCAGGAAAGAGTGCTGGGTCTAGATGACCCCAGCTAGATGCTTATCTAACCTCCTCTTGAAGACCCCCAGGGTAGGGGAGAGCACCACCTCCCTTGGGAGCCCGTTCCAGACCTTGGCCAATCGAACTGTGAAGAAGTTCTTCCTAATGACCAGTCTAAATCTGCTCTCTGCTACCTTGTGGCCATTATTTCTTGTAACCCCTGGGGGCGCCTTGGTGAGTAAATCCTCACCAATTCCCTTCTGTGCCCCCGTGATGAACTTATAGGCAGCCACAAGGTCGCCTCTCAACCTTCTCTTGCGGAGGCTGAAAAGGTCCAGGTTCTCTACTCTCTCCTGCTTGGTCTGCAGGCCCTTAACCATACGAGTGGCCCTTCTCTGGACCCTCTCCAGGTTTTCGTATCCCTCTTGAAGTGCGGAGCTCAGAATTGCACGCAGTACTCCAACTGCGGTCTGGCCAGCGCCCGATAGAGGGGAAGTATCACCTCCTTGGAACTATTCATCATGCATCTGCTGTTGCACGACAAAGTGCCATTGGCTTTTCTGATGGCTTCGTCATACTACTGACTCATGTTCATCTTGGAGTCCACTAGGACTCCAAGATCCCTCTCCACTTCTGTGCCACCCGGCAGGTCATTCCCTAAGCTGTAGGTGTGCTGGACATTTTTCCTCCCTAGGTGCAGCACTTTTCATTTCTCCTTGTTGAACTGCATCCTGTTGTTTTCTGCCCACTTGTCCAACTTGTCCAGGTCTGCCTGCAGCTGTTCCCTGCCCTCCGGTGTGTCCACTTCTCCCCATAGATTTGTGTCATCCGCAAACTTGGACAGAGTACATTTCACTCCCTCGTCCAAGTCACTGATGAAGACATTAAAGAGTATCGGTCCAAGGACCGAGCCCTACGGGACCCCACTGCCCACACCCTTCCAGGTCGAAACCGACCCATCCACCACGGATCTCTGGGTGCAACCCTCTAGCCAATTCACCACCCACCGGACTGTGTAGTCATCCAAGTCACAGCCTCTTAACTTGTTCACCAGTATGGGGTGGGATACCGTATCGAAGGCCTTCCTGAAGTCTAAGTATATGACATCCACCCCTCCTCCTGTGTCCAGGCGTTTCATAACCTGGTCATAAAAAGAGACTAGATTGGTCAGGCATGATCTGCCTGCCACGAACCCATGCTGGTTTCCCCTCAACATAATTTGTCCTGCCAGGCTCTCGCAAATGTGAGCCTTGATAATTTTTTCAAAGACTTTGCCAAGGATGGAGGTGAGACTGACTGGCCTATAGTTCCCCGGGTCCTCCTTCCTCCCCTTCTTGAAAATGGGGACCACATTGGCCCTTTTCCAGTCCTCTGGGACTTGGCCGGAGTATCATGGCACCATGCCGCTGTCACTACACAAGACGTTAACTGTGCAGTAGCCTAATACTACTGCACAATAGCCAGGGTCAATGCGTAAGGGGTGCATGCAGGTGCACATGCACCTCCTGAGCATGGTGGTGCACCCTTTGGAAAAAGGTGCCACTGACACTGTCAGTGGCATCTGTGAACAGTTGCCACTTACCACCCCACTGCTAACGCCACCAGCAGCATCTGTGGGCCATCCATGATTGTCCGCAGCCACTGCCACCACCGATGCTGGCAGTGCCTGTGGGTGGTCGCCGACCCTTGGTTGGTACTTGCCATCCTTCCCCCCTGTTGCTGACACTGCCAGCGGTGTCTGTGGCAGCTCTGCACTTACCACTGCCATGCTTCCACTGCTGCCACCATGCTCCCACCACCGCCGGCACAGCCATGCACCCCCCAGCTGCCGGGGGCATGTGCCGCTCATGACAGTAGCATTGCATGGCAAAAACTATCATGAGACACTACTGCACAGTCGTATTAGGCTATTGTGCAGTAGCATCATGAAAAAGACATTCATCAGTGATACTGTGCAGGAACTTGGGTTACTGTACAGACATTTGGTACTTGCTTATATATTTAAGTTCATTTACTAAAGTATAAACAAGTACTAAATGACTGCATAGGAATGACTGCACAGTCAGTGTCTCCTGTAGATGCAGCCACTGGCACTTTAACTCCTGTCTCATCCAGCTAAGTTCTAAATGGTACATCAGTTAACATGCTGGTAGCTAATGGGCATATCTACGCAAGATGGTACATTGCCCTAGTGATAAACTACAGTGACGTAGCATCAGCAGGCAAAAACTATGACGCCGGCAGTATGGTGACATAGCATCTACAAATAACTGTGCCACTAGGACTGCACCATACCAGCAGGTACTTTGCAGTCATTTAGTACTTGCAAGTACTAAATGACTGTGCAGTACCAAATGCGGAGTCAAGGGCATGTGTGGACACACCCACTGTATATGTCCCAAGAGATTTGGGACAATGGGGATTGTGAAAATAAAGGACCTAGAGATCCAAGTCCCAGAGCCTGTGAGCCTGAATCACATTCACCATACCTGAGACCAATCCCTCTCCTAATAGTTAAATATTTTTTAATTGTATCAACAGAAAGCCAAGCACCTCACCCATTCACTGAACCACTTGATTGAAGTACTTTCCTTTCAGAAGCCTTATTAAGGAACATGTTCTGTGTAACTATATTGTGTGTCTTGATTTCTCACATAATCAATGAGGTCTCCAGTGAAAAAAGACAAATGCTCCTTATTTCCTGTATGAGGTTTTTGGATTAAAACTTTGGACAGCTTGGAAATATTCTAAGAGACTGTTTAAATGCCAGTTGCAAATTATCTGGCTGTCTTTTCTACTCTGTCATGTGTTCTCCCTGCAATCCCAGAGCTTAGCAAGTTCATGCTGTTTCAAGAGGTAAGTCCCTGTATTATCTGAAAATGGTTCATTTTTTATTTCCTCTAGTTATTACAGCTTGTTGCTAGAAGCCTTTTCAAACAGAAAACATTTGCATATTTAGTCCCAGATTCAGGGAAGCTTAGGTTTTAGCAATCACTTGAGTCCCATTGGGACTCATGAACATTACTAATTGCAATTCTGATCAGCGATCATGAATTGTGGCCTCATATGAGCTAAATACCCAGTCTAATCTCCTCTACAAGCCAGATGTCATATCTGTAGAAACATTTGCAGTACAATCTAAAGTCAGGCCATTTTATAGGTAAGAGTGGGAAAAAGCTAACAAGTCTACTAGATAATTTTAATTTAACATTTTCCTATTTCTTGTCAATGAATCATTTATTAACTAATCCTGATTTCCATTATATTTATTCATAAGTATTTGCATAATATTGTGGAAGCATACTTTTCAGATTATATTCTATTTTCCTTCTGGTTCTTGTCTTTGTAAAGTGGTTTATGTTTAGTTATTTTTTATTTGTCTGGTGAAGCTGGTCTTGAAAGTCATATGCTGTTGTATCCGTTCCAAGAATGGATGACTGACACATTTTAAGCTGGAAACTACGACCCAGTTCAAATGAGAAAAACTTATGCAGAAGTTTAAATGCCCGAGTAGCTCTTTACACACATGTATAAGCAAATTACGCAAGTCAGGCTCATTTTGAAGAGCAGAGAATGGATAGATACTTTCTGGCATACATTGTGTGATACATAATCTGTTCTGATGTGTAAAATATACAAATATTGTTAGAATACTTTTTTAAGATAGATGGTCCAAACAACTGATCACGCAATCCTTTGTTACATGATTTACCAAATGCTCAAATCATGAGCGAGACCTTATAAGGGAGGATAAGGCAAGATGCGGCGTTTATTGATTAAGCGCTTAACACACGCGCACACACACACACACACACCCAGATTTCTGTTCTGTGCTGGTATACATTACCAGTCTTATCAGTGCTCAGATCAACTTAGTGGCCAACCAAGTTGATCATGAGTAGGGAGCCGGGCTCCTGCCGGTCCATCTCGTCAGATGAACCGATGCTCCGGGATGACCAAGACCCAAAATCGATACATCTTGCCCCATCTTTTCTAGCCTTGTCAATTCATCTAGTCCTCTGGGCTTTTGCTGTGCTATCACTGTGTTCTTCCTCGACGGTCAATGGCCGTTGTTCTGTTGCTGTTCTGGGGCAGATTCTTCTTGTTTTGGTCTCTTATCTGTCTGCATTCTTCAGCCAGTCGCCAGCTGATGTTTTCTTTTTTCATAGACGGATTCTCACCCATTCGCTCACACATACAGCATACAAAGGTCGAACACTTATGTCAAGTATACAGCAATACAAAATTGAGTTTCTTAAGGCAATGCAAAACTCAAGGAAATACATAAGATTAAAAGCAAAATGCAAAAAGTCTACATGTATAACACCTTTCTCAATAAAATATGTCTTTTCAGTGAAACAGAATGCTTCTCAAAAACCTGCAGTTTTCTTTCATTCCTTTGGGGTTATGTAACAACTTTTCAACAAAACAAAATCAGAAACTAAAAATAAACCACCTGTCCTTTTCCTTTTTCTTTTTTGTCTTCTAGTATTTGTTAACAGAACTCTGAAAAAATATATCAACAAAATGAAGCAAAATACTGCATTTCCCAATGAGTTTGGTGTATGAATCTTTTACATAACATATGCACCCTGCATAACCTATCAGATTTTCTGGAGGAAACAATTGCAGTCCTTCTATTTTCAAAATGCTCCTCCTGTTTGTTATTCCCAAGTTGTACTCTCAAATACCTATTAACACTATGGTTTCTGAATTACTTTTCCATTCCTAAAGAAAAATTACTTTGGATGAGATTGTCATTTTATAATCTGTCCTAAGTAGATTGAAGTACTTACATAGGTCACTCCAGCAGAATAACAGAGAACAAATTATCTATCTGAATCATGGCTTTCCTTTTTATTCCTATGTACATCATGTACTTACTACCTTTTCTTGGAGTATTACATTTGTTTCTGTGCATCCAAGCCAGCTACTTCAACCTGCATGGGAAGAATAGGAAGTAGAAGAAAGGGTTCCTCATACTGTCTGTGCCTCTTCACCCTACTTGCTTGCCACATGGAGTATAAGATAAGTAACATACTGAACTGTAAGCTAGGAAGCAAACAGAGTTGGGAGGGGAATCATCATTCAACACTATCATAGTAATAAGAGATGATGTAAAGAGCTGTTTAGAAAAAAAACAAAAAAAACATTTGCATTGGTCTTTTAAAACTTAGGAACTATGATACATATTCTATGACCATGGTCTATTGACACTTTTTCTAAATCTAATTACTTTCATATATATAGAAGCACAAGTTTCAAAACACAGAACTCATCACAATCGGTGTATCTACATGAGATGCTAACTGCACAGTAACCTAATAACACAGTGCAGTAGTGTGCAGGGCAAAAACCATACTAATATGCTATTGAGTGGTAGTATTAGGCTACTGTGCAGTTAGCATGACAAAAAAAAAAGTCATGCGCCAGTGCTACTGTGCAGTAGTGTGAGTTACTGCATATTGATTTGGTACTTGGTTAGCTAAGTCCTAAACTTAATGCACAGCAACTACGGCACATTAATGAACATGTAGAGCCAGTAAAAAACAAGTTGTTTTAAATATTATTCTTCACATGAGTTTCTCATATTTCCTCCCAATGCTTCTTCTCATCAATGAGATTTATCTCTGCTCCTGCATGCAAAGTTAGAAACACTTAAAAAAAAATCTTTTACAGATGATTTACTTCTAGCTGCTGCAGAAATTAGGTAATTAAATATTGAATGGCAAAAAAAGATATTTCTTTTAGTTTTGTTCAGTTTTGATTTAACACATAAATAGTAACATCATAGGAAAACAATGTGTCCTTTGTTTCTCTTTGCCTCCTACCATTTGTTTCAGGATGTACTGTGTTTTGTAATATGCTTCAATTATACTATTATAGCTAATTTTTTCTGATTTGTCTCTGACTGTCAAAACCCAAAGAGATCAATTATGTATTTACAGCTTTTGTTGGAATCAGTCATCCAATAACTATTTATATGAACCAATAGCATATCTTGTGCCTAAATGAATGGCCTGAAATCTTAGAGAAAACATGTATGAGGATGGCAAGTTCAAGGAAAGTTGCTATGTTTCGGAAGTTTGTATTAATACCATCACATTTTACAAGACAAACTAAATATTTCCAAGGATACATGAGAAGGAAGACATTTTAATTCTGTAATGTGCATCCTTTCTAAAGTCCCAAGATGACACTAGGGTGCTGCTACAGATGCTGACCTTGTAAGAGTTCATAAAACTGAAGTTATGATTATATATGTTCATTATGATAACCATAGTGTCTTGACTGAACTCCAATTAGAATAATTTCTGACTTTAAAAACTCCCACCGCAATTTCTAATTCACGTAATGTTCCTCTGTCATGAACTGACTTAAGTTCTTATGGTAGTGTAAGAGTGATGTTGTAGCTGTGATGGTCCAGAAAGTGTGAGAGATATAAGGATTTCTTAAGGTGGCATATTTTATTGCACCAACAGTGTAGTTGAGATAAAGTTAGATGCTTGAGGGTCACATAACCAGATAGCATGCCAGAGTCTTGTTAATTATCAGCATTAACTACACAAATCACTTCACCGACTATGAACGGCCATGCACCCTGACCCAAATTACAAATGGGTCCCTGGCATGCTAACTAGTTATGCAACCTCTGAGCATGTTTTTTTTCCGAATCTTCAAAGTTGATCCAATAAAATATACCACCCTAAAAAATCTTTGCCTCTTGCTTAAATTATTATATTATATTATGTATGATGTTATCTGTTACATAACACAGACCATAATGTTAAGCTCCAGGGTGAGTGAACTGAGTTTTATGCGCTCTCCCTGTTGTTATTGTTTGTAATGCAATAGTATGTCTCTATCTAGTCTCGCAGGCCTCAGTGCTCTATAATAACCTTAACTACCAGCTTTTATCTCCTTCTGTCTTGAGCAATGTCCTTCCATCTTGTTGCATCTTTGCCTGTCCCTTCCAAATCAGTTTTCATGGTATCTTCCCATCGCTGCCTTGGTGTACCTTGAAGTCTGATACTCTCCACATCAGCTTCCAAAATCTTCCTCATATGCATTCTCTCATTGTTTTTCATGATATGCCCTGCCCATGTCATTCTCTGTGTTCTTATCTTGCTCAAAAAAATATCTTTAGTAAAGGTCCATGATCTCTTTATTATGTCTTTTCCTCCAGGGCTGTGCAAAGCTTCGGTTGCCAATTTGATTCAGAGATTTGGTCCAATTTGCGGGCTGAATCTCGGAATCCAAAACAGATTGGGAGACCCATTAAAATATTTGCAAAATATATTATCTATATTAAAATTAAATTCAAAGCATCTGAATCTATTTGGAAACATTTTAAAAAAGAGTCAGAAATTCAGATCAGGTGGGGAAAGGTAGGCACAGCTGGGCAGCTGCAGGTTTTCCCGCAGCTCCTCCAGCTGTTCCTGCCTCTACCTGGGCAGTGGGAACCGCAGGAGAAGCCCCCATGGCTGCCCTGCCTGGCCCCAGGCTCCCAGAATTTAAAAAAGAAAAAGCCCCGCACTTATCGGCTGTAGCAGTCACCCAGAGCCTGGCAGTGCTCAGCCCCAGTGGCCCCAGCTCCCAGACAGCTCCTTGTCTTATAACAGCATACATGGAAATCTCACTAAACACATTATCTACCATTAAACTGCTGTCAAAAGCAGCATGTGCTCAGCAATGGAAACCAACTATGAAGTTGATTAAATGCAACCAGAACTAAGCATTACTATAAAACCCGTGGGCAAAAATGCTGATGGGAACCTTTACTCTTTCCTTTTTTTTTTCTTTTTTCTTTGTGGCCCTTATAAAAACCCAAAAAACAGGCAGGTGTTCCCTCCTCAGGAAACTGGCACCAGACCTAGATATACTTCAATACCAGGCCAGCACTGGGAGGGCCAGAGACAGCCCTGGCACCATCTCCTTGGTGCCAAAAATGCTGCATTCGCTATTGCTGATGGGAACCTTTTTTAATTTTTTTAATTTTTTTTTTTTTACCAATTCTGTTTAAAACACACTTATCGCCAGTTGTACTTTTCTCTGAACCTAACCTGTATAAAATGAACTGTGCCAAACAGGACATTTTATCCTACCTTTAACTCTCCTATGAAATATGAACTTTCATTTCTACCTGGGAGAACTTCACGATCTTTTCTTCTATGCCTGAAAAAGGGTGCTTGTGCCTGAAAATAATAATTGTTATTATTTTGCAAAATTCTAGTTGGTCTAATAAAAGATATCACCTCTACCATGAGTTATGATTACTGTTGCCTCTAGAACAACATGGCTACACCCTGGACATCTGACACTTATCACCCTACCCTTACAAAGCTATGCGTATTGAGCATCCTTGTTTTACCAAGACTTCCTATCATAGAAACAACTGCATAACAAAAACATACAACTACATATATTAAACCCTTAAACAACATGCATCAACTTTCCACAAATAAACCCTTACAGAAATCTTTTTTTCATACAGAACCCCATGAAAAACTGTTATCTCAATAACTACATGAAACTCTCTGCCTCTCCCATCAGTCCTCTCTGTTGGTTTAGTAAAACAAGTGCACCCAAGTCCTTTTTCCTCCACTTCTTCTCAGCCTCTTCCTCTCCAATCTCTTCCTTGCCCCAGTCAATGTAGTATTTCAGTTCGTTCAGCCCCAGCTTCAGGCACTCTCTTTCAGTGAAAGCAACCCCCTTAAACACCCAGGAGTTTCTTACTTTAAAAGTAGTTTTCTCACTTTAAAAGTAGTTTTAACAAATGCTAATACAGTCCTTAAAAATGTTTCCTCTGGTCCCTTTGGTATGAGTCCATACGGTACCATCTTCCGCACTAATGACAGGTTTATTTTGGTGACACTAAGAAAGTGGTGAACCCTCTGCCACATCCTTTTTACATATGCACACTCCCAAAACGAATACCCTACTGTTTCTTCTTCCCCTACACCTCTCCCTTGACACTTCGATGAGCTCATCAAACCCCATCTGTGTTGCTCTTAAGAAAGATGTTTCTTAAAACTTTCCATGCTAGGTAAGCATGTTTGCCTTTTAGTTGTTTACCTGCCACCGCTCCCCACACCGTCTTCATTTGTCCTTCTGTGAGTTTTTCCACCGGCACTATCCTGTCTCTCTCCCTTACCACTTCCATCAATCTCTTATAGTCCTTCAGGACTTCCAGCCCTACCTTCTCTATTTTATACCTCTGCATGAATCCTTCCATCCTGTTGTAATGAATTAGTGGTTGGCACACCCATGGACTCTTCAAAGAGGTCTAATACACTCCCCATTTCCTCAAAACTGCACCTGCATGAACTTGGGTGACCCATGCTGCTCTCCCTTCTCCCTTCATTACCGCCCTGCACATCATGATTACATATTTGGCATAGATGAGAAATCCTGAGTCTGGCAGTCCCCATCTCCCTGTGTCTCTTGCTTTTGTACAGTTCAGTTCTAGCCAAAATTTCTCTTTTGGCATATCATAAGAACACACATATTTCCCTCTGTACTTTTGCTATCTGTCACCATGTTGGTGGGCATACTATTCCCAAATATAGACTACTGAGTAGTAACACAGCCTTAAATGACTCCAGTTTTCTGGCAAAGGACAGAGTCCTTTCAGCCCATAACCAAAGTATTTACCATAGTCTTGCCATTACATTTTCCCCATGCTGTTTTACCTTTCCTTGTATTATCCTATGCTTGTCTCTTGCTTGTTTTCAAATAATTTGCTGCTCAGTAACAAGACTCATTAGAATTTCAGTCTATTTACCACTTTTTCACACAAACACTTACCAGCATACAAATAATAAAGACTACATCTGAACAAAGAACCTTCAAAAAGGTGGTTTTATATTCTGTTTGAAGTCATATATGAGCTATAATGTAGAGATGAGAAGCAGAGGGGAAAAAACACATTTAAAATAGTTTTCAATCTCTATTGTCTAATGTTTCACTTCCCTAAGGTCACATATTCATGCATAGATTCATACACGTTAGAGTCAAAAGGGAGCTCAGTAGGTCATTGAGTCTGACCCCCTGCCCTGGCGAGGAAAGAGCACTGGGGTCAGATGACCGCAGCAAGGTGCTTGTCCAGTCTCCTCTTGAAGACTCCCAGAGTAGGGAAGAGCACTACCTCTCTTGGAAACCCATTCCAGATTCTGGCAATCCTTACCATAAAGAAGTGTTTTCTAACGTCCAACCTAAATCTGCTCTCCCTCAATTTCTGGCCATTGTTCCTAGTTACTCCAGGGGATGCCTTAGTAAATAGAGCATCTCCTATTCCCTGCTGCCCTTCCCTGATGAATTTATAGGCAGCCATAAGATCACCTCTTAGACTTCTCTTGAGAAGGCTGAAGAGATTTAGCTCCCTCAGTCTCTCCTCGTAAGGCCTTTCCTGCAGGCCTCTGACCATGTGAGTGACCCTCCTCTGAACCCTCTTAACAATCTCCACATACCTCTTGAAGTGCAGCACCCAAAACTGAATGCACTACCCCAACTGCAGCCTGACCAGTGCCACATAGAGGGGAAGCATCACCTCCCTGGACCTGTCCGTCGTGCATCTGCTAGTGCATGATAAAGTGTAGTTAGTCTTATTGATCACTTTGTCACATCATATTAGTGCATGTGGGCAGTCATTTCCTTGTGAATTTTTCTTCTCCTTATGTACTACTTGTACCATGCACACTTTATGTATAGGCCGTGGGAAGCAAATATTTGCCTTAGCATACATATCAATGGGATTTCTTTGCTATGGGAGACAGTTTACTAAGTGGGGCTTGAAGTTATGAGATGAATCTATAACTTGTAGATCTCATCATTGTTGGCACTGGATTTATGACTTAATCCTGATACTTTGTTTCAGGCAGACCAAACCCTCAGACCCACCACAATGTCTTTCATTCGATAATAGGCAAATTTTATTGATACGCAGTAATAGCAGATAAAAGTAATGGAGGCAAAGCAAACAAAAGTACCCACCAGTTCTAAGGCTTCTACAGAGGGAAGGTATTCTTGGCCAGTACACAAGCACCATCATACGATTCTTTTTTGAATGCCAGCAGTCTTGGAGGTCAAGGGCAGAGATTCGTGTCCCCCGCCCCACTCCCCCAAAGTGGGGTGGGTGAGATGGGCCGGTGGTGTGCCCTCTGCCCATGGTGGCCTTGAAATCTTGCTCCCCCTTCCTCCCCCACCCCCCTCTAATAATTCCCTCCTTTTGTATTCTTTCCCTCCTGATGACTCTTCATTTCTGGGTACCATTGATTGGTTTCCCTGTCATACTCTCCATGTTCTGTTCTGTCAGCATAATTATTTGTTCCAACAAAGCCATTACATGCATATATCTTAATTTGGTCATTTACCAGTGTTTTAATTCGGGCATCTCTGGCCTCCTAATTTGGTCCTTCCACCAGAACTAGTAATCCCTGGAGCTTTGCAGCTGGTTACTGTGACCTAATGCCAATGATGCAGGTTCCCTTATCTGTGTTATGGAACACTGTTTGCATGTTTTTAATTTCCCAAGATGTATGCACCTGCTTGTCTGATCGCTTCGGGCATAGTGTCTGCCTCAAAGGCTGTAAACATGAAACTTTATCATGAAGAGACTTTTAGAAACCAATTAACCCTTGCTGTTCTCCTGGACCATTGTTCTAATGCAATATATACTCTACCTACAAGTCAGTTCCTGAAAACAAATCTCAAAATATCATTTTGTAGTCATCAATCATCATCATGATCATCTAAACGTATATGCCAACTTATATGAAAAAAAAAATATGAGACTCGTATCGCTACAAACATAGATACATGCCAGACATTTTGAGTGCATGGAATATTCCAAAGCTATTGTATTGGCTTTTATACATAAGTCTGTTTTGGACTAAAAGGAATGTATGAGTTTCCTGTGGGAACAAAAATCACTGAGGATGTTAATAATACAAATCCTTAGCCAGGTAAACAAGAAAAAAGAAATCTGGCAACCCTACTGTGCCTTTGTCTTGACAGAAATTGTATATCTTGGTTTGAACGTATCAAACATGGCTGTCATGCAAAGAACTGAGAGCTGTGTAAAATGACTGGTCAGATAAAAAGATAGGAGGCATGTTCTGATCTGAACTAAGGCTATGCCACACTGGGCGCATCTCCACATGCATTTGATCTGAGATCAGTTTACTTGTGAGTAAACTATTTGTGAGTAAATGCTCCTGGGCAGGTGTCTACACATGCAGAAGCTTGGGAGCAGATTTGCTGCTCCTAGCACCAAGCTGCTCCCACTTCCTGTGGCCTTGCCATGGGCCCCTGCTGCCACCAGGGGGAGCTGCAGGGTCCCCCTGGGTGCTAGCTCAGGGGCTGGCATGGAGTGCTGGACCAGGAGACCAGGAGACATCTGTCTCCTGGCCAGGGCTGGGACCTTGATGCCTACCCCAGGAGCTTGGCGGCTTGGGGGAGGGGCTCATTCAATGAGCTTTATTTATAGTACCCCTGATGTCACATTTCAGCATGGGGACACTGATACATGTGATGCTCTGGGTACCTTAATTAGAGCAACTCTTGGAGCTGCTCTAATTAAAGCACCCTCCCACCCCCACTCCTAGAGCACGTGTATAATCTCCCTCGGTGTCTAAAGGCCTGGACACGTGACATTTTTTACAGTGTAAATTACCTATGTATCACAATAAAAAGGAAAAGATACATAACATTTAGCCCTAAAAAGGTGCAATTTAATAGTACTTGGATGTACAGTTACCCCAGAAAAAATAGCAATATCATATAGCAGTATAAATTAAACTGGTATAGATATCATGTGTCCACAGTAATCCAGGATCCATAGTTATTCCGATCAATACAAACAGGTTACTACATGTTCCCCCATCATTTAGTGGTGAGGTGTGGCAATAGCACATATCGT
The DNA here is from genome assembly GCF_030867095.1 of Alligator mississippiensis. Classification (NCBI taxonomy): domain Eukaryota; kingdom Metazoa; phylum Chordata; order Crocodylia; family Alligatoridae; genus Alligator; species Alligator mississippiensis. The sequence continues at coordinate 11,667,055 of NC_081825.1, read as the reverse complement.
AGCAACTATCCTAGGACAGTAGATCATCTCTTTGCTCTGGATCCCAGTTTAATTTACAAAGATGCGCAAAACTGATGTAATCTATAGCCGTGTTGTTATGTTACATATCAAAGGTCTAATTTTGCTCCTTTCAGTGATCAAAGGCCCACTGTAAGGATTTTTTCCTAAATTGTATAGTAATTCATTGACAGACTAGAAGACTTAATGGCTTTTTCCTTCTGATTCCTAAATTTCCATGACACCTTCTTTGACTATTTAGTGTAACTGTCCTCCAGAAATGAGCTAGCTCATTGAAACTGCAATTACTGTCACATCCCATGGTGCAGCATCCCTGCAGTGCCTCTAATAATTGCTCCCTTGCTGGTTCACACTCTGGCTCTAGGTCTGCAACTGCTGACTCAGAAAAAAAAATCATGCTACAATCCCTTTCTTTCCTAAAGAGAGAAGGGATCAATAGGTATTATGAGGACAGTTTTCACTGCAATAGCACATATGCTACAGAGACATATGCTCATAGCACATATGCTGCAGAGAGTCAGGAGTGCAAGGTGATGGTGGATTCCCTAAGGAGTAGGAACATACCAAATTCACAGGAGTGTCTGGCTACATGGCTGTAACATAACAGCCCCCCCCCCCCTCCCCAATTTTACATCTGTATCATGGCCAGGGCTGCCATTTTGAAAATGGAAAAACCGTTCCCCCACACCTTTGATTAGCTGAGGGATGCAGCAAGTCCCACCCGTCCAAGGCATTGATTGAAAACCCTAGCTCAGGAGTGGACAAAATACAGCCTGCAGGCTGGATCCAACCCACCAGGTGACTAGATCTGGCCCGTGGCTGCCCCTGTAGCACACCACATGTGGCCATGCCCTGCCCACTTGCACCAGGGCAGCCTGTACTGGGCTACCACCTATGTTTGCTGGCCTGGGCCCTGGCCAGCATGCACCTGCAGCTGGGTGCCCCAATTCCAAGATCTGGAGTTTGGGCCCTAGGGTGCCTGCTGGGAGTAGTACAGTATGGTGCAGCAGGAGTGAGAGGAGGAGCTCCTGGTAGAGGCAGGGGGTGCAGAGCAAAACCCAGCCAGCTGCAGTCACACTGGGAACATCCCACTGGAAGCTGCTTCTGCCCCTGCTGCATGGTGCCATGCTACACCATGCCATTCTGGGTGGGTGGGCAGGTGAGCAGCTTCACCCATGCTCCTGCCACAGTGCTGGGGCTCCAGCTTCAGCCCCTGGCTGCTTTCCCAGGAGCTGGAGCCAGATCCTCGTGTGCTGGGGCAAGAGCAGCTTCCAGTGGGTGGGTCCTGGTGTGGCTGCGGCCCCTCACCTCCAGCAGCAGCTCTGCCTCTCACTCCTGCTTCACAGCGCTGCATCACTCCTGCCAGGCATGTGGGGGTCCAGCTCCAGATCCTGGAACCGGAGGCAGGGGGGTGCAGAACAGCACCCAGCTGGGCTGCAGGCACTTGTGGGAGCATGGTGTGGGCTGCTCCAGTATGAGTGAGTAGGGCTTGGCCCGATGCAGAGTACCATGGGGGCAGCATGGACCGCACTACCTGGGGAGCTCTGCTGCATGCTCCCCCCACCCTCTCCTCACCCACAGCAGACACACACACACACACACACACACACACACACACACACACACACACACACACACACACACACACCCAACAGGGGCACTCTTTCTCCCTCCCCTTCCCTCTCCACCCCTCTCCTTCAGGAGAAGGGGGCTTTAGGCTGGCTTTTCCCTGCTTCATCATTTTCCATCTACTGTGCATTCCAGGTGCATCCCAGTCCATCTTTTTATTCAGAAGGCTGCAGTGAATAAAGTTAGGATAACGTATTTCCACTACCCATTGTTTCCCTCTTTTTTATGCGGCTTCATTCTCAAGTTCACCCTAGGATGAGAAGATAAAGTATTATATTGGCCTTTAACTTAATCTCTTGCCCCAAAAATAAGAATTTAAGGAAAGTTCATCAGATATCTTACTCTAATGAACATTTTAATATGCAGTGGCCTGGTTGGGCTGGAAGTGACATTTTTTAGACTAAAACTGAACCCCTCTGCCTAAAGCTAAAAAAAAACAATTCATTTGGCTGATAGCTCTTACCCTCCTGTATAAAACAGCCACAAAAAGAGGAGTAAGACTCGCCTACAATTTTGATGTGGCTTACACATGAGAAAGAGATTTGGATGGATTAGATAATCAGATGAAATTCTAACTTTGGGCTTTTTTAAAAGGACCCATCTGTACTTTCATTACTGTATTGCTCTGCTGTAATGTGATGGCTTCTGTTATGTTTTCATAATTGGATTTTGAAATATAAGAACATCAAATGCCATATTTTGCTACCTTTTCTCATACTGAAAGATGGATTATACCACAAAAAAATTAGGACTGCATTCGGAGTAAGGAGGTACCCAGCATGAATAGGGTTATCAAAATGCATCTTTAATTATGTTCTAAGATAGCCAGTTCATTTGGGACATAAGCTATGCATCAATAACTGGAGACTTTACTGTATATTATGTTACAGGTACATTTCCTTGTTTGGGGTCAGATAATTTCAAAATATTTTTACCTTTATTTACTTCATTTTTGATTTTTTAATGTACAGGATTTAAACCAAATAAATCAAATGGTCTGAAGAGCTTACAACATGCCACATACATTATTACTATGGAAATGAAGAGACATTTATTTAAGGAAAAGACAAAGGTCATGAAAAATGTCAAGAGCCATCGCTCCTATTTTAGATGCAAAATGCAGGCTTCCACTGGGATGACATATTCACAAGTGGGTTTGATTTATTCTCCATTTATGACAAAGTTAATTCTTATATTACTGGATGACAAGGTTACCAACTGGATTACAAGAGGGGTCCCATATTTGAAAAAAAAACCAGTAAAAAACTAATGACTATGGAAAGAGTATCTCTGCAATGGGAGCGCTAATCCTCCTCACCTGGATTTGTTCTTTGTTACTTTCACAATTTGGTTTAAATCATTTTGAGCAAGCTGTTTCAGAGACATGCTCTATGCAATATGCTATTATGATTTGTTTCACTTCAAATGGAGGCAATGCATGGCAGTCTCCTCTTGCCATTCTTCTTGTGCTTCCATCATATCAGAACGGTTTCTTGCTGGGCTCCCAATACTGTGCTCTAAGCTCCCAGCCCTCCTGGGTGCCTTTCTTCTTCAGTCTATCCTCTTATGATGCCATGTCTATTAATTCCTTGAGTGGGACAAAATCCACCTTTTTTGAAATCTAGCATCCTAATTTGGCTGATCTCATTCTTTCATTGTCTCCGGATCTATTGCAACATGATCATTTCTTCCCAAGTTACCCATCACCTTCACATCCTCCACTACTTGTTTCCTTGTGGTCAGGACAAGATCCAAGATAGATGATGCCCTAGTTAAAGTCCACTTTTTGGAGCAGACAGTTGTCCTCCACACAAGTTAGGAACCAGCCTGATGTTTTAGGTCATGATCTATATAATAATTATGTTTTAAAATTTCACCCAAAGATTAGAGCAATGTATACATGTGTCCTAGAAGCCCTGACTGATTAGGTGTAGGAGACTATCCATGATGTGCATAGGGCCAGCATCACATCTCCCAGCACAAGCAGTCCTACCCCTACTCCTGATGCATCCACTGCCCATCCCAAAGTTTCACCCCTGAAGGGCCATTTCAGAGAGGCATCCCTGATTTTAAATCAAGCAAAAGGCTTCTGCATACAGAGCTCAGTAAATAATATATTTTCTTAGTTTTGCTTGCAGATAGGGGTTTTTTTGCAACAAAAGTTTAAGAAAAATAAAAATGTATCTTTTACTTTTTCCCTGAATAATTTAGTCTTTTTATTGAAAAGTAGAAAATTGAACAATTTTAGCTAAAGAACAAAAGTATAGTGAAAACTAAGAATGTGGACACTGAGATACTTGGAGGCTGTTCAAAAGGGAAAAGTTTCAAAAGGGCAGCAGCTGGCACGTTCTCTTTTTTGGGGGTGTGTGTGAAGGAGCTGAGAACTATTCAAATGCAACAAAACTGGTCCAACTTCAACACTTTGTCATCCAGGGTTAAAGCTGGAGTGGCTTTTCTGCACTGGAGTAATTCTCACAAATGACAATTAGAATTTGCCAACTGCTGCCTTTTTTAAATGTTTCCAAATGTTTGTGCATCCACACCATGAAAGTTTCAATATGAAAATACTTCCATGGTCCCTCAAAAGAAATACAGCTGTTTTACCTTGTGCTGCTGTCCCATGGATTTGACTTCCTGACAAAGTTAGAATTGCCGGGATACACCCGAGTCTCTCCTCCTGCTTGGCCATTCTGCTAGGTCACCCAAGCTGGGGTGCATCAGAGGGTTGCAATCTGGTGAAAGTGTAGTCCACGTTATTGTAGTCCATTTTATCGTAAACAGATGTACTCCAAGATAGTAGTTTCAACCAGCCCCAGTTTTGACAACCTTTATAACATTTGAGCTCTATTTATGAACTTGAATTGCCGTTGACATTCTTCTCTACTGCTTCTACCACCAGGTACACAGAAGTAGAGGTTAGTTTTTGACAATCAGTCCTGTGCTAGGCCAATTCCTTCCATGTGCTCAGATTGTTAACCTTGGGTCCTTAATGTACTGTGAAGGCTCCCTCTGATCGCTGTCTCTGCCTTTTGCCTTGGGGGTGCCAAAATCAGGCTTGCTTGGGCTTGTCACACTGTATTGACTCATTTTTAAAGGACAACTCATTAGTTGAACCGAAACATTTCTCTCTCTAATGAAAAAATAACATGTAGCATTTCTTATCTCATCAAGCAAATTGGCACAGAATGAGGGCACTGACAGATAAATAGTTGATATTTTGTTTTTCTTTTTCATTTTTGTTTTTTTTTTTTTTTTACAGATTTTGCAAGAATCGGAAAGAAGGCAGAGGTGAAAGGATAATCCACACAGTAGGAATCAAAGAACTGAAGACCCCCTGATTGTCAGCTGTGTCCATGAACTGACTGGTTAATCTAGAGATTTCTAAACTGTTCTGCAGTTATATGACTGTGTGTTATAGGCCCGGGGTCTACTTTTCCAGAGAGTTATTTTAAAGACCAGTTATTAGGGGGATTGGAACCTGGGTGGTTGTAAGGTTAATAACCAAATCAAAATAGGAACATTGGATGGTCCAGGATTTGCTTCTAGCAGTGCCCAATATTTGTTTCTAGATAGAATAAAACCCATATATATACATGGGCAGATCCCGGATTTAGAAAAGGGGTTGTAGCAGATGCACCAGAAACTGCTCCTCAAGCCATGAAGAGATGGGCAAAGTCCCCAGGCCAGTGAGGGGCATGCAGGGGATCAGCGGTAGGGACCAGTGGAAAGGGACCTGCCCACCACTGCTGCTGTTTCTGGTCAAGCCCAGCACCTGCACAGGTGCTCCCTGCAGCCCATACCTGAAGTGTGGCAGGAGCAGGAACAGGTCTGGAGCTCCCCCATGCCTAAGTCAGCAGGATACAGTGGTGGGTAGGCTCCTCTTTTATGTCCCTGCCCCCTGCCCAGCTCCCCCACCAGCACAGGGACTCTTAACTAAAAGGAGAGGCTTTGTGGGGTTCTTGGATTTGCAGGCAACAGCCATAGCAGCAGGCAGCTTCCTTTTATAAGGCCCTGCTCCCTGATGGCTCTGCAACCCGCCCCTGTGTCACACACTGGATGAAAGCCCAGGAAGGAAGAGTGGAAGCCCGGGTGTCCCAACTAAGCCTGGCACCCTGCCCAACTGCTCCCTGCAGCCCCTGGATGAAGCTGGACAGGAGAAGCCCTGGGGCAGGACACTTTAATGGCAGCAGGTAGCCTTCCTGTGCCTGCTCTTCCCTGGGAGCTCCAGCTCTGCTCCATGGTTGGTGCTCTACAGTAGGTTACCTGACAGGGCTTGAGCTGCCCGCACTCCAGCTGCTGCTACTATAGTGCATGTGCTGGAGTGTGCTCCAGCTGTTGCAGCTGAGAAACAGGCTGCTCCTACCTTGGTTGCAAACTATCCCCACTGCCCAGCATGAGTTCTCCAGGGCTCTCAATATGGTGCCCCCTTCAAATTGGCCCCCAGAGCTCAAGTCCCACTTGTCCTGCCTCTATATGCTAGCATGGCCCAGCAGGAGTCCATGTCCATTATGTCTGCATGAAGCAGAAAGTATTCGCTTTGGTTTTGAATTCAACGATTCAGAGGAACAGTGATTTGATTCGGTGATTCGAATCACTGTCCTGATTCGATTCAGCTGAATCCGAATTTGAAGATACTCGGTACCGAATCTTATTCAGCCATAGACTATACAGGCAGGCAGTGCCAGCAGGAGTGGCTTGGGGAGCAGCTCGACGAGCCCTGGCTTGAGCCAGCAGCCCCAGGAGAAGCCACAGCTTGTCGCACTGCTCTCCCAGCTCCCCCATGCTGCGGGGAGGCAGGCAGTGCTGGCAGATGTGGGAGAAGCTGTGGGGGCTGAGGGGAATGATCGGGAGCTGGAGGGAATGATTGGGGAGCTGGGGAATTGAATTGAGCCCTGTTCATTTCCCCAGCCCCCAGTCATTCCCCCCAGCTTCTGGTTTGATTCCCCAGTTCCCGGTTTGATCTCCCAGCTCCCAATTGTTCCCCCAGTTCCCTGACCATTCCCCACAGCCCCCGCAGCTTCTCCCAGGGCTGCCAGCACTGCTTGCCTTGTCCTGATGGGATAGCAGTGGAGAAAACAGCCAGACAAGCCACAGCTTGACCTGGCAGCCCTGGGAGAAGCCGTAAGGGCTGGGCAAAATGATCAGGGAGCTAGGGGAATGATTGGGAGATGAGTATCAGACAGGGAACTGGGGAATCAAACCAGGAGCTAGGGGGAAGCCCCTGTTCATTCCCCCAGCTCCCCAGTCATTCCCCACAGCCCCGTGACTTCTCTCGGGGCTGCCAGCACTGTCTGCCTTGCGCCAGTGGGCAGGAGGGGCAACCGAGGGAGCAGCCAGAGGATCCATGGCTTTTCCCGGGACTGCCAGCTCAAGCCAGAGCTTGTCTTGCTGCTCCCGCAGCTGCTCCCACTGGCACTGGGGGTGTGGCTGTCTCTCTGGGGGACATAGGGTATGTTGGGGAGTGCATGTGTGGGGGCAGAGTGTGGACTGTGAAGGAAGGTGGGAGGGTGTGGGGACCCCCTGACACTCCTCCTCTTGATGCACAGTCCCCACTGTCAGCGAAGCAGCAGCAGCAGGCGGTGGGCACTCATGGCCCGCACAAGTGCTGCTGCCTAGTGCCCCACAGCTCTTGCCAGCACTGCATGTGGTGGCAAGGAGTGCCGCCAGGCTGGCCCACCTCTATTGAGTAGGGATCCTCGTGGTGCATGTACAGCTCCCAGCAGTTGTGTGCCACCAGAGAAAGCTGCATGAGATGGAGCCAGCCGCCTGCCCTACCCCCTGCTGTGCAGGTCCTAGGACTCCACCAAGCCTCGCACAATGGAACTGGCTGCCTTCCCTGGTCCTGGGACTCCACCAAGAAGCAGGGGACGGGGCTTCCCTCCACTTCCAGCAGGGTCCCGGGACCTGCACAGCAGGGGGCAGGGAAGACAGCCGGCTCCATCGTGTGGTCACGCACAACTGCCGGGAACTGCATGTGCACTGCAGGGAGCCCTGCATGATAGGGGTGAGCTGGCCTGGCTCTGCTCCTTGCCACCATGTGCAGCACTGGCCAGAGCATGTGCCACAGGGTGGCACCGCCTGCACACATCATGAGCACCTCAAGTGTCCACTGCCTGCTGCTGCCAGCAATGGGAGCTGTGCTTCATGGGGGGCGGGGATGTCTGGAGGTTTCCCACACTCCCTGAGCCCTCCCTCATACCACATCCTGTCCACCTGAGCTCCATGCTGCGACTGACCCCTGAGCCTGGGCTCTGTGCTCCTGCCAGCCCCAGCCTTATACTCCACACTCCCACCCAGCTGCAGCTTCCTCTCCCCACCCTCACCCCGGCCGCAGCTCCCTGCACCCTCACTACTTCATTACCTGCTTCCCAGAGCCAGTGCTACAGTATGGGGATGAGGAGGAGCTACTGGACACTGGGGAAGCTGAGCAGGTCCCTCAGTGGCTGCAGCAGTGGTAACATAAGTCCCGTGACCCAGGCCCTTCCATTCACAAGGCTGCAAGGCACGCAGGCTGGGAGGGACACAATTAGCTGGTGGGTATCCACGGGCTGGATGAAATTGCTGGATTCACCCTGCAGGCCATATTTTGCCTACCCCTGAGCTATACTGACACCAGCTACTTATTTCATATAGGCACCAGGAAGCCAGTGGTACAATGACTCCTGGTCACTGCAAGGTTGTTTTTGCATCAACAGCAAACTAGAGGGGAAGGCCCCCTAGCATGTTACCTACCCTCTTAACAATAATCTCCATATAAAGCTAAACATTTATCCATATTATGAGTTTTTCTGCAATTTTCAGGGGGTCATTCATTAGGATTGTCTTATATGTAAGAGGCAGTTTACAGGACACTTACCTTTCAAGTGTCCTACATCAGGATCTACCTGAATGCTTGAAGGAGGTTGTCCCAACAGGGACACCGCACAAGGAACTACCATCAGGTTGTCCCAGATGGGAACCAATACTTGTAGTCCAGTTTTATCCCCAGCAAGGGGATACAAGATTTAAAGAGCAGTTAGGGAGCCCAGGAAATTCCCAGCCCAGGGATTGGCTGGGCAGCTCCTCTTAAAACTCGAGTGTCTCCCTGACCCCCATGTGGGAGAAAGAGGTGCTTGCTGTGTGAAAGGGTTTGGGAAGACCTTGCAGCATGGTCCCACCCCGCGGGTGCATGCAAAACCCTTCGTGAGTGGGCCGGAGGCTACTGGAGCACCTGAAGGGTTGAGCAGGAGACAGCACACCCCTAGACTGAACATGCGGACTTTGCGAGCAAGTATAATGAATTCCTTGGGGTGGGGACATAGTCCCGGGAAGCCCCTAGAAAGCGGGATGACGATTCCCTACTGGGCTTGGAGACTTGGGGGGGAGGTGGGAGGGCTGGAAGAGTGTGATAAATCCCTTATGTGAGTGGCTGAGGAAAGGACTGTGGCGGGATTGCGTTAGTGTGGCAGAAAGAGACTCTAGCTAGGGAAAGTCCCCAGGATGCCTGCCTGGGCTAAGACCCAGGGAAGCAAGACCTGATGGGGAAGTGAGCCCAGAGGTGCTGCCTGGTCTGATGGCAGCGGCTTGCTCTCCCTCTGTCTGTTTAACTATGTATAAAATACCGTGGGCTTGGAGAGGCCATGCCCAAGCAGAGAAGCATCCATGGAGGTGTGTAGGGAAGAATTTGTGTTTTGCAGGGGTCTGGAGTAGAAATAGCCTCTTCAGACTGCAAGATGCCTGGGCCTGCTTGTGATAGCCTGGGCTAGCTGAACCCCACAAAACACTGGGTGAGAGGAGTGAGGGACTGATTCTCCCTCCACCCGTTGGGCAATAGTAGGAGTGACTGGCTATTAGTTGTAAATAATTAATTAGGGGATTAATGCAACAACTAGCTAACATAGTGCATAAGTTATTGGCTTTGTATTGTTTATCTTGATCATCCCTTAAGTGCAAATAGTTATCAACTGTTATTTTTGTATAAACTCATCCTTCTGTATTGTAAATAGAGTATTGCAAACTTTTGATACTATTTAATATTCGCTTGCGTATAGCAATTATTTTCTGTAATTAAATATCATTAAAATCTGTAAATAGTTATTTGTGAGTCTGCAAGGTCTTTCCATTGTAAAGGAAGTCTTTCCTCTCAGGGGGCCTTTGGCCACTCCGAGGTGAGCTGAGCAGGAGGTAAAGCTTCCTGGCACTCCAGGTCCCAGACAATTGGACATAGCCATGGCTAGCACCACGCACCAAGGGTTGCATATATTTGACCATGTTATATTTTACTATAAATATATTGGATAAAAATACCAGTGTATATTTGTGTAAGACAGAAGGGGACTTAAAGGCTATAAATTGGCTTAGTTTAGAAATAACTTTAGATGCAGTAACCTGGAAATTAATATAAGCAGTTACTTTAGAATGAATTGGGTGATGTTAAAAGAACAATGGGAGCAATAGATTTCTGAGCCAGCTGCTCAGATAAATTTGTTTCCAGTGAACATCTTGGCTATATGAAAACTTTATATTGCATGGCTTCCTACTTTGTAGCTAATGATACATTGCAAACTGATGGTACATAATTGATCAATATTGCTTATCCCTTCAAATTCTCTTTCCTGTTACCTGGACCAACACAGAGGTTGATACGATTATGGCAGTAAAATAATGAAACACAGCGTGTGCATCTACATATACTATTAGTGTGATGCATTAAACTCTGGCGCAGTTCGTGCTGGATTTAACAGCTCCTGGGTACAGCATCTACATGTGCACCCCGGACTGCAGCAGTTTGAACTGGAGCAGAGCAGCTCTGAGCTAGCAGCAGGCTCAGGGGGGTCAGCCCCAGGTTCTGGGTTGTGGCATTGGGTGGCAGACGGTTTGGCTGGGGCATGATAGTGCCCAAAGAGGGGAGCTGTGTAGCTAAGTGGCAGACATGGTTCTGGTCCCCGGCTACCTGGGCTGAGTGCAATCTACACCCAAATCAGCATTTAGGTGCAGTTATTTTTGCAGCCATAAGATAGATACTGTATTTGACTGTCTGTAACAGTATTTATGGTGCAAAAATTAGTTTGCTGTGGTCTAATATCATCACATGTATAAACTGTGATGCTTTACATTGCAGCAAATTAGTTTACTGCTCAGTTAAGTGCACATGTAGATGCACCCAGTAAAACTTTTTCACCCTGCCTGTTCCCTCCTTGCATACTCATATGTAATTGAATCGGTTTCATCCTGCAGATAATTTTACCACAAATATCCAGCATTGTAATCTGCACTTCAGTTCATCAAGTTAGGATTTAATCACAGGGTATAAGTGAGTTCCACTGTAGCAGCTTGGGACAAATGTAATTCAAGTCTGAAAAGAATAGGGTAATATCCCTCTCCTTTCAGAGAGTTTTCTGTTACAGTATATCTCACTGATCTCAAACAATGAGAGAGGCTTCCAGGAACCAGGCAGCAATTGAATGAGTTCATGCTAAAATAGAATTGTGTTGGAAAAGCACAGCTGGCTTTAATACGCAGGCATATGACTAGGGTGCCACATCAAAGTGGGCACCTGGCAGGAGATAGCTGCAAGGGGAAGTGATCCTCCTAGTCATTTTTTTGCCTGGACATCCTTCTATGTAATCCACTTTCAGCACAGAGAAACAGAGCAACATCCCATGATCCTTCTCCATCAAGGATGATAGCTTTACAATTAGGAGTTGCACATAAAACCTGCTGGCAGATTGCGAGCCTGTTTCATTAGTGACATGGCTGTTAGCAGCTAGGTTAGCATGGCACATCCTGGGTCTGCGAAAGACTAGCAAGGCACTTTGTCTGCTCCAGACTGGTTTTAATTTGCAAGACTTTCCAATTTCACACCTTGTTTCCCCCACAACTTTTCCACTGTTCCTGAAGGTCAAAGCCTCTTCTCTATGCAAAGAATGGCCCCCTTTAATGCAGATGGTAGCAGCATGTGGAAGGTAGAGCAGTATAGTTTCAGCAGCTTTTGATTCAAGGCAGGCTGCAACCCCTTTTGCGACACTGGCTGTCTTGCTTTGAGCTCTGTTTTGCTGCAGGTCCTCTGCAGTCTGTATTCACGCTTGCTGCTTCAAAGCTGACTCAAGTATGTCTACATGAGCTGTGCTCACACCACTGAATGCACTGGAGACAGCCCCTGAATTTCTTTGTCTGCTTTTCAGTGCTTATGAGTATTTCAGAGCTTCAGAGTATTAGTTCTGCACAGTTGCACTGATAATACCAGATAATGCCACTGTCTGATAATACCAGACAGTGGGCACATCTACACAAGATGCTACCACTCAGTAGCAGTGAGCTACTGCACAGTACCTCATTGCTACTGCGCAGTAGCATTGGCGGGCACTCACTGTGATGCAACGCTACTGCATGGTAGCTCATTGCTACTGTGCAGTAGCATCTGAAAAATACAGTGCGAGGACACTACTGTGCATTAACACTGGTTTCTGAGTAGTCATTTAGTACCTGCTTATGCTTATGTGAGTACTAAATGACTGCACCATGCAGTCTGCCGTTCATGTAGACACAGCCAGTGGCTCATAGATTTGGAAGTTGATGTCTAACGTCATACAAAAGATAGAGAGAGTTGCACACTCACTGACATAGCTCCAGTCTGCCAGACACCAGACCCCTCTGCTTGCTAACAGCAAATGTGCTTCTGCAGAACATTGCCCTGAAGCACAATCTGATTCTCTGAGCACAGACTCTTCCTCCAGAATAGTGGAACTGGTGAAGCTGCCAGGCATTAAATCTCCCTGTACCATGAGCAGAAGGCAGGATTTAATGTGGAGGGTTTACATTTTTCAGGCCTGGGTTTCTTTTCAGTGATTTCAATAGGCTTTGGAACAGGCTTGTCATATATCTATTACAGTAGATTCAAGCAAAAAAAAGTCTACTAGGGAATCTCTTTAGGAAAGCATTTGATATTGGGTCATGAGAGAGTCTTAACTACATTTTGAGGAAATGTTATCAATATGTAATAAAACATTGTTCATTATGATTTATTTGTGTAGCTGCTGTTACCTTTGGCCCAGACCCTCAGTGAAACAAGCTACTTTTCTGGCATTCTTTAAACCCACAGATGACCGAGTGCCCTAGGCACCCAAGTTTTTGACAGCTGGCACTCACAAAGCCTTCTAAGTGCTGCCATCCCACAACAGCGAACAGGCTGCTCAGAGCCCATTTTCAATCTCTTTGGCACATGCCAATGTACAATTCCCACCAGCCATCTTGCTCGGGTCTGAGGATTTTATTTAACAGTAGCACATCAGGAGCTGCACCACTGAAGGACCTATCGGAGCCCTTGGCTCCAACTTTGCTACACACAAGACAGGTAATGCAATGCCTGTTTTACCCACCACTGGAATAAAGACGTGTCTGAGGCTGAAGGCAGCAGTAAAGGTTTAACAATACACAAAAGCAAACCACATAATTATTAAGGACATGCAATAGAGAAAAACACAGAGCAAAACTGCAGGAGAAATTAGGCAAACAGCATGCAATTACAGCAAATTTTACATTATATTAATTATTTTTATTACTAGTATTATTAACCATGGCTGGAAAAAAAAAAATCACAAAATACCAGCTGTGCTAAAGAAATTACTTGATATTTTTTTTTTTTTTGCCTGACTCTGAAGGTGCCTACCAAGAAGGCACAGCAATAAATTCTGAGGCAATAATTGAAAACAGCTAACCCTAGCAACCATTTCAATTACTCTGACTTTTGGAGTGAAAGGCACACTAGAAATTGGATTAATGAGCAAAGTATTTCATGATGTAGCTATCCTGAACTCAAGCAATCTGTGTTGTTAGTGTTTTACAATAGCAAAGGTGGTCTGGCAGCTTAGGATTTTGACCATTATAAACAGTTTAACCATTAAAATATGGTCCTAACATGTCCTATATAGGCTTTCACCAGGCAGTAGCACTAAAGGGAGAAGCTGAATGAGTCACTTGTTTCTTTTTCCTCACCTATCAGATACGCACAGTGATGGCAGCTCTATATTGAAGGAGTCCTGAAGCTAATAGAAAAGCTGAGTGAGTTTAGTACCTTCTAGGGAGTTCAGCACTTAACAGCATCCAGCCCTAAATAGGCTGTGTTCAAGATCATAAAAGATGTGTTTATGTGGTCACAAGTAAAGAGTAATTCTGAAGCAGAGTATTTAATTTATACATAAAAGCCTAAAAATAAAACTGCTTTGATCTGGTGTTATAGAGGGGTACTTAACTCATCCCTGGGACTGTACATATCTCAGTAACATCCCTCTGTACAGGGGAAGTGCCCCATGGGGATGATGCATTATATTTACCTGGTTGGCCTACCCTGCTCTGGATGCCAGGGCACAACTCAGCATTTCATCCCCATTCAACAAAGCACTTAAGGACCTGATGAACTTTATACTTATGTTCCATTTGGACACACTCAAATACTTTACTGAAATGGGGCTAAGGGTAGCAGAAAGCAAGCTCATGTTTCTTCCTCTAATATGATTTTTAAAAATGGAGATAAAATGAACATAATGGACATCTACAGACTTTATACTTTTACTGGTACTAGTGATTGGAAACCTCTGGTCCCAACAGAATAGAAGTTGGGTGCACACAGACTGGTTTAAAAATGGCAGAACCCTGTCTAACATTTGGCATACCCCACCCCCATCCTCCACCCAAGGGCAAACGTGTGTTCTGTTTGCTCCGGATCTAATTTACTCCTCTTATAGAAAACCACATAACTTAGCTCGATTCTGCTTTGGGCTTTTTGAATGTCTGTACCTAGCCAATGGGTATGATCCATCTGAACAAAATAGCACATTTTCTTTCCTCTCCTCCCACCCGCCACCTTAACAGTGAAGTATTAATTACTTGTCACTATAGATCCTGAATTTGCCATCTGTAAGGGGCTTCCTCCCCCCAAAATTAGAGAAACTTATGGAATGAGATTTTGTGCCATGGTCTGCTCCCCAGAGAGAGTAGAGACATTCACATCTATGGAAGCAGGTGATCTCCCTTGCTTTATTCACACCACTAACTTTTTGTGCAGTATGGGTCCTGGAAGCCTGAAGTTACATCTTATTTCAAAAGAGCTGTCTTACTGTGAAAATGACCTCTTAGTGGCATTTTGCTCTGGAAGTGCTGATCTGGCAAGATCTTTCAACCTTTGTGAAAACCTAAAATTATACTGCTTGCGTTAACTGCTTCTAATCCTGCGAATATGCCACAGGGTCTTTGTAACAGAGAGAAAGAGGCTCTTGTTCTTGAAAGCAGAGGCAGCAGCAGAGATATTTCCTAGGTCAGGGGTTGGTGGGGAACAGTATGTCACAGACCGGCTGCAGGGGAATAGGCAACCAGGGACTTGTAGGCTATGAAGACCTATTGCAGGGTTAGCTGCCCAGCAATAGTCCAGTAGGGCACAGCCCTATTGAAACAACAAAGACACAACGATGGAAGTCAGCGTAGCAACAGCAAGCTGCCCATTAGATTGAAAGAGGGGCAGCTAGATGTGTCAGGGCTAGCAAGTCATCTGACTGAAAGAGGGCAGGGCTAGCAAGGCATATAAATCCAGTGCCTGAACCTAGGTAGTTAAGCTGGCCCTGCAAGCTGCATGGTGGGGAGCTCTGGGTCTGGAAGGCTGCAGGAGGGTGTGCTGCTGTCTCCTGGGCTGCCCTGGCAATGCAAGTATGGCACTGAAGGCTTGCTGCAGGGGAGGGATATGACCCAGAGCAGGGGAGGTGGTTGTTATACAGCCAGTAGGCTTGGTATTTGAGTTACAGCCAGTGTGTCTGTTTTCGTTTGAGTTTTAACAGGTGGTTTGGGATTGGCTGTAAGGGGAGTGTGTGGGGGCCACAGTGGGGCACCTGAGGAGGGGATGCATTCTGGTTACCTACCACACAGTGGGGCATTGGAGGGCATTATGATTAACCACAACGAGGTACCAAGTCACACTAGTGTTTTGGAGCCCTGCCTGGGGCTGGGCTCAAGATAAAGGCAGCTGGAGGCCTAGGAGATGAGAAGTGGCCTGAGTCCCAAAAGCCTAGGGTCTGGAGCCCAAGAGGGGCAGTGACCAGAGCCCAAGAAGATGAGACTGGGGCTGGAGCCTGGAAGCCAGATCTGGCACTGTGGGCCTAAGCAGAAAGGGCCAAGGAAGAGAAAAAGGGTGGAAGCCAGGAAGTTTGAGGCCCCAACGAGGGAAAGTGATTAAACAGCAACACCAGCAAGGCATAGGGCAGTTGTAGGAGAGGTTGGAGGTTGCAAATAGCCCTTAAGGCAACACATGTCCTGGGGGGCATGGATGGGCCACAAAGGGCCACTTAGCATGTG
The DNA here is from genome assembly GCF_030867095.1 of Alligator mississippiensis. Lineage (NCBI taxonomy): Eukaryota > Metazoa > Chordata > Crocodylia > Alligatoridae > Alligator > Alligator mississippiensis. The sequence goes on along the minus strand of NC_081825.1, from coordinate 11,651,089 downwards.
GAGGGCAGGATTGAAGGACCAGCAGGCTCTAGGAGGAACCTGCTAGCTGTGAGACAGACTTGGGCTTGCTCTAGGATTACATCTACACAAGACACTGACTGCACAGTAACCAAAGTTACTGCACAGTAATGCCCCAGAATGGCTTCTTGGTGATGCTGACTATGCAGTAGCTCATTACTACTGCACAGCAGTGTTACATCATGCTTCATGCCATGCAATGGCTACTGCACAGTCGTAACGAGCTACTGAGCAGTCGATGTCTTGTGTAGGCACAGTCTAGGACCTGTAGACAGTGCCCTTTTCAATCATCAAACAAGTACATCAAGGCATGACAGGCAAGAGAGAAGGGGAGGGTACCCTACGGACAGTTTGAGGCAGGGTTTCTGTGGTCCTCAGAGGGTGTCAGGCCACCCCTTAGGGCATGATCCTAGTTTTATACAAGACCATGGCAAACTTTCATAGTGGAGAAGCCAGCATAAAACATACATAAAAAAAAGTCTCCTTTTGGAAGACTTGGCTAAAAACCATAACACAGCACACAAAGGAATGCAAGACACCCAAATCAGCTGTAAAAATGAAGGATGCTCCATCAGTTATATTAAATGTGAACTCAGTGCTAAAATCTTTATTTGAAACCATGCCATCAGAGAAATAGGGGTCATTAGCTGATGGGCTGATGAGGATCATACTGATTTTAACAGCAATACTGTCACCTTATGGATATAGTGGCAAGAAAGGTGAGGAGGGTCTAGACATAGAAGATTGTCAGCAGAGGATATACTGTTCAGAGTGGTAGGAATGACTGAGAAAATACTGTGAAGCTTATGAGCTATGTCAGTACGTCATTTCAGTCTCCTTTCTTTAGAATGACACTCAGAACTTCATATGGAGCTCTATTAATAATGAATGGCAGGGTTGGGAAGGAAATGTGTGTCTATATACAGCCTGTTCCCCAGAATAGTAATTTAGCTTGTTCAAAAGACTGATCTTAAATTTATCCAAGACAGGAGAAGAATGAAGATATGTTTGGAAGCTGGCAGCAGGAAGCAGAGCTGCAGACACAGAAGAATAGGGCTGAAAGGGATTGCAGGAGGACATCTAGTCCAACCTCACTGCTCATGGCAGGGTCATACCAAGTGCTTGTCCACAAACCTCTTTACATAAACTGCCCCAATGCTTAATCATCCTCTGAGTGAGAAGATTCTTCCTAATAGTCAACTTCAGTTCCCCGTAGTTGCAATTTAGGACCATTTATTTCTTGTCCTGCCCCTTGCAGCCACAGAGAATAGTTCAGCATCATCCGCTTTATAACCACAATTCAGGCGTTTGCACAATTCAGGCATTTGAAGACTTATCAAATCCCCTCTCAGTCTTCTCATCTCCAGGCTAAAATAGGCTGATTTCTTCCAGACTTCTTCTGTAAGCCATGGCATCTTGACCACTAAACATTTTTGCCACTCACCAATTTGTCTGTGTCTTTCTTGAAATGCAGGGCCCAAAACTGCTCTCAGTACCCCCAGGTGAGGTCTCACTACTGCTAAATAGAGTAAAAAGGAATCACTTCCTCTGACTTACAAGCAACACTCCTGTTTATACAACCCACTACGAAATTGGCTTTTTTTGCAACAAGCATATTATTGACTCAAATTCAGCTTGCAGTCCACTATAACCCCCAGGTACTTTTCTGCAGGGCTGCAGCATAGCATATTGTTCCCCAATCTCTATTTTTGCAGGAAATGGTTCTTCCCTGGTTTCAAAGCTTTGCCCTTATCCTTATTGAATGTCATTAGATTAATTTTTTCCAGTTTGTCAAAATCATTCTAAATCCTCCGTCTTTATGTGTATGTGTATTCATATTATTATAATAATATGCTACATATCATATACTATTACACTGGATCACAACATGGAAAGGTAGATTCAATATTCTATATTTTAAGCTTTGTGGACAGCTTCTATGTGTTGCCACTAAAGCATCGTTTTTTTCTAGATCAAAATGCCCCTAGTTTGATGTAAGAAAAGTGTTTACCTCTGATCAAAACCCACACCTCTGCCCCCTGTAGTGATTACTGGGCTCAGTGAAGACAGTTGGGCACAAATGAGAACTACTGAACAACAACTTTTTATTGTGGAGCAGCAGACTCGCCTCTGCAGAATCTTTGTCTCTAACTGGCTACACCCGAACTTGCAGACCATTTCCCGATTCCCAACTCTTCTAAATTAGGCAGCGTCTCTAAATTGTGACATTTGTCACTCCACCTTCCCTGCCCCTTGTTGCAATGGAATAGAAAGAGAATACAACCCCCTTTTTTTTTAATGTTGGATGTTTCTGCAAACTGGAAAGTCCAGCTTTCAACTTGTTCCTATAAGGATTTCCATAACAATTCCAGAATCATGGGGCAAGTTAATAATATGCTTTGAGAAGTTTTAGATTGCCCTTAAACTATTCCCAGAATTTAACAAAGCACTATAGGATGCCAATTATTTATTCGGGCTGTGTCTTTTCCAGAGAGTCGAGGGCAGTAAATATCATAGCGAATCTTGAACAGGGGACTTACATTTTCTTTCACAATGGGATTAAAAGTGAAATCTCCACTGCAACAGGGAGTATAAAAAGGGTTTTACTCAAAGGAAGCTTTTAGTCTATTTTCCTTTCAGAACATTCATGTCGGGATAAAATTAAAAACAGTTTTTTTCTTGTGCAAGCACAGCTTTTTAAAAATATCCCAATGTAAAATACTTACCAAGGCCTAGAAAACACATGTTTGAACTCTGATAGCATTGAAAGAGCAGTGCAGGGAAATGTTCTTGTGCTTCGTAGGAAGTATAATTTGGAGACTCATTTTCAGTCTGAGGCCATCAGAGCTTAGAAGCCTGAAAGCAAATTGCTCTTTTCTGTGAATTCCCAACCTCTGATTTTTTTTTTCTTTTATAAGTGCATGCATGTGCGTGCAGTCATCTTCTCCTATATCCTATACTGATTTTATTCTTTTAACCTTTTTTTATTTTTATTTTTTTTTATTCTCATGGATTTGTGAAACATATAGCCATAGGAACTGCATTGATTTACAGAAGTTGAAAATATAGTACTTTAAAATTTAATTTTTCAAGCACAAGGTATCTGCATTTTTGTTTCAGCAGTGGAGTAGGTAGCTTCTGCAATTCATGTGGTTACTAGATCAATGGGTAGAAAAGGACAAGCCTATCTTCAAAGGCAAGGAAGACAAAGTCACTCCCACATCCACCTCAATAAGAGTTTGACATTTTATAATAATTAACAGGTATTAATTCCTAATGGCATGAAGTCTGAGTTTCATCTGAACATGCCCACTTGAATATCCATGCCACCAACTAGAAAAAGAAATAATATGCATTACAAAGACAGAAAACTGAAACTACCCTTTCTTGAAAATACTTGAATCATGTGGAATTAAAAGAAAAATTCATCCAGATCACTTCAGGGTTTTGTCACAGGTAGGGAACTGGCAGTACTAAGTTATTTCCATGAAGGGAAGAAAAACCTAGACAATTATATGAAGTAGCATTAAAGATGCTATTATAGGTTACTTGGAAAAAAAATACCTGGCAGTGGAAAAAATGAACATTACCAGGAGCTGATGAACCATGGCCAAGGTGATGATGTTTCAACTGTCTGTGCACCAGAGCTGGACTCTCCAAGGAAGTAATGAAGAAGTGGGGCTATACACTTGGTTCACCCACCTGTGACTGTGATGCACCACCTCCTGCAGTGCCCTCTGCTTGAAGACACAAGCACATTGAAAGATCTCACGACGAAAAATAAATGAGCACAAGTATGTGTAAAAAAATGGTCAAGTGTGGTGGAGAGACATGAGAAGACAGGTTGCCTTTAAACCATTCGAGATCTGAAGAATGCTAAGTGGTGTTGAGGACAGAGCTGTTTCAGAGCAGCTTTAATTTACAACTTAACGCTGGCTCTGACTTGCACAACTGTGACTTACCACTAAAGGGCCCAGAGATCAGGACCCAGGACTTTATCCCTCCTGGGAGCAGATCTCTGGGGGTTAAGTGCAGGAAGAACATGGAGCCCAGGAAAGCATGCCTACCTGGTGCCTCCATTCCCAGCACAGAGCTGCCAGAGCTTAAAAGCAAGAACAGCATGGACCTCAAGGAAGCAGGCTCCATGCTTTTGCCATGCTCCATGCCAGGCAGCCCTTCCACACCTCCCTAGGGAAATGGAAGGCTCCAGAGGGAAGCTACACCCCTGCCAAATTCTCCTGGCTAGGGAAGAGCAGCCTGCATATGAAGCAAAGGCTTAGGCCTCTGAAGGGTACCTGCCTTGTCCCCAGCCCAGGGGCCTGGATCAGGTCTCCTGGGATCTTTGGAGCTGGCATCATGATGCTTTGTGGACTGGAGTCATACCCACTGGGGGCAGGTGGAGGTGTTGGCTTGGGGCCAGTACCACCCTCTGGGCAAAAGACCTTGGGAAGTTAGAAACTTTGTCAGGGACAGAGCATTTGGGAACTGTGCATCTTTGGATGCTGAATGACTTCAAATTGGTCAATTTATTTCCAGAAACAGAGTAATAATATGCTGTCAAGCTAGATAGAATGCTTCAAGGATAACCCTTGGCCAAAGGGATATAACTTTAAGACTTGGGCTGCATCCACATGAGCAAAGACATTTTTTTCCCCCTGGGTGAAGAAGCAGAAGCACGCCTTGTCCTGCTGCTATTTGCTCCTGGTGACTCGATGCTAGTTTCCTCATTCAACATAGAATTGATTCAATGGTGAGCTCCTGTCATTGGAAACTGTGGGATGAAATCTAAAACGTACAAACTGTGATCAGTTTAAAAGTCCTTGGCAGTTCTTTTCTTTCTTCCTTTCTTGGCATCAGTTAACTTTAGATCTGGCCCTTCATTCTGCCTACCTAAGTTTCCTTTCCTGTGTAATTTCAACTCGTTAATGTCTTCACTCTTCATATTAAGTTTAAACACTTATAAAAATAAATCATATATCACTCTTTTCAGCAGATCTCAAAGATCTTTTGAAAAATTAATTCCTTAGCCTCAAAAGACCCTTTTTAATTAGTGAAGAGCCTGCACATTTGAGCCATTTACTGAGAGGGGGTGTGGGTATGGATTTAACATGTGTCAGCTGCTCTGTGGTAGAAGCCTGAATGTGGTTAATTGTCAGCTAAATTTGAGCTAATTTAGCCCCCTTCAGGTTAGTTTCCACTAGGCCTGTGCAAGATGGCTAGTATTTGCTTTAGATTTGCATGATTTTGGGGGACACTGATTTGATTTGATGATTCGAATCACCATCCTGAATCTCTTTGGCTGAGTCTGATTCAGAGATTCAGCTACTGCTGAATCTCCAAATTGGACAGGCCCCATCCCCTGCCCAGCCCCAGCTTCCGGCTCCTTAAAAAAAAAAAAAGAAAAAAAGAGCTGGGGCCGGGCAGGGCTACCATTGACAGGGATGGAGAGCAGGCGGGAGATGGGGTTGCTCATGGCAGAGCCCCCACGTAATGCGGGACAGTGGGGATCTCCTGCCTGCCTGGCAGGAGCCAGTGAGTGTAGGGCTTTTTATTTTTTTAAGAGCTGGGATTCTGGTCCAGATGGGGTAGCCATGTTGAGGGGAGGGGGTGGTAGAATGGGTGGGGGTTGCGGGTGCTCAGGGGGGCTGGGGGAGCAGGCAGAGGATGGGGCTTGGTGGAGGTCCCCCCCCATGGTCCCCTCCGTCCTCCTCCAGCCCGCCCTTCCCCTCCCCCTACTTACCAGCCCTGCAGCAGCGAGCGGGGACTGCCTGAATCTCCAAAGCTCTCCGAATCTTTTCTAAATTGAGTCAGAGAGCTTTAAATTGATTCATACTTTTTTATTGGTATCCTGAGTCCATTCGGATTTGGAGATTCGGCCGCGGAATTGGGCTTAATCGAATCAGCTCCCGAAGGTTCGCACAGTCCTAGTTTCCACTTACTGTGGGGTAAGAGCATACACATGGCCATTTACTGTACAGCACTGACACTTGAGGAAAGACACATGCCATTTAGCCCATGCCCAATTAGATACACTGGGGGCATGTCTACATGTTCATTAATGAGCTGTAATTATGACGCATTAAGTTTAATATCTGTAATAACAGGTACTTAATGCGCCGTACTTGGTGCTATAGTGCATTAGCACAGATCAATGCTTTTTGTGTGATGCTTAATGCATATTGGACTAAATCTACTGTGCATTAACACAGTTTTTTGCCAGCCATGCTAATGTGCAGTAAAAATAGTCCAATGTACATTAAGCATCTCCTGTAAACATGCCCAGGTGTTAGCAGAATCAACAGTGAATATATGCCACTAAGATAACACACAGCAACTCTTAAACATCACATGGGAAGACTACACAGGAATTGAGAATACAGATGGAATGAAATACCATATTCAGCTGAAGACACGGAGAGTACAAATCACACTGAAATATTTTGGAGGACATGGAACAGAAAGTATTCCTCTTGGGGAAAATACCTGGGATTTTTTTAATACCCCAGATGACCAGGGTCTCAGTTTTATGTCTCATTAAAAGCTGATGCTAACATCAGGCCTGTGTGTTATAAAAAACTTTTGGGGTATTGTTTGGTTTAAGAAGAGTGCCCAAGGTGAGGGTGCACAAGAGGATGGCATGAATAATTCTCTGACCTGAGAGCCAGGAAACATCAATTCATGTTGTGGCTCTGCTTTGGTCATTGATTGACTTTGGTCAAGAGAAGGTACAAAGCACGGCTATGCAGGGACTTTCCAAATTAACATTGCATGTGCTAGCTCTGGTACTGGAAGCAGTGTATTTACAGTACAATGGTGCCATGCTTTCTGAATTAGCACCCCTGAGAAGCAAGGTTTTTAATCTGGATGATTTGTGATAATAACAATATATATCTTACAGATTCAGAGCCAGCTTGGTATTTGTCTGCATGGCTGTGCCTTGAGCCCTGTACACATACCTTTAATTCATGTCTTGTATGAATAAATGGGGATGTTAAGGAAAAAGTTCTGGCTATCCAGAATGAGGCCCCTGGAAAACACCTGATAGTCAGGTGGCTAACACCGAGGAGGCTATTCTCTGAAAAATCAGGCTTCTGTATGCTTTCTCAAATTTGAAACCCAAAAATCAAAAACACCCATATCACTAGTCAGTATATAGAAACTGGCCAATAGGTCTTTTGTCTGGCTTATCTATTTTTTTTCTGATCCTTGGATGCATGAATGTAATGTTGAATAAGTAACGTTTCTTATGAAAAACAGTAATTCTGCACACAGGTAAATAGTAAATCTTAGCGAAGTCAAAATTGAAGTATCCACATATCATGTTTTATACATATTTCCCCACCTGTCAATGGTCATGACCTCCTTTTTGAGACAGATTGAGATCTAAGTGTTAATCACGTATTCCTGTAACAATTGACATTATTACTATTTTATTATTCATGTGCTTTTGTGGAGCACTTGGGGAAGAAAGCTGCCCTATAAATATAAGATCATAATCAATATGCCCAGCTGGAGCCTGATTATCTTTATACAATGGCACTTTACATTGTTCTATCTATACCAACAACATATCAATAGATATATTCCTCTAAGGAGTTCTGAATGGTCTCTAGATTTCACACTTTGGGCTTTTTATGATGATAAATGAGGTCAAATTTAAGACACTACAATGTGTCCTCCAGAATGAAAGCAACTTCAGTTATCCTAGGAAACAGCCTCCTCATAAAATGTACCCACCAAATTATAAACTGCTATGTATGTGGGAGGTACGTAGGAGGTAATTTGTTGTATTGTGTTTTCAGGCACCCCCTGTGTATTTAAAAACCACTCTCCATGGACGTGAGTCTAAATAACAATTTGCTTTTTATTTTTTTTATTTTTTGGTAATACAATGCTGGTTGTTTTAGGACAAGAGTCTCCCACACTTAAAGCGAGTCAGATTTTAACTTTCAAATTATTTAACTGAAATCAGTTTATCTATATATTAAATTTGCAGCATCAATATAGGTACAGGTACTCAAATTAGCACTTTTGGGAAAGGCCAGAAGTTCTTGGAGTACTATTTTTTTATTGGACCAACTGTGTAGTTGGGATAAAGTTAGATGAGCTTTTGAATACAAGACATTCTTCCTCGGGTCACTGCATTTTGAATGTCCTGCATTCAAAAGCTCATCTAACTTTATCCCAATACATAGTTTGTCCAACAAAAGAGATCAAATCCTTGCTTCTTGCATAATGTCTGAGCCATTACGGCGACAACATCACTCGTATGCTACCCCTTTGGGAAGAAAGCTGAATCTAACTAAAATGAATTCAATAAAGCAGTATTTGAACTTGAGCTCCTGCCATCATTAGGGACATTAACAATTAGGCTGGAATTAAGCAATAGCAGGAGGGCTGGTCCTTTTTCCCTTTTTTATTTATTTATTTATTTATTTATATTTTTAATGGAAAAAAATTGCTTTGTGATTAAATCGAAGAAAAAATCATGGAAATAACTGTTTTTTCTTTGAAAAAGATAGTGTTTGAAAATTATATACACACACACACACACACACACATAATATTTATTCTTGCTAATGACAAACATGATAAAGGAAAAACCTCTGTTTTGAAAGCCACAAACAACCATTATTTATATGTCTGAAGTTTATAACAAAAACTAAAGAACATTTTGCCTAACTGGAAATCAAATATGCATTGCAGAGAACAAGCTACTGCCAACAAAGGGAATATTAATTGGAGGTCTAGTCCAATGCCCATTAACATCTAAATATGGTATCCGTCTCTAAATGACTCAATTATTAACTTCTATAATTCTTTCATGTGGTGTCTCAAACATGAAAAGACACACTTAAGATTATGTTTTTACAATTTAAATTATTTTTATTAGAATTTAAATCTGCTTAATAATGACTTTGCTCAGAAAAAAAACAAAGCTTAGTTGCAACATCTGCTTTGCAGGAAGTTCTCCATTTCCCAGTTGAAATGAGGAACACACCAGGAAAATAAATCAATTGTGTCAAGTGATACACAAAAAGATCAGATTATATAAAACCATCTTGGCTTATTGGAGTCTATCTTTTTGGTGGCATAATTTCTGAGTTTGGAGTAGCTTCTTGTGTAATAGTAAGATTGCGGTCTTTGCATTCAGTATGACTTATCCAAAGGATGAGACAGTAGCCTCAAGAGGCTTGGGTTCTAGCTCTGACTTTCAGGTTGATATGCAGAGTCAATAGTTGCTATCCATTTGTTTCATCTCCTAGCTCTTGTTTCACTTGTCTACTTAGCTTTTAACATTTGGGGGAAGGAAAAAGTCACACAGCAGATGCTGAGCGGATGGGGATTATGTCTTTACTTGCTTAAGAGACGAAGTAAGCATGTCCTTAGATGCTACTGGCAGCCAAATAATAATTAGCTTGTAAGTGACAATTCTGTTAAAGTCATGGCAATCAATACATCTAGTCTGTATATACATCCCAATGTATTCTTTGTGTAAATATATCAAAAATTGATTCCTAGGCTTTTTGGGTGGATGTACTCTGGAAAATATCTTACCTGTTTTCTCCGTAACCATGCCTCTACCTGGTTACACATGACATGATTTTAATTTTGCCTGTATCCTATCTAGAAGTTGCATTTGGCTTCCATACATTGCATTGTTCACATCACCAAAGCTTGGGAGAGAGAAATACTGAACTTTAGTAAATATTAGCCTGGTTTCTTGATATTTATGGTAAAGGTTTCTTTTAGATAAAGTATCAGATTCTGCCCTCCATTTGTGGGAATCTGGCAATAGTTGTCAGCCCTCAGCAAAGTGCCATTCCTTGTAAGGGTAGGATGCCTTTCTATGTCATGCTCAACAGTTCATTATTAAACAGCCTGTAGGGCATCTACTGTAGATGCTCAAAGCTCTGGAAAGAGCCCTCCAGCATATGTGTTTTGGGGGGGTTGTGTTTTTTTCATTTGTTTTTTTCTTTCACTGCCTATTGTATTAGCAATTAGCTTTTCTTAGACTTTATTTTATCATATATTCATAGATTCATAGATTCATAGATGTTAGGGTCGGAAGGGACCTCAATAGATCATCAAGTCCGACCCCCTGCATAAGCAGGAAAGAGTGCTGGGTCTAGATGACCCCAGCTAGATACTCATCTAACCTCCTCTTGAAGACCCCCAGGGTAGGGGAGAGCACCACCTCCCTTGGGAGCCCGTTCCAGACCTTGGCCACTCGAACTGTGAAGAAGTTCTTCCTAATGTCCAATCTAAATCTGCTCTCTGCTAGCTTGTGGCCATTGTTTCTTGTAACCCCCGGGGGCGCCTTGGTGAATAAATCCTCACCAATTCCCTTCTGTGCCCCTGTGATGAACTTATAGGCAGCCACAAGGTCGCCTCTCAACCTTCTCTTGCGGAGGCTGAAAAGGTCCAGTTTCTCTAGTCTCTCCTCGTAGGGCTTGGTCTGCAGGCCCTTGACCATACGAGTTGCCCTTCGCTGTACCCTCTCCAGGTTATCCGCATCCTTCTTGAAGTGTGGCGCCCAGAATTGCACGCAGTACTCCAACTGCGGTCTGACCAACGCCCTATAGAGGGGAAGTATTACCTCCATGGTCCTATTTGTCATGCATCTGCTGATGCACGATAAAGTGCCATTGGCTTTTCTGATGGCTTCGTCACACTGCCGGCTCATGTTCAACTTGGAGTCCACTAGGACTCCAAGATCCCTTTCCATCTCTGTGCCACCCAGCAGGTCATTCCCTAGGCTGTAGGTGTGCTGGACATTTTTCCTCCCTAGGTGCAGCACTTTGCATTTCTCCTTGTTGAACTGCATCCTGTTGTTTTCTGCCCACTTGTTCAACCTATCCAGGTCTGCCTGCAGCTGTTCCCTGCCCTCCGGCTTGTCCACTTCTCCCCATAACTTTGTGTCATCTGCAAACTTGGACAGAGTACATTTCACTCCCATGTCCAAGTCGCTGATGAAGACATTAAAGAGTATCGGTCCAAGGACCGAACCCTGAGGGACCCCACTGCCCACACCCTTCCAGGTCGAGACCGACCCATCTACCACGACTCTTTGGGTGCGACCCTCTAGCCAATTCGCCACCCACCGGACTGTGCAGTCATCCACATCACAGCCTCTTAATTTGTTCACCAGTATGGGGTGGGATACCGTATCGAAGGCCTTCCTGAAGTCCAGGTATACGACATCCACCCCTCCTCCTGTGTCCAGGCGTTTCGTAACCTGGTCATAGAAAGAGACTAGGTTGGTCAGGCATGATCTGCCCGCCACAAACCCATGCTGGTTTCCCCTCAGCATAATTTGCCCTGCCGGGCTCTCACAAATGTGAGCCTTGATAATTTTTTCAAATACTTTACCAAGGATGGAGGTGAGACTGACCGGCCTATAGTTGCCCAGGTCCTCCTTCCTCCCCTTTTTGAAAATGGGGACCACGTTAGCCCTTTTCCAGTCCTCCGGGACTTAGCCTGTGCGCCACGAGCATTCGAATATTCCCGTCAGTGGCTCTGCAATGATGTCGGCCAGTGCCTTCAGCACCCTCGGATGGAGCCCATCCGGGCCTGCCGACTTAAAGGCATCCAGTTCTTCCAAGTGACTCTGCACCACCTCAGGGTCTACGCATGGAAGTCTGGCGCCTTGCTGCTGCCTCTCTACAACCCCAGTGAGAGACTTCTCGTGCCCCTCGCTTAGGAACACTGAGGCAAAGAACTCGTTGAGGAGTTCAGCCTTGTCCCCCCTATCTGTCACCAATTGCTTCTGCCCATTTAGCAGGGGTCCTATTCCTCCCTGGGCCTTCCTTTTATTCCCTATGTATCTAAAAAACAATTTCTTGTTGTCCTTTACTTGGGTTGCCATCCTCAGCTCCATGGTAGCTTTGGCCCGCCTAACTGCCTCCCTACAAGCACGAGCAGAGGAGGTATATTCATCTTTAGTGATCTCACCCTGTTTCCACTTTTTATGTGCTCCCCTTTTGGCCCTTAGGCTGCCCTGGATTTCTCTGGTCAGCCATGGAAGCCTCCTGGCCCCTTTCCTTCTTTTGCCTCGCTCGGGGATTGTCTTGCTTTGTGCCCAAAGGATCGTTTCCTTTAGGCACAGCCACCCTTCTTGGGCACCCATCCCATCAAAACTCCTACTCTGCAGTGCATTCCATAGATCCAAATGCTCCTTTTCTTACTGGGACCCTTACAACAAACACTTTCTTGCTTTTTCCAAAAGGAAGTCATATTTTTAATATATATTGTCACAAGCGTGCATTCATATACTAAGACAATTTAGGGTTGTAAAAAGATGTGCACTGGTTCTTGAACTAGGGGTCATGGCACTTATGAATTGGCCGTGAATCTGATAGAAATTCAGTTGCAAAAGTGAGCTCGCAAGCCTGATAGCAATCATCCGAAGACAAGTTTTGGGAACCACAGGATTAGAGCAACATATTAGATGATTGTGACTTAAATATTGTAATCCCAGCACTGCCAAATCGCAAAGAGAAACGTTGAGGAAAGTCGCACATAATTACCATTTTTCCCATCCTCACAATGGATGTAGCCAAGGACTTCTCATTCATTTTAGAGGCCTACTCCATGGATGAGATGCAAAGGAAGGCACTTCCATTTTGTGTGTATACAAGTATGTGAGATGAGCCAATCTTAGCAAGTAAATGAGAAGCTTGTGGATACGACAGGTGACAACTCATTTTGTGCACCTTATTCAGTGATCAAACCTGTAGTCCTTATGTGCTTTGAAATGCTAAGCTGAAAGGTGTTTAAAGATGTATTTGGGACTGTTAAAACACCTACATTAGTGCTGGTCTTTATTGGAAGAGACCTGACCTTACTCTGGAAGATACCTTACTTTAGAACAAAACTTCCTCTGACCTTGAAGATGCTTTACTTTAGAAAACACATCAGAATCAGACCTTAGTATCAAGTCATAGTTTTGCCCAAATGAATTTGGCCACAGGTTTTTGGGGTTTTTTTTTTTTCTTTTTTCACGCTTCATCCTAGACCTTGTTGTATTTTGGGGCTGGGTAAGGATAAGCTTATTTTCTGGATTTTGTGGATGTCTTGTGTTGCGTTCCCTTTGCTTGTAGATGCTACAAAACTCTCCCTCGTGTTTCATCTCTACAAGCTTAATTTATGGGTAAGCCCAGCGTTCCCCCTTTACCTTGTGAGAACAGCAAATGGGCCTCAGTAGGAAAAGGATACAGTTCTTTGTCTTTAGTTGAAAAAAATATTAAACCATTTTAGCCTTTTATTCTTCTTCTCATAAGTTCCACATGGAGTAGGCAGCTCTGGTTTACTTAAATTGTCAGTGGTAGGATGGGAGGTGGGAACAGAAAGTATCATTCTGTAGTTGAAGACATCCAGTAGTTCAGGACAGGCCTGTTTCAATCATGTCCTTCATTATCCGAAGAAAAACTTCTAAGCAAAAGTGTTGGAAACTGGTGTGATGGAGAGAACTGGCCATGGGAGAACTCTAAACCAAGAGTCATGTTAAGAAAATAAAGACTTTCATAAATATCCCATTTGGAAAGTGACTGTATCCTTTAGGGAACTGGCAAGAAACTCAATGTTTCCCTCCTAGAGGTGACCTGGTTTGAAGCAGAGAGGTTAAATAGGGTAGGAGAGGTTTCACTGCAGCTGCCTGATCTAGATCTGCTCCAAGGGTAACCACGAGGCTTTGTTCTCCAAGCTGTCAATCCAGCACTTGTCAAGAGCAAAAATGCATTTAGAAACAGAGAAAAACCAGCAGGGAGGAAAATAGAAAGAATATTTCAGGACTCTATTTCCATTCACAGCTATTTCATTCTCTTACATTCGCTTGAGTCTGAATTAGGCTCAAAGGCAGTCTTTCCCATATCTGTTTCAAACACTTTATTTGAATAGTTTATCAAAACCAGTAATGATTCCAGCTGTTCACACCTGAAATCAGCACCACACACTGTAATGCTCTGAGTCTGCTCTCCTCTAACATCCTCCTTATCTTATATCTCTTCAACAGATATTTTTTAACCAGCACCACCATAGCTGCTAGTGTTATAAATGACTTCTCTTTAGAAACAAATTGTACTCAAGAGTTCAAGCTTAGAAATAGCATTTTGGCTGAATAGGTGAATCTCCTCTTTAAGAATATAACATTAAGACAGTAGTACTTGGAAGAGGTATCTGTAAAAGCATCATGGATTTTTTGTTTTAATACATGGAGTATACATGTTACTTTGTATTAGGAAAAAAAAACATGTGCAGGATGCCTAATCCACAGCATTCAGCCCAAGACAAAAAAAGCAAAAGGAAAACAGTAGAAGCAATATCATCCTGGCGTTTGATGTTCCTTGCTTCAGATGTCTGAGGGACTTGAATGCTTGGATGTATTTCAGTATTTCAGATTACTAAGTGGATGTGTAATATGGGGGGAAGAGGTTTGCTGAGAATACTATATACAAATTTCATGCTGCAGTGTGTAACTCAATTTAACTTTTTGCTGAAGAATTCTGTCTTTTCAGGAAGCAGAATACATAGTTAACCTTAGGTCTGTGCAAAAGTCTAGGTCATTCTGCTTTAAGTGAGTGTCAACGTGTATCTTTTACTCTTTGTGTATGGCCAATTAGAGGCTTTTGGGATGGCTTTATCCAGCAGGGTATTGCATTGTATGCTCCCTCTGTGTTTCACATGGATAGGTGAAGTGCATCAACCTGGACTCCGTATCTCCTGTTCTCCTCTTGGCTGGAGAGAGATTTTGGTTATTTTGGATATCTGTGGTCTGACCACCACAAAATTCCTCATTCTGCTAACTAAGTTGTTATTTATACAGTTTGCTCAGCAAATGCAAGCATAAGTGCCAGTTGAGGGCACATCCCCATGAGAGGGAATGTGCATTCACCAGGGACAAATAGCAGCAGCACAAGCATATTTGTGCCACTGCTAGTTGTTACCAGGGAGTGCACCTGCATCCATACTCTGGTATGCAGGAAGTTGCCCTAGGTGGGTTTAGGCAGGCTGGAGTCCTGGGGGCCTCCCAGGCCTCCAATTCTGGATGGTGCATGCTGCAGCTACATGCATTACTCAGCCTTTTTCTGGGGCAGGTTTTTATGACACCAGGATCTCCGAGTCTCAAAAAATACTCACTGTGCTTCAAATTAGCAGCATGACAAATGCCTGCATCTGCGGCACGTACAGGTCATGGTGCCACGGACGGGTCTTCAGCGCTGCAAACTGTAGACACATGCTCATGCGGACGTGCCCCACACATGCAAAGATTCCACCCCTAGAAATTCAGTAGCAAAGTCAAAATCCCAATCAAGACATTTTTGGGTTTTAATTCTTTTTTCAGAATAATTAACTGCTTGGATCTCTCTGTTCTGTTGAAAAGCATACTTTGTTTAAGATTCCTTTCTTTTTACCTTTTATTTTTTTTCTTTTGTACATGGGATAGTTATAAGGCCTCTGTGTCTGTACTTTTCCACTATTTATAACCACTGCTCTTCCTTTCTGGTCTTTGCAACCACACTTGACCCATGGGGAGCACACCAAAGTCATCCAGTGATATAGAAGGTTATTGATCTGTTCCTCACTTCTCTTCAGAGCTGACAAACACTCCAGTTCTCAGAAGAACACTTTAGTATGGCACATCATAAAAAAAAAAGTATAATAATGTGTAATCTGTAATAATGTGTAGATCACTGAAAGTTTCCTAAAAAAATAGTGTTTATTAAATTAAATTTATTGAACAGGAGCAACCACTTTTTTACTTCTCTTGTAATGCAAAATATGACTCTGTAAAACTCAGGATGGTAACAAAGCAACCACTTATAGTAAGCCTAGGTTAACATAAATTAATGTACGTTTCTCAGGTAGCTTGTCTTTAAAAGAGAAAATGGTCATCTCAAAGAGCAGGTATTCTTCACTACAGGACACTTCAGACCTATCCAATCATACAGGTGCCCCTATATGGAGATGGATGGGTTTTTAATTCTTATAAAATTAAGGATGTTCAAATCCAGTATTTCATTAGCCCGTTATAAGGCTAGAGATGGCACATCTACATGAGATGCTAACTGCACAGTAGCCTAATAATACCGCACAGTACCACATCACAGCACAAATAGTGCTAATGCGCTACTGCGCAGTATTATTAGGCTACTACACAGTTGCATTACTAAAAAGGTGTGTGTTGGCACTACTGTGCAGTAAAGCCGGTTACTGTGCATTTATTTAATACTTTAATTATACTACAGCACATTAATGAATGTGTAGATGCGCCCAGAATGTATGTCAAAATCATACATGGTTTACCTCTTCCCCAACCTGGAAAATGAAAAGGAAAGGGCTTAAATCAAGATTTTAGTTTGAGTCCAATTTTTAACCCATCTTCAATTTTTAACTCAATTTTGCCTAAATAATAGGTTGGTGCAGTAGACATTTTTAGATGGGGCTGCAGGGTGAATTTTAGAGCTGATTTTGCAAATTGTAGGATTCTAGTGATTATAAGCAGGAATGTAAAGGTTTTACAGACTTGATTTTCCTTTGACTATTCCCTCTTCGTTCTTTTCTATGGCAGTCTTTCTCACCTGATGCATTATCTTACCGAAATTTAAAGCATATATTGGCTACTTGCAGACACTAAACACAAAACATGCTTTATTTTAAACTCAACACATTCCCACACTGAGCCCAGTGCATACCCAGAAGAGGCAGCATGTAACATCTGTATAAATCAGTGCTGTAGTGGGGCTTTTTTGGTACTTTACTAATAGCTGATTGAATCAGCTTTAGCTAAAAGCAGCAAACAGCCCTGCTGAAGCACACAATCTATATAGATACTGCAGAGCTGTGTCAAAGTAATGTGCTGTTTCTTCCAGTAAAGCAGGGTTTGCTTGTTTTAGTTTGTTCTCCTTTTTTTTTTTTTTTTTTAACATCTGCATGCAGCCATTGGGCTTGATGACCCAGGGCTCACATATTCTGGGGCTACTCCTGAGTCCATCTCCTTTTCTAGTCTTTTTTGAGGGCTGCTCACATAAAAATAATTTAGATTCCCTAGTAGTCTGAATTATTCTGTGGCTTCCCCATTTTTTGTCTTCTGGACTAAGTAGTTGATTATATAAAAATGATCTCTGCATAGTGTCATTGCTGTTGCTTTTCATCTGTTATTACAATGTCATCATCTCAGTGGTTTCAGCTGGTTAAGATTGGAAGGTAGAGCATTCTCTTCAAATCTGAAAATGTAGGGTATTTATACACGTACATTTGCCTGCTCCAAAGTGCTGGAGATCTGGAGGTCCGGAGCAGGCTCAATCGAGTGTGCTCCGCACATGAGCTGACATGCCTGGCACTGCGTCACATGCATTTGTATAAATGGCGAAATGCACATCATCGCTGAGAAAATGGTAGCAGTGCACTTTTGAATTAAAACACCTTTGATGTGTTTTAGTTCAAAAGTGCACCGCTGCCGCCATTTTCTCAGCACTGATGCGCATTTCACCATTTATACAAATGTATGCACCGCAGCACCGGGTGCTTTTAAAAGTGCCTAGTGCTGTAGTTCAAGCACGTGTACAAGCGCCCTTAGTAACCCATTGAGAAATGCTCCCTTTTAGAGTATGCAAGCCTGCTAAAGTGGTTCGGATGCTCTGAAGTGCAAACAGCATAACATCTTATACTGCTTATAATGTGTCATAAATTGGATCCTGCTAGTATTAAGTGGGACAGAGTAGTAAAGGCAGGGCATAGAAATCATAAATTTAAATGGGCAGGGAAGTTATTAATTGCAATTCTGGGGCTTCCCTGTACCTTCTACACATACTCTTGGTTCAGTGACTGTGTGGACCTGGATCTGGGAAGCTGTAGACAGAGACTGTTATCCTCTCTGAGGAATAAACAGATGGAAATGTAGCATACTTAACGTTCACGTCAGGCATAGGTCATCAGACCTTATAAATCTATGCATGGTGGAGGCAGAAGAGTTTTCTTTAAACACACTGGGCATTTTTCATCTTTGCCATTCACCCATGAAGACCAGTGACAATAATGTAGAAGTTAGCCAATATGAAAAACATAATTCTGCCCAGTAGAATTCCCACAGAGTAAAAGCAGAATGAGAGACTCATATTAGTCCCCGTCTCTGTAAAGTAGCCTTATCCCAAAGGCACTCCGAAACAGAAGGTAAATGATTACTCCCACAGCAGGAAGAACATGTGAAGACCAGGATATAATAAACTGTCACTGGGTGTATCTATACAAGACGCTTTACTGTGCAGTAGCATAGTTTACTGTGCAGTAAACATACCCATCTACACATGCACATGCTTACCACACAGTAAAAATCACTACTTCTGAGTAAATTTGCTACCTTCAAATGCAAGTAGAAAATTTATTCGCAAGTACGTACTGTGCAGTAACGCTCATGTAGGTGTGACCCAAGAGCTGATTTGCTCCTGGCCAGCTTTGCCACTAGGGGACCAGCCTGAGCTCATCCCCAGAGCTCTGGGGCTGGGAACCTAGTTGCTGTCCTTGCTGGGGTCCAGCCAGCAAGATGGGGTCTAGGCAGTAGTTGAGCTATGATGGTGACCTGGGATGGCATGGTGGGGCCAGACAGGTGGGCACTGGGCATGGGGAAGCTGACAGGGTGCAGATGACTGTAGGCTAGCTGATGGCCAGCATGGTGGGCCAGTTGGGCCAGTGCAGCAGGCCAGCAGGAGCCCAGGGTGCTGGGTGTCACTGCTATGGGCAGGGGCTGAAGCAACCATGGTGCAGAGGCAGAGGCTGCTGCCTGCTGCCCCTGTGCTGTGCACACTGCTCCTGGCCAGAAAGGCAGCTGGCCACGGAGAAGGGCTGCCTTGTAAAGTTGGCCTCCACCTACAGGCAGCTGTGGCTGGAGCATCTGGCTCCCCATGGTGGTGGCAATGGCCCATTGGAGGGCCCCAGGAAGTGGGATATGCCTGCCTAGGAGAGTTTCCTTGCAAGGAAACTGGTCTCACATCAAATGAAAGTGTAGACACACCCAATGATATTTTTAAGCACATTTATAAATATCTGTCCGTAGCTGGAATGTAGCACTGATTCAGGTCTAGTATGCTAGGTGAGTAGCTCAAAGCTGGCTTTTTAAAACAGACAAAGGTCACCCAAGCATCTTTATTGTTTTCAGGAAATTCTTAAGTCTTTCATGACACACTGAATGGAGCACAAGGGAAAGAAAGTCAAGTTTTATAATTGTGTTATCCTATCTTTACAAATAGATAAAAGACAAATGCTTTAGGCACCCACCAATCTTTCAAGAGATAAAGATTGGTTTTTTTGGAGCTGTTGCTTACTTCAATGTGTTGTAATAATCCAAAGGAATATGCTTTGATTACTCCACGCAACAATCAAGCTCCCTTATTACGTTACAGTGATTCAGCATCACTTGTAAGATCAATGCCAATATGCCTGCAGTAAATAAGGTAAAGGTGGCATATTCTTTACGGAGAGATTAGTATTCATTTTGCAGATTGCATCCTAAATGGAAAGTACTGTGTCATTTAAGATTAAGCACCTGTTCTGGCATCATAACAGATGTTTTGAAAAACCTATTAAAAAGAATCATAGTGCTCTTTTTTGTCTAATAGCAAAAAATCCAGTCACTTTATCACTACAGATTAACAAATTATCTGCCAGAAAGTTCAACTAAAATACCTTAAATCAACCTTTGTACTTTTCCACCCTTAAGTGCTCCCTTGTTTAAAAATCCTGTATCCTAACGCACACCCACATATTACTTTGATTTGATGTCACCTATTTCATGCATATTTTCCAATTCTTTGCTAGTAAAAGCAGTTTGTGCATAGGACCTGATCCAAACAAATGTAAGCAATAGAAAAAGTCCAGGTAACTTCCTGGACTTTAGATCTGGTTCTTTCTGACTTCCCTCACAAGCCTCCCTTTAAAGTAGTAAAGCAGTACTACTCCCATTGGACAGATAGGGACAATGTACCATACAGAGGGTAATGTGAACAAATTTAAAATTAGAGGTCCAATTTCAGCACCTCGATCTATCATAATTATTCTAATTTTTTAGAGGCTTGGTTTTTAAGGGCTGCTCAAACTCAACTTTGACCATTTAGGAACCATTGGCATCCCCACAATTGCCACATCTGCCATGCAAATGCTGCCTAATCCTGTAGGCACCTGAGTTCCTAGTGAGCATAAGCAAAGCTGTTTCTGCTCTGAGGCCGCTCCACAGGTAGCCAGCTCTTTGGTGCTCTAGATCAAGTTGAAGCCTTGATGATCCAGAAATGGAGTTATCAGAAGAGACATCTCCCACCTGTCTTGCCAGTGGGGCACGTTCTGTGACACTTTATGATCCTCATGTTTGTCTCCCTCTCCCAACCACCAGAGAACACATTAATAGTTCGAAACTTCACCTGGGACGTGCATGTTCTGCTCCATACTCTATATTATTGGAAGCAGGGACTTCAGCCTGCATCTAACCCACATATGTAGGGTATTTGATGAAGGCAGAGGGGCAAGGATCTCTCCATTTCTGCTATTGAAGCCATTTGACTTTGCATAAATAATTAATTGCACCCCAAACTTGAATCTCACTTGTCCATGTCCTAGACGAGTGCAAGGACTTCTGTGTGTCACTCTCAGTGACCTGATGTTAGGGAGGAGAAGATTGGTGGAGAGATCTGTGGATCTCTTGTCCTACCAGATATACAGATGCTGCAAGACTGCATGTTGCAATTTCTCATTTTGAGGTGGCTGGCCCCTGGGGCACAGTCCAGTACCTGGGGTTAGCTATTAGGCCTGCGTGAAATTTCTCCGGCTGTTTCATTTCAATGCTGTTTTGACTCATTTCAAGCTTGAAACAGTGAAATTGAAATGCAGGGCTTCGAAACAGCCTCAAAATGAAACGAGGGCAGTTGAAATGTTTCAAAATGTTATGAGTTTCAAAGCTCAAGATGGGCTTGCCTGCAGGGAAACAGAAAGTTGGGGGGA
Source organism: Alligator mississippiensis (assembly GCF_030867095.1). Classification (NCBI taxonomy): domain Eukaryota; kingdom Metazoa; phylum Chordata; order Crocodylia; family Alligatoridae; genus Alligator; species Alligator mississippiensis. The sequence goes on along the minus strand of NC_081825.1, from coordinate 11,630,086 downwards.
GGACTGCTCTCATATGGACCGTGTAGCTGGCCAGTGACTGTGATCCTTCCCTGGGGTCCCTTCCAATCCCAGTGCTCTGGGGGAGGGATGGAAAAACAGCATAACATGCAGCATTGTTTGAACTGACCTGCTTTCTGCCTCGGGGTCTGACATTTCCTGAGCTGTGTCTTTCTTGCCTGCATTGCATGCCAGCCTCTGCCTTCTTTACTATTCCTTCCACCCAGGAACAACACAAACATACCACACATACCAGATTAGATTGACCCAAAGGAAAGGACATTGTCTGCCAGTGCCATGTCCTTAGACTAACACCTGTAGCACCTGACTGGAAGGACTCAGGGTCCTGGGAGCATCTAAGCCCCTGGGCTGGGGCCAGCAGGGAGAGTTCCCTGGCAGCTGCTGCAGAAGAAGCTCCTGCAGGAGAGGAAAAAAGGGCTCTGTCACAGTTCAGCTCTCTGAGATGCTGCTGATGCTACTGTGCTGCTCATTAAGTTATTTTATTACCTGTTGTCATTTAAAGAGGTGGACTGGACTGAGGATATAGGGAAGGAGGAGACCTCATTGGGGCACACTACCGTGTTGTGTAGAGATCCCAGCACCAACGAGGGCATGCCTTAGCATACACACAGTGTCACTCATGTCAAAAGTTTTGCTTGTCAGGTGCAGTTTCCCAGAAATCCCTGCATCTATCTCCTTGACACTTGGCAGGTTTTGTGGCCTCAGCAAGGGATACCACACGTGCAATTTTCACCCTGCTGTGCCTTAACACACACATGGACATGAGTTTTATTTTACAGACTTAGGTGAAGGGCTTTCTAGGAAACCGCAAGTCAATCTCCCTGAAACATGGCAGATTTAATGGCCTGAGAAGGGGCTACCATCTCTGCAAGCTGCATCCTAATCAGGCAAAAAATGACAAAGTTATAGTCAGTTTTGTGCTTCCCCGTTACAGCCTATGAGCGAAACGTCGAAACAGTTTAGACAAAACAAAACGGAACAGCGTTTTCAAAATTAAACAAAGCTCAAAAGGAAACAATTTCCCCTTGAAACGTGGAAACAGAAGTCAAAACGAAACGATGCTGTTTTGCACAGCCCTATTAGCTATGTAGGCTCCCCTACACAATGCATGAGATCCACAAAAGCCATCATGCTGAGCAGGGAACCATTCCTATTATTACACTAAGGCATATATCTTAAGTTACTTTCATCTCTGGAGCTCAGGCATTTTTCCCCAGTTAAGACTTACAGGGGAAAAATGGAAACGGTTATATATCTCCCCCACCAAAATAGAGAAAGGAATCTGGCTTTCCTTTTAAAACAGGCAGCACAGGAGAAGGTGGCGGTGACCCAGTAGCTGGAGTCCTCACACACGATGGAGGACATCTCTTCTGTATTTGATAGTCCCCTTCTTTCCCAGGAGCAGGCCCTCAGTCACCAGTCTGTAATGCATGACAGTTAGATAACACACATGTCCCTCATGTGAGATAAGTTATCAGATTTTGTTTCTTTGTTAGCAGGGCTCTGACTTCTGTTGACCCACCTGCTCAGCAAAATATAATATAACCCATTGCATATTCTAGTACAGTTTCATACAGGAAAATTTCTGTCAGTGACGAATAAAGTTTATATATTTCTCCTACATAAAAATGATCAGATAACAGTCCAGTATTTTGCATTTATATAACACTTCTCACCTGAGTACCTCTGAGGGTTGTTACCAAACAATAAATAGTGCCTGATGCCACATCCTAGAGATGGCATACAGATGATAAGTAATTCCCTCAGTATCACAACAGCAAATCTAGGTAAGGCCATTAAGATACTTGAGAAGTCTTGGCTTCCTGACTAAATGATTTCCTGACTGCAGAGTGAATCAAAAGTTTCGTATGCTCTAAATTGCCATGTTTGAGAAGTATTGTAATCCTTTTCATTGCACTTAAAGCTTGCAAAAGCAAACACTGTAGCTTTCATGTTTGAATTTATTCATCTAGATTAATGAATGTAAGAGCACCGCTGAAGGGGTAAACGGCTGCTTTATAGAGGAAAGGCTGACTGAACAGCACAAGGGGTTTGGGATGATGCAGCCAAAGGGGTTCTTGGATATGATTCCTGGGTGTAAAAATACATGGACATCGAAATCAGATTGGAGAAGGTGATTTCAAAACCAAACCAAAGAGATCAGTCCCATATTGTCCTGCATACATTAAAGCATAACACCTTTCAGTTGCACCAGATTAGCATGCTAGAAGATTGCCTGATAAATTTACACTTGTGTTTCTTTAACCCTTCAAGAATACCAGTGCTATAGAGAAAGCGATGAGCAGAAATGATGACAGTCTTAAAAGTCAAGCTTGGAAAGCCATTTAAGGCTAGATACTACAACTCCGGCCTCTATCTTGAAGTGCTGAGGCGCGCATATTCAATCTACTTGGTATTAAGCACGTGTTTAAGTGCTTTGTTGGGTCAGGTTCAGAAAGCTAAATAACCATTAGGATTAAATATGTACCATGTTTCTCAACTGGAAATCTGGTTGAAAAAACAGATGAACTGCTCTTTTACAGGATCACCTGGCTGCAATGGGGCTGGAAATACTATTTAGAAAATCTTTTCTTCTGGGAACTTCCACTCTTGGTAGAAAGCACAAGATTAGGATCCCTTTAAAAATATTAATACAACTTTTTTCAGTCATTAAATTATGTTAAAGTTCAGTTCCAGTTATAGACAAAGAGTTTAGGTCATGTCTTGCTTTATTTCAATGAGTTCAAAGCTCTGTCCTGGACACCAGATTAAAATTCTGAAAGCAGCTTTCAAAGTTTCAACAGACAACATTACAGAATCTCTGATCTTTGGGCTGTAGAATAATATTTCAAGAAGAAATCCTTTCTAAGTCTACATCCTGCTGGCTCTCTCCCTCCTCTACAGCTCACTTAGTCTGCTTTCTGGTTAGATTGCTGCCAAATGATCTAAAATTATAGTGCATTTAACCTGTAAGCTTCTATCAGGCCTGTGCTCTGGATAAAGGTAGCTTTTAAGCCTGCCAAATTCTTCATCTTAAAGAGAAAGTTGTTCTCTTGAAAAAAAAAAACCCAAAACTGAAATGTGTAAGATTAAAGTCTACAGCCATTTAACTATTGCAGATTTTTCATGGGGTCTATTTATTTATTTTATTTTACTTTTCTGATTGCTTTTAGGCTACATGTGGGTTTCAGCACCAGCCCCAATCAAGGCCTGCTTCTCTACATTGTCCCAAAGAGAAAGGCAGGAACAAATTTATGACCCAGAGGGTGGACACTAGTATAGACCGTATCAAATATGCGGGTGATTGCCTGATCTGACATCAACTTCCTCGGTGACCTTAGCCGTGTCACAGTGTCAATTCAGACAGGCACTTTAGGCACCAGAACCAGCACTTGGGAGGAGTTTAGCTGACCTGATCTTAAAATAGCACAGAGCCTGCAAAAGATGTTATGTACCTACATTTTTGGACCCCAGCATTTTGGAGGCATCTCTGCTTAGTCATCCCTAGGTTGTGCAGCTGGTCATCTAGATTAGATCCTGATGCCTTCATCCTACTGGGGTTCCAGGCTGGTAGACATGCTCAGAGCATGTTTAAACCCACTTATATCATCGAGTTCAGAAGTCCTGGACATTGCCAAAGACAAAGTCAGCAATAATCATGAACCTGATTTTTCTATAGTAGCCTAGTCCTTAGGTCATCATAGCCAGGATGTGAGATACATTGTTTCTTAGATTTCATCAAACTGAAGGGGTTCTGACCCACAACTTCAATCCAGTAGGAAAGTTCCTTAACTGGACTGGGTAGATGTCTCCACCTCTTCTGCTGAATCAGGACCACTGTGCAACCAAGAATGCACGAGATGTTGGGTTAGAAGAAGACCAAGCAAAAAGGATCCTGGCTCAAAACTTACTGAAGAGAGCACATAGATTGGAGATTGAGACTTGTGTTCAGATCCCTGCTCCTAAAACTCCTTAAAAAAAAATCAATGACTCTTTACCAAAAGTCAAAGGGCAAGGACCCTAATCCAGGTGTATCCTCCATTTCTGAATGATCTAAATTTGGCTATGATATAAATAGAAGATAGAAACGTCAGTCATGTTAAAAAAACAAAACAAAACAGGGACCTTACTCAGTTAAGTGTCTGCTCTCAGGAGAGCACTGATGTCTCTGAATCTTGAGTAATCAGAGATTCCTAATTCATAGCCCTGATCCAGGGGCCTACATCTTGCTATGAGAGGAAGAGGTCCAACCTAAGAATAGTATATTGCCAAAAATGTTGCTGACTGAACCACAGATCTATGGGCTAATAAGGAAAGTTCTTCAGTGGATGTTTGAGTGTTCATACCTGGTAAAGGCCCTGTAAAGGGCACAGCCTTCTCACACTTAAAATGAAAATGAATCCTACTGCTTTTTTGTTTTAATCTTCTTCCTTTGTTTGCAAAGGAAACAGCACAATGTTAAAATGCCATCAAACATTATCAGCCTTAATTTTACATCTGTTTATGTTAGTAATACAAACTTCAAAAGAAAGCAAAAGGTACTGTCACTGTTCATGTTGTTCCTTGTGGAGCGAGGGTACAAAAGGCAGGATAAATAAAAATAAAAGTCATCAAAGAAATGTGAAGTGGACCTTGATAGTCATTTGTTCAGGGGCAGCAAAATACATATACATGGCGTTGCTCCAAAATCTGAATGTCTATGCAGCAAGAAAATATTAGCACAATGTAGAACAAACATTATTTTAACTGTCACATTGATCTTTCCAATAACTATAATTAATCACAGTTACTAACTGCTATAAAGTCACTGCGAGCTCTCTCTTAGGGAGGTTATATGGCAATGAAGCAAAGTTCTTCTGCCTCATGTTCCTTTCATTAATCATCAAGATATATAAATATAGATGAGCTGTCTCCCCGCTGAGGTTTTTTAGGAGTTAATAAACCATTTAAAATATATATGTCAGACAAGCAAAAATATAAATGACATTTGAACTCTGCAAGGACATTTTCTCTTTGAGGAATTTATTCTTTGTTAAATAACGATGGTCCAGAAAAGATTGAGTAGGAAAAAACTTTCAGAACAAAATCTCTGTCACAGAACAGAAATTAAATGAATTTATTCATCTATCAGCTGAATTCATAATGGATCAAAGAACACAGGTAGAAAAGGAGTGGAAAGAAAAGAAGAGAAAAGAGGAACAGATGACTTTGTCTATTAGTAAGGGATCTTTTCACCTGTTGACTCCCAGGACAAAATGAGAATACAAATGCAGTAGCTCAAATCTTTTAGTTCCACGAGAAAATAAGGCAAAAATCCTGAGTATAACTGGTGAAGATAAAAGGGGAAAAGAACAATACAGAGACTACAGTAGGAGCCTACTATAGACTTGCACATCAAGAAGAAAAGGCACGTCGGGCATTCTTCAAGCAAATAACAAGAATATCCAAAATGTAGAAGGTAATAGGCCTGTGTGAAACAGCCAGTATTTGCTTCAGATTCGGCCAATTCAGAGGGACAGTGATTTGATTCTGAGATTCGAATCACTGTCCCGATTTGATTTGGCCAAATAGGATCCAAAGATTCAGTGCCGCTTTGGGGATTCAACCATAGACTAAACAGGCAGCAGTCCTTGACCATGATGGACACAGCTGCCTCCAGCCGGTAAGTCTGTTGTGGTGGGCGGAGGGGAGAGGGAAGGGGTCTGGGGAGGTGCAGATCAACACCCACACAATGAGGGAGGGATTGGGGCTGGGGCTGGGACAAGCTGCCCAGCTGGGGTTGAGGTACGTGGGATGCATGCACTGCCAATGCTTGCCCAGCTGGGGTGGGGAGCATGGGATGTGGGCATGGCAGTGCTGAGAGTCGGGACTATGTCCTGCTGCCGCTTGCCCAGCCATGGCGGGGGTGGAGCATGGTGCAGGTACAGCTCACTCTGGGCAGAAGGGGGCAAGTAGCAGCAGGACATAGCCCCCTCTCAAAGCATTGCCGCACCCTCATCCTGCACCCCGCCCCCCAACCGGTGCACAGGATGCGGGCATGGCAGTGCTGGGAACGAGGGCAATGCCCTGCAGCCTCTTGTCTCTTTCCACCTGGAGTGAGACATGCTTGCATTGTGTTCTCCCCCACCATCCTGGCTGGGCAAGTGGCAGCAAGCCATAGCCCCTGCTCCCAGTGCTGCCACTCCTGCATCCCCCCCCCCCATGCCCTTCTCTAAGTCCCACGCCTCTCCACCCTGACTGGGCAGCTAACCCCAGCCACAACCCCAGTCCCTCCCTCACTGTGGGAGTGTTGGTCTGCACCCCCAGGCCCCTTCCCTCCCCCCTCCACCCAGCACAACAGACTTACTACCTGGAGGCAGCTGTGTTCAGCGTGGTGCAGTCTGCTGCCTGTTTAGTCTATGGCCAAATCTCCAAAGCAGTGCTGAATCTTTTTCTGAATTGATTTGGAGGTTTCTGAATTGATTTGGACCTTTCAATTGGTCTCCCAATTCAATTCAGATTTGGAGATTTGGCAGCCAAATTGGGCCAAATCTCCTCTGAATCAAATTGGCTATTGAAGCTTTGCACAGTCCTATAAGGTAGCATTAATGGAGGATTCTAACTTCTCTAATACCTCATGGAAGACTAATACAGAAAAACACAAAAGACTAATACTCTTGTTTGTGTTATTCGTCTCTGAGGCATTTTACCTTCAGCTTGTTCTTTCCCTTCTAGTCCTACCTGTCTCCTCTTCCCAGTAGTAAAATACAGAACAGGGGATACCTGGTTGCCAAAATGTTTCTGGAGGTTTTACTGAATTATGGACTCAATTCATGCATCTACACATTCAATTCGTGCTGTGCAATAAACTCTGGTGCAGTTTGTGCTGGTGTTAATGGCTCCCAGGCACAACATCTACATCTGTGCATAGGGTTGAACTAGTTTGAGCTGAGCAGAGCAGCCCCAGGCTAACAGTGAGCTTGGAGGTTCAGCCCCAGGCTCTGAGTTGAGGCGTTGGGTGGCAGAGGGACTGGCTGGGGCGCGAGAGTGCCCAAAGAGTGGAGTTGTGTGGCTAGGCATCAGGCAGGGATTGACCAGATGCAATTTATGTGTTGACCCTGGGTTGAACGGGCACAATTTATGCTTAGGTCAGTGTTTACATGTGCATGTAGGTGTAGTTATGCGATTTGACACCACAGCAAATTAGTCTACTGCACAGTTAAATGCATGTGTAGATGCACCTAGTGAGACATCAGGGACAGGATGCAGTCACCAAAAGCAAATTATTTTTATAGAATCACAGAAAAGTAGAGCTGGAAAGAACCTTAGTAGATCAACTTGTCCAACCCTCTGCTCAAGGCAGGAACATCCCAATCCAAGCAATCCAGGTGCTTTCCTTACCTATTCTCAAAACTACAGAAAAAAACCCTGTCACACAACTACATGGTGCATTGACCCCAAAACACTAGGAACAGCTTAATCTACTACAGGCAAAGGAGGAGGAGGAGGGCACTGCCAATGTCCCACTCCTGCAAGTGTTGTTAAATACACTTGAGGGAGCCAAGAATTGTGACTGTACTGACAGACATATTGTATGTAAGACATGGGACGTAATAGTACCACCCTACTCAGGTTAGGTCTCAGCTTGAGAATTGTGTACATCTATAAGCACTAGATTGTAAGAGGGATGTGGAGGATCTGGAGGGGATCCAGGGGTGAATATTAAAGATAACAAAAGGACTGGAGTGCAAGTTATAGGAGGACAAGTTGAGAGAAGTAAGTAAGTTTAGTCTGAAAAAAGGGGGAATATGATAGCAGTTTCCAGATCTGAAAGAAGGGGGAGAATAACTGCCACAGAAATCAGAGAATGAACTAATGAAGTAAATATAATCTCAGAAAATGTGCTCTCATTGTCAGAGCAGTAGAAGAGTAGAAGAAGATATAGAATCTCCTTCATTGAAGGTTTTGAAGACAAAGCTGGATAGAAATTTGTCTGGGGTAGCCTACAAAAAGTACTTTCTTCATTCAGGATGAGGGATGGACTAGATGACCTTTGCATGTCCTTCCAACCCTTCGATTCATTGATTCTGCTTTCTGACAGTAATTTAAGGACCTATCAGCAATGATTTGCAGGTCTCATTAGAGTTCCCATTGTATCTGTGTACATAGTGTAAAAGCTAATACTACATTGAATCTCCCCTTGGCAGTCATAGAACAGGTGAATTATCACATCTTTCCTTTAAGAAATGGCACTTGTCGCTCTGAGTTGAGGCAGTATTTAAGAAACTTGCATTGCTGCCATTTTCTCTGTGCCTGTACTATGAATAAATAGAAGCATTCATTCTCCAGAGCTGCCGCTCTGTCTGCAGTAGTGAATTGTAAGTTCACTTAAAGGAAGAATTTGGGTTTTTTGACAGGGAGCTAGGCCTAAATATTAGGAACCCTTATCTACGTTATAATTAAAGCTGGATAGAAAACAGCTATAGAGTTGTTATGTTTCCAAGCACTAACTTTGTAGCTAGTGGGCTCTTTTTATAGCTGGATAGTCTTTTATTTTATCATGTGATAATTACTTTACACATGTGGCTGGTCTAAATTTATTGCACAATTAACCAGCTAATTGCTTGATAATGACTTTGCACTTGTGGCCGGCCTTACTTTGCATGCGTATCCAGTCTAAATGTATTGTGTGATTAACCAGTTAATTGCATAATGTATGTAATGTACAGCAGGGACCTAGGTTTCAGAATCAATAGGTTGCGAGTTGGGACAGGATACTCTGTGGGGAAAGTGTACACTTTTCCATCTTCTAAAATAGGAGATTGAGTCTGTTAGAGCAGAAATCTCATTATTTATTCCGGAGTCGATTGTGTTGCTACATGGTGGGAATCAATATCTTTGTAATGGCTAAGTTTCTGCTACAAAAATTGCTTAGGTTCCATGTTGCGGCAAAACCCCTTAAAAGCACGAATGACGAAAGAGAAAATAGAGCAAATACTTTATCTGCCCATATTTCTTTCATGCCTTCATATTTGAGACTGTTTATTGTTTTCTCTTTTTTTTTCTTCCTCTTGCTTGTTATCTGCAGAAACCAGGAAGTGATTAGGGATCTGATTGGTGCCTTTCCCCTGAAGGAAGAATTACTCAGCTCATACTATATATGGTTACTGCAAGTGTTCCTACACAGCCATTGTCCAACAGGAAGCAAGAAGAACAGAAGATCAAATAGTCTGAGAGCCAGGATGTGTCTATGGATTTAATGGAGCATACTGGGACTATCTTCACCGTTCTCCAGCCATTTTGCTCATGCTGCTCCATGCCCCTCTACACATATGACTAGACTAGACTAGTGATTAGATGCTCCTGAGCTCTTGATTCCTTTTCACCTTGGTTTCCTGATGGTGCTTAAACATTCTGTCATTATTGCAAGGCTATGAGACCGAGACCATAAAAGTCCTGAGGCTGGATCAGATTGTGCTTATGCCAAGTTGATTATTGAATTATCTTTAAGAATAAAGGAGGGAAAGCAAACATATAGGACATTTAAATGTTGCATGGAGAAAGTGCAAAAGATATATTCTATGTAAGTAACATGGGATAGCACAATGTAGACTAAACAATTCAATGGGTCTTCCACATACCTGATTTCTATCACTTTAAATCCTGTAAATGTTGTGTTGTAGCAGTTGATTACCAGATACATAAGCTAAGCTCTTCTAACTTATTTTCCAGAAACAACGGGTAAAATTGCACAATACTCCTGAAATGATTATAACAGATTAGAATAAGGAACACTTAATAAATACTTGCTTGGCATTCATCTTTGAGGAAAAAAAATGACTCTAGGCTTAGTCATTTATTACACTGTTTCAGAAAAAAAAATGCAGTCTTGGTATTTGCAAGATGTTGTTTTTCCTTTGAAATCCCTTCTTTTTATGGATTTCTGGAAAAAAAAAGTCACAGATTGGCTCTTGCTGAAAGTATAATGCCATTTTGATTTTAAAAGACAAAGGTCAGGGGAGAATGTTTGTTGTATGCAGGTGGAAACTCTATGATTCATTTCATTTCCTGAATCCCTGCTGTCAAGGGAAGAGGACCGGGCCCCTTTTTTCTCAGTGTCTGCAGAAAATTACTACCTTGTATATATAGAAGAACTCTTGCTGTGAAAGTGGACAGAAGATAGAACCATTGGAGACTCCCACTGGCACTCACAGCATGCAACATGTACAGAGTAGAGTATTTTGTTTTAGATGACTAAAAGTATGATCTGAAATCCCAAGTCTGCTTACTTTTTTAAAAGAAGAGCTGGGATTTCACAGAAATGCTAGAAGTCTATATTCAAATGTATACCAAAATAGTTCTAAAGTGTGGGCATTTTGCATTGTAAGGCTGGAAGTACATCAAACATCTCATTACAAATTCTTTTGGCAGTGAATAAGGTGCCAACATGAAACTATCTGGTTATAGCGCTAATGCATGAAGGCCAAAGAATAGAAGAAGTGATTTCCCTTTGTGTACTCTCCCTGGCTTTGTAACACAGCTCCAAAAGGGATAGTGTTGGGACCAACTAACCAATACTGGAGAGAGCATCTCTGGGCATAATCTGGCCGATGTAGCCAGGGGGGATGGAGGGGCTTTAAATTCCTGAGGTCCCATGAGGGATGGGGAATAAAGTCCTCAGCAACAGAATGAACAATCCAGAGGGGAAAGGACCATAAGAAGCAGCTCAGCTCTGGGAAAAGGCCAGAGAACCACAGAGCAGCAACAAATAATGCACAAAAGAGTAGATTGGAATGCAAAATACATCCAGTGTATGCATACAAATGCAAGAAGTATGGGGAACAAATCGGATGAGCCTGTGAAAAGAACTATTTTCAGCTTGGCATTGCAGAGACCTGGTGGGACAGCTCTTATGACTGGAATGTAAACACTGACGGCTATGCTCTATCTCAAAAGAACAGAGTTGGCAAAAAAGTTGGTGGTGTCATCCGTGTGTCAAAAATACACACACGTCTTCCCTGATTCAGGAGGAAGAAGATAGCATATTAGAATGTATTCTTGGTGAACATGATTGGTAACGTGGATTTATTTTGACCACCAAGTCAGGAAGAAGAGGTGGATGAGGCCGTCTTTAAGGAGGTGACAGAATGATCTCAAAGTTCGGCGACAAAGCTGATAGGAGACTTCAGTTTTGCAGACATGTAATGGAAGAACAATGCAGTCAAACATAAATGGTTGAGCAACTTCCTAACTTGTGTGGAGGGCAACTTTCTGTACCAGAAGGCTGAGGCTACAACTAGAGGTCATCTACCTTGGATCTTATCACCAATAGTGATCTTCATCTACCTTGGATTTTCACCAATAGTGAAGAATTTTGGTGGAGGATATAAAAGTGATGCGAAACATGAACACACTAGGATAGATAAATGTGATGGGAGACATGAACACACTAGGACAGATTTCATGATCCTGAGAAAGGGAAAGAATGAGGTCAGCAGAACTAAGACACTAGATTTAAAAAAGATGGCATTCAAATGACTCAAGAACACAATAGGCATGATGCCATTACAAGACAGACTGAAGGAAAAAAGAGCCCAGAAAGGCTAGAAGCTTCTAAATGGCACAATGTTGGAAGGCCAACAAGAAAGTGTTCAGACATGATGGAAGCATAAGAATGGTAAGAGACCAAAGTGGCTGCACAAGGAGCTTCCAAAAAGCCTCAAAAGCAAAAAGAAAGTGTATACAGAATCACAGAGCAGTAGGGCTGAAAGGGACCTCCAGAAGTCATCTAGTCCAACTCCCTGCCTGAGGCAGGATCATCTCTAACCAAACCATCCCATGCAACCATAACCTAAACTCTACATAAGACCGTTTCAACCCTGAAAATGCAGACATAACACCCTAACCTGCCACAGGTAAATCAGGGGAACCACAGCAGCCAATATCCTGCTTCTATGAAATGTTATAAATATATGTTCAAAAGTAGAGGGCCATGCCCCCTGCTATAGAGGCAAGCAAAAAAAACAACCAAAAAAACCTATGGTCCATATGAATCTGACCATGGGGTAAAATTCCTTCCTGACTCCATACATGGCGATCAGTCTGACCATGAGTGGAGGGGCAAGACCCTCTAGCCTGTAACTTCCACTTGGTCCCAGCAGGATCATTGGCATAGCTCAGTCAAAATCCCCAGCTTTGGCTGTAGCAAACACCCAATGCCTTTGGGAAGGCTTAAAAACACCCTGACACATGATGCAGAAAAAGGTGGGGGGGCAACCAGGGCCAAAGCTCAGATGCATGGGAAATACCTATAGTAAAACATAAGTATAGTTACATCTAGATCATCCCCAACAAGTGGCTCTCCAACCTCTTACTGAACACCTCCAAGTAGTGGAGAGTTCACAACTTCCCTGCCTCACTTTTCTGAGTGAAGAAGTTTTCCAATTCCAATCTAAACTTCGCTGCAACTTCAGGCAATTGCAGCCTCTCATCTCATCCCTCCCCTTTGCAGCAAGACAGAAAAGGTGTTTTCTATCTTCTTTATGGCATCTCTTCAGGTATTTGAAGACTGCTATCATGTCCCCTCTTTGGTGTCTTTTTGGCAAGCTGAACATGCCTAGCTCCTGCAGCATCTCCTCATACGATTTGCTTTCCAAGCTCTTTATCAACTTTGTTACCCACTTTTGGATCTTCTCTAATTTTTCCATGTCTCCTTTAAAATGTGGATCCCAGAACTGCACCCACTACTCCAAAGGAAGCCTAACCAGTGCTGAGTAGAGAGGCACTATCACCTCCTGTGCCTTGCACCTAATGCTTCCATTGATGTGTCCCAAAACCACATTTCCCTTTTGTGCAGCTGCGTTGCATTGCAGACTCGTATTGTATCTATGGTCTACCCAGGTTCCCAAGTCCTTTTCCATAGTGCTGCCATCCACCCTGATGTTGCCTGTTTTATATTTGTGCTTGTGATTATTCCTCCCAAGGTGCAGCGCTTTGCATTTGTTCACATTGAACTTCATCCTATTTGATCCATCCCTACTTTTCAATCTGTTGAGATCCTTCTGAATTGCACTCGTATACTCCAAAGTGTTCACAATCCTTCCCCATTTTATGTCAACTGCAAACTTGCTCGTGAAGCTTTCTCTGCCATCATCCAAATAATTAATAAACATATGGAACAGCACCAGGCCCAGGACAGACCCCTGTGGGATTCCACTTGAAACCTCCTGCCATTCTGACGTGGACCCATTATTACCTTGTAACTATTAAGCCAGTCTCCTAGTATCTATCCGTCTCCTAGTATTCTTACCTAGCCCACATTTCTCCAATTTGTTTATGCTAAGGTCATGTGGGATCTTGTCAAAAGCCTTGCTGAAGTCCAGATATGGTATATCCATATCATTCCCTTCATTCACTGAAGTAGTTACTTTATTAAAAAAGAAGATCAGTTTGTTTGACATTGTTTGTTTTTCATAAATCAATGCTAGCTGCTGGTGATGAGTCTTTTCTTCTCCAGATGCTTACAAATGGCCTTTCCTAGCATACACTCCAGTAACTTCCCACATATTTAGGTAAGGCTAAATGGTCTGTAGTTCCCTGGGTACACCTTTTTGCCTTTTTAAAAAGAGGAGCATTATGTTGGCCCTTTTCCAGTCATTTGTTACCTGGCATGCCTCCTACAACTTCATGAAGGTCACTGCCAAGGGCTCTGAGAAATCCTTTGGCAGTTCCTTCGGTACCCTGGGATGAAGTTCATCGAGCCATACTGACTTGAATTCATTCAGACCCAACAAAAGCTCTCTGACTGTCTCTTTTATTATCTCATCCCCCACCTTCCCCACTCTCCCCTTCCTTATCCAAATAAACCTTATTAGCCCTCTGGCTTCAGAAGGATGAAGAAAGAAGGACCAGGGAAGCTGTGGTCCCACTGTTAGCTACCATGGGGAAACTATTACAAAAGATGCAAAGAAGGCAGAGCTACTCAACACCTACTTTGCCTTAGTCTTCACCCAAAAAATGAAACTACAATAAGACAGCTAACAAGGATTATTTGGTTAAAGGAGGAGACAAGCTGAGGAATGAGATAAAAAAAGAAGTAGAGAGATGATGATGAGTCTGAATGAATTAAAGTCAGCATGACTTGATGAAATTCATCCTAGGGTATTAAAGCCATTGTTAGAGGATATCTCAGAGGCCTTGGTGTTAATATTTATGAAATCATGGGAGACTGGCAAACACTGGAGGACTGGAAAAGGTGTAGTCAACCTTTTTAAGATAGGCAAAAAGGAGGACCCTACAGGAAACTACACACAGTGAATCCTGGACCACATACTCTACTGATGAAACATGCTTCAACATCTTTCATTTATGTTGCCTTTGCTGCATTCTAGGAATTTCCTGTAGGACAAGATTGCCTACAATGAGGTTTTTGAATGTGCCAGCTTCCTGAGTATCTGTTGTCTTCTCTGAAGCATCAACTTTGATGGCTGGCTCATATGTGGAAAATGGACAATGGCCGTATATCCAAGGCTCTCTTTGGGGAACTCTTTATAGGAAGAAGACCATGTGGGCATCCTTATCTCCATTTCAAGATGTTTGCAAGAGAGAGATGAAGGCAATAAATATTGAGCCAAATTACTGGGAGAAGATTACTGATGGATCAAAGTGCTTGGAAACACGGATAAGTGTGGAAGGGACTGCCATTGAAGAACTGAGATCTACAGCCATGTTTGCACATGCTCAATGAATGGACGGCCTCACTTGGCACAAATTGATTGTCTCATGAGACAAACAGATGCCTATGGGTTTGGATAGGGATGATCGTGCCTCTGGCTGGGGATTGGACTAGAAGACATCTGAAGGTCCCTTTCAGCCCTACTTTTTTATGATTCTGTGTTTCTGTAACCATCACAGTCACTTCAATTCCACATCAACACATGGCACTGGTCAGGCATCTCATGGCATGGTACTCTGAAAGGGAAATTGTGCGTGAAGTTTTCCTCTGTTCCTCCTCAACACTGTCTTAAGCACTGAAGGGTAACAGTGACCAAAAAGGATTTTTTTTTCCAATTGCTTATAGGGAATTTCTTTTTTAGAATGGTTTTAGTTCAGATCAGGTCAAAACAAACATTTTGTCCTCTGTTTAAAATGTCCTTGGATTCAATAATTCTGAGAAACACTCACTCTAAAAACAATAACACATGATGTTTCCCTCCACCATGCAGTAGCTGTTCAGTAAAATTGATAGTCTTCATATTAGCATCTATTTGTACTACTGGCAGTGGCGAAACTGGTAAGAATATCAATTCTACAAAGCAGCTGCCTCCAATCCCAGGGTCTCTGGTTGAACCAGAGTTCCAAATCCTGACTCCATGGTAAAGAGCCTAAACACTTGCATACAGTTGGTTCAGGGTCAACAACCCTATAAGCTGAAAGCCCTTGTACTCATTCAGTTTTCCTTGTGAGTCTGGCTCATATCCAAGGTTACTGGAAATATTCAGTTCCAGTCCTGCAAAGGGTGCAGGGCAGCTGATAGGAGAAGCCCAAATTATTGTGGCTTCTTATTAATGGTCACTGTTGCTTCTAATGTGATGTTCTGTTTGTGGTTTGGTTTGGTTTGGTTTGGTTTGGTTTGGTTTGGTTTGGTTTTTTTTTTTTTGTTTTGTTTTTGTTTTTACCTAGAGGTCCTTGGGTCTTTGGTAAAGTTGCTGTTGGAGATAGCAGATGATGAAAGAATTAGACATGATGATCCAGGAAATGTACAAGAGGCAATGTTTTATTTTGTGATCTTTTATTGGACAACTGTCTAGGTGGGTAAGACATTTGATAAGCTTTTAGATAGAAAGAACCTTTTGTCAGGTGTGGGAAAGAAGCAGCCCCATGTTGAGATAAATAACAAGGAATAATGGTTTGTGTTTAACTCCATTTAAATAAAAGCAGTCGCTTAAGGAGTGGAGGATGTCTGTGAAGTAATGGCAAAGAGAGGTGATGAGAACTAGCTTCAGAATGAATGCTTTGTTAAATCCCAGCAGGAGCATCAGCACATCATATCAATGCTGCAACCTAACCAGTTATCTATCATTTTGTATTTGTGCTTTTGCTTATTCTTCCCTAGGTGTAGCACTTTGCATTTGTCTGCATTGAACTTCATCCTGTTGGCCCAGCTTTCCCATTCATGAAGATCTTTCTGAAGTTGCTTCTGTCCTCCAGTATGCTTGAAGTCCCTCCCAGTATCATGTCCTCTGCAGATTTGCTCAGGAAACTCTCTATTCTGGCAACCAAAGTATTAATCAACAAGTTGAACAGCACTAGACCAAAAACAGTCTTGCATGGGACTCCATTCCTGCCTTTCTTTGCTTGCAGCTACTAAGCCACTTGTCTATCCACCTTGAAGTAGTTTTGCCTAGCTCACATTTCTCCTGTTTGCTTGTAAAAGAGTCATGTGGGGCTTTATCAAAAACCTTATTGAAGTTTGGATGCATTATATCTACCGCATTCCCCTCAGCCACCCAGCTACTTTATTTTGTCAAAGGAGATCAAATTTGTTTGGCACAATGTATTCTTAGGGAAATCCATACTGGCTGTTCAATCAGTCTTTCACCCTCCAGGTATTTAGAGACAGACTTCTTTATATTTGTTCCAGTAACTTCCTTGGTATTGAAGTCAAGCTAACCAGTCTACATTTCCCTGGGTCCTTTCTTTTGCCACGTTCAAGTCTGTTGGTACACCAATTGTGTCCCACAACTTAGTAAATATAATTGCTTTTGTCCTATCTGAAACAAAATGAGCAATTGATTTCAAGAAACTATCCTGCTCTGAGTGGCATTTTGGAAAATCTATAAAAGATGTGGTGATGCTATAGTTCTACCAATTAGCTTCATTAATGAGAACAAATCCTAAGGACAGCATTAGAAGAAGTAGAGATTAAAGAGTAAAACCTCATCTTAAAAATCTCTGAAGTTTGGGCTTGAGTGAGAACAGTCAAAATTTGATGCCAAATATTACCTGCAATTACAGTACGAACAACTCTCACATGTTTATATGGAATCTCATTGGTGATGCGTAGGGGGTGCATGCAGGTGCACGCGCACTCCCTGAGTGTGGTAGTACAGCCCCTATGAAAGGGCACCACTGACATTGTGGTGGTGCCTTCAGGCAGTCACTGCTCAGCACCCCCTAATGCCACCGACACCACTGGAAGCATCTGCGGGCAGTCTGCAGTTGCCACTGGCTGCTACTGCTGCTGCAAGCGGAGTCTGCAGATGGTCATTAACCGCTGCTGGTCGGCGCTTACCACCACCCCCCTGCTGCTCACTGCTTGCTGCCACCACGCGCCCACCGTTGACAGCATTGCCACTGCCTGTGAGAGCTCACCATGCCCCCCCAACCTCCGGGAGCACGCGGCATTCATGTGGAGTCTCATGTTTGTTTTATAAGAGCCTCAGCTCTTGGAGTATGGATATGTGAGGATCTCAGCTTATGTTTAAAACAAGGCTCTAGCTCTTGCTACAGAACAATCATAGAATCATAGAAGTTGGGTTGGAAGGAACCTTGTAGATCTTCAGGTCCGACCCCCTGCCTGGGCAGGAGGGAAACTGGGCTCAAATGACCCCAGCCAGGTAGGCATCAAGCTGCTTCTTAAAGACCCCAATCCAAGAAGACCAACTAGGCATCTAACACCATTCACATTACAGTATGACTCTATTTCATTTGGGTTTCCTGAAAGCCCTGATACCTTGGCTGGAAGCACAAAAAACCCCACAGAATCATAGAAAAGACATCTAGTCCTGCTCCCTCCTGAGAGCAAGATCATCCCTGTCTAAACTACCCCAGTTATTTATTTAACCTGTTCTTAAAAACTTCTAGGGGTAGAGATTTCACAGCCTCTCTGGGTAGCCTGTTGCAATCCTTTACCACCATTGCAGGGAAAATTGTTAGGATCCTTTGTTATTGCAAACAATACCACCTTTTCCCCAGTAGCACACTGGTTAAGACATTTGCCTAAGACATTTAAGAGAGTGTCAAGAGCTGCTTCTCTCACAAGGATGCCAATATGGATGTCCCACGACCCAGGACCCACCACTGGAAAAGAGTGCCATCCTATTGAATCTAACATTCCTGGAAGCCAAGACAAAAGGAGCCATGGGGAAAGGAGAAGGACAAGCTAGGGGTGCTTGTCTGAGGTCCAGAGACACAGAGTTCCTGGCAGGGAAAGACAGAAACTTTACTTCCAATAATCTTTATGCAGTTTGCAGAAAGATAGTAATAAATGGAAAATAGTAACTGAAAAACAGCATTGGAAAAAGAGGATAGGTACTCCATCTGTTAGAAACTCCCTCCCACTGGGGCTAGACTACATGGAAAGGCATGTAGTGGGAGCCCTTATTATAATGCCAATTGGAAGACTTTGTCCAGTATTATTCAGAGGAAAGAGTGTGTATCTGTGTTTGGAGAGAGAAGAATAAAGCCAGATGAATTATTTGTGTCCAACTTCAATTTGTCAGACTTCCCTTCAGGAAAACAAAACAAAACAAGCCCATCCATGTACAATATTCAGCGTTATCATCCAACATGTTCTCTCCACTATTAAATATCTCCCAAGATCATATATTTCCCATAACACCTTTCTCCATAAATCCACCTGATGTAAAAGGGTGGAGTTGACATGCCAAATATAACCGACAGGGATTGTTTTTCAGATCAATCTGTGCAGTGAAAGCAAGAGTCTCCTCTTCCCTGCATTAAAACAATTCAATTAGATCAGATTCTGACCTTTGTTGCCAAAGTGTAGCTATTCTTTACAGTGTCATTGCTCCAGATTTACAGCCACGCAACGGATGCGTTTGATACTAAAGCCATTGGATAAAATGCACAAGAAGCAATGGCCAGAACCCCAGCTATCAAGAAAGGACTCTTTTGTTTCCTTCTGGTCTTATGAATTTTTCCCTTGGGTCTGGGTAATGGTTCAGCTTTCAGCTACGTGGTTGTGAAGGATGGTTTCAGCCTTGCCCATATCATGGCTGCTGATTAGGGTACTGTGCTAGGACACAGGAAATGTGAGTTTGAACCCCTGAAGCTGAGAGACCTAACCCTTGGCTAAGTGCTTGCATTGCGAGGCTACTGAAGCAAGAAGATTTATTTACATGAAATCATGTGTAGTGCTGTCTGTTAGGTACATGTCCTTCCCCTCAGATCTTGTATCCTGCTAAGATGTCCCAGTCTTGCAGTATCCCGATCAGTTTGAATTACAGCCAGGCAGAGGTTTCTTGGCACAGGTTAAGACTTGTCTTTGAGAGAATGGAGAGTTATGAGCCTTGTGGGTAAAATAGGATCTAATTCTGGAGGTACCTAAACTTCACCCATTCAAAAGAATAGGAAAACCTTCTAATTCTGCCAGCCAAAATAGGATGCACATCTTGCATTCTTGATACCCCAGATTTTGGACACAACCAAGCTGTTTGTACTGGCTATACTGATGTCTTACAGCAGTAATGGTATCATATTTGTTGCTATTTCAGCTCTCACAAAATGGTCATAGAAAATAAATAATTTTATCTTGGAGATTTTTTTGTAATTTCTCTAAAATAAGTTGTTTTTTAATACACAGATAGATAGATAGATAGATAGATAGATAGATAGATAGATAGATAGATAGATAGATAGAATGCCCTATATTTTCTTAGTTCCTTGACAAAATCTATATATAAATTAGACAGTATAAACTATGAATGAAAGAATGAGTTGTTGCTTCCTTTATTGGAAAGTGTAGAGTATGCATCTAAGTGACCATTGGGAATTGATCTATGAAGACTTGCAGTAGAAGACAGATGAAGATCATTGAGTGAGTTATTTCATTTTGCACTCCCTGAAGAACTCAGCTTGCACTACTAGGGAAACATTGCCCTCTATAGAAGGTAAAATGGAAGTTACTGGTGGAGTAATCAGAAACAGGCTGCAAGGATGTAATAAATAGGGCTGCACTCATGCAATCAGATCCATGTGTGCAGAATCTCATTCACTTCAGTGGCATTCCACATACGTGAAGGGAACAAACCACAGGGATCTGACTGTAGTGGGGGATGCTCCAGGTGCTAGGATATGCAGTAGGGAACAATCATGGGGCATGAACAGGTCATAATGAGGCTATACGAGACCTTTGCTATCTCTAATTTTTATGATTCTGTGATATTTTTGGAGCTGTTTCAAGCAATACGGATGAGGCATGTCATCTGGTGAATATATCCTCTGTGGATATATGAGACATTGTTGGCAGCAATTGATCAAATCAATAGGTGGCAAAACACTAGTTTTAAGACTTAGATTCATGATATATTAGCATTGGTAGACCTTATATCGGCTTGATACATAGTTATATGTTATAATACTGTCCAAAGGAGGCAGATGACCAAGGTTCCCTGGTAGGTGCACAATAGCACTATTACAGTACCTCAGTCCTAGGCAGTAGGGAGGCAGATGATGAGACTGCTTGCATTGATTAAACCTCTACGCCAGAATGAAAACAAGCTCACAATGCCATGCCAGTATATTTTAGCCCGGATTCTTCCTGTGATAACTCTACACCACTTTCCAGTAAATTGCACCAGGGTAGTGCTGTAGAATATGCACGCTTTCTCTTTGTTTTCACCAGCGTAAGGGTAAGATACACTGTTGTAAATGAGCTGCGTGTCCAGGCATTTAGAATGAATTCCTACAACATGGAGGGATAAATTACAGTAGTATTTATTTTTCTGGTATTTGGCCAGCAGCACAAATTTTATTACAGGCAAAGGGCTTGATTCTCTATTGTTTTACATCTTGAGTAGTCATTTGCTCTGTTGCAGAGTACAGCATGTTTGTCCCTTTCCAATGTTCTGGTCCAGTATCAGTTTGCCTTCATTTTGCATCGATGTGAAGGTAAGATGCAGGCCTCCCAGATTTGTGGTTTACAAAGAGTTTATTAGGGGTTATAAATGTGTGGAAAGAAATGAAGCATGTAAGCAAGGACTACCAAGGCACCTATAGCGACACATACGTTGAAAAGAATAATAAAGTTAATATGACTTGAAGAAATTATGTTGATCTTCCCTATGAAATTAGCTAAAGAAAACTATTGCCAGTCAGATAATATGAACACAGGAATAGTCAAATCTACCATACTGCGTTTAATTGAGCATGGTATATTTTCTCAACTTTATATACTGAGTAACTATTCTGGAATAGCATAATTGAATATATTCCAAAGAGAGTCACAGTCAATGTTCAGGTATTTTTTCCTGAATGTTACATGCATAAAGACCTAGGCTAACGTTAGTGAATACCAAGTTATAATTTAATAACCTGCAGAAACACCAGTAATAACAATCTTCAAGATTATATTTCCATAATTGGAAAGCTTTGTCACATATTCAGTTGGAAAATTTGTTATATTCCAATTCTCAGTTATGCATCCAGAAATACATCTTATTTTACCCATTACTGTTAAAGATTTAAGGCTAGATTCTGTTGTAATTACCTCATTACCCTGGGCTTGCATTGAGGTAATTGAGAAAAGACTCTGGACCTTAAGTCCATTTTATTCATAAAATTCATCTAGAACAGCAGTTCGTACATTGTATCACCCTGCCAGAATGTCAGCCCTATTCTGGAATGCCTATATCCCTGTGAGAGTGTCTACATGTGCACAGTTACCGTGCAATAATCTAATTTACTGTGCAGTAACCTAAACATTGCTGTGCAGTACAGCCGGTGTCTATACATGTGCAGTACTATTGTGCAGTAAGTAAGGCGATGTACACCAACTTGGGCATAGATCTGATACCTCCTTAATGCAGGTATCAAATTTATACCTGATTAGTTACTGTGCAGTAAGACACATGTAGATGCATTATTGAGCAGTAACACTGGGCATGTAAGGTGACGTAAGACTATTAACATTGAATTAGTCATCCTAATGGGAGTCCTCCATGGTTCAGTAGTTGAATCCTTCTCTGCCACCCAAGAGATCTGGGTTTGATTCCTGGACACTTATAGACATACAGCCATGGAGGCATCAAACATCTGAACTCAGTCTGGCCTTTGGATTTGTCTCAGTGGCCTAAAGTGGGGAACAGAAGGTCTGGGCAGCCTCCAGTCCTTCAAAAAACCCCAAAAACTCCTGCCTAGCCATATACATTGAAGGTCTGGGTGACCTCTCATGCATGCACCATGATCCAGAAAGATCAATGGTTGCCAAACAGAAACAGTCACCGTAACACTGTGTGGGCTGAGTGGGCCAGAGCTGAGCCTGTGGGGCAGCATGCTGTTGCCAGATGCTGCAGTGTGTGCTGCTGCAGATGTTAGAGTCATGGTTTTGGCAGCAGGAAAATACCTGCCGCGACTCCCTGGAGGGGAATGGGACAGCACAGTGTGGGCAAGTCTGGGGCTGCATGGTTTGTCTGCAGTGCCCGAAGCAGCTTTTCTGGCCCCATGGAGTGAAGAAGGGGGCTCTGCTCAGGCAGGGTTGAGGCTGTGTCTGCTCCCAGCTCCCAGTGCCAGTTTCCCTGCAACACCTACCTCCATCCCAGGCATACACCCAGCTTTCCTGCCACCAGGACACTACCTGTGTAAGAAGTGGCGTGCACTGCTGGGGGCTCTGTATGGCTTAGTCCCCACTCATACTGCACCCAGCTTCTCTCACCCCAGTGTCCTGGCAGGAGGGAAGCATGTGCCTGGCACGGAGGTAGGTGTTACAAGGAAACTGGCAATGGAAGCTGGGAGCAGATGCAGCCTCAACCCTGCCCAGACTAAGCTGAGCACAGCAGCTCACTCTGTGGGACAGGAAAAGCAGTGCGGGACGCTGCAGACAAGCAACACAGACCCAGCCCTGCCCATGCTGTGCTGCCCCCTTCCCTTGCAGGGAGTGGCAGGGGGGCCTTTCCCTGCTGCCAGACCTGTGGCTCCAGCTTTTGCAGCAATGTGTGCCGCAGCACACAACGACAGCATGCCACCCCTGTGCTGGGCTTTGGCCTGCTGTCCTGGGATGAGGGGCAGGAACGTGGAGAGGACATTAGTACCGGGGCCGGGGCTGTCCAGGGTAGGCTGAGGTAGTCACTCACAGAGCAGTGTTACAGCGCCTTAAGGCATTAATGGCTGCATATGTAGATGCTGGCCTGAAAAACACTTTCTGCACAGTAAATTACTGCACAGAAAATGCATGGGTAGACATGCCCTGTATATCCTATATCTAAGGCATCTATCATGGTAGTATTTGAATGCCAAATTCAGTCACTGTCATTTATGTGGAGTTACTTACAGTAGCCTTTCCTCTTTACATCTGGGTTGAACCACTTTGCTAACTATTTCTTCCTCTTTTTCCATATAATTGTTATCTCTTCTACAGTGACTGCTAAAAATGGTGCCATGAATGGCACTATATTTGAGCACCAGCCCATTTTAAGAGTTTGATTGATCCCATCAATTCATATCACATAAACCAGGGATTGAAACCTATGGCCTGTGGGCCAGATCCAGCCTGCAAAGACATTGGATCCAGTCCATGCTTTTACCAGCAACATGCAGAAACTCTGTGGCAGCCTAGCTGTTGGATCCAGCCCAGATTCTGAGTTCCACCTTCAGCATTTTACTAATGGCTCTCTAATCCCTTGGTCACTCTCTACCTCAATACTTCAACCTCTGCTCACTGATTTGGCCACTGAAAGATGCAGGAGAGAGAATTTAGAGAAGGTTTTGGGGTGAGTAAGAGTTCAATCAACCTCTCTGTACAGAGCAGGAACAAGAGTGCAGCAGGGGATGTATGCCCCATGAGTTAAAGATTGCCAACCCCTGACAAAAACCATCAAACAATCACCTACCCATAATAATTTTCTGTCTTTGCTGATGTGGATTGGATTCAAACCGATTACTTCAATACGGTCCAGAACCCCATTATTAAACTCCTGAAACATAAAGCCTTGTTGAATCCCTTGTGTGTATTATTGCTAAGATTTTTTTTTTTTCTGTTGGAGGGATTACATGTTCCACAATTTGCTAATTAAAAAAAAAAAAAAAAAGTTACAGGTGGATCTGATCTAAAGCTCCTGATGAAATAGCTATCCATCAAAAAAATCTTATTCAGTGAAAATAAAAAAAATGTAAAAAAAATGATTTAATTAAATATTAAAAGAAACTTAATTTAAAAAAAAATGTTATAAGGCCAAAGCACTTCATTTTCCTGAAGTTGAAGCTATTTTTGTTAAGAAATTTAGAACACTTTGATTTTTTTGACATTTATAATATATTATACACTGTATGTCATATTGGATAAAGCTGTTTTGATTTCTTCTAAATGAATCCTTTTTTGGAAATAGCATTTTGCAATAAATTTCACATTTCAACTTTTTGTTCCAGGTTGAAAGAAAAATGTTAGAGTTTCCCAAAGAACAGATTGTCTTAGCTTTGACCATTTGTACAACAATAGGACATCCAAGCAGAAAGCAGAGTAGAGTGGCATCTTGTAGACTAACTTGTTCAGAAAGGCATGAGCTTTTGTTAGCAACATCCTACTTTATCAGGTATTCTGAGTGCACTTGCAGAGAGCAGGGGTTCTACACAGAAAGGAATAAAGTTATTTATGTACCGTGTCTTTACACTGTACTCTAGATGCTGATATCACAAACATCTCATTTGGTGTCTCCACATTTTTCCTCTTTTCTTTGCTGTCCAATCTGCTGGTCCAGAGCAGATTCCTCCTCTCACTAAAATCTTTGTCTTATATTTTTTTTCACAGCCTCAGCTTTTCAGTCCCTCCTATGGCACTTTAGTATTTCCTTGACTTCCTTTGTATAACTTTCCATTTTGTTATTTTAAATGGCTTTAATAACTTCACAGTTCAGTGCAAAAGGCACATACAGTGTCATAATGATGCTGAATAACTATTTTGTTCTGAACATTAGAATGCTTTCCCTGGCAGAAGCATATAGTCCATAGCATTGGATTTATTTTGAATCTGATGAGCAAAGGAGGCAAAGACCATGGTGTATATAAATCAAATAAACTAGCCACTAACTTGTAATTAATATAAGCACCACAGTTTTATAATAAATTGAATATAGAAAATGCACATGAAGAAATGTAGCAATTACTGTAAAATCATTTGGGCAAGACCAGTATTTCAGATATAATGTATACTTCAGTATAAATGGGCAATACAGAAGCGCCACCAGCTAACTACAAATCCTGTTTGTGCTTGATTGGTTTCAGATATATTTGAAATGACAGGAAGTCACTGCCTCTCGGTTTAACTAGCAGAATAACAAATTACACGCCACCTTATTTTAACAGAGGGAAAGGGCATCTTTCTTTTAAAAACACAGAGAAATGTCCCATGCACCACGTAGACAGAGGTTACTTCAAAAAATGATAGATAGATAGATAGATAGATAGATAGATAGATATGTGTATATATATTAAATTAAATAAAATATGTGTATGTATATACACACACAATTATCTAGTCCAATATTTATCTTGTTATCTTGAAATGAAAACAGAATCTGCTGGTGACACCTATAGGTGAATTAAGTAAAACAACTGCTCATACAGCTATAAATTGAAACACACTGGGAGACAAATAATAAAAATTGTTCTACGCTTTGTAATCAGTTAAAATTCAGGCTTTAGCAACAAGTGCATTTTACTCTATTGCAGGCTCTTTTGGATAACTTTGATATGGGTCATCACAACCTGCCAAACACTGGAAAAAAATACAGTATTTCCAAAATTAAAAACAAAAAACAAAAACAAGTTATGGGAGACTTTTTGTGCATATGCAGTCTGAAGAACTGATTTTTTTTTTTTTTTGATGCTGTTAAAAACTATTGAGGGTGGCTTTTCTTCCACCCTTCTCCCACCTCCTCTTAAAGGGACTGATAAATAGGACATCTCTATAGGTTGAAATTCCTGAGCAGGGCAAGGAACGGGCTGTTCTGTGTATGGCATATGTCCAAGTAAAAAATAAATAAAAGGCTGACCTTCTGTTAAAGATACTGGAGACCAGCTCAAGTGATCCAGGATTTGTTTTTCTGCTACAGCTTCCTGTATGACTTCAGGCAAGTTATTTAGGCTCAAATCTTAACCCCTTGTCTAAATGTTTCTAATATTAAGTGCAAAAACTATGCATTCCAACTCTGAAGTGCAGTCCATATCTACCCAGGGAGATACATAGCTCATCTATTCTCCCAGTGGACAGGCAGATGTTCCTTCAGGGACCAGTGCTAATCCACCCAGGACAGACACATAAGCACAGGCAGTGGAAGGCCAGGGCTAATGGGGCTTAGCCCCCCAGACTTATTGTGGTGGACACTGACAGCAGGAAAACCATGGCACTGCTGACTTGCTGTACCAAGCACTACTCAGTGTGCAACCACTCCTCCGCCAGCATGTACAACACCAGCACACGCCATCCCCACAATGTGTCTGCAGGAGGGGGCCGGGGTCAGGTGGAGCTCAGCACCCCCGCCCAATAATATGTTCCCCCATCTCTTATGCACATAACTCTCTTCTATTCTAAAAATGGGCAGCCTTCCCCAGTCCTAAAACTACATAGCTCTTTCCTGTTGTTTCCACTGTCATAGTGCAATCCAGTACACTTTGAGGGAGACATCTAATTGACCTATAAGGAACATGGTTACATGTTATGTGAAGTAAAACATGCATCAAATTCATAGCACAATAATATTTTTGCAGTTAGGCTTTTGCCCAAGAAGTGGTAGGAAAAGGTTCTAGGCCTTCCTTAGCTTGTCAAATTTGAATCTACCTTTCCTACTTCCTAGCAGAATGGCTTAACCATCAGCCATGGGGTAGGCAAGACTAACGGCACCCTTCTTCTCTCTGTGGAAGCTGAGACACTGAGCAGCCAAGAGGGAACATGTCATGGGGCCAGGAGGTATACATGCAAAAGGACATGTGGCTCTGTGGGCTAGTGAGAAGGGCATTGGTAAGGCCTGGAGAAATAAATTCTGGCTTCTGTTCCCAACTATAGAGAATTGGAACATATATAATGTTGGAAAATATTGAGCTGGAATATCTAATGAGTTGGAATATATAACGAATACTATGTTTTCCAGAGTACACATTAAATATTTACAGGGAACATAATTGCCAACCTTGTGTTCGAAAAGGGGATTTCTTACTTCCAACAAGACATAAGGTTAATAACACCTAGTTTCCCTGGTTCAGTAATAAAGTGTGATCTACAGTTTTGTATCAAGCTATCGTTGGCATCCTTACATTGAATGATATGTCTTTCAAACCCATTAAAGCCTTCTCTTAAAAATACAGAAAAAAAAGAAAGGTAAAATATTACTGCATTTGAAGTGTAAACTTGTAAGACTTTCATTTTAACAATATTTTTTACTTTTCTCTTTCAAGCCATACAGAATATTTTAAAGGGGAAACTCCAGTCTGACAATGTTTCAGATGGTATTAACTATCAGATAGCTCTGATGATGTTGAGATGGTGGTATTATTATAGTAATCTGACCTTCTCTTCTTTAAGAGGAAACAAAACACAAAAAGAGGAGAGAAAGGAAAAGCAAGCATACTAAATGTATTATCTGCCTCTGCTGCTAAGGATGTGAATGCACAAACTTTGCTGTGGGAAAAAAGGAAGCAGAGAAGGGAAATGGCACATTACGGAAGGGTAAAAGCAGGAATCTGCATCTCGTATTTCAGTTGTTCGAGATTTAGCATCAAGCTGGTGTTGATGTACATGACATGTAGTTCTCATTTGGGCTTGGGTTAATACAACTGTTAATGTCAGAATACTGAAATCCTAACTGTAGCATGGTGGATCCCAAGGTCCCAGGAGAGAAATGGAGCTGATAAAACCATGCTGGTAAAACCATCTTCTGTATATGTGCCTGTTCCCATTTAGTGATGCCCTGATAACCAGGATTAAAGATTAGGTGGTAAATTGATTCCATTAACATTAACATATCAAGACTCATTTCAGTGATTTTTATTACAAATATTTCTTCTCATTTCTGCAAATACCCACCTTTTTGTCAAAACAGTCTGTGGCATCTGTGGCCTTGATGATTCCACATCAGAATCCTATTAATTTCAACCATCCAGTATCAGCGTATGTGCCAAAAATATTTAATTGCTTTTATAGGCGACTGATGCTGCATCAGTCGGGGGGTGGCATGTGCCCCCCCCCCCCCAAGCAACTGGAGGGGATCCCGCAGCCGATCCTGCCAAATGGGGGCAGATCATGAGACAGCTGATCACTGTGGCCAATCACTACAGCTGCTTCTGGAAGTGGCTGCGACCACTTCTGGGAGCACAACAATGCTCCACTCCCTGGCTGGCACTTGCAGGGGGTTCACCAGCACTCCTGTCTGCCCTGCCTGCCCATCGCCTATATGGTGAGTGTGGCTGGTCAGGGGGTGCACCAGCGTTCTCGGGAGGTATGTGTGCACTTCCATGCACCCTCTACGCATCACCACTGATCATTTTCATAAACATTTTTTCGCAACAAGTGGAGTTGGACATCTATTACCTTACATGACTTAGAGCAGTAGTTTTCAACCTTTTTTTATTTGTGGACCCCTAAAAACAGTTTGAATGGAAATGTGGGCCCCTTTGGAAATTTTGAATGGAGGTGTGGACCTCTTTGAATTGTAAATATGGGTGTGCACATACTTTTATTAATCGTAGTCATCTTTCGCAGACTTCTAAGACATAGTATGCAGACCGCAAGTTGAAAACTACTGACCTCAAGTACAGGCTTTTGCACAACACTATTATCCTTATTACCTTTTCATCACATACATAATTCCCTTTCTGAAGTATCTGAATATCTAAACTTAAGAAAAGATAGAAAAATGTAGGGAAAAAAGAAGCATTGGGGATTTTTTTTTTTCCCCGTAGTCACTAAAACGAACCAGGAAAGAACAAGACTTGTGAAACTCATAAAGACACCTAGACAAAGGTGTATCCAGCTGAGTTTTCATTCCCAAAGTGCTTGCAAAGCCATTTCAAAATATCTATGCAGGTTGTGCTTGGAATAATTTCCATTAGAAAAAAATAATATCACATGACTAAAGTGACGTGCAATGCATAGTTTCCTAGTTGGTAGGGTCAGAAGAGACCTGAACAGATCATGAAGTCCGACCCCCTGCCTTGGGAAGGAAAGAATGCTGGGGTCAAACGACCCCGGGTAGGTGATTATCTAGCCTCCTTTTGAAGACCCCCCCAGGGTAGGAGTGAGCACCACTTCCCTTGGAAGTTGGTTCTAGCTCCTAGCCACGCTGACTGTGAAGTAGTGCTTCCTGATGTCTACCCTGAACCTACTCTCAGTCAACTTGTGGCCGTTATTCCTAGTTACTCCTGATGGTGCTCAGGGGAACAGGGACTTTCCTGTTCCCTGCTGGTCCACCTTGGTAAGTTTATAGATGGCCACCAGATTCCCTCTCAGCCTTCTCTTGTGGAAGCTGAACACGTTCAGGTCCCGTAGCCTCTCCTCATAGAGCCTGCCCTGCTGCCCCCTGAGTTCGTGAGTGGCTCTCCTCTGGACCCTCTCAATGCTGTCCACATCCCTCCTGAAGTGCGGCGCCCAGAACTGGACACAGTACTCCAATTGCGGCCTGACCAGCGTTGCATAGAGGGGGGGGATAACCACCTTGGTCCTGTTCATGATGCATCTGGACAGGTCCTTGGTCCTGTTCATGTGGATGCATGACAAGGTGCGGTTAGCCTTCCTGACCTCATCCTCACATTAGCAGCCCAAGTTCATCTTGGAATCAATAATGAATCCAAGCATGCACATTCAAATATGGATTCAAATATTGAGTGCTTTCTGTGAACAGTTTGCCATCAATACATAAACTAAAACTGATTCATATGAAAGTTCCACAAAAAGATTTTGTGATAAGTATTTTTTGAAAAATATTATAGTTTGGTCATAGCCAAGTCATGAATGTGAAAACTAATCTAAATACATTCTATATAATATTCACTGAATACTGTTCACCTAGATCTCTGGGTAACCTCAGAGACATCTCCCTCCTTCCCCCCCAGAAGGCAAGCAATGAGGACTATTAATTGCCCATGTTCCACTGTGGCTATCCATGCTCCCATAATTAGGATACATTGGGGAAATTAACAGTGTTCAATGGACCTCAACTCCCCACTTCTGCCTGTTATAGAAACGGTGTATTGGAGTGTAGTATAACACATGGGTAAACTGTGTATCTTGAAACCTACTGGAGGTGGGGTTTCGTTCTCTTGGGATAATTGTACTCCTTTATATCTCTAAAATTCTAATGCACTCGTTTTCAATGACCAGGTAAAAAGGATGTGACTGAAGGTCATGCACAAAGTTTAATGAAGAGGAGATCTTCAGAAATACATGAGTTTCTGTCAAACCACCACTTCATTCCACCCCAAATGTTGGTACTTTTTAATAGTTTGTGAAATACACTTTTTTCTGTATTGTATCTATTACTAGCCATAGAGAGATGTTGATTTATTTAATTGTATATATATGCAAAGTTCTCTGTGAGCCTCTAAGATGCTCTGTAAGTTCAAAGTACTGTTTTTATTTTTTTACTCCATTGATTTATCCCAGTGGTTTTTTTATTAAAAGAAAGTAAGTGAAATTAAAACTTGATTTTCTGCTTCAAGAATACAAAACACTTTTATCTTGCTCTTTTTACACCTTTCAAAATGATCTAAGGAGATAATATAGCATAAACTTATATTACAAGATTGTTCATCCCATCTAAAGGCATTTTTGCAGGAGGAAATTTACAAGTCAAGAAGCTGCATCTTAACAAGAGTTAGCATTTGACAAGAACACTTCCAATCAGCTTAATTATATGGTACAAAACAAAAGTACAGAGTTATTGTGAAAGCCATCTTGCAACGGCTTGCTGAGAAGGATGTTCTGAAATAACTAATGTGCCCTACCCAACACATTACCTGAATAATAGACTGAGTACAGAAGTTCAGGGAAGTTAGGGGGAAGTTAGATCGTATTAAAAGTGGCCACCCAATCTAACTTAGTTCACCCAGGCATGGACCTAACACTAATCAAGTGGATCTACATGCAAACTGTACAGAAGTTCAGGCTAGCTAGATCAGTTTAAAATCAGACAACCCAATAGAAGTTAAGTGTACCTCTGACGTACTCTAACTTAGCATAGGTCCAGTGAAACTGAAGTAATTGAACTTCTGTGCAGTTCCCAGTGCAACTCCAGGGCTGGGAAAACCCAGCCACTGGGGCTGTGTTTTTCCTACAAGCTATTTTCAGTTTCCGCATCCACAGATGGACACATCTTCCTGTAGGCCAGCCACTAGGGCTGTGCAAAATTTCACCATCAGCTTCATTTTGAGGCTGTTTCAACTTGTTTTGAGGTTGAAACAGCACAATAGAAATGAAACAGATATCATCAAAACAGCCTCGAAACAAAACAAGGCAAGTCAAAATGTTTCGCCATTTCGACACTGTTTCAACATTTCACCCAGAAGCTATAATGGGGAAGGTTGAAACAGCCTATAACTTTGTCATTTCTGCCCTGATTTAGATGAAACTTGCAGTATTGGTAGCCTCTTCTGAGGGCATGAAGCCTGCCAAGTTTCGAGTGATAGGTGAATGGGTTCAGAGAAAGTGCACCCCAAAGTATTGAAAGCAAAACTCATGTCACATGTGTGTGTTAAGCCACAGTGGGGTCAAAACTGCACACATGCTAGCCCCTGCAGAGGCCACAAATCCTGCAGTAGTTTCCCCCCACAACCCACTCCCTATGACAGACACAGTTGCACAAGCACCCATGTCACAAGTTTTGCCTGCCAGCAGCTAGTGGTGCAGGGCCCCAGAACCCCCCTGCACCTATATCCTTAACAGCTGGCAGGCTTCGTGGCCAAACCAGGGGCTAGCAGGCCTTCAGTTTTCAACCCCCTCTGCCCCAAGACAGACACAGTTGCACAAACACCCATAACACAAGTTTCTACTGTCAGCAGCTAGAGGTGCAGGGACCCAGAACCAAGAACCCCTGCACCGATCTCCTTGACAGCTGGCAGACTTCATGGCCTCAGCAAGGGCCACCATCCCTGCAGCTTTCACCCCGCTGCACCTTAACACACACAGTGTCATCCACATCATGAGTTTTGCTTGTCTGCAGCTAGAAGTACAGTTTCCCCCAAACCCCTGCACCTATCTCCTTGAAACTTAGCTGGCTTTGTGGCTTCTGCAGGGCCTAGCAAGCTTGCAGTTTTGACCACACTGTGGCTTAACACATACACATGACATGCATTTTGCTTTCAAGAATTTGGGGTGCAGTTTCTCTGAATCCCCTGCATTTATCTCCCGAAATGTGGCAGACTTCATGCCCTCAGAAGAGGCTAACATTACCGTAAATTGCATCCAAATTAGGGCAAAAATGATAAAGTTATAGGCTGTTTTGACCTTTCCAATTATATCATATGGGCAAAATAGGGTTGAAATGGTGAAACTGTTTCGATGGAACAGAACAGAACAGCTGTTTCGAATCAAAACAAAATAAAAATGGAACACTGTTCTGTTGAAATGTCGAAACGCTGGGTGAAACAGAACAGTGCAGTTTCGCACAGCCCTAGCAGCCACCTGCCCTGCCCCAGCCCACCTAACTTCCCATCCCACAAGCTGCTCCTGATGCTATTTTTTATCAGCATTCGCCAAGGCTGGGAGCCAAGGAAGTAAGTCAGGGAGGGGAGGAGTGGCAGGCAAGATGGGGGAGTATGTTCATTGGAGGGGTTGATTGCCTGGGAGTGGGGATGAAAATAGCCCCTGGTCCCAGGAAGTGGGAAAGAAATCCCCCTCATCTCCCTAAGCACCCCCCCCCAGACCCTGTGAGTCCCACAGATCCTACTAAACCCTCCCAGACCCAAGAACCTCCCCATGGACCCCATGTGGCCTTGTGTTCTCCCCTAATTCTGCTTGTGGATGCCACCTGCCCCTTCACTGATCTCCCATAGACCCCTCAATCCCCTCCTAGAGTCTTCTTGCCTCCCCCAATACCCACAACTCCCCGCTAGTCCCCCATCAGGACTTACCTTAGATTGGGTGGCTATTTTTGCCACAATCTAACTTCCCCAAATATCTGTACACAGAGAAGAAGAGGGAGAAAAATCACTGGCAACAAGAAAAGACTGAAATGGCTACTTGTGAAAGGACAATATACATTATTTTCCAAGAAAATTGACTCACAGTTGCTCTGTGGAGGATTTCCAAAAATACAAATGCTATCAGCTGAGATAAGAGTGAAATAGCTTCTTTTCTATTATGAGGGGAGATTAATAAATATTTTAAAGAAAAATCAACACCCACCCAGAATGTATGTGTTTGGATAAAAAGGCCCTACAACTCAAGCACTCTTGTACTTGGTTTTGAGTGAGGGAGGGAGGGAAGGAAGGAAGGAGGAAGGACCAATAGTAACAGTATGATCCTCCTCCTTGTTGGTTTGTACCAATTTTTAAATGATCTTCTCAGGAGCATAAAGCTGGGAGGGTGCCTGTCTCTCTCATCCCCTGTACCACCCTCCCTTACTCCACATCCTCTACCCTTCCTGCAGCCACTCCAGCTCTGACAGTAAGGAGGATACAGCACCAGTGGTGATGAGGCAGGAGTAGAGACTGGGTTTTTTCTGCTACTGGCAGGAGATATCCAATTAGCAAGCATCTCAGTGGCCAAAACAAAAGGTGACATGTCTCTCAGCAGCAGAAAAACTCTGACGGCTGTCTGTGCTTCTGCTGCTGCTCCATCTTATTCACTGATGGAGTCAGAACATGAGTCACTGCAGGGAAGGTTCAGGGTGTGTGTGGATTGTGGGGTGCGGGGACAAGGGCTCAGTAGTGGCCAGTTATAAATATTCATTTTGGCCTGTTTCTATTAATGTTCTTCAGATGTGAAAAGGTGACTATTGTGACATGAGGCTGGGTTAGGACTTTGTTAGGCCTTACAATGTAAGGCAAACAAATGTTAATCAGCTTAGTGTTGTTCAGCTTAGTGGAACAGTCACAGGGTAAGGTGAAATACCTGCTCTGAGTGTCCTTCACCTTCACAGCTGTGACTTGCCACTAGAGACTTGGTGAGCAAGGGCAGGAGTAGGAACAGGATCAGTTCACTGCTCATGTTGGGTAGAGCACTGGTCCACCACCATGTCAGCTGCAGTTATATCAGAGAGCTGCAGGGCTGCAGCCCTGGACCCTGGAGATCACTCACTCTGAGTGCCCAGATGCCATGACTTATGAGGAGAGGCTGAGGGAATTGGGCTTATTTAGTGTAGAGAAGAGTAGCTCAGTATGCTGTTATCCTTCTTGGTACCAGAGGTACACTGTTGGCTCATATTCATCTTATGTTCCACTGTAACCCTCAGGTCCTTTTCTGCAAAGTTGCTGCCCACCCAGAAAGCCCCCAGCCTGTACCGGTGCATGGGGTTGTTCCATCCTCAGTGCAGGACTTTGCATTTGTCCTTGTTGAACCTCATGTGATTCCTTCTGGCCCAACCCTCCCATTTGTCTAGATCACTTTGAATCCTAGCCCTACACGCTAGTATATCTACTACTCTCCCCAGCATGGTATCATCTGAAAACTTGTTGAGGGTACACTCTACGCCATCTTCTATGTCATTGATGAAGACACTGAACAAAACCAGCCCCAGGACTGACCCCTGGGGCACTCCATTTTATATCAGTTGCCAACTAGACATTGAGCCATTGATTATTACCCTCTGAGCCTAATGCTCCAGACAGTTTTCTATCTACCTTACAGTCCATTCATTCAGCCCATACTTCCTTATCTTGCCTACAAGAATGTTGTGGGACACCATATCAAAAGCCTTGCTTAAAGTCAAGGTATGCCACATCCACTGTTCTCCCCACAGCCACAGAGCCAGTCAACTTATCATAGAAGACAACCAGGTTGGTCAGTTAAGACTTGACCCTGGTGAATCTGTGTTGACTGTTCCTAATCCCTTCTCCTCCAAGTGCTTAGAAATGGATACCTTGAGGACCTGCTTTGTGATTTTTCCAAGGACTGAGGTGAAGCTGACTGCGCTGTAGTTCTCTGGATCCTCCTTCTTCCCTTCCTTAAATATGGGCAGTATGTTTGCCCTTTTCCAATCATGTGGCACCTCTCCTGATAGCCATGAGTTTTCAAAGATGATGCTCAGCAGACCTGCAATCACATCAGCCAACTCCCTCAGCACCCTCGGGTGCATCCTGTCCAGTCCCATGGACTTGAACATGTCCAACTTTTCTAAACAGTCCCTAACCTGTTCTTTTTCCACTGTTGGCTGCTCACTTCCTCCCCAAACTGTGCTGCCTGATGCAGTAGTTTGGGAGCTGATCTTGCCTGTGAAGACTGAGATGAAAAAGTCACTGAGCACTTCAGCCTTTTCCTCATCATCTGTCACTAGGTTGCCTCCCCCATTCAGTAGGGGACTCACACTTTCCCTGATCTTCCTCTTGTTACTGACATACTTGTAGAAGCCCTTCTTGTTACTCTTTACATCCCTTGCTAGCTGTGACTCCAATTATGCTTTGGCCTTCCTGACTTCATCCCTGCATTATACTCCTCCCTAGTTGTTCTTCCAAGTTTCCACTTCTAATAAACTTCCTTTTTGTGATCTAGTTTACTGAAGAGTTTCCTGCTAAGCCAAGCTGGTCTTCTGCCATACTTTGTAGTCTTCCTGCACATCGGGATGGTTTGTTCCTGCACTCTCAGTCAGGCTTCTTTAAAGTACAGCCAGCTCTCCTGGATTTCTCTCCCCCTCAGACTGGCTTCCCAGGGGATCTGCCCATGAGTTTCCTGAAGAGGAACAAAAATAGACAGATTGGAGATAATCCTGCCCTGGAGTAGTGTAACTTTCAGCCCAATAATAGGTACTTTAAGATACTTAAAGACTGTTAACATGCAGCCAATCCAGGGATTAACAGCTCCAGAAGCCTCCTAAACTTACCATGTAACAAGGCCACTAAAATAACTAGGTGTACCATCAGCTTCTGCAGTCCTGGCATCAATTGTTCTTACAGTTCTCAGGCAGGAAATGAAGAAAGATGAAAATGAAAACAATAAAAAGTGTAATCAGTCAGAAGACCCTTGCTCAGATTGGACTGTCTTTTGGCTAGAGGGAAAATCGCATTCTTCCTGTTCAGGTTTGCTTTTCAGAGTGCCACCCTCTTTAGGGCTCATTCAACATCATCATTTTCAGGCATCCCTCCCCCCCCCCCCCTTGTATATTTAGCACTGGATGAGAAGCAGCACAAGTATGCCCATGTTTACAAATTTCCTAAACTATATTAGGCTAAATGTTCATTTCATTTAGGTTCTGATGCAATGCCCATTTAAATTAATGGGAAACCTTAATTCACTTCAGTGACTTTTGGATCAGATTCTTGTATCCTAAGAACTCCTATGGAAATCAGATTTGCGCAGGTGAAACTGAGAACTATATTTTCTCTTAGTGAGATTCTCATGAACCTGGACAATGAGGAGATACCATATTCCAGACCCTAATAACTTTCCCAAATGGGAAGGTTGCCTAAATATATGAAGCTAGTGAATATGAGAGATACTGAAAACATCTACATGGGATGCTATGCCACTGTAGTGATGACTTTCATCACTGTAGCTCATTGCTATGGAGATGTAGCATCAGTGAGCATGAACTGTGACACTGATGCCACTGTGCAATAGCATGGGAAAAGACCTGTGAGGCATCTGGACTGTGCAGTAATGTTACCCTGGGTGGGGTAGGTGAGCCTGCATCTGTGATGGCCCCAGCAGCCTTACCTGGGATCCTGGGGGCCTTGGAGAGCTACAGCCATGGCACTCCTGTAGCTGGGAACCTGGCCGGCAGCTGCAGTGTCTCTCTGGCTGGCTAAGCGCTGGTTTTGGGTGGTGTGTGCTGCTGCCATATGCACTGCCCTGAACTTTTTGGCCATGGGTTTGACCGCTGGGATTTCCTGGGGTCAAAACTCAGCCCCCCAAAATGCAAGGTAGCAGTGCAAGACACACCTGCATGTGTGGTGTGTGGCACTGCAGACGGGTCCATACTCATCTCGATGCGGCCGGATAATTTTCAGTCAGGCCTGGAAGGCATAGAAGCAGCTATGGCAGACAGTGTATGCCTATGCCTCTGTCCAAGCTCTGACCTATCAGGTTTGCTTTTCATTGGAGCATCTCAGCTTTAGAAAACACATAGGACCAGTATGTGTCAGTGTCTGACATCATCTGCAAACCCCTCTTGGAGTTCATACCTTGCCCAGTTGTCAAGCAGCATTATTGGCCTGTGCCTGTAGCTTCAGGACCAAAGATTGGGGTCATGTCCTTTTATCTTTTCAAATAACATGTCCTTCCTGAGGCCAGGAATAAATTTTTACAGGTTTCTTTCTTTCTTTTCCCTCCTCTAGTAGCAGCATCTGTTTAAATCATTTTAAAAAGTAAGAATAGCAAAAAACTACTAACTACACTATTGGATCAAACTGGCCTCATGTCTAACATTGGAGTGAAGCAAAGTGGTTCAAGGAGTCATACATAGTATGTACAGGGGTTGTGACCAACTCCTTTCAACACCCTTTAACACGTGCTCACAGACTATAGAGCTGATAGGCTGCATCATAGATTCATAGATTTATAGATTGTAGAGCTAGAAAGGACCACATGGATCATCATGTCCGAGCCCCTGCCCCTGGCAAGAATGAGGACCGAGGTCAGATGGCCCCAGCCAGGTGACTATCCAGCCTACTCTTGAAGACCTCCAAGTTAGGTGATAGCACCACGTCTCTTGGAAGCCCATTCCAGATCCCGGCCACCCTTACTGTAAAAATTTTCTTCCTAATGTCTAACCTAAATCTACTCTCTGCTAGCTTGCACCCATTATTCCTAGTTACTCCCTGGGGTGCTCTGGTAAATAGCTCATCACCAATTCCCTGTTGTCCTCCCTTGATAAACTTATAGGCAGCTACAAGGTCTCCCCTCAGACATCCCTTGTGAAGGCTGAAGATATCCAGATCTCTCAACCTCCCCTCGTAGGGTCTTTCACAGAGGCCACTAATCATGCAAGTGTCCCTTCGCTGAACTCT
Organism: Alligator mississippiensis; assembly: GCF_030867095.1. Lineage (NCBI taxonomy): Eukaryota > Metazoa > Chordata > Crocodylia > Alligatoridae > Alligator > Alligator mississippiensis. Next base: position 11,591,986 of record NC_081825.1, on the reverse strand, counting down.
CTCCAGATTCTCTGTGTCCCTCTTGAAGTGCAGCACCCAAAACTGGACACAGTACTTCAACTGCAGCCTGACCAATGCCGCATGGAGGGGGAGCATCACCTCCCTTGATCTGTTGGTCATGCATCTGCTAATGCATGACAAGGTGCGATTGGCTTTGTTGATGGCATCCTTACACTACCAGCTCATGTTCATCTTGGAATCAATTATGACTCCAAGATCTCTCTCAGCCTCTGAGCTGCTGAGGAGGTCATCCCCCAACCTATAGGTGTGCTGGGGAGTCCTCCTTCCTAGGTGGAGTACCTTACATTTATCTTTGTTGAATTGCATCCTGTTCCTTTCTGCCCATTGATCCAACCTGTCCAGGTTGACCTGCATCTGCTTCCTACCCTCGGGTGTGTTAACTTTGCCCCATAACTTGGTATCATCTGTGAACTTGGAGAGGGTGTTCTCCACACCCTCATCCAAATCGCTGATGAAGCTATTAAATAACACCGATTCAAGGACCAAACCCTGTGGGACCCCACTGCCCACCTCCTTCCAGGCCGAGAATGACCCGTCCACCACCACTTTCTGGGTGTGGTCCCTAAGCCAGTTGGCCACCCACCTGACTGTGTAGGCATCCACTCTACAGCCTGCTATCTTCCCTATGAGAATAGGATGCAAAACTGTGTCGAAGGCCTTCCTAAAATCCAGGTAGATGACATTAGCCTCAGCTCCTATGTCAAGGCAGTGTGTGACCTGGTTATAAAAGGCTATAAGGTTTTTCTGGCAGGATCTACCTGCGATGAACCTGTGCTGGTTTCTTTTCAGCATCGTTTCCCCTGCTGGGCCTTCACAAATGTGCTCTTTGATGATTTTTTCCAGTATTTTCCCAGGGATAGAGGTAAGACTGACTGGCCCAAAGTTACCCAGCTCATCCCTTCTCCCCTTCTTAAAAATGGGCACCACATTGGCCCTTTTCTAGTCCTCGGGGATATGGCTGGAGCACCATGAGTGCTCAAACAGCCATGCCAGTGGCTCAGCTATGACACTGGCCAATTCCTTCAGCACCTGTGGATGGAGGTAATTTGAGCTGGCTGACTTGTATCCATCCAGCCCCTCCAAGTGCTCCTTAACTAAGTCAACACTAACCTTTGGTGGTCTGGTGCCTTTTGGACATATGTCTATGCTCAAGGTGGGGGGATTGTCTTGGTCAGTACTTAGGAATACTGAAGCAAAGAACTCATTGAAGAGCTCTGCCTGTTTCCATGCATCGACCACCAACTGTCATGATTTGTCTTGCAAGGGCCCTATGTTTCTCTGGGCTTTCATTTTGCTCGCTATATATCTGTAGAAGGACTTTTTATTGTCCTTAATTGTTGAAGCCAGCCTAAGCTCCAGTCCTGCCTTGGCCTGCCAAACTGATTCCCCGCAGTAGCGCGCCAAGGAGGTATATGCCTCCTTGGTGGCTGCCCCTTGCTTCCACTGCTTATAAATCTTTCTTTGCCTCCAGTCTTTCCTGGAGTTCCCTTTTCAGCCAAGGGGGGCTTTTTTATCCCCTTAGCCTCTTTCCTGCATAAGGGAATAGACTCCTTTTGTGCCCCAAGGATCACTCCCTTGAGAAACCTCCAACTGTCCTGGACTCCCATTTGCCCAATGCTCTTGAGTTCTGCCACCTCACTAACTAGTCTTGTAAGTTTACTAAAGTTGGCCCTTCTGAAGTCTAACACTTTAGTCTCACTAGATATTTTCCTCACCCTTTGCCGAATAATGAACTCTACCACGTGATGTTCACTATCTCGCAGGTTACTGTGTACTCACAGGTTCTCCACAAGATCATCCCCTGTTGCTAAGACCAGGTCTAGCAAGGTGCTACCCCTGGTGGGACTGGACACCGCCTGGGTTAGGCGGAGGTCCTGGACACAGTGTAAGAACCTCCATGAGTGGTTTGTTTTGGCCGTCTGTTCCTCCCAGCAGACATCTGGGTAATTTAGATCCCCCATGACCACTGCCTCCCTCACCTGTATGCCATCCGAGAGCTGCCTGGAGACTACCTCATCTATCTCATCATCCTGGTGCATCTTGGCAGACATGGCAGATGCAGTATAATGTATGCTAAGCAGATCTACCACATTATTGGGTTTACAAGCCTAAATCCACTTCTTATATTTCCCATCTATCCAAAAAAATGCCTTCTCCTATATGGAAGAATTGTGACCACTTTTTCACTGGATTGAATTTCATTGGCTTGAACCATACTGGACCACTCAGATAGAGATCACTTGATTTTTTTTTTAATAGGTTCAGCTTTATGTCCATATGTGAATTGTTTGTTGAGCTTAGTGAGGTATAAAGTTTGAAACACTGCAATAACAACTTTCAAGTTGGCATTGTCAGTTCTTTAACTGCTGATATTTTAATGGAAAGATCCACTTTCTCTGGAATTCAGAGTGAAGCTTGGAGTTGGTCTGGAGTTGAGTAAGACCACTTTTTTCCCACATCCACCCTGTCTGTCCCTTGAACAAGTGATGGATTCTGTTTATAAAAGAGAATCAGGCCATGCCATTTCATCCTGTTTGACCTATTTTATTTTATAATAGTGTTGCTTTCTTCCCTCTTTCAAAATGAATGTGTCTGCCTTACTATCATAATTGACACTAAGTAAAATCTTCAACGCTTCCTAGCATTTTTCATTTTGGCACAATGATATTTCTAGTGAAAACATCAAACTTTGTAGTTTAGAACTTCTTGGGGAAGTAAATGTTCCCATGGCACCCCTCAGTGGCATTATGCTAGGGACTAATTTGGCTCAGTATGTCATTTTGCTGCTGCCAGAAGAAAACCAATACATTTACATGCTGCCAAAACACTGAGATATCTTGTGCAAATGCTGTCTTTATGCCAACAAATACTGTTGCCCAGAGAACACTTTACTGATAATCAAGCTTTCTCTCAAAATCAAGCTTTCTCTTAAAGGCATCCTGCCTTTGAGAGTTGGCTTTTGGTTAAAGCATTGGCCTGATGTCTACGAAGCAGCACAGATGTCCTGCTTGAACTTGAGTAAGACACCAGAGCTCTCCAACAGAGATAATAATAAATCCTCATCTCTAATGTGCATATTCTTGGATGGAAGATGCATAGGTGGTGGAAGGCTGGGGCTAACGAGGACCAGCCCCCACCCCCCAAAACAGGGCATCCGCTAGGGCCACAAGGCAGCATGGCTGCAGCAGGGGTGAGGAGGGGCACGCATGCAGCCAGGATTACAGCCCAGCATGTGAATCAGTGGCTGCTCAACATGGCAGGCAAGTATCAATCTATTCTGTGAAGGGGAAGGGGCTTGTGGGGGGGGGGGGGCGAGGTTGAGGCCCTCACCATGAGGGAGGCAGCGGGGCACAGGCAGGACCAGGGGCTGGGGTGAGTGGGGCCCTGTGCTGGTGGGAAATCAGACCCTGGGTGGGTTGTCCAGGGGCATGGCGGGGGGGGGGGGGAGCTCCCACCACTGTGAGCACTCTGGTGGAGGGCAAGGGGGCACATGCCCACTCCTATCTGCTCATTGGTTGGAGGTGGGAGCCACTGAATGCTGGGCCTTGCTCCCTGCAGCAGCTGCCCCGGGAGTGGCACAACATCATGTGCCTGCCACCACTGGGCTGTACTGTGTCCACTTCCTGCCCAATGATGGGGTGCACATGGTGTTGCACCACTCCTGGGGCAGCTGCTGCAGGGAGAAAAGCCCAGCATGCAATGGCAGCCACCTCCACCCCATGTGGAGTTTGGTGGGGCACATGCCCCTGGGCCTGCACCAGGGTACGTGCAGCATCAGAAGCTCCCCCCCCCCGCCCCTAGACAAGCCATTCGGGCTCTGATTGTCCCACCACCCGGCCTGGCCAGGGTCCCACTCACCTCAGTACCTGTTCTTGCCTCTACCCCACTCCATCCCTCACCATGGGGACCTCAATCTGCCCTCCCCCATGGCCATTTCCCCTGCCCCTTCTCCCACTTACCTGCTTGGGGGGCACACATGCATGCGTGCACATACTCAGCCCCCAAAATATATTTTTCTTCCTCTGCCTATGAGAAGATGCAATAGAGCTCTAAATTATTACTGTAACTCAGGGCTGTCCAGCTAGCCCATGGGCTGCATGTGACCCTCAAGGAATTAAAGTTCACTGCCTGGGTGGTGAGTGGGGAGAAGGCAGGGGGAAGTTGGGATGCCTATGCACCAGTGCTGGTGGAAGGAATGATGAGGTGGGGGGTTATATTGCTCACAGAGCAGGGAGTAGTTGCATGCTACTGCAGTAGTTGGGGCAGCTTACATTACCTAGATGGCAGTGGGGCCTTCCAAAGCATGGGGGACTCATTCTTATCACACAGCAGTGAGGTTGCACATGAAGGGGGTGGTCCTGGGAGCTGCACAGCATGTGGCCCCCATAGTATGCAGCTCAGGGCCTACAACCCTTAGTGCATGCATCCCCCAGCCACTTGGAAGGCCCTTTTGTAATTTATGAAAATGTACATGCCAGTGAACCATAACAATTTATTATCCTGTCTATACCTTTTAAGGAAACAAATATCTTTGCTATAGAACCATACTTAATCTGTACTTGGATTAGTTTTTAATAATAATTAGTCTGAAACCTAGTTACCACTTGAGTACAGCCATAACTTAAATCCACATAAACCCTCTTTGATTAAGTGTGATTTAAGTGAGGAATTAGACTTGTACTGTCACACAGAGGGGTGAATGTCAACCTCAGGTCACTATGGCCAGGATCATGTAAGGTGTTTTCACCTCTTTACACATGAGAGTTCACCACTGGTAACCTCAAAACTGCCACTTAGCTATCACCTATCACAAAATGTATCTAAGCACATGGTCAAATGTACATTTTACCCACTTTGGCAGAGGAGGGGAAGCTGTTCCTTTAGAATATGTAGTAGCTGTTACACTATAACCATTGATGTCTACATGATCCTGCTGTGCTATGAGAGCCTTGATTCACCTGGAATTTGACCCTGGATGAAACAAGACAAAATTTGGAGTGTTTTTGCTATGCTTGTATTGCTTTAGGATCATGCAGATATACTAGCTACAATATAACAGCTTGTATCAGTATCCTTTGATAGTGATACCATTGTTACATCTGTCTATCCCCTAAATATCTGCTACTCAGCATGTGCAAAGCTACCTAAATGCTCATGCCAAGTTCCAGATAAAGGCTGTTCACAACTTGAGCTGAAGCTAAAACTCTGAAGATCTCACAAAGTGATCCTCATTTAGGTATCTTCTTCCTACCTAGCAAGTAAGGTGGGAGCCCATAGCAATGCTCTGAGCACACCTAAGACAAAAGTTAGCTAGGATCATCAAGAGGGTGCAGGGCACATGTTTTAGCAGTCAGGCTCATCTGGGATTTGGGAGATTGAGGATTGAGTAAGGTTCCTGATGTGGAGGAAAGACTTGAGCCCGCATCTACAGTCAGTGCTCTAACTACTGGGAAACAGTCAATCTCTCTGGGCCTTGTGCATTTTGAGTTAGTCATGCACATACACAACAGCATGTCTATTCGAGGACCTGCTGCAAAGTATGGATAATTTCAACACAGGTCTCCTACATCTTAGGTGAGGGTATTCTGAGGGGGATTTGTTCTTCACTGAATTTTTTTTTTTTATGTGGATATAAAACCTGAGCTAAGACACCTAAGTACATTTGAAGCTCTGATCTCCGAGGATCACGTAAGGAGAGACCAAGCCAGCTGATGAGGGTCCTAAACTCCACCCCTAGCCTGTGTATTTCTCTCATGGCTAACTGAAGGGACTCCCTGCTCAGATGAACACTGCTTTCTTAGATATGTGTGTTGGCTCCACACCATTCTTGAGACTTGCCAAAAAAATAAGCCAGAGCATCTTGTCACCCTCCTTTGGGGTTGGAGTGGGCAGAGCTGAAGCAGGTAGGCAAGGCTTTTATTTAGCAACAGTGTTTAGACTGGCCCCAAATCAGTGTGGACACACTCTTCCATGTCTGATTCCATGTATCAGATGGGGAACCAGGGTATGTATGTAAGGGTGGAGGAAGTCACTGGGTGACCAAGGCACCAAGAATTCGGACACCGCAATGCCCAACTTTGCAGCGTCTGTGTAGCACTGAGGATCTCGTCTCGTCTAAGTTTAAGTTAGCAATACTTTCTTATTTTCCTTGTAAGTAAAATATGTTTCTGCCCAAGGCTGATTCTATTTGTAATAACAAATCAAAACAGTTTTCTTTTTTTCCTATGGAAAGGGAACTCCGTGCCATGCATTCTGAATAGATACCTCCCCCACCTTCTACAGTGAAAAGCTAAGCTAGTATAAATGGGCACCCAAAATGTAATTTAAACACAGGAGAGGAGGATTTTTCTCTCCCTACCTCTGCTCTATTTTTCTCAGTCACTCTGCAGTTGCTTTTCTCGCTCGCACACGTACCCTCTTCTGAGCAGACCGGCTTGTGCTACCCTTTTGACATAGAGGTGCATTTTTGAACTGACATTGTTCAGAAGCAGGCAAAACCAGTTCATCCACCTATAGCTAATGGAACTTTTCTCAGACTTCTATTCCATTCACAAATCTCAGGATCTACTATCTTTGCTCCTAAAACAAGGCTAGAATGAGCTGTTCTCTCCTATCTGCCAGACATTGTAAAGACAGCTATATGACTATAGGTGGACTTCATGTCTCATCAAAGTTAAACAAAATGAGACAAAAACAAGGTCCCACAACCAGTAGTGTAACTAGCACTGGGTGACCAGGGCATAAGCCTGGGGTGCTGAGTTAAAAGGTGACAGGGTGGCACTTGTGGGGAGGTTAGGCATTGGGTTAGCACTGCTCAGGGGAGATGTGTCGCTGAATTCAGCACTGTGATGTCCTGGTGGTGACAAGATTCCTGCCCTTAGCCATTCAGGTGACACATTTAACTAGAAATGTAGTTGGCAAATGAAATGCTGCTGGGTTTTTGTTCAACTCTGGGTCCACCTGATCACTCAAAATATAGCCTTTTCTGGATCGGAATAATTAAAGAAAGAAAAAAAAGGATGAGAGTCAGGGGTCCCAGCATCAAATCTGATAGGAGTGCAACAGTCATTAGCCCTCTTAGAACCAAATGATGAAGCAGGACTGCTGCAGATACTGTATCAGAATAGCAGAGCCCGGATTCGACTCAAGATAGCCCATCTCTGTCAAGAAAAGAAGATTAGCAGCTGGAGCTACCATTTGTGAAACCACGCACCACTATCAACCAGCCAGCATCAATAAACATGCTCTCGTATCCTGCTGTCACACAGATCAGATTGACTGCAAAGCTGCAGTAGTAGCACCAGGCTATTATGCATATGACTGCATGCATCCATAGCTTTTTTCCAAAGTTGCTTTATAGGGGACTGACTTAAGAGGCTACTATAGCATCCTCTTCTTCAGGAAAGCGGGGTTTGACAGCTTGTTTCCAATTCATCCAAAGTCCAATTTAGACTTTTGCTGTCAAAAAGATTGAGGGATTTTTATATAGAAAGCAAATAACCATTCAAGTTTAGATGCCATATACACCACCAAAACAGGTCTATCAGGGATATGTAACCGCACTAAGCCAGCAGGATTGAGAGAAAGAACAAGAAAAGCTTCTATACAAGTCTGCTTACAAAAACTTGATTTTTATTCAAATTTCTCTATCTCATTTAAGTGGCCCTTTAGGGTATGTCTACCCTGCATCCCTTGCTTTTCTAGATACAACCAAGCATACAGTAACACCTGCTCCTACTCCCACATCCCAAGCTTGGCAGTGTGGGCACGGAAACCTCCCAGGCCACATCCAGATGAGCAGGGGTGTGCACTTGAAGTGGCACAAATAGTAGCAGCACAGATTTGTGCTGCTACTTTGTGCCTCAGTGCATGTCCCTGCATGTGTACTTTGCTGCAGGACACGTTGTCTTAATGTAGGCAAACTGCCCTTGTCCAGCTCCTCCTGGTTTCTAGCATGCTAAAGAAGCCAGGGTGCAAATGGCAGCCAGGGCATCTCACTGGAGGACAAAGCCTCCACTTGGTCCAGTGCACACTGCTTTTTACCCAGTGCTTTTTTTTTTTTTGATACTGGGAAATCCTAGCAGGAAATTTTGACCCTCATGCTGCAAATTTGCAGCAGGGGGCACATTGTACTGTCCCAAGTGTGCAGTTTGTGGTGCCACAAAGAAGTCTGTGGCACCACAAACCGCATGCCCCTGCTTGTGGCCCCAAAGATTGCCCTTTGGGGCCACTTCCAAATGTGCTGGAGACTGAGGTCCTAAAAGCGGGTTCAGAGACCATCCCTGGAATAGCTTCACTACTGCTTTCTTGGGGTTTGGTACATGCAAGCAGGAGCAGATGGATGGGGCTTGTTTGGAAGCATCCCATCCTCAACAAACAGAAGACATAGCATAGACATTACCCATAGTTTCTCTTGGGGCAATGAACACAAGTGAATCCATAACTCAACCACTGGCAACGCACTCTGCAAATGAATTGCAGAATCAAATAATCAGCTACACTCCCAGTGCCTTAACATCCCACCCATCTGCTTTACAGGAACTCGTTGCTATTCACTGGGATTTGCACTGCTGCTCAGGTAATTCCCACTGGTGCTGGGACCATTTTGAAGCTCCAAGACTCCTGCCTTTGAAGTTTTAAAACTTAGCTGAAAGTCCCAGGTGGTTCCTAATAACATGTTAACTACATGGCAGGTTTATTTTAGGTACTGGAAGGAATGACACAGGCAATTTGTTATGTATTGGTGCCAAGATAGATTTTTCTCAGCATGTTGTTTTACACACAAGACAGTTAACAGCTAGACCTGGTTCCGAGTCAAGTTTTCCATTGACTTTAAATGGGACTTGCGTCATGAACCAGCTGGAGAGTGGGTCACCATTCTGCTATGGGTCAAACATTAACATAAACCAGATGAATTAAGCTCCAATGTTTTATATAGCCATGAGGACACTGTGGAAAAATAGGAATAGCCCCAGGATTAAAAGACGGGCTGATTTTAATTATTTCAAAAACTGGTCTTTATCGAACACTGCTGCCACTCTTCCAAGCTTCCCACCCAACTGTTGTTTTTCTCCCGCACTCTTACTCACTTCTTAACTGCTCCTGATTTTTATTAACTTTTTCTTAAGTTCTTCTTGCCTTTCTTCTGCATCTTCCTCTCTTAGAAAACTCTTACTTCCTGCATCTTTGTCATTCATTGCTTAACAAAATCACTTCCTCAGCTAATAAAACTGCACAAACCATGCATCTGCAAGATGTAGAAGTGTGTGCTCTTTGCTCCAGGTGGAAGGTGTTGACCTGGAATCACAAGTAGGAAGGCATGGCAATTACAGACATGGAGAGACCCAAAGACTGAATGGGTATATCATGGTCACTAGCAGGGCTAGCTTCCCCTACCTACTGGTAGGATAGGATTTTTGAGCACTGATATCTGTAATTAATTCAGATTCTAGTAATACCAGGAGGCCCCAGCCAAGACAGAGACTCACTGTGTTAGGCTGGAAGGAGAGAAGGTAAAACATACCCTGTTCAGTAATTTCAGATACAAAAACAGATGGATGAAACAAGAATAACAGTGTGAAAAGGAGCAGCATAACACTAACTTGTGAGGGGTGATGAGTCCTGTTGGTATTCAAGAATCCCAGCCTGTTTAGAATTTGATTACTTTACTAAGTCTGTTTTACATAGGGGTACCAAGTATAATTTTGTTTTTAATCATGCAAAATGGTGATGTAAACCTTGTGTGGCCCTACAGCCACCCCAAGTCCAATCTCTAGGTAAAACCTAGTTTTTATGTAGCTGTTTATAAGCAGACCTGAAAGAACTTTGCTAAGAAGGCCTGTATTACTGACCCTATTTCACAGACAAAAGAATAGAGGCACAAAGAGATGCATTGACTTTCCTGAGGTCACTCAGAAAGGCTACAGCAAAACTAGGGCTAGGGCCTAATTCTCCTGAATGCCAAACTGGTTACCCTCTTCACTAGTCCCTGTGAAAAGATCAGAAAAGTTATATTGTCCTAATATATGTATGCAGCTTCCCACCTCATAATGCTTGCCCTACATCACTGGGACCAAACCTTTTGGCAGGCATGCCACAAATTAGCCCCGTACTCTCCCCCAGTGCTATGCTCCTCCCCTATCTCTGCCTGATCTGCTGCTCTATTTTCTGTCCCCTGCCCTATCTGCTGCTGTGCTACCTGCCCCCTCCTTGATCAGCAACGTGCCACATTGGGCACATCTACACGTGCCCATACAGAGATGTTGCTACTGTACCATGCTTTAGTACTTCCTTTTGGAAGTACTAAAGCACACTGCAGTAGCAGCCCGTACTGTGCCATATGCCAGGCATACGGTTATTTTTAGCCACTACTTTCCCATGGTGGCACACTACAACGAGGGAGCACGCCACTACGACAGAGTAGCTGCTGGTCACGTGTAGACGCATGTGGTTGCTATGTTGCCGTAGCATGTCACTACAGCTATGTAGTGTCACGTGTACATGTGCCCATACAGTAGTTGTCTGTGCCCTTGTGGCACACATGCTGCAGGTGGATATACAAAAAAAGTCCATTAGAAATTGCAAGACGTTAATTTATTGGTCTCTTCAAAAGGCAACACACTGTCAATCCTCTCTTGAAAAATGGTGAGCTCCCCCTCTACACCACCAGCTGGAAGACTAACAAATCCCAGCTCCCAAGACTCTTTTTTTTTCCAGCCACCACTTCTGCTTACTAATGTTTTAATTTTACTTTAATGCAATACTGCTTTAATATATTAATATTTTAATATGCAACACATTATAATATTAATGTTGTGTTTAACCAGATAATGTTTAATTTAATATATAAATCAGATGCAAACTATTTCATATTATAATTTATAATTTTATAATGCAAATACACAATCATAACTTTATGTATGTATATATATTTAATTTCATTTCAGCCCAATAAAATGTGTCATCTTCCAAACCATGCTAATGTGTTTTCTCTTGTGTTATAATAATGCCGCTAGGTTAACGCAATGTTCTGTACTAGGGAATTAGGGCACTTTTGCAGTATGTTAGAAGCTAAAGTGGCTTCATGCTGCTGATAGAGGCAAACTCCGCATGCTCACTATTCGGTTTTCTTCATAAGGTACCTCCAGGTTATTTAGTACTTCTCCACACTTCATTTCCTCAGATCATTCATGCACCAGGCGATTTGCCTCTCAATTTCCATCAATGGAAGCAGAAAAAAACCCCCATAATATAAAAAGCTAGTTCTGGATAGTTCATAAAGTCTTTTTCCCATCTTTTTTCTTTCTTTTTTTTTTTTTGGTCACTAGAAAAAACATTTAAAATAAATACAAGATTTCTTTTTTCTCAAGTGGTACCTTTGTTGCATTTGAGATATTTTAAAAGTTTTTTATACAGCTGGAATATATTGCTCAAACCACGCCACATAACTGCTGATTATTTCACAATAAATATGGTTTGTTTTGCTTTTTTTTTTTTTTTTTTTGCTTTCTATCTAGATATGACAGCTTTGATCAATTAATTCAAATTGAAGAGGGATGCAGTGCATGTGCAGGTTGCTTAAAATATAAGCAAACTTCATCTGAAACTTTTCAAGATCTCTATCCCACTCCCATCAAAGTCAGAGGCTGACTGCCCAGAAGAAAAAGACACTGGCCCTTGTTAGCATTCAGTTCCAGCTCTCATCGAAACAGTCACTAAAATTGTATGGCATCACACTGTGAATCTTCCAGGACCAACTCTGCTTCCGCCATCCAAAAGGCCTGCAAAGAAAAGAGATGGGCAGGATTGAGGGTGACTGTTTAGGATGTATAGATGCTTGTGTCACATATAGGCCAGGCCCACAGGATAATATGGCCAGGTGCTTATGTATGGTCATCATTGCAACTGTCTCTGAGTATGTCAGAACCACTCATGGTTTAATTGTCATACACATCTCTGAGGTAGGCAAGCATTATCATCCACTTTTTCCCAATGGGGATCAAGGCCCAGAAAGGCATTTAGGTGACTATTTCCTTCTGCAATCAATGGTAGTAAGGGACCTAAAGTGAAGCATAGCTGGGCAGTTCTGCACCGTGGGTGGCAGTAGCACATGGATCAGTGGCAGTAGCCAGGTCACTGCCACTCTCAGATTAGCGCCTGTGTTGATGACCTACCCACTTCCACTTAGTTACACAACTGGACCTAAATGCCTTTGAGGATCTCAGACTGAAGGCCTTGTTAGGGCCTTGTTACATGATAATTTTGGGTGGCTCCTGGAGCTCTTAACCCCTGGACTGCCCACGCATTAACACCTGAAAGTGGTTTTTAGCACTCGTCATGCGGCTCAAAGCTACGCTGCGCCAGGGAAGAATTAACCCAGCTCCTGTTCCATTAAGATATGGCCACTCCCTACAGACATGCCACCCAAGTTGAAGTCCTCAATTTGAAGTCCTCAAGTTGAAGTCTCCCAAGTTGAAGTCTTCAAGTATCCCAAACTCTGTCTTCCCCCCGTCCCCTCCCCACACCCAGAAAGTGGGGGTAGAAGCCTGTCCTGGCTCATCAGACCTCTAGTGATAACTCACAGCTGTGCAGGTGTGGGACAGTCTGAAAAGGCTTCTAAACTAGGGACGTAACTGCTCCCAACTCCAAGTTAACATTAACTCCGATCATCATTTTTAGCTCACAGCATAAGGTGTAACATGGCCCTCGGTGACCTGCTCAAGGACACGTGGGCAAAGCTGATAACAGAAGCTCAAACACTTGAGTGCCAGGCCCAATTATTTACCCAGATTATCTAGCACTTGCACAACTTTCTGTTGTGTAGCTGAATAGTTTGTCATCAAGCAATTGTAAAGCACGTGATGGCTAATTCCAAATAGTCTTGTTGTATGCGGCTTGTCTAAGGACAGTGTGGCAGAGTCAGGATTTGCACAGAAGTTTCCACGCTTTCTTCAAGTTATTATAAAGAATGGGAAGGCCTTGAAAGTCCGAAATTATTTTGTTACGGATAGAAACTTTTGGATAACTTGGAGTATGTGGTTCCATTTCATGTGTGCTGGGCCAAGATGAATATCCTTCATGGTCCTGATTTAGGAAAACATTAAACATGTGCTAAGGAGTACTCTCAGATTCACTGGATTGGGACCCATATTATGAAGTGAAAGAGAGGAGAGTTTTGCTTGAATAAAGACACTACCGATATCATTCCCCTATTGAAGTCAATAGCAAAATTTTCGGCCAAGTCAGAATTTCATGCCAACATGAAATCCAGAGCATTATACTGTTAAATCCTCAGGTGGTATAAGGCAGCCTGCTTCCAGTGTCTTCGGTATTCCATGCTTCTTGTCATCAGATGAGGATCAAACCCTATATCTGACATTGCTACTGTTCAATAGAATTAGAGCTCTATGGGGCTCATTTGTATCCAAGTGATCGTCTCTGATGGTTGAAACAGGTGAAATTGGCTGTCATCCTCAAACAGTGTCTCTTGATTTACTTTGGTCATTTAAGCTGGGTTCTCCATCATTTACTGTATTATTGACAGCATGTCCCCAAGAGTAAAATTTTGGCTTTGTCTGAAATGCATTGAGTTTGAAGAATTAGAATTGCTGTACAGTCATGGGAATTAGAGATGGGAAAGACCATTTGGATCCTTTTTGTCTGTCATATAGAACCTTGAAATTTGCCTTAAGACTGAGACTGAACATACAGCTTAGTTCAAGTGATGCACCACTTTTATCTCCCCCAAAAATGATGCTTGTTTGCTTTTATATATAGAGAGATATATATATATATAGATATATCTATAGATAGATATATCTATATATATGTATGTGTGTATATATGTGTGTATGTATTTGCATAAAGTCCATTTCATTTACCATTTATAGCCCATTTTTATCAGGGATTTGGAGAAGTACAAGATTGTTGATAGATAATCATGCATTACCCTTTAAATATTGCTTTTTATGATACATTTTTGAGGGTGATGGTCCTTCTGATAAATTTTTTAAGAACTCCGATTATTCAGTGAATATGAAAATCATTCCACACATTGCTAAACTATTTCATTTACATTCTGTTTTCCTCTGTGAGGAAAGAGGTGAGACTAGTAGACTTAGATTTTTTCTGGTTCTCTTTGATGTCTCCATTATTTGGATGAATTAAAAATATTTCACTGTTGATTAATATCTGCAATTTTTATGCAAGTGTGTGTGTCTGTGTGTGTGTGTGTGTGTGAGTGAGAGAGAGAGAGAGAGAGAGAGAGAGAGAGAGAGAGAGAAACTTTGATGAAGTTTTTTAAAAAAAAAGACCATCCATTTCTGATTGGGGAGTTTAAGATAATTGGGACATACCAGTTCTCCAGTAAAGTGTACATTTAATATATTTCTGAGAATGTATGGGTAGAATAAAGGGTTACAAGCTCCAGGGATCAGGAGAAAGGATTCAAACAAACTAGTGGCACCACTACACTGAGGTCATGTGATTCTTGGCAACCAAAATCTGTCTGAAATATAAAGGTCAGGGAAAAGCCAGCACCATTTCTACTGCCTTCTCTGCATCTTAGTTTCTGGCCTTTCCAGTTTTTCATCGTATGTAGATTTAAAAAAAAAAAAATTAGACCTGAAACCAGGACGTGCCCAAACACAATTGTTGGGGCTGCCATAGGATCATAGGAAAGTAGGGCTGAGAAGGACTTCACAAGGGAAGGGACTTGCTCAAGGCAGGATCATCTGTGACTAAACCATTCCAGCCATGGAGGAAAATAAACCAAATTACAGTAAAAACAAATCTCTCCTGGTCAAATGGATTCAGGCACATAATGCTCATTCAAATACTTATAAATACGAGCACAGTATTCACATATAACCCTCTGGAATGAGGAACACTAAGATATTGTTATATAAGCTGATAAATAGAGAAAGCATCCAGCACCCACTGTACAGGTCAATTCTTTACTTAGGAAAAACAAGAATGCTTTCAGCATATAACATGCAACAAGAACCCCTAACCAAGCTATCTGTGTTGTGGGAAACAGTGCCTGACACCTCCACTGCTTTCCAAAACAAGAGCAAACATTATGCTTTGATTCAAATAAGAAAAAGAAGCAAATAAACACTCAGTCCCCAAAGAAGTGGATGTTTTAAATAGATAATCATGGCCATGCATATCAAAGACTTCCTTTTAGACCACCGAAATAAATCAGATTAAAAAGCTTTGCTAGCAGGAATTACAAATAAGCAATAAAACACACACACACACATATATATATATATAAATAAATGTGTGTATATATTTGTGTGGGTACACACAGAACATACATTCATGCATATACAGATACACACACGCACACACACATATTATATATATATATATATAACCTGGGTGGCAGCCCAATAGTTGCCACCCCTGCCCAATATCACCAATATCAGGGATGGTGTGGTGAGAGTGGGGCCAGCACCAATTTACTTTCCAGCCGGCCCCTGCTCCCCGCAAAGCAGCCCGTGGTCCTAAAAAGGCCTAACACTTAACTGATTGAACTATTTACACTTCGTTTACAAAACAAGAGTAATAGGAAAGGTTAGTTACAAGTGAACTTAAACGACATAACCAGAATCACAAAACAAACCCGAATGCATTAGTCAACCCTTGACTCAAGACCCACAGGTAGGGGAACTGGCAGCTTTCAGCCACTGCTGAGATGCTACCACAAGGAAGCAAGGTGCTCACTCCCTGTAGCTTCAACAGGCTTCCCAATAAGCAACAGACTGCAACAGGTTAAGATCTTCTGGTTTGCAGCAATCAAATTCTATCAAACCCCAACCCCCCAAAGAGGCTGAAGGGTGACCCTCTGTGGCAACCAAAAAGGCAAGCAACAAGCAACAGAGTAGGCTCCTGCAGCAATCAGCATGACCCAAGCACAAAGCTCAGGGACTTCATCCGATGGCAATCAGCTGCAGAATAAGGGACAGGATGGAGTCCTCGCTGAGGTCATCAGTGGCAGAAGGTTAGCAGCACAGGCAGCTCCCAGGGGTCGTTGCTCTAAACCCCGGCTCCAGGTGACTGGCCAGGCACCCCACACGCCTCCCGGCTTGCCAATCCCACTGCGAGTACCAGCCTGCACCCCGAGCTCCCAGGAACCCTCGTCCTGGTTCTCTGCTGCTCCTCAGGATCCTAACGCCTTGCCTGCTGCTGTCCTGCTTCCCCAGGGAAGGTGAGGGGTTTGCTCAACTCACTGGCCCAGCTCCCTGGTCTGGATATCGATGCTGCCTGCGCTCCTGGCTGCTGCTTCTTCTCCGCAGTGGAGTGGGGGGGTCGACTGCCACCCCTAGCCTCCGGGATGCCCAGCACGTCCAGCACACTGTGATGGGGCCTTGGGGCACCAGCTCTCTGCCCCAAGCCCTGGCTGCAGCTCCCTCTCTGCTGCAGGGCTGGAGGTACGGCTGACTGCCACTGCCTTCTTCTCCCAGGGCCATTGAGGCTCTTCAGAGGGGTCTCTCTGCTCCCTCGGCTGGGACAGCTCTCCCCAGTTCTTGTTAGGCCTCCTGCATTGTTTCCCGGAGTCACTGTTAGCAGCCCCCCATGCCAGTTTGGCTGCTGCTTTTATCCCCTCCGGCAGTGCCTCCCTGGCTTGCAAACTGGCCAACCAGGGCTCAGGGTAGCAGGCCCCCCACTCCGGCCATGCCACTTCCATGTGAATGAAGGGGTTGAAAACCCCTTCTTTCGATGGACTTCTCCTTCTCCACAGGGCAGGGCTCCCCTGGTCCACCCTTGGGCTCACTCAGAGTTCACCGGCACTGTTTCTAGTCCACGGTAAGTACCTCAAGCCAATCTGGTGAGCCCACATTGGCAGTCTGTTATATATATATATATATATATATATATATATATATATATTGTGTGTTTGTGTGTGTGTGTGTGTGTGTGTATATATATCTATATCTCTGTATATATCTATCTACCTGTGTGAGTGATTCTGTACTTATCTGAAATCTTATATATAGGTATACATATAGATATACAGAAACTAATATGTTTTCTTATCGATTCAAGACATTTGATCAAAATGCATCACAGAGTTTAGATAGCTCTTTAGCAGACCTGAATGAGAATTTATAATCTGAACAGAGAAAGAAAATAATATCCAGTTCTGCATTTTCCTATGCCAGTCTTCTTTAGGCAGCAGGTAATTGCTGCTCTGACATAGAATAGAATGATGAATCATAGAAAATTGGGGTTGGAAGGGACCTCAGGATGACATTTAGTCCAATCTCCTGCTCAGAGCAGGATCATCCCCAACTAGATAATCCCAGCCAAGGATGTGTCTAGCCAGGTTTTAAAAGCCTTCAAGGATTTACCACAACCTCTCTGGGTAACATGTTTCTGTGCTCTACTACCCTCCTAGTGAGAAAGTATTTCATAATACAGATATAGGAGGACCTAGACAGGCTGGCAACTTGAGCAGACCAGAATCTGATGAAGTTTGACGTTGAGAAATGTAAAACGCTCCATCTCAGGATGAGCAACCTCCAACACACCTACAGACTTGGTGGCACCAAACTGACTAGCACCATGAATGAAAGGGGCCTAGAGGTAGTAATAGACCACAGTATAAACATGAGCTAGTAGTGCGATGCTGTAGCTGGTAGGGCAAATAATATCCTGGCATGCATCAATTGATGCATCTCCAGGAAAGCCAAGGAGGTGATTCTTCCACTCTACTCACCATTGGTGAGACCGTAGCTGGAGTAATGTGTCCAGTTCTGGACACCACATTTTAACAAGGACATGGACAAGCTTAAGAGAGTCCATAGAAGAGCCACCCATATGATCAGTTTTAAAAGGCAAATCATACGAGGAAAGGCTGAAGGACCTGGGACTCTTCACCCTGAAGAAAAGAGGGCTGAGAGGGGACCTGGTAGCAGCTTACCACTACACTAGGGGAGTACATCAAGGGCTCAGTGAGCAACTGTTCACCAGGGCACCCAAGGGGAAAACCAGGAGTAATGGCCACAAACTCTTGGAAGAGCAATTCAGGCTCAACATTAGGAAAAACATCTTCACAGTCAGGGTGTCCAGGCTGTGGAATAAGCTCCCCACAGAGGTGGTGCAATCACCTACCCTGGACATCTCCAAGAGGAGACTAGACAGTCACCTCACTTGGACCACTTAACCCCAGTTGTCTTTCCTGTTTGGTGTAGGGGGCTTGACCTGATGATCTACTGAGCCTGGTGCGGGGAGGTGCTTCCCCCAGCCAGTCTGGGTTCCTCAGCACTGGGAACAGAGCCTGGAGGCAGGGGGCACTTCCCCCAGCCGGGCTCAGTTCCCCAGCGCTGGATCCCAGGTGACAGAAGCAGCGACCTGTGATCCGTCAGGCAGATTGGGGGCCACCCGCACCCTTGGGAGGGCTGAAGGGGCTCTGCCAGACTCCTCCCAGGGGTGTGGGTCCCCAATCTGCCAGATCACAGGATGCTGCTCCTGCTCCCCGGCTCCTGCTTGCCAGCAGCTTGAGATGCAGTTTCCTAGAAACCCCTGCACCTATCTCCTTGAAACATGGCAGGCTTCATGCCCTCAGAAGGGGCTGCCATCCCTGCATGTTTCATTGGAATCAAGGAAAAACTGACAATGTTATAGGCTGTTTCATGCTTCCCCATTATAGCCTATGGGCAAAATGTCACAGCAGAGTCAAAACAGCAAAACTGTTTCAATGAAACAGAACAGAACAGTGCTTTCAAAATGAAATTAAACTCAAAACAAAACACTGTTCCATCGAAACATCAGAACAGAAGTCGAAGCAGATCGCTGCTGTTTTGCACAGCCCTAGCCAATATGTGTACATATCATGATATATAGATATGGGCACACACACATGCATATATATATATATATATATTTTGCACACATATGCATATATATGTGCGTGTGTGTGTGTGTGTGTGTGTGTGTGTGTGTGTGTGTAAAATAAACTATATTTTATAATGAACATCATCTTTTAAATGTACACGTCAGGACATTAACACATATTCACCTATTGGCCTCATCTAGCAATGAACTCCAGTGGCAGTATTTTTGACATATACATGAGACATTTTGCTGAGCTTCTGATGAATTTTCCATTTACAATCATGTGAAAAAATAAAGTTACCTTTAGAATAAAAGCTATAATAAAATTGCCTGTAAGTTTAAGTACATACATTTACAGGAAGAATGACCCTTCCCCCCCTCCCCTTTTTTATTTTCTTTCTTTTTTTTGCGTGCAATGTCCAAAGTATTTATTCAATTTCTATACTTCAAAGAGCATCCTTTTTAACAGTTGGTTTAACAGTTTTTCTATTTTAGTGTTCTATAAGGTGGTACTTACTGAATAGTTGTTCCAGTTAATGGATCCATCATGTGAAGAGTGGTGCTGTTTAACTTTAAATAGCAGACTACAGTTTCTTAAAGAAATCTACAGACTGCAGTGTTATGTGAAAATTAATACATAAATCAAGGAATGCAATATGCAGTAGAGTTTGATTAAATTGATTATGAAACAGGAACCAGAAGTTGTTTCTCCCTTCCCTCAAAAGGGTACTGTAACAAAAAAAAATGCTTCCACTCCAGAGCAGTTTGAAGACTGCTGGTTGTAGCACATCTAAGAAAGGGGGAGAGTCCTGGCAGTGGTCTTGATAGCTAAGCTCATTGGGAGAGAAGATTGCACCAGTACCACCTTTTTGTGTGGAGCCTAAGCTGCTTGGGGCCATCAAACCTGAGGTGTCCCTCAGCCGGTACACACGCTAAAATATTGGTGCCTGGGGAATTTTAATTATAAAGACTCCAGGATTAGAAGGCAGCTGAGTCGAGGTTTTCAGGGACCCAGTTCTGCATCTACATACCGGTTCCTGCGTAAGTCCCAGGTCAGGTGCCTAAGTCTCTTTCTGGATCCAGCCTCTTTATTTTTTGATACCCAAGAAGATTGGAACTATGCATATTTCTTTACCTGTCCTTCACCTCCTTAACATCCTACTTGCTCTCGGTGTCATTGTTTTTGCTGTGGCTGCAAAGGAGCTAAGATAGGTCCTTAATCTGCGAAGAAAATGACCTCTGCAAGAACATGGGTCTGTGAAGAACTACCTTCACCTGTGTGGTGCTCTCTGCAAGCACCGGTATCTGTTTAAAGGTGTTACAAGCCTGCGGTGAGATTTCTCATCCTTCTAATCTCTATTGGGGGAGCAAATTCATAGCCTGAGGTCTTCTGTTCAAGGATTCTGACATCCAAGTGTAATAAGAAGATAGCATTCAACTCCTTCCAGGTGCTTGGGAGTATAAGAATTATTACTGATCTTAAAAAGGCAGGTGAGAACCATCCAGTCGTACACGCTGTCTCAGACAGTAGCTAGTAGTAGCTGCTTCAAAGGAAGCTCTAAGCAAGCTTGTAGCTGGCAGTTATGGAGTAATCTGCCTCGAGGAGAAGCTTCTTCGTACCCCCAGATAGCTGGTAGTTGTTTTATGCTTAGAAAAATGAAGGTTTACAAGTAAAATTGTCAACAACACTTTAGGCCCATACTTAAAAAAAAATTTTTTAAAAAGTGCCAAAAGATGTAGATAGGCACGCTGAGGCATTTTCAAAGCCATCGGGTTCCTAACTGTATGAAAGTTAACTGAACATCTGAGTCCACTTGACTTAAATTCCATTTTCAAAAGTGACGGAGGCATTTGGGACTAGACCTAAAAAAGGGATTTGGGTGCCATGGCACTGAGTGTGGGTAAAACTAAATTTCAGGCACTTGGTCCCTGAAAGTAAAATTGAGAACCCTGTGTCGGATGCTTACTCTCTCTACAAAATCCATGGAGAGATTCAGACACCTCAGACTAGGAACCACAGTATCTAACGCTAGCACACATCTACTGTGTAGATAGAGCCTACAGCGAAGCTCTGAAGATAGAGGTAGACCATAAATGCCCTCCCTGACCAGGTCTGAAACACTCAGGGCTACAAGGATACTCTAGTTAGGCTACCAAAGCCTACTTTTTAAAGCAAGTGCTCAGTAGTTAAAGACCTCATGGAGTAACAGACTCAGGGAGCACGCAGCAAAGGATTAATCTGCCAGCACAACAGCTGCTGCTGTTCTCGGGGCTGAGTCTGCCCATAGAACTGTTGTGATGGTGGGTGGGCAGGCAAATTAAACCTTCCCTGCCTGCTTCCCCAGGACAGACAGCATGGGCAGCCACAAGTAAGCTGAAGCAGGAGCAATGTGCAGAGATCTGGGGTGCTGGGGATGGCAGGAGGGGCAGCAGGCCTGATCTGAGCCAGGGGGGACAGAGTGTGGGTGGGGTATTTACCCTAAAGGGTAGCCTAGAGTGGCTACACCTTAGTGCCACAAGAGCTGGGTAGCATGGATCAGACACAATCCTGCCTTGAATCTGATATCAATTAGCTAAAACGCTGAAATAGTCCATTGCATGGGATTGTAACCCAGGAATCATCCCTGTGTGGTGACTGCCTTAACCACCGAAGCAGGCTCCCTTTTTATACAAGCTCTCTGGCCCAATAAACCTGGACATCTTTTCTGCTGATTACAACAGCTTCAACAGGATGCTTGGAGCGTGCCCGTCTCCTAAAAACAGCCTATAGCACTCCCCTTAGAGCACATTCCAAGGTGGTCCTAGATGCAGGTTCAAACCCTTCCTGGCAGAGAAAGGTTGTGAGCTCAATTAGAGATCTCAAGTTTCTGAACTGTTAGGTAAAAGGGTGCTTCTGCCAATGTACTCTGTCTATGGCCTAATCCTTTAGACGTATATTAGTTATTTTCAGAGAGGAAATAGGTGGAGGAACACCTAGTTTAGAAACCCCAAACTTAGGCACCAGTTATTCATTTATTTGACATATATGCTGCTCTTTCTAACAGAGGCTCAGGGTGGCTTACATTAAGAAAATGGAATAAATTAAAAACAGAAGAGGGACAGGAGGACCACAACAATATACAAGGGAAGTAGAGCACCAAGAGAAAACAGAGACTTCCTTAAACAGCATCCCGCCCTAGTTTTGTTTGGTAAATGCCTGCCCAGATAGGACTGTCTTACACTGCTTCTGAAAGTGCTGCCAAGTCCAGGCTCCGGCTCTGGTGAGCTTCAGGAGGGAGGGAGCTCGAGAGCCGAGGAGCAACTGCAGAGAGTAAGTCGTGGGGGAGGCACCGAGCTGCTCAGCCAGGTTAAGACCGAACAACTTCTGAACATGCTCAGAAATCAATCCTCGCATGACTAGAGAACTTTAATGTCAAAACCTGAGAGGCCTACAGAGTTTAATTATCTCCTGGTTTAGGCAGCAGCTGAGTAAGAGTGTTCAGGATTGGAGTTTTGTTCGTAGGGTACCTACATTCATCCCAAGTCTTTAGGCCCAGATCCTCAAAGGTATTTAGAAACCTAGCTTCCTTTGAATCCATATTTTAGGTGCCTAAATAAATATCTCTGAGGGTCTGGGCTTGAGAGGCTAAATCCAATTATTCCCATACTTTTTGTGTTAGGAGAATATTCTCTTCACCTATAAAATCAAAGCTCTGTGTGATGTTTCGGAGCACTATACTAAAGTTAAAATGAAAACTTTTAGGTAGCTCAAGTCTAAAAGAGGCACAAGGCAAGGTTGTAAGTTGTCTCAAGTAATTTTTGCAATCATTATTGCTTGGGTATTAATATATGCAATGAGAAGGTAGGTTGGAATACAGTGCCTCACTGAAAACAAAGTCAGTGGCTCTTGGATTTTATAGATTACATTGCAATGCTAGCAGACTGCTGACTAGATTCGAGAGGTGAGAAGTAGGCTGTGTCAAATGGTAGCGTTCCATTTCGATCAGTGTTTCAACATTTCGAAGGAGCAGCGTTTCGTTTTGAGTTTTGTTTTGATTCGAAACAGCTGTTCCGTTCTGTTCCATCGAAACAGGGTTGAAATGGCAAAACTCATGACATGGGTGCTTGTGCAACTGCTGCCTCTCAACAGGCAGCAGGACTGAAGATCCCCCATCACTTGCCAGCACAGACCGGGGGGTAATAATTGACCACAGAATGCGCATGAGCTGGCACACAATGTTGTAGCCAGCAGGGCCAGCAATCCCCTGGCATGCATCAATTGATGCATCTCCAGCAAAACCACTGCAAAGAAGTGATTTTCTTGCTCTATTTGGTTGTACTTGGCATTGGTGAGACTGCAGCTGGAGGACTGCATCTAGTTCTGGGCTCTTCACTTTAACAAGGACGTGGCAAAGCTTGAGAGAGTCCAGAGAAGGGCTTCCCATGTGATCAGCGACTTGCACGGCAAGCCATATGAGGAAAGACTGAGGGACCTGGGACTCTTCAGCCTGAAAATGAGAAGGCTGAGAGGGGACTTGGTAGCAGCTTACCGGTATATCAGAAGTATACATCTAGGGCTTGGTGAACAACTTTTCACCAGGGCACCCGTGGGGAAAACTAGGAGTAATGGTCACAGCCTGCACACCCTAGTTGTGAAGTAGTTTTTTCCTAATGTTGAGCCTGAAACAAGCCGGAAACAATCTTCCAGGAGTTTGTGAGCCCCTGCACTCTGCTGAGCTTTAGCACACAGTGTCACCCATGTCATGAGTTTTGCTTGTCCGCAACTCAAGGTGCAGTTCCTCCAAACCCCTGCATCTATCTCCTTGAAACTTAGCTGGCTTTGTGGCCTCAGAAGGGGCTGGTGTGCCTGCAGTTTTGACCCCACTGTGGCTTAACACGTACACGTGACACCAGATTTGCTTTCAAGAATTTGGGGTGCAGTTTCCCCAAGCCCCCTATACCTATCTCCTTGAAACTTGGCAGACTTCATGTCTTCAGAAAGGGCTACCGTTCTTACAAGCTCCATCCAAATCAGGCCAGAAATGACAAAGTTATAAGCTGTTTGATCCTTCCCCATTATAGCCTTTGGGCGAAACGTCGAAACAGCGGCAAAACATTTCAACTTGCCTCGTTTTGTTTCGAGGCTGTTTTGACAATATCGGTTTCATTTCTATTTCGCTGTTTTGACCTCAAAATGAGTCAAAACACCGTTGAAACAAAACCGGCAGCAAAATTTCGCCCAGCCCTAATAAGTAGTTTGCAAAACCGAGAAGACATGTGGGTTTGATGATAAAACCAAGGAAGGATCATCTTGTATCTGTTGGTTACTAGGAAGAGCTGGTAGAAATACAACATGATGCACAAACTTTAGAGGAGGCACAAGATTTTTGCTATGTGTGAAACAACACAATGCTTAAGAGCTGTGGATTTCTCAAGCATATTTTAACAGCCCTCGCAGCAGCCAGACATTGGCCACTGTTGTCCCCCTGCCTTGTGGCAAGTTAGGGTGTTATGCCTCATGGTTGCGCCAGGGTTAATTTTACTAATAGGTTAGACAATTCATTTGTATACAATGGTTTGAATAGGGATACTCCTGCTTCTGGTGGGGGGCTTGGACTTGATGAAGGTCCTTTCCAGCCCTACTTTTCTATGATTTTATGATACAGGGGAGTTTTGTGTTGTATAGACAAAGCGAGTCATGAATTTGACCAATATATGAGGCCGAATGACATCAGTCTGGAGACAAACTGATATGTATACAACAACAATATGATTTCAGTGCTATGGCTTTGAAACCTACAGTTTCAAAGACAGTAAAAATATATGTATATTGATGAGTTTGACAATAAATATCTGCAAGGTATTCTTGAAGTGGCACGGAAGGATAAGGTTATATATTAAGCAAGATATGGAAAGTACCAGCATCTGTTATCAATAGGGAAAGATTCACTTGTTTGTAATCTATACAGAAGCCCAATTGGAGACCAAATTGGGGGGGGGGGGGGAAGTGGCATACATTTCTGTTGGCACAGCATTATAAACAATGATCTCAATGAACTAAAAATCCAATGACATGATAGTGATGCTCTCACAGCAGATCATAAGGCATGGCGATTGCTGGTCACTACCTCATGTTCTTTGTAGAACAAGGGCACTGATTTTCTTGGTCTCCAGCAGAACGTATGACAATGAGCTAAGCAGGTTAATCACACAGTTTATAAAAACCTTGTATCCTTTTATCAATTTTATGATCATTTCTTTTCATTTTCATTTCTCATCCTCTTATTGTCAGAGAGGGTAAGAAAGGGCACCTAATTTACCTTTTCCATATCACTTATTATTCTGAATGCCTATTCCTTATTCATCTCCTTTCTAAACTGAACCAGTCCAATCTCTTCTGCCCCTTTTCATATAGCAGCTTTGCCTACCTCTTATCCCTGTCTTCATCTTTCTCTGGATCTATTGTATTTCTATGATATACCTTTTGAGGTAGGATGAATAAAACTGAGCGCTATTTTGAAGGTATACAAACAACGCATATAATAGTATTATGGGGAGTCTTACTTCCATTTTCTGTCTTCTTCTGGCTACAGTGTAACACTCTGTTTGCTTTTTAAAATTATGGTGAACTTTGCTTGAATGGTGGTTTTTCCTATGTTGGCTGCAAAGCTATTGGGGTCTGTGACAGGACACACTCTTGGGCTGCTGTAGCACCATCTAATATCCGAATGAGTGTGCTCTACTCCAGTCCTTTTAGGATTTCCTTCTCTCTGTTTCAGCCATTCCTTGATGGTATCAGTCTCTCTATATTACTACGGGTGGCTCAGAGTCAATAAGTGGGCCTTATGAGTCTGTGCTTGGCCTAGCTTAACTTGCACAGCAAGGCACTCCAGACCTGCATGAGCTAAGAAAGCCTGTGGGCTCATCTACACAAGACACTACTGCACAGTGATTACTGCACATTTATTTACTGTGCATTGTATAAACATTATTACTGCACATTATAAATATTATTACTGTGCAGTGTATAAACAAGTGCTGTGCCTCTTGGGCATTGGCTGTAGCCTTACTATCCTTAATGATGCCTTAGGAGCACTAGTCATGGCTTCCACCCTTCCCCATAGCCATGCCCATGCTTTGTGGATCTTACTCTAATTTAATTCACTAGACCCTCTGCCCTGCCTGAACATCAGTTCACGCAGCCAGTTCATAGATTCATAGATTTATAGATGTTTGGGTCAGAAGGGACCTTAGCAGATCATCGAGTCCAACCCCCTGCCCTGGGCAGGAAAGAGTGTTGGGATCAGATGACCCCAGCCAGGTGCATGTCCAGCCTCCTCAAGGTAGGGGAGAG
The DNA here is from genome assembly GCF_030867095.1 of Alligator mississippiensis. Classification (NCBI taxonomy): domain Eukaryota; kingdom Metazoa; phylum Chordata; order Crocodylia; family Alligatoridae; genus Alligator; species Alligator mississippiensis. The sequence continues at coordinate 11,565,789 of NC_081825.1, read as the reverse complement.
CACTACTTGTTTGAAAGCCCATTCTAGATTTTGTCAACCCTTACCATTAAGAAGTTTTTTCTCATGTCTAACCTAAATCTGCTGTCTGCCAGGGTGTGGCCATTGTTCCTAGTTACTCCAGGGGGTGCCCTGGTAAACAGTGTCTCCCCTAAATGTTCACACAGCTCTAAGCCTATCAGCATTGGGCCAAACACCCTTACAGCCACTCTCAAATCTCTGATTATAACAGAAAACCCAAAGCACAGACTAGCTGGTTCCTAACTCAAACTTAAACTCTATGCTTGGTCACTGACTGCTTTAAAATCCTATCTCCAATCTGTTGGCTCCTTCCCAGTCTTCCAGGTACCTTTCCAGCTCTGTGATTTCCCTTTTGTAGTAGCTTACTCTAGCTGGAATCCATGTTACAGGGAAAACTCAGACTCTTAAAGAGCCTCTCTCCTGCTGAAAGGGGTAGGCAATTAGCTATAATAAACTTGGTGTTGCCCAAGGGTCTGCTGGGAGCCCAAAATTACATAAAATGCCCCCTCAAGTGTGGCCACCTTTGTGTCCCCAAAGAGATTAAAAAAATCACTACACACGGTGACAACAAAATAAAAACATGTATTAAAGCAGATAAGCAGTAACAAAATCCACAATACACAAATATGATTAGCTAACTATATACAAACATTGAGACAATATCAAACTAGTAACACAGCACAGTGCTCTAACTACACTCTAAGAACCCATCAAGTCAGCGATCCTGTTAGGAGAGAAAGGGATTATTTTAGGAGGCCTAGATCTGAGAATCAGATCTGCTCTGCATGCCTAAGGGAAAGGTGATTCTCACTCCAAAGTTGCGCTCTAGTAAAGGAGACTGTTGCCCAACAAGGTTGCCAAGTCTACTTGTAATAAGTGAAATTGGGCTTGTTTTTTTTTAAAAGTCACTTTATTTTTTTGAGAGTTGTGGGTTGTGGTTTTTTGGCTTATTTCATTTGGAGGTCACATCTTTTGGGCATTTTTGCAATTAGGTGACTCAAAAAAGTTATAGTTTAAAGGTGGGCAAAATGGTGGATACGGTTGGCCGCCAGACTCCATTTCCCAGCAGTCCCTGTCCATGTGACTGGGAGCACATGTGGGAAGGGGAACTCCTGTCTGCGGTAGAGGGAGTGGGGGAGGGGTTTGTGGGTAGGGAGTTGGGGAGGGGTTTGTGGGTAGATATGGGGTTTCTGGGTGAGTATGGGCTGTGCACCATTGTGCTGGGCTGGCCAGCTAAGTGCTTCCACATGAGGCTTCTAGCACTTCAGCGGGAAGCCGCACAACTCCCTCCTGCAGTGCTGCAAGCCACATGTGCTGGCACAGAGCCAGCCCAATCTGGTTCAAAGGTATGTGCCAGAGGGTTGGGACATCTCTGTGCCAGCATGTGCAGACCCTTGGGCCTCAGCCAGAGATATACAGCACCGGGACTTCTGCCTACTGTGGCCATGAGTGCCCCAAGGGCCCACTACCTGCTGCTGCTGAGCTGCCAGTAGTAGGGTTTATGCAGCATGAGAGAATATGTGTGGTGGCAGGGCCTACACCCACCTACAACCGCCTCACCCCTGCACACACCCCTGCACACACCCCTAGATATCCCACACTCCTTTACAGCCCTACCACAAACCCCACGCCCACCCACAAACCCTACATACTTCCATACCCACACACCCCACATACCCACCCACACCCCCACACCTTCACAAATCCCCCCTACACTCCCTATCATACAAAGTACCTGTGTATATTTCTAAAGAAGCTTCAAAGAGTGTTATATTTAATTTGTAAAAAAAAATATAAAAGTAATTGATTTTTGTATGTTTTTTAGTTTTCCTGCATATTATTTTCAATTTTTCTACGCATAATTTCCTGGGATATACTCGTGTGGCTTCTGGCTTTATAGTCCTGTAGCTGCTTGCCAATCTGGAGTTTTGCCTCTGAACTACAAAGGCCCAATTCTTAAAGGGACCCCACTTTCCTCTCTTGCTTGCCATCCCTCTAATACTAAAGAAGGTTGGGTTTTCCTGTTACAGGGTCTTTTTCCTGGTTGATTCTAATTACTGGTATTTTACAGCTTGGCAAGGATGAGAGTTTCAGTTATTCCTTCTAATCCAATTATCAATATTTATTTTTTTAGTAATTAATGTTTACGTATCACTATTCCACTCATGCACTTAACTTTGTCTTTCAAAGGCTGGAAGTAGATGTAACTGAAAACTGTGTTACAGGAGGAGGGAGACTGGTTGTTTTGGACAACAGACAGACATTACATATAAAATGGTATAAGTGATGGTAAATTGGTTCAAATCTGTAATACAACAGAAGTTCAGTGCATATAAAACACTTTCAAAATGTCTGAAACCAGTTTAAGATAAACCTGGATGGATATTGTATCGTATTTAACCAATTTAGGTTAAATCAGTTTATTGAATTTCTGTCCCACATCCCACCCAGATTAACTCACAATCCCCCATTACCCCAGGATGTTTTGCACCTTTCTTGCAAACCTCCCATTGCTGGTTGGGTACACTATCCTTGACTCAAGTTGTCCGCTCCAGTCCAACAAGGAGTTGTGTTCTAGCACCCCCCGGCTTCTGGACTGAGCCACTATAAGCATGTGGCTGCATTTTCAGAATGAGGAGTGAATGTAGCTGGATATTGGTTCCTTGGGTTGGATGGCTAGGTATTAGGCCTGGCAATTTTAAACAGGGTTGAAACCTGGGAGTTTCTAATCCTGCCATCTTTAGGCTGGGGTTGAGATTTGCAACTTTCTGCACGCAGTGGAGTTGTGTGACCCAAAGTACCTGCAGTCTAGGCCTAGACGCCCCTTTACTTTTGATGGCCCTTTGCTTCTGTCAAGCTGTGTGGTTGAGCCAGCTGTAGCCAGTAATAAATCTGGATCCCTTTTGTGCTTGTCCTTTCATTTCATTGGGCCATATAATCTAGCCCAAAAGTTTTGGGATATATGCATACTGACTGGAGTCACAATCACCCCCTGACACGTACTCACACAGCCTCTCCATGGGAACAAAGATCATCACTCTACCACTTCTCCAGGAGCAACGGAGCCCCTTGCAATGCAGAAGGGCCCACACTCTTGAGCAGCTCCCCATGGTGCAGTGAACCCAAGGAGCAGTTCATAGGACTCTCCAGTGTGAGCCCCCCTCTCCAGCCCATTGCTAAAGGACAGGTATAGGGGTGCAGGCCCCCAGAACTACCCATTGCGGAACCCCAAGTCTCAGACTGCCTGGGTATGGATGAGGCCTCCCCCAAGAGGCTGCCACCTATAGACTTTGCTTTGTAGTTAATAGTAATTTAAACTTATATTTAGTGTTTTCTTTTGGGCTTTTTTTTCCTTTTTATTCTCTGTAATAAATTTGGGTTTCTGTGTTTACACTGCTTGTGAGGAGGGGATTGTATTTATATTGGAAGCTCCAGCAAATTTAGTGTTCCCAGGTTTCTAGGTAGGGGCTTAAGGCACTGGTATAATTAATGGGGTACCCCAAAATGTGAACCCGGTCTTCTTGCTGCTGACTGGTGCCCAGCAGAAGAGTTACACTAGCATAAGCGTGAGCTTTGACTTCCATCAAAACAGGCATGGGACAGTCATTTGCATACTCATCTTGAATGTCAAATAATAACAATTATCCTTGATTGTCCTGAAAATGGAGGCATTTTAAAAATAAATCCCCCAAACATGCAGACTATACCCTATGTCTGAAGAGGGGTATCTGTGCCTGAAAGCTTGAAACAACATTTTTTCCAACTATTTGGATGGTCTAATAAAATACATTTTCCAGAAGAACCTTGTCTGTCTATGTCCTTAGACCATCACAACTATAACCAACACCCCCAAACACTGTGATACATTGACCTAGTGATTGATGATCTTTCAACCTGGCCTTTTAGAAATGCATGCTGTTTTTAGATTATCCACCATCTTGCAGTAAATGCTCTTTGTGTAGCAATGGGAATGAGCTTTTCCATCTGTATTTTCTTAGACTTTATAATGAAATGTTTCGCAGCAGGGAAAGTCAGATTTAAAGGATGAAATTGCATTGGTTTTAGTACCTAGAATTGCTTTAGGGAACACTTGCCTACCCCACCTGCATATGAACTTATTCTAAGTAACTCACAAAGACAAGGACACAAGAAACAAGTGATTCTGCTGTTATCCCTTTCTCATTTTGTCTCTTTTTTTTCTATCTCTCTAATAATATTCACAAGAGCATCTAGTTCTTCCCATTATGTCAACAATGACATATAGAAAGTATTCTTTGGAAAAATTGTAACGTCAAGAAAATATTCCTTGTCTTTAGATTAAATTAATGCCCTGTCTCCTCCCTGATGTTCTTCTAGCTCTGTGTTGCAAAACAAATGCTGAAGCAGCAAACAGTTTGTGATAGAAGAAAAGAATATTCATATCCCAATCTTTGCCTCCAGGATTTTATCATGAAAAAAGTGTACTGGGTGCACTGGGAACTAAGACTCAAAATGACAGATGGACAAAACAAATACCAACATAGAAAGACCATGTTGTAATTTTTCAGTGACAACATGAGACAGACACTCTGTTTCAAATACCTTTTTAGCAATTCAGGATCCTCAGCACTGTTGGTAATTCCAGCCGATCAATCCACGTGTGTCTGCTGTGTCACAGGTATGCATTCAGTGGTTTCTGCCTTCATTTCTCATGTGTTTATGTATCTTTGTTGTTCTTAAAAAGATATTTAGAAAGCTAACAAATGACAGGGAAGGTAAAATATATTTCGTTACCTAATGTAAATCAGTATGGTTTTACACTGGTTTAGACTATACATGCAGATGCTTTGCCTCTTTTGCTTTGTCTGTAAAAAATAAAAATAGGTTAATAACTCTGGATACCTCTACATGGGCAATTAGCATGTAGCAATAAATTCCAGCACAGTTTGTGCCAGATCGTATTGCTCCCTGGCACAGTGTTTACATGTGCATCTGAGACTGCAGCACTTTGGGCCAGGGCAGAGCAGCCCTTGCTGGCAGAGGGTCTACGGGTCAACATGCAGAGGAGCTGTCTGGGGCAGGAGGGTGCTACAGTGTGGAGTTTGTCTGCTGGCTAGCCCCACACTATAACATCCTCATGCGCCAGCTGGGTCCAGTCCTCATCTACATGTGCATTTCAGCACCCATAACTGCTCCACTGTAGGATAGTACTTGTCCCAGATAGTACTACATACAGCAGAGTTAATTAATTTATTGTACCTTCATACGGATGCAGGTGTAGATGGTGACATTTTATTGCAGAGCTAATTAGTCAGCTCCACAGTAAAGTGCATGTGCATGCACCCCTGTTTTTTTCAGAAACTGTATTAGGTGTCCAGTTCCCCTGGCTTTCAATTGTATCCAATTAGGCTCATTTGAAAACCCAGCTGTTGTCTCCTTTTTCCTCCTCATTTCCTCTCCACCACATCTGTTCTTTTTCTCTCTGCTAGAAAGAATAGGAACCAGAATCCCATTCCCAACTAACTTTCTTCAGACCACCACTGAGTGTAATGTAGAGTACCTTTTGGGAACCTCTATTAGGGCAGAGGCAGCCAGGAAATATTTGGCTATTGGGAAGATCCATCAATACACTCCTCCTCAATATGAAATAAATAATAAGTCAAATAAATCCTGGACAACTGGAGGTATTACTGGAATAGAGCTTTGTTCCCAGGACTAAGAGAAGTAAGGGAAGGGAAGGGAAGGGAAGGGAAGGGAAGGGAAGGGAAGGGAAGGGAAGGGAAGTTTGGCCACAGCATATACTCCATATTTTTCTCGTCTGATGAACTGATTCACAACTGAATGATGCTCAGCAGGGGACTGAATATCTGCCTTAGCCACTACTCCCATACAACACATAGTTGGCTTTGTAGATACGGTCTGTGCAAACTCCAGTACAGACTGTATCTACAAGGTAACTCCCGTTCTCCGTCTCTGAGGCCAAAAGTACAGCAGAAATTACACATGCACCTAAATTACCACATCCATCTTTTCTAGCTCCATTATAAGAATGATACCGTTTCTATAATCATGGTGTTAGATTAAAGGAATACCAAGAGAGCTATATGCCTCTCTCCCCCTCTCCTTTTTCCACTATCAACAGCTTGCTGTTGTTTTAATATTAAATGATTATCATCACCTGCATGATTCTGACATCTTTAGATAATATCATAGAATTACCTGTTTTGCTTGGTTCTGAGGCTGTTGAGGTATTGGTCTCAGTCTTGGCCCATTATCATGTGCTGTTTGAGGAAGAGTGCTGATGTTTCTCTTGGTACTACCAAAACCCAGAGTCCCCTAGCTAGAGGTTATTGTTCTTCTGCTCAGGGTCATCATGATCACTGAATCTTGGGTAAGGAGGGACATTAGGGCAGTGGAGATTTCTGCTTTCTTCTTCTTTGGCAATCCCTCACAGCCAAGGATGATTGTCTTCCATGACTGTCTTATCTGTGCATCTGAAGATGGCTGATGAGACCTATCCACGATTGACAGACTCTACTGCAGCTCGGACATGTTTCCATGTGGAATGAGTGGCGCTGGATTCTTAATCTGGTCCACAAAATGCTGTTTCTGCCACTTCTGCTTTTCCAGCTGATGTTGTTGTGAAGTCTCCAAGTACTGAGATCACTGCACCAGACTCTTCCTCCATTTGGCACAGTCCTGGGCCCTAGTCTCCCATGAGTTGACTTTGATGTTACAAGCTGTTTTAAGTTGGCCTTGAGGATGTACCTAAAGCACTTTCTCTGCTCTCCTCTTGGTCATACGCCTTGGCTGACCTGGGAAAATAAAACTTGCTTTGGGAGTCTTGTGAACCCAGCATTCATTCCTGCCTGTGGCAGCGGATCAGGCTAGATGAGCTGTTCAGGCCCCTCCTCACCCTAGCTACTATGAAACTATGAGTCTGGAGTCAGACTTCTGGATGACATGGCCAGACCAACAAATTGATGTTGGATGATCATCTTTGTTCTGTACTCATCGCCTCAATGCTCATGGTATTTGCTTGCAGGAGTGTGCTAATGCTGGTGTGTCTGTCTTCCCACAGGATTTGGAGGATCTTCCAAGGCAGCACTTCTCTAACAACTTTAGATGTCTCCTCTACATTGTCCATGTCTCATCTTTGTACATCTGCTTTATTCCCCAGTGTGTGCCAGGGTCCTTCTCATAGGATCTTTTGAGCAAATATTACCAGCTGCTTCTCTGTCGCTGCAGTGACATGACAGTGTCAGTGTCTTCATCTCCCCTGCTTTCAAATACAGTCTTTCATAAGGTGTCTTGGTGTTTCTCATATTGTGCCTTGTAGTTTGAAGCCAGGGTTTGAAGCAGAGATTCCTTGAGTAAATGATTACCTCCGAATAGAGGGCAATGGTGTTGATGGTCCAGTGCTGTGTTCTTCCGTACAGTTCAAAAATCAGTATGATACACTTGCCGATTCAGAATTTGGGCTTTATTGTGATATGCTTACATCACAGATGAAGGTACTTATTTTTTTTTAATGTAGGTGATCGATAAAAATAAAAACATGGAGAGGCAACAATTCTCTTGGTTACTATTCACAGAAAGGTAATTGTGATAGGCTACCAAAGCACAACTACTCCAGGGTAACTTTCACGTTCAGCGATTCTCCAGGAGAGAAGTGAGCTAAAGAAAACAACATGTGTGCAAAAGGAAACAGAGGCTGCTTTCAAATGGCTATACAAAAGATATGCCATGCAAAACAAGTTGTAGGAAGAGGGTGTGCGACATGATATATTACTGCAGAAAGTGTCAGAACGCATGTAAGAAGGAGAGAGACTTTGGATTGTGTATACAAGCCGCTCCATAACTGGAAGCGGGCAGTGAGAAGACAAGACAAATTGTCTGCTTCCCATCCAGTCTGATGTGCCTGTCCACTCTTTGAAAAAATGGGATTTTGATACTGTGAAGTGAACAGGATCAGTATACAAAGGAGGTGCAATGTGCCGATGTGTTTATTGTCTCCATTTACTGAAGGGAACCCCCAGAACAGAGATCCACTTCTGCATTCCCTCAGAGGTTGATGTACTCCAGTTCAGAATCAGAACTTAAAGCCTTAGGCTCATCTCTAATTCAGCCTGTACAAGAAAAACCTGTCACTTCAGCACCTAGACACTTTCCTGGGATTAAAGACCTGCCTGAAATATAAGACTTCAGTTTCTTCTGCACTGTCCATCAAAAGTCTAAGCAGGCAGAAAGGTGGACCCAAGGGTTGCTGGTCTATGAAGAAGAGTGAATTACAGATGCTAGGGCTGCTTTTAAAATATTAATCTTGAGGCAGGGATGAAGAACTCCTATTTCTTTTCCTCACTAAAGATACATATTCTGAACAGTGCTCTCTAAAATAATATCAGAAATATTATGTTCAAAGCACATTTTAGTTTTTTCATAATTAATGTTACAAATCTCAGTTACGGGTCCCATCATGTTAGTTATTGTACAAACATATGGGGAGAAAGCATCAACCCTGTAAAGCTCTTGCCAGCTAACTAGAAATATAGTTGCAACCTTATAGCTTTTCTACAGATAGGCGACTGAGACTGGGGAAGAGACAAAATTAAACCGTATTTCATCTAAGTGGCACTTAGGTATGCTGCATAACTGCAGTTTGGGGCAAAGTTTGGATTCTTTGCTGCTATACTGGCTTGCCTTTCCCTCTTCTGTTTACTGAGTAGGTTGCCTCTGGCTGCCTATGTGCCCAAAGGAAATAGAATCACCAGCCATGTGTAATACCTTGTCACTCCTTAAGCCTTAGTCACAGGAAAGATGCAGTCCTCTTGTGATAACAGAAGAAGGCCCTGCCAACCTCCAGCAAACAGCATAGTAGTTAGGACGCTTATCCAGGAAACAAGAAAGTAGTATTGACTCCTATTTCTCAGTAAAGTCCTCTAATCACCAGGCTTCTCCAGTCCTCCACTTGAAGCTATTCCACTAGTCAGCTGGGAGGAAAAAATACAAGGGACCAGAAGGAAGAGAAAAAGCCAGGAGGATGGTTCAGTGAAATGGATGCTGCCTTAGAAAGGAGCAAAGCTTGAGCCCAAGCATCCAATAAGGCAGGAGCTATTCCCACTACGGTTTATTCATTTTGTCTGATGAATAGTAAATGTAAAGTGAAGTGAGCCAGCTTCAACAGGAAAGATGCAGAGTTATACTGGACAGAGACGTGATGCTGAGTTGCCATAGCAATGTGCTATGGTGATGTAGCGTCAGCAGGCACAAACCGTGATGCCACAGCTACATTGTCATAGCAATGCACTCCCTTGTTATAGCGTTATAGCTATGGCGACATATCGGCTAAAAATAACAATGCGCCACCAGCATGACACAGTAATGGCTGTTACTGCTTCTAAAGGAAGTACTAAATGACAGCGCAGAAACAATGGTGTCACAGGGGCATGTGTAGACGTGCTTAGTGTCTCCTCCATGGAAAGGGATGGAGAGCCCCTTATTGAGAAGTGGAAGACACAGATTCCAGCCTCCTAGAAGTTAGGTCTCCTGCTCACTGGGCAAGTGCTCTAACCACCAGTCTGAAAGGTGGGAGGGTCTCTCTCATCCACTTTGTTTTCAACAGATATAGATGTAAAGTAGGCCTGTGCAAAGTGGCTAGTATTTGCTTTGGATTCAGCTGATTCGGGGGACAGTGATTTGATTTGGTGATTCGAATCACTGTCTCGAATCAGTTTGACCAAATCTGATTCGGAGATTTGGCTGTTGCCAAATCGGCTGAATCTCTGAATTGAACAGACCCCTTCTCCTGCCCACTCTCCCAGCCCCATCAATGGCTGCCCTGCCTGGCCCCAGTATCCTGGCACTTAAGAAAAAAAAAAGCCCTGCTCTCACCAGGTCCTGTCAGGTGGGCAAGGGGTGATCCCCATTGCCCCCCACTGCCCCATGCTGTGTGGGGAGCTCTACCAAAGGCCCCCAGAGCCCCCAATGGCTCCTGCAGCAGTCAGTGAGTGCAGGGCTTTTTTTTTTTTTTTAATGCTGGGACACTGGGACCAGGTGGGGCAGCCATTGACGGGGCTGGGAGAGTATGTAGGGGTCAGGGGTGCTCTGGGGGGCTGGGGGAGCAGGCAGAGGATGGGGCCTAGTGGGAGTCCCCCCATGGTCCCTTCCTCCTACTCCAGTTCCCCCCCTCCCCCTTACCCCCTACTTAGTGGCATGGAGTCCAGGTCCAGGTCCCTGAGGTGGTAAGTGGGGAATGCCTAAATCACCAAATCTCCTCCGAAGCTTTTCTGAATTGATTTGATGGGTTCAAATTGATTCAGACCTTTTTATTTGTCTCCTGATTCAATTCGGATTTGGAGAGTCAGCCGCCGAATATGGCCAAATCTTCTCCGAGTCAAATTGGGGGCCGAAACTTTGCACAGCCCTACTGTAATGAAATCTGATTCCACCAGAGGTGAAAACAGAATCTAAACTGGGTGTAAAAGCCATTCCATGGGTAGGTGTGCAAAAGTCACATAGCAAGTCTCTGGCAAAACCAGGAATAAATCTCACAAGGGTTCAGAGCTCCAGTCTGCAACAGTTATGCTACTTCTGAAAGTCACCAAACAAAATTAACTAGATTAGGTGAAAGTCCTTTGAAATCAGTGGAGTCAAACCCGTTGTGCCAACAGCAAACCTAAAACAATGAACATCCTGGAGAACATTGGAAAAAAAAAAAGGGATTTCAGAAAAGGCAGTGGTTTCAAACAAAAACTGGGCATCAAGGTACATCAGGCTCATCAGGATAATTTCACCTTTAGGTAGATGGGGGGAAAAATAAGTAAACAACCCTTAGAAAGCAGTAGTGGAAAAAAGGGCATATCTGAACTAAGAAAGCAGATGCTAGGAAAAACATGAACCTAGAATACAGTCTAAAAAATGCCATATTCTTGATCCCACATGTACAAGGTGTTTTCCCTAAAGGCATAAACTTACAGATAATAATAAATTAAGCACAGCTGTAAAGTTAACATCTGCTTAACAATGACAAATCAGGTCAAGTTCAAGCCAAGGTTTTTAGGCCATCTTTTCTGAGTTTCATTTTTAGTTTCCTATTATCATGTGATTAATTCCAATGAATGTCATCCATTAAAGATGCATCCAGGAATAAGAATAATCAGTTTAAATGGACAACTGAAAAAAAAAATAGCATCATCAAAGCATAGATCTTTTAAAATATGTTATTTAAAAGTAAAGAAAGGCATTTCATTTTTTTTTAAATTAAGCCAAAGATATTTCCTAAAATTAAAGAGAAGAAAATGTAATAAAGTTATAAAAGGAATTTATATAGAAAGAAATTAATTAGAGATTGAGACTGGAATTTGCCTCAGTACCAGGAACTTAGTTTTGCAAAATAATGAGGGAATGGAAATGAAACAGAATTCAAATGTGCTTTGTTCTCCTACATAGAGATATGTGCTCGGGATCCCATTCACAGAAACATCATTAACTTTTTGACCATGAATAGTTCCAAGGATTTCAGTGTATCTATTCAAATGTATAATATTAAGTGTGCTGTCTTTGGAAAGCTCTGTTTTAGGAAACTATAATATTAAAAGTGTTGATATGATACTTAGTCTAAAGTATTAGTATTTTCATTTTCCCCCAAAGATCAGCACTGGAAAGCATGAAGCTCAGCAGTGAAAATAGAAATGTTAAAGACAAAGTGTGTGAAATTCAAAAACGAAAGGAGATACATACCCAGGAAATTTTCCACTGCCTTGGATGGAACTAGAATTTCACTCTTGTTCAGGGTTTACACAAGCATTCTGAGGTTAAAAAGTATAGTATATGTGATCATGTATGCAATTAAACTGTTTATTGTGGAAATGTAAAGTTACTTGTTCTTGCTTGGGACTGACTACAACATCTTGCCAATCTATCTCCACCAGTGGATGTGAAAAGAAACCACTCTTATTTGGTAATATATTGAACCCCTCATGCGTGGATGGAAATAGCTATAGAAAATGCAAGGTGGTAGAGACTGAGGCTTTGATTTTCCTGAGTTTCTAATGCATAGATTTTAATTTTTTTTTAGTAACTACAACAGTCCAGTAATGTGTTTTCCCTATCAACTATTTTTTCTCAATTCTAACTCCCATTTAACCACACTTTCTATTTGGGAATGTAAAGATTTGCAGTGCCACAGAACCCTTAACTGACAAAACATGAAGCTAATGAATTGATTAATGTTGTTACCAGAGTGGGCTTACCCTCAGAAATTTCAGCAGATCAGGGCACTAATTTTATGTCTTCTTTGTTAAATGAGGTGTGGAAGCTTTTAAAAATTCCCCCTTCACATGCAGCTCCCTATCAGCCAAAAACAGATGGGCTTGTAGAGTAGTTTAATCAAACACTTAAGCAGATGCTAAGAAAATTTATCAGCAGTGAACCAAAACAGTAGGATAAATTGTTACCTTTTGTTGTGTTTGCCTACTGGGAGGCCCCTCGGTCATCAATCGGGTGTTCCCCCATGTCTTCACAATGTTCTGCAGGCAGCAGCCTGGAGGTTGTGTGGTCCGTAATTACGAACATTGCTAGCATCACATTTTCATCCTAGAAAACATTGTCCTTAATTATGTTGTTCAGATATGCAAATGAAGGCCCTGATCCTGGGATCAGAACTATACAGCTGGAAGATTAGCTGTACATTTATGATGGCAACAGTCCCTCAGAGTTTGAAAAGACCATTGCATTTTATGTTCTTTGCTGGGACAATCTGATGCGCTTGAGATGTACTTCAGAAAAGGACAAAAGCCTTGAGATAACTAAAAACTGGAGCATATCTTTATCCCCTAATTGCAAGTATTTTGTTTCCTTTTTTTCCAAACAAGTGTAAAGTATTTTTGTGAAAGACAAGGTGGTTTTTGCTTTGTTTGGTTGGATGGAAATGAGTTGAGCCATCTTGCTGGGAGCCATCTTCTGGGACCAAGTGAAGGGGGGGCTGAGCCCGATGATCTGTAAAGTCCTTCCAGCCCCTAACAACTATGAAACTATGAGACGAGGAAAGGTAGCTTTAAGGCATATTAATAGTCCCCTAAACTTGTGGTGGGCCATTCTGCAGCAGATATTAGACAAATATTAGAGAGGAAAATGGATAGTGTGGTGGTTAAAGTTCTAGGTCAGGAGTAAGGAGTTGCATTTCAGGCCATTTTTGCCCTTGGATGTTTTCTTTTGAGCTAAATCCATGGAAGGAGTTGAGGGCTGAAATGCTTAGCATTGCAGAGCCTTTCTTTTCAATAAATGGTCACTAGAAGAATCTACAGCTCCAAATTAGGTGTCTAGAGTCACTATAAAATGCATGGCAAGAAGTCCATAGGTTAAGAAGGAAGCCACCTTATCTAGTCAGTAGAAGGTGACAGCATAGTTTAAGTCCCACTTAGGTTAGGAACCAGGCTTCAGGAAGTGAACTCTATCAACTACATGTCCTTTTCTTCAGGTTTTCCATCAGTAACTCTCCTATTCTCCTTTCCTTTTTAAGGGGCAACCATGATTCCTGTACCAACATATATTTGCTGGAGGAGAAGGGGAACACATTTCCTTCTCCCATTTGAAGGCACAGGAATGGGGAAAGACAGCCAATTCCTAGACTCCACAAACTCCCAAACACTTTTATCCTCTCTGTATTCTCTCATCTCAAACACACCTGCCTTAGGCTCTGATTCAGTAAACTTCCCCTATGTGCTTAGTTTTAAGAATTGACTTGTATCCTGTTGATTGTAATTGGAGCTCCTCCCATTGGCCTAATTTTCTAATGACTGAGTATAGTGGATTTAGGGATGCTGGTGGAAATGTGCAAAATGAGACCATTATACCAAAGAATCAAGGCCAAGAACTGTTCCGAGGGAGATCCTCGCCTGTCATTGACAACTGAATTTGTGACGACAAAACCAGTCGCAAGCCAAATTCAATTGTCAGTATAGCCCATGCCAACACCATGTGCTTCTTTGTTGTTCTCTAGGGCTACACTTCACTAGGAGTTTGAGTCTGCTACAATAAACCCTCACCTTTCCACATCCTTCATTATCCAAATGGCAGCATCGTTTTTAAACCGACTTGTAACTCTTACTATCATATACAAACTGTTCTCTTCTTAAGCTTTATTTTATACAGTACAGCAGTAGTGTAATTAGTAGGGCTGTGTGAAGCTTTGGTCCCTGAACTGATCTGGAAGAGATTCAGCCCAATTCGGTAGCTGAATCTCCAAATCCAAATCGAATCAGAGGACCTTTTAATCTCTCTGAATTGAATCAGAAACCTCTGAATCAATTTGGAGAGATTTGGAAAGATTCAGAGATTTGGACATAGACACAGCTTTAAATGTTTTTTTCTACCTACCTCTAGGTACCAGGTGGCTCATGAGTGCTGCTATGCTGGGGCACATGGAGCATCCCACAGGAGCACAGGGGTCTCCCCAGCATGCTCGGCAACAGACCAGAAGCACTTACGGTCCACTTCTGGATCCACTGTGGAGTGCGGTGCCCCTCCCCCCCCCCATGCCCTCTCAGCTCAGTGATTGGTGCCTTCTGGGTCTGGGGGGGGGGCACCCGGGGTGCCCCCGTGGCTGATTGCCGAGCTGGGAGGTGCAGGGCAGGGGGCACCCCGTGCGCTTCCGAGCAGACCTGGAAGACTCCACCCATTGACCAAAAGAAAAGGGTTCATGGCCTTAGACATGCACTCATAGCAAAAAGGCATGTAAATGAATGAAATGCATAGGCAATTCCATGCTAATGAAGTGAACAGTAAACAGAGATGGAGTTTGAGATGGGAGGAAAAATGGGTGAAACATAGGAGGGGCGAGGGTAAAGTGAATGTAAATGAGTATAAACCAAAGTGTATAAATATGGGGGAAAAAAAACTATTGTTTGTTGCTGCTCCCCGTATTCTGTCAGTGAGGGAGCTCTCCTGAAGCTGTCTCCACTCTGAATGAAGCTGTTGCAAGCAATGTGTGCTGGTGTTTGCTCCCTGCTTGCTCTGGCTAATGAGTAACAGGATCCATGGGTAATTGGACCATCGTCTCCCTAGTCATTGGGTGCCGCATGGAGTTGGGGTCTATCAGTATGTAGAAAAAACATTTAAAGCTGTGTCTGTGTCTGAATCGCTGATTCTCTGAATCAGCATCGAGTCTTCAGATTCGGATTCAGCCAAATCGAATCAGGGACGGTGACCCAAATCAACGAATCGAATCACTGTCCATGATTCAGGCTGAATCCAAATCCAAATCAAATAGGGCCAGCTTTGCACACCCCTAGTAACTAGGGGTGGGCAAGAAGAGCACCTGCCCTGAATGAAACATTAGGGGAGGGGTGCCACAATGCCCCCTGGCCTCATAGAGTCCACACCCTGGCAGCATTGCCCTGATGGGAAATTTAAAGCAATTTAAGAGCAACAGAGCCAGCGTAGGCATAGCATTCATGGCACAACCTCAACTGGGACTGTTTTTGAAGTTCCCAGTGAGTAAGGCCCCTCCCACCCCCCCAACACACAAACACACCACCATGCCCCTTGTTCATGGATGTGCACATCTCCCACCCTGGCTTTTGGGACCCGTGTCCCCACCCCCAGTTCTCAGAAGCTGCACCTCATGCCCTCCCTGCTCTCAGAACTGTGTGCCCACCCCCTACCCTGGTCTCCTGTAGGGTTTTCTCTGGGAACCAACTTGGCTTGTTACAACTTGGCTTGTTACTTGGCATTTCTACCCCTAAGTTCGATACAGAACTATAACTTGCAACTTGGTATTGGATAATTTCTTCTTTTTGTAGGGAAGGGGATGCAAATAGCTAATAATAAATGCTGAGTTAGCAATGCAAGATTACAGACACAAAGAGGAACTTTGGACCACAGGATAACCTGTGTGTGACCCCCAGCCAGGAAAGTGCCTGTGCAACAGTGGAACAAAGTCTATATGCATGCATAATGATATGATAATGATAGTTACCACTAATTATAATAGGCATAACAGCAACAAAGGTGGAGCAAAGATATGTAGCAAAGAAAATGGTGATTGGCCATGACATAAGCATGATACAGGGAAGAAATTAGAATATGGGGCAGGGTATACCGTTTATCTGTTGCTTCCTACTGAGCTCTGGGCATGTGCTCCTCCTGCCCAGGTCAGGACAGCTGTCCTAGGTATTGGAGGTGGGTCTCCTGTACTCTCAATAAAGAGATCATTGCCTTGCGTAAATCCGCCTCTGCGTTCTGTGCAGTCTTCTTTGAAGGTGTGGGACAGGTCGACATCCCCAACACTTTTTAAGCTTCTTTTTTTTAAAATACATTACCATGCCTCCATTCTTCAGGTTGAACTCACACCCAGTTTACTTATCTGAAGGAAGTGAGCTGTCTGAACAGTTTTTCAGCAGGTGCTTTCCAAAAGTGGGTTAATAACTGGTGTCGTACTAAGCTGCTAGAATATGCAAGTAATTCATTTCTCATTTTTGAAGCTCAACATATTAGGGAAGGAACGTTCATTTGAGATCATCCAAAATCTAAAGCATTTCAGTTTTCTGACTGAAAAAGAACATCCCCCCAAATAACCATTTCAGTATTAAACATGCAAAATGCCAAAGCAAATTACCTTATCTTTTTTTTTTTTTTTTCCTTTCCTTGGCAAAAATGTGTCAATAAATTGAATTAAAATTTGAGTCATTTTGGTCACCTTGCAACATTTTATTTCTGTTTCAGATGGGCTATTAGAGTGAAAAGGCTCACACAGCTGCAAATATTGCTACTAAGATATCAGTCCTGGGAGTAAATACTACAAATGTCAAAATATCTAGGTAACTAACTCCAATTGAAATCTTAAATATCTTCAGAAAGACTGCACCCTTTTGCTTCACATCATGTTTTCCTTTTTTGTGGGGGAGGGAGAGGGAACCAGACTCTGAAGGCATTATACTCCTACATTCAGATTGTTTTTTGCCTTGTTTGCTAATGTATTTGCATTTCAGCGATATTCTTCTTCTCTCTTGTACATCTCCAAGTGGTGCTTGTGGATAATTTCTGAGGTTAGACATTTTAGGACTTGCTTTGCAAGATCCTCTGTGTTGCCTCTTTTACATCCTCTTCTAACTCTGTGGTATGATTTAATATGTACCAAGTTGAATGGACATTGTATTTAAAAAGGAAAGAAAGAAAGAATAGATAATATGTAAAATAAAATAAGAAAAAGATCTGAATAAAATGCAGAACTGGCAGTGAGGTAGCAAATCCCAAGCTAAGAATTGTATGTACCTCTATGATAAATGTTATGCTAGCTTCTTATTGGGCACGTCTACATGAGACGCTTATCGTGCATTAGCCTAATACTGCGCAGTAGCGTGTCATGGCAAAAACCATGCTAATAGCCTGTTGCTCAGTGTTATTGAGCTAAGGCACAATAAGTGTCATTAAATAACGGTGTGCTGGCCCTACTTTATGTACTGCACATTTGGTTAGTGCTTTATTAAGGAAGTACTAACTAAATGCACGGGATCTAAAGAGCATTAATTAACATGTAGACAGGCCCGCTAAGTACAACACTGAGTCGCCCTCCTAGGACCTGGAGGCAGCTGCTTTCAGATGTGAAAAACTTAACAGAATTCTCAATAAAGTGACTCCGTGAAACTACCTTTTAATGAGTGATGCTCACTTTCATCTAAAGTTCAGAAATGCTCTGTTTCCAATCGCAAAAGCAAGCAAACACACATACAACCAAGAGCCCAGGCAAATAGAACTATTTAAACTGAAATCCAGTGAGTTTCATCATAGGATAGGGTTCACTGAATGTGCCTTTGTGACAAATGTATTTTAAGCTGTGTTCAAATGATCCATCAACAGACTGCTTTCTATTCCTATCAGAAGTATTTTGATGAATTATTTATCATGCACAAGGATTTACTGACACAAAAATTTCTTGGGGACTACTTGCAATGTCCACTGCATCAAAGCTTCACTGTTTAGGACATGTACTTGGTGATATACAAATACCAGGAGACAGACCTCAAATCAGCTCTTTGTAATCCTTTGATGAACAACTTCTTGACTACACAACCAACTCCCAGATTCATAGTTCTTTTGTCATCTACCAATGATTTGTTTGCCTGGTTCTCATAGGGAGCCCTGATACACTGCATGTAAAATGCCTTCAGGTCCTTGTATAAAGAACCACTGTCTACACATATAATGTTATAGAGAAAAGAGATGTGAATTAGAGTACCATGGGGCAGACTCAACTACAGGGGCGGCTTCATCTCTGTGACAACACTATGTCTGGCATGGGGATCAAAACGAGGGAGTAATAGGCTGGCCTAACATTCACACAGTCCTCATCCCAGCTGTTATAAGCTCCAAATTAGAGGCATGTAAGATCAATTCCTTTGCCCTCCTCTGCTCCAACCTTTTAATTCACGATGTTCTGCAGCTGGGAGCCATTTTACAAGCACTACGGAGTCAGTTCTGGGCATGGCTGAGCATGGCTATACTTCCCATAGCCTCAAAATGGACCTCTTTTAACTGCTGTATGCACTTTAATGAGTGAAACGGAAAGTAAATCTCAATAAATTTAGACATGCTGGCCGTGATGATCCCTGAAGCTCAAGAATGACCAGGCTAGAAATAGGATGAAGATTCTTCATAATGGAGATAACAGCAATAGCTGTCATTTTCCTGGGACTGTGGTAGATGCTTCACAATGGGAAATGTTTAAACTGAGATAGGATGATTTTATAAATAATTTAAGAAAACATGGTTGAAGTCGAACATAGAATAATCATGGAGGTGGCAGGGTCATCTCATCCAAACCCCAGCACTGATGCAGGACTTTCAGCTTCTAAACCAACTGAGATTGATACCTATCCAGCCGACCTTCTGAAAGTTTTCTGCATCCACTGAAGAAGATTTCACAAGTTCTTAAGGCAGCTTCCATTTTCCTACTGTTTTTACAGTTTAGAAGTTTATGAATACAGACAGTAACAGGAATGAAAACGGTGTGCAGCAACTGAGACTGGAGCTCTCAGGGATGGCAGGAGCATGTCTGTACCACTACAACATGCTCCCACTCTTGGATCCATCCCTGCATTCAAGCAATTCTTATGGCCACTGTTATAGATGAGGCCAGGTTACAACATTTCCATGAACACTCCATAAACCCTTTCAGCCAATCTCAGACCAAGCAACATGAGATGATTATGAAACTTGCCTTTATAGTACAAGTAAAACTACTCTTAAAAACAAGTTTTCAATCAGTTATCCACTTTTTTTTCCATTTATGGGACTTGACTGCCTTCAGCACAGCTCGGTTTATTACTCTTTTTTCCATGTTATATACTTGTTTACCCAAAAGGCTATTGCTTTCATGCTGAATTATCCATTTAAAATTCCCAAGTAACCTTAACAACTGAATCCCCTGAACAAATAAACTTTTTCTTAAAATTCCCCAAATCAAATGAAAAGAGGGGGGAAAATAGAGAAAAAAGAATGCTTATCCTACTTGCTTTGATCCCAAATCTTAACTTTTTGAATATTTTAAATCTCCAGGAAAATATAATCTTATTATTTTATTTAGCACAAGAGTCACTTCCAGATTGATATCCATTTTAAAAGCAGTTGTCACCTTCCCCTTGTAGAAATAATTGTTCATAGGAACAACCTTCAAACTAGCTAAAAATCTCCTTGCTGTACACAGCAATAAATATTTGCAGATATGAATCCAGTTATAGTTTATGGTGATTAAAATATGAAATAGTACTCAGTATTTGGTTTTCAAGACTGTTGCAGTAATTTGAAACAGACAGAACTAATAGCAAATAATGATATTTATGTCCCAATTGCCTTCAGGACTTCAGTGTGTGATGGAGAATATTAATGTATTTTTTTGCCAACAGAACTAGATTTTACATATTAGTTTGTAGTTGCACTGCTATTTATTTTATTTTCCTGTATTTCATTAACCAGAATGATTAAACTGTTATTAAAGACAGAGAGCTCATTTATACACAGGATGATGATGTAATTTTAAGTGAAGGACAGATAAAACATAGTGCTAGGTGCCCTTACCTTCTTCTGTGTACAGTTAACATGCATATAGTCACTGGTTCTGATGCTTAAGCATTGGAAGAAAAATATTCTCAATAATGAGATCTTCCTGTGGGAAAAAAATCCTTGCCAGCAGGACCTAGTGCAAGCAGTATTTGTAACAATATGTAAATCAGTTATTTTGGGGACAGACTTCTTCTCCCAGAGTAGTTTTAAAAGCAGTAACAACATTCCTCCCACTGGTCTCCACCAAGTGCTGTATCCTGAAAGTGAGAGGAAGAGAAAGATGCCATGTTTCATCAACGCTGCTGAGGCCTTAGACCTGAGTCCACCCTTCATTCCCTGAGCCATGCCCTCCTGACTGGGTTACAGCCTAAAACTCCAGCTTCAGAAGGAGGGGTGAAGGGTGCTTTGAGCCCTATCTAGCTGTGGAGCTTGCTTGTTAGGAAAAGAGGAGATTTGGGTTCAAATCCCTTAAGGCTAAAGTTTGGCTTCAAACTTAGGTTCCCCACTTCCTGTACAAGTGTTGCACCTGTTAAGATATTGGGCAAAAGGTGTAAGACATCACCACACTTTTTTCATCCACACTTTCCTCCCCCACCCCTACTAAGGATCAGGGTACTTTAACTAGTTTTATGCAGTCTTTTAGATGGAATTGGATCACGAAGGACATTAGTTAGACATGGAGGTGGCCGTTCTGGGTCTCTTTAGAGCACTGGTTCTCAACCTATTTGCCATAGTGCGTAGGGCACACTTGCATCTCTCAATGTGTTATGTGGGCTGCAGCCACATAACTTACTTCCAGTGTATCCATTTAAAAATGTTTTAACAGGATGTCACGTGGGCTGCAGCAGTGTGCTGATTGGGCCATGTGCAGCCCACAAGTTGTGGGTTGAGAACCACTGCTTTACCGCATGAACAGTAGCCCAAGTCTTCTTTCCTAGGGTTCTTTCCAGGGACAAAATTAAATTGCTTAAGGGTTCTAGACACTTTGGTGGTTCTGTGGAGTAGGATCACATTTAGTAACTTAGGGACAGATCCTTGCACTAAGTACATAAAAGGATGTAGGCATCTAAGGGTGTGTCTACAAGAAACTTGTTAATGTATATTAGCCTAAGTTAATGCACATTACAGGCATGCATCTACATGTGTAAGCCCTGAATGTGCATTAACTTAGGCTAAACATGCCTAAATCTGATACCTGCAAATGCAGTTATCAGATGTATTTACAATTAGTTAAAGCACAGTAACGCACGTGTAGATGCAGTAGGGAGACAACCTTAGGGAGACCAGTAAGGAGACAACCTTAACCCAGCCCCAGGGAATATCCAGGAGCTGGGGTACTGGTCACCTGCCCTGTCCCCTTCCTCCCCTCCCATGCCCCCCCTCCCCCCACTCTGAGCTTGAAGACCCAAAATACGGTATATAGTTTTCCCCTTGTATATAGTTTCCTACTTGTAACTGAGTTTTTTATTGTTGGTGCATGGGGAGAGTGGTGGAGGGGATCTGGATGTGGTGGTTGAGGAGGGTGGGGCTCTGTTGATTGAGAGAGGAGTGGGAGGGATGAGGGTGGGCGTTGTGAGGGTAATAAAGTTTTTTTTTTGTTTCACCCACCTGTGTGCATGTCCTGAGAGCGGTGCTGGGGTGGTTAAAGGGGGTATGGTGTGTGTGGGCGGTGGGATAGGCAGGTTGCAGCAGGGAGTGCAGGAGGAGGGGGTCAGGCAGGGCCTTCTACAGCCAGTGCCCTGGACTCAGCTGGTGGGTGCGTGGTTGTCCTGGGGTCTGGGCAGTAGGGGCCTGTTGGGGCCAGCATCATGGCCAGCAGGACTGCAGGGCACTGGTCATCACTGGCAGGGGCTGAGCTGGAGCAGCGGGGTGCTGGGTGTTCCTGGCAGAGGCAGGGACAGGGGCAGGAGCTGGAGCAGCCCTGGCATGGGAAGACAAGGTGGGAAAGGAGGGAGCTGGTGCATGCTGCCCCTGCAGTGGACACACAGCTCCTGGGCAGGGAAGTGGCTGGCCAGGGTTCAGAGTTTCCCAGATCGCTGCCAGATGTTGGCAGCTGGCTCTGGCTTCACTATGTGAAGTCATATTCCAAGTGGTGGCAGCCGCGTGGCCAGAGGCTGGAGCTCCCCCAGGTGACCACAGGGGCATATGGCAGGGCTGCAGGGACTTGGGTCTAACTTTAGTGCCAAGTCTCTGCACATGTAGACACCTGCCAAAAATCACTTACTGAACATTAGCTTAACACACATTAAATTTAGTCATGCTTAAATACATGTGTAGACACACCCTAAGTGCAATTATATACATCCCCTGCTTGACAACCTGGAAAACCATTAGCGTGTCTACTTCCATGATGTGACTTAATTTTACTTTTAAAACTAAGCCACAAAAAGCAGTGAAGATGAAGAGAAGGAAGATACACTCAACATTTGTACTATCAGTTTAATTCCTCAAGGGGAGCATCTATATGAGATGCTTAACTGTGCAGTAGCGTAGTTTATTGCACACTAAGCATGTGTGTTTAAATGTGCACGTGTTTATGATGCAGTAAACCTTGCAAATGCAAGTAACAAATTTACTTTCAATTAATAACAGTGCAGTAGTGCTCATGTGGAAGCCTGACTAGGAGCAAATCTGCTCCCTGTCAGCCATCATCCAAGGGGCAGGAGATTGCTCCCTGCCCCTGTGAGCTGCCTGCTGCCAGGGCAGGCTCCAGCAAGGATCCCAGGCAGGGACTATATCCCCCTGCCCCACCAGCAGGGAGCTCCAAGGACCCCCCATTCCAAGATCACGATTGGGGAGCCAGGGGTGGTGCATCATTATCTCCCAGCACAAGCTTCATGACTGTGGGTCCAGTGATGGGAGATCATTATCCCCAACTTGCTCCCCCCCCAACTCTACACTTGTGGAGCTGAGTGGGGAATAGGCTCCCCAGCCTCCCTGCCCC
This sequence comes from Alligator mississippiensis, assembly GCF_030867095.1. Classification (NCBI taxonomy): domain Eukaryota; kingdom Metazoa; phylum Chordata; order Crocodylia; family Alligatoridae; genus Alligator; species Alligator mississippiensis. The sequence continues at coordinate 11,542,790 of NC_081825.1, read as the reverse complement.
CCCCCCCCCCCACACTTGTGGAGTGGCAGCTGGGAAATGTTCTGGTCAGGGGCAGGTCCCAGCCCTGTGCCCCCATTGGATGATTGAGCCATGGGGTTTGGAAAGCGCTTCAGGTAGCCTTCTGCCCTGATCTGCCAGTGGGGCAGCTAGCAGCAAGCTAGCTGCTAACCAAAGATGTGGGGTGGGAAATTTCTGGAAAATTTTCCAGTGCTTTATTTTTCCAAGGAAAATTTTCTATTTCTAAAACTTCATTGTTTCATATAATTCCTTAGTAACAATGAATGGATGCCAATACAATATTAAACAAACTCGGCAGTTTCAAAGTTGTAATTAATGTTTTTCAGGTGATTATTCCTAGGAAGTGGTGTGAGAGTACACATATGTTTTATTGATTTGTAAACAGGAGGGTAAATACACTCACATAATAATTCAAACCAAATATCAAGTTATGAATTCATCTAATTGGCTGTACAGGTCAAATTGAAACCAAATGAATGCACCGCTAAGGTTGTTTCTGTTTCTCATAATCTCTTGCTTCTGGACAATCAGTCAGAAGCACAATTAGTGAAGAAGATGCAGTGTGATGATAAGTTGCCGTTGCCCATAGACTCATTGGTAAAAACCATCCTTTAGCAGGAGAGAATATGGTTCATTCTGAATTAGATTTGTCTCAATCTGATTCTGAAATGGAACTAATCAGTTGTGCACGTGGCTCTACAGATAGTGACAGTGGGACTGGAGGTGCTGCAACGACCTCAGTGGAACACAGTTAACCTGCTGAAGTAGATAAGTGGACAGCCACACGGCATATTACGCACAGTTCCTTGCGTGTGCTAAAATGAGTGTGCCAACAGTTTTTAGTGCCTTTTTCCCTTTTAAATGCAAACAAGCAATGTAAGGGAAGTACATGTCATTGTGTATTGTCTCTACTTTTTTACAAGTGTTCCAGTAAAAATAATGGCTTTCCACCTAAAGCTTTGAATGTGTTTGAATATAACATTTAAACCACATTAAGTGTGTTGTATTTCATTTTTTTCCCTAATCACATATTTCAGGCCAAATAAATGTGGCTATTAAGACATAAAATGAACACGGGGGTATTTTTTTTTCAGTTTTGTTTACTAAATATAAGTCAAATAAACATGCTAAATCAGATCACGCTTTATTTAGGGCATTGGAAATTTTTCCAATTACAAATTTTCCCAAAAACCCACATCTCTGCTGCTAGCTACCTCACCTGTGGATTGGAGCAGTGGGCTGTGACCTGTCTTTCCCCTGCAGCTCTTTCCAAGTCCCCTGCCCCTGATAAAGGAGCCAGGACCAGGAGCTATGTGCTGCCAGGGTAAGGGGGACATTGTCCTACCCCTGGCAGCAGGCAGCTCCTGGGGGCAGGGTGTAATGTCCTAGTCCAAGCCAGGAGACAGCTGTCTCCCTGCCCAGTGCTCCCTGCCAGCCCCTGGGCTAGCACCTGGAGTTGTGGGGGGATGGACCTAGAGCACTTACTGGTGGCAGCAGGGGCTCATTGCAGGGCCCTAGGAAGTGGGACCAGTTTGCTGCCATTAACAGCAAATCTGCTCCTGCTTTCCTGCATGTGTAGATGCCTGCCCAGGAGCATTTACTCTCAGATAGTTTACTTGCAAATAAACTGATCCTGGATCAAATGCATGTGTAGAGGCACCCAAGGAAAGTGATGCAGGATTGTACATAGACACCTAATAGGCAATATAAATTCTGGTATTACATGCCTAAAAGCCATTTAGATGCCATTTAGAAATCTTAGAGGTGAAAATGATTCTGGATATTGCCTCAAAACATTCAGAACAATTGGAATAGTCATACATGAGCTACTACACATTCCAGCTGATCAACACACTAAAAAAAAAGGGCTTCACACTTTCCTTATCTTAATGTGTCGGGTGAGAAGCACACCCAAGGGGAATACAGAAGATCCAGCTCAGTGTAAGGCTCACTTTTTAGTGGGTGCATCTACATAAGATGCGGTGGCACACTGACATTGAGCTACTGCTCTGTAGCTCATTGCTACAGTGCCATAGCATTGCCTGGCTACACTAAGGCACACTAGTAACAAGTTAATATGCAGTACTTCATTGCTACTGCGCAGGAGCATCTAGAAAAAGCCATGCCGTGATGGTACTGCACACAAAGCCACTGTTGCAGGGGAAACTCTAGTTGAAAAGGTTGTGTAACTCTTGCGCCTGCTTGAAAACCTTGTTTATTCAAAACTCACCTTCTTTTTGGGGCTTGACTTCTTAATACATTTTAATAAAGTACTATAGTTCAATCCAAAGATGTAAGTCAAAGCATATCAATGCTTAGAACAACCTCTAAGTCTCTTCTGCCTCAGACCTAAGATCCTTCTTACCAAGGTAATCCACCTCTAACGTATGCTACCCCCTTTTATATTTCTTCTTGCTAGAGATCCTTCTTCTTCAGGACTGAAATTGTAGGCAGGTGTTAGGTGCAGTCTTCTTTCTCCAGTACAAACCTTCAGCCCCTTTTTACACATCATGAAAAATGCTTCTAGTGGGCTGTGATTTGGAGGGAGGTGTTAGTCCTCCTAATCCGATTGATCCTTGATAACAGTCTTCATACATCTGAAGGGTGATATATGGAGGATATAGAGGCTTTTATAGACATTACATTTTTCTAGGTTTAATCAGGAATACAGCCATGACTATATACACATGGATATCTGTAGTGTAGTCTGAATTAAAAGTGGTTTGAGTCCAAATAAGGTAATCCTCATTTGATGATGATTAAAGTTAATGCAGACTATGGGAGTCCAAAGCAGGCAATGTAAACTGCATTAATTAACGTGAATATACGGCATTGCTTTTAGGAAAAAAACAGTCCCTAGGAACTTGTCAGATAAACATTGCAAGTATCAGTCCCCACAAGGGGAACTCAGTCAGATTTCTGCAACACAACAGAGGCTATCAAGCACAAAGTAACACCTTTACAAAGTCAAATGTGCCAACCACACCTCATTAGGCATTTGTACACATGCCTCAAACTCGACAGTGTTTTATTTCAAAAGCACACTGCCGCCATATTCTGTGTGCTGACGTGCATTTTGCCACTTATACAACTGCATGCGATGCAGCGCTGCATGCATCAGCTTTCAGGTGGAGCCAACTCGAGTAGTCGAATCTGTACCGACCTGCTGGATCTCCAGCGAGTCGTGGGATGAAAAGATATGTGTATAAATGCCCATTGTGACTAAGTATCAGTATCCTGACTAAGCCCTCAGCCCTGTGCAAGCACACAGGCAAGTTGTCTATGAAGAAGGGGCAAATTGCCTCTCCCCCTGGAGCACATCTATGTATGGACAGATAAATTATCCTCTATGGCTGTAGTAGACAGGACACAAAGCAATGATCTCAAGTTGTACCAATGAAAATTTGGATATTAGGAAGCATTTTCTTCCCAAGAGGGTAAACAGGTTACCCAGGGAGGTTAGGGAATCTCCATCTTTGAAAGTATTTAAGAGCAGGTTAGACAATAATCTTGTCTAGGATGGTTTACTATGAGATGGTCCTGCTTTGAGTTGTGGTTTGGACTAAATCACTGCTGAGAACCCTTCCAGCTCTTCTTTTCTATGATTCTAGCAATCCATAGTCACATAGTCTCCAAAGTCACAAACGGGTTGGAGGCATGTTTCTAATGGATGCATATGGATGCATTTTTAGACTATAGGCCTCTGGAGTCTGGGAAAGACATTTAATATATGCTTCTACAGCACCTCGCATAAGAGAGCTCTGACTTGGCTGAACCTGGTAGGTGTTTTCTCAAGATAAGAAATACGTTATAACTGAAAGTGGCATGGATATAATTTGCATCAACAAAAATCACATTTTTTTTTTCTCAGAACAAAGAATCACAATCATTTCAGCAGCAAATGACTTCATGTGTAAATTAAATATTAAAACTATTTTTCTAAAACTAATTTCACTATATATACCTACATGGAACTTTTAAATAACAATTACTTTTGGATGACTGGTACTGGAAAATGTGCTGTCACACCCAACCTATGACATTTTGAATCACATTTTAATTACATTGCTGAAGGGGGAAAAAGCTCAGTGAATGATGTTTTCATTTAAAACAAGTGACAAACATGACTGCAAAAAAAAAAAAAAAAAAAATCTCCAGGAAGATCTCACTGTCCCACTGCTTAAAAAATCTATTAGTGAAGTAAGTCAATTTGGGTTTAAATAATTCTGCTTGCTCTATCTCTCAGAGAAACCAAATCTCATGAGAAATGAAGGGTTTAAGAATATTAACGTAAAAAAAATTCTTAGCTAGCCATACATGCATACATTTCTTTATTCCATGCACTGCTGGAAAGGGAATTTCCTCAATGGTGCAAAAGAGACTATAATTGAGTAATTTCTACTATATTTAAACAAGACTGGTTTAGATTTCCTTTCCTCTGAGATTACAGTGGGACAAGTGAGAACAATGGAGATACTCCTAACATCAGCATGGGCAAAGTTAATCGCATCACAGTTAAATCTACCATCGAGGAGTGTGACGTTTTGAAATGTGGATACATCCTCACTTGAACTGAAAGCAAACATTTCAAAGCTCTTTGTAAGAGGAAATGGAGCCTCAACTTTTGGGGTCTTCCATATGGCAGGGCTGACCCAGCTCCATGGAGACTAGGAGCCTGGGATCCCGAGGTCTGAAGCCCTCTGAAAATCTTCACCTGAGGCACGGCTCACTCTGAGGTCATTATGTGGTCTGCCAGACTTCCATCAAAATCAAAACACCTCCACAAAAAGTTCTGATTTCCATAATTCGCCAAAATCCAAGGGAAAACAAACATCTTTTGCTATTTTTTTTTCTAAAAGGATATAATAACCAAGTAACTTCTATCTACTTGATACCCTAGGTCGACGTTCACTTCAATACCGAGTTAAATCAGTGGAAAAATTCTTACTGACTTAAATAAATGTTTGATCAGGTCTTGAGAAAAGGTTCAGGTCTGAAATGTCATGTGAAAGTCTGATCTTATAAGACTTCCAGTATCCTTTGCTGATAAAGTGGTTTCAAAAAGTTATCTCCAAAGTTTTGATTGAGTTCTATGCCCATTACTATAGAAGAGTGCATGCTTCCCTTGCTATTACAGCCATCTTTAGTTACCCGTCTTTATGAAAATTGAAAGGAGAGTCAGTCAGGTCAATCCGTTTCTCATGGCAATTCTATGTCAGGGTTTGGTTTTGTTCTGACCTGGAACTAGGTCAAAATATAACACTCATAATATGTATTTGAAAAATTAAAATGTTCTGTTTTTTAGAATATCCATCTCTATTAAAATAAAAAAGAACAAAATAAACAAAAAACTTTCAATTGCACTGAAAAAATTACAGTTATTAATTTACACTTTCTAGCCCAAATGTCTGCTAGAAAGCACACTACAACAAAACATCTGGATTTCAGTGAAACTGTTTTCTGACAGAAAACTGTTCTTGAAAAAAAGACTTCACCAGATGTAAAATAAACAAAAATCAATATACAAATAAATAATATAATTTGATAGGCACATGGAAAGCAATACAAGTTGCCTCCATCCTTGGCAAAGTCTTTGAAAAAATTATCAAGGCTCACATTTGCGAGAGCCCGGCAGGACAAATTATGCTGAGGGGAAACCAGCACGGGTTCATGGCAGGCAGATCATGCCTGACTAATCTAGTCTCTTTTTATGACTAGGTTACGAAATGCCTGGACACAGGAGGAGAGGTGGATGTCGTATACTTAGACTTCAGGAAGGCCTTCGATACGGAATCCCACCCCATACTGGTGAACAAGTTAAGAGGCTGTGACTTGGATGATTACACAGTCCGGTGGGTGGCAAATTGGCTAGAGGGTCGCACCCAGAGAGTCGTGGTAGATGGGTCGGCTTTGACCTGGAAGGGTGTGGGCAGTGGGGTCCTGCAGGGCTCGGTCCTTGGACCGATACTCTTTAATGTCTTCATCAGCGACTTGGACGAGGGAGTGAAATGTACTCTGTGCAGATGACACAAAACTATGGGGAGAAGTGGACACACCGGAGGGCAGGAAACAGCTGCAAGCAGACCTGGACAGGTTGGACAAGTGGGCAGAAAACAACAGAATGCAGTTCAACAAGGAGAAATGCAAAGTGCTGCACCTAGGGAGGAAAAATGTCCAGCACACCTACAGCCTAGGGAATGACCTGCTGGGTGGCACGGAAGCAGAAAGGGATCTTGGAGTCCTAGTGGACTCTAAGATGAACATGAGTCGGCAGTGTGACGAAGCCATCAGAAAAGCCAATGGCACTTTATCGTGCATCAGCAGATGCATGACAAATAGGTCCAAGGAGGTGATACTTTCCCTCTATCGGGCACTGGTCAGACTGCAGTTGGAGTACTGTGTGCAATTCTGGGCGCCGTAATTCAAGAGGGATGCAGATACCCTGGAGAGGGTCCAGAGAAGGGCCACTCGTATAGTTAAGGGCCTGCAGACCAAGCCCTACAACGAGAGACTAGAGAAACTGGACCTTTTCAGCCTCCACAAGAGAAGGTTGAGAGGCGACCTTGTGGGTGCCTATAAGTTCATCATGGGGGCACAGAAGGGAATTGGTGAGGATTTATTCACCAAGGCGCCTCGGGGGGTTACAAGAAATAACGGCCACAAGCTAGCAGAGAGCAGATTTAAATTGGACATTAGGAAGAACTTCTTCACAGTTCGAGTGGCCAAGGTCTGGAACGGGCTCCCAAGGGAGGTGGTGCTCTCCCCTACCCTGGGGGTCTTCAAGAGGAGGTTAGATAAGCATCTAGCTGGGGTCATCTAGACCCAGTACTCTTTCCTGTCTATGCAGGGGGTCGGACTCGATGATCTATTGAGGTCCCTTCCGACCCTAACATCTATGAATCTATTAATCTATAAGTATCCAGGGTATTACAGCTCATCTAAGACAATATTGCATGTTCTTAAAAATCCTTTTCTGTCCTCTATGTGTATTCCTGGGATTTCGTTCTTCACTTAAAAGTGTTTTTTGTTTGTTTGTTTGTTTGTTTTTTAATATTCAGTAAGCCACAGTGAAAGTGAGCATCACCCATAAACAATGTATAACCTGCAGAGCCCCATTATTCATATACTTAAGCAATACATATAAACTCTAAACTATAAAATTAAGAGGTGGATTTTCATGCACTTAGACTTCTCTACTGAGGATGCCGGAGAAATTGATAGGCAAATTGTTATCTTTTGGGTTGTAAGATTTAAAGTTGGTTGTTTTGTTTTTTTGTTTTTTTAAGGGCATTTATTGGTATTTGAAAAGCTTGTAAAAACACTGATTTTCATTTAGTTTTTACTGGGCCTCAAAACCACATGGAGAGGTTATTTAAAATGAAGTTCTCCAAACAAAATGAGTTCTGATGTACAAAAAATGGTAGACATTTATAAAATTGGAATGTAAATAAAAATTACATACACAGACACAGTCTCTTTCTTTTGGGGTAGCTTGGTAGGCATAATACATTTGGCAGTGGCCACATCTACACACACGCTTTAATGTGGGATTGACTAATTAGCTGGCTGCAGGTTAAAGTGCCACTGCCTATGTGTATGATGCTATTAGGACACAGTAAAATAATTGATGCTGTAATAAAATAGTACTGTTGGAGACAGTACCCTCTTATAGTGTGGTAATTTACTGCAATTAAATGTATGTGTAGACGCTGACCAAGGGGGTAAATTGAGCCCAGTCAGCCCAGCCAGCAGAGGGCCAGAATCCTGCCTTGCACCTAGCCACATGGCTCCGTACTTTCATGACTCTCATCGTCCAGCCAGCCTGTTCACCACCTGACGCCACCCCCCAGAGCCCAGGGCTGACTCGCCCCATGCCCTCTGCCAGCCGGAGTCTGGTCCACCCCAGCTCAAATTGCTGCTGTTCTGGGTACATGTGTAGACACTGCACCCAGGATAAGTTTACTCCAGCTTAAACCACTCCAGGGTTTATTGCTTCACATTAATTGCACGTGTAGGTGAACCCAGTGTCTCATAAACTTTTGATAATGGGGACACCCTTTTTTTCTGGCAGCACACTTCAATCTTATACCTGAAAAGGTACATATATGAGCGCATGCACGAGCACACACACACGTGTGTGTGCACAGACACACATGTACGTGTGCGTGCACACACATTTTCAAAACATATACTATATTCCATTCCCCTGCTAGAGGAAATCATATCAGTGCTGAGATGTCCTGTTTAAAAAAATTATAGCAAATGCATTCTTTCTGTGAGCAAAGGATTAAGTCTCTAGACTTGTGGCTGTCAAGAGTTTTAGCCTCAAGAACCCTCCATAACTTTTCTGAATTTTGCATTCCCCAAATTGAAATATCAGAGACACAGATCTAAATTCAGGAAAAAAAAAAAATCCTAAATTTTACATGTATATAGAATTCAGGAAAAAATATCTATCTAGCTTATGCAGGGGGTCGGACTCGATGATCTATTGAGGTCCCTTCCGACCCTAACATCTATCTATCTATCTATCTATCTATCTATCTATCTATCTATCTAATGTATGTATATATTAGATATATTATATGTGTGTGTGTGTGTGTGTGTATGCGTGAGTATATATATATATATATATATATATATATATATATATATATACACACACACACACACACACACTAAAAGCTGCACTATCCAGCATGCCGTCTTGTAAGATAAATTGAACTGGGGCCACTCAATTAACTGGCATATTTTGTTATCTGGAATCCCCCATTCCCGAGGTATGCCAGATAACAAAGCTTTTACTGTATATGTTGGGGAGCTTTGAGGCTAAAACCATTGAGAATCACTGCTCTATCTGGTGCCACTTAAGGGCAGGAGAGCGCAGAACCTCTCCATGCTGTTTCATGCTCTTTCTACTCTCTGCCCCCTGCTGACCCCGGCTCCATCTGTGCGTGCACCCACTTGCCCACACACTTGCACCAGAACAGACTGCTGGGAGTGTGAGGGAGGAAAATGGTGAATGCTGCAGAAGTGGCAGCAGTCCTCAGAGGAGCATCCACAAATGCCACTAGACTAGCTGGGGCAAGCACAAGATGCCAGAGGAGGAAGAAAACATTTATCTCCTCACATGGGTATCTCACAGAGCACTAGTGTTCCCTGGCCCATCCTTTAAGGATCACTGCCATATGGTGATGATTAGGGATGCAGTTGGGGTCCTGAATGAATCTCTGGTCTGCTATAAATTCACTGATGCCTCAGTCAGGCTCTACATAGATTTATCACAAATTAATTTCAAATTTCAGTAAAACTATTCACTGCCAACCTAGACTTGGAACTGGGCACTTCTTATTTTCCCTGAATTTCCTGGCCCCTCATTCTTCTGTGTTTGTAGCAACATATGCACTGGACTGTGAAGGCAGTGAATGCTGTGCAGAAGTGGTATTTATTTTATGTATTTTATAAGAATTAAAAATTGAGAAAGTATCTGAAAATTTCCACTACTATGGGCTTATTTGAGAGAACACCTGTGAAAGGTTTGAGTTTCACAGTTTCTCATATGTGCTGCTGCCTGTTACCTCGACTAGCCTTTATGCTTAATAAAGTTCAGAGTTTAGAACTGAGAAGTTTAAGGAATGACAGGAGAATAATTACCCTTTACATTCAATCTATACTCCTTTGTTTATTTGCCTTACGGACTCAAGCACATTATTATATGCAAAATGGGTATTAGTGCCAACATTAAATATGAAAAATCAGACATTAAGAAGTCAGAAAATTCCAAAAGTTAGTTTCCATAGAAACCCTGACTTGGACACTTTATTTTGGTTAAAAAAACAAGCTATACATTGAACTGTGAAATATGACCAAGGTAGTAAAAATATCCCTGTAGTTCAGACATTTTCTTGGGATTCAGTTGATATGGGTGTTCAAATCCTGGCTCTGTTTGGACTTGCTCTGTGGCATTGGGCAAGACGTTTAACCCAGCTATTGTCAAAGGCATTTAGGACTGAAAGAAAAAGGAGCTATGCACCCAAATGCCTTTGAGGATCTGGCTCTTTTGCTCTGAGGGACTCAATTCTCCTAATGGAAAACATGAATGAGAATGCTTCATTGGGATAGGAAGATCTTTATACCACGTAGCAGACGTTATATACATACACAATCCCCCAGTTCATGACTTGCAAGAAACATTCGCCCAATGACACCCTTCAAAGGTTTTTTTTTCAACAGATATTTCACAAAGTTAAAACCAAGTTTGACAAGGAAAATGTCATTTGACCCATAGGTCAGTGAAGATTGAGACCACTATTCAAATTGAAATAATAACAATGGCAGAATGGAAAGCAAGACTCTCAAGATATATTGTTTCTTAGAATTTGGTAAGGTTTTCTTTTTCCCTTTAGTGTGCAAGCAGCGTACACTGTCTTCTTGCTACATCTGAAGAAACTCTCGCATTGGGCACTAGATGTTTCTGGCTCAGTCACTCATCTCAGGTAAATGCCAGTCATGTCACAAGCTCATCCTATTTAAGGTGCAAAACTGAGACAGCAATCACATCAGATTATGAAGATCCTTGTCCTAACATGCCAGTGCTTCATGGGAACAATACTGGCTTGCCTTTCCCTGTTAGGATTAAGCATTTTGAACAGAACAGTCTTTGCAGTACAGCCTCAACAACAGGGTGAATTTTTACAAATGTGTAATTAGTTTCAATTGCATCATTGATTTATCTCATGCAATGCTCAGCAGAGGGGTGTTTAAATACAGACAGACCCAAGACATCCTGGTAGCTCCCAAAAGATTGTTACTACCATAAAGTCTGAATATATACTACCATATATTCTGAAGAGAGGACTGAGTGAGGGGGAAGGTGGGTGAGGGATTTAATAACAGCCTTTAACTACCTGAGGGGTGGTTATAAAGAGGATACAGAGGAGCTAGACCAGGGCAGTCAATTATTTCAGGCAGAGGGCCACTTTCAGGTTTGGGCAAGCCATTGAAGGATGCATGGGTAGTCCCACCCTTTGACAGGTGTCCCATCCCCTGGTCGTTATCTTGGAACCAGAAGTCCCGCCCCCTAACCCCTGACCTTTTCCACCAGAAGTCCCTCGCCTTGCCCCCTGGAATTACTCCTTTCAGCAAGGGGTTTTGCCATCACTGAGCCAGAAAAATACCAAATTATATTCTACAAATCAAACATGTACTACAACATTCATTCATTTAATTTCAAAAACTATTTTTGTCCCAATTAACATGCGTTTATGTAGTGTACACAGAGGTGATAGTATAATAACCTAAAATGAAGTCTTACTCTGTATATTGTGGGAGAGCTTGGGTGGGAGGATAGGTATAGGTTTGTGGGTATGTAGGGAGTGGAGGGAAGGGTGTGCGGGCTGTATTTTGCCCACTCCTGAGCTACACTGTCCTCAGTGGTGGCAGATGACAGAACAAGGGACAATGATCTCAAATTGCAGCAAGGGAAATTTAGGTTAGATATTAGGCCTGGGCGATTCAGCAGCGATCTGATCCAACTTTGGATCTGGCTGCTTCAGATGGCCATGATCCGATCGGGACCTCCGGGCTGGGTTTCCGCCTCGAACCGGCCAAAGCTTCGGAGCCGCCTTGGAGATCCGGCCATAGGGTATAATGGGGAATCAATGAAATATCTATAATAACTTTGTTGTTTCATGTCCGATTTGGATGAAACGTGCAGAGATGGTAGCTTCTGCTGAGAGCATGAAACCTACCAAGTTTCAAGAAGGTTGATATGGGAGTTTGGGGGGAACTGTATCCCAAATTCTTGAAAGCCGAACTCATGTCACAGCTGTGTGTTACAACACAGGGGGGTCAAAACTGCAGCAGTGGTAGCTCTTACTGAGGCCACAAAGCCTGCCAAGTTTCAAGGAGATCTGTGCAGGGGTTTGGGGGGAACTGCCCCTCAAGCTGCGGACAAGCACAACTGGTGCCATGGGTGACACTGCGTGTGTTCAGGCGCAGCGGGGTGACAGCTGCAGGGATGGTGGCCCCTGCTGTGATGCCTGCCAGCTGCGGAGGAGATGGGTGCAGAAGGGTCTGGGGCCCTGCACCCCTAGCTGCTGACAGGCAAAACTCATGCCAAGACTGTGTCTGTCTTGGGGCAATTGATTGTCTGTCTTGAGCTTTCCTCTCTTTAGCCTGGTTTTGTAGGTGCTAATTGATGCTCGTTAAGTCATTATGTAGTAGCTAGGTCTTGTGTATTGAGCTGATCCCTGAGTCCCTGGTCCCTGAGTGAATCATGATTGCTTGATTGGTAACTGGGAACACAGTAGATTAGCAGCCAGGCCTGCAGCAGTGTCTGCCTTCCCGCCCCAGGACAGGCACAGTCAGTCCCACAGCACCCATGGCACCAGTTTTGCTTGTCCCCAGCTTGAGGGGCAGTTCCCCCCAAACCCCTGCACCGATTGTCTTGAAACATGGTAAGCTTTATTTCCTCTGCAGAGTCTACCACCCCTGAAAATTTCATCCAAACCAGACAAAAAACAACAAAGTTATAGATCTTGTATTTTTTCCCCATTATACCCCCTGGCCGGATCTTGGAGGTGGCTCCGAACTGCTTTGGGAAGCCGAATGGGGCCAATGCTTTGACCTGGATGTGCTGCTTCGGACCCCAAAGTGTCCAAAGCTTCTCCGGCTCCAAAACCTTGCACAGCCCTATTAGATATTAGGAAAACCATTCTCACCTGGAAGGTTATAAAGCATAACAGAGGCTGTGAAATCTCCATCCTTGGAGATTTTTAAGAGCTGGGTAGACAGAGCCTTGGCTGGGATGATCTAGTTGGGGATGGTCCTGTTTTGAGCAGGGCATTGAACTAGATGACCTCCTGAGGTCCCTCCCAACCCTAATTTTCTATGATTTTATGATTCTATGATTATAAGCCTCATCCTGAAGTTGCTCTTGAATCTTAAAGCTTCCTTGCTTTTGGAGAAATGTCATTGAGTAGGCAATCAAACTAGGTCTGTTCCAGCTTTAATTTTCTATGATTCAATGAATTCCCTGAACTTCTCTGGTGAGGTATGGCCCAGCTTTATTTCCTGTCACTGCTGCTAAGAATAGACATTTTATTGAAGAATATGCTAGCTTCCCAAATATAGTAATCGTCTTGACTTTGAAGGCTGTAAATAGGTTAGGCAATACAGTTGCTTTACATCACTCAAGATATCTCAAGTTCCCAAGATCTGGAGGCATCCGAGCTTATAAATCAATGACAATTTTGCTAATGCAGCTAGTGGAACAGCCCAGTCTCAGGAACATATCTGGTGATGTGATAATTAAACCATGTATCTATCACTAACATCTTCCATGGAGAAGGAGCTATTTTATAGCAGGGAATGATAATGCAGAGGGCAGGCCAAAGTGTACAAAGGCAACAATATAAAAAAATCCCCACATACATAGTTTATGATTCAGCTTGAGACAACTGACATATTAAATAAAAGGCAGGAAGCAAGAAAGCATGTCATCTGCAATGTTACAATTTGTTTTATGAAATGCACATAAACAATTTCAAAGCATTTTATTGTCTACAGGTTTTTTATGTATATAAAATGATAAACACTCCTACTCCTCCTTGAGATGCTATAGACATTAAGCATTAAACATGCAAGTCACAAAGAGCACTCTGCTCATCTGAACACCATATAGGAGTTTGACATGAAACTACATTTCTTCTTTTTTATGTTAATATTCTTCAATAAACTAAGCAGAGCTATTTTCCCACCTACCGCCTCCCTTCCTGTTCCTGGCTGACTTGGCTTTCTTCTTAAAAAAAAATGCAGCATCAAATAATGCACTCAAATATGTACACAAGAGGTGCAGGAACTATCAGGTAGCAGAAGTCCTATTTTGGGTTAAGCATGGTTGTCAAGGCTTTTGAGGGATGATATACTGTAAAGTACATGCAAAACTAGGTCCAGATTCTGCTTTCCTCAATTAAATGATGCCAGCATGAAGCCAGGGTAAAGTGGCATCAGAATCAGGCCTCTACTTTTAAGATTTTTTTTTTGTTTTGTTTTGTTTTGTTTTTTAAGGAACACATGTAACACCTAGGCAGTGAAATCTCCATGTAGAAACAACACAAGGAACTGCTCGTCGCATATTTATCCCCAGAAAAACAAGAGGAAATACCTCTAAAACAAGTATGTTTGGGAAGTGCAATAAGAGACCATCCTGCCTTGACAGCTGTCTCTTAAATGAGTTGAAACTAAAAATGGTACATTCAAACTTATATATGGAGGCATCTTAGCACAACTAAGCTACTATTTATTGGACTCGATGAAAGAAGGATGGGGTAAACTTCTATGAGTGTGGGTATATAGCAGTTCAAATAAGATCATCATCATACCACTTTAGATTTCATAGATTTCATAGACATTAGGGCTGGAAGGGACCTCGGAAGATCATCGAGTCCAACCCCCTGCCCAAAGGGCAGGAAGTCAGCTGGGGTCATAGGATCCCAGCAAGATAAGCATCCAGTTTCATCTTGAAGGTGTTCAATGAAGGCTCTTGAACCACCTCTGGTGGCAGGCTGTTCCAGACCTTGGGGGCTCGGACAGTAAAGAAATTCTTCCTTATGTCCAGCCTGAAACGATCTTGTAGTAGTTTGTGACCATTCGACCTCATCATCCCTTGGGACGATCTGGTGAACAAACGTTCCCCCAGATACTGGTGGTCACCAGTATTTAGGCTTTAAATAAATAAATATATAAATATATGTCAGCCCTAAAGTAGGGGGACTATTTCAGTAGGTGGAGAAAGCTGTTTCTGCATCTGTTACAGCTGCAAAATTTGATGTTGCATTTGCCAGACAAGTTATGCCAGCCTCCCAAAGTTCTCAAATTGACACAGACATTCATTAGTTCCCTCTGACCTACGACAAGAAAAAACCCTTTGCTTCTGCCTGTAGCAAATCAGCCAGCGGACTCCTAGATGGCTGTTTTCTCTTCCAGTTGCTTTTTCAATCATGCAGTAGTTTCAGTTCTACAAGGACACTTCTTTTTTTCCTTCTCTTAAATATAATCTAAGCACTACTGTAGCTGATTTTTCTTTTACAAATATCCTTCAGATGTAAATCTTAAATAAAAAATATTCTGTTAAGCCGGGTTTCATTTCCTCTTTGGAAAGTATCACATGAATAATCAAAGCCTACAACAAGTGTGTGGGTGCATACAAATATTCCCGAAGAGTCATTCTCTTGCATTGCAGATAATCCACACATTTTATTAGTAGCTATAACAAGCCAAAGGATCAGTGTTTTTTTAGAGCCATGTATATGTAGCTTTTGCATTGTATAAACCCTATGAGCAGCATAATAAAAGGTTACTTGGGCAGACAAAAGTCAAGTGACACGATGAAGAAGAAAGAGAGGCAAGAACAAAAGTACACCAGGCAGCTGCAGGGTTGTGCACACATATTGGTACAAAGGTAGACAGTTAACATGCCCAAGTCAAATAGATTTCATGAAAATGGTTGAAGTGATTGTTTGAATGAATTTGTTCCCAATTCCTGTGGGTTCAGCGGAGATGTATCTAAAATAGTTATTTCAACATCTTTGTGCAAAAAGACTGAATTGTCAAGCTTTTAAAAAAAAATTTCACAGGCATTTGGTGTACTTAGCTCAATGTTACCAGGATGCTATGAATGTGATTAAATTTAAAAATGCTGGGAATAATGACACAGGAGCTAAGAAGCAGCCTGGGAATTTTGCTTGAATAAGAACCAGGTAAAAAAAAATAATTTGTTTCTTCTGCTTCCCCTCCTTCTCATCTTTTGTGATCTATGGCTGCATGAAAGCAATATACAAGGAGCCTCTCTGGCCTTATTCTCTTATAAAAATGCTAAATGAACTGCGGTCCCTGTGCTCTCCTGAATTCACGGACCCTATAGCCCAAGAAACACGAAGAGGGCCAGGGATAGGAGCTATGCAGGGAAAGGGTTGATCTAGCAACGGGAATGATCTCCATGTCAAGAAGCAACAAGAGAACGGTTCCTTCTAGAGCTAACCATGGCTCAGACTAGGTGCCCAGTACTCATAGTGTGGGACAGTGCCTACAGTGTCTGCTGGAGCCCCAAGCAAAGATCCTAGGAGTTAACCCAGAAACCGCTAGGTCTACAAAAAAATCACATCTGGATCAGATCTGTAGCTTATCTAATCCAGATATGTTGTTAAGTACCATTGGTGTTACACTGGTTTCCATGAAGGCATCTAATTTAGACTGGTGTCTTGTTCAATCTTGATTCCATTTACTACTCAGGGATGTCACTGAAACCTGGATTTGGCCTTTGATGTGTACAGATGTGCAGGGGTGGAAAGTAGAGAGGTTCTGTGTATTCCAATATGACATTCATGAATGCACACATAGACAACATCCACATGAGAATAGACATTTGGTTCCCTGGGGACAAGTAGCGGCAATGAACCTTGCACCGCCACTACTTGTGCCAGGGAAACACCCATGCCACATGCACTTTGGCACATGGCAAGTGACCCCAGGTGGGGTAGTGGAGGTTGGGGCTAGCACTGAACTGAACCCAGTAGCCTTCCCTGGTTTTCTGGGGGCCTCCCAGGCCTGCAGCAGTTGCGATTCTGCCAGGGGTCAAAAAATACCCAGGTGTCAAAAAACCCACAGGAACCCCTCCCTCCCCCCCCCAAAAAACAAAACAAAACATGGAACATCTGAATGTGCAAGATGTGGTGCCGCAGACATTTTTGCGGAGTCACGTGCCGCACGGCCGCGCTCATCTGGATGTGGCCATAGAGTCCATTTCAGGTGCAGAATGGTAATTCACCTGAGACATAATTATTTAAATAATTTTACTTAAGGCAAGGTCCAATTTTTTTTCAGCCATGGTACTGACAGATAAGGAAATCAAGCAGCACTGGACACAGCTTGTTTTCTTAAGACATATGCTAATTATGCAAATATTTGCATATGGTTGCTTAGAGCAGTGCTTCCCAAACTTTTGATACCTGGGGCACACTTTTTTCCTGGATTAAAATCGCTGGCACACTTCACTCCTTACACCTGAAAGCTATTTTTATACATGTTTTTCCAAAACATATATAACATTCCTCTGCCAGAGGAAATCATTACCAGTGCTGAGATGTACTGTTAAAAAAAAGACACCTTTCTTTAAGTACACAACATCTTTCTTTAAGCAAAGTTTTAATCTCTATTCCAGTGGTTCTCAACTTTTTTTGGCCTCAAGGCCCCTCCATCACTTTTCTGAATTTAATGGCACCCCAGTTGAAAATCACTGAGATAGCTCTAAATTCAGAACAGTTATAGAGGGGGGCCTTGAGGCTAACAAGTGATCTATCTGGTGCTACTTAAGGGCAGCAGAGATAGGACCTCATTCTGCTGTGTCCAGCTCTTTCCACTGCCTGCCCCCTCCTTTTTCTGGTCTGCATGTCAGGAGGAAGAGTAGCCCCCAGGTCTGAGGCTGCCCCTGAAAGTCTCATATGCTGGTAATCATCCTTGCAGCCCCTCCTGTCATCCCAGGGAGCATGGGAAGAGTAGAGGGGATAAGGTGGGCTGCAAAGCATGGCTCCATCTGTGCATCTGCCTGCCTACTTGCAGCAGAGCACAATGCAGGGAGTGTGAGAGCACTGGCACAGGCGCTTCCTGGGAGCAAGAAGCAGCAGCAGCAAGAGTGGCCCCCAGAGGAGCAGCGGTGAGCACTGCTGGAGTAGATGGAGCAAACACAGGTTGCCAGAGGGTGGAAAAGAGTATTTACCTCCTCACACAGGGGGTTCTCATGGCACACTTCCATCCATCACTCTTGTGGCACACTAGTGTGCCATAGCACACCCTTTGGCAAGAAAGGCATCATTTCTGGCATATGCTAAACCAGTGATTCCCAAAGCAAGCAGGGCTTTCCAACAAGAGGCTTTCAAAAGGAAATGTGCCAGGACCTGGAAGCTATATACCACACTTGATCAGCATGTTTATGCTGGACTGGTCGTCTACAACTTAAACATAGAGGGCATGAGTCTGTTCCAGCCATTAGCTGCTGAGCTTCGTTCAAGCCATTTATGAAAGGGGAGTTTCATCTGGGATCCTCTGTGCCAAGAATCAAATAGTTCTACATTTGAGTTAAAAACTCAGACTCTCTACCGTGCGGCTATAACATAGCCATAACTTCTGTGGCAGGAAAGCAGGGACAAAGAAAATGTTTGCCACTCACCAATACAAAATACTGACAATAGTTGGATCCAAGGTCATGCCCCTCTCTGTGCACATGACAACCTTTCCGTCAACCTCTTCATGGTCTGGGACAGAAGTTGCATAAACCGGTTTGATCCAAATCAGTGGTCTGGTACTACATTCAACCAAGTTTATCTTAAACCAGTTTCAGTCATTTTGAAACTGGTTTATGTGCACTGAACGTATGTTCTGTTACAGGTTTAAACCAGTTTCTGATCACTTAAACTGGTTTATGTGTAACTTCTGTCTAAGGAGGCAATGCTGGGTAGTATTCAGCAGGGTTGCTAATATCTTTGCATAAATTACTCTAAATGATGAAAATAATCATTGGTGACCAGGAGCCAAGCCAATACCAGACAGCAAATAAAACAAAGGTAGATGGCATGGATAAATTTGCAAAGTACTGGCTTCATGACTATACTGATTCTGATGGGCAGTTTTTCACTCAAGAGCAAAAGGACAGCACTGGAGAAAAACAGATGATTGAGAAACCAAGGCAGCTAGAGTTGGCCACGCAAAAGCAAGGGCCAGCCTTATAGACGTCTTCTGAGCAAGCCAGCCCTCAAGAGACTGTTAGTCACATTTAACACGCTCAAGAGATTCTATCAATCTCAACTTACAGGTTATAGCCAATAATTTGTTTCATCTAGACCGTGGACACTAAAAGGTTCCTCCAGTAGTCATCACCCATTACTTACTATTTAGAGATAAATCCCTAACCTCTGTTTCTCTCAATCCAATCCGTCCCTACTCCTTCCAATTCGTTGCTCTAATTCTAATAAATGTGAATTTCTGTTGAATTAATGACTGCACAGATGCCATCCTTTCTATTTTACCACTTGATAAATGGTTTGCCTAATACACCAAAACAGAAGCATGCAATTTTAATCCTGCAGAAAAGCTATATTTATATCAAAATACACAACTGTGATGACTAAATTTAGTTACTTAATGGGTAATTTCAAACTCAAATGCACTTGACTTATGAACATTCAGGAAGATTTGGATGCTAGCACTGTGTTGTTAGGGAAAGAAAGTACGTGGGGCAGTATGACATCTTTGCTGATAATCAAAGACAATCAGACTGTTTCCCCCCAGTTACCTGGAGACATGGCCTACTGTCATCTTCACCTCCTTTTTCACCTGCCATGCCTTGGTCATTTTCTTTAGGTTTGGGAGGTGGGTAGCAGGGTTAGGGGTTGCCCTTGCTGGATGTGGGGCTCAATGGGTTTTCTTTCTCAGCCTCCTTCACCTTAGTACTGGTATGTGTGTCCCGCTCTGTTATTCTGCCTCTTCTTCCCTTGGCAGCTGGCCTTTTCCACAGGAGCCAAGCTTGGCAGGGGGTTCTCCTCTATGCATATAGTTCTTTATTCTTAGGATGGAGCCACTACTTTGAAGTCCATGAGCTCCAATCCCATATTCTCGGGCCTCAGCCCCTTTTACCACACCTCACTAGCAATCAGGTTTCCTGTCCACACTTCTGCTTGTTCAAGCTGGGACCTCCTTCCTCCCCACACAGTCCTGCCACAAGCCACTGGATTAATCTCCAAAAATATCCAAACAAAAATGACATAAGCACCAACGTAACAACAAAAACAGTCTTCTGCCTTCAATATGACAGAAGACAAAAAAGAAAGGAAAAAAAAGATTCATTAAATAATATCCTGCCTAATTATTCTTATCTCTTTTTTCAAGACCTCCCTATTAGGCCGCTTTGCCCCTTTATCCTGCCTCTCCCAATCTCCTGTAGCTGAGTCCTCCTGCTCCGGCATCAGGAACTCCTTGCCACTGCTCTTCATATCTTCTTCCCCAGGCACTAACTCCAGTTGGACTCAAAAACTCTTCCTCCTCCCCTTCAGCCCTCTGACAGGGGTTTAAGTAGCCAGGTAACTACCCTCAGCACCTGTGAAGGAGTTGCTCATCACTTAATCGGTGAGCCATTAAACCACCCACTGTTTATTCTGTGAGAATACCCACCCTCTATATTCCTGCCTGCAGCTCCCTTCTCTTCTTCCCTTCTCTTTAACCCCTATGGCCTCTGTCCCTCCATTTCTCTTTCTCCCCTGTCTAGTAATAGGGCTAGGGTTCCCTGTTACAGGCCGATTTAGAATAATTTGCCTTATGACAGGTATGAAATATTTACACCGCTTTAAAATAAAAGGGAGGGCACTTACTGTGGTACAGATGAATCTGGTGTAGCTGTTTCATTTGTCCACTCCTAGCTTGTGGTAAGTGGAAACTAAATTAGAGCAATTTTCCCATTTTTTAATCAGAAAAATTTTAATGGATTAGTAAAGGCCAGTAAAGATCTAGAGATGAGGAGCTCTTTCACCTATCTCACTCTTGGGACTCATTCTAGTAAGTCTGCTCAAACCACGGATGGCATAAACTCAAATTCTACAGAAAACACCATGATGGTATTGCTTTCTTTCAAAAGACAGCTGCAAAAAGAGGCAATGCCCCTTTTTATATGGACATGTCTAACCAGTAGGCTTGTATCCAGGATGTGAGATATATGAGAGTTCAGTTCGTTCCTTTGCCTGACGTTGTACAACTCTACATCTTCTACACTCTTGGAAAGAGCCCCATCTTGCAGACTTAGTTATTCTGGGATGGGCAAGGATTATCTTGTTGAACCTGCTCCAGTGTGCCATAAAGTTCACTATACTTTGGGTGAAAACATGCCTCCAGCACAGTAAAATCATTCCCTAGGGTAAGGAGACTGGTGTCTCAGCCTGTTCCAAGGACTGTCTTTGCATTGTATATGAAACAGTCATTGGATTAAATTTATCACCACCCATACCCTTACCCCCAGCCCTTGGGGCAGGATGCAAAGACACTTTCCCTCTTAAGTGATTGTCTTACTTTCTCTGACCAAATTCTGTTCACAGACACTTTCCTCTTCTCCCATTTTTCTTCAGGGAGTGACTTTCGTGGGCATCTTCCAGTAGAGCATGGCCTTTATGGGGTTAGTTATTTTTCAGGAGAGAAAGTTGTATTTTGATTTTACTTCATATAAGCAACTTGAATGACCTCCTGTCCTCCTCTAGCAACAGAGTTGCATTTAAATGCTCACCAATAACACTAGTTCCTATACAAGGCACACTGCTGTATAAAATCACATATGAATGCATAGGACTTGGACCAACACAAACCACTGAATTTAAATCATCATGTCTAGTTGTAGCATATGGATTTCTGATAACTGTGAGGTAGTCTAGAAGTACAGAAGCAATTCAGTTCTACTTGCCATATGATTAAAAAAAGCTGTCTGGGCTGCAAAACATGTTTTATTAGTTTACCTTGAATTTATGTTCCTTGCCTCAGTAAAGTGGAATCCAATGACAGAGAAACCCAGCTTGGAGAGATCACTACTGTCATATTTCATTTAGTATTGAACTTTATTACAGTATTATACTGTCCATTATTAATTTATAATTAAAAGACATCTTGAGGAAAAATTATTGCAATGTTCCATTTGGGCCCCAATTAGTATTTGGGATTTTGCTTTTGGGTTTTCATTACAAATAAGATGTCATATTAAATGAGGTGGCACGTTAATCTATATTTAGCAACCTATAATTTTAGCTTTTATTTTACTGGCAGAAAAAACATGAACATCACTGCAAACAGCAGCCAAGAAGAATGAACCAATATAAAAGTCCTCAACAGCATACATTAATCTTTTCTGACAAAAATCCTCTCCTTTCCTTTGTAGATGAGAAAGTAAACACTTTGAAACTGATTGAACCTAGAAGCTAATCTTTTTGCATATATTTGAAATGAATTAAATTGATGCCTTAAACTTAAATTTTGAGCTTAGTTTTATGGTCAGAGTCTTCTCTCAGATGCACTTACGTGTAAACAAGCTGTTGGCCTCAGCAAAATTATCCCAGATTTTCACCACAGTAGCTTAGCTCTGAATTTGGCTCTTTCAATGCATCCTGCATATATTACACAATTAGGACTAAAACTTGCCTTAAGATATTTGTGACTTCTCAGCTGCACTGGCTGCTGTGCAGATGTGTCTGAGAGCAACTCTACCAATATTTTGCCAAATTTGCAGGAGCGTTTTTATCTATAGGAACGTCATTGTATAAATGCACTGAAGACGCACTGAATGTGATCCAAGAGTGTTCTGGGGAAGAAGAAAAAGACCAGTGCCTGTATCTAACAAGGACCAGAAGAAATGACATATATTATCTATATCTGTTTGTCTGTCATATGTATCACTCACATGACTTTTCCAGGGTGTTTGAGGAAGAGATGAATAAATGAAGCTGCTTTGGAAAGACCAGAGCAATATCAAAATGTTCACAGAAAGGGTGGACTAGAAGTTCAGGTAAAAACAGCTGGATATACAGGAAACTTAAAACTTATTTGGTACAATAGGTCAGAAGTTACTATGAAGATCCAACAGAGATTGAAGGTGATAAAGCAATGTACTGGGAAGGGTGTGTGAATAGGGTTGACAGAAGCAGCAGAACTGGAAAGAGTCAAAGGTTAGATCCCAATAAAGATTTTGAGGTATAAAGTTTACCTAGGTCTAAGATCATCATTCAGAAAAAATCTTCTACTTCATAGTGATCTAATCTCAGGCTGTGGATCACTATTTGATCTCAGGCTGTGGACCACTATTTGAGCCAACCCAAAATTCGACTTCCCACTTCTACTTCCTACAGCTGTTTGAAAATGAATGGTGAACCCTACTCAGTTTTCTCCTCCTCTCTCTGAGCCCCATCCCAAGAAGAGATGTTGGCCCCTACCCTTCAATAAGGGTTGCAGGCTCTGACTGCCAAGTGCATAGATGCTCCTTCCTGAAGAAGAGTTTGGAACTAAACTTGGGAATTCTCACTCTTTCCCTGTACTTATTATTTCCTTTTGACTCATTTTATGTGGTTCCCTGATCATCATATAGATTTTTTCTTTACTGCCTGAGGCACTTGATCCCACAAACTCTGCACATGTGGCCTAGGTTTCACACTCCAAGTTCTGGACACTGCTCTGGGAGCATGTGGGGATATTGTGGCATCTAACTTGCAAGTGTCTTTTATTAAGTCTATCCCCAAACTTAGATTGAGCCTTACTCATTGACCTACTGACTTCAGCGCATAGAGGACCAAGTCAGAGTTAAAATGACTACAGTAAAAGATGTGTTAACTGGCATTTTTTTGTAACCGGCACACTCGACTAATCAGAATTTCCAGCCAGCCGGCTGGATGCCGGGGGGGGGGGGGGGCGGAGGTGAGGGGGCAGGAAGCACACATACGGTGGCTGCTGCCACCACCCACCACCCTGTCCTGCCACCACTCTGCATGTAGCCACTGCCACCACCCCCGCCACATGCATGCCACTCCCCAGCATGCAGCCACCCCCCCACTCTTCATCCAGCCGAAAACCCCTGCCTCAGGTAACTGGCATTTTTTTAGATTAATGGCACCCCCCATTTCCCACTTATGCCAGATAACAGAGCTTTTACTGTAGTAATAATTAGTGCTGCTTAGGAGATCTGGATATCCAGTTCAGCTCCCATTAGGCTTCAGTTTTCAAACGTATCTTAGTGCTTTCAAAGCCTGATTTGGAAGATACTCAGCTTTTATCTTGTCAGAGGGACAAAAAAAAATCACCATAGCTTAGTTGTGACTAAAAATCTACAGGTTCCCTTTGGGCAAATGGTGAAAATGTATTCCCCACTCCCTCCATAAAAAAAAAAAAAAAAAGATTTATAGCATTTCAGACAGTGGTTTAACAGACTTACAGGGGCATCAAAACTGCCTCATCAGCTTTGAGAATGCAGCCCATGGCGTTTACTAATTTTTTAAAGCCAGAGAGTACAGATCCAGAACCATCTTTGAACTAGTGGTGCTATAGAAGATGAATGAGGTGCTCTTGGTTAGGATACTTTGTCAAAATCAGCTTTGAGAAACTTAATTGCTTATAAACTGCAGTAGTCAGCTGTGACAGATGTGGGAGCTCAGTAATAAATGTTGCACAGTTTGCCACCGGATGAATTTTATGTACTGGATTTGAGATGGTACATTGGACTGTCATGGAGAGAAGACAATTTTAGTATACGCCCACAGTCAATACATAAGTGATTGCAAGCCATTAGGTCTAGATGGGTTTAACAGGGACATTAATTGAGATAACCTGCCTTAAGGGAGGAAACAAGTATTGGGGGTCCTCCTAATTGCTAGTGGTAGCACACTCCAGTTACTCCACTCCAGAAAGCTTGCTGGGAGCATATGATGACACTGCAAAGCAGCCAACACAGAGTGATTGGATTATCAAGCTGGTGAGCTGTAACAGGAGCTTCTGGGGATTTTTTTTCTAGTTGGAATATGCCAATTCCCATTAAAAAACATCCAGTGTGGATGAACATACTGGTTTCACTAAAAGACATTTTAGGTCCAGATTGAAAACCAGAGAAGACAAGAAACCCTCCTTCCATCTGAAAAAACCCCCACTCCTGTGATTACTAAACTGACTAGAATAAAAGACACCCACATATTAGGTGAAGTGTCCTAATCACTGGGCTAGTGGTTAGTCGAGGGGAGCTAAGAAAAGCTTTACCAGGTCTTTGTTTGTCATATGGGAGAATTTTTGTAATCTAACTTTTTCAACATAATTACCTGCCCAGCTGCAGTTGAAACTCAACGTGCAACCCAACCTCAGGTCGTGACCCAAATGAGGGTCACGGGGACAATACCAGTGATGCCACATACAAAGGATGAACCATGCCATGTGCCAGGAGCTCAACCACCTCTAAGCCACCTCTGCCACCACCACATTCTGCTCCCAGCAGCAGGTTGTGGCAAAAAACAAAAGTTGGGAACCACTGATTTAGGATATGAAGACACTACAGGCTTACCCTAGACCTTTCACCCAACCTCCCTTTCTCTACATAGAGCTTTTATCCCTGGGAGCATAAACTTTGAATTCTTGTTTTCTTCCTCATGAGGTGGTAAGATGTAAGCCGTTGTGAGTCCTGACATCCACAGAGCAGTGAACATGTAGCAAAACTTTGTCTTTGATAGTTTTCCAAAGCTTTTCTATAGTTCCCACTTACCCTTCATTTTCTTGGCAGGTTGATCCACCTCTGATGACCAGAGGCATCCCCTTATGCCTCCTGCATGCAGATCAAATAAACACATGAATTACTAGGCTAAGTACAGATATTCAAAAAGCCCAAGCCTGAATTGATTCAATCTTTGCAGATTAGTCTAACCTGTGTAGATTGAACTGAGAAGCAGGTGAATAGACAGTCACTTTCGATTCCAGAAATGCAGCCACATACCCTCAGTAGCTCAGGACAAAAGTTGTTGGAAGGCTGGAGGGAAGCTGAGCTGGGGGGCATGGCCAGACACCAACAGGTCTGAGTATTACTGGGGAGGGATTTAAACTTCCACCCTGGCCTGCAAGGACCTCAGCCAGGGTATGCTTGGAGTGGGAGGGAGAAAACAGCCTTTGTCAGGCTTTTGGGGGGTGAGATTGTGGCCAAACCCTGGCACCTAGCTAGCACCAAAGGATTGGCCAATGAGATTGAGGGCATGGCCAGGCCTGGGGCTGAGCCTGAGGCAAAGGTGGAGAGGGAGGGGAGAATCACAGAGAAGTGGGACTGGCAGGGACCTCCAAAGGTACTCCAATGTCTAGTCCAGCTCCTGCCTGAGCCCTGGCCAGACTCTCCCATACAAGCACAATCTAAAGAGCAAAGGGTTTGTTTGCAGCACCCACAAGCAAGAACATCTGCCAGGGGCTCTGTACTGCTGGGGAAGAAAGCCACCAAGGACTTCCTGCAGCCGGTTTCACCTCCTCCCCCACTGCCCCACAGTGGGGCCCAGTGCTGTGCCCCTACAGCTGTGAACCCCAAGGCAACCCCACAAAGAGCCCCCCTCCCAGCCCTGCGGTCGGGGCAGAGAATGGGGGAATAGCCCTGCCCACCGCACCGATTCAGCAGCACTGGAAAGACATTGTTTGCAGTTAAGGGGCCACCACCAAATCAGGGCAGACTTGTCCCCTAAGTCTACCTTGAGACATTTGTCATTGTCCAGGAAGGGTTGCAAGATATTAATGATGTATCTTAGGTGTTCAAGATGGGGGTTTAGGTCCTTGTCTCAGGGTTGGTACTGTATTAGGTAGGAGTGAGGTTTGAGTCTAACTCTGTTGTTTGGAGTGGCTACAGTTTGGGGATTGCATTTTACATATAGAAATCCCTGCTCCTGAATTAGGTATGGTTATTTTTGAGAAAAGTTACAGAGGGGGCAGTTCTCAAATATTCCAAACATGTGATTCATTGGTGGTTTTCCTAAAGCATGATGGGATCATTTCCTCATAGCCCTCATTTAATTCAGGCACGTATCCATATCCACAACATGGTTGAGCTACAGGCTTGACCTACACACATGTATCTACTAGCACAGCACCAACTGACTTGCCAACCCAACATCTGTTAGCTCTAAGTCTGAATCAGGCCAGCATTGTCAACTTTTTATAAAAAATAATTGCCTAATTCTGAATGTACCATACATGGTCTCCCACATTTCATGTGCTGATGCCGGTATGTCAGAACAAGTTCTTCATTCAACACCAGCAAGTACTGCTACTTCCATGAGGAAGTTGTAGAGTTATGTCTGCCAGTCCGAATGATCCTGTCCCTGACTACCAGTCTACATTTAAGGAATCTGCAGTGACTGAAAGAAGTTCCTTTGCCCATCCAACATGACTAAGTGCCTTCTCAAAAGGACACAAGGCTTGCCTACATGTGCACTGGGCTGCACAGTTGTTACTTGCTTAAGTAAGTACTAAATGATGGCACAGCAACCACCATTACTGTGCAGTCCCTGCACTGCATGGGTCATTTCTGATGCTATTGGCATCATGGTGTGTGCCCACCAGCACTACGTTGCTGTAGCGACAAGCTATGTTGCCATAGATTGTTGCTACAGCAACTCAGCGTCTCATGTAGATGTGCCCAAGATGTCAGTAATAGTCCCATCAACTGTTCACCTTCTATCTGCTTTCTGTAACAATAAGCAGAAATAGGTCATCCATCCATAGATCAGTTGAAAGTCCCAGCATCAGTTGAAAGTGTGCCATGAGGAAGTTCAGAGCCTAAAATGCCATAATTGTATGCATTGGCCATAGAGCTGACTGAAAATGCAATATGTCCCCCTAGATGACCTAAATGCTTCTCAGTGGGCATCTCTCCCAAGTCTTTTTCATGTTCTTGAAGCTCTCCTCTGGTCAGCTGATTCACCCCTATTTTCTCAAGCGCCTGAGGCTGAAATATTGAAGGAGGGCCAGAGCTGTTACCCAATAGCTGTTACCCAGTGAATGAGCTTGGATGCCTGTCTCTTTAGGCTATTGTTGATAAGCCCAGTCCAAGGCTCCAATGCACCAAAGCAAGTCTGTACTTGGAGAAGACCCATGTCTTTCAGTGAAGGGATCACACAAAATCTATGAGCTCAACTCTGCAAGAGGTTGCACTGTATCAGTGATTCTCAACTGGGGGTTATGGCACTCTGGTGTGCCTCACGATCCTTTTAAGGGTGCAACAGGCTTCTATTCAATATTGACACTGTTAGGTGTGTAAACACCTACATGATTCACAAGATAAACTCAGAGAATTTAACAGGAATCCATAGTATCAAAAACATTATGATGAGTTCTTTAGAATAGAAGAATTGCTGTTAATTTTCCCCAGTCAAAAAAGTGTGAAAGCTAAGACCTGGTATTTTCCAAGGGGTGCCTTGACTCTAGAAAGTTTGAGAACCACTGCACTATATAGTTGTAGTAATTTCTGATGGCTCTTTTGCACAAGAGTGGCAGAGGCTCAAAAAAGCTGAGAAAATTGCAACCAGCTAATGATGTACCAATTTTGCAAATGGTGCTGCTGGAAACTTTACAGTGTGTGACTTCAGAAC
This sequence comes from Alligator mississippiensis, assembly GCF_030867095.1. Classification (NCBI taxonomy): domain Eukaryota; kingdom Metazoa; phylum Chordata; order Crocodylia; family Alligatoridae; genus Alligator; species Alligator mississippiensis. The sequence continues at coordinate 11,514,603 of NC_081825.1, read as the reverse complement.
AGAGGATGCTAATATCCATCCTTCTCTAGAAGAAAATCCGGGCATTTCATGTTCTAAGTTATGTTATACGGAATCTTTGTTTCCTTTTTTTAACAACTGCCTGAGCTAACAGCTCTATTTAGGAGTTGCTTGTGGTAATAAGTGCCATCCAAATTGTTTGTTGTAATTATTTGTTGTTTTTATAGCAAGTGTAATAAACAGGCCGAATAAAAGATGAAGCAAATATATTATCTCGTACAGGCTATTTTACTCTGATCATAAAAATATGAGCAAATTACCATGAATTAAACATAACATTAGTGTCATTTTATCTTTATTTCTGAATAACCGCTGTATTTCCTATAGCACTTGATAAGACAAGCACCATGAGCTACACAAAGGTGTTGGAAGGAAAGCAATTATAATCAAATTTAACAATGCTGGGAGCCAGTACCTCATTGCAGTGGAAAAGAAGTCGTCTTATAATAATGAGGGTGCATGACATGTGAATCTGGCAGATTCTCAGTTTATTTGAGAAAGGCATAATTATTTTTGAATGAAAGTAATTTCTTACCAGTATTGAGACTCAGCACTGCATGAACAAATACACACACAAGCTTTAAGATCATAAATTGTAGATTTTCATGCACTGACTCTTATATTGAGCCAGTGATTTTGTTTAGCTAAAATACATCTTCCAGAAAGGCATCAGTCTTGATTTGGATTTTCTCAGTCTCTATGGCTTTGGTAGATAGTCCCAATATTTAGTCACCAATACTTTTAAGTGTGGGGCATATTTCAATTGATATGTCTGATGGTAAACTTCAAGCTATTGGTTCCTGCTGTGCTTTTCCTTATTAAACTGAAGACTACTTCAGTAAAGAATATATATATATATATATATTTACTGAGGAACTTTGGTCAGTGATGTTTAATGAATAAAACAAAATGCATTTTGCTTTTGGTAAAATAAAGTGTCTTGTGTTTTTAAGAGGGCTGGGTTAGTGAAGCCAGTTAAATATTTCTTTTGGTACTGAATCGGGTATTACAGGAAGGAAGATGCAGATTCAGAACATGTACAAAGGCCTATATATTTATTTAATGTTTTGCATTGTAAGGGCACATCCCAACAATGTGCATGTGCAGTTTGTGGCACCTCAAAGCAATTTGAGGCACTACAAACTGCACGTGGCAGATGTGCACCCCTTCACCGCCCCCAGGATCCCAGGTAAGGCTGCTGGGGACAGTCCAGATGCTAGCTCCAGCCTTTCCTACCCCACCTGGTCACTTTGCCACGCACCAAAGCACGTGTGCAGGGGCATGCCTGGTGACAAATAGCAGTGGTACAAATATGTGCTGCTGCTATTTGTCCTCCAGGAAACATGTGCCCCTGCACATGCACGCTCATCAGGATGTGCCCCAGCTGTCTTACTGAACAGAACCATTTCATGGACAAACAAAATCACGTACATAAATCTTGGGGGAATTAAGTTCAAGTCAGACTGTGCAGAGAGTAGGATGTGTTGCAATGGATTGAAATTGAAGTAAAATTGGTTTAGATTTGAGACCAGGCAAAAAGACTCACTGTTAAAACAATAAAGCATTGGAATAGACTGCCTAGGGAAGTTGTGAAGTTTCCTTCACTACAGCTTTTCGAAAAGAGGTTAGATAAGCATTGGTTAGGTATGATCTCAGAGTAGTTATGCCTGGAGTGAGCCATAAGAAACATCAGTTGGAAGCCCAGGAGCCCCTCCTTCCTCTCCCCCTACCCTGCACACACATACATATGGATCGCTGAGAGATCATGGGAAGAGCTCTGCAGCTCAGAGCAGCTGGACCCTGGAGAGGACAAAGCTCAGAAGCCAGAGAACAAAGTAGAGCTCCACAACTGGTTCAGTTATGAATGAAGATTAAAGGGGCTAGGGTAAATTTATAGAGGTGATAAGCTGCCATAAAGAAGCATTCTGGCTCTCCAGTAGAGGTGTGGTGCATTGAGTTATTTTCTATTCCCAGGTTCAGAACAGAGTGCTTTCCTCAAAAGTTTTCGGTGTTGGCTGCAGCCACGGTTAGGGATTTTAACCATGCGTGCTAGTCCTCATAATAGGCTTAACACATAGAGGTTCCTGATTAAAGGGCTTGCCCTTCTGCCCAGAGTCAGATCTATCACCACATTTGGGATCTGGAAATAAAAATTTGACTGCTTCTACCCCAAGTCAGATCAGTATGGTTGGTTGGAGTTTTCCCCTTTTCTGCAGTGGGTGCCGAAGTATTGCAGCTTGCCTCTTTCTTTTTCTTTTTTTTTCTTTCAGGACTCTATAAAGACCCCCAAGCAAAGCAGCCCCACACTGGCTATGCTGGCTAAGGTGGCCGGGCGCAGTCATCACCTCTCCCAACCCACCCACCCACCTCAGAACCGTACAATACATGCTGATGTCCCCGGGAAAGAAAATATGCCACACATAGAGATAGACAAAAACAGAGTTACAAAACTTCTTTTAAAAAAGGCGGGGCATAAGTAAAAAAAGATTTAAATAATAAATAAACTAAAGAAAATCTAAAATAAATAGGGAAATACAAAAATCGTATGAAAACAAAGTCAGGATTTTCTTCCCCAGTACCTATACATATACAATCTATATATGATAACTAAACATTAATTCCTATATAATTCTAAACAATACTTATCCAGCTATCTATCCATCTAGCTATACACTATACACTATTTAAACAATATCTATTGAGCTCATTATTTATCTATACACTATACACTATATATAAATATGTACACTACTTAGTTATTAACTACTACACTATAGGACACTACACAGTATACTCTAAATGCTGTTTTTTTCTCCTTCTTTATTGGTCTTCAGCTCTGATTTCCAACTGTGAAAGTTTTCTGCAGGGAGGGGAAAGACAGAAGAAGAGGACAGGGTTTTGGATGGCAGTCCAAAAACCACCCTCTTGCCCCCCAGCCCCACCCTGCACAAGGTGGATATGACCTATATGTCACCTAGGACGCTGCATATCCTGGGCGGTGGGTCTGGCAGGCAGCGTCCGCCTGGACCATTTGCTGTGGTTCTGGAAGGAGAATGTAAATTATGAGAAATAGGAAGGAAATCTTAGCAGGTAGCACACTCCAAAGTTTTATAGTTGCAAACTTCCCATTTTGTTGATGCTGCTGTGCTTGGCAGTTATGAACCACATAGTGTGTACAAATGCCCATGGTCCTCCTCCTTGTATCTTTTACGTGCATTTTAACAATTCTTGTACTGGTGGGATACTGTCAGTGCCCTCATCTTCTTACTTTACCTCTGGCAGGTTCCTAGCGTCCTGGGGCAATGTGCTTGCAGTAGTGCAACATGGCTGTCTGTGCCATTTCAGGAAAAGGTTAGATAACTGATTGTAAGGGATCATTTGGATAGGGAAATCCTTATTTAATCAAAAAATTGAACTATATGTCCTCCTGAGGCACTCGCAAGTCCTCCTTTTTAATGATCCTAATCTATGATGTGATGTTTAAATAGGTAACAAGAAAAATCAAGAGCCAACTTCTACTAAATGAATATTATAATCTGAATGAGTTGAAGCCGAAACAACACTAGTGATTTCTTAGAATTTGTCTGCACAGAACTTCAGTGGGTTATGGATGGAGCTGGCTGAATGTGAAATCCAGTTGGGAAATGTGTAAAATGTGATTTTTTGGAAGAGTTTTTAAACACTTGTTTAGGAGTCCATTTATTTGTGTTAACATAGCACCTGGAAACTCTTGATAAGGACAAGGATCCTACTGCCCCAGGTGCTTGCCAATGGCAAGAAGAAAAGTCCCTGCCTAAAGGAGCTTACCCTTTAAGTAAGGTACAAGAAACACTGAGTGAACACCTATAGATAGATATTTAATCCAGTCCTTCTTTACCAAAAATAATTTCAAAATGCCCTACAGAAGAAACTTTTCAAAACATGCATATCATTTCTGTAACAAAATGAACCCAAATGAACTTGGGTATAAAATAGAAAGAAATCCAGTGAGAAATGACAAATAAATTAGAAAGAGGTTTCCACTGGAAAGTGGAAAGAGTAGAGAACAATCAAAATACTTTAACAAGCTTTCCATTTCCAAGGGTTGCCAAATCAAAACAAGACAAAATAAACACAAAATTTAATTAAAGATTTCCAAAGCCACTGATAAATCAGAAGCAATATTTAAAGGGATTTTAAAAGAAGCAGGATTTTTTTTTTTTTTTTGTTCTGCAAATAGGACAGAGAGGGTTTTTTGGTTTTTTTTTTCTTAAACAGGTTTTTTTCTTTAGACTGTGTTAGTGTGAAGTCAGACAGAAGACAGAGCAGGGTAACACCTTCAAGACTCACTGGTTCAGAGAGGCATGAGCTTGCATAGAAAACAACCTACTTTGTCAGGGCATACTTTGTTGCATATAAAATCTCACACCTTGGAACCAGTTAATCTCCAAGGTGCCACTTTACTCTATATTTTTCCTGTTTTAAACAAGAAAAACAAGTTGGAAGCAAGAAATGGGAAGAAGAAAAAGCGGCAGACTTTAAGGAGATATACAGGTATATAAATCTTGTGTGCTTGGAAGGAATTGATTTTGGAAGACTGCACTAGAAATTTTATGTGAACCATGAGACTGCCAGTAAACTTTGGCCCAGGGTCACATTTCTGGCCCATTCACACCAGATGGCCCATAAATGATTCACCTTACTTGTGCAAGCTGTCCCCAGGGGACATCATTAGGAGTTTAGTTCTGTTTCCTAACTTCTGAATATCTAGCTGAGCCCCTGATGAGCAGAGCAAAAATTATGAACAATACAGAACACAACTAAACTCTTATGAATGTGCAGAAACATTTTAGTCTTTGAAATTTTGTTGAGAAACAAAGGGGTGGGGACACACACCATTTAACATTTTCAAAAGGAAAGTTTCATGTGATTGCTACTCAAAGACTTGGCTAATTCATCCATTTCAGAATCCTAAAGGATCTACAATAAATAGCTGTCTGAAGTATGAGAAAACTTGAGAGAAAGGAATCTTATTCAGAAACTACATCAGAAAAAAAACATGACTTGGTGGAAAGATAAGCAATAACATCCTAATTTAAATAAAATGACAATTTAAGAAGGCAACCATATGCGACTAGAAGGGCAACCAGAGTGAAAGGCCTAGACTAGGAAACTCCAAGGGTGAATGTAAGGACAAGCCATAACCAACAGGGAATATAGTAGCCAAAGGACTTAGCCAACGAGGGGACCAAGACTGAATGGGCGCATCTACACATGACGTTAAGTCACTGTAGCAATGAGCTACAGCAACATAGCATTGGTGGGCACAAACTGGGATGCTGCAGCTACATTGCCGTAACAATGTGCTCCCTCATTATAGCACATTGCTGCAGTGATGTAGCAGCTAAAAATAACCGTGCGCCACCTGCACAGTGCAATACAAGCTGTTACTGAGCCATCATTTAGTACTTCCAAAAGTACTTCCCTTTTGGCAGTACTAAGTGACGGTGCAGTAACAACAACACCATAGGGGCACGTGTCCAGTGTCCAGCTGATAACATTCTCAAAACATTTTCTACCCATTGCATTTCCAAGGTACGGAGGCAGTCAGAGCTAGTACAACAAAAAGCCTGAGGTTAGCAGTATAAACCATGCAGCCAGTAACTACAGCTGAACCATTTTTTTCTGCTCTTCTGAGTGTGATCTAGTACCAGGAGCTGGACTCCTAGCTAATCCTCCAGTGCTTTGTATTTGTTATAAAGGGTTCTCCTTTCAAGCAATCCACCAGCTGATGAGCCATCATTTCCCCCAGCTGAGTTTCAGGATCATCAAGACATACCAAAGTCAAGGGCATAAGTTCTGCTTCAGCAGACAGCCTTTAACAAGGACTGTGAGTCAGCTTGAGCTCATGTGCATCCTCAGGCTGGTTGTATATTTGAGAAGAGGCCCAGAGCCTACATATGCACTTGAGTACTTAGATTTTCTTTACAAGCCTGTTCAAAAGCTTAACTGCATGGCAAGATACAGCATGATAGCATAATCCCTGGTACCCACGCAGAGACTTTTATTGTCATTACTGGCAAGGATTTGTGTGGGTAATATCTTTTACTGGACCAACCGCATGGGTTGACATCAAAGGCTGGTACCTGGCAAAGTTTAGGAGATTTAAACATGAAGGTTGTTTCCTTCAGTGACTTTTTCAGTGCATTTCTGATAAGCAGAAAATAATGGCTTTCCAGATGGATTCATTAGGATTCAGTGGATAAAGAGCTAGCATTAGACAAGTCTGCTTAGAGGCAAGAGTGAGGCTATGCTATAGTTTTTAAATGGACATAGATCACTTTCCTCCCTTATGTTCAGAGTCCATAAACCTATTTTGCTTCCAAGACTAAATGCCCTCTTGTTGCTTTTGATAGGATATGTTTCATATCTTCTTACAGGCCTGGCTTACAGCATTGCCGGCAGATATTTCCCAATTGACTAAGTGGACTAACATCAAAACAGGGGAGTGGAGAGAAGAATGGATGACAAAGATATGGCAGATACTGAAAACATGCACCAATTACTTGTTTCAGTAGCATCTATTTATTTTTAAGACTTTTCCCCTTATAGGCCACAATGATTTAGAAACCTAAAGACTGCCCCATGTTAAGGAAATCTAAACCCTTCATAGAGAGAAAAATCCTCAGACCATGCTCAAACTCTCCCATGTTCAGTACCTTATTCACTATGGTCCTGCTCCAGCTCAAATTGAAGCTCATGTACTCCTCAGAGCACCTCCCCATGCCTTAAGCACCACACTCTTGCTCACTGTTACTATTACTACTACCCCCACGTAGTATCCTGGGTCTGTACTATATAGATTCCTAGCATATCCACTCTCAGCTGGTTTTGGTAAGGATTAGTGATTAGTTCAGGTTAGCTGGGCCACAATTTAGTTGTAATTACAAAGGGAGTAAAACTTCCTAGAGCCAATTCTTGTTAAATCAGTTCTTTAAAGTTCTGTGGGAACATTTATTCTTTCTTCCTACCCTTCCTGTTTCCGTTTTCCCAAGTATTATTCGATCACAATTGCTAGAATTCTAGTAATTTTGTTTTCTTGGGGCGTTTTGTGTTTTGTTTTGGTTTTAAATCATTTCCACTGCTCAGGCTGTTCAGCTGGAGGCACATGTATTTCCTGACTGAGACATACTTTAATTGTTGGGATTTTTTTGTTCTATATTTTACAGCTCTAGAGAGGATTTAGGTTATTAAAGTATAGGTCTAAGAACAAAAGGTAGCTACAGTGCAAATGTCTTACAAGTTTCCCAAATAGCAGTACCCATGAACATCAGCCCAAACTCATGATGCCTGCTACTCCCTAAGAATTCTGCCGGAGGCCTGTCTTGTCACTCAGTTGAACCAAATTTGATTTTGTTTTTGTGATGAGGACAAATAAGATTAGGCTGAAACTCTCTGAACTCATTTTGATCCTTTCTGGATTTGAACATGTCCGCAGGGGGAAGACTGGCTAACACATGAAGGTCTGGGACAGATATTGCATAAACCGGTTTGAGTCAAATCAGTGAAGTCTAAACCGATTGATCTCAGACCAGTTTCAGCCATTTTCAAACTGCTTTATGTGCACTGAACAACTGTTCTGTAACAGGTTTAAACCCGTTTCTGATCACTTAAGCCAGTTTACATGTAATGTCTATCCCTAGACTAACTCACCAAACCACCCTTATAATATGTATATGCATCACCAAGTAAACCAGACCACAAGTTTCACTTAACTAGTTCCACATGATGCTGTTGAACCCACCACCTGCTTGAAAAAGTTAATTTGTGCAAATCTAAGCAAACTACTGAGCTTCTGGGGCAACACTATGGAGGAGATAAAAGACATTTTTTTCATGTCCTTTGTAGGCAAGGATTTGTCTTCTGCATGAGGGAGATCAAATGGAAGAGAAGGGAAGAGTAGGAAGATGTAGTACTGAGCCATGAGTTGCTCTTTTGAACTTGATAGAATAAATCCCCACTTAGACCAGCGCAACTGAAAATGAAATGCAGCCTATGGAGTATAAGAGAAAAAAGTTGAGAAGACAAGCGTTGATTGACCCAGAAAGAGCAATATTTGGTGGGGTTTTTTGTAGTTTCTTAGTTAGTCTAATAAAAGGTATAATCTCTGAACCAAGAGTTTTAGAGTTTTGCATTTCTTTATGTAATGTGATTTATCCAGGGCCCAATTCTGCTCTGTTTTTTCTTGGGTATCACCACCGATTCAGTCACCACTGGGTGCCAAGGGGAGCTGTCTGTGTTAGATTAATGCTTGAGTAAGAAGGTTGTAAATGTGACTTCAGCTACCTTTGTCACTCTACTCCTGAATCAACTGTTTGCTGAGCAAGTCTCTTGTCATGTATTAGGGAAGACTAAAAACTTCTACAGCTTGATCCTGCTGCTTAAAGGGATAAATTGGACTGAGAAGAAATATGGGGTCCAACAGACCCCTGGCTTGTAATCAGGAAGTGAGTGTCCTGGACTAGTTTTGGGGGCTGCTAATGTCAGTGGCACTGTGGAAGGTGAATTCACAGGAGACAAGAACCTGGGTTCTGTTGTTTCCTCTCTCAATATTCAGTAAGGCAAGAATGTGTCTGGGCCTGCACAGATTTTCTAGGAGAAGTTCTGTTTAGTTGACCTGTGACTGCTGTAGGCCTTGCTGGGGTACTGATCATTATATATACACTACTCACACAAAGGCTTTGCTAAAGCTTTGGCCAAAGTAGGCCTGACTAGCAAATCTGATTGATGCATGAACCTCTTATATAAGTAAAGATTGCAATATGCAAAAGTGGTCAGAAGAATGGTGCAAGATGTGCAATCTTATCATAAGATGGGTAAAAGGGAGGGTTGTGCTAGGCAGATGGTCCAAGTGCCTGCGTGATAAGGCTGAAATGGGAACACCCAGAAGAGGATGCTCATGAAGCAAAGATACAGATGGCATGTAATACATCATTTGTTTTGATCACTGGATAAAGGGAGGGTTGGAAAATATGGGAATTTTGTGGAGGCCTAGGGGAGCCTGTGTGGTGGTGTGTCGACTTCCTTGTCACAGGTACAAATACTTTAATTCCTGGTCTGATGCACTTCTTAAGCCAACGCATGTTGGAGCTGTGCTTGTAGACAATAAACCTGGCTGAATCATTGCCCCTAAATTGAGCCTGTAGTTGTTCTTTGAAGCAAGACTGGTGTTGGAATCTCCTGGCGTTGGCTTTCCTGACACTGAAGTCCTTGAGACCTCAACACTGGCAACACATCAATAACACTGAAGAGAACAACAGCAATAACACTGATCACAACCGATGGCAACTGCATTTCCTCTAGTCTTAGTTATCTCTTGGTGCATTGTGTCAATGAAATTCTCATGTTCATGGATACATCTCTGCCCAGCTAACTTTTCATATAATGTCCTCCTCTGTTTGTCTGTGGATTAATTCAATCAAGAACGATCACTGTAGATGTTATCACCTATCTGGCTGTGTTTGGTAGGGACTTGCAGATCACACTGCCCACTGTGCAAACCAAAACCTCAGTGGATGTATCAGAAGTTAAAGGCTTCCTCAGGAATGAGCTCACACAGACAGCCTGAGGAAGAGTTACCAGCGGTCATCAGCAGTGCTGATGAGTTATCAATGGCTTATTTGATAACACAATGTCTTCCAGCCCTCATGGTACTTCTTTCCACTTCTTCCTTTTCCTCGCTTGCACTAAAAAAGACACTGAAATACTGAAGGGAAACTCTTCATAGTTTCATAGTTGGTAGGGTTGGAAGGGACCTAAGTAGATCATCAAGTCCGACCCCCTACCTTGGGCAGGAAAGGATGCTGGGGTCAAACAACCCCTGCTAGGTGATTGTCTAGCCTCCTTTTGAAAACCCCTGGGGTACGAGCAAGCACCACTTCCGTTGGAAGTTGGTTCCACATCCTAGCCGCCCTGACTGTGAAGTAGTGCCTCCTGATATCTAGCCTGAATCTACTCTCCATCAACTTATGACCGTTATTCCTTGTTACTCCCAGTAGTGCTCAGCGGAACAGGGACTCTCCCATTGTCAGCTGGTTTCCCTTGGCCAGTTTATAGACGGCCACCAGATCCCCTCTGAGCCTTCTCTTGTGGAGGCTGAACAGGTTCAGGTCTTGTAGCCTTTCATCATAGGGGCTGCCCTGATGACCCCTGATCATGCGAGTGGCCCTCCTCTGGACCCTCTCCGTGTTGTCCACGTCCCTCCTGAAGTGCGGCACCCAGAACTGAATGCAGTACTCCAACTGCAGCCTGACCACTGTCGCATAGAAGGGGAGGATCACCTCCTTGGACCTGCTCATGATGCATCTGTGGATGCATGATAAGGTGCAGTTAGCTTTCCTGACTGCATCCCCACATTCGTGGCCCATGTTCATCTTGGAGTCTATAATGACTCCAAGATCCTTTTCTGCCTCTGTGCTGATGAGAAGGGAGTTCCCCAACCTGTAGATATGCTGCTGGTTCTTCCTCCCCAGGTGCAGTACCTTACACTTGTCAGTGTTGAATCCCATCTTATTCTCATCCACCCACCCGTGTAACCTGTCCAGATCCAATTGCAGCCTGTCCCTCCCTTCTAGTGTGCCTACTGCTCCCCACATCTTAGTGTCATCTGCAAATTTGAACAAGGTGTTTTTCACCCCCTTGTCCAAGCTTTAATGTTGCTTGAGCCCTGGGAGCCCAGCCTTGCTGCCAAGGTTGTCCTACCTTCTTGTTGACAGCTGTTAAGGCTCAGCAGCTGTGAACAGCTCATTGCTCATTGAAGTAATGCTTCAGGATGGCTGCACTGCAAGCCTAGACCCCCAAAGCCCAAGCAAATCGCACATGCTCACAAACATGCAAAAACCTTACTCAAAGCAGCCAAGACTTCCTCTTCTTCTCCCAGGCAAGAGTCAAAGCCTTGTCAAATCCTTCCAGGAAGTGTTTTATAAATACTTCAGCATATGTGATGAAAAGACCTTGGGACAGCACAAATCCCTCTGTCACATCCTGCCTACTGGAAAATGGCTCACACACAACAACAACACACTTAACTAAATGCTTTGCAATTTCTGGGTCTTCCTACATCCTCCAAAGAGGGTCACATTGAATGTTTTTGGGTAGTCAATGAAACACAAGATGATTGTACTTCATGACTACCATCTCCATAGTGATGAGACACAGGAGTATGATCTTATTCATGAAGACCCAGTTGGATGATTATTTAACTTAAAACAGTTTTGGTCCATTGAATGACAGCACCCCTCAAGCTACAGTGAAATATTTTGCAGGAAATTCAACAGCTATTCTTGTCTCCTTACATAGACAGGAGCTTATTTCACTTTGAAAAAGGTATTAAAAGTTTATTCTGGCTTCCTACGATTTTAAAGTAAAACTCTTCCATTGGAAAAGACATGATTTTCAAGTTTTCTTTCACTAAAGAGGATGACAAACGGGAAAAAATGCATAGAGGTGAGCTATATGCTGGAAGCATAAAGTGAAAGAGAAATGAGTCTCAAGCCAAACCTAATAGCTAAGAAGTAAAAATGTGGCATCCGGGCAGATAAAATGAACTGCTGATTACAAATTCAGTTAAAATTTCACTTTCAGAGAGAAAGTGAAAAGATTTTATTACAGATCACACAAATTAAACCACTGCTAACATGGACAGCCATTTATACCGAGTGAATAGAGATAGACATTTGACATTTTCCTAGTTCTCCATGATAAAGAATATGGATGCTGTGTTAAGGACACTGCTTAGGTTATGCAGACTCAGCTATTTTTGTTAGTCTCACTGCTTATGCCAACTGGGAGGTGATGTTCTTGTCAATTTTACTATTAATATTAGGTATACATTTACCGTCTACCTCATTTAGGGGCCACGTAGCTGCCAGACCAATGAGCCTGATGGAAGTAGTAAGGCCCTGTAGCTCATATACAAATTTAAACAAAAGTTGGTAGTTAAAAAGACTGCTATTATGTTTTTTTAATGCAATTTAATCTCACTTTACAGCAGTGCAAGGTATGGTGCAGCAGAGAATAAAACCCAAAATATTAAATCATATTACAATGAATTCTTGAATTAATTGCAATTGGCCAAAACTGAGGGAGGAAATAGTCATGAAAAGCTTCCCTGGATGATCTCCAGGAGGGAGTGGGCTCTGATTCTTGCTGTCAGGACTCTTTATGCAGCTTACATCAGCCCAGGGGTAGGTAACCCCTGGCACGCATGCCAAAGCAAGGCACACGAAGGCATTTTGCTTGGCACATGCACCTCAGGGCAGATGTCAGGGAAGGGGCCAGGATGTGCTGCACCCACACAGTTTTATAGCCTGGTGATTAGGACCATCTCCTGGGAAATAATGAATGTGAGTTTCTTTCAACCCATGAGACTAAGGATGGTCTATAACCCAAATCACCCATTTCTTATTCCATTCATGTTATATTAAACTGTTATGTGAAAATGTCCTTCCCTCTGGACACTCTAGATCCCAAGAAGTCAGAGGTGTCTAATGTTCTCTCATGAACCTAAGCTATAGAGAGAGGCAGGAGGACAGACATATTACTACACCTTGTGTCCTTCCACCCCCTTCTCCTCACCCCCCCAAGAGCTGTTCTGAATGTGCTTTTCAACAATTTAAACCCATTGCCTTGTATCCTGCCCTGTCTGGCAAAGAATAGTTGTTCTTACTCTTCTTTATGACAGTGTTTCACATATTTGAAAACTGTTATTATGTCCCTCTTTAGTCTCCTTTCTTCAAACTAAATATCCCTATTTCTCTCAACATCTCCTCATATGGATTGCCTTTCAATGGCTGCTTTGTCTTTGTTGTTCACATCTGAAATACCTCCTTCTTGTATCCTTTCTGAAATGTGGTACCCAGAACTGGACACCATGCGCCAATTGAGGTGTAACCAGCATCAAAGAGGGCACATCTACACAAGAAGTGTATAACAGAGTTGACTTATTAGCTCCACAGTAAAATGTCACCATTTACATGTGTAGTGCTATTAGAGTAGAACAAACTAATTAACTCTGCCATAAGATAGTCCTGCCAGACACAAGTACTATCCTATGGTGGAGTTATTTACTCCACCATAATGCATGTGTGGACGGTGACAGAGCTGGCTGGGGCACGAGGGTGCTATAGTGTGGGGGCTGCCTGATGGCTAGCCCCATGCTGTAGTACCCTCCAGCCCCAGCCAGCCCCTCTGTAGCATGTTGAGCCAGGTGAGAGTAGCCCTGGGCTGGTAGGCTGACTCCCAGGGCCTGCCGCCATCCAGGGCTGCACCACCCCAGCTCAATGTGCTGTGCTCCCACGTGCATGTGCAAATGCAGCACATGGGAGCAATCAACTGTGTCACAAATTGTGCCAGAGTTTATTGCTTCACATTAATAGCACATGTAGACACACCCACAGAGTGGTACTATCACCACCTACGTCTTGTGTACAATGCTATTTTTATTGCATTCCAAAATTATATTTGCATTTTTGTGATTGTCACATTGATAACTCAAATTGTGGTTGTGATCTACCATAACCCTTATATCCATCTCAGCAGTACTACTGCCTACTCAGTTGTCACCTATTTCTATGTTTTTAATTTGTTTCTTCTTTCCTAGGGGCAGAACCTTACTTGATTACTTTCTCTCAAGTTTTCCATTACCCTCATGTTCACAACTAATTCTTCTGTATTTGTCAGAACAAAATATTAGATACATGACTCTCTAGTTATATCTTCAACTTTTAAAAACAGAAATCTCTCCTCCACATAAGAAACCCACTTAAAAATATGTTATAGTTTTCTCTGTATTATTCTTCTAAAACACGTCAGAGAAGTTTGTATTTCTCTGTATTTCTCTGTATTATTCTTCTAAAACAAGTCAGAGAAGTTAGAATTCCCTGATAGTACTATTATAAATTTTAGATATTTGTATAACCTGTTTTAAGAATGGTTTATCCATCTTTTCTTCCTATTTGATAATCTATACTAGATACCTACCATGGCATCATTACTGTTCTTTTCCTCCCTTATATTGTCCCAGATTTACTCATCGTGTCTATTATATCAGTCAGTTATTGAAGAATTGAAAATCTCCTAAAAGGGGGATTTAATAACATTCTTTGAATACCTGAAGGGGTTTGTAAAGAGGATGTTTAGCGACTGTGGTAAGTAACCATACAGGACAAGACAAGGAGCAGTGGTCTTAAATTTCACCAAGAGAAATTTAGGTTGGATATCAGGGATTACCCTGATGAAATGGAATTATTTCCTGTTGCACTTTTAGAGTTTTAACTCATTGAAGTAATTCTACAAAAAGTGGAAACTTGGTTTTAGTATTAGGAAAGAGTATAAGGGCATCATATGGGCATGCAGGGAGAAAACTAGGAAGGCTAAGGCACAATTGGAGATGCAGCTGGCAAGGAACATAAAAGTCACTGAGTTTGGTGGAGCTGCGGACACTCTAAGGATCCTGTACGACTCAAATAGAAGGGAGAAATGGTCCACAATCAATCAAGAAGGATAAGTGCCAAGTCCTGAACTTGGAACAGAGAAATTTCATGCACAAATACAGACTGAGGAACCAGTGGCAAGGCCACAGTATTATAGAGAAGGACCTGGGGGTTACAGTGGCTCATAAATTTAATATGAACCAACAATGTGCTCTTATTGCAAAAAAAGCAAACAGCATGTTGGATCATATTAGCAGAAGTGTCACTTGTAAATCAAGGGAGGTGATTCTTCTGCTCTGTTCAACACTTGTAAGGCGTCATCTCTCCAGTTCTGAGCCCCAAACTTTAAGATGAATGTGAACAGATTAGAGAGAGTTGAAAGGAGAACAACAAAAATGATTAGGCTCCTGGGAAGCAAAACTCATGAGGAAAGGCTAAAAGAACTACAGTTATTTAGCCTGGAGAAGAGAAGACTGAGGTGGGATTTAATACTGTAACAGTCTTCAAATACTAGATTGGGTATTATAGAGAGGATGGGGATGAGCTTTTCTCCATGGCCTTCAGGGATAAGACTAGGAGAAATAGGCTCAAACTGAAGCAGGGGAAATGTAGGTTAGAAATTAAGTGGACCTTTCTGATTGTGAGGGTGGTTAAGTTTTGGAAGAGTAGGTTAGGCAGAGACTTGGCTGGGATGTTGGCTGGGATTCAGAACTTTAGACTATATCACACTCTGAGGTCCCTTGCAGCTCTTCTTTTCGATCAATCCACTTCTTTTCTGGCCTCCTTCCCCTTTGCTGGCCTCCTTCCCCTTCCGCTTAGCTGAGGTCTAACGAGTGCCGCATAGAGGGGAAGTATCACCTCCCTGGATCTGTTTATGATGCATCTGCTAATGTATGATAAAGTGCAGTTAGCTTTACTAATCACTTCATCACATTGATGACTCGTGTTCATCTTGGAGTTCACTGTGACTCCAAGATACCTTTCTGTTACAGTGCTGCTGAGAGGGTCACCCCCAGCTTATAAGTGTGTTGGTAATTCCTTCTCCCTAGGTGCAGCACTTTGCATTTATCCTTGAACTGTATCCTATTCTGTTCTGCCCACTTCTCAAACCTGTCCAGGTCCACCTGGGTTCATTCCCTGCCCACTAGTGTGTTTACTTTACCCCATAATTTGGTGTCATCCAAAATTTGGACAGAGTGCACTTGGGTGGAGGAGCGGCATTCAGCCAGGGCTGTGATCAGCAGCAGGCAGTTGCACGGGGCTGGGAGCAGAGCTGTGGTGAAATTTGGAGTGGCTGCAGCCTCCTCCCAGCACTACTGGGACCCACTCTGAGCCCAGCCCCCAATAGCAATGGCCTCATGTCACAACTGCAGCCAGCCCCATGCCACATAGATCCGGTGGCACCCCCCCCCCCCCTCCCAGGGTGCAATTAGTAGTGGAAGATGACCCCAACCCACAAACCACGGCTCTATCTTGCACCCCCCCCGACCTGGATGGTGCAATGCCTGCCCCTGCCTCTGCCCCCTACCTCACCATGGGGGGCATTGATCTGCCCCCCCATGCCTCTTCCCTCCTCCTTCCCCTTCTGACTTACCCGCTGGAGACAGTTCTCCACACTGCCAGCTCTGCTCTCTGCTGTGCTGTGGCTGGGCACAGCATGGGCATTTATCAGCCAAAGTATCAGCCCCATATGGCAGATATCCAATATAGGCAATTTTCTTCATATTGTTTCTTATCCAATATCAGACCGATGTATCGGTACACCTCTACCAGAAATATGTTTGCCCCATACTGTCCATAAATATCAGGGTCTTGACTTATTTGAAAAATGTTTAAGTGTTTGGTAACCTGGCATACCTAATACTTTGTACACCTATCAAAATCTTAATTTTATTTCCCATGACAAGAAGGATTGGATTTCTTCGTCTCTTTCAATTGCCTAAAATTTTCATTAGAGAACTGAGTGCTTCATCATTCTCCCCTTTTGCTTTTCTTTGGTGTTGGCTTCCCATCCCCCACCCCGCCTCAATGTTTTCATATTCCAGTTCCAACAACAAGATCATGTTTAAGTAGTATTAAATTATTTAATTCACTCAGGTGAGAAATCTTAGAAAAAGTAAACTTAATCTAAAAAAGATCTTTGTAGAAAATGCATGGTGAGAGATTCCATTGCTAAAGTGATACGATTTTAATAACTAGTTCTGTATGCGTAGTTGTTTTCTTTTCCTTAAATTATGCATCTTACTGGATTCTGTAAATGTGAAGGAAAACTTGCATCCTAAAATATTTATGTTATCTCTAAAACATTGATAGGAAGAATAAGTGAATTCAAATGAAAAGAAAATATATTTATAGCATACATGCCTCCACACATTTTTTCACTGATTCTAAATTGATTTAATCAAGGCACTTGAGTTACTTCATGGTTCTTGCATTCAGTTTGATATCTAGTACTGCAATAGGCAGATTTACCGCCACTAGTATCACACGCCATGCGGTCAAACAGGTACAAATCTATTTTATTTCAGGGAGTATCCCAGTATTTGGGGGCACATCATGAACTCTTGTTCAATTAAAGTTAAAAGTTGTAATATGAGATTTATTCAATGTATGTTGGCTTTTGGCCTATTTGTGAAATATTTTTAAGCAACATAATTCTCAAAAAAATATTTCTTATAAATCATTGAATTATGTTGCGAGTGTTCAATATTCTTATTTGTTTGTTAGTTTTGGTTGGCCATGTGAATCACATGGGAAACTAGGTCAGGTCCAGCTTTTGTCATCATAGATTCATAGAAAATTACGTCCTGAAGGTCAGCAAGAGGTCATCCAATTCAACCCCCCTTGTCAAGGTAGGGTCGTCCCTTTTGAAACCATTCCATAAAAGTGCTTGTCTAATCTATTCCTAAAATCACACAAAACCCCTGTTACACAGCTACAAGGCACATTGCTCAAAACCATCCTAACCTTTCATAGATAAAGGAGAGGCACAAGGACAATGGTAGCATCCCACTGCTGCAGGTGTTAAAATACACATAAGAGATCCAAGGAAGAGGACCATGCCTTATGTTACAGACATAGGCAAAACCCTCCACAGTCCATGTTGATCTACCCAGGGGGTAACATTCCTTCCTGACTCCAAATGTGGCAACTGGTCTGAGCCTGACTAGAGGGGTAAGAATAGGAATCTCGGTGGTTATTTCTAGCTGGAGTTTTGTCACATCACAGTTAAAACTCGCAGCCAACATTTCTTTAGAACAATGAATGCTATAGTGAATAGTGAATATAAATTCATTTGCATTTCAGCATAGTGAAGGGGATAGTGACCTACAATGTTTCGGAGTCTTTTAGACATTAGAAGTTAACTACTTAATTTACTTTGTTTGTATGTCTTTTTTAGACACCTTTCGGCTTTTGGACACCTTTGGTTTTTGTGCACCTATACATGTGATGGACTTTATCAATAATTTGGATGTGGGGGTGCAGCACCCTGCACTTGTCAGTGTTGAAATGCATCCTGTTTTTGTTAGCCCACCCCTGCAACCTATCCAAGTCTTGCTGCAGTCTTTCCCTCCCTGCTAACGTGCCCACCTCACCCCAAATGTTGGTATCATCAGCAAATTTGAACAGGTTGCTTTTCACCCCATTGTCCAAATTGCTGATAAAGAAATTGAACAGTGCAGGCCCAAGGACCGAGCCCTGGGGGACTCCACTGCCCACTTCCCCCCAGGTCAAATATGACCCGTCTACCACCACCCTCTGAGTACGACCCTTCAGCCAATTCGCAATTCATCTGACTGTGTAGGCATCGATGCCACAGTCACCTAGTTTTTTAATGAGGATGGGGTGGGAGACAGTGTCAAAGGCCTTGCTGAAGTCCAGAAAGACTACATCCACAGTGACACCTGCATCCAGTGCTTTTGTGACCTGATCGTAAAAGGCAATCAGGTTGGTCTGACATGACCTGACCTGCCCCTAATGAAACCCCTGCAACCATTTTGAAGTGTGGGATGCTAAATACACATAAGGATTCAGGGAGTCTAATTAGAAAATATCTCAGAGCCACTCTAATTAAACCACTCCCCCCCCCCCAGAGCAGGTGTATAGATGCCCATAAGTAGTAACTTTGTCACTTTGACTCATGCTTAACAGTGTGTGACTTTCCAGTGATTTCAAAGACATCCCTAGCAGAAGAAGCTTGTAGATACAGAACATTATTTAGCTAAGTTTGATCTCTTTCAACAAATGAACTTGAAGATTTCTGAACTGGGTAAGGACTATTTGAAACTTTTCAGTTAAAATGCAAAGAGCAACAAGACCATATCCAATTAAAAATTAATTCTCCAACATTGTTAACTTACAGGTCACTCATATTTTAGGAAGCCATAAATAATGTATTCATTACTAATTAGCTGTATCTATTTTACCTTCACATCTCCTACTTAATGAGCAACACCAGAGCAGTGTGGTAATTTAAAATTATATTACTTGTCAAAAAAGAGTCAATTAAAGTAATTCTTTTTTAGGAGGCAATAACAGACATTGTCAAATAATCTAGTTTCCACTAACACATATGTCTATGCGGAAAATGGCTTTCCTTTTTCATGAACATTTTTGAAATTCCAGAAATTTGTCATATCTCAAATTAAGATGAAAACCTCAAGATTTTTTTGTTTCGTTTCTTGTTTGTCTTCGTTTTTTTTTGGGGGGGGGGTTATTTTTTTTTGCACACAGCCAATTCATGTTGATTCAAACAAAATCAGTCAATCCAAGCAATGTGCTGTATTTTGATATTTTTGAAACGTTTCATTTCCCTTTCTTTTTTCTTAAAGAAATAGTTTACATAATCTTAAATTCAAAACAAAGAGTGGTTTTAAAATAGCAGAGATTTTTTTTTAAATATGTTGACACATTGTTTTGACAATTTCAAAACTTTTTTTTCCCAAAAAATGTTGAGTCAAGAAATGTCTTTAATCCAACTCTTACCTCAAGGGAACATAATTGTCAAAATATTCTCTAAACTCTAATCAGCAAACTCTTTTTATTTTATTTTTTAACTAGCTATACTTATAGTGTTGACCATTTGGTTTTATCTGTATATAATTGCAGAATAGATTTCATTAGATTTTATTGAGCCCAACCCCACACACCACTCCAAAATGCGCCTAAGGATGTGGACAGATGGGACAATTATAACAGTATCATTTGACACCAGTATAATCAGTTATGATACAATGGTTACATCTACATGGTCCCATAGCCATAGCAGCAAAGCAAATATGTTGTAATTTTAACTCTGTTACTTTTAATGGAAAACTGTTAAAGATTTGGCTAACTTAAATCATTACAGGAGCATGTATTTGAAACTGCACACTTTAACAGCTAGCATGCTATTCCTCTCCCTTTTTAAAAAAGATTAGTCACATCTCTCTACCAGAAACTAAGACTTAACATGTACACCTTTTTATGGGACAAAAATGGTAAAAGGTCCCTTCTTGGTCCTCTGAACTGACAACCCTAATCAGGGAATACCTTGAAAAAAAGAAAAGCTTCCAGGGGGTTGATACATCTTCCCATTTAAGGAAGTTGGATGAGCTTTTCGTCTGTCTCCTTGACAGTGGCATAACTGAAGGAGAGATGACCAGCATGTTACCCAAGGTGTCTCCTGTGTAAATGAGGTAAGATTGTGAAGGAGAAGAGGGAAAGAGGGGATAAATAGTTGCTGAAGCTGGCCAAGGGCCAAGGGCCCTGTCAAGCCTCTGTTGTTTAATAAAACTTATTCATAAGTCTTTCCAAAATTAGGATCATAATTTGCAGTGTCTGGGAGTAGAACAGTGAATGGTATAGTTTAAAAACATTTAAAGCTTTTCTATTAAAACATGTAAATCTGAGATAAATTATAGTCATAAAATATGTAAGAAGATTTTAATGTAGCCCTCAGGTTAATGAGAGCGCAAACATCTATCTGCACAGAAACTGACAGCAGGATTTGGGTTAAAATGCATACAATATTCCTTTCCCACAAGTTTTATGTTGCTGATTTAAAACCGTTCATTCCATATATAATTTTTGATCAAACTACAAAAGATTTTTAGCAGCAGCTTGCCAAGACTCACTCCAACAATTTTGCAGCAACCTACACACTCCAGTTCATTATTTAGAGTATTATTTACACAAGATCATTGTGAAATGAATGAGAGCCCCATAATGATTCTCCCTAAAAATACAGCATTATAGCAGATATTTGGCAAACATTATAAAACCTCAGTATGGTTCAGGGTTCAGGATTTCCAGCTCACAACTGATAGAAAACATACTTTATTTTTCAGGAAGTCTAGATTTATGGTGAATGAGGGAAAAACTGAATGTGTTTCTTGTAGGCAAGTGCAATTTAAACCTCCTAGTGTCATTTGATGCTCTATCTGAGGGATGGATTTGCTTAAATGGCTCAAAAAGAGCTTGTTGAACAGTACGGGCATCCAGGGCATTTTAGAAGAGGTTTAAGGCCTGGGGTTCATATAGTGCAGGGGAGCAATCTTACAGGAGGAGGAGAATTGATTGAATATTTTAATAGTTGGTTAGTCTACAGTTACCTGATCTCTTCTACTCATGCAATGGACTGGATACTTGCGGCATCAGGCAATGTCTTTGTTTGCAGTAGGAGGGTTTAAAATTTGGCTTGTGAGAGATTTAGACAGAAATCCCCTTGTGTACCAAGATCACAGTATTCCAAGTAGACATTTCCTTTTTGACCCCATATATCTTCAAGCATTCACATAACTTACTTTTTTTCAGTTCATGATTAATAAACGGACTGATGAGCAGAGATTTCAGGGTTGTATTAAGATATGTTTCAGTGACAACCACCAACAGTTCCTACTTTAGGAAACATTTCCAGACTTTTAGGATGAACAGCAGGCTGTATTTTTCTCTTAATGATTGTGCATATCTCCTGTTAATGACAATGGGAGCTGTGAACCTGCAACAAGGAAAGAAAACACTACAGAATATTCAGTCTTTTGAAGGGTTTGTCTTTGAGTGGGTCTTAAAGTGTTTTTTTCTCCTTCCACTGGAAGTATAATAATTAAATTAATCTAAATCTAACAGTATTCCCCGTTCCAATAAAAATCTGAAAAAAAGGGATAAAATGTTCTTCAACGAATTCTCATGAAAGCCAAATATTCACCCCACTTAACAGTTTTATATACAAGTAGCTTGAAATGTTCCCCAAACATTAGTGTGTAATTAAGACAGGGCTTAATTTTGCAAATCCCTCCAACATCACACAGCTTCTTTCTGTGCTACGCACTCTTTGGGAATGTAGCTTACCAGCTAATTCAATTTTCATGTGTGTCCCATGCACGTTTTTTTTCCAAAAGTCCCAGGGGCAGATCTGTTGTAATATTGCATAACAATCCCAACTCATTTGAATTCTTAAAAAAAAAAAAGTTCTAATGAATTGGTGTTAATGTTATATAATGTGGAAATGGACTTGTGGGTGATAAAGCCATGATAAATCATTAGAAAATTTGTGAAAGTCTCAAGTCATTATTCAGTGTCACAAATGCTAATTCTAAGAAGAAATCTTTGTTAATAACATTTTCAATTTCAGTAATATCCCTCCAATTCATATAAATAAAAATATGGATTATATTATACCACATTTATTCTGTGCAAAGGCTACTTGTGTAAGTGTTCATTGTGCATTATCACTGTTTTTTCACTATTCACATGTAGCACATAGATGACTTAACAAAATGTGTGCTAATACAATGCATTATCCCTACAATGAACTTGTAGGGTGAAATTCTACTTCAGCTTCAGTCACCTAAGATACATTTGCATAGCTGTATGACTGCAATTTTTGGTATTTATGTACAATTTGGATTCCTAAACCAATGCTCCCCTCTGCATTTTTCTACCAATTTATTCGGTAGGATACAGCATGGAGCATGGAGCATAGGATACAGCATGGAGCATAGGTTCTCAGTGTAATAGAATCTCCCAGGAATGGCAACAGGGCTTACTTAGCACTAGATGGGTGCATCTATATGAGACGTTTACTGCTGAGCTGACTAATTAACTCTGCAGTAAAGTCTCAGCATTTACACATGGGGCTTCAGTAAACTATTAGGCTTCAGTAAACTAATAAACAAGTACTAACCTATGATGGCAATATTTAATTTACCACAATGCATGTGTAGATGCTGATGGGTCTGGCTGCGGCATGAGGATACTTCAGTGCAGGAGCTACCTGCCAGTTAGCCCCGCACTGGGAAACCCTTGTGTGCCAACCAGCCCTTCCGCATCAAGTTGAGTCCGGTCAGACCAGCCCTAAGCTGCCACGCTGACCCCTGGGTCCTGTGCCTGCTGGTCTTGCTCCCACCCAGCTCAACATGCTGCAGTCCTGGTCTCATGTGTAAAGGTGGTGCCTGGGAGCAATAAACTCCAACATAAACTGTACCGGAGATTATTGTGTCACAGTAATATCACATGTGAGTCCAAAACTTTAGACACAAAAAACACAGCTACTGGGTTCTGGATGACAAGGAAGAGCATCCTTCCACCCTTTGGCTCAATATCCTAGTGGGTAGAGCAAAACACCAAGGTCCCAGCCTCACCCAGAGGAGACTTGAACCTACATTTCTTGCTTCCTAGCAAAGTGCTCTAACTACTGGACAAATTGTAAAGAGTCCAGTGGAGGGCAACAAAAATGTTTAGGGGGGCTGGGACACATAACTTCTAAGGAGAGGTTGAGAGAACTGGGTTTATTTAGTCTGGAAAAGAGAAGACTGACATTTTTAAGACCAGGCTTGGCTGGGGTGGTCCTGCTTTCAGCATGGGTTAGACTAGATGGCCTCCTGAGGTCCCTTCCAACCCTGATTTTCTATGATTCCATGATATGAGGCCATTGAGTAGGCGTTACCTAAAGTGCTCAATTGTATCTGATCCCCTGGCTAGCCAAAAGGAAAATACATATGGGCTATAAGGAAGCATACAAGCTAGATTAAGTGTGGCTTAGTGAATATCTATTGCCCTTGAAGGGAGGGACAATTTGGTTTTGGCTTTGGCCCTACTCCCAGCTGTGCAGAAATCATTTTATACAATGAATATTAAATACAAGGTGCAGGAGGCCACCATCCAGAAGGGCAATGGAGACATCCCTGGTCAATGCCCAGCTCAGAGCCTGATGGAGAAAGCATATAGCTGAGAAGTAGGAAACAAAGCTTCAATCTATGTTTGGATTTTCTCCAACTGTAAAATGGAGTCACTGATGCCTTGTAGAATGTTTGGAGAATTTTTTATGGAACCACAAACCGTGGTAAGAAAACTGCTTCACAAAACTGAGCCAATTTCCCTAGCATATCAGGTTAAGGGAGAAGAGTCAGGGTGAGGGAGGAGGGAGGGCAGAGAAAGTTTGACACAAGTTTGAAACCTTGACACAACATAGGCCTAACACCCTAATCTATCACATGTCAAGCAGGAGAACCATGGGAAATAATGCCCTGCTTCTATAAAATGCTGTCAATATATGCTTAAGAGATCCTGCATAGAGGGTCATGCCCCTAGCTACAGAGGAAGGCAACCCCCCCTCCCCCCCTGCCCTCAATCCATACCAATTTGACTGTGGGGTAAAATTCCTTCCTGACCCCAAACATGGTGATCGGTCTGACCTGGAGCAGAGGGTCAAGACACTCTAGCCAGGAACCTCTGGCTTTGGCCCCAGTGGGACCATCAGCACACCCTAGTCAGCTTTGGCTGCACCCAATGCCTCTAGGAAGACTTAAAAACACCCTGACACATGTAGCAGAAATGGAAGAGGTGTTTAAGGGGGCATATCTTAAGTGAAGACGTTGATTTTCTGCCCAGGGTAGCAGCACTCTGCTTTGTTTCCTTGCTTCACACTAAAGCAATAGTGACATTACTATCCAGACAGCTGGAGGAGTCATTTGATTTAATGGCACATTGTCCTTCTCTCCATAGGTGTTAATGATTGTCTCTCATTTTAATGGTTCTGGTGTTCTATTAATCAAGCTAACCTTCCTTATGATGATGATTCTGTCTGGTAGCTGCTCCTGGTCTCTTGCCTGCTATTTTGTGACCCAGGAAACTGCTTAACTTTTTTTCAGAATCATAGATCCACCCATGGGGACCAATCTTCAACAGCAGGTAGGGTTTCAGCATTTAGCTAAGCAGGAAAGGGAGAGTGCGTTACATAGGATGTTTTTACATGTGCTCCAGGAGTGTGGGGGTGCTTTAGTGTCTTGTGTATCAGTGTCCCCACACTTCAAAATGGTGGCAGGGGCACTTTATCTAAACCTTGTTTAGCAAACCTTAGACAAAGCACAAAATTCAGCAGCAGGGGAAATGAGGCGGGCGATTAGTGGCACCAGTACTCACACCCTGTTTTCATGCAGCTCTAGAGCCCAGGGGCTGAACATTGCCACTTCCACTCATTTAATCTTTTTTCCATCATCATGGGGTGGGGGGAGGAGGGAGGAGAATGTCAAACAGCAGGGGCACTCACCCCCCCCCCCCCCGGACTCCAGAGCTGCTTAAAAGTAGAAACTCCAAGTAGATCCTTCGTTGACTACCTGGTGAGCTCAGAGATCACAGCACATGTGGAAATCTGGCAGGAGCTATACTAATGTGCCAGTAAGTGGAGACCGTTCAGAGTGAGAAGGTATGGCAGAATTTGACTTCTACTTTCAATGTTGCTATAAGGAAACTCAAGTCTAATCTACAAAATGTAGCTCAGTTCATAAGGGACCACTTAAATGTATCTCCAAGAAGTCTATTGTCATTTTGATAGACCATTGGACAAAATGATCTTTAACTAGACAACCAATGATTGTTAGTCACTGATACCATTGTTGAAATCAGGTTCAACTCTACATAAATTTTCTGATATTCATTTTCTGATATTGTTGAAATCAGGTTTAACTCTACATACATTTTCTGATATTTATTTTCTGATATGTGGAAAAAAGGGATCCATAAAGTTAGATATTCAGACAAAGCTGAATTTTTTTATATGTTAAAAATACAGTTTTCTTAGTATGGTAGGTCAACAATATTTTTGGTGTGAGGTGTATTTAATTAATATCATTATTGCTATTGTTGCTATAAGTATCTTGGTCGATGCCACCACTATTTATAATAATATTAATGATAATAATAATAATGGTAATGATAACAATGGTAATGTTAATGATAATCTTTTTATTGCTACAATTCTAGAGATTTACAGTTATCCAAAGACTGACTTCAAACCTTAAGGAATCCTGAGAAAACTCGAGTGATCTTTATTATAGAAGCATTAAATACTTGCACAGCACAGGCATAGATTTATTATCCTAAATGAAATTTAGAAATATATTTTTATTTTGAGGAGATTCAGCTGACAAAAGAGAAGAGGCCAAAGGAATTTCTCAATGAACTGGTAAAAACATAGATCAACTGGTTCAGTACTACTTGCATGTTAGAAAAATACACACCAAATTGAGCATGGAGTTATAAAAATAGTACACTGCATCAAAGGCTAGTTACTAACATCGTGGAGGTAAATGCATCATAAATCTGATTCCAAAAGGTAATGAAAGGGCATGAGTGATATATCACTAAACTGTTTCAGCACTGTGAAAACCATGAAAAAAACTGACTGAAGGAAATGAAGGTTAGATAATATATTCGACCAAACAATAACTAGAGTTACAATGAACTATTATGGTAGCACAGAGGTGTGGTTCACTAGATAGGATGCTGGACTGTGATCCAAAAGCAGGAGTCAAAGAGGTTCTTTTTACCTAACGGGTTTTATGTGCTATTTTTTTTTTTTTTAACATGGCAAAATTCCTAGCCTTCTATAGTAGGGCTTCTGCTCATGCTCAGAAGTGGTTCAGGTGGAATATTTAGGCATATCTCAACAGCTAGTTATGCATATTTTTCAGTGTCATTCATATTACTGTTGGAAGGAACCCAATGAACATTTAAGTCCCCCCAAAAAATCTCCAGAGAAAAGGTAGGTGATAAAAGCCCACACCTACTGTCCATTGACAACATTGGACTTCAACTGAAAGATTTTGGTGGTGGTGCCACCCAGGTTTTGCCTAAAAGCCTGATGCTTAGGGTACTTACCCAGCAAGTGGAAAACTGAGTGATAGGTCCTTCTCAGTCTGATGAAATGTTAACCCACAGTTATTAATTCCTAGAGCAGTGCCCTAAGCACCATGTGAGGCAGGGGACACTCCAGCTGAAACTGGGCCACTGGGCATCCAACAGCACAAGGGTCGTGGGGCCAGAAGGAGAATAAAAAAGAGGGAATGCTCTGTCCAACTGGATGTCCATGGGTTGCCTATGCCCCATGAGAGGTTAACATGCAGCTTCTTGGTTCCCCACCCCCTGACCACTACTGGGGTGGCCACAGATACATCCTCAGAATACAGGCCCCTTGGTGAGGGTGGGACCACCGGCCCCCTTGGCCAATTGGAGGTGAAGAGTGGGGGGACTAGGCCCCTTTGCCAATCAGCAACAAGGGGTGTGACCAGCACAAAAGACAGGGAAAATGGAAGCAGCCTTGGCCTATTGCTGACTATTATAATAAAATATTAATGCTCCTTTATATTGCATTTTTAATGACATTGAATGAAGACAGTAGCAATTTTGTTCATGAGAACCAAATTAATAAAAAGTAATTATTATAACTATGTTTTTATTAAAATAGGTATTATTTTCACACTATACCAATAAAATAAAACACAAAGAATAAAATATAAACTAAGAAGTAAAATACAATAAGAAAGCAAAACCATAGCTTTACAAATAGATAATTAAACATACATACTATAAAGTAGGTATTGACTAAGACTATTATAACTCATTTCAATAGAAATTACAACATAACACAACATAGCAGACAATACCTTAAAAGCATTTGTACTTCTGCTGGTCTTGTCTCTCTTTCACAAGTTTTTTGTTCTTGAAAAACTCAGAGTACATGGCATTACATACCCTAGTTAAATGTATGCATATTTGGAGCTCTGCTTTCACACTGTCTACCTCCAGCTTATTCATTTAATTTCTCCAAACTGTAGACCTCAGAAAGCAAACCCACTCTGTATGAGAATTGATGTATGATACTGAAAAGATACAAGAAAATATCATCATTCAAGTATGATAAAGAAAAGATACAATAGCTTATTTTCTTCAAGTTTCTCAAGTATAGCAACTGTTGGGGTCAGCAGCAAGTTTGTGAGCCTCTGCAGTTCAGCCAGCAGGGAGTTTCAACTCGTTCCTTCTGCACTGTGGTTTCACATATCCCACAACTCTGTCAGTCTTTCCACAGTCCAGCCTTGACAGGATGTGGCATAGCAGGTGTGAGGCTTGAGCATCCCCTCTCCACACTGGGATCCAGTCTCACTCCAGCCCAGCTCCATGCCTGGAAGCCAAGGGCACACACTGCACAGGGACGTCACTTCCCCCCATATCAATATTCAGCACAGACACTGGATACTGGGGGCATTTTTACATACCACAGCATTTGATTCTTATTAATTTACCATGCCTTAAAAAATGTAACCCAGATTATTTTAGTACATTGTGTTTGTGTTTGCATGCCACAGACTTTTGAATGGCTTAAGTCCCATCTATAATTTCCCCCAGATTCCAGCAGGGGGTGCCAAATACCAATCTACCCCCAGTAATGTCTTCCTAATGAGTTACAGAAGGAGGTGCCTGTTTGCCAGTAAACCGGCCTTCCTCCACGGTCCCCACCCCCTATCCCCACCGGGAGTCTCATGCTAAGATCCCCCCCATGCCCCAATCCAGGCCATACTCACCCTGCCACCTGCACCCATCTAAGCTCAGGCTGGTCTCCCAGTAGGGAACCCCACGGTGATCCCGATGACAAGCCATGTGAATCATCCCCTCCCATTCATTTCTCTTCCCCACATGTTACAAAGTAATGAGAATTTTTATATATGATTTTTTTTTACCTGTATAACTGATATGATATCAGAAATATACGGGGTTGAGAGTAGCAGATGGTACTGCCCTGGGCATTGGCGATTGTGGCTGATGGTGGTGGCAAGGTGGACTGGTGTGGGTGTTTTGTGTTGTGTTGCTGAAGCAGATGTGTGCCAGGAATGCTTAGTGAAAGTTAATGTGAGTGTACTAATAGTATAGTATGGGGTGTGTGCAGGTGGAAGGGTGGTGGCAAATCTGATACTCTTACTTTTCTGGCTTTTTAGGACTACATTTTCCAGCATTCCCAAGCTGCCAGGGCTTGAAGCAGTTTCCATTGGGGCGCATTAATGGGGCTGTTTGCCCCGCTACCCTTCCTTGCCCATGTTCCACCATGAATACCTGCCACCTTGCCTATTTGTTTAGCATGGTATATGACTTTTGGAGGGGTGTTGTGAAATGGAGAATTATTTTTGGGCTAGGGGTGAATATGCCCTCCTCCCCGCAATAAAACACCATGTTAACCTGGCTTTCTGCATCTGGCTACATACCTCTGAAGGGCTGGCAAAATCCCCCCTCACAGTACTGGGTTGAAGAGGGAGTTTTGTTCAGTTTTTTATTTCTTTTATTTCTTTTTTTTTTTTTTTTCATTTTCTGCCTGCTGCCTTTCCTGGGCACTTGGTGCATAGGGCATGGGGTAGAAGGGTGGGCTATCTCTCATGCAAAGGTACACAGGGTGGCTGGCTGGGTCACCCCTCATAAGTCTGGCTGGCCTGCACACAAGCAGTTTGCCAAGGCAGCCACTCTGCAAAACCACCCAAAGGGGCTGCTTCCTGAAAAGTCTTTTCTTCCTGTGGGGATGTGGGGCTGGCTGCTGGGCTGGATGGCTGTGTCCCCCCTCACAGGTCTGGTGGGGTTTACATAAGGAATGCCTGCAGCTTGCTGTCATCTGCAAATTTACTAAGTATGCAGTCTATACCATCTTTCAACAAATTAACGAGAGTATTAAACAGTACCAGATGCAGGGCAGACCCCAGAGACCCATATTCAATACTTCCTCCCAATGAGACATCCAGCTATTGATGATTACTTTATGAGCACATTGATCTAACCAGTCATCTAGCCACCTTAATATATTTTCATTTAGACTGGTGCTGTCCAACTGGTGGCCTGTGGGCTATGTCTGGCCTGTAAGGGGTTAATTAGCTGCCCACAGGCTCCGACTAGGATTCCACTCTCCCCATTACTCCTGCTATTGTGATGCTCTATGTCTCTGGAGCAGGGTAGCATAGCAGAAGGTAGACTGGTGAATCCACTGTCCACATTACAGCAACAAAAGGAGGGGGCTGGTGACAGTGGCCATGGGGCCCATGCAGAACAACACAGAACGTTTAGGGAGTCTAAATGTCTATTCAGCAGTGGGTATCAGGTAGAGTGCCCCAGAGGTTGGTTCTGTAGCCGATTTTGTTCAATATCTTCAGCATTGACCTGTAAGATGGGATAGAGTCCACCCTCAGCAAGTTTGGGAGAGTAGTAGATTAGCTGGAGAGTAGGGCTAGGATTCAAAGAGACCTCAACAAATTGGAGGATTGTACCAAAAGCATTCTCATGAGGTTCAACCAGGACTAGTGCAAAGTCCTGTGCTTAGGATGGAACAATCCCATGCACTGGTACAGGCTGGGGATGACTGGCTAATCAGCATCTTTGAAGAATAGGACCTATGGTTTACAGCGGACAATAAGCTGAATATGAGCCAACAGCATGCCCTTATTGCTAATGACATAAAAGGCTGCATTAGTAAGAACAGCGCCAATAGATTGTGGGAAGTGATTATGTCCCTCTGTTCAGCACTGGTGAGGTCATATCTGGAGTACTGTGTCCAGTTTTGGACCCCTCACTATAGAAAGGATATGGACAAATTGGAGAAAGTCCAGTGGAGGACAACAAAAATGGTGAAGGGGATGGGGCACATGACTTTCGAGGAGAGACTGAGGGAACTGGGGTTACTTAGTTTGGAGAAGAGAAGACTCAGTGGGGATTTGATAGCAGCCTTTGGAACCAACTTTCAGGTAGTTAAAGAGGATGGAGCTGGATTGTTCTTAACGGCGGAAAATGACAGAAGAAAGAGGAATGGTCTCAAGTTGCAGCAAGGGAAGTTTAAGTTAGATATTAGGAACAACGTTTTCCCTAGAAGGCTGGTAAAGCACTGGAACAGGTTACCCAGCATGGTTGTGGTATCTCCATCTTTAAAGTTTTTTAAGACCTGGCTAGACAAAGCTTTGGCTGGGATGATCTAGTTGGGGATGGTCCCACTTTGCGCAGGGGGTTGGACTAGATGACTTCTAACCCTATTTTTTTTATGTTTCTGTGACTCAAGCTGCCCACCCAGAGGGGATCCTAAAGAGTCTGTGTGGTAAGTGGCCCTGGCAGCATGCACCCCAGGGGCCTGTGAACAGTGCAGCATGTGGCCCTGTGGCGGAGCACAGGGTGCTCCTGCCACTTGCAACCAGTGGGTTGAGTAGCCCTGGTGTGAGAGGGCCACCAATGAGGAGCCCAAGAGGGGCGATACATCGAGCCCGGTAAGGCCAGCACAAGAATAGGCCTCAAGGGGGCAGGGTCCTGCGGTAGCAGCCCGAAGGGGAGAGTCCCCTCGACTGGCCCATGCTGGGGCCAGGACCAGGTTGGTCAAAAGGGCCAGGGGCCCACCGCGAGAGACGCCCAAGAGCCGGGGGCCTGGGGTCCCGACTGGCCTTGAGGTGGGCCAGGGCAAGAGGCCGAAGGTTCCGGGGGAACCACACCCGAGAGGGGAAGATAGCTTCGGGAAGGGAGAGAGCAGGACGGTGAGCTCAGTTGGGAGGTCGGTAGTACGTGGGGCCTATAAGACTGGAGGCTCGAATATGGGGAGCCCCAGTGTGAGGGGGGCGGTGATGAGAGGCCCCAGAGAGGGGGCGGTGATTTAAGGAGGGGAGGAGTCTGGCGGAGCACAGGGTGCTCCTGCCACTTTAAGGGCCTGGAGCTGGCAGCCTCCAGGTGCCTGATTGCGGCAGCCATTTTGAGGCCTATATAAACCAGGCAGTTTGGCTGCAGGAGGTCAGGCAGCAACATCGCCTGGCCTTAGGGCTGCTGTGTACGACCCAGAGGCTTGGGTGAGGCTGTAGGGGTTGGAGGAGGCCTCAATCACAGGGACCCCAGAGAGTGTGGGGTGCCCTAGCGCCAAGAGGGCGCATTATTTGAATAGCGCCAGGGAAGGCGCAGCTCGCACACCAGTGCATGAGCGACTGGTGGCGAGGAGCGCGGCCAGGGGGTCGCGGGTGCAACCGGTGGGTTGCAGACGGGGGACCAAGACCCCAGATTGCGTGACTTATAGGGACCTGCAGCAGTGTGCGGGGACCCCGGCGCCCAGGAGGACACAGCATACGGGGTGTATAGACCCAGCCCTAGGGAGGGGCATTTCTGAAGCCCCAGCGTGGGCGGGGCAAGCTCCCAGGACGGGGGCCATTTTGTAAGCCCAAGCGGGGCACAGCCAGACGCCAGTGAGGGTGCAGTTTACAGGGGCATAGACCCCGGCCCCAGAGAGGGGCGATTGAGCCCAAGTGTGGGCATAGGGAGCCCAAAAAAGGGGGCAGCATAGTGAGTCTC
The DNA here is from genome assembly GCF_030867095.1 of Alligator mississippiensis. Lineage (NCBI taxonomy): Eukaryota > Metazoa > Chordata > Crocodylia > Alligatoridae > Alligator > Alligator mississippiensis. The sequence continues at coordinate 11,482,513 of NC_081825.1, read as the reverse complement.
TGAAAGGGGGCAGAAGAGAGATGACAGCACTTACATCTGCGGGGCTTGGGCTGCGGTATTAGGGGAGGTTGGAGCCGCAGAGCGCCCCTGGGCATCGGGGCAGTCGAAGGGCAGCCTCCCACTCAATTATCATCATAATTGAACTCATTATCATCAAAGGCGTGGCGGGCGAGATGAGCGGGCGGTTGCCCAGAGACAGGTGGGCGGGCCATGAAAAGCTCGGCCCTGAGTAGGCCTGCTGTCACGGTGACAGGCGGGCGGACCACAGAGCTCAGCCCCGGGAGGCCCCCCTGTCACAGACCCCCAGGAGCTCAGAGGTTTACCAGCTCTGGTCTAGACTTCACTTCCTTTAGTACTGAAAATGGCATGGGAAATGGTGTGGCAATAGTCACAAAGATTAAGGTATATTACACCCCCTATTATTGATGTTAAAATGTCCACCTTTGACATCTAGGCACTTGCTATAATGGTGAACAATAGAATGATATATACGTATACGTGTATTAGGTAGAACTGCAAACACACTGTACTGCTGTTATGTTCTCCACTTCCACTAATACTTCAAAGATGATCAAACAACATATGAATTTCCCTCCTTCTCCGTCCCTTCCCCCCCATCTGCCCTCTCCCAGTGATATCTGAATTGAATGGCAGGAGACAGTTGACTGTGGTTCCATCAACATGTCTCCATATTCTCAATGAATAACATGTGTGTATACATTTTTGAGAAGCCTGTACACACACACACATGCACCTATGTGTGCAAAAATGTGTATATATTTGGATACAGAACTTTATAGTAATGCTAAGAGAATGAAACCCAATTAAATAAGCTGCCTTAAAATACATATTTTTTTTCAAAGATAAGTTGATTTTGTGAGGAAACACTAATTTTCCATCAACACCAGGTTGCCATAATTCCAGTCTCTCGCTCTTAGGAATAACAAACTGTTTTGATGCCAACACACTCCACTAGCAATTTGCATCAATAGCAAACATCTTGAATAGCTCTCAAACTGAAAATGATTTTGATGGAAAAACATCTGCACACATCACTACTCTGATTGCAAAAGTCTCTGCAAACATATTTTTTTTTCCCCCTAGAGCTATTTGCATTATTTTAATAATGGCATAGTATAGTTTCAGCCTGTTTGAAAATCTTCCATTCAACTTGTAGTTAAGACTCAAGGATGGTTGTTGCAGCGTCACCACTGAGACAAAAAGTAAAACAAAGGTTTCAGAGGATTTGTGGCTATTGTTTTTCATGAGCCTCTGTCAAAGCTAGAGCAAGTTATTCAAGAATTTTATTCCACATTAACTCAGTAGTAAGAAGCAGACATGGAACAAATGTTCCCAAGCTAGCCATCAGATGGGACCTATTACAGTACGTAGCCAGTATGTGGTGCCGGCAGTTTAAATTGGAATTAAATTGACAATGGTAGTGGACCCTGGAATTAAATTGACAATGGTAGTGGACACATGACATGTACATTAGAGGATCGTTATCTGGTTTTCTTAGGAGTAAAGTTACCCAGTGAACACCCTTTCTTCTGAGTATGTTCTGCATGTCACATGTTTGCTCCATTTTTTCTCCAGGGTAAATTGAGACTACCCAAGAGGAAACACGCCGTGTGTCCATGTCATAGAATCATAGAAAATTAGGGTTGGAAGGGACCACAGGAGGTTATCTAGGGCACTAGTTCATAACCTTTTTAGTACCGGGACCCATTTGTAAGCATTGATGGCTAGTCCCGACTCAGTGCCCCTCACTCCCCAACCACTGCCCCCCACCCCCAGGCCCCAGCCCCCGCAGTGCGTGGGCTAGGGACTGGGTGTGTGGGGCAGGGAGGGGTGCTTAGGGCATGGAACTCTGTCAGCCTGCAAGGGAAAAGCCACAGTGTCTCAAATTATTCTCCTTTAAAGGAAAATCCATTTTTAAAGTTTCTTCACAACCCTTTCATATATTCTTGCAGCCCACTTTTGGATCACGACCCACACAGATTTAGTCCAACTCCTTGCTCAAAGCAGGACTATATGGGACTGGATCATTTCAGCCAAGCTGGGCCTTAAGACCTCCCACAGATGGAAATCCCAGCACCTCTCTGGGTAAGTGTAATTTTACATTGCTAAACAGTTGTGTTTCAGACCACAGATTGCTACTTTTCATCAGTGGTTAAAGGGCAATAGGAGACTTCTATCTGGTTCATAACAGTCTCTAGAATGATTTGGTGGGAAAGGTGCTGATTAACATAGCCATTGCATTGTTCAGACATACTCTCCAGCTCTGGACTTTTAGCTACAGTCTTAGCAACTGCCTTCCATGCCTTTGTCATATCCACTTGAAGTTATGGCTTTCTGCACTATATGGAGCTATGGGAGATTTAAATCCATCAAGTGATTTAAACTGAACTTAACAGCTCATTTGTTATAAGGAAGAACATGACACTGGTGCTTTTAAATCTCCACTGGCTACATATTAAGTACCTGGTAGAACTGAAGTTGTGGATTTTGACTGATAAGGCTCTAAATGTTCTTAATCCTATACACCTGCAAGATAACTTGTGCCTTACATGCTCACCCCTAACTCTTTAACACTGGTTACATATTAAAGACCCTCATGGGTCTAAAAGCTTTGAGTGACTTCCTTTCCTAGCTATATTATCACTTTTTTTTCCTAATTTTTCCAGAGGTCCAGCACCTCTTGCACCCTCTAGCTTTGCTTCTTAGTAATGGAAAGACATTTTTTCCCCTTGCTATAAACAAAGTGGTTCTTAGAAGTATTTTTTATCTCCTCCTTCTTAGCAAAGTAGGAATCTTTCAAAGGACACAGCTGATAAATGTCCTTGTGTTTGAGCCAATCGAGGCACCAATGGTTCTCCTGAGACGTAAGCACATTAATATTAACCATGTGTATGTTACCTGAGAGCTCATTATTGTCACCATTAATCTTATTTACTACCACCTGCTAAAATGTCAACCTGCTACAGTAGTTCTAAGTCACCCAATACTTACAACCAAGTGAAAATTCAGCATATTTGAGACTATGATTTTCCAGGAGAGTTGAATGTATAATCAAAGAATCATTTATTTATCAAATCCCACCCCCTTCTCCTGCTTAGTAATCCTTCATACACATACTAAACATTTTTCAAAAGCATTAATCATCCAAATTTACTCCTAGACTGCACTTTGTGATAGGGGCAAACCTAAGCATGCAAGAATAGTGACACCATGCCTTGTCACTGTCCAAAATATATCTCTCAGCTCTCCAACCTGGATGACATTGTGTCCCTCTCCCTGCCACCCCACCCCCAGGAAAGTTTTTGCAAGTTCTGCTTGACTACTAGCCCTTCATGAGTACAAAGTCTTTTGCTGTGCTTTGGAAGGACTTTTTCTCTGCATTGGCTATGACTGACACTTCTTATGGAAGCTCTTGTGAACTAGTGGACTAAGCACTGCACTAGAATTCAGGGGTGTTGGAATTTATGTCCAGGTCTGCTATGAACATGATGGATGACCCTGGGCAAATCATTTAACCTCTCTGTGCATTAGTTTCTCCCTCAGTAAAATGAGGATAATGAGAGTGACCTCCTTTGTGAGACACTTTGACATTTATTGATGGAATCCCTAGTACTGCATACCAGGAATGAATATCACGCCTCTCAGTCCACTGCAGGTATCTTTCTGAAGTGTGCCTGATGCCCTCCTTGTCTTACTTTCTACACAGTTCAGCAAATCCAGTTAACTTGAATATAATTTGGTAGTGTGCCAGCCTTTGGGTATGTCATTCTGTGGATAACAAAATTTGTGGAAAGAGAAGCAGGAAGTTAATGACTTTATTGCTCATTTAGAAATGAGGGTGGAAAAAGAAAATAGAGTTACAGAAAAAAGGAGGAGACGGGGGAAAAAAGGGGTCATTGCTGGGGGTGGGGGGGTGATGTATCCTAAGAGATAAGAAAAGAAAAAGAGAGAAGAAAGGGAAAGATGGAAGAGGACCAGCAAGAACAAAGGGAAACATCCCTTAGGGTAGGCTATACTGATTCCCTGATACCAGAGATGTGCCTGAAATGGCTTCACTGCTACATATATGGGTTTGACATGTGAGAGGCAGGGAATGTGGCAGAGCATGTATGACAGCACCTGCCTTACTTAGGTAACCTCAGTTGTACCAGGGACATGAGGAGCCTTTAATGGCTGAGAAAGAATAAAGAAAAGAAGATGCAAAAAGGAGATCATGCTCACAAGCAATGAGGTCCACATGGTTTTTATTAGAGCCTCCTGCTCTAACAATATTTACCCTGCTTTTGTAGTGAAGCACAGTGAGTACAAGAACATCCTTCAGTACCACTTAGAAGATTTTCTGCCAGTTCTCCAACTATAACCCTATTAAAACAATGGCAACAGCCCTAAACCTCAGATCTGAGTATCCCTGAACTTCAGGAGCTGTTTGGAGTCCTTAACTGTCTTTCTGAGCAATGCTAAAATGCAAATACCTATTCACACTAAAGATGTTCAGCTCCAAATCTGCATTCAGAGTTTGGCCTAAACTAGTGGGTTTCACACGTTCTTAGCTTTCACTGTTTTTTGACTATGGAAAAAGAATAGAGCAGTTCTTCTGTTGCAAATAACTCAGAGTACAATATATGAGACTGTTTCTGACCCTGTGGATTCCTGTTTGAAATCTCTGGGTCAATCTTGTGAATCATATGCAGGTGTTTGCACACTTAATAGTGCTCAGTTGTGTAGCACCCCGGCTGAGAGTCACTGACTTAGATTGTGAATTTAGACTGTGTGTCAGTGCAGAGAGGAAAGAGTTCCCTGGCACCTATAAATGGGCTCCCCAGATCTTGGACCTGTATATGGGCTTATTGCACATATATTTTTTAAACAGGTGTGGGAAAACATTTCATCTAATGCAAATAGCTACCTGCACAGGCAAACCAGAATGCAGGAGATGGAGGAAGAGCATTACCATTTGTTTTTCTCCTGTAGCCAATAGGGAGATGGGAGAGAGTTATATCTCCTGACCAGTTGATTGTACCCAGGGGACAATCTTGCACTTTAGGCCAATGAATAGATCCAGGGAGAGCTCCAGTTTAATCTATAGCAGGGCTGTGCAAAGCTTTGGCTGCTGATTCAATTCAGAGGAGATTCGGCTCGATTCAGAGGCCAAATCTCTGAATCCAAATAAAATCAGGCAACCAATTAAAAGGTCCAAATCAATTCAAAGGTCTCCAAATTGATTCAGAAAAGATTCACAGAGCTTTGGTGATTTGGGAAGTCCCTGCTGGCTGCAGCAGGGAGCTGGACCTGGACTCAGAGTTGGTACGTAGGGGGCGGGGGGACCATGGGGGGACCCCTGTCAGGCCCCATCCCCTGCCTGCCTCCCAAGCCCCCCTGAATATCCCCCCAACCCCCACCCACTCTCCCAGCCCCTACCCCATGTCTGCCCTGCCTGGCCCCAGCTCTCGGTTGTTTAAAAAAGGGCCCCCAATCACCAGCTGCTTCCAGGTGTTGGGGGGGTGATCCCTTCTGCCCCCCCCCACTGCCTCCCACCATGTGGGAAGCTTTGTCACAATCCCACCGACCCTCACCCACAATCCCAGACACTTCCCTATGACTGCCCCAGCTCCTAGATCTTTAAAAAAAAAAGTACCCCTCACTCACTGGATCCTACAGCAGCCTTTGGGCTTCTGGGGGGTCATGATAGAGCCCCCCCACGCACAGTGTGGGGCAGTGGGGGGGGGCAGTGGGGATCGGCCCCTGACAAGCAGCAGCTTGTGAGTGGGGGCTTTTTTTTTTTAAAGGACCAGGAGCTGGGGTGGGCGAGGCAGCCATGCGGGAGCTGGGAGAGTGGGCGTGGGGCTCATGGAAGAGCCCTCCATGCAGCATGGGGCAGTAGGGGACAGCAGGGATCACCCCCCCCCCCCAGCTTGGCAGCAACCGGTGACTCGGGGCTTTTTTTTTTTTTAAGAGCCAAGAGCTGGGCCAAGGCGGGGTGGGGAGAGCAGGTGGGAGATGGGGCCTGTGTGATTCAGAGATTCAGCTGGTTTTGCAGCAGATGAATCTTCAAATCAGATTCATCCGAATCGATTTGGGACAGTGATTCGAATCACTGAATCAAATCACTGTCCCCTGAATCAACCGAATCCGAATCCAAAGCAAATACTAGCCACCTCGCACAGGACAACTTTATAGTGATCAAATAGTTCTAAAACCTCCCTGGGGTTGCTTTTTAGCTGTTCTTCTGTAGAGATTTGAAGACTAGAAGCTAAAATGGGAAGGCTATAGTTAAAAATAGTTAACTTTTCCATCCACATCAACTAGCTTTTTGGAGATGTTGAGAAGATTTCAGTGTTTTAAATATTTTTTTTTACCTAAAGATCCACCATTGCTGTGAGGAAGTGTGCAAAACTGACCTTACCAGGGGATTCAGGAGCTTCTATCTCCTTCCAGTATGTCCGTATATTACCGACCCTTTACATCCAAGCATACAGGGACCCAGTCAGCACACAACCCTGTGCATCATCAGTTCTGCAACAATTATTCTGGGAAAGTAAGACCATGTATTTAAAACATCCTTTCTATCACTACATCTCTAAGGTCAAGAGTAACTCCCTGTAAGTAGACTGTGTATCTAGAGATACGAAGGAATTTAACGTATAACTAAGGACAATGACAATGAATGGTACCATTGTTTAATTTGTCTAGTTCATTTATATCCTGTTTCCTAATTTCCGAGTATCTTAATAAGATATAAATAGAGGCTAAAACTAAAATTATGTAACAAAGAACTATGAGAGAAAATATTTGGATACTTACGTGTACCAGGCTAAATTTACAAAGATAGGGACTAAATTATAGATGTAAAATAACACAATCAACCTCAAAGTAGCAATTAGGCATACAAAACATGCATTTGCATGTAATTCTATGCACACAAGTTTATTCAGTATGTTAAATTGCTATGTGTTTCTGTAACTGCATATTTTATATTTGCCATTTAGGTTCCTTTTTTAAAAATAGCCAACTGACTTTGTGTAAATTTATGAACGTGCAGTTTATTGTACAGGTTTGTTGTTTGTTGTTCTGTGGCATAAACCCAAACTAACATGTATTTTCCCCTGCATTCATTTATTCATTTCCCCAGCATCAGAAGCTACTAATACAGTTTTGTCATGACAATTTATCACATTTGATTTTCTATATTGTTTTATTTTTGCATTCTCATAAAACCACTTTTCATCTTGTATAAAATACAGTCTCAAACACAATAGGTGTTAAAGAAGAGAGAAGACAATCAACTCACAATACAAGTTGGTGGCAGGACCTAATTATAGAACCCATTTATTGCAGCTCTGCTACAACTGTCACCTCAACCTCATGAGAAAACGATATCATTGTCTCTATGTCCGGTGTTTTGGGGAGTAACAACCTGCACAGAAAATCTCTACTTTTTGAAGAAAACAGTGATGCCAATAAGAAAAAACAATAGTACCAACATGCAGAGTGGTCTCTTACAAAGGCTATTTTGAGCTGGTCAGCCGCGTGATTTCTTTCCCAGCCAAAATTTTGGATGAAAATGGAAAAAAAAAAAATTATATCCATAGAAAATTACAGTGTTTGCTCAATTCATTGAAACAAAATACACCAAAATAATTTCAGTCTGAATGCAACTACAGTGCTTCATGAAAGCTGTGGTTTGGGTGTCTCAGGCTCCCACTCTCTATAGGCCAGGATCTCCAATTGACTTACATTTCCCAAAGTGCACTATGGCCTCACTTCTTCCTGAGGTGTTTTTTTCTCCATGACAGTCACATGGAGGAGGTCCATCATAGATAGTAAGCCTAGCTGGAATGCCTTTTTCATAGAAGCGAACTAGAGACAGAGAGGCCTGATCTACAGCTTTTGTCAGGCACTAGAGAGGCATTTTAGAATCACACTACTTCCAATTTTAACAAATATTTTGTTCAATGAAATGTTCTGTTGTTTCACAGAAAGTAGACAATACATTTCATGTAGATGAAAACCCTATGTTTGGTCAAAATGTTGCTTGAACTGAAAAAAATGATCAGCTTATATAACAAAGATCCTTGACACGTTAGGATCTCACCAAAAAAAAATATATTTTTTTCCCAACACTTGAGTTAGAATAAGCACTTGAGATAAAGTAAAGCTGAGCATCTGTACAAATTCTTGACTGGATTGGAGCCTAAGGTACTCCTCCTCATTCAGTTAGCTCTAAAATATTGAAAACTAGTAGGAGATGGCAGAACACAGAAGCAGAAGTGTTGCTCCATCGCAGGGATTTGGGGACTAATTTTCATTGATGCTGGACACCTGAATCTCAGTTTGATTTCACATGGTACTGAGCGGACTGGAGAACATGTCCTAAAGAAAAAAGCCAGTAAGGTAGTAATGAGATAGGACAATATTCTGAAGATCCATTAATCCATCTGAACATGTATCTGCAGGTTTTACAGTACAACTATATGATCAGTTCCTGAAAATATATTATTCCATGTATCACATGACCATAATAGCACTATCTGAAGATCTTAAATGTCTTTTTAGCAAATACGCTCTTGAAATATAATTCAGGTAATGTCTCAAAAAATTTAAAAAAAAATGCTTTACAGGCATTTCAAACCTCTCTTATTAGCCAACAGACATCACTTTTATCCTTATACCCCCTGCTTTACTTTTGTATTTAATCTTTGACAAATTAGTGTTTCATCAGGAATGTAATGGTTCTTATGTCGTGATCCAGGAAAATTAGTGCGGCCTAATGCTGAAAAAACTGGCATAGTACTCGGGTGAGCTGGATCTACTCCTGATTCTGCTACTGCTCTGCTGGGTGATCTTGAGTAAGTTATTTTACTTCTTTAAGGTTTCCCATTGAAAAAATAAGAATGATGATACAGACCTCCTTTGTGAGGCATTTTAAAATCTATTTCTGAAAAAATAATGCTATTAAAATAAAAGTTTTAGCAGTATCCCCCAGTTTTCATTTTATCCTATTAGGTATATCTAAGATCACTCAATGTCTTTGGAGTCCTTAATAGTATATGTGTATGTATGTGATGCTAATTTGTTTTCTATACTGATTCCCTTAATACCTAATTAGAAGATATCTTTATCATCCTTCAGGAAGTTTTATTCTTCTGGGAGTCAACCTGGACAGTGGTTGGAAGTGCAGTGGACCTCAGTGCTGGTACACCTGGTACATCTCCACTTGTAGTTCTTGTATTTCTTTTTATGTAGTTGGAATCCAGCTACATACTTCCCTCTCCCCCATCTTCTCTGTTTTAGCTCCATTCCAAAGAGATTTTCTTGGAGTGAAAAACCCCTGCAGCTGGTGTTTCAATCCACTGAAGGCTATACTTCCTTACAGACTGTCAGGGTCATAGTTGCGATTGCTGAGAGCTGCTAGAATAAAATCTGGTTTTCAGCAACAGTGTGCAACAAAAATGTGTTTGTAGATGTTAGGCAGGAAGGATTCTTTGGGTAGATGTGATATCTATCTTTTATTAAACCAACTGAGTAGTTGGAAAAAAGTTCTTAGCAAGCTTTTGGGTGCAGCTGCTCTTCATCGAACGAGAGAAGCTAAAAGTGTGGAAGGATGTCAGTGAAAATGTAAATAGGTAGAGATAAGCAAGACAAAAGTCATAGAGGGGAGAGGGAAGATAGCAGAGAGAAGAAAAAGTAGGAGGGAGACAACAGAGATAAAAAATAAGGTGAAAAAGAGGCAGTCTGTGAAAAAGGGAATAGTTGGAGATCAGGGACATTTCTACATGCCACAGGGGTTTACTTCAGTTTTAATTCTCCCTAAATTGAAGCTGTGGGTTTTTAAAAACCCTGTTTCAATTTAGGGCAAAGTAAACCCTGTCGTGTGTACATACATTTTGGGCCTGATCCTTACTTGCCTCTCCGGTGGCAGGGAGGGGAGGGCAAGCTGCTGGCAGGCCAAGCGGTCCCTGAGCTGCAGGAGATGGGGGGGGAGAGAAAGGGGGATGGTGTTTCCCTCCATGGCTGTAAGGTAGCAAACTAAAACACCTTGGATATGGTTTATTTTCTGCGTCCCAAAGTCATTTAACACGCATTACACTGCTGACGTGTAAACAGCCATGCCATTTAAGCGCATTATGCTGCTGACGTGTAAACAGCTGCACCATTAAAATAGTGCAAAAGGGCATTAAGACACTTCAATGGCAAATGTTGTGGTATGTACAAATGGCCCAGGAAAGCAGGAATGGGAGAAGCTAAAAGTGTGACAGGATGTTAGTGAAAATATACGAGGGTAGAAGTAGGAAAACAAAAGGTAAAGGAGGGGGACTGAAAAGGGCTAAAAACACAGGACGAAAAAGCCCAAATGAAAACACTACAGAGGTAATAAGATAAGGTAAAAAAGAGGCTAGCAATAAAAAGGTAATGGTAGGGAACTAGGAAGAAAAAGGGCTTAGAAAAGGGGGAGGGGAGGAGAGAAAAGGTGTGTGGCAGGGAAAAGGAATGTAAGAGGTCAGGCAGGTACCTTGTGAATCAGATGTCAGGCAGGCTATAATGTGTCATAAATCCAATGTCTATATTGAGTCCATGATTTTTAGTATGCAGTAGGTTGATGAAGTGAAGTTCATAGGCTCATCTATGAAAGGGGTTTTGTAAGTTCCCTTTGAGGATTAGAGCTGAGAGATCAGAGAGGGAGTGAGTGTCCTTTGAGAAGTGTGCTCCCACAGGTACTTGGGTATTCTTGTCTTTGATATATTTCCAGTGTGCATTCATTCTGGTGCTCAGGTGTTTACAGTTTCACTGACATCCCTCCATACTTTTAGCTTCTCTCTTTCCTTGGAGACTCAGACCAGCAGAGACTCCCTATGCCTCATGAAGGGTGACTGCACCCAAAAGCTTTTTTTCCAACTTCTCAGTTGGTCTAATAAAAGATATCACATCTACCCAAAGAATCTTGCCTGTCTATGTCCTTAGACCAACATGGCTACGACCAAACACCCAGTCATATATGTTGGCACTAAAATCCTAGCCCCCCACTGAAGTCAACTGGATGTTTTGAAATCAATGGCAAAACCCCCTCTGAATTCAAAGAAGCTGGTATGTCACCTAGGGGGAAGGACATTAAGGCCAGTAATTTCCCCTTCCCCACGTGTAAATCCTGAATCCTTCATAGTCCATAGGAGAATTAGATATCTATAGAAATGGCAGCATTCTATTTCTCTATGGTTATATAAGTGGCCTTTTTGACACCTTGGCACAGGAAGCCATTCTGTTTCTTAGTAGTGTGGATATATAAGTGGGCTTGTGCATTACACACAAAGGCTGAGAATGTAACTGTGTGTGCATACCCATTATGGATGCCCATCAAGGTCTAAAGCCCAAAAGTGTCAGCAGCCCGAACCCCATAGATAGCCTGTGTTAGTTTCCTGAAGTGGAGAGCCCTCATATAGCTCTGATAGCTGAGTCATTAGAGCACTTTTCTGAGAAGTCGGACACCCAGGTTCTAGCCGGCTCCCACTAAGATGGGGGTTCTCTCTGAATTTCCAGTATAGTGCCCTATTCAGCATACAACAAGTCTATTATACAGTAATCCAAAACAGACCTTTTGAAGCTGGGCAGCCATGGCAGGGAAGTATGTGGGGCAAGAATGAAGACATCAAGCCAGAAAGTATGTAGCTCAGTGTGATAGTTGTTGTCCTAGGAACAAGGAGGCAGACTAGATTTAAGCCTGAAGCCTTGCTCCCACTGAGGTAAAAGCTTAGCCATGGCATGTCCCTCTGTATATTTTCTCCAATGACTATATTAAATGCAAGAGGCAGTGTCTTGGCTGCCAAATAAGAACCACAGTACCTGACCCATAGCCTAGCAGTGTTTAGAAGTCAAAGAGATAGAGCTTCAAGTGCCTTCAAGGCAGCAGGAACTAGAACCTGGCTCTCCTGCTTCTCAAGTGAGTGTCTAACAGCTTCAGCTACTCAGACTAATACTTGGGAGGGCTGCCCACCTCGATCTCATCCTATCTGGGAGTTGTGCATAAGGTTGCACATCTGGTAATACTGACTACCTGCACTTAACTGCCAAAAATTACACTTAAATGATCAGAGGCAGATAGAATTCCACCCAAAATGTCCCCTTTCCCTACAGACCAAGAGGTTATGATTGGGCCCCATGAGATACGTTATGTCACAAAATAGTCATCCAGGAAAACAGTGAGAATCCCTTTTAAGAGTGAACTGAACATAGCAAGATGGAACATATTGAAGAGACATACTCACACTGGGGAGGTCAATAAATTTAGTAACATTTAAATCAGATGGAGTTTTGCTACTGGCTGTATTTGGAGCAGGTAATAGTGTGACCCACTGGCTATTTTTGACCATTAAAGTAGTACAAAAAGTCCATAGAGATCACTGTCCAAGCTATACCATTGATCAAGCAGCAGGAGATACTCAAAATGGAGTCTGAGTACAGTCAGTGCAGAACCATGTTTAAAGGAAATCCTGAGGCCACATGAACCGACTGTGGACTTTCTCATTCATAGCTAGTTTTTGGGTTTTTTTAAGCACAAGTGTATGGAAAAATGGGGTGTGGAAAAAGATCTTTATGTAAACTGAAATGTATTTTTTGGGTCACAGTTAATTATAGTTTGTTTTGTTATAACTACTACTCCATGAATATACATAAGCCATTAGAAGAAGAAAATTGCTAATGAAAGCAGCTATGAAAAATGTATATCATCCACAAAACCACACGTAATATACCATGGATATTTTCAAATATCCTAGTAAAAAGATGTCTCTCAGAGGATTTCAGCATTGCATTTAATAGCTTTTTATACATTATCAGCCCTTTAATTATGTAGAAATATGAGTGAGCTGAAATTGGGAACCCATTTGTATACCATCTAAAATTAAAAACCAGGCTTATTACAGGCTATGAGGTGGACATTTTTCTACACCTGAGCTATTTCGCTACCATCTGGATTTTTTGGTAATACACTTCAAACCTTTCATTAAAGGCCAATATTAACCTTCAATATAAAGCTTTCAGAACCCACCCTTCCTTATTCTGCAGTAATGAATAATGGTGCTATTGTCTTTAGCCTTTTCCTGTCACTGGCATTTCAGATGACAATTATGTGTCATCTGCAAATATATCCATTTCTTCTTTACTGAATTAAACAAATAAAGTGCTGCAGATAAGATAATGAATGTGCACTCTTGTAGAACAAGCACTGTAAGCTCTGCTGCAAGGAACACAGACTTTGAAAACATACATCACCAGAAAAATAGACTTCTGCTTTTAACAGGCATCTACTTACTGCCAGATTAAGGCACTTGCAAATAAACTTTAAAGATCTCCCTGCAGTGGTATTGAATGGTATCCACAGGGTTAAGTAGAAGCTCTTTCTTATGTATACATGCTGCACTACTACATTCGGCAATGGCAATGCAATCTCTTGACTGAACTGAGAATGTATTTTGATTGCAGCTCACAAAAGGGCACCCAGTATAGCTGCATTGACGCAATCCAAAGTGACGGTAAACCCACATGCTGGGTGAGCCCTTTAACCACTGATATATTCAACCAAAGGAAGAGAACCTCCTCTAGCTAAGTTTTGAAACCACAGAGGCAGCTGCTTCTGCTTTCTATGTGGAGCCCAATCCTGTTGGTATGTGATAAGCAGGTTTAAAGCATGCCAACAAGGTCAGGACTCTCAGGGGAACATCTGGTTTATTGATCCCAGAAGTTTGATAGGCACCAAACTGCTTTGCTATCTTAGGACAGATTTTGCCGGATATTCTGGGCATGTCTACATGAGATGCTTAATTGTGCAGTAGGGTAGTTTACTGCGCAGTGAGTGCATCTACATGTGTACAGTAAAAAACACTAATTGCGAGTAAATTTAATACCACAGTAATTCACCTGGGAGATACCAGTAGATGCAATCTGGGAGCTACAGATACCTTCTTTAGGTATGTAGGGAACAGGAGGAAAAGAAATGGGACCAACTGGGGCCATTGATCAACAACTCAGGACAGCTGGTTACCAACATGGAGGAGATAACTGAACTCCTGAATAGATTTCATAGACATTTGGGCTGGAAGGCACCCCGGAGGATCAATGAGTTCAGCCCCCTGCCCAGGGGCAGGAAGTCATCAGGGATCATAGTATCCCAGCAAGATAAATATCCAAAGGTGTCTTGAAGGCATTCAAAGTGGGTGCTTGAACCACCCCTGGCGGCAGTCTATTTCAAACCTTGGGGACTTGGACAGTAAACAAGTTCTTCCTTATGTCCAGCCTGAAATGGTCGCAGAGGAGTTGGCATCAGTGGAGGCAGGCTAGAGCAGAGAGTGCTGGAGGAGGTGATCTGCTAGCACCTCCCACACCCGGTGCCCTAGCCCCAGATAGTGGGTGTGCAGTTCTCTTGAGGTCCCGGCAGGGGGTGGCCACTGCTGTTGCTGCCACCACAGGAGGTGTTCCTACTGCCAGGTGTCCTCTGACTGCCATATCTTTTCTGCAAAGACCTCACAGAAGAGCTCCTCCTGGGCCTTTCAAATGTTATGCAGCATGCGGGCTGTGATGATGACCCAAGGGAGATTTCATGAAGCGTCCACTCTCTACCAGGCCTGAACATAAGGACATTGTGGATGGTATCCACCTAGTCACTTACATGCATGAAGGCCCCACATGGTCCACAATGACCTGGAGCACCATGGAGTGAAAGCACCTACATCTGTAATAGGAGTGGACTCTGTGGGGCTGGCAGGTGACAGGGAGGTGGGTCCTACCCAAGACCCCATTGCTCTGAGCAAATCCCAGGGCACAGCACTCCACCACCACAGCCAGGGGGTTGTGCTTGTGGAGCACGGTGTGCCCCAGCACGTCCTGAAGGGCACCACATACGTCCAGGATGTCCTCCCCAGTTATCACTTTGCCCGCATCAAATAGGTGGCTGATGTACTGCAGGCTGGCAGGTGTGGCCAGATTAAGCAGAGTGAGGGCCAACTGAGTGTCCACAGGGAGGGGTGGCTGCATGCTGGTGTTCTGCCACTTCAGGTGTGACTGGAGCTGCTTCAGGAGTTCCCAAAAAGTGGCCCAAGTCATGCAAAATGCCTTCAGCTACTGCTCATCATCCCAGGTGTGCTGGACAATGTGCAGCCACCACCCCTGGCTGGCCCAGAGGGCCCAGAGGCAAAGGTTCTGGAGGCCCAGGAAAATGACAGTGGCCCCAGCGGTGGCATCCTAGAGCCTGCCATCAGCTTCCCTGGCAGATGATCACTGCATGTGGGGGAGTCAGGAGGAGTGAGACAGCCATGGGCCAGTCAGCGGTCAGCACGGTGGACCAGCAGGAGTGCAGAGCACTGGTCATCGATGCCAGGGCAAGAAGAGGAGCAGCCATGGTGCCAGAAGGCAGACACAGCAAGGAGAGTACTGCCACGTGCTTTCTTTGTGCTGTGCATGCTGCTCCTGGCCACGGAAGTGGCTGTCCACAGAGCAGGAAGGGCTGCTTTTGAAGAGGGTTGCTGGCAGGTGCAGCCAGAGCCTAGAGCTCCCCCCAGTGATGGCAGGGGTCCATTGCAGGACCTTGGGAAGCAGGAACAGATTGGCAGCAAATCTGCTTTGCTGCACATGCAGACATGTGCCCAGGACTCTTTACTCACAAGTAATTTACTTGTGAGTAAACTGGTACCACATCAAATGCACATGTGTATGTTCCCTCTGTGAAGGAGAATCTGATGCAACTAGATAGCTTGCTAGCTAAAACTTGCATGGCTAGGAAGCCTCTGAACAGGGGGTTGAGGATTGTTATTTTGAACTGAGGCAGTGAATGATCACCTAACTCTGAATGTCAGGTTCCCACGTCCTGTTCGGCATCTGAGACTCAGTTCTTTAGGTTTATGTTGCATAAGCCTAGCAGTCATACAACTTTGCTATAAGAACATGCTTAACACAGTGGGGCCTTGGATTCATTTGCCACTGTCAACATAATAACAAAATAGTTGAATGTATTAACTTTGTTCTTGGATGTTTGATGGGACACACATATCCAGAAGAAATATCACTTATAATGGATGGCAGGAGACACCTATCTTGCAAACAGGGGAGGCTCAAGTGGAGATCATTTAAAGAGAGGGCACTTGTTATAGGTAGAATAGCACAATGAGCATCAAATGGTTTCAAGGAATATTGAATAGGACTGTAAAACAAAATTACTTTGCTGATGTCCTCATCTATCTTGATGTTGGATGTCTATGTCCCTTGATGCATTTGAGTCTCAGTTCTTTAGGCAGTGACTGCTTTGCTACATGAATGTGCAACAAGGCTCTGAACTCACTACTGTGTTCACTGCACAGGTGTGTTTGTGTCATCTAATCCCAGGAGTTCATACGTTTGTGGAAAACCATGTGAATGACTATTCCAGGAAAGCTCTCAATCTGCTTTAAATCTGCACACAACAAGTTTTGGTGCCAGAAATTCTGGAACAGCATTAGAAAAATGTCCATATATCACTGCCGTACTTTTTTACAAATAAGAAAATTCATTTTCTCTTCAGGCTCTGAGTGAGTTCAAAATCACTTTTCCTTTAGGGGTATTTAAGGTTACTCTGTTTCACAAATAGCCATTATCAAAAGCAGGGGATAGAATAGCTCTCTGTTAATAAGCAGGTGGACTTCAGATACAATAGCCTGCCTATTTAAAAAACAAAAAAAGAGAGACAGAAATTATGGGCTTCATGCAGGAACACTCATCAGACCTTAACTGAAAATTGCTATCTCTTTGTCTGAAGATGTCTGTTGGTGGAAAATGAAAGTTCATATTTAAATGGTCCATTATGTCAAAAACAACAAATGAGGAAGCCCGGAAAGCCATAATAAATTGACATGATTCTTTGGTAGAAAGGGAGAAAATTGGATAAGAATTGTAAATGATTTTCCTAAACTGATGCAGGAGACTAATGTAGAAAAGGTATTTTCAGCAGCAGGAAATCAAGTAAAACAGAAAGAAAGAAAAGCACTGCACTGATTTTAATTATGGTACAGCAAGAAAATGAGAATTTTCAAATTAAATTGAGGAGCAAAGATGGTACAGGGGAAATGGCAGATTTCTGTGTTCTGGATGTAAGGTATGAGAGAGAAAGAGAAAATTAAAAATCAACTGAGAGTAAAATGAATGCTTTCACATTTTGGAAAAAAAAAAAAATCTCTAAATATTTAAATGTTTCCACAGTTAGATTAAGTATTTTCTGAAAGTTAATTGCTGAAAGGCTATGCAATTATCAATTTAACACTATTCAAGTGCCTATTTCACTGGAATTTGCACTAGATTCAGCATCATTATCAAAAGTGGTAATAGTGGGACCAAGAATTTTAAAGGATTATGGGGACTGAATACCTAGCACAATTCTAGAAGGGTTTTGCATTTGCTGAGCTTATGTAGCAGACCTTGATGAGTTAGAACATGCCTTCATAGTCAAAAGACCACGCTAAGAAGCATCGCAATGTAGTACCACATTTGTCTTCCGCACACATTAAACTACAACATGAACATATAATGCCATACTGGAACAGACCATTATACCATTTAGCCCAATATCTTGTCTCTCACAATGGCAGAGTGGATGCTTAGCAGAAGTGTATACAAGCAAGGCATATCCAGAATGATCCAACCCTTCCCTCTTCTCCCCTCTACAGCTTCCAGCATTTAAAGGCCTAAATCCTAATATTGAAGTAGCACCCTTAACTAGTATATTTAATTCCCACTAATGTGTCTGTCCTCCATGAATTTGTCCACATGGATGGGATGTAGCTACCATAGTTCAGGCTGAACGTGCACAAATATGCTCAGTCTCCTGGGCACATTCCCTGTGCTGCAGTGAGACATCAACATTACATACACTTAAGTGAAAAGTGAAAAAAGGATTTGGGCTCTAGTGTTTTCTTAGCCAGAGTGGGGTGCCAAAGAACCACATTGTCGGCTCTGAATTTAAGGACCAGATGCCTTGTTCTGGAGGGTGGAGGGGGAGACCCACTCTCAGCCTGACTACGACCATCCCATTTGATAATAGGCAAATGTATTGATACACAGTGATAACAGTAAAGAAACAGTACCAACAATCAAGCAATCCTATGTATCTACCAATTCTAGGGCTGTCATCAGAGTCAAGAAATGTTTGGCCAGGATGCAGGATTCACTCTAAGGCTCTCTCTTAGGTGTCTGATGTCATCCCAGCCTGGAGGTGGGATGCCAAGGCCCACACCCCTCTCCAGTAAAGTGGATGAGATGGGCTGGTGGTATGCCCTCTATCCATGGTGGCCTCAGGGACCACTTCCTGGGTGTGGGGATGGGGACTTCTCACAGGGACCCTTTCAGGGAGGAGGAGGAGGAGGAGGATGGGACCTTTTGCTGTTCAAAGGTCCTTCTTTTATATTCTTCTTTCCTCCTGGTGACTCTCAATCCATGGATGTCACTGATTGGTCTCTCTCTGTGTTTGTCACACTGTCCATATCCTGGGTTATCAGCCAAAATCCTGTTTTCATAAACCTGCCACATGCCCACATCCTAATTTGGGACTTCACTGGTGTCCTTCTAATGTGGTCTGTTTCCCACAAACTGGGAATCTCTGCCTCCTCTCCCCCCCCCCCCCCCCCCCAACTCCCCTCCTCCCAGTCTTGGGCCTTGCGAGCTGGTGCCATCTTATCTCATGTTATGGAACAGTGAGGTACATGCCTCCACTTTCCCAGACTTTGTGTCTATCCATTGATCTTGCTGTGCTAAACAACCTGTCTTCTTTTGAAGGCTCAGAAAACTGTGTATGAGACCCAGGCTTTTAGAAATCAATTAACCACCTGCTGTCCATCCTGTACCATTCAAAACATATATATTTACCTATAAGCCAATTCCCAAAAAGCAAACCTTTAAATACTATTTTCAAGCCATCACACATATCCAGGCTAATGGACTCCCACTGTATGGCCAGCAGTCGTTGTGCATACTCACAGCAGCTTTTCTCTGAGATCTCGCCCTTCCAGTTATCCAGAGCTAGTTCCAGAAATAACCCACACAAGTGCTTCTCATTGGGCATATCTACATGTACATTTACACCGGCTTAAATTTACTGCACAATAAGCAGGAATAGACCAGCGTCTACATGTGTAGGCATTAAAGTGCATTAACGCTGTTTCTGGACTGACTTGGGACTAAAGTTAGTCCCAATTCAGTCCACACATGCAGTGTTATTGAACAATAAAGTGTCTACGCTTGTGTTACAGTGCAGTAACTTAATCAGACATAAAAATAATACCTGCATCAAATTTACCCTCAAATTGGCATGTCACCATATTTACTGTGTAGTGTGTGCATGTATGTATAGACGTGTACCTGTACTCCACAGTAATTTCAGTTACTGCACGGACAATGTGTAGATGTAGACGTGCCCATTCGACCTGACATGACTAATTCTGAGGTCTTCTGTTTTTGTCTCTGCATCAGGTTCAAGTGTTGGCTTCAATATTTTAATATTTCTTGCGGTCCTAATTTTCTTTCACTTTGCAATACATGCTCCATCAACTTTAATTACAGTCTTAATAGGTGTGTATAGATGCAGAGTTTGTAGTATATTTTTTTTTTACATTTATAGTATTTGACTCGTCACTGAGGTTGTGTTGCTCTTTTCCTTCCTTTTTTCTTAAATTATATATATTTTTGTGGCACTTTGTGGGGTAGGGTTGTGTATGCTACATAAATTTCAGTAAAAGCTATATGTTTTCTTTGGGCAAATATCCGGTGTGATGACTTGGTACCAAAGGGCATCCGTACACTCTTCTTACTTTTCCTTGTGCAATGGGATCGTTTGCATTGCATTTACTTACTTACATTTACTTACTTACTTTTGCCTTCTTTTCATAGATTCATAGATGTTAGGGTCGGAAGGGACCTCAATAGATCATCGAGTCCGACCCCCTGCATAAGCAGGAAAGAGTGCTGGGTCTAGATGACCGCAGCTACATACTCATCTAACCTCCTCTTGAAGACCCCCAGGGTAGGGGAGAGCACCACCTTCCTTGGGAGCCTGTTCCAGACTTTGGCCACTCTAACTGTGAAAAAGTTCTTCCTAATGTCCAATCTAAATCTGCTCTCTGCTAGCTTGTGGCCATTGTTTCTTGTAACCCCCGGGGGCGCCTTGGTGAATAAATACTCACCAATTCCCTTCTGTGCCCCCGTGATGAACTTATAGGCAGCCACAAGGTCGCCTCTCAACCTCCTCTTGTGGAGGCTGAAAAGGTCCAGTTTCTCTAGTCTCTCCTCATAGGGCTTGGTCTGCAGGCCCTTGACCATACGAGTTGCCCTTCTCTGGACCCTCTCCAGGTTATCCGCATCCTTCTTGAAGTGTGGCGCCCAGAATTGCACGCAGTACTCCAACTGCGGTCTGACCAGTGCCCGATAGAGGGGAAGTATCACCTCCCTGGACCTATTCGTCATGCATCTGCTGATGCACGGTAAAGTGCCATTGGCTTTTTTGATGGCTTTGTCACACTGCCGGCTCATGTTCATCGTGGAGTCCACTAGGACTCCAAGATCCCTTTCCACCTCTGTGCCACCCAGCAGGTCATTCCCCAGGCTGTAGGTGTGCTGGACATTTTTCCTCCCTAGGTGCAGCACCTTGCACTTTTCCTTGTTGAACTGCATCCTGTTGTTTTCTGCCCACTTGTCCAACCTATCCAGGTCTGCCTGCAGCTGTTCCCTGCCCTCCGGCATGTCCACTTCTCCCCATAGCTTTGTGTCATCTGCAAACTTGGACAGAGTACATTTCACTCCTTCGTCCAAGTCACTGATGAAGATATTAAAGAGTATCGGTCCAAGGACCGAGCCCTGCGGGACCCCACTGCCCACACCGTATTTTGGGAAGGCACAGGACTTAGCTGTGGCTCACTTTAAAAACAAAGAAGATTATAACTTTAGAACCTAGATATGCTATTCCTACAGTATATTATTCAGGAAGTCATCCAAGTTATGAAGTCAGCCAAGGTAGTTCTCTCTATTGAGACCTAAAGCCAACTGCCTCTTCTATGCTACTAATTCCAGTCCCTATTCAGGGAAGGACTTAAATTCATGCTTAAGTCCCTTTCCTTTCATCTACTTATAGAGCATCATGTAATGCATAAAGATCCTAACACCATACTGAGATGCCCTTGTGATACCTTCTCAAATGGCAAGCATCTGCAGAAATGCAGCGATACATGCTACATAACGCACAATGGCCCAAATTGTACAGGTTGACAAATCTCTAAATCAAATCTCTAAATCAAGTCTCCATTTTTCTTTCTGAGATGGCATCTTTTAGCAATGGGCTTCTATAAGAAGAGACAGAAAGCTGTGGCCATGGGCAGACAAGTAAGTCCTTGTGCATTGTCAACTGCTACTGAAATAATACAGACTGTATATAAAAACTTGAACAAAATAACTGAGTTAGGGGTAAATCAAAACAGAAGCCTATTTTATCCCGTGCACAGCCAGCAAAAGCACTGTCATAGTTGGATGGGTGTTTGCAATATGCATCACTGGGTGCGGTTTTAATTTCCCCAAGAGGTAGTTGACTGTGCATGCAGGCACAGACATACACAAGCACACACATTCAGCACCCATCAAATACTTTCCACCCATGGTGTCATTTATCATAACAGTTATTAGTGCTGCAATTTCCATTTTAACAGTAATCATAGCACATTTGCTACTTGATTTATTTGAACAGCATTGTCATATGCTGCATAAACAATACTGTTCTGGGGCATGGCCAAAACTTTTAAATCACATTTCAATATTTAAATGCCTTCACATTTCACAAGAAAAATTCAAATGCCAGTTGGGGACTAAAATAACCACAATGCTTAAAGGCAGAACAAGCATTTTCTTAGCTATAGCTCATCTAATCTGAAACATCCTTTCTCTCAAAGATCTTTTCTTCCCAGCAGAAAACTCTAGATATTATTAACAATGGTCATCAATTGAAATAATATTTTGTTTGGATTTGAAATGTCTAAAAGTGTGTACAGATTGGCTTTCTTAGTTGATCAAAATGTAATTAAGAAGTCTTGAAACCTAATGTGTGCAGTAAATGTCAGTCAAAGGGATAAGCTAAACCAGTGGTACCCAAACTCTCAGTATTTTAACATCACTGGACGAAAGCCTCTTTCACTTTGATACACCAAAAAGACACTTAGGCATGTAAGTAACTTTTGGCATTTACATGGTATTTAGATATTATTTGTACTTGTGCTTGCACTCTACACACATGACTGCATAGGCGGTAGAGCAGAATAGAGATAGATAACTCTCTGTAAACTTCCAAAACTTTGGTCAGGGAAAAAGCATGAGTTAGTGGCTGTTTGACACTAAGAAGAGGCCCCCTGCCATCCTTGAGCTGCACAGTCCAGATAGTAGGAGACCCAACTTCTAGCACCATGTTCACCCAGAGGTACTATGAACCAGCACCTCCCACTTCCTCACAAACTGCTGGAAGCATGGACCTAGCATTATCCAGACCACCCTCCAGCCTTCATCTTGAAGCTGGCCTACTGAGCAGCCAGAAGGAGAAAATATGTGGGACCAAAGAGAGAGAGGTCCAAGAGAGTGTAACTCAGTGAAGGAAACAATGTCCTGGAAGGGAAGGTAGCTTGAGTCCTGGCCCGAAACCCTAGGGGCTTTTCTGCACCTTGCATTTAATATTTGTAAGGTAAAGTAGGACCAGGTACCTGGGCAATCCAATTCTCTACAGTGTAGTATTTTATCTTTAGCCTTTCTTTTTCTTTTTCTACTTCAGCATCTTCTATTTATCACAAGAAATTCTTGGAAACCATGACCTTTTGACAAATTGTCATTGGTATCGCCATTTTAGGTTAATAGTATACTTTTGTTTACATATGTCTAAGAACAACTATTAATTGAGCTACTGAGACATACTACCAAAGTTAGAATTGCTTTAGGAAGTATTGTGGGTGGCAATGATATAGTAGGTTCTAATTATGAGCTCATTGCTGCTTCTGACAGAGGGCAAGGATATCTACTTCTATGTTCTCTGTTTTTTCAGTATTTAAGGCCTGATTTTCTTGCTTCTGCTTGGCAAAGATCTCAGGTTGTAAGATTTTGGAGCTTTGGTAGACTGAGTACATGTCCCTTGCAGCCTCCTCTTTTCCTGGACACCCCTTTTCACTGTTCCCCTCAGATGGTTCCTTTTTTCAATACCTCTATTCTGCTCTCAAGAGACAAGGGACCACATCTTACATTTTCCTCTCTACTATTATGGTGGTCATAAGGATTGAGAAGACCTGGAAGTGAAGACCAAACTAGGGAAGAGTGCATTACTGCTCTCTGTAGAAGCCCTGCCTTTGATCTCTTAACACAGTCAGAGAAGAGGAGATCACATAATTTCACTTTGTATGTGCAGTTGCGTCCACCTCCCTTGTTTTTGATCTTCATAGGTTTCCTAGATCAGTGGTGGCCACGAGTTAAGCTTTGACCTTCCTCCAGTGCTGCACTAATCCCTGCCCTTCATAGGCACACCTGATAGACTTTGCACACTAGGATACCCAAATTGAAGAAGAGGGGACTTGAGCCTCCAACTGCATGGAGTGGAGCAAGAGCAGGATTCTGCTGTGAAAGAGATTTTCCCACCAAGAGCCAGGTTAATCCTTCCTTGGCCACCAAATTGCTGCTACTTTATGTGATAAGCAAGGACCCAAAGTGGTGTCTGCAGGGCCAGGGCCAGGGCCAGGCTACCCTGGTTCTTGACAATGACACCTGTCACCTCCTCTTTCAGTAGTGCTTTGTCCCACAACTCTGCTCCATGCAGCTGGAGGCATGAGGCCCCTTGCCTCTTTTCTGGTGCTTCCCTTTACTGAGTTCCCCGGGCTCATGTGCCACAAGTTGGTCACCCTTGTCCTAGGTCATGAATGTGCCCCACCCACTGTGCACATAAAAATGCCAAACCCATAAATGTGTCTGTGAGGCTACTCTAAGGTCCTCCTCAACAAGCTCAAGCATAACAGAGACTGAGGGCTCAAAAGCAGCTGCCAGGGCATCTTCACTGGTAGGAAACCAGGCTTGGAGTTTGCATGTAGGTAGGTAGAAAATGCTGGCTAACATCCTGGCTGGGATAGGTCAGTATTGTGGTGTAGATCAGCGGGTCTGAACCTTTTTCAGTTGATGTACCCCTTGGTCTCAGAGTGAGACTTCACGTACCTGCTTTCAACAGGAAATTAATTTTTATGTCAAACTACGTGTAATTCCACACACACGCGCATTTTATGGAAGTTTCAAATTGTCAAGACTTTTTTCTTTAGGCCCTTCAACCTGTGTTAGACAATGTATGAAATATATCTCACATACCCCAGATGAGGCTTCACGTACCCCCGGTTCAGAACCGCTGGTGTAGATGAACCCCAACTGGCTGCATCTTTGGACAAGCTATGTTGAAACAAATTTCACACACAGTTATGTAAATCAGGCTCATCTCAGACGATAGCATAGGAGTGAGAGGCAGTTGGGTCTGTGTCTTCAGTTTCCCCTATGCCAAATGGAAGAAATAATGGTTTGACTCTTGCAAAGCAACTCAAATGACTCAAGTATCAGGTAATATTAATGATTAACATTAATGATCTAAATCCCAACATAATGACTCGATCCTCCTCCCTCTCAATAACTAAGGGCTTGTACTACATACCTAAATAGTTCCAATAGAGAGGTATCTGAGGGCTTCCCGTGATGCAGACAGATGAAGTACTAAGGGCAAGAGTAATGGAATGTCTTAAAAAACATAGAATTGAACTTGAGAGCAGCAGAAAAGCCAATATAAAACCTGCAATCACTAATCTGCTGTGAGTGGTATTAGTACCATTCTTGTCACTTTGTTGAGTGTCTTACATAACCAGTCTAGTTGAACAAAATATGCTGTTTCATTCTTGCATGCGGTAGTTATCATAACCCAGCATTTCCTTTATTTTTTGTGCACTAAAGATATTAGTATCATATTTCAGTTACCATCTATAAGTTTTGGATTTAGCACGCACGTGGTTTCCAGTCACTTTTGAGATGTTATTCCTCTAGATACAATGTACTTCTGTCAATACTGGCTGTGACGAACCAGGAGCAAAGGGGCAGAGAATGCAGGCCAATGCATCCACTCTAGTACTCTTCTTGTTTTTACATTTTGTTATGCTCCTTAACCAATTTTTAGGCCAGAATAGAAGACAAGCCTATCTAATTTGTTTTCCCCAATATTCAGGGCTGTTCAGAAAAGAAACATCGAAACAACAGTGCTGATCAACTTGAAAAGTTGATATTAAATGGCCTGAGAATATATAAAATATACAAATATAAAAATGTCTTGGGAAGGAAGTTGTGAATCTGCCTCAAATACAAAACTTTTCATGGTGAGGTTTATTAGCACCATCTGCCCAAATTCTGAATGCCATAGACAGGGCCCGAGTGTGATCTGGAGAACAACTGCATGTGTTAATAAAGTTACATCCCTCCCTCCCTCCCTCCTACACACACTTTGACTCCTATATACATACCCTGGACCTTGGGTCTGGGCACACATGCAAAAATGCATATTAGATACCTTCTATTTCCTTATTCTGTGAGTGTCAAGCCAGTAGCAAATTGTCACACTGGAACAAAGTGGTTCTTTGGGGTATAATTTCTTTTCCAGGTAAAATTCTGGAGCAGGGTTGCTTTACACTGCCCCTTTCCCTGGGAAGATTGTTAAACCACAATATATGAACCAATTCTGGCCTGTAGAACCTAATCTCTCCTCTCTATTAAATCCAGAGTACACTTTGGTGATCCTCTTTTCTAAAGCCCTAAATTCATAGTTTCCATGATGCGTTTGTTTTATTAATTGTCATTACAGTTGATGCTTCCATTTTTTCTTTCTGCATTAAAGGGGAAAGCAAATTGTACAGAGTGCTTGGTATTACAAGCCGGGAACATAGATGCCATTTTCTACTCATAGTAGTTATTCCACTTCTGAATATGAATGTCTAATCCTTGTAAAGACTTTCCCTTTGGAAATGTTAATCTCTGTGTTAAAAGTAATATTTTTTTCCCCTTCTCCTTAATTAGAATGAGATTTTCTGTTATAGTTGATCACTAGTCTACATTGTCTGATACCTCTTCAGCCTTCTATGTTGATGTCTTGCAGACTGTATGTAGTTAAGGGGGAAAAAGGGTGAGCTGAAGATCTGTCCCTTTAAAAGTTTATGGCAACATATTTTTGTTTCCTTGCATTTTGGCTTCAAAACGCTGCACTCCACGAACGCTTTTACGTTTGGGGACAAGTCTGGAGCTAGAAAATATTGATCTTTGTATCAGCAGGATGTTCTTGGCAACACAAGACAACATAAACACATTAAAATGTATGTGCTGAAGTTCCAGTTTCCAAAGGAGTCATGGTCCATATACAAATGCCCCTTGGTGAACCAGAACACTCTGCCATTTACTAATTTCACGCCTAGTGTTTCAGCTAAATAAGATCACTTTGCTGAGTTGTGGAGGCTGCCTTTCCTAAAACAAATATAAAATATGCTTATGACATGGAGTGCTTTAAACATGGTGCACTGGGTTGCAAAGAATACTGCACATATCCCACAAAGTAAGGGGAGCAAATCGTTTGGTAGCGTTCTCAAGAACTGAATTCAATATGCAATTAAAATGAGCATCTGCGTTGCAGTAGCACCTACAGACCTTAGGAAGGAATGTGGAGCCCATTGCACCGGTACTTCATACACCTAGTAAAAGGCCAGTTCCCATCCCAAAGAGTTTAGAGCTTAAAACCACATGGCAAGATATAACACAGGGAGATAAGGGTAAATAACTGGAGGGAGGAATGTAGATGGTACAACCAACAGTGTTTGGAATTGAACATCCTCAGGCCACTGTAGGTCACAAGACAACCTTAACTAGAGTAATGAATAAGGGCACTGCGACTTACAACAATAAAACTGCTGCACATGGACAAAGACAATAGTTTGTGAATGCCCAGGGACTTAAGTGTAAATACAAAAATAGATGAAAAGTCTTATAAGGGATATAAAATTTCATGAGTCAGCATTTAAGCCACTATCTAATGATTAAAATTATGATAAGACTATTTTTTATGTGACGGCTAGCTGGTAGTGACTGGAGGGGGGGGTATATCTTGGAGTACCGCCCAGGTTACATTTATAAAGCGTCAGAGGTGTAACGCGTGGATAATGCAGCCAGGGCAGTCCTCTCTCACCTTTCCCCCATGAAGCAGCATAGGGGAACGGCAGCAAGGAGTGGTGCAAGTCATGTATGTCATGGAGTGCAAGGTGTTCTGGGAAAACTTGTTCTCCAGAGGGGCAGTGGAGTTTGCTGCTGCTGAAAGGAGTTGCAACCCCATTTTAATGCTGCCAAAGCCTCCGTTGAGTGTGTGTGTGTGTGTGGGGGGGGGGGGGGGGGGCATTTCAGTGGCAAAAACCACGGCTAATTCTTTCCCCAGCAGCAGGAAATGTCACTGCTGCTCTATAAAACTACAGGTCTCAGGACACCTAGCACCCTATGACATATATTGCCCATGCTGCTGCAATGTGCAGCAAGGAGTCTACTCAGAGCACGTAAAGTAACTCCCCACTTCTTCTGGTGCCCCTGCCCTTAAGTGGTGCCTGGGGCATGTGTCCCATGTGCCCACCCTATGTTACACTACTGACAAGCAAATTATCCTGTATGCCTACTGCAGGGATTCATGAATCATCTCATGAAATATCTAGTCTTGACCACTATCAGAGGCAGAACACTTGATTAGCTAGACCTTGAGTTGCTTCCTGTCTGAGATATCATCTATAATATATATTATATATGCATAATATATTGTACATGAATGCACACACACAGACAAACAATTTTTAAAGTGTTATATAATGGTAGATAAGGGTGGTACAACCTGGGCTTCATCTGTAGTGCAATGGTCTCTATGCTTGCAAGCTGTTTTTTTGGTGTGTTTGTTTTTTATGTTTTTTCCTGGAACAGAGTATTTCCATCTGTAAACCAGAATAATTTCCAGCTCATTCACTCCATGTAATTTACATTAAATTGGAGAATGTCAGGTGGAAATTCATGGAGTACACTATTTTGGAAGGTTCAATGTACCAAAAGCCAAGATAAAAAAAGCCACTGCTCCCAGCTAATTATGGGTTAGTTACTACAAATTATGAGGATTATAACTGTATTAGAAAGTACTAGATGGTTTCTGTTTTCACAGAGATTGGTCAAGAATTATTTGTTCTATGGTATAATCACTCATATTTACTTGAAAGCAAAATTAATTGTAACCTCTGATATTCATTTAATAGCCTCCATTATTTATGAAAATGCCATGGCAGGCGAAGCTGCATTTCAGCATTTTTATCCCTCGAGGCTACAAAAATGTAGCATTTAATACTCTCCTTGTTACAAAATCAGATTTCAGATGTTTCAGATTTCTCTGCTGCATGGAGGCTGCAACCCTGAATCCTAATGTTGCTTATAGTTAGCTAAGAATGATACCAGAAATTGTATTAATACAATTCAGGTAACATTTGAATTTCCACCTCAGTTTAACATAGAAAATCATGCTACAGGATGGACTTGAATTATAATGCAGGGCCACATCTTGGGGTCCTCATGCAGTTTTATTCAGGCAAAACACTGGGAATTTGGCATGGTAAAAACATATGGTTTAATTCTGGTTCGTAGTTAAAAATCCACAAGTGAGCATCACACTGGAACTCAGGACCCTTTTCTCTTCCAAACTGAATTATAAATGTGTGCAAGTCATTAAACATCTGTGCGCCTTGATTTACCTTTCCGTAACCTGAAGATAATGATGCTGTCCCACCTTCGAACTGAGGTCTAATTAGATATAGATATAGCCATACATATATAGATTGCTACTTGGCTGTCCTCAAACTTCCGTAAAACTTAGGAGGAATTATGCCTTACGCTTTTAAATCTGGACGTATGTTTAACCAGGTACAGGACAAAAAGGCATATTGTGCACTAAAGAAATTAATAGAAAAGATAGAGAAATTTAGTTGAACACATGACACCACCCCATCATTGAGACAGAGAAGAGACACAAAAATTGGAACTTGATTAGGATGCTTAACTTTGAGTCAAAGTCTAATCAGGGATGATTTTGGCCAAAAAATTAGGCGCACGTTTATTTTTACCTTCTGAATTGAAAGAAGTCTTATACTGGGTGCTCCAGTAACAGAAGAGGAATGTAGTGCCATTTCACATACAGCAGAATGTGGTATTGATCTTAATATGAGATGTAATAATTATGGAGGCTTAGCCTGCATCCCTAGACATTTCAGTACACTATGCAAAAGCAGAAGTTCATTGTATTATAGAGCTGCAATACAAGGAATTAGACAAAGAACCAACCCTCAGGAAACTGGGATGCTATTCCCAAGCAACTGGGATGCTAGTCACTACCTGCACAACTCCGGTCAAAGCTCTTACATTTTCTGTGCTTTGATTTAGATGTGGAGATCAGAGGGTTCATCCACCAATATAAAGTTGTATAGAAATATCAAGTATTATTATACTATCTCTGTCATTAACTACCCTTCACTATTAAAAAATGCCATTTCAGTTTGCAGTGTGGAACTGTTTATGAATGTTAAGATATCAGTGTTTACACATTTATGGGATTATAAACAGCAATAAGGCTGACAACTAATGGGGAAAAAAACACATAACAAAATGTAAGCATTTTTTGATAAAAATCTTTTATTTCCTAATGCAATTCCATCAAAGTATTTTTCTGAGGCAAAGAAAGGGAATAAAAGGGTGCGGGGATAACATTGCTGAAAATAAAGCCAGGCAAGAACTTAATCAAATGGATCGTGAAAATGACGAAAGGAACAGCATCCCCAAGGGTTATTGAAAGATCTGAAGAATTTACTCATTAGAAAGCAAAATGTTTCATGGAAGTACTATACAATGAATGTAGATCAGACATTTAGGAAGAATAAGCAAAAAAAGACAGCAAAGTTTTCACAATGTCATCTGCACACAACCATTATTTTAATGACTCCCCCAACAGAGAGTAAAAATATGATCTAGAAAACTGATTGCTTATCACTAAATTGCCTTTGGTAGAAGTGTAAAATAAACAAGTAGGAAAATACAGTTTTGCATTACCGACAGAACTAGAATTTGACCTGAAAGACAAAGAAATGATACCAGAGGAAGAAGCATAAGAGGCGCTTGTACACATAACAGGGGTTTAATTCTTAGTCCCCAGGGCCACCCAGGAAGGTTGCTAGGAGGGCGGGTGCTCCCCCATTTCAGAGGCAGCACTCGGCTTGATCCAACTCTTTCCCAACCCCAAGCTGGGGCAGCACCCAGCCCACTAGCATCCCACCTGGGTGGCCCTGGGGGGCACCGGTGCCACAGAGGGAAGGACTGGGGATCTCTGCAGCTCAGGGGCCACTCAGCCTGTCAGCAGCTCACCCCTTGGCCATGGGAGAGGTAGATAGGTTCCACCAAAAAAATAAGAAAGACAAAGGATTGGGCCCTTTGCCGTTTCTGGCTTCAGCAAGTGCCTGCCTATCCCTGCCACAGCTGCGGGGTAAGCTGACTAATAGACTAATAGCTGCAATCCTGATGTCATTTAGTTTGCAATGATGCAAACTTATTTTAAACGCCCCAAACTCTTACACATGTACAGTGTGATGCCATTAAGCCACACAAAGTGACATTTTCATCATGTGTATATTTTAACAGTGTCACATGTACAAGTGCCCTTAGATTGGGTGTTAGGTAAAAACTTTTCTGCCAGACTTGCAAGAAACCTCATGACTAGACACAGATTTATTCATTTATTTATTTTTTAATGAAAAGGGTTTTTTCATCTGAAAATACCAATTCAATAAAAACAACAACAAAAAAATCATGGAAACATGACGTTTCCACCAAACACTTCAAATCTCCATGGAATTGGGGTTTCTTGGATCCATAAATTAATGTCTAGTCAAAAAAAAAAAGAGAGAGAGAGAGACCTAACTACAAGAATAATCCGGTGGTATGGGCACTTATTTCAGGTGTAGTAGATAAGAAACGATGTTCCTGTTGCAATTAATAGGATACTTTAAAGCGATCCTGCATTGTACTAAGGCAATCAGAGTACTCACATGAGATGTGGAAGACCACATTTCAGCTCCTCACTCCCTGCATTTATGTCATTCCCCACCCCTCCCAATGGATTTGTTCAAAATAGTGCATTTTGTCCTAAGGCATGAATATAAAACACAGGAATGCATTCTCTGATATGCCTAAAATAATGATGGTTCATGCCAGGGAAGGATCACTCTATCACTCTATACACGCCCCATTAGTATACTCTCCCTCTTAAGCATCTGCTTCTTGCCACTGTCAGAGATGAGATACTGGGCTAGATGGATCATTGTTCTTACTCAGTGTGGTACCTATTATGTTCTTCGGTACTAAAAAATATACATTATACATCCTCTCCCTCCCCCCACAAAACCTGTAATTTCTACTAATAAGCATTGTATATATTCTATTCATCATGCCGTAACTTCTCGGATGCTCCTCTGATATGCTGCAGGGCACAGGGTCACACTTGTGTGACAAAAATTCACCAAAGCAGAGGGAAGTACTATTTCATTCGCCCCCAACCCTCCCAGTGTAAGGAGGCCCCTGCCATAGAAAAGACTCCATGTCGGGGGGAGCAGGGTTTCTGGCACTCTCTCACACTTAGCACCTGGGGCAGGTGCCACGCTTGCTCCACCCTAGTTACACTGCTGTCTAAAATCATATAACTGAAAAGTAACATACGTTTTCTAAGGGCCTCAGATGGGTACAAGACTTCTCAATGTGAAATAGCTGAATGTCAATAACCCAGATTTACCCAGGTAGAATAGCTGTCCTAACTGATAAGAAGACCATTTATAAACTATATTTTATGGATTAGCAAGTATGCTGCTTTACTTTGTTATGTCTAGGGAGAACCATGTCCCAGTTCTTTCCGTGGCACATGTACTAACCTCAACATGATTCATTGCTTTTTCTACAGGAAACATTGAGTTGAGGTCAAGGGGCCTTTGCAGATTTGCAAACCACAGGAGTGTATTTGAAAGTTAACAAATGTTTCTTAAAAGCCTGGCCTATGTTAGCTATCAAAAGTACAGCAATTTTAAGAGAACAGATCTCCTCTTTTTCTTTCTTTTCAGTGTAATACAATCGTTGCATAAGACCTGTTAAGTGACACTTTTCCTTCTTAATTAAGGGTGAAATCCAGCATTCTCAGGAGACATTATAGAAGCATGTACAGGCAACAACATTTCCATTTTTTTCTGGGAAATACATTAAGGTTCAATTCATAATGTTATTATTAAAATTGTACATCCAAAAAAAAGGCAATTTCATCCAATCTATATGGCTAGGGACAGAAGTTACATATAAACCAGTTTAAGTGATCAACAACTGGTTTAAACCTGTAACAGAACAGAAGCTCAGTGCACATAAATCAGTTTCAAAATGGCCTAAACCAAATTAAGATAAACCTGGGTGGATGTAGTATCAGATTTAGGTCAAAACAGTTTATGGAACTTCTGTCCCAGATCCCTTTCCAATTCAAGTTAATTCACAGTCCCCCAGCATCCCAGAATGCATTGCAGACCTGAGCTGTCTGCCAGCAGAGCAGTGTCTGCCCTGCCCCTCTGCTCCCTAGCTGAAGCAATGTCACTGCTCCAACTGCCAGAGAAGAGAGTGGGGGGGGGGGGGAAGGACCCTAGCACTGGACCCAGCCTGGATCTGCCTGGTTGGGGCAGCAGTGGAAGCCTTCACAGACTTCCCCCCTGCTCCCCACTTGAGTGGAGAAGGAGGCCATCACCAGGCCCCAGCCAGCCTGGCCAGCTGAGTATGATGGCGGGGGGCGGGATTGAAATCATCACCCTGACCTGCACTGAACCCAGTTGGGGTCTTCCTGGCAGGAAGAGAAGAGCAGGAAGCTCTCAGAGGCTTTTCTATTGTTCCTACTTGAGTGGGGAGGGGAGAAAAGCCTCTGAGGGCTTACCATCCTCACCACCTGGCAGACCTTCACTGACCCCACCACTCAAGCAGAAAGGGGGGTGCAGCCAGGCTCTGGCCTAGGCAGGCCAGTGTGGGGTTTTAAACCATCCCCCCATCATACTCAGCTGGCCTGCCCAGGCCACAGCCTGGCTACACCCCCCTGTCTGCTTGAGTGGGGGGGGGGGGGACGGACCTCCAAGTGCTTCCCGTACTTCCCCACCTGGCATCAGGCAGACCTTGGATGGGGTCAGTGCAGGCCAGTGTGGGCATTTAAACCATCCCCCCATCATACTCAGCTGGCCTGGCTGCTTATATGAGGAGGGGGAAAAGCCTCTGAGGTCTTCCCTCCCTCCTCCATCCCCCACGAGGCAGACACATGTACCCACCAGGGAGACCCCAGTCCACCTCCTCACCTGAGCGAGAAGTGGGGGGATGTGGCTAGGGGGATCTCTCCCAGCCTCAGGCAGAAATGGGGAGTAAAGTCCCTGCTCCGGGCTTTCCCCCTCCGTCCCACATGCATGGGGCATCACAAGGTTCAAGGTCTGATGTGTGGGTGGGTGGTTTCTCTCCCACCCTAAAGTCTAATATTAATTTGGTAACAAGGCAGGAAAGCCATGTACCAGGGCCAAGTCTGGGGGTGACCCTGCCATGGGTGGAGAATGCCCTCTAAGGCTAAGGGACTCAACCAGCCCCAGGCTAGAAGGACTGTTCCCCCCTGGTGGGGGCAAGGGTTTGGGAGGCATGTTCTAGGCACCCAGTCAAGGATAAGCCCTGCTTGGCTGCATTTGTGTGTTTTTGGAAGTGGCCAACAAACTGGAAGGCATGCTCTATTGCACCCCAGCTACTGTTATGGGCCACTGCAGGGGTCTGGCTAGCTTTTGTTTCAGAAATGAATGTCTGTTCACTTGCTTATCAGTTTAGTCTGCACAGTTTAGCCTGACCTTCAAAGATTGAATCGTTTCAACCTGGGGCTTTTTAACTGTATGTACTTAGCCTATAAGAGGATAGGAATTGCCAAGGACCATGTGATCCGTAGTGCACCCAGTCCTAGCATCCTGCCTCAGAGTGTGGCCATTAGTACTACACTTATTACTACACTGAAAGGGAAGTAACAGAAATAATTTGTAGATTTTTTTCCTTATGAGGAAAAAAAAAACAACTATTTAACATTTTTCAGGTGAAATGAAATGTGTTTTCAATTTGTGATAAATTATTTTATTGTAATGTGTGATCCTCCTGATGCACACAGTGTAATCCACTAAAGACAACTCTGATACTAGCTGAAAAGGTACTTGCATTATATTCTACACTACAGCCCATCTGCAAAATCTAATCTCCTTCAGAAATAAGTTGATTTTGCTCATATTGTGTTAAATTTATATGGCAAGTCTGGCAACTTGTTCTGAAAATATATTTAGACCAAGGTACACTTCAGACTGTTTACAGTGTTACATGGGCAGAAACCAAGGAACCAGAATGATGCTCCTGCCTTTTACACCAAGTCTATGAATGACCTTATGCAAATCAATTATCAACATTTTTCCTGGAAGACTGTTACATGCGTTGAAAATTATTTTGCCCATCTGTACAAGATCCAAATGAATATACGTATGATCAGATTCAACACTGCCTTCAGTAGATGAGAAGCCAGTGACTGAAGGAGGATGGGTACTAGGCTTCATACTAATTAAGTTAAAATAGATTGTACCCTGCATGTACTAGAGGACAAACTATGGGATTTCCTTCTTTCCTGGTCTGTTCTCTTCTTTATACTATGATGAACCTTTAAGGACCTGATTTTAACAGCTTCTGATCATCTTTCACACTCCTGAGTGTAAAGCTTTAGCTTTAGACCATTTAGGAAATGTTAAGCACCTCACTTGATTTTGCAGTTAGAGGTCGTATGGCATAAAAATTCCCAGCAGCAAGGACCCTCCCTAGCCATCAATAGAAACCTGCTTATCTCCCCTGTCCATCCTTAAATACTTACTGACTTTATCTAGAGGAAATAGATCTTTTTGATAAGGACTTAGGCCTATCATAGAACAGTCTGTCAGAGTTAATATGTAAGTACCTAAGACAAATTGCTGGTGTTAAGGGTGACTATTACATGGCACTCACAGAGGAATTGTATTTCTCAACGTATCCACCCTGGTTAAATCTTGCCTGGAGTATTTCTGAGTTTGTGTCACAGTTTCATGCTGACATTAGATATTGCATTTACCTAAATATCTATTCCAGACATCTCATGATGCTACTGAATATTTAGAATACACTAAATACTGGGGGAGAGGGTTCAACGCAATCACAAGTATTGCTGTGATTAAAGACACCAAAAAAGAGAGGCAAAAAAGGAGTCCCGAAGGAGCAAATAATAGAAACCCATACAAACAACAATAAAATAATGGCATTTTTTCAAGTAACTCTCAGTGAGAAATCTGTGGGTGAGCTATACCATATTGTGCATCACACTTATGACTGAAGCAGGGAGCAGTAGACCTGGATGCAAATGATGCTACAG
The DNA here is from genome assembly GCF_030867095.1 of Alligator mississippiensis. NCBI lineage: Eukaryota > Metazoa > Chordata > Crocodylia > Alligatoridae > Alligator > Alligator mississippiensis. The sequence continues at coordinate 11,446,884 of NC_081825.1, read as the reverse complement.
TCTGAGCTAAAGGGACCTTGCAGCTCAGGGCTGTAAGAGACTCACATCTTCACTGTAACATACTGACCAGTGGGATATTCTTGTATGAAGTAGTAGTTTTTATTCCTAATGCACAATGGTAATGTGTTACCCCATAACAAGAGGTCAGCTAAATATAGACTGACCCTAGACTTACCAGTTGGCTCATAATCTTTTGGCTATCTTGGTAGCATGGAATCAGCTTCTTTAAATGGTCAAGAAACAGATATACTTATTATTAGTCATATGTTAACTATATACCCAATCTGGGTTAAATTACCCACAAGTAATCAGTAATTTGGAAACCTATAATATCTGGCTTGATTGCTGGTTACCATCTTATACCGCATTACACCAAACACTCATAACGACAATTACATTTGCATAAATATTGAGGGTGACTGTGGCAATCCTGATCAAATTATGGACCATATAAGACTACTCTGCCATCTATACAAATTCGATGGTGACATTGCAGAGATACATTCCCTTTCCTCAAGAGCATTAGACAGGTTAGCTAACCTTAAACTGGGTTTATAATTGTTGCTCCAAGTCAGCGATATGAAAGAAGATTGACGGGAAGGGTAGAGATAGTTCATAGAAGCTACAAAGAAAGACCAAGAGCTCACATCAAAGAAAAGGCACTTAAGTCTATTCAATGGAGAGATGCTCTTTCCTTCTTGGCTCTTCATCCTCACTTTCTCAAGCTAACCAACTGTCAAGAAGCATGTACTCCAGGTAGATCAGCACTGGCAGACATAATGCAGTACAAATGAGTCCATCTGGCATGTGAGTGCTTGCATTGATGTTCTTAGCCAATGACCAGATTTTATTCACAGTTGTTTCATAGGCAGAGGGAGAGTGGTTGCCCATGACTGTTGGTAATAATAATTTTAATCCTCTTCTATAATGAGTTTGGCCATTTGGGCAAAAACACAGTGCTCCTTCTCCCCGGAGTGTCCTGGCTTTGAGTCTCTTTCAGATGGTTTCTTGCCTTATCCACAATAGAAATGGGTGGCAGATTGTTTGGGTTGTGATTAAATTAGACAAGCACAGGTGGCATCACTTACTGCAAGTTCATCGGTTCTTATTTGTGCTGCAGCAGTTGCTATTCTTTAACCTTTAATAGCTCAGCAAAGAGGAGGAGGATGAAACAGTAGGCTTACAGGGTAAAATCTTTGGCTTGTTGAGGTCAGTGGCAAAAGGCCCACTGATTTCAACAGAACCAGAGCAATACTGTAAGCCTCCCTGAACCTTTGTTGGGTAAGATGGCATATAAATCACATGAATGAATAAATAAATAAAGGCCTAAGGAAGGGAACTATGAAACCTAAAAGCTTGTCTGGGTCTATTCCAACTATGAAGCTGGCCCAACAGCAGATGCCAAGCTTGAGAATTCTTGCCTCTCACATATTTCCTGGACCATCATGGCAATAATATCATCTCAACACTACTAAATAAATAAACACATTTCTCTCCACAGTTTTCCACAAGGAATTTTTTGGATGAAAATTCATATGTTCAAGCAGCAGGGAAAGGTGTTGAGGATTCCTTCGCTCTCTTTAGATTTGATACATGATCTAGGAAAGTATAAAGAACCTGTGAGACAGTGCAACGCACCTAGCCATGTTGCACAAACACCATGGAACAGGCTTGCAAGGAAGGTCAAAATAATCAATAAGTACAAGGTTTCCAGCAAATGAGATGAGTTGTGCATGATGTATGTTGCCAGGCTCACCTTAAGACAGAAACTGTAGGAGTTATAAGGTGTTAAAAAATATGGCTGCGATAATCACTTAGGTTACACATAGATGTATGCAGTTTTAATGCGAATGAAGAGAATATCAAGCTCAATGTCAATCCATTTAGACTGGTTTCTAGAAGCTTGTTTTAAATGGCAGCTATTTTATATGTATCATTTAGTACTTTTGCTTTTCAGGAGAGAAAAAGTAAAATCACTGGTTAGCCTGCAGGTTACTTTTCACCAATGCCATTATTTAAAGCTAAGGAATAGAGGGATACGTGGCCCATTATTAGTGATATGGACACTGGTTTGTATAGCACTCCAATTCACAATAGGTGACTCTCTTGTTGACAGCTACCAGTCTGAGCCATCCTTCCCAGAAAGCCTTACAGTGGGCTGACTTGCTTTCTGACCGATGCTCCCGATTTCCGTGGAATCACACAGGATGTCGGCTGCATGGTACTTAGCAGTCTAACCATTAGCCAACTTATAACCCTGCAGAGGTGACACCATTGTTGTTCCTGCCACTAGTTATGGTGTTTACAACCATCAGTCTTTGTAGGATCAGAGCCTTAGAGAATCACTCTCATCAATGAATATGAAAATATCCCATTAATCCACAGATTTGGGGCTCAATTATTTTTTGCTTTATTGATGCAAGTAGTCCCTCTGAGATCATCTGTAACATGAGCAGGATTTGGTCTCTGATGCAGAAAAATATTTAACACTAAGCCTAAAATATGATGCAGCTTACAAAAAGCCAACTTCCTTCTTCTTTTTTATTTTGTTGGCTTGTTTTTCTGGTGGAGAAGAGGGCTGCTGTTCTTGCTGTTGTCAAAAGAAATTAATTACTTTGTTAATGCTAAATAAATGACTTTGTGATATTTTTTTTTTCCTGCATGGCTGAACACAGGATGCTGTAAATCAGGGGTTACAAGGGCATGACAGAGCATAAAAAAACCCCATAAATATGAGCAAGTTTCACAGCTTTAGATAACATGTTAAGCAATTAAGTTTGTTTACTCTGGATTAATTGAAATAGACATGGATTTGCCATATTCTGTATCAGCCATCCTTTATTAGCGATGCCTAAATAAAGTGGACTCAGAGCAGTTAAAATAATGAAGTACAGGAAGATGAATAATTAATGTGTGCTAACTTGTGTTTGCAGAGTGGCACATTTTAAGAGGTTTAATGAGACATCTTTGCTTGACCTTTTGTCATGTAACAGAAAGGGAACCACGTTTATTCTAACTTTGTCTGTCAAAGGGGACTTTCATAAACAAGGTCCCTTCCTAATGAGTCATTTGATTCTAATTACCTGAGCAGATTTGGGTTAGTTATGCCCAATTACTGGTCACACTACTGTCATTAGTGTCAGGTAAAAATCAGGTAGAGATCTGCTTTGCATGAAGTCTCACAGTGGATTGAAGCCCATCACTGTCTGCCAGTTAGCTTAAGAGTTTGTAGGTGGCACATGCATTTGCAATGTGCTTCTTCTATGGTTGTTTTTTATTATTATTATTATTATTATTCTTTTCTCAGTGTTTTCTTATGATTTTTTTCCTAAACTTTGTGCAAATCTACCCTCTATAAGCTATATATAATGTGTATAAGGATGTACACTGGAAGCATCTTAAAATTTTCTTAGGCCATCTGCTTCAGAGTGTATTATTATATAGATTTTTGTGTTGTGTTTTCTTAAATCAGAGGAAGCAAAGTCACTTTGTGCCCTGGGCCAGATCCAGCATGTAGGGCTCCTTTTGGGTCAGATCTAGATCAGAGCATGAGGAAGTTGTTGCAATGGCAGCTGTTCCAGCTCTGGACCAAGCATGCAGTGATGGTGGTAGCCACTCTGGCTTCAGACTAGAGCATGTCACTGCAGCTCTGACTCTGAACTGGAGCATGCAGTGGCAACTCTAGCCCTCACTATGTGTCCCATGCCAGAGCTGGAGTTGCCACCAGTGTGCGCCCCTAGCCCAGCTCTGGCTCTGGCTTCAGCACAGGACTGTGGCAGGGGCCAGTGACCAGAGAGGCAAGCTTATGACAATGGTGACAACCAAACCATCCAGAAGGCAACTGGGGCTATTTCAGCTCTCACTACCCCTCTCCTTCCTGCTGCTGATTGCCCTTCTGTACGTAGCACACTGTCCCCCCCAGCCATGCCAGTAGTCCACTGGGTCAGATAAGAGAGGATCCATGGGCCAGTTGTGGCCTGCTGGATCTACATTTGACACTTCTGCCTTAAATTGAAACTGGCACAATTGTATTAGAATACACCCTAATTATATTATTTCTAAGCCTGTTCGAGCTAGGGATGGGACAATGGAGGCAGGGTGTACATCATCAATGACCATATCTGTTAAGCCTTTTCAGGAATCCACTTCCCATATAATGAGCCCAAGTTTGGGTTGGTGGTTGTGTCAGATCACTATAGAAATGTAGACTTGCATCTTGCATTGCCTGTTCAGAGTGAGAGAAGGACCTAGAGAGGATGGGATAGTAAAGAAGAGTAGAAAAATGTCTTTCCATACCAGCCAGAGAAAAATAACTAGTTGGCTCTACTTAAAACGAAGGGCAGTTGCAGAAAGGAATTAGAAGTCTCTGAACAGACAGAGGAAGTTCCTGTATAAGGTTGCTTGAAGTTAAATGGTGTTGTTTTAATATTGTAGATCATGAAAGTGGTTCTCGTTTGACTTCCATTAATGTCTAGGGCAGTTTTTGAGAACCCCCAAGATTTAAAGATAGTAGGGTCTTATACTGGATGAGGTGAAATGCTGTTATAAGTTCTTATTGCCTCCCCTGTGCCTCTGTAGTCCACGGGTAGTGTCCTTTGTTGCTCATGCTCCATAGTGCTCCTACTAGTGTCCCACCATGATGATAGTAGATGCGGGCTGGAATAAAAGATACTACCATTATAGTCCCATTTTAGTATGGAGACAGGATTACTATACCGCATTACTAAGGCCATTAGTGGAATAGTGTATTCAGTTCTGGCACCCATACATTAAAAAGGGTTCTGAAAAGACCCAGAAGAATGATTGGCAAAGACAAATGCATTTCAGTCTATTTATCAAAAGAAAATTAAGAGGTGTTGTAATCACTGTCCCATACACAGGGAAAAGATTTCTGGTGTAGAGGGCTCTTCCATTTCATAGACAAGGCATAGTCAAAACCAAAGACAGAATGACAAAACTTGTAGGCACGCTTAAATTAGAAATAATATAATTCACTTTTAAACACTTCAAATTACATTTGAACAATTAATTTAATTGTGGATGTGTAGGGTTTGCTCTCTCTTTAGTTTCCAAGAATATGGACACAATAACAAATAATGTCAAATTTAAAGCTGGGCTGAGGGAGACTTTCCATGAGTCAGCATCAGCTGTCTGATGCTATTCCTTAGCACAGCAGTCAACAACACTTCCTAGTATTGGACTAAAATGACCCAGCTCAGGTCCAAAGTCATCTGGTGCTTGGTCCCAGCTGCTGCCGCTGCCATATATTACCCTGCTGTGTCTCTGTGCTGCCTTGTCATGACATGAGAAAAGCCCCCCACAGAAATGTAGATGAAGTCCCCTTGCTCCACAGGCTACATCTCTGGAGGTCATAGGTTGCTACCTCTGCAAAAGCAAATGGAAGCTAAGCTGGGCAGCAATTCCCTGTTTTATTAATAGTAAGTTGTCCTGGTTGAGCTTCCATTTATTATAGGGTAAGGACAGATACAGAAAAGCGTAACTACAGAACAACTGGTGCATGGGAAGAGGTGGGAGGAAGAGGGGGTACATTGTCCTTACATTGTCTGTCTGTCCTTACCCTCAGTCAAGGCTGGGTACCCTTTTGAAAGATATGTTGTAACTCTACCAGGAGTTATGAGCTAATGCAGAGATCACTGATAAAATTTTCTGAGCTATAGTATGCAGAAAGTCAAAAGAGATGATTGTAGTGGTCCCTCTGGCCTTAAAATCATTTGTGTAGAATTTTCTGGGAAAAAAAGAAAGGTAAAAAGGAGTTGAATTGGGAAACTAAGAAAATAGCGGGTCCACAACTTTGGGGAATGAAAGAAGATAGCAACCATCTGCTGCCTGAAGTGGGTGATGGTGAAGGGAAGGGACTGAAAGAAAGAGTAAGAGCACAAAGACTGAATTTGTGATGGGTGCTAGAAGGTGGAAAGCAAGGAAGATAATTTATTAGAAAGGGAAGGGGTAAATAAATTGGATTAGTTTGGATTTGATGCATCACTTCTGATTGGAAGCCCAGCAGGTTGAAGATGCTGGTAAACAAGCTGAAGTGAGGATGATACTAGAGAAGAAAAAATGGCTTAAGGCCTTCAGAAGGAAGAAGTGGGTTGATTAGAAGGAAGTAATTAAATGGTTGAGTCTGAATCTTACATTGGAGTTACGGGGTTGGAAGATAAAACTAGGCAGAGAATTAACTAGAGAAGTTATAATGAAAGAAAGAGCCAAGTGGACACTGAAAGCAGAGCTCAAGTTGGGAAACAAACATTGTGGTTAAGTGATGGTGCTTGAAGTGCGGGGGAAAGAATCAAAAAGGGAGAATTGATGGGGTGGAGTAAGAGGGAATAGTTGAGACTGGAGATAACAAGAAAATAATATATATAGACTGGAAGAATACTGGGAGAATAGAGATGAGAAGTGGGAACTCAACCAAGAGCAGAGGGAAAAGAGAAAAATGCGTCAAGTTGAGAGAATTAGGACAGAAAATGAATTGGGAGTAAGAAGATGGAAGCAGGGATGAAGTGAAGAGTAAATAGGAAATGAGACTAGCAGAAGGAGAGAAAGGAGAGAAGGCTAACTTACTGTGGAGTGAGTACAGCGAAGGGCAAGGATCAGGATGAGGAAATAGGGGATGAATAGAAACCTGGTAGCACAAGGGATTCAGAGAGGGAAATAGGAGGAAATAAAGTACTATGGCAAAATCACAGATGTGATACATAGAGTGGACTGAAGAAAAGAAAAATGAGTTAAGCTTCATACCTGTAATAAAAACCTTGTTTCTTTTTTTGAGAAATTTCCTCCATGTCAAACTTTCAGATTTGATAGGAAACAAACTCCAAATTTCATAAATCTTCCCAATTATTTTAGTGATCCAGCACAAAGAGTTTGATTTAGGCTGGCACAGAAGATTGTTATATAAAAATCAAACATCTGTGTACATGGTGCCATTTTATCCTGGATGATATGAGACTAGGAGACCTGTGGCTGTGCATTATACACAAAGATTATGTTTTTTGTTGGAATATGATGTTTCATTGAAATAGAAATATTTCTGCCTCAGTGGGTAGATTTCTGAGGTCTGGGTACCTAAGAAAGAGAATCAAATTAAGAACTTGACCTTACTGATACTACAAAAAAAATCCATTTTGCAGGAGTCTTCAGAAAGTGCTTGTTCTGTTCCAGTGAGAAGGAAACAAATTACATCCTTGAAAATGCTTGCAAAATGGAATTGTTACCCTCTGGCCAGTTCTCTTCCAGTGTAATATAGCCAAATAGGACTAACCTGCTTTCCTTACAACAGAAGCAAACAATAACTACAACAAAAGTCCTCGAACAACCGTGACCTTTTAGGATAAGCAAAAACTATTAATTGTACAGGTTTCTATTTTCAGACTGTAGGCACCTCTTGGAATTAATCATAAAAACTTTTTTTTTTATAAATACAAAGCTACAAAATTCCTTTTAGGATTTTTCTTTTTTTAATTATCTTTCTTATTTTATAGCAGAGAAAACTAAGGAAGGCAGAAGCAGGCCACTGAAGGAATGGATGTCAAAGTCTAGCTTCAAACTCAAGTTATTGCCTCCTGACTGGGCACCCAGATTACTAGATCTCTTCCCAGGTGTGTTACATTCTCCTCTATATGTTCATGCCTTGTTGGTCCAGCTCTGTGCTTCTAGACACATATGATCATCTGCATCAAAGCTTACAATCACTGTAGCCCCAGTATATGAATGTGTTTCTATTCTCGTTGGTATTTTAGAGCTTGCAGTCTAGTATCAGAGAGCAAGATTTTTATTATACAAATTTTGGAGGCCACCAGCTCTCAGTAATGTCTATTTAATTGGTTCCTTTTATCCAGATTCTTTCCTCTTGTGTACTGATCAGGCCTCCCAGTTGCATGTCACCTTTGCCTCTGTGCATCTTTCTTTATGTTTCTTTCCCTAGCACCTAGCTCATCTCTATGTGCCATGTGAACAGGATTTGGTTTAGTTCTAATCCCTGTGGCATCCTTTTTGTTACCTCCTTCTTCTACACACCTGGATCCCTTCCATCAATCTTTTGGCTTCAGCTACTAAACTGATGTTTAATTCAACTGACACTTTGTTATCAATCTTGTACTTGTACCTGTACTACCAATAAAGTTATACCTGGCGACACTCATCACAATAAACTTTTCTGAAACTAGGTGTTGTACCCATATAAAATCCTTGTCCCCACAAACTAATCTACATGGACAAAGACTGGGTGGGGAGGGAGGAGGTAGGGTTATGGCTATTTCACAGATGAACAACTGGGACACAGGAGAAATGACAAGCCCATGATTATGTACCAGATCTGAGGCAACATGAGAAACCGAACTCCTAAATCTTGTGCATTAATCTAATGCAGGGCTGCCCAACATAGAGCTCACAAGGGGTTAATATATTGCCCACCAGCTCCCACTTGGCCACCTTAACACTTTGGCTGCAGTAGCAACAAGTGGCTCGCCATCCCTTCTCAAAGTTTGTCTTCATTCCCCTGCCAGAAGGGGGAGGATGGAGTAGGGTGGAGTGGGGCAGCGCAGTATAGCCCACAGTGATGCAGGGAGCTAGTGGTGCAAAAGTGGCAGAGTGCAGTGGAGGAGCCCATGGCTGGGGAGTCAAAGACGAGGTAGAGTGCCCCTCATAGCGGGGTATACACCCACCTGCTTGCAAGTGGTACAAGAGGGTTTGGAGTGCCAGTGTGCATGGCATACAGCCTTGGAGGCCCATGGCCCCTGGAGCATGCCGCCCCTACTGGTGTGGCCTCTGGCGCATGAGGTCCCCTAGCCATTTAGAAGTTGGACAACCTTGAGCTACAGAGTTGCCCATATGTCTGCTCCTTTTCATCATGATGTCTTGAAAGCTGCAGCATCTCAAGCATGTTTAGGTTTCAAGCTGTTTGAATTTCTTGCACCATTTCTTCCAAGTTGAGTTACAACCCGTATTTATTTTTTGTACTGCCCAATGGCTCTGATTCAATAAATTAAGAAAAAACAGATGGAGAAGCACATCAGCATAGCTCGACACAACCCACTCAAGTAATTAAGCAATTATTTGCAAGAACATAGTTACAATAAAAAAGAAGAAGAAGAGACACCCCACATAGCAGTATCAACATTTTATTAAAATAGATTAATAGCATTTAGGGGGGAAAAAAGCATAATTAATGCAGATGTCAGGAAAAGATATTGTGAATAATTAAAGTTAAACTGTTTCCTGCATTGTCAAGATTTTCTGTTGTTGCTGTTCTTTTCTTTGGTAAGGATCAAATTAGAGAGAAAACACAGGACTGGGGCAACCGCTGGCATACAAATATAATGCTAGAGCAGATTAGTAGCATATCTCCAGCGGAAAGCTATAAAAGTCTTACTCAGGGGTTTCTTCTCAGTAAGTTATCTAAAAACATAAAATAGAAGCTTTGAGTCACTGCATAAATTCTTTTTTTAGTGTTTTTTAGCAAAGATCATAGGATGGTATTTTACACACACGCTCCCACTTTAGCAATACATAATACATGAAAGAACTTAGAGGAAAATAAAAATACACCCACTGACTATAAGCTAGCCAATTAATATAGTAGCAGTGTTAAACTAAAAGCTGAGGGCCTCAACCTCACTCTTTTAGGGTCCAAAGATTCAGGTCAGTGAAAGATGACTTGAGGACAATGCCAACTTTCATTGTTTAATCCACATCAAGGCAATGTATCAAGTCAAAGGAGGCTATGATAGAATTGTACCAAGTCATGCCTTAAAGAAAAGCATTTTGGGACTGGTAGATGTTTCAGATCTGTCTAATTATTGAGCTTTTCCTCCTTTTCAAAATGTTATATTGCAGAGATGTGAATATGTGGTGATTCGGTACCAAATGCTGTACTAAGAGACTAATCAAAAGCTCATTGATGTAATTAACAGCCTTTCCATTGACTTTTTGGCAACAGTGGGTGCATCTACATGTTCAGTAATGCACAGCGGTTACTGCACATTTAATTTAGTACTTGTATAATCAAGTACTAAATAAATGTGCAGCACCCAGAATTACTCTGCAGTAGCACAAACAAACACTTTTTTAGTCACACTACTGCACAGTAGGGCTGTATGAAGCTTCGGTAGCCAATTCAATTCGGAGGAGATTTGGCCCAATTCAGTGGCCAGATCTCCAAATCTGAATCGAATTGCGAGACCCATTAAAAGGTCTGAATAAAATCAGAAGCCTTTGGAGAGATTCAGAGATTTGGAAGGCTTGCATCAAACATAAATTGAGAAGAGGGAGAAGGATGGGGTGATCTTCCAGATATGGAAAAGGCTGAGAGGGGGGTGAAAGACTGCTCAGGTGTGGCAGGATCTGGCCACGGTTGCCCATGAGCACCTGTCCTGCCCACCGACCAGTGTTCCAAGTGAGAGGGTGTTCAGCATCGCTGGGGATGTAGTGACACCCCACCACACCTGCTTGGATCCTGGTTTGGTGGAGCAGCTGGTGTTCCTGAAGGTGAAGCTCCCACTGCTGTGGTTCCCCAAGCTCCACCTGCAGATGGACTGAATGCCACCCTCCCACTCTGCACCTATTTTATTTTTTCATTTGCTTTCAGAAACTTGGGGTGCACTTTCACAGAAACCCCTGCACCACTCTGCCTGAAACCTGGCAGGCCTCATGCCCGCAAGAGGGGCTACCATCCCTGCTGCATTTATCCCACTCTGCCTTAACACACACAAGTGATATGAGTTTTGCTTTCAATAGTTTGAGGGGCACTTTCACAGAAACCCCTGCACCCATCTCCTTGACACTTGGCAGACTGCATACCCCTAGAAGGGGCAAAATTCGTGCTGTTTGCATCTGAATCTTCAAAAAAATGATGAAGTTATAGGTGTTTTAGCGATTTCCCATTATAGTCTGTGGCCGAATCTCCGAATGAGCTCCGACTCTTTGATTCAGCTGATTCAGATTCAAATCGGGACAGTGATTTGAATCACTGAATCAAATCACTGTCCCCCCACATCGACTGAATCCAAAATGAATACTTGCTGCTTCACACAGGCCTACTGCGCAGCAGCCTAATAACATTACACAGTAGCATATTAGCACTCTTTGTACGTGACATGCTACAGCACTGTTTTATTAGGCTACTGCACAGCTAGCATCTCATATAGATGTGGCCAGTGACAGCAGAATTTGATCCCATCAGTGTAAGAAAAAAGATTGGTAATTATTACCACAAAGACTTCAGCACAGAAAATGCTACTTTAGTATGGTATTTACAGTGTTGCTTCCCTAACAAGCAAAACAGCCAGATTTCCTGTTACCCAAAAAGCAATACTACTAAAATAGAAATGTGGTTATTTTTTTTAAGGTGGATGTAAGATTATAGTACATAGACATGGGGACACAATCAGAAAAGCTAAAATACAGATTGGGTGCACCTACACGTTCATTAATGCACAGCAGTTACTGAGCATTTAGTTTAGTACTTGCTTAATGAAGTATTAACTAAATGTGCAGTAACTACAGTTACTGCAGTAGCTCTGGCACAGTTTTTTTGTGACACTTACTGTGCAGTAGCCTAATTTTACTGCACAGTACCATGTTAGCATTGTTTTTGCCCGGCATGATACTGCACAATGTTTTTAGGCTACTGTGCATTAAGCATCTCACATAGACATGCCCATTGAGAAGTACCTGGCAAGGACATGAAAAAGCAACTGAATATTCTATAAGTATATTAAAGGGAAAGACTAAAGAAAGTGTGGACACTTCAATGAAAGTGAAGGGGAAGCTCATAGTGAACGATGTGAAAATGGCTGAAGTATTTTAATATTTGTATATTTTTTTACTTCACTTTTCAGAAAAAAAAGTCAAATATTAAATGCAGGCATGATTCACAACAAGGATATGGGGGATTTTAGGTAATCAAAATACAGTAAAAAAAAAAAAAAAAAGAATAGGTTGGAAAAGAGTAGGACAAGCTGAATATTTTCAAACCAATGGGGCCGTATGAAATCAATCCTAGAATACTCAAGTTATTGACTGAGGTAATTGCTATAATTTTCCATCTTCTGCTCCTTCCCCTTTTTAAAGAATAAGCACTTTCTTTGGGATCCTTCTTTGGGGACCTTGCTTGACCTCCATGAGTTCCCAAAGATAATAGCAATGTTAGTATAACATAGTTCTATTTCTAAGTACCTAGAGGAGAAAGTGGTGATAAGGAATAGCCAAAATCCATTTTTCCAGAGGAAGTCATGCTTAACCAATCTGATTTTTTTTTTTCCCTAAGATAAGATGACAAGCTTTGTCATGAGGACAGAGCAGTGAATTCAATATGCTTTAGCGAGACTTTTGACACTGTCTCCCATGATAATATCATAAGCAACCTAAGAAAATACCATCTAGGGGAAAATAATGCAAGGTAGATGCAAAACATTATTAGAATTTGAGATAATATGATATAAGGAAAAACTGGAAGAACCAGAACGGTTCAGTCTGAAAAAGGAAGATTGAGTAAGGGTTTGGTAAAAGTTTTCAAATATAAAAGGGTTGTTATAAAGGGGATGGTGATTAACTGTACTCGGAGTCTGCATGAAACAGAACATAATAACGGCCTTAAATTGCAACAAGGGAGGTTTAGGACAGGTATTATTAGGACAAATTTTCTATCTCTAAGGATGGTTAAGCACTGTAATAGGCTGCCTAGGGGGGCTGTGGATTTCCATTCTTGGAAGTTTAAGAGAAGGTTAGATAAACACTTAGCCGGGATAATTTAGCCAGGGATGATCTTGCCTTGAGGAGAGGATTGGAGTCGATGACCTCTTGCAGCCCCTTCCAGCCCTATTTTTATTTCATTTTATAGGAATGGTTTGAACTCCCAATGAGGGGATTCTATCTTCCAAATACCGTACTGGTTTCTTAGACACATACAGATACATTATTATAACATGATTTACACTAAGGAAAGGAGAAGACTCTCTCAATCAGTGGTTCTCAACCTTTGGTCTCCATAGGCCAGATGCGTAGCATGGGAATCTGCAGGCCAAATTCAGCTCCATATGGCCTTGGATGGCCCTGCACGCTGTGACTGTGTGCTGAGCACTGGGATCAGTCCTTGGTGCTCTGTTCTCTCCCCAGCTGCACACACTGGGATCGGTCCCTGCACCCTATGCACCTAATCTAGCAAGCAGGGCCATACTATCTGGCCTGTTCCCAGCAACCGCTCCCCCACCACCAAATTTTTGGACCTCTGAGGAGCCCCATGGGCTGGATGACAGCTGTGGGGACCAAATCTGGTCTTTAGTCTGGAGTTTGAGTTCCCCTGCTTTAAATTGAAGGCTACTGCTGGCACAAGAACAAATGAGTATAACTTGGCTATGAAATATTTAGTGTGGAAAGAAGACTTTAACCCGAGGAGTGAAGTTCTTAAACAGCCTTCTAGCAGTAGTCAGAGTAGAAAACTTAAATAGTTTTATCACTCAAGAATGGGGTCATATGATACAATTGCCTGAAACTGTAGCAGACTAAACTCAGTGAACCAAAAAAGCTCCTTCCAGTCCTATACTCTGTGGGTATCAATAAAGTGATTCCCACTTCACACAGGCTTCTTTTGAGAAGAAAAGTGCATGAAGTTTTATTAGAACTCATGGTAGAGGTGATATATTTTATTAGACCAAGTAGATTTTTTCCCAAAAAAAGTTTTAATTACAAGCTTTCGGGCACAAGCACCATTCTTATGCCTAAAAGCTTCCAATTAAAGATATATATATATATATATATATATATATATATATATTTTTTTTTTTTTTTTTTTTTTTGCAGAAATCTAGCTGGTCTAATAAAAAGATATCACCTCTACCATGAATTCTGATTCCTTTTGCCTCTAAACCAATATGGCTCCAACCTGGATACCTGAAGTTTTATTAGACACTGGCTCCCAATTTATGTATTTGGCTCCATTTCTTAACACCATAAACCCCAGAGTTCCTGGAAGGCTCTTAACTTTCCTTTATATTTTACACAAATATCCCTCTTCATTGCTGTGGATCACTTCACTGACATTATTTATGATAATTATACCCATGGGGGACTGGTGCCTCCCAAGTCTGGCAGGGCACCAGACTGTTGATGGGATCGGGTCGGGGGGCGAGTGGGAGGAGCCCTGGCAGCTGATTGCCGGGCTAGTGACAAAACCAGAAGTGCACTCCTGCCAGTGTTAGGCCCCAGCTCAAGTCTGGGTTCGTGCCCAGTATGCAAAGGCCAATAAAGATACCAGGGGTGAAAGTATAAAGAAGATTTATTGCTAGCAATAAAAGGTGCAAGCGGAATAATTTCACAGAACAAGCACACCAGATATTCAATACTAAGCCCCTTATATACAGGGGTTTGAACCTTCATAAGCATCCTTGTTTGCTAATTGGCTATAAAGGAGTGACGCAAGGAGTTCTTTACTGAGCATGTCTCTATACCTGTGTTTTAGCTATGTATCTCATTAACATACACATATGTTTCATTAGCATATTTCTTCCCTACCTAGAGGTGTGATTTTTAGTATTTTAATGAGCTCTTTGTCCCAGTACTCTGATTCTGTTTTTGTTTTCAAGCCTCCTTTATCTAAGACTGTCTGCTCCTTATCATTGCAGATGGGCATTCGTCACATAACATTCACTTTTGCTTAGGCTTTGCATAGTAGTTTCTAGGTCAAACCTCACATCAGCACTTCCAGTTTCATGGCTGGCACTTCCAGGGGGTGCACGGCTGATCTCAGGGGGTGCACCCCCTACACGTCGCCAATGATTATACCAGTTTCATCCAATCCCACAGGCAAGCTGCGGTACTGAGTAATGTGTAATGGCCCCTTGTCCCCAATTGATTTGTTCTGTTTTTCATGCCCTTTGTTTATATTCAGGTACATGACCGAAGCCTAGAAACTCATTGGATGCCATAGCAGTCTGCTACTGAGGGAAAAGGTATGCACTCATACAAAATGGAAAAGCTTTCTTAGATGTATCCAGTGCAGTAGCCAGGTCCTGATTTAGAATGGCATCTAGAGAAAAAACAATACTCAGAGACTCATAGAAGTTCAGAAATGGAAAGTCTAACTAAATCACACAGTTCATTACCCAGTAAGTGCTAATTTGTTCCTTAAAATACATTTCCCTCTACTATGTCCAGGCTTTTTTGAATTTTCTCAGTGCTAGAGATTCCAGTGCTATCCTTCTACAGTTGACTCCATAGGCTAAAATGCATTTCAGTTATAGTCTTTTGGGTTTTTTTTCTGATCACCTATGATTTCTCTCTCTCAGTTCACACCATTTCACAATATAACACCTACTATGCATACACTTAATTCCCTACCAAACAATAGCACAGCCTTTTTACCCCCTGATGGTGTTTATATATGCCTTCAATATTTAATTCTCACTTCCTAAGTTTTTGCTTGTATGGAAAATTAACACAAGAAAAATACTGATTTTTTTTTTTGTAAGTCTTTTTAAAAAGTGTTAAAAGAGCTCCGAATAAGAAGTTAACTGAAAAGTGGTTAATTCTCAATGAAAAATGTTTTTAAAACAAAAACAAAAAACATCTATTTGACCACTTCCCGCCTCCCTATTTTGTGAAAACCACTGTGCCTTTTCTGCCCATTTTTAGAACGTTATAACAATTATAAAATTGATGCACTTACTGGGAAAAAAAGTCCAATAAAGTTTATTGAGTTTAAAAGTCCAATAAAGTTTATTGAGTCCAATAAAGTTTCAGAAGGGTGGTTAATTTGTAAAGGTACACATTTAAACATTTTTGAAAAATCAAAAACACACTAAATATATTGCAAAAGAGGGACAGCTTGAAAGTGCGTAAGTGTAGTGGAGGGTGGGGGAAGACAAAGAATATTTCTGAGAAAAATCTAAATCACGCATACATTTTGAAAAAGGGTCTGTAAGTCTTTCTGCTTTTTATTTCATCTTTCCTTTCCATGTATTTTGTTTCTCCCTAAAGGAAAAAAAAAAAAAATCCACCATCATGGTAGCAATGAAAGCCAACATCACTTTAGCAAAATACCAGCTCTCCACAATTCATGAGAAATATGTTTTACTGTTTATCATACTTTATTATATTTTCTATTGGCCCAGGCTTAAGTCAAATGTAACTCCCGCTAGCAGCTGCGTGTGTGGGTGAGGACTTTTTTTATCAAGTGTTGTCAACTGGATTTTGCACGTATCTAACATATGATAGTCCAGAGAAAGTTAAGGGGGAAAAAAATCACCTATAAAATTCAGTGTTGTCTCCTTATTTTTATGTTAGGAGACACAGAGAACAAAAGCTTTTCTATTTGTAAAACCATTTGTAGTACAGAAATACTTTTATTGTATTCCTTCTTTTTCTTCCCCAAAGGTACCAAAAAAAAAATTCTAATATGCCAAGCTCTCCTCATGATTAATTTTTTTGTGTGTGCAATATATTTCTTGAAATGTGGCAACTAGTGCAACATATAGTATCATAGAAATGCTATACCTATGGGCACCTATACACATGCAGCGAGGATGCTCTGATGCACTGTAATTATAGCACATCAGATCAGACTCGATTAATCAAGTCTGCTGGAGCGTGATAATTGACACGCTCCATCAGACTCCAGCATCACGTAGATCAATGTCCCCATGCTGAAAAATGGCAGCAGGGATGCTTTAACTAAAGCTTATTCAATGAGCTTTAGTTCAAGTGCCCCTGCCACCATTTTTCAGTGTGAGGATGCTGATACACGTGATGTTGTGGATTAGAGTGGTTCTCAAAACCACTCTGATTAAAGCGATCCCTCCCCTCTCCCCACCCCCTGGAGCATATGTATAAATGCCCTTTGATTTTTATAATTATTTTATTTTTATATTATTTTTCATCCTGCTATTTATACATGGAATAATATATGACTTAAAATGCATATGCAGGCCTTGCAATAGGAGCAAATTCTGAGGACTCCTCCTCATAAGAAGTGCCTTAACCACTGGGCAGTAAAGGCTGACTAATATTTGCACTTGCAGTCATTCATACATATTACATTAGACAACCATTTGTTGAGAAACAAAAATAACCCTGGCAGTAGAAACTGGAACTCAGGATTCTTTCCTCCCATGGGAGTGCTGTAATTATGACCCAGAGATGCATGTTCTTACTTGGTTGGGTTTTTATTTTTATTTTTTTTCATCCCATTGACATTACACTCTTAGTTGTCCCACAGCCCACTGACAAAGAGAAGGATTACTAACCTCTGGATTCATGCTCCCTCTTACTTGTCATTCTAGCCCCATGGTATTTGAATTTCTGGCTGCCCAGTGGGCTGGTTTGAACAGAAGTAGAGGGTGCTGCACAACAGCTATTTCTGAGCCAAACTCAGAGCAAATTAAGTGGCTCAAAGAGGTCTAAGACATCAGTGATTTGGATACATCCCCAACATAAAATGGGAGCACTAAGTAGCATAGGCAACAGTTAAGTGATCAAACTCAGTTGTCTCCGAGTATGCCCAGAAGCCTTAGTTTAGGAACCTACTAGATTTTTTAGGTGATGGAGCAGGGTGAAAATGTATTGCTCTTTGGAACTCAGGTGGACTTTAGGTGCCCAAATCCTGTTCAGGTGCTTTCATTACTAAAATGTATGATACTGATTCCTTTCAAGTTCATACTGATTCCCCTTAAAGGAAAGCTGTGTGTCAATTTTGGATGATAGATAGATAGATAGATAGATAGATAGATAGATAGATAGATAGATAGATAGATAGATAGATAGATAGATAGATAGATAGATATGCTTGGTCTCTCTCTCTCTGAACAGGATTTGGGCACCTGAGTTACAAAGAGCATTACATTTTCACCCTCCTCCATCAGTTACAAAACCTAGTAAGTTAATAAACTTCAACTTCAGTAGATAGATAGATAGATAGATAGATAGATAGATAGATAGATAGATAGATAGATAGATAGATAGATAGATTTGATCGATCGTTTGATCTCTATGGAATAGTGGTGTCTGCTTTTCTAAAGAAATTTAAAGAATTTTTCTATTTCTACTTGGCTTCCCACATGACAGATGATTATCTGTTAGCCAGGGGATTTGGTCTTGGACCACAATATATTTGCAAGTACTTCCATCACATCCATTTTATTCAGCAAACAGGTTAAACTCCCATTTAGTTAACAGTTAGTTTTACCAGAAGCTGATCTAATAGACAGACACAAATAGTCAACCTCAGTGGAGCTGTAAATTCAGTAAACAACAAGAAAACAGTAGATTTTCTCTAATCCAAATAGCCCCTAAAGAACTGCAGATTCCCTACTGTGTGCCTTCCCTGGAGGTCTTTCAAAACAGCCACATTTTCAACTGTTGACAGCAGAGCCTATTATTTCAGACTCAGCAGAATTTGATCTAAGGCCCTAATCCAATGACCAGTGCAAACAAAACAAAGACTTACATAAACATCAGTAGACACTAAATCAAGCCCTACCAATATATATTTACTTTTTAAAAGCACTTTTAGAAGGAGATGGATAATCTCAATCAAATTAGAGTCAAGTCTTTAAGTAGTTAGGGCACTCAGCTGGGTTATGGTTTCTGCTGCCAGAAGAACTTTTGCATTTTACTTTGAACAGTAACTGTGGGGGGAAAAATCAGAAATAATTCTAAGACTATAGGCTAGATCCTAAGGGTGCATCCAGATGAGTGGGAACATGTGTTTCCATGGGAAAGCTCATGCCATGCACACTCTGGCGTGTAGCAGGGTGCCCCAGGTGTGGTAGGGGAGGCTGGGGCCAGCAATTGTACTGGCCCCAGCAGCCTTACCTGGGGTACAGGGGGCCTCTGGGAGCTGCAACCATAGTGCTTCCACAGAACATGGCTCCAGATGGCCAGGCTCTAGTTTTGGGCAGAGTAAACTGCTTCCATGTGCTCCTCATGGGTTTTTTTGACCCTGAGATCTCCCAGGGTCAACCCCCTCTGCGCCCCCAGGGAGTGTCTCCATGTACAGTGTGTGGTGCTGCAGATGCATCTGGATGCATCCTAAGATGCCATCCTCCCAGCTGAGTATATAGAGTCAATGTCCTTGCTGATTTTCCTTCCAGTCCCATGATTCCTGGATTCCTTTCTGCTTAGTGCCTCAACTTCAACAATAGGGGTGGAAAAATCCTCCTTTCCTCCTCCCTCTCCTGTAGCATGGGATTAAAGCACGGTCCTAGGGGATATGAAAAACGGAAATGATTTTTATTTCCTCAACTTAAAAAAAAGGTATTTGATGCCTCTCATTGTACAAGGTGTTTAACTGAAAACCAGGTGCTTCATGAAGTCAAAGAAGCCTTGTTTTCCTTGACCAATCTTTGAAGGCTAACAGGTAGAATGAGAACTGGCCTGAAGCATCACGTCATGTCATAATGCAAATCCAGAATGAATCACGAAGGGACTTTGAATGTGTATACATACACGTGCATACCATTTGCTGATACTCTTCACCTGTGGCTTTTTGTTTTCATATATTTTCATTCTATTTTGGAACGGAAGCAAAAGGATCAAAACACCTGGGAACAATCTCTGATATGCCCTGTTTCAAACAGAAGTAGGAAATATGAAGAATGAGGGTTCAGATTTTCACCAATCGCCCATTTTTGAAGCTGTCTGCAGCCATGCACTTGTGTTAGGTCACGGCTATGGACCGCTTTATGTGGCTATATCGAATGAAAATTGGCACATCTGTCTGTGCTCTTAGAGTATTTGGCAAAAAAACTGCCAAAAACTTCATGCATGGCTATATATGATTTTAACCCATAACGATTCATTATACTTTGTAGCCTGATGATTAGATACAGGCCTGGGACTGAAACCCATATTCTAGCCTAATCACTAGATTCTGCTCTTATAAAATTATTCTGAAGGCTCATTTTTGTTTGTGTGGAAAACAAATTAAGGAAACCTCAAAACCGCCCACTAAATATCCTTTGTTTTGCTCAATGTCTTGCTGGATTTATCCTTCTATGTAGCAAATTTATTCATGCGAGTCAGAGATTTAATATCACTGCATACTTATAAAATATGCTACGACGTTTCTCAGTAATACGTCACTCTTTCCTTACTGGGACACCTACCACCAGCAACCCCTGAGCCCCTTCCGTCTCCTTTAGGCTATAAGCAGAGAGCAGAGTGATTAAAACCCACTACCACCTCTTTGAAACCCCAAAGTTAACCATACTCATGTCTCAGTAGTGCTTCTTACCTCTTTCACTACTAGAGCATACCCACGCCTATCACACCCCAAAATGCTGCAGAAAGACAGTCCCAAGCATTGCACCTTAAAGTTATGTTACTGCAATATTTGAGAGTCTTGGGAGCACTACTATATTATACTTTTATAGGAAGACCTATCAAATCTTTACTTTCCTTTTATGTACATTTTATAGTTATAAATGTGGCACGGACAGTTTGTTAGGTTACCGAAAAATAATCTCAGGGTTTTTTGTTTTTGTTTTGATTTGTAGTGCTCCATCTATTACATTAAAGTGAAATATCATATAACGTTCATATGATTTAGAGCACTGCGAAGTAGAAAGAATGAAACAAAGAAGCAGGAGTGACATTTTATATCGCATAACAAAGAGCTGAAACAAATAACATGTGGCACCATTTCCCCATCCCTCCAAGAAACAAATCAATAATTAAAATGTGCTTCATTTTTATGAATAGCTATAGCTGTAATTTATTCGGGTATAAAATCTGTACTTCAGTCAGGCAGTTGGTCAGTGGCATCTCTTATGGACAGCACACTACCTCAGGAAGGTAATCTGGGTATGATCATGGAAAGGTAATTTTATGCTCATAAACTCTAATATGAACCATACCTCTTCTTTATCTAATATTTCTTAAGGGAGACATCACAGCTATCAATAGAAGGCATCTGGATTAGTAGCAATTTGGACAGATATTTTTCACAGGTACTGAGTAGACAGCCAAAGCCTAAGGCTTCTGGAAATAGATATCCAACGAGACATTGCTTGGTTCTTTATTAAGATATCTTTATGCTTCTCTATTAGATGTCTTCATTAAACCCACTCATATAAAATTTTATCTGTTTATATCTTTTATTTTTAATTAAAATTATGTCACATTTTAAATCACACTGTTTCCTACCCTTTCTGGGGGGAAGAGAAACTACATTTCATGTGACTGAAACCATTACACCACATTGTGAAGAAAGAAACAGGATGAGATTCTTAAATTCTAATTGATTTAAAATGTTCTGGCATAATGTTAGCCATAATATCTCCCCCGTCACCTCCCCCCGGCTTCTCTTCCTTGAGATTAAAAGGAAAGGAGAATGCTATTAATGTGACTTTTATATTCTGTGTCTGGAGTTATACAGCTGCAGAGACAGAGATTATTAAAATAGTTATTCAAGCTGACCATGAGAGTCACCAAACTGACAGTTATACATTGATTTTATTCTTTTTGCCAGCACCTCATTACATTTCCTAGGAAACAATTCTTTCCTGGGAAACAATCATATTTTCCAATAACCTGGTAATGGATCCAGATTTGGATGCCCTGAAAAATACAGCGAGAGCCTGAGGCTTCACCACAACCAGAAGACTGCAACTGTTCCTTGTAGCAGATTGGAGACGGATCCATTTGTCATCCAAACTGGGGTCAAGCAAGGATGTATCATCTCCCCAATTCTGTTATCCATTTTTTTTACCATCTTCCTGATTCTCATTAAGAACTGCCTCCCTTCCAGAACTGATGTTGAACACCAAATGGACAGAAGGCTTTTCAATCTGGGATCTTTTTGCTCAAAGATCAAGGTATTCAAAGCAACCACCCTTGACCTTCAATATGCTGATGAGTGCACTGCCTTTGTGCACACTGAGCAAAATCGCCAGACTGTTCTGGATCTCTGTGCAGAAGTATACCAAACTTTAGGCCTCTCTCTCAACATCAAAAAGACTGAAATGCTTTATCAGCTTCTTCCAGGCCATGAATGTGACCTGCCTTCTCAAATTACCATCAAGGGAAAGACCCTGGATGTACTCAAGCACTATCCTTTCCTCTGTAGCCACCTCTCTCAAAGAATGAGCACCAATGAGGAGATCTAGCACAGGATCCAAAGCACAAGCACTTCCTTTGAGAAATTCCTTCAGTCTTTTCATTCATTAAGGCCTCAAAATCCAGGTCTACAATGTAGTCATTATCCCCACTCTACTTTACTTATATGAAACATGGGTGACATACGGTTATCATCTCAAGAGCCTGGAGAGGCACCACCAATAATGCCTTCAGAAAATCCTCGGCATCAAATGGGAAGAACACTATAAAAATGCCAGCATCCGTACTAAAGCCAATGTTACCAGCATTAAGTCAGTGATCCTGAAGCATCAATTGGGTGGACTAGGCATTGTGTGTGGATGCCTGAATCTTGGCCGCCCAAAACAAGGGCTTTATTCCCAGCTTAACTGTGGTCTTGAGAATTTATGGCAGTCAGAGGAAGTGCTACAAGGAAACATTGAGGGCATACCTCAAGAAAATGTATGGCCACATAAGAACTTCATGGAATCGCAGAACCATAGAACATTAGGGTTGGAAGGCCCTCAGGAGGTTACATCTAGTTCTGCTTGAGGCAGGACCAACCCCAACTACATCATCCCAGCTAAGGCTTTGTCTACCCAGGTCTTAAAAACCTCCAAGGATGGAGATTCCACAGACTCTCTGGGTAACCTCTGCCAGTGTTTACTACTCTCCTTGTGAGATTCCTATGTTCTTAGCTCCCATGGGGATTGGGAATACTTAGCACCCTTAAGCCAGCAAGGTAAAACATGTGGGGGGAGGGGCTGGGGTGTATGGAGAGAGAGCATTTATGTGAATACTTTTCTTCAAAGCACATACGTCTTCAGCAATTACTTCTCTTTTGTCTTCTAAGAGCTGGACAACCTTTTGCAAAGTAAAATTTCTTTAAAACGTGTTACATTTAATTGTTTTTGAGAAGAAAATGACCCTTTTGATTTTTTTCATGCATATTTTGACTGGCTACCTTTTGGATGAGTCACAGTGTTCCTCTTTGTTCCATAAGTTATTATCAAAGCCGTTGTAGAAACGATTAAGATTTTGTTTTCATTTGTGGTAAGTCAGCTGTTCCTTAAAGAAAAATAAAGGGGGGAAGGGGAAGAGTAGAAATATCCTTTTGATAAAAACATTTGCTACAAAAATTCCCAAACAATTAAAACCAGGTCTGTTTGAAAAATTGAAAACTGGTTGGAAATAGCAGCACAACTTGGGGTGTATAAACAGGCATCAGCCCTGGGCACGAAATTAGTAGAGGCATTTGATTTACATCCCCACCACCATGGAATCTGTGCAGTAGGAGCAGAAGTGGCCCCATGGCATTGCTACTGCCTGGGGCAGAGACACTGTATTGCTGCTGTAAGAGCAACAACCAGGGCAGGCAGACCATATTACAGCTGTGGCAGCAGCAGCCAAGGACTGTTTTGAGTCCATGGCATAGGTAAGCCTTTCTTGCTTTATACTCTTGGCACCCCTTCTGGTGTTCACTCTGCTCTCCCACAGGGTTTACTTTATCCAGAGCACAAACCCTGATTGTTATGCCTCTAATTGGAAACAGTTGCGAGAATTTTCTGTTTAAAAAGAAAACCTGTCATTATTTGTTTTGTGAAAATCTGGACTTTTAAAATATTCTCTTAAAGGCTATTAAGGTATTTCTCCACAGAGGGGGTTCTAATAAAAAGCATAAGAACATAAGGGCATGGAAACATAAAACCTGCCATTTACTAGGTCAGACCATAGATGCATCTTGCCCAGTATCCTGCATCACATAGTGGCAGAGAGAGGATGCTGAAAAGGAGAGTGATTTGGATATGACCAGGGTTTCATCCCACTGTTTCTCTCTCACTTTCAGCCTCCAACATTTAAGATCCAGGGAAAGCTTATTCAGAGGCTATATCACTAACACTTATGCTTAATAACTGCTGGTGCTGCTTTCCTCCAAGAATTTGTCTGATCCCTTTTTGAATCTGACTAAACTGGCAATGCCCACAACATCTGGTGGCAATGGATCCCACACTTTAATTATATGCTGTGTAAAAAAAAAACTGTCCTTTGTTAGTTTGAAACTTATGACCTACTCCATTCAGTTTGTAACCCCTAGTTCTTAAATTGAGGGAGATAGTAAATACTAACTCCCTATTTACTTTCTCTTTGCCATTGAGTATTCTGTAAACCCTTATCATGCTCCCCTCAAACATCTCTTCCTTAAAAACCGAATAGGCCTAGCCTCTTCAGGCTCTTTTCATTTGGAAGCCGCCTTCATACTGCTAACCATCCTTGTTGTCCTTGTCTGGACCTTCTCTAGTTCTTCTAGTCCTTTTTGGGATGTGGGGACCAGAACTGGGCATGATGTTCAAGGTGTGTATGCATCACTCATTTATAAATGGGCATAATGATACCTTCTGGGTTTATTTTTACAATAACCTTCTTAATAATCCCTTAACATTTTGTTTGCCTTTTTGATGGCTGCTTAGTACTGAGCTGATGTTTTCATCAAACTATCCTCAATGACTCCCCCATCTCTTTCCTGTGTGGTAACAGCTAATGTAGAGGCCATCATGTAGGTGTAGTTTGGGGCAGTTTTGCCAAAGTGCAAACACTTCACACTTATCTAAATTGAACTGCATCTGCCATTTAGTTGCCCGTTCACTCAATCATGCCAGTTCCTTCTATAGTGCTTCACAGTTTACCTTGGTCTTTACCACTTTGAATTATTTTGCATCCTTGGCAAATCTGACCACCTCACTACTCTCCCCCTTTTCCAGGTCATTTATGAATATGTTAAACAGCATGGGTCCCAACATAGAAATATTGTGCATGAAAACATTGTGCATGAAAATGTGAGGCTGTAAGCTCCTTGTCACAGGACAGCCTTTTTGTTCTGTGTTTTTAGAGCCTCTAGTCCAATGGGTCCAGGATCCATGAATCAGGCTTTCTAAGCACAATTATAGTCATACTTACTGTCATAGGAACAAAACACTTGAAGGTGGATCGTTTCTTATCAAGTCCCTACATCATTTATCCCTGGAATGCCCCCAAACCACCACTTCAAACCCCACACACATCTAACAGGCACACCACCCCACAACAACAACACCCTGTAACATGCCGGAGGTAAAGCAGGGGAGATGGGGGCACTGCCAATTCTTGGCCACTGGAATGAGAAGACAGTAAAGTAAAAGCTCTGTTATCCAGCATCCCCTAGGAATGGGGGATTCTGGTTAATCAAATATTCCGGTTAATTAAAGGTGTACCATCTGGTGCACTCCCCAGCATCAGAGTGCCAGGGGACAGGGAAGGGGGCCCTGCTCAGGCTGCTTTGCCCTGGGCTGTGGGCCGAAGAAGCGGCAAGAACTCTGCTCATGGCGGCGGCAAAACCCAGAAGTGGTACTTCCAGTTTCGCTTTTGCCATGTCCCTCGGATGGCTGTTAATAGAGTTGTCTGTTTAATAAAGTGCCAGTTGACACAGCTTTTGCTGTAGTTGGTTAACACATGCTCAGAGGCAGAGGTGTAATAGCAGGGCTGGATGTGCAGGGCAGCTGCTACACACAGGAGCAGCAGTGATTTCTGGCTGTTGCTTGCACCGCCAGCGTGATTGTGCAGCTATTGTGGCAGCCTGTTTTTTCCACTGTCCTGTTCCCCAAGGCACCCAGGACAGCTACCTCAGGTGCCCTCCCTTGGTTATGCCTCTGCTCAGAGGATCCTAGAAAAAGGGACTATGCTCAGAGGAAGTAACCTCCCCTGCCCTGGCCCCGCAGTCCGTAGCAATCTAATCAGGAAGAACAAGGAAACCTCCCTACCCTTAATTATAGCAATTGGTAGGACCATGAAGAAAAAAAACCCAAGCACGATAGCTATGAGCCTCTGGGTTTTCCAAGCAGAGGAGCATAAGTGACTCCATTCAAAACCTCCCAGCTTTTGCCAATGTTTCAGTACCTCAGAGTAAGAGAAATACAAGCCAGTAACACTAATGAAGGGAACAAGATTCTTCCTTTCATACACATATGTTCCTGCAAGAGATGTGTTATTCATGTTTTAACAGTGGTCCCAAATAAACTCCTTCCTTGCACATGTGATATAAAGGAATTATAATCTAGGCATTTTCTCTGGGAGTTGATGTAGCATTACAGAAACGACCCAAATGGCCAATAGGCATTTAATTCCCAATGACTTGTGCCATGAGTAATTAATTTCTCCTCTTGAAGATGGAATAAATGTGGCAAGTTTTGGAAGAAAACTAAAGAATGCCCAGTAACTGTATGAAAACTGATCAAAATCTGTCCTTTTACATTAAATAAAACAGCATGACTATACAATTAATCTATTTCTTAATGTGATCATGAATGATACGTGCCCCCAGAGGCTAGGGGGCACAGTGACTGCTTACAGGCGGCAGCAGAGGTGGTGGCAGTGGTGGCATGGTAGCGGCAAGCAGGGAGCTCCCACAGGCAGCATGGTGGGGAGGGGTGGTGAGAGCTGACCGGTGATTGGTGACCACCTGCAAGCGCCTCCAGCAGGGTCGGTGACAGCCAGCGGCAATCGGCAATTGCCCACAGACACCGCCGGTGCTGTCGGTGGTGAAGAGTGGGTGGCAAGTGGTGACCGCCCACAGGTGCCACTGGCATTGATGGTGGTGCTTCTCTCAGGGGGTGCACCACCAATCTCAGGGGGTTCACGTGCACTCACATGCACTCCCTACTCATCACCAATGAATGTTATTTGTGAGAGGCATGTAGGAAACGCAAGTCAGACTGAAGCGAGTGGGTTCAGTTTCAAGGGTATTGCAAATGGATACTGATACATACCTTGCAAATAACTACACAAAGGAACCAGATCACTTCCATCTGAAGAATCTATTATACTATATTTGCATTGCATCAATATCAGTGTAATATTGACACAACATTACACAGAACATGAAATATTAATTTTTTTTTACAGGAAATTCTGAGATTTCAATTTTGCCTCTCCCAAAATCTGAATCACAGAGCAAAATAAATAAATAAATAAAAGTAAAAAGAAATTGCAAAGATCACTTCTGAAACAAATCTTTAAAACAAATTATTCCAGGCAATCAGCATGTTTCATTTCAATCTTTCTGCAGCAGAACATTTGGATAATATTTAATCAAATGGTATGATTTTCACATAATCAAAATTGATCATAGTTTTTTTTAACCAGATGATTTTTTTTTGCAACTGAAAACCATATTATTGATTTTTTGTAAAAAAAAATGTCCTATTTACTGCATTTTTAGCATTCTTTTTTGGTTTCAGTTCACTTACACTCTGTAAGCAAACTGTGCTTCTTGAAAGATTCTACACAAGAGGGTTGACCTATCTTGAAGCACAGAAGGAAGAAAAGGTACCACTTTTCCTGATAATCGTTTGTGACCTTTCTTTTTAAACAGCTGTGTTGCTTCAGTGGAAGGTGATAGAAACTCAGTGTGATGGGGACACTCTTATATGGAGCTATACAATAGATTGTCAAAAATTAATGGTTTTCTGCCTACTTCTATTCTGAAGAATGATCCCTCCATAGCTCTGCTGAGAGACATCTCTACTTCCTTTGAGAACAAAAAGGATTCTATGTTTTTTTTTCCCTCATTCAACCAGCACTTCATCTTGACTAGCAAGCTTCATATAAGTAATTCACCAAGGTGAAGTTGAATTAATGGCATCAAGACAGTGCTCTGGCATTTCCACAACATCATGTTGCCTACAGTCCCTTAGAGTTATGGAGTTTTCAGCCAAGACAAATACAAAAGAAATGAGCTAGATTATTTTATTTCATTGTAGTATTTTTGTTGTTGACCAATAGAATTATTAGTCCTAATTTGGAACTTCCTGAAGTAGGCACAATAAAAGTGGCTGAATCAGGAACACAACACCAGGCAAAACCCATTGTATAGCTACCCACAAAAAAGAAGTCCCTCTACACAAATCTGAAACTAACGTTTTAGTTACCCTGACATGACATGCTATTTTAATGAAAACATTCCCATTAAAATATGTGCACATTGTTTTAATTTGGGGGCATATCAAAATAATTTGTTTGTTTGTTTTTTTTTCCATGCCAACCCATGCCTCCCAACACATTTGAGTGGGAAGCCTGCAATATGTGGGCATTAAGAAATGCATTTAAAATAGTTTCCCTTGAGGGTATGAGCAAGGATGCAGTGGAAAGAAAAATGAAAAGGACATGAGAATAACTCAAGGGATGATGTTGAATACTTGTAATTATTCAATAGAGTAAACAGGCAATTTTTGTTTTGTTAAAACAACTGTTAGCTAAGTATGCTATATAGTAGGATTTAATTGAAAGGGTATTTAACTGGGAGTCAGAGACCTGGGTTCAGACACTCCAAGTGTGGAAGAAAAACAGCTGCTCAACAAGATCTCAGGCAAGTGACATAGCATTGCTAAATCCCACTCATTAAAAACCCATGACACGGAATCCTCTAAACTAATAAAAATGATGCAACACGCCCTCCCCCCCCATGATATTAAGTAGTAATAACAATCAGAATTTGCCTTTAGATTATTCAAGTTTTTAAGGCTAAGTCTTCACAAAGAAGTCACTGTGAGGTAAGCAAATATATTTACAACATGTTAGGGCCTTGCTATACCTTAAACCATGAGCCACACAAATGTTGATAGGTGTTACTGCTAGCTCGAGTTTGGAGCAGTCACAATTTCAGGCCAATGGGCTTAAAGGAATGACAGGTGTCACGGTGTGGAGTCCTGCAGGAGGGACGTGATCTCCTCAAGGCCCCCTTCCCGTGCCAAGTTGGTCCAAGGGGCACCCTTGATCCTTGCTCGCCACGTCTTTGATGACAAAATATATATTTGGGAGGCTGCCTTTGACGCACTCTTGGTCACGGTTAGCTGTACACTCTGACCCTGTGCCTTCCCGGGCCCCTGGTAGGTCTTGCTCCCAGACAGTTGGCACCACCATTGTTTTGGGGCACCCTAGCCTTCTGAGCTATGCGTGGCTCCAACCACCCCTGTACCGCACCCCAAGCCTCGCAGATGGAATAGATGTTGTTTGGTCTTGGCCTTGTTATAACCTGGCCCCTTGTCCTCTCTGGGCCCTGTGTGGCCCTGGCCTCACCCTGAGCTCTTTCTGGCACTCGTTAATGCAGCACCCTCCCTGGGGCTCTTCGCTGCCCCCGTCTCTCTAGGGCTTCTCCACAACAATGCTGCCCTCTCTCTGGGGCTTCTCAATAATGCTGCCCCTCTCTGGGCCTTCTCTACTGCCCCTCTCTAGGGCTGGGGTTGATGCATCCTGAATGCTGCACCCTCACTGGCGCTGGAGTCCCCACGCTACTGTGGGTCCCCTATGAGGCCTCCTCCAACCCCTAATAGCCTCTCCCAAACCACCGGTTTTAAACAGTAAACGAAATGCAAGCCCTTCGGCTATAACTTAAACAGAAGCTGCCTGGTCATAACAACATTCCAGCCTACCGGGGAATACTCCATCCCTCAGCTGTGTCAGACGCTGCTCCTTCAGTTAGGCTTCCCCTCTCTTCCCTGAAGGAGCTCCTTCCCCCTTGGCTGCTGGAAGGAACCTACTCGCCTGGCCTCAGCCCCTTGGCTTTATATGGGAGCCAGGCCCTGCCCCTTCCTTTACTCAGGGATTCTGCCACTCTCTTTCCTTTGGAAGCTGTATATGTCCTACTGTATGTCAGAGCTTGGGCCATCTTTGGTCTCTGGCCTTTTTGTTTTGGATGTTGCCTCTTTTGAGTATAGCCATGGTAACTTGGGTCACTGTTCCTGCTTCTCACCCTGAACCATTTGCTTTCCTGCGCCACTGCCAAATTTCCCTTATCTACTTCCATCTGCTGTACCTTTTTTGGTACTGTCAATACCCCTGACTCATATCTGCTGACAAGTTTCTCTAGTTTCTCTCCCAGGCAGTTCATTTCTTCTACGTACTGGTTCACCCACTGCCCCCATTTCTGATCCAGGGATTCCATGACTGTGAGATGATCTCTGCTTGCCTCATCATAGGGTCTACCCCTGAGAGTGCCTCCATCCTTGTATTCTTTTTCTGCTGCTCTGTTGCCCCCTCTTCTCTAGGAATTTCTAAGCCCACCGTACTAGGTTGTTCCTGATCTCTCAGGACCTTTAGGAGCATGGGCCGTGCAGTCTCTATCAGTTTTTCCGTGTCTATTAAAACCTCTTCCAAGCCTTCAAGCTCCTGAAGGTGCTCCTTGCATCCTGCCTTAGCCCTGGACACATGTTCTTCCAACTGCCTGGTTATTGCAACCAGTTCGTCTTCTTGAAGTTGAGTATTTTGTAATGTATGCTGCTCCATCTCTGCTCACAATGCCATCTCCCTGGCTGTGCTCTCTTCTAATAGGGTCTTCAGGGACTGTATCTTTTCCCCCAGTTGGTCCTGCCCCTTCTGGTCAGCTGACCTCCTCTGGTTGCCCTGGCAACCGGCAGCTGGGCTCGTCACTTACTGCTACGGTTCTTTCCCTAGCAGTTTCCCCTGTTTAGGAGCAGGACACCTAAGTGCTCTGTGACAACAGGTAAGAATTACTCCCCTCCCCTCCTGCCCCCTTTATCCTTCCCCGTCTCAGGGTTCCCTCTACCTCACTCCTCAGCCTGTGCTGTCTGTCCCAGGATAGCAGGCACAGAAGGGTTAACCGCATGTCCGACCACTGCCACTGCTGCCAGGCTGCTGATCTTCTTCAGGCTGAGCCCACACAGAGAGCAGAAGTGGCAGAGATCTGGGGTGCTTGGGAAGGTTGGGAGGGGTGGGGGGGACAGTAGTGGGCCTGATCTAGGCCAGTGGGGAGTGGGTGGAGTGTTTACACTGAGGTTTAGCCTGTTGACACTGGATTTTAGGAACCCAGCCCCTATATCTTTGTTTCAGGTGAGCACAACCCTCACACCAACCACAACACCTGACAGGTGATAATGGGCAAAGTTATTGATACAGAGTGATAACAAAAAAGCAACAATACAAACCATCAAGCAATTCTCTATCTACCAATCCTAGGGCTGTCATCGGAGTCAAAGTACATGTGGTCAGGATGCAGGGTCCATTCTGAGGCTCTTTCTCTTAGGTGTCAGCAGTCTGCAGATGGGATACCGAGGTCCATAGCCCCCCTCCAGTGGGGTGCATGAGACGAGATGCTGGTGTGTGCCTTGTGTCCATGGTGGCCTCAGAGACACTTCCTGGGTGATGGGGACCCCTCTTGGGGAGGAGAAGGAGAGACAGGACAAAGGGTGGGATGGGAGGGAAGAGATGGAGAGACAGCAAGGAGGGATGGGAGAGACAGGATAAAGGGAGGGACCCTTTGTAACTCTCAAGTCTCTACTTTTGTATTCTCCTTCCCCCTTGACGACTCCTGATGACTCTTCATCCATGGTTATCTCTGGTTGGTTGTTTCTCTGTGGTCACATGTCCATGTAGCCTTGATAAGTCAGTCCTGGAGTGGCATAACTTTAAGCCATATAATGAGTGCTTAAAACTAGTTTCAGGTGTTAATGTGCAGACAATCCATGAGCTAAGAGGTCCAGAGCCAACCAAAATGACTGTAAGAAGGTCCTTAGCTGATCTGAGGTAAATGTATACATGCTCTGCTCCGCAGTAAGTACAACACCTGTAAATTAGGGTGACCACCCATCCCATTTTTTCCCAGGACAGCCCCAGATTTTGGAGGCCTGTCCCAAGCATGGGGCACAGATTAAAATGAGCATCCTGGACATGGGGCAGAGGTTGTGCAGTGTCCCAGCAAGTCTGTTGCACCATGCCCCTCTGCCTCCTCCTCTCCCTGCAGGGTGCTGCTGACTTAGGAGATAGGGGGAAGTGAGGGAGAGAAGGGAAGAAGATGAGAGAAGGGGGCAGTGTCCCGCATGTCCTGTATTTCCAACTTGGATAGATGGTCACCCTACTTTTAGTGAAAGGGAGGTAAGCTAACTTATACTTATCCCAGGGCAACAGCATGCACACTTTACCACAGAATAGCTAATAAGCTGTAAGTTCACACCCTACTTGTGAACTTGAACATATAAACATACCCTACAGTTCACATTTTCAAGTGGCTTTCCCCAATAACCAGGACAGCCAGAAATTTACTTGAAGAAACTAAAACTGAGCTTCTCATGTGTTTACATCGTCTCCATCAAATGCTTTAGTTAAAAGGAAAAAAAAAAAAAAAGAAAGGGTCAGGCAGGATTCAGTATAAAACAATGAGAAATGAAAGCACTTAATGATCACCCACACACAGAAAATCATGACTGATGATGGCCAAATCGAGGCAGTGAGGCTAAAAGTTCTCACCAAGACCAAACAGGAAATAATTTGGGAGTCAAGAATCAGAACTTTGACACCCAAAATATTTAAAGGATAACTAATATTATTGTGTTCCAGAAAGCATTACCAAATTAGAATAAAAATCTATGTAAAATACAATCTAATTTTATGAAAAATATATTTGTATTCATGCTATACAAAAAAGTCCATCATGTTTCTTGTATATAATCAGTTGATGGTTTTCTGAACTACCATGGTAGAATCCCACATCCATTAGTGCAATTATATTGCATTAATGATCCTGTAATTTTTCTTTATGATTTTACATGAACACTAATTTAACAGGAAAAGTTAAACAGAAAGTTACTCAAAAATGCACACTTGGAGTAAAAATAGGGTAGAACAGCAATAATAGAACCAACTGCGACTAAAATGCCCACTTGGGTCTGGCTATCTTAAAAGGTTGTAAACCTTGGAGACCGTGTCTACATGAGATGCTGACTGTGCTGTAGCTCATTACTACTGTGCAGTAGTGTTGTGTGGCACAAAATGTGACCTGATGCTACTGCACAGTAGTAACAAGCTACTGTGCTGTAGTTATGAGCTAGTGCACAGTCAGTGTCACCAAGAAGACATTTGGGGATACTACCGAGTAGTAATTCCGGTTACTATGCAGTCATTTAGTACTTGTGTATGCAAGTACTAAACGACTGTGCAGTAACAACTAAGCAGTCAGCATCTTGTGTAGACGCAACTGGAGAGTGGCAGATGGGCAGAGACAAGGACAAGCAAAGAAAAGGAAAACAGGGACAAGCAAAGCAGATTAGTCTCCCTCTCTCTGTGTTCTTTTTATAGCCGAAGAGATATCAAATAACCCTAAATAACTATCTTTACTGAATGTGTATAAATAGTCATGACCCAACTACATACTAATACTCCATTTACCTTCTGCCAGTTTCTAAAACCCAGAAGAGAGTGAGCACCACTAGAGGGCTCAGAATTGAGTTAAAGGAATACAATCCTATTCCTGCACACTACAATTTGATTATAAATCCATCAAAACCTTTACTGAAAAGTGAAATATAATTCAATCGTTGTCTATCTTTATGCACATTCAGCACCTTGTACAAACACAAGTATGTTTCAGGTCTTTAGACATAATAATTAAAATGCTATGGGGAGGAAAAATCTGTTGGGGAGGGGAAAAAAATCTCAATATATGCAAATGAGGACCATTAATCCTCCAAAACACTCCCTTGGTGAAAAGGACGGGTTACTAAACTCTTGCTAGCCTAAGCTAATATGTCTGCTGTGTGCTAGCGAACTGGCACTTTTAAACCATCACTGACTCCAATAGAAGGTTCAACAATGTAGTGTATTATTATCAAACAACTAACAAACTATTAACAAGATGCTATATACTCACAGATACAATATACTCAAATAACTGACAAATAGGCTCAACAGAATAGAAATCACATGAACCCTCTCCCCCTGCAACTATGCTGCAAGCACAATTCAAAGTATCTCACTCAGCAAAGAGTGAGAAACCCAACACCAATCACACACCTTCCCCAGGAATCTCTCCCCTTGCACAGGAACTCAAATTCCTTGGATTTTGGGATGGAGTGATACTGTACCCTGCCTATTGATGCATCCTTTGGATCTCTGCTCTCTCTGCATTGGCCTCAATTAGGGTTCCACCTAAGGAGCTCTTCTATGGGCTCAAGAACTTCACAACTCAAGACAATCACCCACACAACTCATGCTTCCAGACTCTCACTCTGTCACAGCATACACCACAAACCTTCAGCCAATGCACACAATCACAATGCAGCAAAACACACAATGTGCCACTCTAACCCACTCACACACACAAGTGCATGTCTTGGATCAGGACCCCTCTATTTATCTGACTCATACCACTTCTGTCAATCACAGCTAAAACAATCATCAATCCAGAAGGTCCATAAATCACCTAATCCAATCAAGCTGGTACATACATTTGTCACCCAATACTCTTGCCACACACTTACCAATCTTCCAATCATTATCCATTCAAATCACCAGTCACCTAAGGTGGCAGTTTGGACTGTTTTGGCACCCAAAACAACTGCCACTCATTTAGCGACCCAACTATGCTCAAAACCAAACAGTACATCATGATGTAATGCTAGTTTGAAAGTTTAAGGCACCCAGCACCTTCCAAGTTTGACCCACACTGAGTATGTGCCAACTGACAATTTAAGCAAATTACTTAGCTTAAGTAAAACCACTAGTCAGGCTGGAGACACTACAACTTCCAGCCTAACACCTATTACTACTTGATTGTATGTGTATGTAAATTCCAGGTGACAATTACTCTCAAGAACATATGGTGTAAACGAGAGAGTACGGATCATAGATGCCTGTATCTATGGCGTTATGGATTCTGATGCCATATTGAAATGTATAACTGCAATTTGTCTTCGGAGTTTGTTTGTCTGGTTTTTCAACCAGACTTGGAAGCAATGAAACCTTACTTTAATAATGTGAGACCAAATTCTTTAGTACCCATTGTCCTTACTCCTAAGGTGTGTCCCCATGAGTGCACATGTGCGGTTTGTGGTGTGGCAAACCCATCTGTGGCACTGCAAACCACATGCACTGCACATGGAGGCATTTGCCGTCCTGCTATTTTGCAGTACGTTGGTTGTATTGGACAACAGGATCTCCTGATGTCAAAAAAAGATGTGCCAGAAAAAGCAGGACCTGAACAGCCAGATCTGTGCTCTGGCTGCTAGATAGGCTCTGTGTGCCTAGATCACTACTGCTGCAGCCCCAGGAGGACACCTGGACCTCAGGTAAGGACCCCTGGACCTCAGGTAAGCCTCCCCCACCCCATCTGGGGCAACTTGCCATGTGCCAGAGCACACGTGCAGGGCTGTTCCTCAGGGAGAAGTAGCACACATGTGTGCTGCTGCTATTGTCCCCAGGGAAATGCACGTTCCCACTCATAGGGATGGTGCGCCCCTAGTGTTGTACAAATAAGCAATTGCTCAAATGACGAGCAAGACCTTGTGAGGGGGATAAGGCAAAGTGCTGTGTTTATTGATATCAGTGCCGAGTACACACACACACACACACGCACACACGTACACCCAAACACTCACTCCACATTCATACCCCAATTTCTGTTCTGCGCTGGTATACGTTACTAGTCTCATTGGTGCTCAAGTCAACTCAGTGTCTAGTTAAGTTGACCACGAGTAGGAGCCGGGTGTCTGCCGGTCTGTCAGGTGAACCAGTGCTCTAAGATGATATGCAGAACAAGACTCAAAATTGATGCGTCTTGCCCTATCTTTATAGTCTTGTTAGTTCATCCATTACTCTGGGCTTCTGCTGTTATCCTCCTCGAAGGTGAACTGTTGTTCTTTTCTCACTGTTCTGTGGCAGATTCTTCTTGTTTTGGTCTTTTATCTGCCTGAATTCTTCAGTCAGTCACCAGATAGTGTTTTCTTTTTCCACAAACACACTCCCACCCATGCAGCATACAAAGGAGTGAAATGCCAAGCACTTATGTCAGGCTACAGAGCAGTACATAATGGAGATTCTTAAGACAGTGTAAAACTCAAGAAAATACGTCAAGATAATACACAAGATCAGGCAATAGGCAAAAGTCTATCTCCATGTTATTTACCTAAAATAAATCTGGTATTTATGCCATTTGGATAACACTAGGTGCCAGACTAATGGCCAGCATAAGACCTCTGAAGTCAATAGAGCTATGCTAGCTTACACCTGCCAAAAATGTCGTGCCTGTAGTTTGGTTGCCTTCTGAAGTGATCTCCCACTTTTATTTTAGCATCATTCCTGATCTCCATAACTAGGTACTTTTGATGATGAATATCTCTGGAGAAGCAACCATTACTTTAAAATTGTATGTCTTTAAAGCCTCCATGCTTAACCAGTCTCTGCCCCCTAGCATAGTCCTGTGTTTTGAGGAATTAAGCACCTTAGGAACTTGGGAAAAACCAGGAATCTGTAGGAAGCAGGGGATGAGCTACACTACTAGGAATTTTATTACACTGAAAATGTGGGTACTTGAAAAAGTCAGGATCATAATGATGTAGTTCTACTCTACTTATCAAGAGGAAAACTATATAGAACACACTGTCACAAGACAGTATGGCATAACCTACCTGGAATAAAGTTTAATTTGATTCAAATAAGTTAAATGAAACCTGAAAGCAAAACAGAGATAACATGATTCTTTCAGCTGCAATGTTGCTTGATGTTGGAGGTACATTAGTTAAAACTATCATAGTGTTTAAAAAGTATATGATTGAATATTGACCCCTCTGCAAATAATTTAAGTGCAATTCAAAGTCAATTGAATAGGAACATTTCTATTTACCTCAAAGGATTCTGGATCACTTACTGGCTGGATTCCTAAGTCAGTTACACTGCTGTAAGTCTGTAAAAATTGGAGTTAAATTGGCACAAAAATCAATGTGAAGTCAAAATGAGGCTCTATAATTTGTATGAAAAATGGATTTCTGGAACATTTTCTATTGCAACTGTAAGATGTACAGGGCATAGTATTAATACATCTAAAAGAAAGCAACTTAGTGCTGCCACTGGTAATGCAATTAGTGCTTTGTTTTTTATGGTAGAGATGTGTGCTATGAACAGAAGGTGGTAGTTTTGAATCTCATTGAAGACGCATGCTGAAAAAGTCATTTAATAAGTTGTGCAGAGTAACTAGTTCCTTTGATCTACATCTCAGGGCATGTTCCTCGGGTCAGAAGGAAGAGCACTTTATGCCCAAATGCTGGTATAACATTTCTGCCAACTATACCAATGAAAGATATTGCCAAAAAATTCTTGCTTGTTGTATATTTCCTGGACCATCCCGGGAAACATTACAAGCCTACAGGAACTGCAAGTTTCTTGTGTCAGATCTGTTGCTAAAAATGTTGAATGGTCTTCTGTTTTCACACTGTCAAATAAAGCAGAAGGCTTTCCACTAGTCAGTATAAGACAGAAGCTATGAATGTAAAAAAATTAAATGTGAAACATGTTACAATGGAAAAAAACTGACCACCTACCTGCTAGCACTGGTAGAGTTTTCAAAGCATATCAATTAACTTATGTCAGCTGGTGGGAAAAAAAAAATGAAATATTTGGTAGGTGATAAATAAGATGCATCAAGTGGTCAAATATTGTAGTTATTGGGCTACATTTGTCCTTATTTGAGTTTCAGTGAGAGCTCCTGGCATAAATGTGGCCCACAGTAGGCACATCTACATGTGCCCCTATCGCACAATTCTTACTGCATCATGCCAGTGGCGCACAGTTATTTTTAGCTGCTACGTTGTTGTAGCAAAGCACTATAACAAGGGAGTGCATCACTATGGCGACGTAGCTGCAGCATCATGGTTTGTGCCCAATGGTGCTACGTTTCCATAGTGCATTGCTACAGTGATGTAGCATCTTGTGTAGATACACCCAGTGTCTGCAAAAGATTCATACAGATGACATGCCTCTTAATATTCTGCTTTCTTATTTCTGGTCATTTAAGCGTCAGAGCTTGATATTGTTATGCTATGGTACCGTGACCAAGCCAATCCAGGCAATTTATATTCTGTATCATGATGGAAACCTATTAGAGTGTCCAAGAGCACCTGTGTCAGGTAGGGAAGAAGTCCTGGAAAGTTAAGAGTTGCTTGAAGTCACACAAAAAGTCTATGACAGAGCACAAAATTAAATTTGTCTCTCCAGAATCCCAAACTAGAACCCAAAACATTGAGCTATAGTCACACGATCATAAATACTCATACGTAGTTTGAGTGGTGCTAGATATAGATACACTTTCTGCCTGGAGCCCCTTTGAGCAGAATTTCTTGGTTGATCTGCAAGTGCTCCATTAGTATGCAAGGAAGCTTATTTTAACCTATTTCATCTAAATATAACTAAATGCCAATAATCCTATCCCCTTGTAGGAATATAGATTATTTATAAGTGGATTTATTATTAAGAACACAAACACAGTCAACTTACTTGGAAAATAATCTTTACAAGTGTAAGGCATATTTTTCTTCTCTCTCAGACCTGATAACAAGTATGAAGACAATAGGTATACAACCAAATGAAAAAGAACTTCCTGAGAAATTTCACAAATAAAGACATGAACATAAACAGTATCTATATGAGGAAAACCCTATATAGCATGGCATGACAGTCAGATCAAGCCAGAGGTATCTGTCACTCGCCATTGATTTCCACAGTGATCAATGGGTGCTGGTAAAACTCCCATTGATCTCAACAGCACCAAGTACCCTGATTTTGATAGTGGCCAATAGGACAGTAGTATGTTCTTGCACCAATAAATGTAATTGGTTCCAGTTCTATTTGAAGAGATTAAAGGGTCCTCTGATTCAATTTGGATTCAGAAATTCCGCCACCGAATCAGGCCACATCTCTGCCAAATAGAGAATTGCCAAATTCTGCCAAATTGTAAATATCTGTATCTATTAACAGCTTGTACCAAATTCCAACTGGAAGTAAACTGATGCAGCTTCTACATTAGCTTCTATACTGAATGCCATAATGAAATAAATAGTAGAACACTTTCACCACTGTTTACACACTTTCACCAGAATGGACTGTAGCACATAGGTTTACATGGGAGTCACATCTGTAACACATTTTTTGCCTTTGCAAGGACCCCCTTTACTTTAACATGGGTCTTCAGGGCTTCTTGCTGCCACATAGATTGCAGGATTGGACAAGATACCAAGATTAATAGGGTTATGCCAGACATAAACTTAATCCAAATTTCTAGGTAGCAGTAAAAGGTAAGATCTTGGTCTTCATCATACTACTGCATAGTTAAGCCACCTGACAGCCTTTAGAAGTATATATATATATATATATATATATATATATTTATTTTAATTTCAAGATCTGATTTCTTTTGTGCTTTTTCGTGTACAGCAGCTCACAAGAAATGCATACTTTTATTTTACCTAATCTGAATTGGATCCGACTCTTACATTTGAGGTGGCAGTTTGTAGTGTTTTTGAACAGAGGTTTTTTGGGGGGTTTTTTGCTCTCTAATTCTGAAGTGAGAAAAAAAAAATGAATAGAGAAATGGGTATTAATGGCAGAATGGCTGGTCTGATAAAGAAGGACCAACCGCATAGAAGTTGCCCTGGTAAAACATAGATGAGAGGTTCACAATTCAGGAAAACTAGGGATTTTAAAAGCTGCTAACCCTCTGTAATGCAGTGGGAGGCAATCATTCTTTTCCAACATAGAAAGAGCTATTTTTAAGCAACCACGGATTTGAAAGGAAAATGCTCCCGCCCCGCCCTCTATTTTTTACAAGAAACTACTCAAGATAAATTCTTACAAAACCCCCAAACTATTGCACCTGTAGATCTGAAGTGCTGGTGTCAAATACAGGAGTGACACTGAAGAGATTTACAAAAACAGAGACAAGCTAGGAAAAAGAAGAACTAAATCCATCAAGAAGTACAGATAAAGCATGATTTAGCAGCATCATGCAATGGAGAGAAGTAGCCCTTTCAACAGAAAGACCGTCTTCTATGACTACTTACTCGTTCTTTTCACTCAGGGAGTGCCTGTT
Organism: Alligator mississippiensis; assembly: GCF_030867095.1. Lineage (NCBI taxonomy): Eukaryota > Metazoa > Chordata > Crocodylia > Alligatoridae > Alligator > Alligator mississippiensis. The sequence goes on along the minus strand of NC_081825.1, from coordinate 11,406,902 downwards.
ATAAGAAAACCTTTTCCCACTATGCCTTTTCTACACTAGTGACAGATTCCTTTTCACTTTGCACACCTAAAGGCCCATAAACAGATGTATACCTGCACATTTTGGCACCATTTGGATTCTAGGGCTGTGCGAAGCTTTGGTTTCTGATTCTATTTGGCAGAGATGTGGCCTGATTCGGTGGCTGAATCTCTGAATCCAAATTGAATCAGAGGACCCTTTAATCTCTTCAAATAGAACTGGAACCCTTCAAGTTGATTTGAAGGGATTCAGAAAGATTCAGAGATTCAAACATAGACACATCTTTAAATATTTTTTTCTACGTACCGCTAGGTAGCAGGCGACTTGTCAACACTGAGATGCTGGGGCACATGGAACATCCCACAGAAGTGCAGGGGGCTCCCCAGCATGCTCAGCAGCAGACCCAGAAGTGGGCCAGAAGCACTTCCAGTTCATTTCCCGAGCATGCTGGGGGCACCCCGCACCCCCTACCTCCGCTTTCTTGACAGGTGCCTCCTAGCTCTGGGGGGAAACCTGATGTCCCCCTGTGGCCAATCGCTATGCTGAGTGGGTACAGGAGGGCCCCCCAGCATGCTCCACAGCAGACCTAGAAGTGGACCAGAAGAACTTCTGGTCCAATTCTAGGATCACTGCCAAGCATGTGCTGCCCCCCCCCCCCCCCCCACTCCTCTGGGATGATCCATGCGCCCCAGCATTATAGCATTCACAAGTCACCCTGGTACCACAAGGTATGTAGAAAAAACTTTTAAAGCTGTGTCTATATCCAAATCACTGATTCTCTGAATCATCATCAAATCTTCAGATTCAGCCCAATCGAACTAGGGACAGTGATCCAAATCAACAAATCAAATCACTGTCCCTGATTTGGGTTGAATCCAAATCAAATAGGGCCCACTTTGCACACCCCTACTGGATTCTATTTTCATCTGTGTCAGGATTGCCCAGCTGTGTCCTATGATAAAACAGAATCATGCTTTATTCGTATTTGTCAAAGGAAAAGGTGGCAGTGAGGACTGTCCCATGCTTTAACCCAATAGCCTAAGGGTTTGAGAACTTTCTCAAGTAGTGGAAGACCACTCAAGTGGGAGACCATTCAAGGCCCTAAGCCCCCTTCATCAGAAGGTTTGGACTTGCATCTCTCTGACTTCCTGGCACTTTGATCTACCCACCAGGCAAGAGGTCAGGAATGAACAGACCCTCAACAGCTGCTCTGCTGAACCTTGCATGTAACTTTCTTTGGATAAAATGGAAAAACAACAGTAGTGAGTTGTTATTGGGCCAAGGGGTCGGGACAGCAGCCATCTTGAGTCATACACTGCTGCTTGTTCTCTCCTTTCCGGGTGCACAGGTCCCTTTCTTGTCAACCCAGTAGGCATAGCTGCCACTGTCACTTCCAACTGTCTTTTGACTGAAAATCAAAGTAGTTTTGAGTGCTCTGTTTTGTATTAGACTCCATACAATGGTATTAAGTGTGCCTAGGGCAGCCCTAGCAAACTGGGCCTTTCAGAGGACTAAAGCTATTTGCATTCAAAGTAGGCACCCCCTTGACCAAATCTGTCTTTAAAGTCCCTATCATGCTTTAGATACTCATAGAATATAGATGGATAAACAGCATCTAGGAACAGCAATAGCATTTCTAAAAGGCTGTTTAACTTTCACAATTAAACAAGATAGAGAAAAGGAAAGGACAAAAAAACCCCCTGGAATCAAATATTAAATAATGTTCAGTAATGACATAGCACTTTCACTGATATTTCTCCCAGCAATTCAGGAGAGCATTCATTATCCCCCTTATTTCCATAGAAACTGAGGCACAGAGCTCACCTACCTCGAAAGATAACAGTGAATCATTGAAAGAACCAAGATGAAGTCAGGAATTGCTAGCTCCCATCTGTGATTGTTGCTTTGGATTATGCTGTCTCAGCAAGTTGTTTCCAACATTTAAACTGAGTTTAGAAGAAAATACTTTAGTCACAAAGCAGTAATCTAATGGAGTGAAATAACAGGTTGTCTCCATTTAAGAGGGAGATAGGATACTGTATAGGAATAGTCAATGGGGAAATGGTACTAATTTGCCAATTAGAGCTAATGATTTCAGTATCAGTGAAAAGGCAAGTTTTAAGACCTAATGGAAAAAAAATTACTAATATATTCATATTAATAAGAAAGCTTATTAGCAGAATTACCTTCCCCACTCAGTATTGCAATGCAATATGCTAATGCAGACCCATGCAAGTGTGTAGAGAATCATGGGCTTTTGCATATGAGCTGCCTATACAGAGTGTTTAATATGTTTTGTTTTGTTTTTTATATTTGCTTCCTTCCTTATACTTTTGAGTCGGTCCTATAAAGCTGTGTACCTCCTTTAATCTGACTCCCTCAATTTTGCAAATACATCCAAACATTCATTAATTGCCCTACTATCTCTGACAAACCAATCCCTGTATCATCTTAAAAAAATAAATAAATCCAATCATGTCAACGACAAGCCAGGCATAGCTTTTAAAACATTAGGAAATTATGGTAATAATTTATTAGCTCTGTCAAGACCTCTAACTGACATTTTAGAAGCCAAAAGTACTTTTAGTCTTATGATGTCAGGTCTTCAGGTTGTAGCCATATTGGTCTAGAGGAAAAAGCAAACAGGACTCATAGTTTAATTTAAAGATTTTTTTTTTTGCAAACATCTTGTTGGTCTAATAAAAGATATCATCTCTACTATGAATCCTAATTGCCTTAGTCTTATGAGACAGGTTTAGGAACTTTGACAGTATAATTTAGCTCTAACACATTATGGGTAAATTAGCCAGGTATTAAAGGATGAACCAGTTTGGACTTTGCAGTTCTGAAAATATATACGATACTGTTTCCAGACCCTATGCAGAAAGTTTGAAGGTTATAATCTGGATATAAGCAAAATAATAATTAAATTCCATTGAAATTAGGGCAAAAAACTATAAAGTATAATACAAAAAAAACTTTTTTCCCCTATGTATGTTAAGTATCTAATAACAAATCAGATTGTGTATTAAATATATGCGATGGTTCCATTTAACCCATGGAATAATTATTGCTTTTTGTTAAAAATTTTAACCTATTCATATAAATTGCTCCGTAGAAAGAAAGTCAGCTATTGCATGTTGATTCCCCAAGACTCTTCAATTCCCTTGAACTCTTCATTTTTATTCAGCTAGTCTGCCAAAATACTATGTATCTGAGATTATTTGTAGCACCTAACAGTACCAACAGGGAATATACACACATTGTTCTAGTCACTGTGCAAAAATATAGTAAAAGGCAGTTTCTAGTTTGAAAAATTTATGGTGAACACAAAGGGTAGGAAAGGATACCAGTAGAGAAGTGGTACCTTGTCCTGTCCAGGATCATACAGGAGGTCACTGGCAGAGGTAGTAGAAAACTATTTAATAGAATAATTTAAGTGTTATGTTTGAAAATGTTGGGGTATATGTTCACCCTGGCTGGGATGGCTTTAATTGGAAACAGACAATTGTAGATAAGAGAATTTTATCTATTCCCTGAATGAAGGATGCAATCCTTGGAATCAGGTTTTAAATGGAAAGACTTGATTCCCATTGACAAAAGTAAAAAAAAAAAATGGCTTTATACTAGTATCTTTTAATATTTGCTTTATATATTTTGTTTAAGTATAAACAATCAACATACGTACTACAAATTGGTCATAAAAAGTGTCCTACGTCTGCTTATTTGAACCTTCACACAAAAACTGTGGTGTAAGATTTATTGTAATCTGAGGCTGTCAACATTTGTAAAAGGAACAAATATTGATTCTTTCTATTTTCTAACTGGCCGGATAGGATGAATCACTCAGCAGCCAATCCTAACAAACGAAGTAATTTCTTAACAAGTCTGCAGCACTTCCAAACAGATGGACAGGATGACTAATGTAAGATGCTACACCTGTGAAGGGATAATGAAGAGCACAAATACTGAATGGACAATTTCTTCTTGGGTAGTGCCATTGGCAAGAAGGATTTGGGAGTTTGGTGGATTCCAGATGTGCCATGAATCAGCAATGTGATGCAGTTGCAAAAAAAACCCGAGCAAATGTAAATTTGGGCAGCTTCACGAGAAACATCATCAGCCATAAAACACAGGCGACAATAGTACCACTTTACTCAGTGTTGGTTAGGGCTCTCATAGAGTCCTGTTTGGAGTTTTGGACTCCACATTTTAAGAAAGATTTGGAGAAGTGAGAAGGGGTCCAAAGGTGGCGAGAAAAATGAGAAAAGGTTTGGAAGGCAAGCTGTATGAGGAAAGGTTGAGAGAACTTAACATGTTTAGTTTTCAGAAAAGACAATTAAGGGGGAACATGATAACCATTCCTAAATATTTGAAAAGCTGCTATAAAGAAGAGGAAGGAAATCTGTTCTGCTCTTGCCACAGAGGGCAGGTCATGAAGCAGTGACTTAAATCATAGTAAAGTAGATTCGCATTAGTTCTCAGAAAAATTGTGTTACTGTTAGAACAGCAAGGCGGTAGAACAGACTGCCCAGGGAAGCTGTCGAATCACCTTCACTGGAGGTTTTCAAGAGAAGCCTTAGATAGGTAACAGTCTAGGGGATTGAGCCAGATGAACCTTGAGGTTCCTTCCAAGCCTAGGATTTCATGAATTAATAGGTCCTTCCACCTCAAACATATTCAGTACTAAATAACAGATGGTGCAGCAAGCATGTACAGCAGTGCTTGGATTTCATTACCACCTGGTGAACCTAGGTGTGCTAAAGGGTCACATTTAGAGAATGTGAATAATGGGGAGGCCATAAATGGTACCTGTAGGCAAAAAAAATAAAAAATATATATATATGACTCACATGGATTAAACAATTTCATGGAGGACAGGTCCAGGGAGAGATATTCAATAGAATGGTCAGGGGTCTTTCTTCTAATCTCTAATCCAGTGATAGTTAATGGCAAAGAGGGTGTGTCAAGAAAGGGACTTTGCTAGGCATGCCCTGTACCCATATTCTCCTTCTAAAGCAGCCACTACTTGCCTCTGTTAGAGACAAGCTACTCCGATAGTTGGACCATTATCCTGATCCAGTACGGCACTTCTTATGATCTTATCCTTACCTCCCCTTGGAAAGTTCTTGGAGTTTTAATGAGGAAGACGATTTGGGCCTCGTTCAGCTGAAGTCTGTGGGAATTGTTTCTCACTCCATTTTCTTCAGTTTTTTGTATTATCCTGTTAGCAGAGCATGAGAGATCCAGTAAAGCCCAGATCTACAAAAGAATTAGGTACCTGGATTGTATTGAAATCGTCTCTCAACCTTAGTGCATGTTGAATGCATCTTGACGAGCTTGTCATGTATATTTTATTTCCTTTCTTCTCTAGAGGGAAATCACATGAGCAGATGTGTTTGTTTGCTTTGGGGTAGGTTGGCTTTTAAAAAATAATGTATATGAATGCTGCACTATAGTTTTCTCCTCCCCCCACCCCATTAGTAAGTGTAGAATTGAAGAAAGTCCTTGGCACTTAAAATGGAAAGTTTCTGGTGTGTTTAGGGTCTTGCAGGATCTCCAAAGAGGATCTCCAAAGAGCAAAAATGAATTCTACCACTGAAATCAACAGAATGGAGTTCATGGTGCTGGTGGTGCTATTGCTACTAAAAAACAGCTTATTTGAAAAACCCAATATATTGGAATCCCAGCTTGCATTAGATTTGCGTTTTCCTTCTCAGCTCACTACTAAACTAAGAATCTGTTTGAAATGTCATTTCTAATTTTATTTCCTATTTTCAGGTGCATTTGTGGTCAAAAGTTACAAGTTCATTCCTGTGGAATGCTTTATGCAAGATAGTCATGAATTGCACTGGTGTCTTAGAGAAAACATCCAGCGCACTGCACCTTCCAGCTTTCTAATCTTTAAAAAAATTAATGTTAATTCCTTCTGCTAAAGACAAAGCAGTTCTATTCTTATTCACGTTTAAGTTAATCCAGCAAGTAATAAATATCTTCAGGCACACCTTTTACAGCCTAAGTAAAACTCAAGAACAACCAACCAATGTTTTATTTTCCATTGCTGCCTTGTTAACAGCAGAACAGAAAGAAAGTAGTAGAACTGGTTATATGAGCACTCTGCATTTCTTGATCATCTTTACATTGGGGGATAAAAGTGCCTCATCTGTTAATTAAGCCTCATGACATCTTTGAGTTGTGTATTATTATACCCATAACACAGATGGATTAATTGAGGAACAATCAAGTTATATGACTTGCTCTTGGGCATAGGGAGATGCACAAATTACTATTCCCTCTTCATTTCACCATTAATTAATTGCTTGCTGAATATTGATAGCTGTATGCAGGCCATGGAAGAATGCACAATCACAGCTTAAAGGGTATTACAATCAAAATTAAACATAAACATGGCACTCTAAACAATCTTGTGCAAAATAAAAAAGTGAATGGGTTTAAGAACATCAGGAAGGAATCCATTTTCAGGGACATAGCCTAATAGTTGTTCAACCTAATTTGAGAAGCAAAAGTCCTAAGCTGTTGTTACTGCTATGCCCTCTAAAAGCAAAGGGGAACCACCTGACAACACCTCAGTGTGAACAGCTAGATGGATTCTCCCTACAACACAGAAGGGGAAATAAAGGGTGAACAGGATCCCTGAATTAAAATAGCTTCCAGAACTTTTTCTGGGGGAAGTTGCAGTTCCCCCCACCCTACCCTGCTGCCGCACGCTCAAGACTAAGCCTACCATCACCTACCATAATGAATTTATCCGGATTACTGCTGTCTGAAGCTCTGCAACAAAAAACTCAGTCCAGCACTAAATAAACTCAATTCCAATATGCTTACTACAGCTGTTTTTCTAGGCCCAACCTCTGGCTGAAAGCGTTCACAGTATAGTAAGTACAATAGAAGACATGAAGTAATGATTCAGAATATAGGGCTTGAGAGACCTTGGTCCAAAGCAGGCATGAGCTGTAGAATTAATAGGAAATAAGTAGAGTTGGGCAAATTGTTTGGCGGTTTTAGATCTATATATGTATTTAACCAGACAGTGTCAATGTGAGAGGTACCTCTTGGTGGATTCTCTCAGGAACCATGTACGGCAGCTGCAGATAGATTGGCTCAGAAGTATCTGTGAGCATGAAGCCTTCATTCACTTGATGTACAAAGAGACCCCCAGCATCATGGAAGAGTAAGAGCCAGGCACTGGAGGACAAAGATATGCAGGAAGGTGGAGGCTGGCAGCTTGTCACCTCTGGCAGCAGGTAGCACTCCTCTTCTGAATCTGTGGCTGTCCAGCTGAAGAACAGGAATGAAGCCCTGGTATCAGAGGGGAAGGAGCTTACTCTAGGGACAGGAACAGCCAAGTCATTTACCAGAAGGAGTAGGAAGATCTGACCTTGGGAGAAAAAAACTCACATTATACTTATAGGCTTGGCAGTGCTACACTCGCTAGCACCATGACCAAAAGAGACTTAGGGGTCATGATTGACCACAAGATGAACATAGGCCACCAATGTGATGCTGCAGCCGACAAAGCAAACAAAACCCTGGTTTGCATCTGCCATGCATTTCAAGCAAGTCCCAGGAAGTCATCCACTTGCTTTACCCGGCCTTGGTAAGGCCACAGCTGGAATGCTGCATCCAGTTCTGGGCTCCACAATTCAGAAATGATGTGGAAAAGCTTGAGAGAGTCTAGAGGGAGCCACACACATGATTAGAAGACAAGAGAGAAGGCCTTATGAGGAGAGGTTGAGAGCCATAGGACTCTTCAGCCGGGAAAAGCGCAGGCTCAGGGGTGACTTGGTGGCTGCCTATAAGTACATAAGGGGTGTGCATCAGGAATGGGGAGAACATCTGTTCACCAAGGCACCCCAAGGGAAGACAAAGTCCACTGGTCACAAACTCCTGGAAGACCATTTTAGGCTGGACATAAGGGAAAACCTCTTTACTGTCCAAGTCTCCAGGGCCTGGAATAAGCTCCTCCCAGAGGTGGTGCAGCCACCTACTCTGGACACGTTCAAGAAACAATTGGACACTTATCTTGCTGGGATCATTTGACTCAAACTGACTTCCTGCCTCTTGGGCAGGAGGCTGGACCTGATGCTGTTGCACGGTCCCTTCCAGCCTTAATGTCTATGAAATTTATGAAATCACTGCCGCAGGAAAAAGAAACAGTGGGCGGTAGTGGCTGACAACTCCTGCCTGAAAAGAATGGAATCCTCAGTCTGCTGATCTGACCTCTTGGCAAGGGAGGTTTTCTGCTTGCCAGGATCCCACATCTGACACATTATAGAAAGTTTGCTGAGACTCACCTGGCCCTCTGATCTGACTATTCCCTCATGCTGCTTATCCGTGGGGACACTATTGATACAGTGATCTTGAACAGTTAAAAAACGACTGCATGACTAGGGGTACAAGAGAACAGGGGCCCTCCTTGACCCTTCCAGTCAAGAGTAAAGGCCAAGGTAGGAAAATATGTATACTGGACATCAACACGTGGTATTGCCAGCAGGGCTTTGGCTTCCTCAACCATGGGTAGTGTTCTAAGAAGAAAAACTACTGGGAAGAGAAGAGGTGCAACTGGAGAAGAGGGAGAAGAGCATCACCACTTTTAGACTGACTAGCCTAATAAACAGAGATTTAAACGAGGATCACCAGGGGATGGAGACAAAAGCCCACAGGTAAGTAAAGAGTAAGGGAACCTAGATGAAAACTTAATAAGAGAGGGAAATAGTGGAAAACTTAACAGTGTCCACAGAGAGATATTAGGACAATTGGTTACCTACCTGAAATATACTCATGCAAATATAGGAATACACAAAAAGAATTGGAGATCTCAGTACAATCATGGAAATAAAATGTAACTGGAATATAATATATATTTTATATATCCAAGAGGAGCCAGCTGGGGCTTTAGGACCTCAGGGGACTATAGCTACATCCCCGGATAGGAGCTGTGCCTAGGGGACAACCACCCGGACCTTGGGACACCGAGGCACCAAGGAATCACAGGGCTTCATGGGCTGGGAGCTCGCTACTTTCCTCATAGGCTCCTTCTTGCCTGACAATTGCACCTCCCTGGCAGTCACAGTGGTGGGTATTTCACGTGGTGGCAAGGCGGGTGTTGAAATAGGGGTAAGGGTCGGCAGGAATCAAGGGCCTCTTAGCCTTCACGCCAGAGCCTGGCCCGGGTCTTCTGACATCATCCGAGGTACCATATGAGGTCCACTTGCAGGCCCAGGACAAACCAGGTCAACTGCCTGGGCAAAAACTGCTAAAGAATGCCTAATAGAGCAAAGGCAGGCACAACGTGGTGCATTGGCCAGGAACATGGAGAACCCCGACTTGGCAACCTACGCCTATATGCAGTCCGTGGCTATGGCCCCTGCCCATGTCCTCGGACAGAACCTACAGGTTCTTACCCAGATCCTGGACTCCCAGCAGTAAATGCTAGACTGGCAGCAAGACTGGCTCCGGCACAGTCTGGTATCCTTCAAGATGCCTAAGATGACCAGGGACAATGATCCGGAGACTTACATCAAGGCATTTGAACGGCACGCCCTCATAACCGGACTCGACAAGGGATATTGGTCCAGCCAGTTGGGAGCTCTGGTAGTTGGCAAGGCCCAGGCCATCTATCGAGCCCTCTTGAGGGATGATACCAGAGACTATGAGCACATGAAGGCAGCCATCCTATATAGGTTGGAAATCAACCCGGAGCACTATCGCTGCCTTTTCCATGACAAGAAAAGGCCTGATGAGAGACGATCAAGAGTGTTGATGCAGCTACTGTGGGACCTTCTGGACAAATGGGTAAACTCAGCGGGACAGGATAGAGAAGCTTGGTTGGACCAGATTATCCTTGAACAGTTCCAAAACGATTTGGAAGAACGGACACAATGCTGGGTCCAACAACACACCCCATGGACCTCAGAAGATGCCCTAAAGTTGGGGAAGACTTTTACTGCCTCAGAGGCCAGCTACCCCAGGGAGAGAAGGAACCCCGGATCCCTTATGATGGCCCCAAAAGAGCCAGAACCCCAGCGTCTGCCTGGCCAGGGGGCTACCAAGGACACCATATGTTTCCGGTGTGGGCAGAACGATCATTTCTCTCGGGAATGCCAGAGCCAGTCAGCTGAATGCTGGATCCCTGCCGGCAGGTCGAGGACTCCAACAGAAAGGCGGAGGGGTCTGGAGTCTGGCAAGCTGATGGACTGCAGTTATGCGATTGGCGAGGAGAACACGACCTGGAGCCATCCCGTTGTCAAGGCCTGGGTGTAGGGTCATCCCGTGCAAGCTACCCTGGACTCAGGGTGTGCTCAATCTTTAGTGAGGTCCAATTTGGTACAACTGCAAGGCCGGCAGAAGGCCCACCCCATGAAGGTGGCCTGCCTCCATGGGGAAACCAAGCAAATTGAGCGGCAATGGATACACCTTGAGGTGATGGAACACCAGGGGGAACTCCTGGTGGGGATAGTGCCCCAATTACCTTGTGAAATGCTACTGGGACAATTCTGGACACCAGTGTACAATGTCCTAGATAGGGTAAGGGACACGGAAGTGGCACGCAGAAAAATCCAGAACCATGAGGGATGGCTAGGCGAAACAGAGGAAAACGAGAAGTCGGCTGATGAGACAGAAGGATTAGACCTCAATGATTTTACCAGCTGCCTGCAGTTCTGGGAGGCACAAGAGGAGGATCAGGAACTCGGGGCACTTCGAGAGCAGACCTGAGGTACCAGAGACATCCCAGCACTACCACCTGATGGGCTTCCCCGCTTTGAGGTAAGGAACCATCTCCTTTACTGCATACAAGGGGACAGGCGGGAGGAGACCAAGGGCTCGCAGCTGGTGGTGCCCACCCGATTCCGTCAGACTATTTGGTGATTGGCTCATGCGAGTCCCACAGGGGGGCATCTGGGATGGGACAAGACCCTTGCTAGGGTGAGGTGTTTTTTTGGCCTGGGATGGGGGAGGAGGTGGCCCTCCAATGTGCAGCCTGCCCCGAATGTCAAAAGACAAGGGCCGAACATCCTACATGGGTACCCCTCCAGCCCATGCCCATTATAGACACCCTGTTCTCGCAGATAGCCCTAGATGTTGTAGGACTGCTTCCCCGCAGCAGCTCCGGCCACCAATGCATATTGGTCATTGTGGATTATGCCACCCGGTACCCGGAGGCAATTCCCTTGCGAGCCGTGACCACCCCACGTATTGTGGAGGAGCTGATAAAATGGATAGCCAGGATGGAGATCCCGCAAGAGATATTAACTGACCAAGGAAGGAATTTCATGTCCGGGATTCTGAGGGCTGTATGCCGGACACAGATAAAACAGCTCCGCACCTCAATCTACCATCCCCAGACCAATGGTCTGGTGGGATGCCTGAACGGGATGATAAAATGGGTATTACGACACTGCATATAAGGGGACCCCCGGAAATGGGACCTCCTCCTCCCTTTAGTACTGTTTACCCTTAGAGACAGCCCTCAAGATACTACAAAGTTCTCTCCATTTGAGCTGGTATTAGGACATCGCCCAAGGGGTCTTCTTCAGGTCTTGAGAGAAGAGTGGGAGCAGGATGGAGGACCCGCTCAAGAACCAAAGACAGACCGACGGGAGTTCCAGCAGAGAATCAGGTTGGCCCAGGACCTAGCCCGTGAGAATATGAAGGAAGCTCAGGTCCGTCAAAAGGAAAAATATGACAGCCATGCCAAAGAGCGGGTATTTGAGCCAGGACAGAGTCCTGGTGCTGCTCCCCACTTCCATAAGCAAGCTCCTGATTCAATGGCAGGGGCCATTTGAGATACTCCGGCAGGTCAGACTGGTGGACTATGAGGTACATAGGCCAGGCCATCTTCAGGAAAAACAAATTTACCATGTAAATCTCCTCTGAGAGTGGCGGGAACCCGAAGGGTGGGTGGCCTTTTCAGAGACCAATAACAAGGACCTAGGACCCCAGGGGTTAAGGAGAGAGACTGAACCCTCTAAGGAGGGAACCTTAGTCAGGATTGGAGAGGAGTTGTCCTCTTTCCAGAGGCAAGAGGCACAAAGCTTGATAGAAGAGTTCCGAGAGGTATTCCGTGAGGAACTTGGTTGGGTTTGGAACACATTCCATGCTATAAAGACCCTGCCCAGGGCAATAGTGAGGGAAAAGTGGCGACCCATTCCCCACCACCTCCTGGAAGCTTTGAGGAGAGATCGACTCAATGTTGGAACAAGGGATCATTTGGCCTTCAAGGAGTCCCTGGAGGAGCCCTCTGGTTCCGGTGGATAAACCAGACAGGTCTTTAAGGCTTTGTGTTTATTACAGACGGTTGAATGCCTTGGCGGTGTTCGACGCGTTCCCCATGCCCCACGTGGCAGAATTAATAGAGAGTAGGGGATGTCCAGTATATATCAACCCTAGACCTCGCAAAGGGATATTGGCAAATCTCTGTGGCCAAGGAAGATTGGCCAAAGACGGCATTTGGCACCCCGTGGGGACTCTGAGTTTGTCAGGATGCCCTTTGGACTACATGGCGCCGCTGTGACATTTCAATGCTTAATGGACCAGATCTTAGTACTCCACACCGAATATGCAGAGGTACATAGACAACATCGTCGTATACTCCCAGACTTGGACGCAGCACAAGAGAGCCCTTCAAGCCATCCTTGCAGAACTGAGGTGCCCCGGCCTGACAGCAAACCCCAAGAAATGTGCCCTGGCCCAAAAGGAGACAAAATATTTAGGGGTTTTGGTTGGCAGAGGCACAATTAAACCCTTGGCAGACAAGGTAGAGATTATCCGCAACTTTGCGGCCCCCCAAAACTGCTGCCAGCTCCGGTCATTCTTAGGGTTAACCAATTATTACCAGAGGTTTGTACCACACTTCTCAGAATTGGCAACATCCCTATCAGAGGCGCTTAAAGGGCGAAAAACCGGGGCGATAAGGTGACAGAAGAGATGACGTGAAGTTTTGAGATGTTGAAATGGGCATTATGCGAGGATGTTATAATACACACCCCTGACTTCAGGAAACCCTTTATCTTACAGACCAACACCTCAGAGATGGTGGTGGGAGCCGTCCTCACCCAGGAGGAAGGGGATAATGAGAGACCCGTGGCGTACGCCAGCCGCAAACTGCTTGAGTGGAGAAGAGATATGCGACTATAGAATGCGAATGCTTGGCGATTCGGTGGGTGGTGGACCACTTTAGATATTACCTGGTGGGTAGAGAATTTAAACTGGTGACAGACCATGCCCCTCTAAGGTGGCTGAGCACAGCCAAGACTGACAACGCCCGGATTACCCGGTGGGCCTTGGCACTTCAACCATATAAGTTCCACATAATACATCAACCAGGAAAAAACTAATATAGTAGTGGACTTCTTATCCAGGTATGAAGGTGAAGACCAGACTGGAGACCTAGAAAATCAAGCAAAGGGGCTGACCATCCAACAGGTACGACCCAAAAAGGGAATAAGAGGGCACCCTGAGACATTTTAAGGGGGGGGGGGGTTATGTCCCAGGGATGCTGGGGCTATAGGGGAACCCTGGGCCAAAATAGAAGGGGAAGAAAACCCCTACTTACCATCCACAGGGGCCGGAGGCAGCAGAGGAACGCGCTGTGGAAAACTGCCTGCGTGCTTCATTAGCCGCGCTCGTATTCAACTGGGGCTGGGTGACGTCAGTGAGAGACGCCACCCAACAGAAATAAAGGGCAGTCCCGAGGGCGCAGGTCGGGGGCAGACTATCACAGGGGACCCCAAGGCTGGGAGCAAGCTCCCGCTGGGTCTGTCTGCCCAAGACGGCGAGGGCAGCTGCAGCTGTGGAAGCGGCGAGTTCCACAACAGTGGAGAAACTGGCAAAGAAGCCTGCGGAGGAGCCGGCAAAGGAGCCGGCAGAGAAGCCTACAGCAAAGCCAGCAGAGGAGCCAGCAGGGAAGACAGCAAGAACGGAGGAGACAGCAGGAGCGACGAGAGTGGAGGGAGTAGCAAAAGCAATGAAGGCAGCGAGCGTGGGGAAAGCCGGAACAGCTACAGGGGAGCCTGGAGCTGAGGGACAGCGAGGAACAAAGGCGACAGAAGCGAGACCGGCAGAAACCCTATTGGGGATAGCTGCGGTGGAGGCAGTGGGAAGTCCCAAACTGGGAAGGCCAGTGGAGTTAGGGGGCCAGCAGAGAGGCCCACAGCGCCTCCAAGAGGAGGTGGCCAGGGCTTTAGGACCTCAGGGGACTATAGCTACATCCCCGGATAGGAGCTGTGCCTAGGGGACAACCACCCGGACCTTGGGACACCGAGGCACCGGGGAATCACAGGGCTCCACAGGCTGGGGGCTCACTACTTTCCTCATAGGCTCCTTCTTGCCTGACAATTGCACCTCCCTGGCAGTCACGGTGGTAGGTATTTCCCGTGGTGGCAAGGCGGGTGTTGGAATAGGGGTAAGGGTTGGTAGGAATCAAGGGCTTCTTAGCCTTCACTCCAGAGCCTGGCCTGGGACACCAGGTCCCGCTGCTGTAGGACAATGGGAAGTCCAAGAGAAGAAACCAGGAGGGGCCAGTAAAAAAGTTAGACTTGGAGACCCGCGGCAGCAGGTGGCATTTGGCTAGGGTGTAGGGGAGGTCGGAGCCCCGTGAGTGCCCACTGAAGGGCGTGACAACCCTGGAGTCTTCCTCGAAGGGGACCCCCTCCACTGAGGATCCACCCAAAGTCGTGACAGGCAAGTTAAGGGGGTCTTCTGACGTCATCCAAGGTACCCTATGGGGTCCACTTGCAGGCCCGGAACAAACCAGGTCAACTGCTCAGGCAAAAGTTGCTCGAGAACACCTAATATAGCAAAGGCAGGCACACACACTTAGTAAATTTTCAGATGATACTAAATTGGGTGAAGTTACAGATACTCTGAAGGGTAGGGATAAGATTCAGAATGGCCTGGATAAATTGGAGAAATAGTTCACAATGATACAATTCAATAAGGACAAGTGCAAAGTTGTGAACCTAGTATGGAAAAACTACGTGCATAAATACAGTAGACTATATGTATGAATTGTGTATTCTTGTTGCAGTGGGTTGTATTAATCATGAGTTGTATTAACATGAGTGCCACTTCCAAATCAAGGGAGTGATTCTTACACTCTATTCAATGCTGCTTAGGTCTCAGCTGCAGTACTATGTCCAGTTTTAGGCCTCACACTTCAAGAAGGATGTGGACAGGTTGGAGAGGGTCCAGCACAGAGACCAGAAAAAATGGAGACCAGCAAAAACGATCAGGGGCCTGGGAGACAAGATTTATAAGGAAAGGCTAAAGAACTAGGATTATTTAGTTTGGAGAGGATAAAACCTAGAGGCAAATTGATAGCAGTCTTTCAATACCTGAAGAACAGTTATAAAGAGGATGGAGATATACTATTATCTGTGGCAATAGGGAACAGCACTAGGAGCAATGGTCTCAAACTGCAGCAGAGGGAAATTAGGTTGGAGATTATGAAAAACGTTGTCACTATGAGGATGGTTAAGCATTGAAACAAGCTTCTTTGGTTGTGAAATCTCCATTCTTGGAAGTTTTCAAGAGTAGGTTAGACAGGCACTTGACTGGGATGGTTTTAGAAGAGAATCATACTGTCTTGAGAAGGGGGCTGGGATAGATGACCTTGTGCCATTCCTTGTAGCCCTGTTTTCTACCATTTTGTTATACTTTGTTGAGAAGAATCTGTTTATGACTGAATAATAATGGCATTTTTATTGTGAATGAGCTCTATTTTCCTTTAAGTGAATGTGTTTGGAAAGAAGGTTATGAGAAGGGCACAACATGTGAAAAGGAAGAAACCTCAGGATGTCATGTAGCCGAAGTTCCTGCATCACCTGCTTTAGCTCCTCCATTGAAATTCTTTTGGGGAATTAGGATACTAGTTAGGTCATCTGCTTGGTAGCCCATGCCCATGTACCTGAAAGTAACTTGTGGTTATACTTGATTCTTCTCTCATACTTGTCCCTATGTTTTCTTGTTTCTTATGCACCAGTAAAGCTGCCCCTCCATCTATGGGTGACCTACCACCAGCTCTTCTGGAACTAGAGGTAAGTGGTGTAGGAAATGCCCTATACAATCAAACCAAGATAGTTATTCCTCCACCTTGACTGAGAATCCCACCTTGGACTTATGGGACCTTGGTGTGGTGAGAAGTCCAAACAGCAAAGGTGCAGGGCAGTGGTAATACTTCACTCACTTTGGAAATGCCATTCATTGGAAACCCAAGCACCTTGAGAGTAAGAAGCTTGGAGTTAAGCAATAGCTGAATGGTAGTTTTGAAATTATCAGGGTACCTAAATATTGGATTTCCACCATGCAGAAGCAGACATAGGTTCCTAAGCATCTCTGAGGCTAAAGAGGTTGGACAAGCCAATTATGTGGGAAATATAGTTGTCTGGTTACAAGTTTTCCAAGAAACATAGCAAGGCAGAAGAGGATTTTTAAAATATTTTTTTTTACTTCTTATTGTCTGGCAGTATTGACTTAATAAATAAATAATCAAAAAGGCCAACTGCTTAGTCATTATGTCTCTATTATATTGAATGGCTGTACTGAGTTGATAAATAAATAACAAGCTAGTACTACGATAATGATAATTTACAATTAGCTATGATCATCTTATATTAGGAGAAAAATCACAGAAAAACAAATGATAATAAAATGACAAAAATTTCTTCCCTTTTGGATTTAAAGAGATAGTAAGTCATTTTCTTCCCATTTTTTCTATCTAGTTATATCAAATTATATTGGATCTTCTTTTCAAATACTCTGGGCAACAGAATGCTGCATAGGCATGCTCCAGATTAAATTGTCTGAGATATTTCCAGGACATCTGGTACATGATTGAGGTATACCAATTCCTATGGGTTATACTGTATAGTAAATTTTTTATATACACTGAAAATGCAGCTGTCCTCATCTATCTTTGTGTAAAGAGAGAGAGAGAATAGAAAGCAATGAAACATTAACACTAAAGTTTTCTCCATGGTATGCCATATTGTATCGATAGTACCCTTATGACATGGTCTGGTATTTGCGTATTTTAGACCGAGCTGATACTGATATTTCTGTATGTTACATATTCTTTAATCATGAAAGAAACATTCTTTAGTAGTTCCACTGCAACCAACTGAGAAGAACTGCACCTTTTAGAGGCTCTGGTGCCAGCCAATTAGAACTGTTTTTTGTTCTGTTATGGATTATATTAGACAATGCTGATTGATTAAAATTCAGAGTGAATGAAGGAAATTTCTATTAGACTTGGCGCTGAGTGATTACTGAAGAATGCATAAATGAGAATGCGTTGATTATAGTTCGATAAACTATTTGCTTTAAACAATTTATCCAACAAATTTAGTCTTTTTTTTTTCCATTTGAAAATTATCTACAAATAGACTTTGTCTTCCTCTTGGAATGCATTTGTTATTTGTAAGAGCCTGAGAATTTAATTGGAACATATTTTGGTCTAATGGTTTGTTTACAAGCTATTTGCTTCAACTATTTCTTTGATTGTTTGTTGTTCATTAGTTGTGGAAAGTGATTACTCATTGGACAGTCAGGAATAAATCACAATAATATTCTTGGATTTTTGAGTGAATTTATCTAACATTTGCCCCCTCCCTACCCCCTTTGCTTTTCCTATGATATTACAGTCACACCCTTCTGGATTTTTGGAAGCTTTTATTGTGTCATGTTCTTCAAAGGTCCAAGATGTAATCTACATCTCATAGACCCATTCCATGGCCTTTAATGTAATTGTTTCTCTGAACAACGGTGATACAGAAGAATGCTGGTAGGAGATTAACTTTCTTGGTCTTGGACCACTTTTTGGGGGGGGGGGGGGATGTCCAGAGGACTGGGAGGAAGATAATTGCCACCGCTAAGGCTGAAATAGAGAAAATGTCATGGCCAAGATAATTAAAGGCTTGTCAACCTGCTATTGATCCTCACCAAAATGATGGAACAGGTGATAAGGGCCGCAATTAGTAAAAAAAAAAAAAGAATGGGGTAAATTAATTCATGCCAATCAGCATTGGCTTATAGAAGATAGATCGTCTTGAACTAATGTCATATCTTTTCCAATAAGCGGTTTCAAGTCTGGCAGATAAAGGCAATCATGCCAATGAAATATACTTAGAATTCTTCATGGCACTTGATTTGGTTCTGCACAGCTTTGGTTCGGGTACTAGCATGATGCAAAATAACTATGTCAAAAAGTTAATATATTCAAAACAGGGTAACTGAGTTTCCAGATACAGCTGGAAATAGGGAATCATCATTTTTGGGTGTGGTCCTAGACAGGTCCTGCAGTTGTTTGTTTTGACCATAGATCATTAAACATTTTTATAAGTGCTTTGGAAGAAAATATAACATCAATGCTTATAAAGTTGCATATGTCACACAAATTAATGAAACGGTTAATGATGAATATAATATATCACTTAGTAATCTGGGTATGTGCAGTCAGATGTTAACAGCAAACTGCTGGGGATGCATTGAGGCAACATGGCATGGCTGGGATCTATCCTGGGAAGCAGTTACTTTGCAAAAAATAAAAATAAAATTGAGGGTCATTGTAGGTAATCAGCTAGGCATGAGCTGCCAGTGCTAAAAACCAAATGGGCTTATGTGAACGTTATCTATATAACGAGGGGAATAGAGAGGAAGAACAGAAGGGCAAGGGCAGCAGCATGACCAGGTCTACGACTATGACTGGAATACTAAGTCTAGTTCTTCTCTCTACGTTCAAGAAGATTGTTGAAAAAATGGCAAAGATTCAGAGAAGATGTTAGCAAATTTGCCCATCACTTTGGGGTGTGCTCATTTATTAGGGGTACGTTTCTGGGGTCTCTGTAATTCTATCAATGTGCTGCTTGTGTCACTTGTGGTTCTATACAGAGCTCTATCTCTCCCTTCTGCAAGTCCCCACCCCAGTGTAGCTACCCTGCAGACCTTAGCTTCAACAGGGCTGGGCTCCTCCAGCCACAGAATCAGTCACACACACACACTAACAGAGCACACCTGAGCAAGCAGGGTCAATCAGCACTTCCAAGCTGACACCCTCATATGCCACAGACTCAGCACTACGCCCCCCACCCCAATAATCTCTTGCTGAAATTGTCTTGGTAGTAACCACCTTAATGAGCAGACCCAACAGGATTTTGGGGTGTTACAGGGATCTTTGGCTTAGGTAAGAGTAGTGTTGCTGCAGAGCAAATGGGGAAGTTGAGGAAAAGAAAGAATAAAGAAAATTTGGAGCGAGAGTATGGCAACCAGCTTGACCATAAACATTATTTTATTGCCAGGTATATGAAACTTACAATGTCATTAGTAATAATAGACACACAAGGATAGACAAATAAACAGAACACAATATTACATGGTTTCAATTGGGTATTTGGGAAATCTAGCTCAAGTTCGATCAACACAAGTCAGGTTTAGAAAGCTATGCCTTGAGTGAGAGAGAAAGAGAGAGAGATTAAATCAAGTCTGAGGTTTAGAAAGTGGGTTTAAACAAAGAGAAAGAGAGAGAGTTGGGGTCTTACCACTCAGTGAAGCTTGTACCAGTCGAGGTTTGCAGGTGTTTGGTGGAGCTTGTAGACAAGCTGCTCAGCTTAGGGTCCAGAGTGCTTGAGACACGCAGAGCCCCAGCACGATCAGCGAAGAGATACAAGGCAGAAAAAGGAGAAGGTGAAGTCCCCATGGAAATGGTGCAGCTTTTGGATCCAAGCACTGGAACAGAAACTTGAGCTTGGGTAGGAGTTTTTATAGGGAACAACAATGGTTCAAGGGAGAACACTAGAGTGTTTATGGGTAAAGTGATGGCTCAAGGGAGTATACCAGAGGTGTTTTGTTCTGCTGGACAATAGGAGCTGATCATTCCTGGCTATGGGTGGCATTACTCTGAGGGAGCTCACCATACAGACAGGCAGATGAAGTAGTTTGGGTACCAGTAAAGGATTCCTCACTAGAATTGGTCTGATAAATGCTGAGCTGGGTGTTTGCAGGTGTGGACTGATTAACATCTGGAGTAGAGATCTCCCATCATGCAGTGCTCCCTTGCTTCTCTGGTCCCAGAGTTCACTGCAGTCCTTGCCTTGGAGTCTCTGTTCTCCATCCTGAATGCTAATAGAGGTGCCACCCTGTCCCATCTGGAATGTAAATGAGACTAGGGGAGTTGACACCCTGTCCCATTTTCGATGTAAGTGAGACTAGGGGAGTTGCCATAATCCTGTCACCTGTGTCTGGAGGGGTTTAGGTGCATCTCCCACTGCATCTTCATTGCCTTTTGTAAATCCTTCTTTTGATCAGTTCTGGTTCAGGCACAGGTGGGGGTGGGTAGGTGGAGGGGAGTCCTTCGTGAATCAGACAAGCTGGGTATTGTGCCAGGGTTTCTCCAGAACACAGAGCTGATAGGTAACAAAGAGCTATCAGAATAACTGCTTCTGGAAAACAGTAAGAGGATCAAGGAGGAGCTTTTTTGGCACATGTTCAAAATTTAGATTAAGTAATTACTTGATCACGGTCAGCAAAGATAACATTGGAAACAGATTTGACAACAAAGGATTTTTTAATCCAGCACGCTACAGTATGACTTTAATCCATGGCTGGTGGATGAAGCCAAGTGAATTCAGGATAGCAATGAAGAGAAAAGTTTTAAACAGAGAGAGTAATTCTTCACTGGAATATTTTTTCAAGATGTTTTGTGGTCGCTTCTTCATTGAAATTATTGAAATCAAAATTATTTATTATGATCTAGGAAATTAATGTACAGTATATAGAACAGAGGGGCAAGGGCATCAGCAAAGGGAAGGGAGAGAGGAAATTACATTGTCCTTGGATGTTTCTTGTAGCAAGACTATTACGTCTTACTTAAGTCCAGAATTTGTCCATTGGAATTTACTAAGAATCTGTGCCAAGCAATGCCGGGACATATTCAAGCCGAAAGAAATTTAAATCACATGGGCTCAGTATGTGTGACCCAAATGCAACAGCATGGTGAGGGTGCAGAAAAATCAGCTTGACCAGAGTAACCACAGATGCTATTCTAAATGAACCCATATAAGTTATATGCAAACCATAACTATTAAACTGGGAAGCCCTATGACCTATGTTATATTGTAATTCAGACTAGTTGAGTTAAATGATTCCTCTGGTCTTAAAATCTATAAATTAATCTCTGTGTTCTGTCTAGAATAATCTGCTATACGGTCAAATGTTAAGGCCTTAACTACGTTATAGACCACTGTATCAAAGCATGTTACAGACCACTGAACAGTGTCAAAACTAGTTGAAATTTAAAAAATAATTCTCCCTGAATGTTTATTCTTTCCCACCAAAATATCAAAGGCAAGGAATTATTTCAATTTTCCATTTTTTATCCTAGCCATAACCCTAACATTTTCCCTTTTGTTTGAGGTTTTTTTTTTCCCCCTTTTTCTATTTTTGTATGTCAAGGAAGAAAAGAAAAGAGGGAGAGAAAAGGAAGATAGGGAAAAAAAAAATCCTTTTTTTAGACAAATATAATTGTATTTGTTTTGAAACATTTCAAATATCTAATACTTTTTTTTTCAAAACATATGGAATGAAATAGATTCCACAATTTTTCATTTTGTGTGTATTTTTAATTGTGAAAACAGGTGAACTGACTCGATAACTTAAAACCGCGATTCTCAAACAGGGTACCATGGCAGCCTGAGGTGCTGTGATATCCTGTTAAGGGTGCCGCAGGGTGCCATTCAGTATTTGCAGTGTTACTTATGCAAACACCTACATATGACTCACAAGATAAACCCACAGCTTTCAAATAGAAACCCACAGAGCGCGTCCACATGAGCGTAGTCATGTGGTATTTGGTGCTGCCCGAGGTGTTCTCTGCACTGCAAAGGCATGCTGCCTGAAAATGCGCTGATCCATTATTTTTTCCTGTGGTTTTTTTTTTTTTTTTTAACTCCTGGATATTCTTCAGTGGATATCCAGGGGTCAAAAAAAACCTCGGGGGGAAAAAAAAAACTAGCAGTGCACGCTTGAGCAGCATGCCCTGTTAAAATATGGAGCCAGGCCATTGGAGTCATGCTGTGGTTGCCAATCAAGCTCTGCCCAGCATGATCACTGTGGCTGCAGCTCCCGAAGGCCCCCCAGGACCCCAAGTAGGGCTGCTGGGGCCAGCACAGTGCTGGTCCCAGCCTCTCCTATGCCACCCGGGGCAACTTGCTGTGCATTAAAGTGCACGTGGCAGAGGCATTCCCTGGGCACAGAAGTGGCAGCGCACGGTGTGCCACGGCTCCTTGTCCCTAGAGAGCCAAACATCCACCCTCATGTAGACATGCCCATAGTGTCCAAGCTGTTGTGGTCTTTCTGATTTCTTTGCAACAGAAGAATTGGGCTGTTCTTTTTCTATAACGAAAAAATGAGAGAACTCAGAGGTGACCTTTTCCCAGGAGCACTCTGAGGCTAAGTACAGATGTTCAAAAAGCCCGAGGCAAAATTGATCTAAGTTATGCAGTTTTCTATAAGCAGTGTAGCTTAGTTGGGTAGCAAGCAGAAAACACATTTATCCTTGGTGGGCAGCACATAGGCTACAGCACATGCCTCCCAGCATGCCCTGTAGGCTCCTTGGGCTGCTGGAAACAGCTGAGCACAGCTGAGTGCCCAGGGCATCCCTCATTGATTACCAGGCATGGGCAAGAATTCAATGAACCCTTTGCCACATCATCTGTCAGCCAGAGGCAGACAGTGGGAGGAGGAAAGGGAGTCATCTTTGCTTTCTGCACAAGCTCTGGCACCTAGCTACCTGCGTCCCCAGGCTGTGCCCCCACACTCCACCGGTAAGCTCCCCATGATGTATACAGAGACCTAAAACAAAGCGCAGGAGACCCCCCATGTTTGGGCATAGCCCCACGGAGCCTCCGCAGGAGGTGGGCTGTGGAAAGGGTCTGTGCTGGCTTGGCTTGGGGTGAGTGTGGAGGTGGGGCCTGCTGGGTGCTTGGCTAAAGTAACCAAGTACAGGAGGAGAGGGGGTTGCAGAGGGCTGCAAAGGAGGCTGGGATGCCAGACAACAGTGACCTAACTTGAATCACTAGGGGGTCTGGTACTGAAGTTCAGTGCACTGATCTAAACTACATTGGTTAGGTTTGAGTGCACATCGATCTAGATCTATCTTAGATTGGGTTCTTCTGTTTTTAGACCAGTCTATGTGAGCCAAACTTCTATTCTGTTATAGCAGGGGTGGGCAAAATATGGTCCATGAGCCAAATCCAGCCCACCAACTGATTATTTCCTTCAGGAAGGAGGCCAACTCATGGGATCCAGCCCAGAGGTTGCTGGTGGATCTGGCTTTGTCTACCATGTGGTGGTGAGTGGACAGGCAAGACTGCTTTCATCCAGCACTGGTTCAGTGGCATTAACTGTGGGCCAGGGTGGATGCCCCTATCTCCATATAGAACTTTCTGGGGGCCTCCCCAGCTGATACTGGTGCTGGGCAGGTGGTGGCATAAGCTGCAGATAGGGTTGGGAGGTTCTGGGTCAGGGATGGGGATTGAGGTATGCTACAGCTTCAAGTGGGGGTGGGAGGGAGAAGGGGGGCTGGGGATAGAGAGGATTGGGGCATGGTACAAGTCTTGGCAGGGAGGGAGGGAGGTAGAGAGAGAGAGAAATGTGAAAGAATTGTGGTCCTTAAGAGGACACCGACACTCATTATATGGCCCACCAGCCAAAATAATTGCCTACCCATGTGTTAAGGGTTTAGACTAGTTTTCAATCATTTAGGCCAGCAAAAGTGTAATGTCTGTACCTGGCCTGAGTCTAGCAAGGGATGCCTTGAGTCCAAAAAGTTTGAGAACCACTACTTTAGAAAATCCTTTCCAAGCATATGTTACTAGGATCCAATAACTTGGCGGCTTGACCATGCCTGTAGATGATCAAGTAATATCTCTTCAATAATGTTTTTTAGTAAAGAGTTAATTATTTGCCCCTTTTACTATTTTACAAATAATCTCAACCAATATTCAATGAACTCCACCTTTCAGTGACCAAAGCAAGCCTGGAATAACAATGATATAAATTGTAAAAACCTAAAACCAAAAACCAAACCAAAACAAAACAGTCACTTCAAATAATTTATTCTACAAATATTCCTTAGAGCAGCATTTAACCCAGCAATCTTGCCTTTAGTTATCCTTAAATTCTATATTGGCTAAATATACTATATCCTAACACAAAGTTGCAAAGCAGTCTTTCCAAAAACTGCAAGGTATTGTTGAATTGGTAGTTCTTTCCTAGATTAGCCACTTGAAAAGACTGAATGTGATTATCTCATGACACAGACTACTTTTGTGACCAATTTAATCAACTGTTCATTTCAAAGTGGTTGCACATCATTAGTTAATGAAATCTGCCATCATTACATCAATGTCAAGTGAACTCTGGCTCTCTCTGAGGTGTGCGGCATTTTTGTTTCTTTACACAGTTATCTCTTCCCTTGCTAAGCCTATAAGAGCCTCTCCTGTGTTAATTAAGTTCCTGTTTACTTTTCTTTAGTTCCTTGGCAACTTTTTTAAATAGATCAAAATGTGTTTTATCTAATGCAAGAAATGGACACTTGATATGATTCTAAACAAAAACTTCTCCCTTTTGGCATATGCCTTATCATACACTAAGGGACTTTACAACACTGTCCTTTTATCAAACATTCACATCCATAGACTTCTAGGTCATCATTAACTTTTCAGGACTCCGCATTAGGTTCTACCTTTACCTCCCTTGCTGGGTGACAGTTCTGAAAGGCTGACATTAATCACCACCAATCTCATGATGGCATATAATTGCATATATCAAGAAACATTCATCCCAGGGGCAGCTGTCAGTGCTAGCACATTAGATACAACTCCAATTAAATCATGGCATTTGAATAATTGTTTGTCACTCAAACCAAGAAAGACAAAGACACTAATTCTATGTCCAGAACTGATCCTTATATCATCTGGCTTTCACCAGCTAACTGGAAGGGAGTTGCACATACCCCACCTCAATCACACACTGACGCTAATCTAAACAGTGTAACTCATGTAGAGTTAAGAATGAAAATATTTTCCATCTCTTAGTTATTTCAGGATTATTTTTCCCTGTTGTCAATAGATAACCAAAATATCCTACTTAGGTGTGGCTCCAAAAGATAGATGGCACCAGCTCAAAAGAGGTGGGTGGGAACAGTTTAAGGCATCAGTAGGTAGGTAAGAATTAGAGTTTGGGGCAAGTCATGTAGAGAAAATTGAGGAGAAGGACAACTCTAGCAAATGGGATGTAAAGGTCCAATTGATTTGCCAAGGAAGGGAGACTAGATCCTCAAAAGGATTTCAGGTGATACAACACTGAGTAGTAAATGATTGACTTTTAGGTGTCTAACCACCTCGTGGAAACCATGACCTGGATTTGCATGCCTACATCATAGACTCCTTGTGATGCAGGAGACCTGCATTGCAGGTTCTTGGCCAGTGAATGTTTAGGAGTAATAGAAGTGTTCCCTGGAGCAAACACTGAAATCCAGGTCTGTCCATTCCCAGATGAGTGCCCCAACCCTAGTTTGGGCTCTCTTTCACTCATTCTGACAAAACAAATGATAATTATTCAGTACAAAGCGGTACATCTGCAACAAGCCTCACTACAGAAGAGCTTATAGCCTGATGACTAGAGCATTCACCTGAAGATTCAAACCCTGAGAAGCTAAGGAGGGAACTGGACCTGCTCTCCTACCTTTTGAGCTTGTGACAAAAAAGGGACAGGTGCAATGTTAACAACATCAACATCTATGGTTTGCTCAGGAACTAATGAAGCAGGCATCATGTGAGATGTGAGACTACCTTTCTGCAGGGCCCCATTCAGTAGGACAGATGAAAGAAAACCTATGTTATGTATCCTGATGGGCTTTAGCTACATAGTGGCTGAACATTGTCAAGCTCAAATAGAAGATTATGAAAATGGGGGAAAAAATAGCTACCTTTCTGCATGAATTTTCAGATTTTAGTCCAAAATCCTTAAATGTGATAACAGATTGATTTTTTTAAGAAAATGTTTTATTTTGTTAAAAATGATTTGCCAAAAATTCAACCGGATGTAGTTTTATTCTTTCTCTGATTCTTTCTCCATCACCATTTGGGATGGCATGGGGACCAGAAACATTCACAGTGAGGAACGGATGGGGAACATTCAGGAAAAGTTGCCATGTTGTTACAATTAGTTTATGACTGTTTTGTCTCTTGCGATTCAAATGTGGTTTGCAAGGAAGCGGTAGCATTGGAGTGATGTGATAGGTGTGATGATCCAGGAAATATGCAAGGCCAAATATAGAGAGTATGTTGTGCTCAAAAGCTTGTCGAAAATCTCACTCAACCATGCACCAGATCCAATAAAAGGCCCCCTCCCTCACCCTCCACCCCCCAAAACACATCCATGCCAGCTGTTTACATGGAAGGGAACATAACAAACACCAGGTATGTAATGTAGTTAGTGAGGTGAATCAACAGATCTGCTCTTTTAACTCAACCGGCATGGCAATCTCATGGGAATGGAGAAAAGCCAAAGTCTATTTTCCTTCCTCTCTCCCTGTAAATGTATTTGATCGTCAGTTTATAATGTCTGTGTATTAATGTGAGGTGTGTGACAGCTTATTCTGGTGTGTATGAAAATGAAAACCCATCTTTCAGTGTATGGAACAGGTATTTTACATGACATTGTCTTACTACAGACGCAAGATATTTTTCAATATCCTCAGCTATAATTATAAGAACTTTAATTAGTAAAGAATACGGCAATTAGTGTCTTTGCACACTCGGAGCATCATTATTGGTACATTACCCATGCACTTCACTTGCTTCAATGGCTTTGAATTAAGCACAGATCACATTCAAGGTTTTTCTTTTAACTTTTAAAGTTTTCCATTATCTAGATTAATATTATGCCCTAGCCGATGATATCTCTGCCATTTTTCCCTCCAGATCACGTTCAGTGGTCTGCAACTGCAGATCTTTTATCTTTTGTGCCCAGATGGTTATATTGTGCACTTTTCCAATGAGGATTTCTTTTTTATCCCCAAACACATATATGACTTGTCCAGGCTTAATTTTAATGTACTATTTAGATGTAGTTGTTTATGGCTATTAGCAAAACACCATAATTCAATTTTGCAATTACACTTATGGTATTTTAAGAGTTCTTTTAGCTTTGCCAAAAAGAAATAAAATCACTTTTCAATACACAGGGTGAAATCTCAGCTCCATAAAATAAATGTATTATTAATATTATTGTAACAAATATATTAAGGCTCCAAAACCCTTTTCCCAATGTTTATGTGATTTTTTTTTTAAATAAACTGTATTTTACATATCCCTGTACCAAAAATTACATCTTTACCTTCCAAACAAGCTATGTACTTATCGCCTTTAAAAACCAAAAGAACTTTGCATATAGAATCCATACCATGTTCCCTTGGTAGTATATGAGAACTTACCAAGGATTGCTCAGCCAACTTACTCTACAGAGGACCTGCTCCAAAATCTATAAAAGGCAGATGGAAAGGATTTGGGAGGTTTGTTATGGTTATCCCCCAGTGACATGAAAGACATTTTCTCTTTGAATTATAATGCAAAATCTACTGCTGATTTTCTTGTGGCCAAGTGAAATATGCATCTGTCCCATGGTGCAACAAACTCACACACCACATGCACCTTTCCCCCCAAAATTAGCCATCTAAAATTGGGTTGTATTTTTTAAGCAAATAAAACAATGTCTGCCCCAGGCACGGGGATGTTGGGATGGCTGCTGAAGGCTATACTTAGCTCCATCTTGCATAGAAGAGGGGCAGAGTCCACTCTTCAGTATCCCCCCTCCAGCTGCTCAGCCAAAAGCTAGAGGTTCAACCCTGTCTCAGCCACTGCCAAATTAACAGTAGCTGTTGGTTGTTCAGGGCTGAGATTATCTCTAATGATAGCTGTGATTAGTATAGTGGGGCATGACCTAAAATATCAAATATTCTCATACACAGCATGCACCCAAAGTAGACATGCTTGTCTTTTGGGGTAGGCGAGATCACTGGCTGCTTCAAACAAAAGATAGATTTAATCCAGTAGCAACTGTTGCTGAATTGGCAGCGGCTTTTAGTGGTTAATTCAACAGTGGCTGTGAAAGGTTTAAACCTCTCAGGTTTGTCTAAGCAGCAAAAGGAGGGCAAGAGCCACTGGTAAATAGACTTGGTCCCTGATCCATGCAGCCAGCATTCAGTCATGGTTCTGGAACATTGTTTTTTTTTTCTTTCAGCCTTCCCAAAACAAGATGGGTGCATCAACATGTTCATATAGATGCAACACAATAAACTCTGGCACTTATTACCCTGGAGTTTATTGGTCTCAGGTGCCATGTTTACATGTGTTCCCAGGACTGCAGCACATTGAGCTGGGTTGGAGCAGCCCCACCGACAGGGGGCCCTTGGGTCAGCCTGCCAGCCCAGGGCTGTTCCAACTCGTGCTGTCGAGGAGCTGGCTGGGGCACACATGGAGCATTATCCGGGGCTGGCTGGGGCACACATAGGGCACTATCTGGGGCTGGCTGGGGCATTAGCCAGTAGGCAGCCCTGACACAGAAGCACCCCCGTGCCACAGCCAGCCAGGTCAGTGTGTCTACACATGTGCTGCTGTACATGAAAAAGCCCCAAGGCAGGATAGTACTTGTATTTACAAGTACTAACCTGCTGCAGAGTTTACTAGTTTCCTGAAGCCTAATAGGGGTGCATGTGTAGACGCTGAGACATTTACTGTGGAGCTAATTAGGAAACTCTGCATCAAATGTCTTGTGTAGACGTATCCAGAGTGCGTCTTGTATTAGGTCTGTGGTATATGAGAAAATACAGTATTACAGAGATCAGGGCCCCATTATGCTAAACATATTCATCATTACTGACAATCTCAATCTGATGTGGTTTACAGCCAAAATAGACCATGGATGGGAGAAAAACAGAATCATATCCCCTCTATACACAGAGCTTAAGTGATTTGCCTAGGCTCATATTCAAATCTGCCAGAACAGCCACTAATTGAACCAGACCTCCTGGACCCTAGTCTAGGTCTGAGTCTTAGCATCTCCCTAGCACAGTCTCCAGGGAAGTAAATCACTGGTGTATTTACTCCTTTTGGCCTGCTTCTGCCTCATGCTGAGCTGTATTGGACAGCATCTGTCATTTTAAACCACTATTTTTTTTTTTTTTTGTTAATGAAAGAAGACATTCAAATAACCCCTATAAAATAAATCAGTGGCACTATCAGCAATTCCCATCATAGGGTATTATGAAGCATGGCGAGTCATTTTTTTTTTTCTTCTCTAGGTCATTAAAACATTTTTTCATGTTAATTAGTATTGTGACAATTTTAATATCTGAAGACATTTTATTACCTGCATAGGAAGATGCTCCTACAAGTACCTTCCTTAGCACATTATTCACAACCATGCATGCCTAAGCCTTTATGAGGCTGCCACATTTAGGAAAACTTCAAAAAGTAAGGCTCTCTGTAATCCTTCCTATTAAAAATACAAATTAGTAAATGAAACATAACCTTTCAGTTGCCTCACTGGAGTGAAATGATCAATAAGTGTTTTTTTAAGGCTTAAACAAATACCTCAATGGCTAGGGTCAAAGTCTGTGGCTTCAATCAAGCAAAAATCTCAGGGAAATTAAAGTGGAGTTTCCCTGAGCAGGGACTAATCCTATTTGTTTTAGACACACCGTGGAAGAGTAGCCATGCTGCGATAAATATACAGGATCTTGCCTGACCTTAAAAGCTAAACAGCTATCACACCGAATGGTAGTAGGATGAGAGGCTTCCTGAATTTGCTAAGTATGAGAGCCAAGGGGTTATGGCTGATAGAAGCCAAAGGAATGGAAAGTCTTGACTTTACTGTTGCTGATGGGTGGGAATAAAATGAAGGATATGAGGGGTGTAGCTCGGCATGCTGGACTGGATGACCCTATTGGTCTGATCCAATATAGTTTCCCCTATGTCTAACACAGGTGCTGCCTTGCTTGTCTAAAGAATACAGGCAAAAGTATTCCAGTGTGGGAATGTAAAATGAGGGGATACAGAAGGACGGGGGCTTTTCCTCAGAGTGGGCTCCTGGAAAACAAGAGTTTTCTTCACATTATTTTACCATATACAAATTGCATTATTATAATCCATAAACTTGTCCCTATTGGCTTCCAAATCTAGTTTGTAAAATTAGCCAATTAAAATAAGGCTACTCTGGCATTAAACTTAATAAAATTTAGTTTAAATAACTCATGTCTGTTTCCTTGTTTGAGTCACTTGTCCAGAAACATGACTATACATTTCCATGAAACGTGGACTATACATTTTCTTCCTCTTAGTAAGAAATACATTTTTTTTTTCCTAACCCCTTGAGGACATTTACAAGAAGTCAGTCAAACTATGGTAGCTAGAGAGACCAAGCAGACTCATCCTCATCTGACTATCTACTGTTTTCAAATAGATATAAAAATTGTACATATTGAATTATATTTCTAGCCACCACCGTTTACATGAAATCTGTGTTTTGATTGTAAGCTCTTTCGGTACGACCCAATGCCTTCTTATATGTTTGCATGGTGTCTAGCACAACGGAATCTAAATTCTGAACAAATCCTTGGGGTTCTTGGGTTAATTTTGATATGATAAATTAGCCCGGTGAGTCAAAGGTCATAATATCATTCTTATGCTGTACTGAATTAAACAATTAAGTAAAGTTTGAGTTTTCTGCCACAGAGCCCATGGGCTGCTCATCACCATACCAATCATCTGTTAGTGCTTTTATTAAAGACATAGAAAAAAAGAAGGAAAATACACTCAGTGAATTTGAAGTAAGTGTAAAATGAAAACTCTCCTTGTTTTTTAAACAAAATCCAATTCCCTTTCTCTTTCCCCTTATCCATAGGAGATTCATATAAAGAATGTAAACTCTTTGATTCTTTTCCCTATATGTATAAATATGTATATATAGATGTGTGTGTGTGTGACACACACACACACACACACACACATCATATATATATTAGGGCTGTCAAACAATTACAATTTTTATCATGATTAGTTGTGCGATTAAAAATAGTTGGTCATAATCACGATTTTAATTGCACAGCAAACTCAAAATTATGAGCAGAAAAAGATATGCAAAATTATGCAGGTTCTTTGTATGGTTGGGGGGAGCTTTAATGTATTTGTTACAATAATATTAATAATAAATTTATGTTATGGAGCTGAGATTTCGCCCTGTGTATTGAAAAGTGTGTTTTTTTGTTTTGTTTTTTTTGGCAGGGGCGTGGCGGGCAAAGCTAAAAGCACTGTTAAAGTAACACAATGTAATTGCAAGATTGAATTATAGTGTTTTGCTAATAACAGCCATAAACAACTGCATTTAAATAGTGAATTTAAATTAAACCTGGTAAAGTCATAAATGTGTTTCAGGGCGGGGTGGAGGGAAGAATCCTCATTGAAAAAATGCGCAATATGATCATCTGGGCACAAAAGATAAACGATCTGCAGTTGCACACTGGTGAATATGATCTGGAGGAGAAAATGACAGAGATATCATTGGCTTTATGAGACATTTACTGCTGAGTTGCCTAATAATCTCTGCAGTAAACGTTTCAGCATCTACACATGCAGCCCTGTTATGCTGCAGGAAACTAATAAACTCCACAGCAGGTTAGGACTTGTAAATACAAATACTAACCTGCTGTGGAGTTTTTCACATGCAGCAGCACATATGTAGACACTGACCTAGCTGGCTGGGGGACACAGGTGCTTCAGTGTGGGGGCTGCCTACTGGCTAGAGCCCCAGCCAGCCCCAGATAGTACCCCATGTGTGCCCCAGTCACCTCCTCCACAGCATAGGTCAGAGCAGCCCCTAGCTGGAAGGTTGACCCCAGGGCTCCCCATTGGTGGGGCTGCTCTAACCCCACTCGACATGCTGCAGTCCTGGGCACACATGTACACATGGCACCCGGGTACAATAAACTCTGGAGTAATAAGTGCCAGAGTTTATTGTGTTGCATTAATATGCAAATGGAGACAATTTTGTGTGCATGTTGGGGGATGTGTGCATGTGGGGGGTGGGAATTTGTGAAGGTGTTGGGGGACAGTGGGGGGGGGGGTTGGAGCCTAGGGAGGTGGGTTCCCACCTGCTTTGGCAGGATGTGGGATACTCTGGGTCAGGAGTGAGGGGAAGCAGCAGGGTTGGCGGGGATGTAGCTTGGAAGCAAGGGGCGCACACACACACACCCCACCCAGCAGGTGAGTGTGTGGGGGAAAGGGGCCTGGGGGAGGGGAGGGAAGGAGTGCGGGGAGCATATCATGGCCCCGCAGTGAGGGAGGGAGGGAGGAAGAAGCAGGGGCCATTGCCCTGGGAGCGTTAATGCATTAAAAAAATAACGAGAACGATTAATGTGTTAATTGCATGTGTTATCCACAATTAATTGATGACAACCCTAATATGTACATATATGTGTGTATGTGTATGCAAGCATACATACACACACATATATATACACTCACACACATAAAATAACCCTCTCTTCCCTTCCCATCACCCCAAATTTGGTAGCCTTTTGGTGGAAAACAGAAAGTTAGTTGTCATGTACTTGCTGGAGTTGTTTTAGGAACTCAGTCCTGCTTGCTTGATAACGAAACTACACAGAAACAGAAAATAAGAGTAAATATAACAATGGTATCCCCTGTTTTTTGGTGCTGTCTCTTATTTGTTACCTCACTGGTATGAAAGAAAAGCAAAGAAAAAGTCTTGTTAATCACTCTAAAACCTGGGCAAATTGTACCAGTATTGGGCTATTTAAGACACCGATTTTGACCCTCCTTGTGAAATTCTTACCACAGTGTTGCAAAAGATGCAGTTTTGGCTGGCTGAGCTGAGAAGGCAAAAAGAGAGAGAGAAGAAAGAAAAAAAACGGGAGAAGAAATTGAGACATAAAGAAACAAGTGACAAAAAGGAATCCAAGTTTTGTATTTTAGGTGTTGTTTACGATTCACCAAAGCTGGTAGAGAAAGTATCACCTGCATCCCCTCTCACGTTCAGCCTAATGAGGGCATATTTCAGGATCCTAGGGATCAAATATATATTGATCTAGGAATCCCAGAACATGGTAGAAGTGGCTATCATGACAAGAAATCGTCCTCCTTTCAGTCCACCTCTTCTTCTTGACATCCGTATGAAATTATAGACTCCATAAGGGATGATATGCAAATAGCCCATCCAACTAATATTTTGTTTATCTATTTGCTTAATTTCTGTCACGTTAATTGTGGTTCATTTATTTCCATTCTCATGCATCTCTTGTTATCAGAAATGATCCCCACATAGCCCTTGAATTGTACCAGCCTTTTGGTTTGAAAGGAATCAATTTGTCTTTAACTTTTTCTGACTTTAATAAACACTTTTGTGCAATAGGCTGAACTGGATTTTTGCTACCCTGGACAACTTAAATTATAGGCTTCTAAATAAGCGGGCACTACTGTAGTATAAACATTCAGTAACAATAAATACACCTAAGGAAAAAAAAAGAGAACAAGAAGATGCTGGAAATGTTTAGGAAACATGCTACCGAGCACCTCACTGTCTATAAGTGCATCACAAATACCAGATCTATACAGAGTGTATCCCATCATTGCATGCCAGCACTACCTTCATATAGTCTCAGCCATCAGATGAAAGCATGGTGGAACTGTACCTGTAGGAGAAATCAATGCAACACAGACCTTTAGTCCAAGACTAGGTCAAAACCAGCTTCATGTTTTCACTGGGCACATCTGCATGTCGTGATTTAAGGTGAATTAGCTATTTTTAAGATACATTAAGGCATGGGTCTACACGTATGTGCCCTTAATGCACCTTAAAAATGGTAATTTTAGGCTAATTGTACCTAAATTTAATACCTACAGGTATCAAATTTAGGCATGATTATTTGAGTCACCTTAACTCACATGTAGATACTGTAAGGTGCCTTAATATTATGTGACTGAGCCAAGCCTGTGGGGCCCTGCACTGCTGCTGGGCACCACCAAGATGAAGAAGTGGTGGGCACTGTCTTCAAGCGCAGATACAGGAGTGGTAGTTCCAGCAGCAGCAGTCCCTGTTGGTGCATGGTAAGTCAGCAGAGGGGGCAGGAGGTGTGAGGGCTCCTGTCAAAGTACAAGGAAAAGCCCCCCCTCCCACGACTTCTTGCAGGGGAAGGGGGCAGCACAGCACAGGCAGGGCCTTTGCTGGTGGCTCCTCTGCACTTCTTGGGGCAGGTTTGCTGGCCAGGCAATGGAGCCCTGCAGGGTGGGATGCCTTGTTGCATGCCTGGGATTCAGGTGCCTTTAGAAGCCCATGCTGGGGCTCCATCCCAGGACAGCAGGTGGGCTGGGATTGTGTTTGCCCCCACCATGGCTTTACTGCTCCACCCACCTCCATGCTGGGTAAGTGCCTGGCCTCCGTGCCAGACACTGTGGGTGAGAGCAGCTTCAGGTCCTGTGGGCTCTGCATGGCTCAGTCCCACCGGGCTGGGTATAACACGGCCAGGGGCTCTGCTCCCTCCTTGGCCCACTTAATCCAAGGCCAAGCCCCTGGCCACATTGCACCCAGCCTGCTGGGGCTGAGGCATGCAGAGCTCCCAGGACCTGATGCTGCCTCTCTCACCTGCAGTGTCCATCATGGAGGCCAGGTCCTTGCCCAGCATGGCAGTGGGTGGAGGAGGGAAAGCCGAACCAGAAGCTGGGGGTAGACTTAGTCCCAGCCCACCTGCTGTCCTGGGCAGGAGGCCCAGGATGGGCTCCTAAAGACACCTTAATCCTGGGTGGATGTTGAGGCATCCCATCCCTGCAGGGCTGTATTGCCCAGCCAGCAAACCTACCCCAAGTGAGAGACCCAGGGTAGCCAATAGCAAAGGCCCTGCCCACACTATGCTGTCCCTTTCTCCTGCAGGAAATTGGGGGTGGGAGGGGAAGGGGGCTGTCCCTTGTGCTTTGACTGAAGCCCTTGTGCCTTCTGCCCCCTCTGCTGACTTACTGTACACCAACAAGGACTGCTGCTGCCAGGATGAGGCACATTACAGCATCCCATCCCTGCAGGTCAATGCACTTGCAGTACAGTGCCCACCACTTCTTCATCTTGGTGGTGCCAGGCAGCAGTGCAGGGCCCCATGGGCTCAGCTCCAGCCCACTGTCATCTGATGCTGGGGAAGCATGAGCCCAGGGAGGGGGCTAGAGCTGGCGCCAGGATGCATCCCATCCCTGAAGGGCAATGCAGCCCTGGAGGAACTGGATGCCTCATTGTGCCTCATCCTAAGGCACAATAAGGTAATTTAGGCCTTAGGACAAGGCACATTTAGTTTAGGTGTGCATAAACTCATGTGTAGACACGCCAACTGTTCCCAGCCTATTTTGTAAAACGAAGGTAGTGTGCAGCATCAGCTCATGGATTAGGCATAGGTGATATTAAGGGCCATTTGTGGTTCTTCATATTTTGCAGTTTTCAGGATACATACATTAGGGGTAAGCCATGTGGAAATACCTTAGGATAAATTTAATACCCATTCTGAGTTTGGAAAACTAATCTTCTCAGTCAAAGTACCTCCATCGTCTAGGGTAGCTTCAGATATGGGAAATTCCTTCCCCTTCCACAGGGCTGTTCTGCTTTGATCTGGGGGCCTGGGAGCTCCTGTTTCTCCAGCATCCCAGACTAAAGTGACCGCTTCTCTGGCTTAGAGTGCCAGAGAAGTAAGAGGCAGAAGTGGTCACACATCTGTGTCTTAAAGAGCTGTCTGCTGGTGCCTCACCTGTGGTTCAGCTTTTCTACTGCCATGTAGGGTTGCCATTTGTCAGACCAGGGCTCTCTTGGTCTGCTACTTGGTACCATGTAAACCGAAACAGCTTGTTTCATGGTTTGAGTGTTGGTAACTAAACCAGCACCCCCACCTGGGCTAGCCTGGGTGAAGAGGGTTTGTGGACTCCCAGCAGGACTGAAAACAAGACCTATCAAAGGGTGGATGAGTTCCCTACAAGCCAATGACTATCCATGCCTGGAAAGGAGATAGGCATTGCCAGGTCACTCTGCCCAAAGAATCACCAAATGATGCAAAGCAACTCAATTAACCTAGGAGGGTTGTTACAGTATCTAAGGTTCCCCAATGGTTGCAGCAGCCAGACTTGGTAGAAAGAGGCTGCCAAGGTAGAAATCCGCTCCCTGTTGAGGAAGAGGTAACTTAACCTATCTAAAAAGGAGGGATAGTGATATGGCACCAGGAGACAGTTCAGCTGGATGGAGGTGGCCAACAGGGGTAGTGTAGTGTAATGAAGAGCGAGTGAAGCCATGAGGAGGGTTTCCTTGTAGCTGGGCATCGGATCTCATTACCTCTTGGCTAAATAAAGCAGCCATTTAATCAGGTAGTTAAGCTGTGCTTGCAGCTGGATAGACAGACCGAAGCAGACAGGCTAATAAATGAATCTAATTCAAAATTTACAATGAGACCAGATTTACTAATCCTGCTCAAGGCACAAGGAAGAGGGCAACTATTTTAATAAAGTACAACCTCATTGCTATCAACCTAAAATCATGGTGTTTCTCACCCCAACAGATTTCTCTTTGCTGATCCTCCTTTCTCTGATGTTCTTTGCCTGTTTCAAATTATGGCATGTGTGTAGCATTTAGAGCAACAAAGTGCTGTATATGAACAGAGGCAGACTAATCCCACCTCAATTCCAGCAATTCCTCAATCTATCTTCAATATTTTCTGTAAAGTCCTTATGGAGAGTTATTGAATCTCAGTCTATGAGAACTATTTGTTCCTGCTGAACGAATAACACGTAGTGCCACTGAAGCGTGAGCCAACAAAAGTATTTTCTGAATGAATTTATGAATCAAATATATCTACTTGGAAGCTTAAAGATAAAAGAAACTCAAGTCTGAAATATGACTTCTGGGCCTTAGAGAAAAAAAAAATACAGTCCATTGTGACAGCAGCTGATAACGAAAGACAGATCTACACTCTATAGATATTCATTAGAGCTCTCTGGTGTTGTGTGTTTCTTCACTCTCATATACAGAAAGCCTTCATGGCATTATGATAAAAGAGAGTCACAACTTTTTTACACCATCTGCATATTGATTCCTTGTGCATGATATTCTGGGATCAACTTATACTATCAAATTTTGCACAGCATTTCACAGTGAGCTGCATATCTTCAAGCTATCGCTTTCCTGGGATGCAACAGTTTAAGAGTTAGTTATTTCATAAGCCCAGTAGGAACCATCATGTTAAGAGGCAACAAGAGCTATGTTGCCACAAACAACCACTTTCACACTTCAGAGTTTAGGTCATATACAGGTGAGATTGGGGCAGTTCTGAATAATAACAAATTGTTGTAATTTTGCAATGAATATGCAGAGTAGGTATTTTTCATGATCTTGCATAAAAAGCTCTCTCTCTAAATCTAAAAATGCTTAACAAGCAATTAATTTATCCTCAACATTTCCCTATGAGTTACTGAAAATGGATTAGGAGTTCTATAACATTTTTTCAGAAAGATAAACTGAGTCAAGTGATCATCATGTGACATTGCTGACATCACACTGCAAGCCAGTTCAAAAACTCCAGTTAGAACCGTGGGCCTAAATCCTATTTTGGTTCTAAGAGAGCTAAGTCTTAGCCAGTGCTCACCTCAAACTTATGCAAATCCCCTATAGAAAAGTTGGTCCTACTCCAACTCGTATGTACCTTGTTGGTTGGGCTAATATGTCTTTCTCCCAATGGGCAACCTAATACACTTCCCTCATGTCAGGATTCATCTTGATCTCAATCATTATGGGGTGGGGGGCAGGGTGACTGACTGGGATCCAGTTCACTTGAAGAAGTCATCTACCAGTACACCTAGTTAACAGACATAAGCATTAACTTTAATGTAAAGTAAATAGGGGGTGACCAATAGCCTAGTACTTAAGGCATTTGCTCAGCAACTCAGAGACCCCTTTTCTAGCTCCACCCACAGGGGATTTGAAACAACACCTCCTACTGCCCATAACAATGCCTTCACCACCAGACCCCGTGCTAGGCAGAACTAAGAATATCCTTTATCCCTTCAGTTGAAGCTGGGCCACTGGGTGGAAAGGAATATAACAGTGATAGGGCCAGAAGAAAGAGAAATCAGAGGCAGTGTGATTGTAACCTAAAGGGTATGGCACTCAGTCAAAAGAGTGGAAGCCCAAAGTTATGGTCTCAGTTGCCAAGATGTTTTAGTATATTGCAAAAATCATCATATAATGGATAATAAAAGCAAGGACCAGTGCCCAGGCCTCTGACTTTCCAGAGCAGTGCCCACCCCTTTGGGCTATAGTCAAACTACCTCCTACTTGTTCCCTCGAGTGTGTTTGTGGTCTACATTAGACAGTCATTGGTTAATAAATAAGAAAATAAACAAACAACTGTGGCAGTAAAAATCTAAAGCTTAGTAATTTTCAGGCTGTAGGTTACTTTCCCTCTCTTCTATAGCCATTCTGACCTGTTTAGAGTCTTTTATGTATTATTGGTTTTCCATACCAAGAGGGCAGAAATGTTTCTTTAAACTACAAATATATTGATGTAAGAACAGTGAAGTTAAATTTGGTAACATCGCCCACATCCAGATGAGTGTGGATGTTTGGTTCCCCAGGAACAACTAGGGGTGGCGCACCTTATGCCGTTGCTAGTTGTCTCCAGGGTATACCTATGCTATGCATGCTCTGGCACATGGCTGGTTACTCTGGGTGGGGTAAGGGTGGCTGGGGTTTGGGGATGTCCCAGGGCTGTAGCTGTGGTGATCCTACTACTCAGAGCTTGGCCACAGTATGGCTCCAGCCAGCCAGGCTCTGGTTTTGAGCAGCACACACTGCCTCTGTGTGCACTGCTCTGCTTTTTTTTTTTTTTGCACAGTTTTTTTTTGACCACTGGGTATCCAGGGGTAAATTAGAAAACCCTGCACTGCTCCCTTGCAGCATGAAGAACATCTGAACATGTGGTATGTGGTGCCACATACCGTATAGGTGTATTTGTCTGGATGTGGCCATCAGGTCAGAATTTAGTTTCACCGCGACTGTATTAGTCATTAAAGGGAGAGCATGACTGGTCTTCTAGTACCATTTGGTAGATAATTAGTTAGCCATTAGACCAGTGGTGGTAATCAGACACTGTAACAGGGGATACATCATGACAACATATATAGATCAGGTAAAGGCAACACAAGTTGGGGGACAAACCAGTACAGTGTTTAAGTGGAAGTCATAAAGATGTGTTTTGTTCTGTATGACCTGCACATGAGCAGAGATGAGTAAGCTCAATAAGTAACACAGATTTGATGATATTTCCATTAGGAGCTTGATCAACCCATGTGGAACTTGATTTAAGAGCCATATCTCAATTGGTTATAACAAATGATTCAGCCTCAAAGTGAATCAGATAGGCCCCAGGTCCACCACATATATATTTTATGAGATGTTTCATAAGGCTTCTGCACAAAATACCAGAGGTAAGTTACTCTCATGAGATTCTGGCTCCATTTGGTTGTATCCGAACCATACATTTAAAAGGGCCTTCTTATTCCATTACTATTTACTGAAGAGTTGTGTGCTTTTCCCTCTCAAACATCTGCCATAGCCAACTGTCTGTGACAGAATATTGCACTAGGTGGACCATCGTTCTACTCCTCTAGAGCATTTCTTATGTTCACTTCAGTGGATGCAGATGATCAAAAAAACAGAATCAAAGGTACCAGTTTGGATCTGGGGATCTGACAGGGGTCTCCCTTTGCTCCTAACATATGCACTGCTCAGGAGAGAAAAGTGATTAGATTTATGGTTTGGTTCAGATCCAGCTACATTTCAAAACATGTAAAGCAAAGAAAAATGAACACCATTCGGAGAAGGCAGGTGAAAGACAGAGTATACAGATCACACAGGAAAGGGAGAAGGCAGATGCCACTTGCATCGATCTCTTGGCTCACAAGACTAGATGCTCCCATTTCTACCAGGACTTGGCCAAGAGTTGGATGGCCATTGGCTTTATGAATATAGAAAAACTGCATGGGATCACCTGCATCACTAAGTCCCCAACAACCATCTAATAGATCTGAAGTCTGAAAGTGTCTGAAATAGTATCCATGCTGGCCCTTCTCACACAATATCAACCACGAACAGGTCCCTAATAACTAATAAAAGTTCAAGACCTGTATCTGAGATTAGTAGCTGTATATCTGAAAGCAAAATTGGCCCTCTAATAGGTAACTTGTTGAAATAATCACTTAACATTTAGCACATGTCTAACACCTTTCTTGAATAATAGATAAAAACATTCAAATCTAGGATAGATAAATTTACAGGATAGTACTGGCCAAATATTATTCAGGAGTGGTAATTCAAATTAAAATAATGAACTTTGACCTTTGCAATCTGCTTTAGCCAGCAGCCACACTTGGGATGCTGTTGAGAGCAACATCCAGTAAGATGCTGGGCCTTCAGAATCAACATAATGGAAAAGGTATATGGTGGAGCATGGACCCCAGCCATGATTTACCACTTAGAAGGATGTCCAGGAGCTGCCCTAGGGTGTTTTCTCTGATGTGCCCAGAAATGTCTTTCTTGCCTCAGCCTTTTGCAGGTAGAATACACCTAGCCATGGCAGCATAATTAGTGCACCTCCTGCCCCCAACCTGTGTGGTTACTAGGTTTGCAATATTGCTCTAGCTCTTCTGTCTTATTGGAACAACAATATTCACTTGACCTTTGCCATGTTTTCCAGCACTCTAATTTGTCCCATATATTTTAGACTGAACTCAGAAGCCCTCAAATAGAGGTCATAAAGCAGATGATGGATTTTGAAAATTGGATATATGACCCTCAAGTTGTAGGCCAGGTTTGAATCAGTTCTCTATTTCTGAATTATTAATCCCCTTAAATAATTAGTAGACATGCCACTCAATTATCCTTGATTTTCACATGCCATTTAAAGGTCACTAGGTTTTAGAGTCATTCTTAATTTGGCATAAAAAAAATCTGTCTTTCCTAGCTCTGACTTTATGTCTCTGCAATTTGAACAGTGCAAAATTTATTTTCAAACAAAATTAACCCTTTGCTGATAGATGCATCCCCTCTGTGCATTCAGCCAGGGTTTTAGAGGTTAAACTGAAATCATTTGAATGTAAAGTTTGCTGTATTTTGCAACCAGTTCTCATAAGCAACCTTTATACTCATTCTTTCATTTTTTGCCATCTTTTCCCATCATTTTTTTTTCTCATGTGAGTGCCTGTGGACTTCATGTTTTCAATTTAAAACATTTAGACATCCAAAGTGAACCTAGACAAAAGCACTAGAAAATATCCTGTAGGGAACAACTCTGCAATCCTACTTTGCCACCAATGAATAGGAATTGATCTAACATATGTTTGTTTGTTTTTTTCCTATCTCTGTCTTTTAAGAAAGGGTAACAGAAGAGACATGGTTTTCAGCAGACCAGTTGAGCTTTCAGTGTGCAGCACATAGTGCTTATCTATGATGCATGAATGCTTTTTGTCCTTTCCTCTTTACTCTAAATATTCCAAATGAAATTGTAGTAAGTGAAATCATGTAAAACACAATTAACCTTAATGGCCTTGACAACTATACCCAGCCTGCTCAAAGCAGAAATGAAGAACTTTTCTTACATAATATATAATACTATTTGCATCTTTAAAAAACAAAAAAACAAACTCTAAATGAAATATAGCATTTATTATTAGGGCTGATGGGGTGATCATAGAATGACATTTTCAGTCTTTGTTATATCATTTCTCAAGTTAGGCAATATGGTATAGTGACTAGTTTTCAAGATGGGGATTGAAACTCAGCTATCTCTAGGTCTCAGTTTCCTTATCTGTGAATTGAGGATAGTAATGTTGATCTGCACCACTGGAGTTGTCTGAAGATTAAGAAGTTATACCTGGTCAATTAATGGGAACTACCATTCTCATGAATGCTTCAGGAATGCTGGTATCTCAGCATTTTTGCAGACTAGGGCATTGAAATTTTTAGTGATACTTTCCACAAAGTGATGATGAGTTGTATTACCTGTTCTTATCTCTGGAAAAAAAAAAGAGAGAAACTAATAGTTTGGAAATGGCTTGCCTATACTTAAGATACCATGTCTGGGTATTTTATCACTTCCTTCCTCCTCCTCCCAGGGTCTTTGCTAGGACCTACAGGGTCCTTGTGATCAGGTTGTGATTTATTTGCCGAGTTATCAGTGTTGTAATTGTTCTTTGTTTGATGTTTCCCCTTCATTGGACTTGATCAGGGTGGAACCCACTTTTCTCTATATCTGAGGCCGTGGCATGGTTGAGTACTACCTGAATTGAAAATGTATCTGCTAATATAGAGCTGATGCTTTTGGACTGGGGAAAGCAAATGAAGGTGGAAGGGGAGACAGCTACATTGTGATTAGTCATTTGTTACTATGCAGAACAAGCTATGAATTAGGGCTGTGTGAAATTACTCCGGATGTTTCATTTTGAAGCTCTTTTGACGTGTTTCGAGCTCAAAACAGCAAAATCGAAATGAAACAAAAGGATTTAAAACAGCTTCAAAACAAAATGAGGGCACTCAAAATGTTTTAAATGTTTCAAAACGTTTCAAGTTTCGAAGCTGGGCTTACTTGTCTTCAGCGCCGGTCCCAGGTGGCAGCGGCAGTGGCAGCCTCCTCTTATCCGGCACACAGATCCAGGGGGCTCACACCCCCAGGAGGAGTCCAGCACAGCCCAGCAGCCCTCCCGAGGGTGCAAGCCCCCAGATCTGTACCCTGGATGACAGGAGGCAGCCCTGTCACCTAGGACCAGCGCTGGGTAGGGGCTGCACCCAGAATCGGAGATAATTGGTGCTGCCGCCTGCCCCAGGCAGCAGTGGCAGCCTCCTCTCATCCAGGGTGCAGATATGGGGGATCGCACCCCTGGGAGGGCTGCCGAGCTGTGCTGGACTCCTCCCAGGGGTGCGAACCCCTGGATCTGCATGCCAGATGAGGAGAGGCTGCTGCTGTTGCCTGGGGCAGGTGGCAGCAGCAATTATCTCTGGTGCTGGGTGGGGTCCTAGGCAGCCTCCTCTCATTTGGGGTGCAGATCTGGGGGCTTGTACCCCCAGGAGGGCTTCTGGGCTGTTCTGGACTCCTCCCAGGGGTGTGAGCCCCCAGATGTGCACGCCAGATGAGGGGAGGCTGTAGCTGCTGCCTGGGACAGGTGACAGGAGCAATTATTTCCAGTGCTGGGTGAAATATCTGCACCTATCTCCTTGAAACTTGGCATGCTTCATATCCTGAGAAGGGGCTATGATTTCTGTAATTTTGATTCAAATCAGGAAAGAAATGACAAAGTTTTAGGTATTTTCATGACTCCCCATTATAACCTATAGGTGAAATATTGAAACACATCAAAACAGCGAAACAGTTTTGATGAACTGAAATGGGACAGTGCTTCAAAATGAAATGAAATGATGAAATGAAACACTGTCCCTTTGAAATGGTGAAACACATGTCAAAAGGAAACAATGGTGTTTCTCAAAGCCCTACTATGAATCCTCTTCATTTGTCACCAGCTGCATCTAATGGTAGTGAAAGTGGGTTGGGTTTACTTTCAGGTGTCACTTTTTCTCTTGCTTATTAACTTTTTCTTAATATTAAAAATATTTATGTTTTTGATTTACCATAGCATCTCATGCAAGGCGCTGAATATGCAAGGTGCAAGACTGAGTCTCCTAGGTCCTAGAGTCAGGACTTAGGAGTCTCAGTCTTGCCTAATATCACTTGTTCTATAGAGTTACAGAAATAAATACAAATTAGTCCCTTCTCCGAAGAGCTTACAACTGAAGTACACAGAATAAGACAGCATATGTCTTCAGAGAGCTTGGAAACCCAAGTCAAGAATTAGACAATATTGGATAACATCATAGTCAGGATCATCAGTCATTAGTGTGCACCAGAACCATTGCTAAGGCTTTTAGAAGTCCAGTAGAAATCTTCAGTTAATGCAGAATGACCCTTTATTTCATGCAGCATCATGCATGGATCCAATTCCATTTGTTTTCTGGATGAAGATGAAAGTTCTGGTGCTTATCTATAAATCCCATTATGGTTTATATGCATTTCTGAGAGATCACTTTATA
Organism: Alligator mississippiensis; assembly: GCF_030867095.1. Classification (NCBI taxonomy): domain Eukaryota; kingdom Metazoa; phylum Chordata; order Crocodylia; family Alligatoridae; genus Alligator; species Alligator mississippiensis. The sequence continues at coordinate 11,362,637 of NC_081825.1, read as the reverse complement.
CTCTGTCAGCCTAACTCTGTTCTGAAGTCCATCACGGGGGATGAATTCCCATAAGGGAATACCCAATATAAATTACTTTATGAACCCCTCCTCTACTGAAGGAATACCGGAGGAAATCAAGGAAAACCCAAACTCATACAACCTATTTAGCATTAACTGTGGTTTAGAGCCAAAAGCCCTCACATATTAGGCATTGTATAAATGCCATAAGACAGTGGTGCTCAACCTTTTTACCTGGTGGGCTGGACTGGCAGTGCCCAGTCTGTTTGTGAGCTGGATACAGCTAGTGTTCCTGATCTGGCCCCCAAGATAGATACAGCAGGCACCATCTGGCCACATGGAGGGGGTAAAGGGGCTGGATAGATCCAACACAGATCCACAGGGGAAAGGAGTGTGATTTGGCCCTGTGAAGAGGGAAGGCAGCATGGCCTGGCTCTGGCAGGGAAGGGGGCATTGCCAGCCCTACGGGGAAAGGGGCATGGCTAGGTCCCAATCCAAAAATGAGAAGGGGTGTATCCTGGCCCCGTTGGAGGAAGGGATCTTAGTGTGGCCTCGTCTACTACATGGGTCTTGGGGTTTGGGAATTTGGCAGGGGGCGGGTCACTGTATTAATATCCACTGCTCCTCCACCACCATATTTCTCAACCTGTTGGGGACCCCACAGGCCAGATGTGATACTTATTAAGGCTGCATTTGGCCTGAGCGCTGGAGGCTGAGTATCCCTACTGTAAAACATGGTCAGTACTCTGGAACATTTTGCAATTTAAATAGACAAGAGAAACAAAGGAAAGGGGAGATGGAGAAGAATCAGCGGCCCAAAGATATGGAGGAGTTGCCCAAGGAAGAGACCAGGGTCAGCCAGCAATAAAAAAAGCAGGTCTTCCCTTCTAGTGCCCCATCTATTATCTGTTCTACCGTTCTACTTTGTGTATTTAAAATAAATATATCTAATTAAAGAAAAAAAATCATATTGTTCGGAATATGAAACAGTGCTTAAGCTTGCCAAACAAGCATGCTGACAGACACATTAGAAAAAAGGCACAAACAGAGTATTAAAGGGAGCACATATCTATTACAACACAGCTTTCATCACATTCCTACTGTCAGAATTTGCTCTGCAGCTCTTTCATATATTTGCTATGAACCAAGGTGAAGAGTTGACTACTGCATGTAGTGGGCTTGACTAGGTGTTTGGTTACACTGAGATAAATCAGGAAAGGCCTCAATGGAAATAGACCAGGGTAAAACTGGTGTGAAATCAGAACCAGGATCATTAGGCTGCAAATTAAAATATCAGTAAGATTTTGTTTTCTTTTCTGGAAACTAGAGGCTTTATAAATAAATTACTTTATAATACAGTATCTTTGGAGCCCATGTTTATCCCAAAACACTCTTCCTGAGTAGGATCAGAAGGAAAGAGAGTATCCATATATGGAAAAAAGAGGTGAATTTGTAATATAAAAGGGAAAACAGAATAATAAAAATATTGAATGTATTTATTTACAATGATAGTGGCTGTGTCTACACGCTGCATTTATTCTAAAATAATAAAAGTCTTAGTAGACAGTACTTTTGTACAGTCCATGTGTCTGACTGTACATAATGCTGGGGGCCAACTATGCATGCCCCCTAGAGAGGCGGGGTGGCAATTGGCTGCAGGGGCCGCACCCCCTCAGGCAGGGAGCCGAAGGTGGAGGGAGCCCTTAGGCTTTAATGCTGTATTGACTTGCCCTGGCTCCTGTCAAAAGCTGACAGCAGTAGTGGCAGTAGGACCCAGGGGGACCCTCAGCAGGATTGAGCAGCCCAGCCGGCCCCATCCCAGCAATTGCACTCCTTGCCTGCTAGCACCACATGGCCCAGTTGCATTGCAGGAGCACCCCAGTAAGGTGTGTGTGTGTATGGTGTGGGTGTGTGTCATGGGAGTGTGTGGGTGTGTGTGGTGTGAGGTATATGTGGGTGCATGTCTTATGCATGCAGCCAGGGACAGAGTGGGTGGGTGTGTAGGTGTGTGCAGGCATGCGGAGAGTGGGTGTGGGTGTAGGCAAGGGCAGAGTGCGTGGGGGCATGTGTGTGTTCATAGGATGACGCCCACATGCACAACCCAACATACACATGCACCCTCGCTCCCTTTGCACTTCCATACACTCAGACCGCCACATCCACACCCTCTCACAAAGCCCAGGCACCCTCCTCCCCACACACACACACAATCCCCACAAACCCCACATCCACCCACACCTCACATATCCACACACACCCCCACATGCTCCCTCACCCCACACACCCACAGCCCGCACAAACCTATACCCACCCTAAAATATACAGGAGTAAAACTTCATTTATACTATTGCGCAATCACCTCTGTGTACACTACACAAGCACATGTAAATCATGACAAAAATGTTTTCAGAAATCAAATTAATGAGCTCTGTAGATGTTTCATTTTTAGAATATAATTTGGTATTTTTCTGGTTCCAAGGTGGCACAACCCCTCGCTGAAAGGAGTACTTGTGGGGGCAAGGGGATTGACTTCAGGTGGCAAAGGTCAGGGGTTAGGGGGTGGGACTTGCAGTCACAACTTGGTGACCAGGGGGTAAGGCACCTGCCAAGGAGTGGAGGTACCCATCCAGCCCATGACAGCTTGCCAAAACTCGGTAAGTGGCCTTCCGCCCAAAATAATTGCCTGCCTCTGTTTACATAGCTGGCCCCAAAGGGTGTGTGTGTGTGTGTGGGGCCGGGGGGGGGCGCATATAAGCTCTCCCTGAAATACTCTGTCATTCATGATAAGCAATTGGCTACTCCAAGTATAAACAAATACTAAATAATTGCACAGTAATAACTGCACAGGCAAAGTCTTGTGTAGCTGTGGCCACTAAGTCAGTATTTCAGACATCGATGACTGGAAAATTTATGTCAACATTTTTGGATTGATTGATAGGATCAGGGCCTAGAAAAAAAAAATAATGAACACAGATGTAGCAGGATACTGGCTTGACAAGTTGACAATTGTACTTTTTTTTTTTTTTTTTTTTAAGTGGGTTTATTTGAAAGTTGTTTCCTGCATTAAGCGTCATTGTGATTCAGAATCTGGGAGATCCTCCATTACCCTTTGGTCGTACCATAGGCTTATTAAACTGAGATCTTCCAGAAGGGTTTAACTTTGGCTTTATCTTCTTTTTATGCTGGTTCTAATGAATTAGTTTCAGGTGCTTGGTCCAGAAATAATGGTAATGTATCAGAGACAAAGACTTTGTCATCTTCTAAAACTGAACAAAGAGCTTCATTAAAACATAAGGAAAGCAACTGGATCCCTCAAGCTACCTGCTCTCTGTCTGTCAATGACTCTGTAAAGTTTCTGCTTTGAAAAAGAGATTGTCTGTTTGGCTCCCTGCTACAGCTTTAAAGAAATGTGAATTATAAAACACTTGTACATGTGACGGGCTCACTGATTTTACCTGGCCAGCCTGGCTTGGAGAAGTACACTTCAGATTGGTGGAACATTTCCACCAATCAGGTAACAGCTGAAAGAGGTTTGGCCCACCCCTGCTTGGAGGGTGGGGAGGGATGTGAGGATTTCCTGGATCTGATTGAAGACTGCACTTTTCAGGTCTTGCAGACTTCAGGGGCAGGGCCTCCAGTTTAAATAAAAGCCCAGTGTGCTTAGCAAGCAGGGCAGATACAGTGAAGGACAATGAGGAGAGAGGAGCTCCAGAGAAGACCATCATCTGGACCCCACCTGAGCCTTGACGCTGCATGGATCAGTGCATGGAGAGCCAGCCCTGGGAGCAGTTTAAGGCTGCTCAGGCCCCACACGGTGCACAGGTCGGCACATGGAGAAATGGTCCTGGGAGCAGCTCAAGGCTGCTCAAGCTATCCCCAGCTCTAGGCCGGATAACCAGAGCCCCGCAGTGTGGTTCAGCATTAAACTAAAAGAGCCCTGGTGCCCAGAGCAGGGCCCAGGAAGCAGAAAGACCCCTAGCATACAGCTGGGGAATCAGAGCCAGTGAGGGCTCGGTTCCCATAGGAGCTTCCTGGGTGCCCAGCGCTGGGCCCAGGGCCCAGAGGGAAGAACCCTCAACTCAAGGCCAGCATCTCCAAGAGGCCTGAGGTGGTGTGGGGACCCAGAGGCCAGATCAACAGCCCCCAGAGGAAGGACAATGAGTTAATGGGAACCTGGGTCCCACAGGGGAGGCACCCCCAAGCAAGGGACCCTGTGGGGAGTGGTCCTAGGGGGAGAGGACCCGATCCCATTCAAGGGACCAAGTGGTTGGAACCTAGATAGGGTGCATCTCATATCTGATATAGTTATGTTTCTTATTCGGTATCTATTGTTACTGTTGGTGTTATAAATATTTGGATGCATTAATTCGGTATAATGGGCTCTGTAAGGATGTCTTTATTAGACATCCTTACAGAGCCCTTATATCCATTATATTATAATGGATATAATTACAGAGCCCATTATATCCATTATATCCTTATTAGACATCCATTATACCATTTGTGGTATAAACTTGCTGGATTGACTGTCCTGGGATCCACCCTTCTTCTGGGTCTAAGTTACGGGTACTTACCTGAATGCCCTTCCTAGGGCCAGTTTCCTCCAGCTAACAGACAGTTATATGTATATTTGTATCTATATCTGTAATTATATCTATCTTGAAGAGTTTTATATATATGTGTTGGTAACTCAATACATTGTATATAGTTAAGAGCTTTGGGCTTGGGCTAACTCTAGAGGAAAGAGGGATCCGTTTGAAATTCTGGCATCCCTCTCCTGCCTACCCATTCCATCCAATTAAGAATAGGGCACACCCTTGGGTGTACCCAAGTTACAGACACATGACCACGGACACATTAACCAGATTCATAAAATAAGAAAACAAAACGGTTACCAAATAGACTTTAGCTTTCACTGACTGCCCCCCTTTCTTAACTTTGCAACTAGAAACTATCCTTTCCCTCTCACTATGTAACATTACTATTCATTAGTTATTTGTTATTATTTGTTAATTGTGCCATGGGAACACCTCAAATTTCATTCTCGGTGTGCTAGACAGCAAACACACAGAGTGAATAGATAAACCCTGCCAACTAGCCCTCAGCTCTTGACGAGAAATATCCTTCCAGAGGCAGCTTTAATCAAGATGCTGTTTTCTACATGCACAGTCTCAAGAAGGAGGGAAACAATCTTGAAAATAATTTAGCAAATATTTTTGGTGTGTGTCTTCCTCAAATATTGTGATCAATCACCAGCTTTCCTTGCCCTGCCTCCCCCCCGACCCCCACTTTTTTTTTTTTTTTTTTAATATGTCGTCATTCATTACATTACATTTCATTCTCTTTGGAAAAAAGAGCTCAATAAAATTACATAATGTGCTTTGCCCATCTCGTTTGTAAGATATTCAGGACAAGTTCTGCCCCTATGTGCATGTCGAGCACAATGTATAACAGAACCTTGACGTTGGTGGGAGCTGCTAAGAAGTACCATACCCTAAATAATAATAAAGCATAAAGCTAAAGGAATACATCAAGGCAAACAAAGTAGCAGAGAATTCAGCAGCCCTCTCTAGTTTTCATTAATGCCTGTAGAGGTACAGTGGGCAACTCTTGTATTTTAAGCACAGAGAAAGGTACAGAGTTTCAGGCCTCAAAAGTTTCTCTCTTTCTGCATGTTATATACATCCATGCTTCTTCATTTTCCAGTACTGTTTTCTTGCTTTTCTTTTCTCTGAGACATCTGAAGTTCGACTTTGCAGCTAAAGCTGTGTAGTCTTATCCTAAAACAACCCCCCTGTTATGTTTATTTCTTTTCCTTGAACCAAGGACCCAGGCCTCTGACTTGCCAGTGATTTGTTTGAACTAATGAATATCCCTTCATTCACTTCTTTGAATTTGATGAAAGCGAGTAATCCAAGGGGTACCAGTAACCACCAGTAAGTATATCACTGTTTAAATACCAAGTGTATGGACAAATATACCTTTTGATCACTTTTAAAGGGGAGAGGAAGCACAGGAATGCACATCAGCTGTTCTGACTGGTTACTGCTGCATGATCATGAAGAGCTGCAAGCAAAGTGATCCTAACGTTGACCCTGAATGAAGCAGAATTGAACTTGGAGCAGTTTTGCTACATTTTTATCACTAAAGAATCCTAACAGTGGCATCCTAACAGTTTATATCACTATCATGCCATATTGATACAGCTGTTTCGCCTGTCCGTACCCCAGGAAGGGATCTCTCAAGGAAAACAGCAGAAATTCCATCAAGTGGGGCAAAATTTAAAACCTGTGAGGACCATGAACTGGAAAGTATAACGTAGGGCATGATCTTAAATTTGTCAGATACTATGAGATGCTTTCAATTTTTAATTTGCAGGGACCTGTGACTTGCCTGAGTTATATTTTACTATAATTTTTTATTGTTTATTGTGATTTATTGTTTACTGATGCAAAGACTTTCAAAAGTGACTAGTAATCTGTTTTTTATGGCTGGCTGAGACATCCTATCAGACACTGATAGTCAGAAAGTGCTAAGTACGTGCCCTTGAAAAATCAGGTCTCTTCAAAGTTTCTCAAACTGGATACCCCAGAATGAAGGCAGATGATAAAATGCATGTAATAATTACACATAAAAATAAATATTTGAGCTGTCTGTCTCTCACTAATGTTGAAAGCAGAAGTCAAAAGAAAAATCTGTTTCCTGCTGAAACAGTAAAAAAAAATACATAAATCTCAGGAACTATTTGAGTTGCTCAAATACTGTATTCATAGAATCATAAAAAAGTAGGGTTAGAAGGGACCTCAGGTGATCAGGTAGTCCAACTCTCTGCTCAAAGCATGGTCATCCCCAACTAGATCATCCCAGCAAACTCCTATTCATCTTCTAGCTGGGAAATTAAGAATCAGAGAGTAAACGGAAACCTTGGGGAAAATAGGTATAGCTAAATAAAACATAAACACTTTTTTTTAATGTTTATTTCTCACCTATATATGTCTGCAAAATATATAGGTGATATAATATATCCTATAGATGATATTATATACACGCACACACACACATAATACTTGTATATGTGTTTTCATGTGTGCATGTATACACAAATACATAGACAAATATATGTGTGTGCATGCATCTGTGTGTGTGTGTGTTTTGGTTAGGTTTTTACTATTTTTTGTTTTGGGGGTGGTGCTATTTTTACATATGAATGCATACTATTCAAAAGCAAATCAAATTTGAGGGCAGCATTTGAACTTCTGCATGAGTCTATTTATTCAGTTATTTATTGAAGGCCTGTCCCAATTTCACTTCTATTGAGTTAGATCAAGTCTTAAATCCTGGCCACATATGGATTATTTTCTGGCCACATATGGATTATTTTCATAATCCAAGTCTCAAATCCTGGCCACATGTGGATTATTTTCTTCCCTCTGCCCTGCTCCATATCCTTGGTCAGTCCTCATGATGCCACATTTATGATTCATGGACACTCAAGGATATGGAGCAGGGCAGAGGGAAGAAAATAATTCCTGTCCCCCAGATTTGTAACCAAGAAAATCAGATCATATCATCTGGCCTGGGAATGGAGTATGGACTCCATTGCAGTCCATTTTCTCCAGGATTCATCATGGTTTCTGTAATCAAAAATACGTGATACTGATTTCAGACAGGATTCCCATAAAGATCTTAATTAAAATTATTAATAAGGACGTGTCAGGAAGTGTGTCCAGTTCTGACTGGGAGAAGCAGAAACAGCCTCAAATTTTCTGAAAAAGAATTCAGTGTTTCTTCCTAGTTTCTGTACATAACCAGTTTAAACCAAGAGTCAGTCCTGAGAAGTCCAGGGAGTACCAACATATGATACAAATGATCCCAGTGCCACTGACAGCTGATAAAAAACTCCAAATCCTCACTTTTCTCATGGTTTTATCCCCCTATTTTGAATCCATGTAGCAATGTTCACAATGCCCCTTTCAGATGAATATTTGCTACATGTGAAAACTGAGCATCCATGAATCATAAATGTGGCATCATTTATTCATAAATGATTTGAAAAACTACCTTCTCCAGATTTTCTGCATAAATAAGAGGGGCCACTTGCTTTATAACTGAACTGAGTCCTATGAAACACATGCCAAGCTCCCAAACTATCAATTCACAGGATTCATTTAGAGCCAAGAAGCTTTAAAGCTGTCTTGTTGATGGGAGACATATTTTATAGTCTTTCGCTTCTCCCATTGTGTGGGAAGCAATATTGTACTAGTAGCTTAACCTTTGTCTACAAAGAGCAATTGTTCTTCTCATGAAGCTTACACTGTTTTCACTCCAGGAATACACAGAAGCAATTATTAACAAGAAAAGTTACAAACAGAAGGATATTTTAACACAGAACACTGTCAGTTAAATACAAACATTTGCTTGTAAAATTGGCGTGCCAACATCTGGCAGCTTATTTGTATTATTCTGCTACCTGTCAGGGCTTCTGGCAACCCCATGTCTCAAATATCTCTTTGGCTAAAGCAAGATTGCAAAATGTAGTTTAGAAAATGCTTTGTGTTCTGATTCATTTCCTATTAATAAGTAAGCACCTAATACCATATTGCTAGTACTGCTTCCTAATACTTGTGTCATTATGAGTACTATGCAGTTCAGATATAGCACTTTAGGCATTAAATCTTAACAACTTGATAGAGGGGGTCAGTGTTTTTTATCCTTACTGAAAGCAATAAGAGGCTGAATGGTAGAAAGGATGAAGGTTTTCAGGATTTGCCTACTAAAGTCAAGTGCTATTCTGAACAAGTACTATGTAAAGTGGCTCTTTTTTATACCTTGGAGCTGCTCCCTGTTTGAATCACTATCCTAGCTCTTATTTGCCATTAGAAACAAAAAAGTTTTGACTGCTTTTTCATTCCTCAGCCCTGCAGAGCCAACAAAACCATGAAGCAGCCAACTGGTAATGTGTGTATCCTCTTTAATACCATGAGCGTTGCTAAAGACAGACTGTGAAGATGTGTATGGTCTGTATAAAATCCACAGAGTCGAATAAGGGGGTTTTAGAAGAAAGGGGAAACAATTAAGGCACATTGCCGCACCTGATGAGTGTGACAGTTGATTCATTATCAGATGCAGCTGTGAGAAGCTGAAAGCATAAAAGGGAGGGAGGAAGAGATGGGATTGTGTTGATTGACTGGGGAAGAAATGAGTTCAGGTGGGGTTGTGTTAGGAGCTCCCTTTTTCTTCAGAAGAAACCACAAATGAGCAACAAAAACAGTAGTTAGGCTCAGGGAAGACTCCAGGAGTTGGGGCTTGCTCTGTGTGGGAATGGAAAGGCATAGGGGAAAGCACAGTTGCTTTAAGCATCATTATGGGGGAGGCTGAAGTGACTTGTCTTGTAATTTATTTGTTTTTTGAGATCTTCCTGGAAAATAATAGAAGCTTTAGGAGCAACTGCTCTAAAATGAAATGAAAGAAAAGCTGGGTGGTAGCAATGCAATGTGTATTCTAAAGGACTTGATTTACATTTCCCAATATATATTTGGGGCCCTTTACTAGAAAATGTGTGTCAGAGGGCCCATTATCCTCTTACAGTCTATTGCATGGCAGTGCCACAAAAAAATTCACTGGACCAGTGTGATCCATAATCAGTGAAGAGATATAATTTAGCCTGAAGAGCTTTATTTCTGGTAAGGGTGCATTTGAAGGGAAAGACTCGGTCTGACTTGCCACGTTCCCAGTTAAAGCTTAGAAAGCAGTGAGCATTAACAAGACCACATGACTATTCACAAGCAGGGCATATTTTGTCTGGCAATTAGTGAGACAAACTTTAAAAAGGGGCTTGAGAATTAAGACATGTTGCAAAGCAGGACCTGTGTTTCCTGCCCTTTTGTTAATCGACTATGCTGTTTCATAGTGTTGTATCCCTTGATATAAATGGAGCCACACTGAACCTTACTAAAGGATGTTTCCTTGCCAGTACAACATGTGGCTATGCAATCCAGCTTGGGACCGGTGTGAACTTGAATAGTGTTGCTCAGCCAGGGAGTTTTTGTTTTGGGCAGCTTTAAGCGTTGCAACATGCCTCCAAAGAAATTCTCTTCCCCACTCTGATCCAGCCCAGCCCAGCCCAGCCCAATGACTGGTTCTTTGTCCAATCGTGGAAAGATGCACACAAATGATGAAGAGTTAAAGTGTTACCACTGAGCCTTGTTTCTGCTGTAGCTAACAAATAAAAATGCTTGTTAAAAATAATGTTGCATAAGGGGTAAGCAAACTGAGGACCTCCTGCCTAGAATATCTGATTATTAGCAACCATATTTCCCCATAGATGTTTGTGTGATCCTCCTGTGTCCACAGGAGACATGAAGCAGCTCAGTATAGTAGAAAAACCTAGCTCATTCCTTTGTGACCTACTAAAAGAAGGTTGCTTAAAAAAGAGAGAAAAAAAAAAAAAAAAGATGTTGCTTAATAGCTGTGCACTAATGAATTCATTATTTCAGAGAAAATAATGCATGTGTTATCTACTCATGGTTTTGCAGAAAGCTGTGGAGCAAGATTCATTTAATTCAGACAACAAAAGAACTGCCAAAAATCTGGTAACATTTTAATTAAAAAAGCCAAAACAAAATAGTGGACACTACAGAACGGTCTATCTTCATGGGTGACAAAACTAGAAATTGGGGAAAGTGAGAGTGCTGCATGTCTTGTGTAAATTAAAGATTCGGTTCATCTATAGAAGCAGGGCCCAAACCAAGCTAATGATGTTAACGTAAGTAAGCACTTAAGCAGAAGCCATTATGAAGGCATAGATATCCTGGTCAAATCAAAGGTAAATGGACATAATAAGAGGGAAATATAAAAGGGTGATGAGACCAGATAAAAGCCTGTTGTTCTGGGGGGGGGGGGGGGGGGGGTTTAGCAGGGGAGTCTGCTTTTTACAGAATTAACCAACCGTAATGGAGTAATATCCATGTTTGGATAGCAAATAACTGCCACACATCAGGCTCTGTAGAGGAGCCACAACCTGCGTGCTCAGTTCACCAGATCTTTTTGCATGACTTGAATTCATCCTTCACTTGTCTGGCATGGCACAAAGGTCATTGCTCACCCTCATGTGCAGGATTCCCAATAAAATGACCATGCTATCCAGATGGCTCCATTACAGTTTCTTCATTTCTCAGGAGCACAATCCCACACATCGGTTCTTATTTAAACGTTTCCTTTCTGCAAAATCTCACTGGTCAAATCATGTGTATTCACCTGCCTTTGCCATGTGTTTATGAAGTTAATCATTGATGATAGGAGGGGGCAGTGTGTTAGGAAATGGTAGCGTGTTCTAGTGGATAGGGGATTTGTTGAAGTTCCTTGCCCTGATACCACCCTACTCTGTAAGTGTTGCCAGTCACTTGAACCATTCTGTGCATGTCTATACTATCAAAGGAGTTTTACAGTGAAGTATTATGTGCATCCTGTCGTGGTGGATGTGGTGCTTCCAGTTTAGCATCATTTTAGGCATGCACTCATCCTCTCAGGAGGGCTTAATAGTACACCCAGTCCTGCAATCAAGAAGCAGGTTATAATATTGGATATCATATCCATTGGGTGAAGAAGTGAGGATACTACAGCAGGCCTGGAGTACTTCAGTGCAGCCTGCGCTAGCACAGTGGCAGCCAACAATTTTTGGCAGGCAAGCCACAAGTTAAGCCTTGCCTTCTCTCCACCCCCTCCCCAGTACACCATGCCCCAAATAAAGTAGCTACCCATTCCATTTGTGGCATAATTTGGCCACCTCTGTCCTAACATATTCCTTGAAAACTTGCCCCTTCCACCATTTATCATTTCTATTTAAATTGTGAGCTTTGAGTTAGGGACGGTCTGTGATGGTGTGTTTACAATAGCAATGATCTTCCCAACTCCTCTAAGCTCAAGTTGCCTTTGCACAGCCAGAGTCCCATGTGGCCTTGGCCTAGGTAGTCTCTCTAATGCTGGGCCTCAAGGTGTAGACCCCCTGAGACTCTCTTTTTGCCAGTCCAATGGACACTACAGTCCAATGGTCTAGGCCCTGAAACAAGTACTAATTCTCCCAATAGTCCCTGATTAGCTGTTCCATATATTCCAGCCTTCCACTGAAGCTCTGGATCCTCTAGTGTACTGTTTCATTCTTCAGAAATATAAAACAGCATATGCAATATACCCGCAGTCTTTGCAGGGGAGCTTCTGAACACACAGACTTCTTTCATAAAAAAGATCATGAGAAAGACTCGTAGGCAAATAACAAACAGCCATAGGAGAGCTCCTGCTTTGGATTCCCCAGCCCTCCAGAGATCTCTATGGATGTTTCAGAGCACAGGACTCCTTTGTGCTTCCTCCCCTCCTACCTCTTCTTGCCTTCTGGTTCTTTGCTCTCTCTTTGCTGGAGTGCACACAGATCTCTTCTGCTTGCCACCAGCCTGGGTCCCAAGCCCCCGCTGTCAGACTGTATGCTTCTGCCATGCTACATCCACATATACAGCCCTATCTGTTTTAAGGGATGACTATGTTCCACAGTGAGTAAAAGAGATTGGCAAGCAGGGCTTTTAAACACCCTAGGAAGAGCATGAGCATTTCCAAAGGAAAGCCTCACCTGTGGTGTTGTATTCTCCCTGTTCCTGCACTTGCCCATGGGTATATTGTAGGGTCTCAGCATAATGAACGTGTACAATTTTTCCACTGGCAGTTCTTCTCAAGGAAAATAGTGGGATGGCATTGGAGGATTTTTACATTCAAGTGATGGAAAGGGGTATGTTCTAGCATGATGTAAAGAATGCCTTGGGTTTAACCCATGTTTAGATTGAAGGAAGTTGAAGTGGGATAGTCAGAAGAAGTTTTTGACTCCAAGGGTGGTTAAACATTGGATCTGACTACTTAGAGAAGTTATGCTTTTCCTATTTCATTTTTTTTTTTTTTTTTTTTTTAACGGCAGTTTAGACTGATAGCCCCCTTAGCAGGCTAGATTACTCCCGAGGTCCCTTCCAGCCCTATTCTCCTATGACTCTATTTCCTCACAGATGTACAACCAAAGACAGGATCAAGACAAAATATGTAGATTTTTGAGGGCTTGTTTATTTTGGTGTGTGGATTTGCAAAAAAAAAAAAAAAATATTCATAGAGACCTGGACTAAAAGTACAGTATAGATGCATCTTAGAGGGACTCATGGAGCCAACATTAGCAAATCAATAGTTCTTCTAGGAGCTTCAAAGTTTATACAATTGTTGTGATGTCTTTTTCTTTAATGGAAAAGTTACAGGAGGAGATGATGATAGCTTCCATTTTCACATCTGAGAAATGATATAAGGAGAAAAGGAAACACCTTGATAAGGGCACAAACACATGGGAGCCTATTAAATAGAACTGGAATTCCCAAATTCCCCACCATTTCTATTTTATTCTTCTCTATCCAAGTTGTTTTACCAAGCTTATCACCATAATACCCAAACACTGTGCTAAGTAACATGAATAACATCTGGCACTTGTTTGGTCTCTCTCCCTTTCCCTTGGGAGACAAGAGCATGCAGGGGAGCATGTTTTGACTTTTTCTATATGTTGCTGTGTGTGCTAAAAAAGGAAAGGTCAAAGAAATGTACTTGCAAATTAGAGTGGAAGGTGGTTAGGTTTGTGACATTTATTTCCGGTTGTGATGATTTCTCAATCTTCAACCTGCCACTAAGAAAACTTTCCTTTGCCCAGAGGAGAGAAGCTTTATCTTAGGGTAGAGGTCATCTGCCATTTTTTTTGCCCACTCAGCTTGGTGAGATCTTCCTGCAGCTCTTCCCCATCAGCTTGGCACTTGATTTCCTGAAATAATTTGGTAACATCTGCAAACTGAGAGATTTCACTATTCATCTCCATCTCCAGGTCATTGATGAAAATATTGAATAAAATAGTGGGACCCTCCTTATAGACTCCTTCCATCCTGAAAAGTTACTATTTAGCCTTACCCTTTGTTTCCTATCTTTTAAAAACCTCTCAGTCTATGAAGAAAAAAAATAAATAAATCCCTCTAATCCCCTGGCAATGCAGGTTTTGTAAAAGCCTTTGCTGAAGGACCATCTTGAATGCTTTTTGGAAGTCCAAATATATTCTGTCCCTGTACATACACTTACTAACACCCTCAAAGAACTCTAACACATCTGAGCGACAGATTTCCCTTCACAAAAACCATCTTAACTCTTCCCCAGCGGATTGCACATGTCCATATTACTGCTGATTTCATTTTTTATGGTAGGTTCTAGCAATTTGCCGGGGTTGGAAATTAGACTCGGTGGTCTATAGTTCCTAGGATCGCCTCTGGAGCTCTTTGAAGATCAGTAATGTTGGCAACCCCCCATTTTCTGGTGCAGAAGCTGTTTGTAATGATAGGTTACTATTGCCACCAGTTCTTGAATTTTACCTTCAGTTACTTCTGAACTCCGAGTTAGTTAATTCCAGCCTGGTGATTTTATTAGTATTTGGTTTATCAATTTGTTTGAAAACTTTTTCAGTAATCACTTCAATGTGGTCCAACTGTTTAGACCCATCTACTAGTAGAAAGGCTTGATCTGCTATGGGATTTCCCTAATATATTCTGTGGTAAACAGCAATGCAGATAATTGATTTAACTTCACTGCTGCAGCCATAGCATGTAGGTTTTTATGCATTGGTCATCTAATGGTCCCAGCAAATTTTCTAGGAAGCTTCTTGTTTCTAATATATGTTTTAAAGTTGGGGGGGATTGTTTTTTTTTGTTTTTGTTTTTTTTTTAATGATTAACTTGAGGATCTTTTGCTAGATACTTCTCAAATTCATGTTTGTCCTGCCTTATTTCACTTTTATACTTGACCTCCAAGAGATTGAGTTTTCCTGTGTTCCTCGTTTGGGCTTGCCTTCCATTGTTCAAAGGATGTCTTTTTACCCTAAATGGCTTCCTTAACTCAATTATTAAAATGTGTAGGGGTTTTATTGGTCTGCTTGGTACCCTTTTTGATCCACGTTATGCACTTTTCCTACACCTCTGATACAGTATTTTTAAACAACTTTTAGCTGCTGGCAATTTTTTGGTACATTTTTAACTGCTCCTTTTAAACTTCTCACTTACTCATTGTGTCTAATTTCCTTCTCTAAAGTTGTATATTGGCATGGTGGACTTACTTATTTTTGTTGGCTTGTTTTTTGGTTTTTTGGCTTACTCCCTCCTGCCAGAAAGTTGGATGATTATGTTGTGGTTGCTATTTGAGTGTCTCCCTGATACATATTTCTTGAACAAAGCTCGTTGTGTTCACTGGTGATTAGGTCCAGAACTGCTTTTCCTCCGGTGAGTTCCAAATGAATTGTTCTAGAAAGCAGTCGTTTATCATGTCTAGAAATGTTATTTCCACATCTTGCCCCAATTTTGAAGTATTTACCCAGTCCAAGTGAGAATGGTTACAGTCTCCTATTATTATTGCTTTTTCCATTTTAACAGCTTCTCTAATCTCTTGGAGTATTTCATAATCACCTTCACCTTAACCAAATGGTTGGTAGTACAAATCCTAGTATTATATTTTTCTTACTTAAGCATGGGATTTCTACCCACAGTGATTCTATGGTAGTTTTTCTTTCAGGTAAGATTCTTATGCTGCTAGTATTTTCCATAATACATGACACACAACACCATTCCTCTTCCTTCAGGTCCTACTCTGTCATTTGTATGCAGTTTTTAACCTGTTAGAACAGTGTAGCCCCTCCTTGCATGCAGTTTCTGAGATGCCTATTATGTCTAAATCATGTTTTAATACCAGGTATTCTAGTTTTATCCATCTTATTTTTTATGCTTATGGCATTTGTGTAGAAACTCTTCTAAGTTTTGTTCTTGCTCGGCTGTCTGTTACTGCTCATGCTAGTCACCTTGCTGGGGTCATCTGACCCCCAGCTGTCTTTCCTGCTTGGTGCAGGGGGCTGGACCCGATGATCTTCCAAGGTCCCTTTCGGCCCCTTACAATCTCTGAATCTATTTGTTTGGCACTCCAGATACTCAGACTTATCCTCACCATGTTTCTACTTCTTACTACCTTACTCTCCTCTTCAAGACAGCATGGAGTCTGAATGACATATAACCCCTTTTGAGGTTTTGTCAGTCCAGCCTGTGTGCTCTTCCACAGGGTCACCTAAGGGACTGCAGGCATTAAACAAAATACAGATAACTCTTGAATTGATTAACATAATTGAAACTAAAAGGGGCAAGGTTCTTCAAAATAAGGCTCCCTCCCTTTTACTCTTTCCTCTCTTAAAAAAAAACCCTGAAAATCCTGAACTGATTTTGTGCTTTGCTTATATATGTGTAGAGTTGAAAGAACACAAGAACAGATCTCTTGATCTTCTCAGCAGGAACTAGAATAAAAAAAAAAAAATGCATAAGTCCTCTTTATCAGAAATCCCATTCTCACAAGAACTTCAGTTTCATTTTCCAAGTTCAAGAGATGTGAATAGCTAAGCTAAAATTTTAAATCAGACCCAAATGCCCATCTTTAAGTTCAACATCCTTGAGGTAAAAAAAAGGGGGACTGCATCATGAGGAGGCGTTATGTGTTTGCATGTTCAATTTTGTTGTTTTGTTTTGGTTTTTTGGTTTTGGGCATTGAAACACCACATGTAACAGTTGTTTTAATTTGGATGAGGGAGAGGAGTTGATATTCTGCAGATTTATGCCCTTGGGGGAAGGGTGAATCCTGACAGTCAAGAATGCACCCCTGTGGTTCACAACCCTGGCTCTGTCATTCCTATCACCCAGATTTGAGCTGAGGCTTTGCTTGATTTGTCTTCCTATTAGTTCCCAGCTGTTTAACAATGAATTCTGTGAAGATTAATTGAATCAGTTAAATGTGATGTTAGCCACACTCCTGTCTAATTGAATATATCCCATTCCTAATACTGATAAAACCAGTTATGTGCATCACATCTACTTAGCACAATTTTTCCTTTGTATTATGGATACCAGACAGTATGGATTAATTTCTTTTCCATAAGAAATGTAAGATTTAGTAGCTACTTAGCCCATCTCTCCTTTTATTTGCACTGTCTATCTCTTACTTGCTCTTTCTAGTACTGAGAACAGGTTCTATTTCCTCACAATGGACAAAGTGTTTGTAATGTGTTTGCAATGTCAATAATGAAGACTTCTGCACATGGGCAATGAGCTGCTACGATTAACTACCACTACATTTAAAAGCATGTGTATCCTATTAAGACAAGTTGAAACAAACCTTAAGGTTTGATTGTTATTGGCAAACACTTTGCACAGAAGATCATAAAATAATTGAAAATTTGGTTTAGGAAGGATCTCAGAAGGTCATCTAGTCCAACCCCTTGCTTAAAGAAGGACTACCCCAACATGTATCATTCTGATTTTAAGGCTTTGTCTACCCAGGTCTTAAAGATCTCTGTGTGTGGTGATTTCTACAATCTCTCTGGGTAACCTTTTCCAGTGCTTCACCACCCTCCTGGAGAAAGAGTTCTTTTCCTAATATCTGACCAAAACTTCTCTTGCCCCTTGTTTCATAGTTGGTAGGGTCAGAAGGGACATGGTCAGATCATCAAGTCTGACCCTCTGCCATTGGCAGGAAAGAATGCTGGGGTCAAATGACCCCGGCTAGATGATTGTCTAGCCTCCTTTTGAAGACCCCCAGGGTAGGAGTGAGCACCACTTCCCTTGGAAGTTGGTTCCAGATCGTAGCCGCCCTGACTGTGAAGTAGTGTCTCCTGATGTCTAGTCTGAATCTATTCTCAGTCAACTTATGGCTGTTATTCCTGGTTACCCCTGGTAGTGCTCAGGGGAACAGGGACTTTCCCATTGCCTGCTGGTCTCCCTCGGCCAGTTTATAGATGGCCACCAGATCCCCTCTCAACCTTCTCTTGTGGAGGCTGAACAGGTTCAGGTCCCATAGCCTCTTCTTGTAGGGCCTGTCCTGCTGCCCCCTGATCATGTGAGTGGCCCTTCTCTGGACCCTCTCTATGCTGTCCACATCCCCCCTGAAGTGTGGCACCCAGAACTGGATGCAGTACTCCAACTGCGGCCTGACTAGTGTCTCATAGAAGGGGAGGATCGCCTCCTTGGCCCCGCTCATGATGCGTCTGTGGATGTATGACAAGGTGCAGTTAGCCTTCCTGACCATGTCCTCACATTGGCAGCTCATCAATCAATCAATAGTGGAATCAATAGTGACTCCAAGATCCTTTTCTGCCTCTGTGCTGATGAGTATGGAGTTCCCCAGCTTGTAGGTGAACCCATGTTGATTGACCCTAAGCATAATTTCCCCTGCTGGTCCCTCGCAGATGTGCTGCTGAATAATTTTCTCAAGAGCTTCCCCAGGACCAAGGTAAGACTAACGGGCCTATAGTTTCCTGCATCCTCTTTCCTCCCTTTTTTGAAAATGGGAACCACATTGGCCCTTTTCCAGTTCTCTGGCACCTCGCCAGAGCACCACAAGTGCTTGTAAAGCTCTGCTAGGGGTCCCGCAATGACCTCTGCCAATTCACTCAGCAGTCTGGAGTGGAGATTGTCAGGACCTGCTGATTTGAACACTTCTAGTCCCACCAGAAGTTCCCTAACTAGGTCCTCACTGACCCTGGGCCTGGCTGCACCTCCCCTGGGACCGTTGGGGATCCCGGTGGGGGGAATGACCCGGTCCCTGCTCAGAAAAGTGGAGGCAAAGAAATTGTTAAAGAGGTTAGCTTTGTTGTTTGGTGTGACCACTAGATCTTCAAGCATGTCCTGCAGAGGCCCCACATTACCTGGTACCTTCTTTTTACTCCCTATGTATTTAAAAAAGGAATTCTTGTCACTAGTCCCAGTTCTGTCTCTGCCTTAGCCTTCCTAACAGCCCTTCTACAATCTCAGGCAATGGAGGTATAGTTCTCCTTGGTGATGGCCTCTCGGTTCCATTGGGTGTACGCCTCCTTTTTACATTTGGGACTTTCCCATATGCTTTTGGTGAGCCATGGGGGCTTTTGAGCACTCTTGCCCCCTTTGATCCACATTGGGATTGTCACCTTTTGGGCTTGGAGGATTGCCTCCCTAAGAAACGACCACTCTTCTTGGACTCCCAACTCCCATCCCCTCTGGGACCTCAGTGCCTCCCTGACTAGTCTCCTTACCTCATTGAAATCCACCCCCCTGAAGTCCAGGGCTGCTGCCTTGCTTCAGACCCTTGACATTCTGCATTGGATGGTGAATTCCAGTAGACGATGATCACTATTGCCCAGGTGTTCGAGAGCCTGCAGTCCCCTCACCCGGTCATCGCCTGTGTCCAGGACCAGGTCCAACCTGGTGAGACCTGTGCACCTCCTGGGTTAGATGGAGGTCCTGTAACTTGGCTAGGAACCTGTGTGAGTGGTCAGACTTGGCTGACTGCTCTTCCCAGCAGGTGTTTTGATAGTTTAGGTCACCCATGATGACCACATCCCTTGACTTAACTGCCTCTGCGAGCTGAGCTGAGAATTCCTGGTCCAGCTCTTCCCCCTGGTTGGGTGGTCTGTAGTAGTCCCCCACCATTAAGTCCCTTCCCCCCTGACCCCTCCTCTGATCCAGTGCTGTTTGCTGAGGATGTGTATTGCAGTTTGTAGAGTGCCACACCCTCACCTTTCCTCCCCATTCTATCCTGCCTGCACAACCTATAGCCCCTGATGTTCACCACCCAGTCGTGCGCTGGATCCCACCAAATTTCAGTGAGCCCGACTATGTCTGGGTTTGTGTTAGCTAGCATACAAATGTGTTAGCTAGTGTTCCCCATACTACAAGCATTAGTGTAGAGGTAGAGGCCTCTTGAGGGTATATGCACCACCCCCCTAAACCCAGGACTATCCAGACCTCAGTCTCTTACCTGGGTATTTCTTGCGCTCGTCGTCTGTCTTGGCCGAGCTGTTCTTGTGGGTGTCACGTGGTTCGGTATTCCATGGCTCCCTCTGTCCTCATCCTCCCTTTCTCCCAGTCAGCCTAGTTTAAAGCCCACCGGAGGAGATCAGTGAACCTGAAAGAGAGCACACACTTACCTTTTGGGGGAGAGGTGAAGTCCATTCCACCCGAGCATGTCTCTTGTTCTGAAGTATGGGTCATGGTCCAAAAAGCCAAAGCCCACCTCGCGACACCATTTCCAAAGCCACAAGTTGACCTCCCTGATGCAGGTCTCATGGTGTCGTCCATATCTGCTCACTGGAAGGACAGATAAGAAGATCACCTGTGCCCCTGTCTCCTTCAGCTTGCCCCCCAGGGCTTGGTAGTCCTTCATCAGGTGATCTGGGCTGCTCTTGGCCACATCATTAGTGCCCATGTGGATTAGGACCACGGGGTAGTAATCAGTGGGCCAGATAATAGCTGGGATCATCTCAGTCATGTTCTGAATCCATGCTCTGGGGAGACAGGAGACCACATGTGTCATGGGATCCTGGTGACAGATTGGACCCTCTGTTCATCTCAGGATGGAGTCACCTATAAGAGCACCCGGCATCTCTACTTCTGAGTCAACTTGCCTTCTGCAGCCTGTTCTGTGCATGAAGTGCCCTCCTCTCTCCAGAGGTTTTCTCCTCTCCTTCCTCCTCCAATGTCACCAGGGCCTCATACGTGTTCCTCAGCTGGCCTGGGGGAGCTGATACTGCACTGCTGTGATCAGGCCTGGCTCTGGAGGGGACCTTCTGTCATTCTGCTGTGGAGGGCATCTCCTGGGGTTCTTCTCCCTTTGGTGCTTGGCCCTGCAGGGAAAGGAAATACCCATCAATTTCATCCTCTGTTTCTCTGATCCCCCTCAGCCTGCTAACCTCCTCCTGGAGCTCCCTCACCTGCCCCTCCAAGGCCCTAAGATGGGTGCCTGCAGGACAGGTGTGGGGACCCCCATTCCCTGCCCCCTGTGGCCCCTCTGGGCATCCCCCACAGGTCAGGGGGCAGGGTGACACCAGCTTCCCATGGGCTCCGTCTGGGTGGATAGCATTTTTTTTAACTATATTTATTTATTTATTTATTTGTGTGTGGTGCTTTTGCCTCTCCCTTGTCAAAGACTTCCTCCTGGCCCCTTTTGCTTGCCTGTCTGTGTGAATGCCAGTGCATGCTCTGTTAGCACGTGGCTCTCTACTGGCTCTACTAACAGGGATCCAGGAGGCTTTCCACCCCCCCGCCCGGATCCACTCCAGCTGCTTGTTCTGTTATCTGCTACCACTGAGACCAGTTCAGCTCCATCCTCTTTGGAACCACCTTTTAGGTAGTTGAAGGCTGATATTAAATCCTTCCTCAGTCTTCTCTTCTCCAGATTAAATAAGACCAGTTCCCTCAGCCCCTGAACCATTTTCATTGCCTTCCAATGGACTCTCTCCAATTTGTCCACATCCTTTCTGAGTGGGGAGTCCAAAACTGGACATGGTACTCCAGATGTGGCTTCACCTGTGCTGAATAGAGAGAAATCATTACTTCACTCAATCTGCTGGTAACACTCCTACGAATGCAGCCCAGGATGCTGTTAGGCTTCTTGACAACAAGGGCAAGCTGCTGGCTCATAAGATAACTGGAACCTCTGAAGTTGCAAACCCAGCCAGTGCCAAAGAAGTGGCAGAAACTTACAACCCTATTGCCCATTCCTCTGCTGTCGCCAACATGGGCTACTTTTTCAAAGGATGTCAGATCAATTGGGCATCCATCTGTCACTGAAATTCAGCAAAAGTTATTGTTTCAGATGAATTTTAATGCTAGAATATGGCAGAGATTTGGTCTTATAGAATGTGTTTAATTATAGTACTTGTTGTGTTTCCATATGAGCTGGGAGGGTAAAATCCAGGACTTAGAAAATTCACTGGGTAGAGAGAGAGAGATCTTTGCTTTCTGCCCAATTTCTTTTTGGTGCCTTATGATTCTTTATTGCTGTTACTTATGCTCATCTGCCAGGCAAAGCAAGAAAATTAAATTTTACCTCGGAACAAGTTGTGGGAGGTAATTATTATATTTTAATGTAATCTGTCCTTTATATTTTTTAAGATCTGAAAAATGCATAGGTTTTTAGGATGGTTATCATTAGGCAATTCAGTCATTCCCCAGAAATGCTCTTTCACTGAGAAATGTATATATTTGAATCTAATATCTTTTCTTTTGAAATATCTGTGCAATTAACCACCTTCAACCAGAATTACAGGATAATGCCCTGCACTCCAGATATCAGACTCATGAAGTGAAATCCATTCACTGGGTCCAGGGTTTCATCAGTGAATTATAACAAATCAAAGTGGAATAGAGAACAAATGCATATTGCATATTAAAACAATTTCTTCTTATGACACAAGTAACAAAACACTGTTCTTTCCAGATGTCAGAGTTGTAATTAAAGTTGCAGAAAAGAATGTGCTGGTTTATTAGATATTTCTGAAAGTTTATCCCTTCTGAAAAATGGATTACACATAACCAGAAGTTGAAAGCACTATAAAGTGTTTTCTATTTTCAAAAACCCTCCAAACGTCTGTCTTGTCACAGAGTTAGGAGAATAAAACCTAGAATTTGGAACTAAAGAAGGTCAACAACCACATTTCACAGCATTTCTATTTCACATGAAAAAAAATGCATCATATTTAACGATTATGAAAAGGCCCATTAGAAATAATAATAATTAGTGTGTCATTTCTTGTATCATGCCCAATGTTGACTTCAAAATGGTCCATTTAGAATCATTTAGTTTCACTGAAACCATCATAAAAGAGCAGTGGTGGTGGTAGGGGAAGACCACTTGAAGTTCAAGAAATGAGATTGAACTAAACTTAGAAGCCTACTGGGCTTTTGTAAGAGAAGGCTAAAAATCTTGATTATTGACCCTACCTTCTTCCTAGTAACTGTTTGAAAAGCATCTTTCTCATTTGGTTATGAGAGCATGACATCAGTGAGAAAATGAAATGCAATTCATGACTGAGGCTTTGATTGCAGCCAAGATGATCCATTTGGTCCTCTGTACTGGAATTGGATTAGAGCCTGGGAACATACAAGAGAAGAACAACAACTTCTAATGATCATTTTTCACTAAAAGTGAAAAATAGACTAATTTTTAAAAGCCTTGAAACTACATTGAGCTTCCTGTATTTTTACAGGAAACGTCTATAATTAGAAGACATGTCATATTCTTATCACCCTATTATGTTCTAATATCAGTCAGCAACAGATTGCAGGATGCAGTCTTCATGAACTAGCTACACACACAGTTAGCAAGCACCCTCACTGGATATGTCAGATCATGAGTAGTCTGTCAGACGCTAAATAGGATGGCTGACATGCTGAATGCTAACCACATGCTTAATTGTCAGATGCTCGCACCGTGTGATGAGTGAAGCAAGATTCGTGTGGCAAGGTATCTTTTACTGAGCCAACATAATAGTCAGGAGAGATTCTTAGACATGGGAAGGAAACAGATATAGCCTATGATAAAAACAGGTATAACAATGGTGAGGGTCATTAAAGCACCTAGATAAATAAATTTATTTTAAGAGGTTAGAAACGCCAACAGTTGAGGACCTAATAACTATATTTCATCACATTCTTCCCTGCAAAATTCTACTCTGCCCTGAAAAGGTCAGGTTTAGCTGGCAAGGCGCTGGAGGTGAATGTTGCAGTTGTTGTAAAGTAATGAGCTGTAACGCCAAATGTGTGTTATAGCTCATGATTTTTCACTGCAATGTATTTTTTTTTTCTACTGTGTAAGTATGGTATGGAGACTAACATATTTCGGACTTCTAGCACTTCACTGAGCCCCCTGGAAATCCTAATTACAATTTAGAAACACTCCTGAAAGATAGGTAACCATTAAAGTACTCCATAGTAGAATTGGAGAACACGGCACCAGCCTTCAAAAGAAAAAGTGACCCCCCCCCCCCCCCACACACACACACACACACCTGCTCCATTCTTGAAAGAGATTTTCCACCTACCTTCAGGAGATAGCTCTGGGTTGTGAATCTTGATGGGAGTGAGGTGCTTAAATTCCCAGGGGATGAATAAAGAGACATGATTGTCCACAGTGTCTTTCGCCCACCTGGTTCTGAGCTGGCATCCTTCTCTGCAAGTATTCTGAATGCCTAACACGCTTCATGCATTTTATGAGAGCCTAGTGCCTAAATTGGTTTCCATGTCCCACTTCAGGGTTCTGGGGTAGAAAACTCGGGAGATGTCATTTATGATGTCTTGGAACCCAAGTCTTTTTTCTACATCTAGTCCTAGCTTTTTCCAAACTGCAACCAGATTGTCAAAGGCAAGCAAAGCTACTAACCTGAAGAACTCCATTGAAAATATAACCGCTTACTTGGCTATCTATACAGGTTCTAGGATCTTTTGAAAACTTGTCCCCAGTTGCACCCACTGAAAGTGGATGTGAAGTCTGAATTATTTCTCATGAAATCCTGAGAGCTCTGTCATTGGCTTCACTGGAGCTTATATAGTTATGTGCTAGGAACTTGGAGAAAAATCCTTTTTACCCCTTACCCATTTTAAATGGCCCCATCTCAAATCAGTAGAGGTCAGGAAGATGTTTGTAATGAAATATATTGTGGAATGTCAATTCAGCAAGTTGGGGGTGGGGGACAGTATCTTCTATATTATTGGAATATAATTTTTTTAATGGAAAACAATTTAATTTTCTTACAGAGCTGCCATTTCCTTTAATTACATTTTGAATTCATTGCTGAAAGTGAAGACACATTGCAAAGCTTCTGGTTTTGTACTGAGTCACATTTTATAAAATCTGCAAGGTTTCTTTTATTCAATTAAATTTGGAACTAAAAGTCGTAGGGTACCAGGTTCTTTCTCCCATGACTAGGAGAATTGGACAATTATTAATTTTGGCACTATTCAAATTGAATCTAAATGCACCTTGAAATTACAACATCAACATTTCATTAGAAAAAGCTGTCAATTTCTAGGAAGCATGCTGCAAGAAGAAAACTGTGTATGGTCAAGACACCTCTTATTTCCTTTGACAAATTACACTATGTGAAATGAACACTTAAATTGAAAAATGTGGGGTGTACAATGAAAAATAGTGTTGATAATGAGTCACTAATATTTAACCTGCCAAAATTCTGAATAGTTTTCAAAATGCAAAGCCTTTCATGTAAGTTCAGACATAAGAAAATGCCCAAAGAGAAGCCTCAAGGTTACAGTGACCTTGAGAAAGCATTGCCAGAACAGTCTCTTAGGGTTTTATGATTTAAAGGCATCTGTGTATTCAAACAACTTGTTTTTTTTGTATATTCAGCTTGCTACCAGTGAATACTGCTTTGGCCATGGTTATCCTGCCAGGTGTTCTCAGGGAAGCATTGTTAAAGGACCCTGCTGAAGGAACGGGTTCTTCATGTTGATGATCTTGGCAGCTCTAGCTCAATATCACATCTCCTGTGGTCCAGAAGACTTGTCCCTAGAAGCTATGAATAGTTCCTGCATGTTGTCAGGTTGCTTTGATCCTATTTACCTTTGGTTTCAGACCTGCCAAAAAGACTGAAAAGTGGTTATGGCAATATCAACATACCAACTCCTGGATATAGACTCAGAACCATTCAGGCCTAATTGTTACACAATCATGGAGGGCCTTCAACCATTCAGGAAGTCTTCCAACTCTGGGGAGAGAAGGATCCAATTGATCTTTCTCCTTCCAAAATATGTGGCCTTGAGGGGAAGGGAGAATACCAAGAGACTAGCTGGAAACTCATTTAGTAGGAGAAGGCAAAGCACTGAATGTCGGCTACTCTGAGAACTTAATGAAAACCCTGGGTGGGGGGTGATCTTGCTGGCCTTGGATGATTGGCTCTTTGTTCAGATGCATTCCCTCCTCATCCTTCAGTCTCGGTAGTTCACTTGTATTCCATACCTGTCACTGTTACCTTTATCCCATTCTCCGCACTCAACGCACCTACCTTCCATAGACCTTCTTTTATTTCAGTTCATCCTGCTCCCCAAGACAAGAACATAGAACAAATAACGTACGTTGTCATCATGTAGGTCACCCTGCTTACATGTGTAACAGCCAGAACCAGAGGGATTAATAAGTAATAAATATGTGCTTCTTGGAGGCATTTGGTATTTTGCCTAAACAGGTAATATTAGTTAATATAAGCTTGTAAGTTTGTAAACTGCAAATGTAACTTGTCTGTCATAAGTTTAACCAAAATGATAAATTAACTGCTCATGGAACTGACTGGGCCCCATAGTCCAAACTGTAGCTGTAAGATTAGGAGACCTAACTTTTTTTTGCTCGGGGTTCAGCCTTGATGATAAAACTGGATCCAACTGTCTGGCACTCCCAACACATTCCAGGAAGGCACATCCCAAGAAAACATATTCAAATGAAACCTAAAAAGGGTTGGGGCGTAGGTGGGGCAGTGTCAATTTCAAACCTAAAAGTGCTGCATTGTAATTTGCTTTTTGGATAAACCCGAGTCTGGGTAGTAACCTTTTTATGATAATTTTTAACACCTTTCAATCCCATAGGGTAACAGCTATAGGGCAACATTGTGAGTGGCTCTGAGGCCAGCAGATTAACATAAGACTAAGTATAAAAATCACGTGCATCAGGTAACCAGCAGGAAGGAGGGACCCGAACGGTAATTGCTGTCCCACGCCTGGACCCCAGACTCCTGGTGTGAGGATTGGTTCCTGATCAAGGAACTTTCCCCCGTAACCCTCTGACAGCGTCGATCAGGGATGTCTGACTTCACTGGAATCACTTGGCGCATACCGGGCATTGAGGGACTATCGATAAGTTGCCAACCCATGTCTGTCTATCTGTTGTTTTGAACAGCCCAAGTGGCTAATACCCTTGCAGTGCCCAGTTGGCCTGTGACAGAACTGATCTATCTATCTGTTGTTATCTGTTATATCTGTTTTTATTATTTACTATTAGCTCTTTAATACTGCATTATCTGCTTATCACATTTATCTTTCTGTTAACGTTGTGTGTGTGTGTGTGTGTGTGTGTGTGTGTGTGTGTGTGTGTGTAAGCTATAATAAATTTGCCTCCTCTATCCAAAACTGAATCAAACAGCCCAGCTGGCCTGTGACAACATGTACCCCTTCTCCCTACCTAAATCCTGTCTTTATTTTACCTGAAATAGTCTAAGCTTTTCAGGGAAACGACTATCTACTATTCTGTGTTTGTGCAAGACATTGCACATGAGGGTTCATTCTGGTTGCTTCCATTCTAAGTATCTCCACTATGCCTGGTCCCTGCCAGTGTAGTAGAACAGATGTTCTAGCATCTGTTAACAGTTGAAGTTCAGAGGAAGGCTAAAGGACTGAGACTTGACCAGGATAAGGCTGAGAAAATAACGAGCAGGATGAGGGAAAGCAACTGAAAGAACTGTCTAGTTATACGAGCCTCTCTAACTTTACATTATTTGTAAAGTAAGCTCACAGTTCAGGATCTTATTGAATGTAGGGCTGCTGCCGGATGTCCAAGCGTAGCCATGTTGAAAAGCATGTTTTGTTTTCTTGACTTAAATGAATATGACATTTTACTTCAGCTGTATTCCTTCCTGTGCTAACTAGACTATTTTCACCTGCCCCCTGCAATGGGACTTCAGTTAAAGGAAGGAAATAAAGCATTACAGCCTTCAAAATGAATTTTTTATTGGGGCTCATAACCTTATTGTTTGACTGTGGTCTTTGAGCTTGGATTCAGATTTAAACATTGTTTCAGGTGTCGAAATGTGCAGAAAGTTTGAGTCATGGTTTTGGAAAGACTGTCTGCCCCTCTGCTGTGTAATATTGCTCTGACTGACGGATCTCTAGCTCAGTTTAATGAAGAAGAAGAGACCCTCCTCTTCTTTGTGATAGTCCCTGAAGTAGAACAAATGACAACTGTCCTAAATCCTGAGTCTCTGAAGTATGAGGAGTAGAAAAAAGAAATCTTAAATGACCACTGCACCCTGCACCAAAGCCATTGGCACCAAATGTTTTATTCTTCAGGCAGTGAAAATCTGTCTGAAGACTACTTGTCTGGTTTCTTAAGATGGGCCACTGAGACAGGAAGTGGGATGGAGGAGAGCTGCAATTCAGGAAGAGGACACGGTGGAATTGCAGCTGGCAGATTTTCTGCAAAACCCAGGTGAATTCCAAATGTACTGCAAGGACAGTGTGCAAGGAGGCACGCTCTATCTCATACTGTGAAGTTCAGGAGACTTTCCAGGATCAGACTGGGAAAACAGTGTGTGTCCAGGTTATGCATTGTCAGTGTAGACAGTCACATGGTATGTGCTTTAAGGCAGCCATCAATTAGACCTTAACTTTCTAAGACAAAGAGCCAAGAAAGTTTTCTGGACCTCAAGAAAGTGAGGGATTATAATCCCTAGAGACCAGCTAGGGAAAGAAATGCCCACGTTTTTTTTTAATTTTTAACAAAGTATGATGTCAAATGAGTCTTGATCATTTTTTCTTATCGTAGCCATGTGTGTGTGTTGCACTTACCCTGTAGCTCCTTTATTTGCTAATATAAGGCTATTTGCACCCCAAATCTATTTTTTTTCATTTTTTCCAAATGAATGTAATGCTCACCATGAGAGATTGCAGTATAACGTTAACATTTACAGATCTGAATGTATCCACAGAGCATGGCAAGTGTGACAGCTGGCCCTATCTGACTTGCAAGAGGGACAGTTCAGTCTCCAGGCACATTTGGTCCTTGGCATCTGTGATCTCAACAGGGGCTATCAATAAACTGCCAGCAGAGGTTCCAGTTAGTGCTAAATGTGCTAGTGATTTCTGCCGTCTGGACGACTGGCCCAGTTCCCCATTCAGAAACCCCATGCTGTCTTGTCTACAAGGCTTCTTTTAAATTTATACATAACTTTTTTATTTGTGGAGGTGATTTCCCTTTCTTGACCTCTGTTTGTGTCCTTGTCTCTTGAGACTGCAAGACTTTCCATGCAGGAAGCATCCCTTTTTTTTATATATCAAGTGTCTTGCACGCTGTGTTGGCTCTAGGAAAAACAAAAATTAATCATTAATCCCACATCTGCATTAAATCCCATGACTACAACAGCAGGGGTTTGTCATATCCTGACATAACTGTTGCTTTCTGTGTGATCAGTGGTATCAAAATTAGCACCTTGGCTTCTCTTGGCTGATGCAGCAGAGGCATAACTGGCCAAACAGCAGTATTCAGTGGCAAAAAAAGGTGGTGACCAAAAAAGGAGGAAAAGCAGGTGGGGTGGTACCTGGGTCCTAGTCCCAAGCAGTGCCATACACAAGCTTGAGCTGTTCCAGCCTACCGCTGCAAAACATTGCTGACTGCTGGTAGAGCAAATAGTACGCTAGACTGGGATATAAGACTCCTGCTCCAATGAAATTCCAGATATGATAAAAAGCCCATTGATTTAATTGTATCTTCAACAAGTGTAGGATGTTGTCTCCAGGTTTTTATGATGCTAATTCATAGTATATGACCTCTGCCCACAGCAATTCACCCGCATCTGCCTTTGTTTCTCCTCCCTCCCTTTGCTTTCAATATGATGGACTTAAAAGAGAGAAGCAATTCTTGTCTATCTATCCCTTGAGAAATCACAGATGAGATCTCTGCTATCAGAACACAAACACCAGTAACACTATGACTTCCAGTAAGGTCAAGTCATTTAAGTGAGATGCAGCACGTTCCTAAATCTGATTATGTTGAGATAATCTGTATGATGCTATTATCGTTCATGATTTATTGCTATGGCATAGAGCTGGGTTTTACCTTGTTAAGACAGCATTATTTTTAATTCCACTTCTATCAAGCTTCATCATCATCAATCAGCTCTCTCAAAAAGAATGAAGGCATCACTCTTTTAAACCAGCAAATAAATAAATTATGGCCCACATTTTGGCAGCTGTAAATTAAACCACATGGAATAGGGAACTGAGGAGGCACTGTACACTGGGGAAGGGACCTGAAAGTATATTGCATGTTTCCATTTACTTTCGATGAGGTTACGTGTCAACTAGGTTGTCCCACTTTCAAGGGGTTTAGCAGTGGGTGTGTCAAAACTTCCACACTGGTAATCTCTGAGAGAGAGATTCATTGCATTGTTGAACTGGGTTTTATTTTCTTTGAGCAATTATCTGTTTCTCATCAGTGTGGTAGTTGAGCACCCTGTGATCATCAATGGATTTCATCTTCAACTATACTATGAGGAAGATGCCTATTATTCCCATTTTACAGGTAGTGAACTGAGGCACAGGGCAGCATTAGGGCAAGGTCTACAAAATTGTCTGTGAGTATCCAATCAGTAAAAAGTTTTATCTGACCTGGAAACTTTTTTTGAAAAAAATGCAACATTTAATGGCCATCTTCATCAGCTGCTGCCTCTGGCCTGAGGAGGACTGAACTGTGTTTAATCTGGCCTGCTGTTAGGGAAAGGTCTCTGACCTCTGATTTAGGTGACTTTCCTTAGGAGCTTTGAGATTTGATTCAAGAGCTTATCATTATGGTATAGGCAGGGATGTATGTGCCTATACCTTATGTATTTGCTAAATAAAAAAAAAAAAGAATTGTCAAATGGAAATTAAGGAAAAGGCAGATTTGCATGTCCAAGCTGCATAGAGTAGTACTCTTACATTTATGCCATGACTTCCAGTGAAGGTGCTGAAGACCTGAATTCCTGTATTACTCACAACTTTTGCTTCATTTTGGTAGGAAGAATAAATGGATGAGTAATCCCCACCTTGGAACCAAGGAGCTTTGACACTTTTTTCTGGATCAAAGTCAAACTTTTTGGATCCTCTTGGGACCCACATAGACAAGACATGGATACCTAGCGCATTTGGTTCTCAAACACAAAATGTAGATCCTGGAAACTCTTGCTGAGTTCTTGCCGAAACCCTGGAGGTGTCTTAGCTTTCCAGATTAAACCCCCTTTGGGCACATCTACATGTGCATCTAACTGCTGATTTAGTACTGAGCACTCATTTAGTACTGGCTAAGTCGAGTACTAAATGACTGCACAATACCCGCTCGTACTGGGCAGTCCCTGTGGTGTACAGTTACTTTCAGATGCTACATCACTGTAGTGACAAGCTACAGTGACTTAATTCATTGCTACAGCAATGTAGCATTGGTGGGCACAAACCGTGACAAAGATGCTACATTGCTATAGCAACGAGCTATGGTGCCATATCTCATTGCTACGGTGATGTAGCATCTCATGTAGACGTTCTCTCTGGTATCAAAAAGGTCCACTTCTGGGCATGCCCTACAGTGCCTGAGGTTTAACAGAACTGAGAACCTTGCTGTCTTCCTCCATGTCTGAACTGTCATAATCCACAACCATATATATTCCTCTCCCTATCCCACCCACAGGGCTTGCTCTCTGAGGCATATTCAAAGCACATTTAATTAATGGGATCAAAACATTACTTGCTGGAGGGGAAGATGCCCCTTTAGGGCCTAATTCACGCACAAATTGTACTGAAAGTCACAAATTAGGCATCCCCCTAATTAGGTGACATTTTAGAGCCATATTAAGTTCCATTTATTAGTATTCAAATGGTCTTAGGCACCTAAACACAATCCTATTCCACCCTGTTCAACCCCCTATAATCCAATTATGCATCTAGTTTTCTAACACACAATCACAGGGGTGGGCAAAATGCGGCCTGGGGGCCGGATGCGGCCCACCAGGCCATTTTATCTAGCCTGCGGGGCCCCTAAAAAAATTTAGAAAATTAATTAATCTGCCCTGGGCTGCCTGTCATGCGGCCCTTGATGGCTTGCCGAAACTCAGTAAGCGTCCCTCTGCCCAAAATAATTGTCCGCCCCTGCACAATCATCTGACTTGTAAGATGGAGTCACAAAAAAGTGAAGAGTCAGGAAGACTTTACCCACCTTTTAAAATAACAGTTTTTCAGGGTGGAATACCATTGCCTGATAGATAGAAGAGAATCTGCCCCTTAGTGAAATGTTTTGTGGATTTTGGAAGCCAAGTCTCTCCTTTCACAGGCAAGTATCCCCAGCTCCTCCCATCCTGTAGCTTGCTGCTCAGGGTACTCTTCTGGGAGACATGGGTTCAGATCTCCTCAAGAGGATCTGGAAATAAAACTCAGGCTTGCTACATCAAGTGCTCAAATCTTTGATTTGTTGAGAAGGCTGATCTCACCTGGAAATCTCAAATGGAGGGCTGTATCCTCCTTGTGATGCAAAGATTCCTAAGTTCCTATAGAGGTTTACCCTTTGGCATTTTCTACTGGCTACCTTAGGTACTTTTCTGTTTAGTTCCTTCAGGAAACTGGCTGCCAAAAGTATTACCTGCATTACAGGAAGAAAATCCACAAAGGTACAGGTTTTGTACATGAATAAGTTATATTGTCAGACATTATATTGAATAAGTTATATTTACGTTGGTCTAATAAAAGATATCAGATTCACCCAAAGAACCTTGTCTGCCTGTGTCCTTAGATACAAGCTTATCCTTCCATGTCCCAAACATAGGAACACAGTGTGACAAAACTCCATAAGGAATAATACAATACAACTTACAGGGGTGTAGGCTGTAGCCGTGTTGGTCTATCTATCACCCTGAGTTTCAATGGATTAATTCTGAATTGTAATGAAATAAGTGAAGGAAGAATTAGACCCTTTCCAAATGTTGCTTCTATTTCATCTGTTACACTGCGTTCCCTTTTCTCCCTTTTTCTTTCTTCTCATTTGTACAATCTAGAAAATGGAAATAAAACATGTGAAAATCAAAAAGGAGGACAAGAGATTTAATTTTGAGACATGAGCTCTGTTTTGCATGCAATTTGAAAGCACCTGCTTGCTCTGTGTAATTGGAAAGCTGTTATTAAATGATTCAGTTGAAGAGTTTATGGTCTTACTTAAAAAAAAAAAAAAATCTGAGAATCCCAATTAGAGTAGTTCCTTGGCAAGGGAGAAGGGAAATCACCATTGTTAAAGACCTTCGCCCAAAGGTGTGAGGCCAGCGTGAAAACCAGCTCCAACACAGAGCAAATGGACATTGCTGGAGGGGAAGAAATAAGCAACTACTAGCACTCTGCCATATCAGAAGTGACTATCAGACAACAGTGCCTTTTGCTTCAGAGACCCCAATGCGTCTGTCATCTTAGAACAGTAACAAATAGACCACCATTCACTTCTTGACTCTCGGGCACAAATCTTGAAGGACTTCACCTTGCTTTACTTTCTCCAGCAGAAACAAAATGTCAAGGTTGCCCAAGAAGTTATACAGAGATGGATGTCCAGAACATGCTCTGGCCAGAAGAGAGCAAAGGATTCTCATGTGGCTGAAAAAAATACATTAAGATGGACACAACTGATTTTATCTTACTACCTTGAGCATGCTTCAAACTAGAGAAATGATTAAGTTTTGCTTGTTTTGTTTTTTGTTTTGTTTGTTTCCCCCCACAAGATAAAAATAATTAAACCACTGTCATTAATTTGAATAGACACATGTTGCTGTTTCAATGTTCTTTTTCCATAACCTTGTGTGATTTATTGATTGGGCAGGCCTGAGATTATACTCTACTTAATCCCTAGGCCACTATAGAATTATTTCAAAACACCCAATATAGTCATCTACTTCTGATCTGTCTAGGCAACCCAAACTGAAAATCAGCTGGAAGCCAGGTACACCATATGTGGGCCGGCATCATAGAGTTCTACTAAAATCAGTGGAATTGCACTGAAGAAAAAGAAAAACTGAGCTCTTGTACTGCGTGTATACAACATAGGGACTTTTTCCTTTCAGTCCCACAGGGCAGATGTTGCAAACAGTATTTTTTCCCCTTTCTTCTTTGACTATCAGGAGAAAATCTGTGATTGATTGTAGGAACAGTGTCAAGGCTGAGTTCTGTAGGAAAGCTTACTACTTTTTGTTTTGACTTTTGTCATTCATGCATGCTCTTTCCTTCTGAAACAAATGAGAAGTTAATAATAGGCAATGCACTTTGGCAGGTTAGATCTGTTTTGGACTGCTTTTTTTTTTTTTTTTTCCCCTAAGGAAAGAAAAGTTCTCAGCATTTAGTTAGCCACACAAAATACAGTCATTACATTTTGGAAGATCTAAGTATTGCATCTTACCACAAGTTACCACAGGGGTCTTAGGCTTAATTGTTTGACCAAATGATTGCTATTCATCTCACCCTATTTGTAGAAATGACTTGAAGCCAAACCAGCTTGTGAAATGAGAAAACTGCATTGAATTCAAAGGCTATTTAGGTAAGTGAGAAATCTCAGTTGTATATTTCTTCAAAATCCAGTGGTGTAGCCAACTTGTTCTCCATTCCTGGAAACAGTAACTATACTCAGAACAATACATCTTGCCCAATTGTCAACCCAGCTAGAGTGTGAACAGCTGCCAGCAGTCAGTGATAGCTGACAAGTGACTGGTACCCATACTTTTCCTGTTGAGAGGAACAGCAGCATCCAATCTCTCTTGCCATGTGGAACGTTGCCTTGGATGGGGTACACTTCCTATAGCAGAACACACAGGAGCCAACATCTCTTTTTACACTGCACTCTCAGTTCTCTCTCTCTCAGGGCTGCTGAATGATCATTTGACTATGCGTATGTCTGCATATGAGTTACCAATGGGAACTGGTTCATTGGATGATGGGCAAGAAGTCCGTAGTCAGATGACAAACTACCAGACCAATCTAGATTTAAAGTTGGGAGTTGGTGACATGCATCTCATAATTTAGTTGGTAAGTAGTTGCAGGAACATTTAATTCAAGCACTAAGTGATAATGATAAGATCAGAGAGGTGATTGGTCTGATGGCAGCACTATATTGATAGAAGTGGCATGTTAGCTGGCTCCTGACCATGGCAGATAGCTTAAGACATCTTAGATTGGTATAGGAAATGTAAGGCTTATCTTTGAATGATTTTGAAGGTTACAAGTTGCTGGAGAAAGGATGGTTTCTGTTTGCTGTTAGGAAAGATCCTTCTTGTCTTGCTTCCCTATTTATCAGATCTGCTGAATCCAGTTGCATCCTTTGTGCTACCTCTTCCCTGTGTCTAGCTTTCCCTTGTAATTGTAACAAAAAATAGAGTTTTGAATACCTCTACCCACATATGGATGTACCTTACTCCATAATATGCCAATAGTCGTACTGATTTCAATGGGACACGTGCTCTTCAGTTTGAGGGAACTTGTCACAAAAATTATGCAGCCTACATTTTTAACTCTTGGTGTTTAACTTTCTGGAAAAGAAATAATCATTATTCTCCATTATTGAGATGGGTAAAAATACAAATAGAGTAAAATGACCTGCCCAGGGTTACATAGTATGTCATGGACCGCACCTGTGGTAGAACCCAGGCTTCCTGAATTCTACTTCAGTGCTCTAACATCAAACACTTGCATCTTTAAGTCAAACAGTCAACACAAATATTTTGGAGTTGGGAAATTTTTTGGCTTCTATTGAAATAAATTGTCCCTGTTGCCACTATTGTGTGAGTTTTTTTCATAAATGATAGTCTACCATAAAATACATAACCAGTATTGGGAAATAGGAACAAAATACCTAGGGTTCCTCCTCCCAGAGGAGTGTCCTAATCACTAGACAATCAAGTAAAGCTCTCTTGTTTGTTCTCCTTCTGGCCTTACCACTTATGCATTATTTTATGCCTAGTGGCTCTGCTTCCAAAAGGGGGCAAAAAGTATCATCATTTAGCCTATTCTGTATTTCATTTTATAGTGCCTAGGAAGTGGCAGGTCAGGGTTCAAATCTTCTAAGGGTCAAGGGCATAGAATCCCTTCCTCACTTATCTTGGGTGAATGTTGTAACCACTATATCACTGGGCATAAGGAAGGAATCATCATCATTCTCCTGAATTGTGCAATACATGTAGCTACCCCAGATTTGTGAGGTACCTCAACTATTTGTGATTTACAGATTAACAGCTTGTGTGATGAATGGGAATTCAGGTACACATTCAGGCTTTCTGAACTGTCCTTTGAAGACACCTACCACTCCCTCTTCTTTGTATAGAGCCTTTAGATATGCAAGCCTGAATCATCCTCAAGCATCTCTGAAGTATCTGCATAGATTCTATGGTAATAGTCTATACCTGAGTCACTTTGAAAAAATTCTTCTGGTGTCAGTCATTAAAATTGGGGCATTACTGTTTCAAAAATAAAGTGCACAGAGAAATGTTATCCTGTCCAATATGGCTATATGTAATAGAGGTGCTAAAGAGGAACAAAACATCTTATAGAATGATAGAGTTGGATGGAAATTTTGCATGTGAAACCCCACTGGAGGAAGTAGTAGATGCACTGGAGTGTAGGGCCATGATTCAGAGAGACCTCGACAAATTGGAAGAAGAAAGAAATCTCATGAGGTTCAATAAGGACAAGTGCAAAGTCCTGTACATAGAACAGAACAGTCCCATGCATGGATACAGGCTGGGAACTGACTGGCAGTTCTGCAGGCTACGCGGCAACTCTGCAGAAAAGGACCTGGGAGTTACAGCTGACAATAAGCCACCAGTATGCCATTGTTGCAAAGAAGTGTAATGGCATACAGGGCTGGATTAGTAGGAGTTTTGCCAGAAGATCGAGAAGTGATTATCCCCATCTATTTGGCATTGATAAGGCCACATCTCAAGTCCTGTGTCCAGTTTTGGGCTCCCCACTACAGAAAGGATGTGGACAAATTGGAGAGAGTCCAGTGGAGGGTGATGAAAATGGTGAGGGGGCTAGGGGACATGACTTCTGAGGAGAGGCTGAGAGAGTTGCGCTTACTTAGTCTGGAGAAGAGAAGACTGAGAGAAGATCTAATCGCAGCCTTCAACTACCTGAAGGGTGGCTTCAAAAAGGATGGAGCTAGACAGTTCTCTTGGTAGTAGCAGATGACAGAACAAGGAGAAATGGTCTTAAGTTGTGGCAAGGGAAGTTTAGGTTGGCTATTAGGAAGAACTCTGTCACTAGGAAGATGGTAAAGCTCTGGAATAGGTTACCCAGAGTGGTTGGGGAACCTTTGTCTTTGGAGGTTTTTCAACACCTAGTTATACAAAGCCTTGGGTAGGATGATCTAGCTGGGAATGGTCTTGCTTTGAGTAGGGAGCTGGACTAGATGACTTCCTGAGGTCCCATTCAACCCTCATTTTCTATGGTACTATGAACTCAATGTAGCGCCCTGCATAGGTACACCATTTACTGTTCCTAAACTATCCCAGACAGATGCCTAAGCAGCCTCTTCTTGAAAACTTTCAAAGAAGGATATTCCAAATCTTCCGTAGATACTTTGTTCAGTCATCCTACTGCTCTTACAGTCGAGCAATATTTTCTGATATTTAATCTAAATATGTGTTGGTCCGATTTAAACGCCAGTGCTCCATGACCTGCCCCATGCAACAAGGGAAATCAAGTTGTTGATAGCGTGGGGGTTGATCAAATTGTGAGCACTTGCATGATGATAACTTTTAATCATTTATATTCTCCAGAAGATAGTCTGTGCTTCCTAGCACTTGCTAACAGCAATGGAAAATGAAGACTGTCCATGGATTATACACTCCCAACAAAGAGATGGAAAATTCTGCAAACACTCCTGATATGCTAACATGTCACAGACAGCATGGCCAACAATGATATAGCTCTCTGGAGTTGTATTTCAAAAGGTGAAAAACTACACCGTTTATAAAAGAAAAGCTATATTCACTGTAGTCATGCTTCTATCATCAGGTCATGACTGAATGAAGCAATTCAGTATATTACCCCAATAGATTTGTTCTTCATCAACCTAGCTGAGAGAACCAACCTTGAGTTCAGTAAAAATAAAAGGTGTTGCTTCCTCTCCCCATGCTAATCTGTAAAGGCTTTAAGAGGATTTAAAAGGCTGTGAAGTGAATGTCTTTCTATACTCTCACTGGAATGGAGCTATCTTTGTTTCAAATTCTGTGTAAAGCTTAAGTTCCAGTGTAATATGGTCATTGGGTTTTTTTGTATGTTAGAGGAGAGTGAGAAAGTTCTTCCCATTTTTCTTGAATTTGATAATACTAGAAATAATAACTGGGAATCAATATTACCAATATTCTGATTTATATTAGCCTTAAGTTGCTACTGCTGCTCTTCCCCGGGATTTGAATATGAAGATGCAGCTTCCTGTTTATAAATGGGACTGCTGTATTGTCCTCTTTGTACATAGTAGTTCATACAACAGTCAATACAGTTCTATTTCCAGGGGTCTGTTTGTGAGAAGCGTATCAATACACTGTAGTTGATGACAGGGATAGAGTTACTGCAGTTTTAATGGCAGTATGTTTGATGCTTATGAAATGGTTTCTGTGACATTTTATAATAATGGAGAGAAATCAGCCAGTGTCAAGCAGCTTTTGATTCCAGAGCAAAGTGTTCCATTATGTTAACTCGGCTGCGTAGAACATGTTGTGTCATTTAGGCATTAGGGTAATTGGGTAGAAACATAAAAGGATATTATGACCTGATGGCCTTATCAAAATAAAAACTGGAGCTTATTGACAATGTCAGACGACAATGTGTCACTGCAGGTACCTATTAAAATGACTGTATGGTACTTCATTAGGACA
Source organism: Alligator mississippiensis (assembly GCF_030867095.1). Classification (NCBI taxonomy): domain Eukaryota; kingdom Metazoa; phylum Chordata; order Crocodylia; family Alligatoridae; genus Alligator; species Alligator mississippiensis. Next base: position 11,324,104 of record NC_081825.1, on the reverse strand, counting down.
AGAGTTGCATGCTCCTAACTGTTGAGGCCAGACTTCCTGATCAGATTAAGCATCCATAAGTTTAGATCCTTAATTCATCTCTTTGGTTGAGAAATCAAATTGATAACCTCAACAAAAACAATTTCCCCATTAAATTTTCTGTTTCTATGCAATCTATCAATATCGTGAAAACAAACTCTCTCCTGATATTTTGTGGTTTAGGCCCCACTTTGAGCGAAGAAAATAGAGGCAAGCAAAAATGTAATTGGAGACGAGCTGGATTTACACGCAGTACAGAAAGGAGTGTGGCGTAATGAGAAAAGTGCTTTGTTAGTATGGCCATCAAACAAAAAAAAGAAAAGTGATGCTATGGGGATAAGAAGTCTTCCTTATCAAAATCTACAGTTGACAAGGACATAAAATGTGGCTGACATATTCTAAGGCCACAGGAAAAACCTAGTTTAAATTGATTCCTAAAGGTCCCAGAAATGCAAAGAAATCCAAACTGACCAAACGGAAGTTGCATTAGAGCTAACATTACAGACATGTCAGACTGAGTTGAGGGGAAAATGGATGAACCAAGGGAGACCTAGACAGGACCTATATTCCCTATAACAGACTCTCCAGCAGAATTGTAGATGAAAACTTGTGCTTCACTGTCATGGGCTGACAGACATTCACTGCAATATGGGCATATGTAATGCTTTGGGTGTCCCCTGCTCCTTCTATGAATGACCAACCCCCTCTTTCCCCATGTACCTATAATCTAAACAACACTAGTCAGTGTACACCTAGGGGTTTAGATAGACTCTGCCTTGAACAGCATACATTTTAATTGGAGAAAAATAGATATGGGTTGGATGAAGAGGTAGCATATGCAAGCAGAATGAACAATGGGATTGAAGTAATCAAGACATTTAACTCCATGATTTGTCACATGGTTGGGATGGGATTTTGTCAGTGAATTAGCTAAGCGGAAAGATCAAGGGATGCGACATGAGGAAGGGTGAGAAAAGAGAGAGCATATGGGGGAGTATGAAGTGAGAATGAGATAAAGAAATTGAGAAGGGATATAAGAGTTTGTAGACAGGAACCTGATTAACGTAATCAATGTTTGCCATTCTGTGCTGAAATTCTCTACACATCTCCTTTTGCCATAGCATTTTATAGCAGAGTTTCAGAGAGGAAAGGGTAGAAACATTGTAGACAGAGACACATGGCAAGGGCTTTCAGGGGCACAGGGCTGTGGGGATGAATTTAACCTTGCTGTAGTCTTTTGATATGTTCCATATAAATGACGGTGTGATGCACAAAGGGAATTATTGGCTCAGGCTTTATGGAAATATCTAAAGTGAGATGAATGTTGCAGTCCTTAGGCCTCAGTCCAGTGTGAATTTTGATAGAAAAATGATTCAGGGTTTATCCCAAAGGCAAGTAAGTCAAGTTATATAATAATATAATCCACTGAGTTTTTTGGGCAAAAGCTCAGAATTTAACTGCCAGATGTCCACTCTCACTAACTAGCTTCATCATAAAGGTCTGCATTCTTTCAATCACTTGGTACAGACAGATCTTTGCACCTAATCCTGCTAGTAAGGCCCCAGTTTAAAACAGGTCCCAATTCTAATATATATTGAAGGTAGGGTAGATATGAAGTTTTACAGGCTAACAGTAGTATATGGGGTACACATCTTGTCAAACTGGCAAGCCCTGCCCACTGACAGGTGCCCCCCCCCAGACACTCCCCCTGCCCGCCATCTTGGCCACCATCCTGCGGTTGGATGGCGCCCCTAACCCCTGACCTTTGCCACCGAAAACTCCACCCCTGAACCCCCCCGGCAGCCATGTTGGTGGCCATTTTGGCTGCCATGTTGCATCCCAAAACACCCTGTTCCCATCACATGGCCCGTGACATCAGAACGTTTGCTCCTTAACCAGGAAACTCCTCCATCTGACAATGCCAGTGGGGGCAAGTATAGGGGTGGGGGGTCAGACCTAGGCTGGCAGTCCCTGGCCTGCCTCTTGTCTAAATCCTGTTGGGAAAACCCTCCAAACCAGGCTGCGTGTTTTCTGAAACCACGCTAATACAGGCAGAAGCAAATATGGATTCTTATGCTTTGGAAGCCTCAGGCACTGTCCAGACCTCTCTCAGCAGCACCATGGGTGAAATCTCAGTGGTTGAGACAAATTCCTGGACTCCCAAAACAGATCCAGGGACCGTGGCAGACCCCCAACAGACCGTATCACAGCCACAGGCAGAGAGCCTGGGAGTGGCAGACAACCTAAACCCCAAACACATTGCTGAGGTAACTAGCCTAGAATTATTTTTGGGAGGGGGTGGCTTTCTATGGTAACAGGGTGGTCCTCTGTTAACTCTTTCATCTCTTCGCAGGTAGATGATGTCTTGATGGAGAACTTTCAAAATGTACCCATTGGTGGACCTATGAGAATAAAGGTCTCCTCTGTGAACTGGTTTTGTTCATGCCTAAAAGAGAGGAGTTCAAGATGAGACTGAAGATGCATGCATCAGTTTTGTCTGAGTCCCCAGAGCCCTGTGGAGCAGGGATATGAACCTATGGAGGTTACGGAGCATCCCACCTGTTCAGAGAAGGATTTTCTGTACATCTAAAAGAGAATAGTTCAAGACATGGCTGAATAACCCTGTATGTGCTGCTTTTCATTAATAAATCTTGTTTTGCCACTACTTAAATTTGTTGTCTTGCCTTTAAATCCCCCATAAGTGTGTTGGTGAGGTGGGTACCAAAGTTACCGGTCATGTCTACAGGGGGTTCTTTGTTAAAGGAAATGTATTACATTCCTGGGGCAGCTGATAATTTTGGTGGGGTGAAGTTGCTTTTTGAAGCAGCCAAAAGACAGAATAAGAATCTGAATAGAAGCCAAGTAACTGCCTGGCTTTCAGATCAGGATGTTTACACCCTACACAAACCAGCAAGAAGACTGTTTGTTTTTTTCAGATCTAGATGTACATTCAGGCAGGCAGATCTGGTGGATATGCAACAGTTCTCCAAATACAACAGTGGTTTTAAGTGCATCTTAACAGTGATAGACATATTATCCAAGCATGCCTGGGCCTTGAGTCTAAAAGACAAATCAGTGGATGAAATATCCAAGGCCTTTAAAAACATTTTCTCAATGGGTCACGTGCCTGAAAAACTACAGACTGACCGGGGCAAAGAATTTTTAAATAAGCCTTTAAGCAAACTGCTAAAAGAATATAATGTCCACCATTTTGCTACAAATAATGAAGTGAAAGCAGCAGTTGTAGAAAGGTTTAATAGAATGTTAAAATCAAAGATGTGGAGGTATTTTATAGCCCACAACACCTTTTGCTACATTGCTGTGTTATCAGAGTTTCTAAAGAGCTATAACCACAGATTTTACAGAACTATCCAGGCCAGGCCTGTTGATATGAACTCCTCAAACTCTCCCTGTGTGTGGAAAATGGTGTACGGAGACTACTTTAAAACAAAAACAGCAACACCCCTGTTCAGAAAAGAAGACCACGTGAGAGTGTCTAGAACCAAAGGGAGATTTGAAAAGGGTTATAAACAAACATTCACCGATGAAATTTTCATCGCGGATGAAGTCATTAAGCATGTGCAGACCCCCCTCTACCAACTAAAAGATTACAAAGATGAGCCAATCGAGGGTTGTTTTTATCCTGAAGAATTACAGAAAGTGAACCCAAAACAGGACAGAGTTTACAAGATTGAAAAAGTCCTAGCAGAGGAAGGGAAGGGGGGAAAGAAACAGTTACTTGTGAAATGGTTGGGGTGGCCAGCTAAGTTTTAATAGCTGGGTAGAAGCCTCCCAAACCTGTAACATTTAGAATAAAAGACAAGGCATTACTGCTGCTGAAAGAGCAAGATGAGTGACAGTGGTTTTTACGTCACTTTACCCAGTAACACCTGCACCAAGGTTTTCCGGCAGAACACCAGCTCGAACTTTACCATACAGCTGCTTAAACCCCTGGATCTCTTCGGGAAATGGGAGGTAGGGTTAGCAGAAATACAATACCTGCACAGCTGGAACAACATCAATGAAGACACTCCTTTTGAAATCTTTTCTGACACTAAAAAATGGGGGTATGTCCTGCACAGGAGATATTATTCATCCATCAGAGTTGTTGGATCTTATGAATGATATCATTACCAGTCACCCTACTCCACCTGAATTAGTTATCTTCTATGATCAAGCGAGCAGAAAAATTAGACTGAAAGCCAACGATAACTTATGCTTTTTCTACTGGTGGTGAACTAACCTATATTTTGGGGTTACTACCTGGGTCCACTGTTTAAAAAAAAAATAAAAAAAATCCTTTACAGCTGATATTACTGGAGGATTCAATTCATTGTACCTCTACATGGACATTGTTGAACACCAGCTTGTTGAGGACTTTTTGGTTCCCTTGCTACACTGCGTACCTACCTGTGGAAAAAACAATGAGTTTGTCACTATCACACATGACAAACCGCATTATGTCTGCATGAGTCAGCACCACATTGACACAATCAGCATTGAAATAAAGACGTAACAGAATAGACATGTCTCATTTCATTTTGGCAAGATGATTGTTAAGCTCCACCTGCGTCCCTGAAGGACTTTGGTGTTTTGAAATAAGAAAAAGCACAATGGTGGTGGTAAAAAATTATGGGGATCCAGCCTTGCACAGAAATTATTACAAAACTCAAGCTGGGTATGTTCTCCCCGGTTATCAGGGGATGCCCGTGATGTATGGGGTTGGTGTGGGGGGCATATTCCGCAGTCTGTTTAGAAAAGCCATCCCTCTTTTGAGAAGGGGCTTGGAGATTATTAAACCCCGCATTAAGAACACTGCTTAAAACATAGCCCAGGATGTGATTGGCCATGTCTCTCAAGCTGTTCTGGATAAGGTGGGCCGGTCAACAAATCGGCTTTGTGCTGCGTCTGATAATTCAGAAGACCATAAGTTGTCAATGTCAAAGGGTTCCACTCAATTTCATTGTAGTAGGTGACACAGCCATGGGAAAAAACAAAAACAAAAAAAACAACCATTAAAGGCTGTGGGTTTCCTATCAATGCTGGCATAGCCATCTAAAATATACACCCCCACCACCTGAAATTCCCCACCCTGTAAGGTATGCTGAATTTGAATATTTTCTTTTTCAGTGAGATACATGCGCCACTGGATAGCGGGGGTCGAAAATCGCTTTGTATGTGGTTTCATAGTTTCATAGTTGGTAGGATCAGAAGGGACCTGACGAGATCATCTAGTCCGACCCCCTGCCATGGCAGGATAGAGTAATGGGGTCAAATGACCCCAGCCAGATGTTCAACCAGCCTTTTTAAAGACCCCTGGGGGGGGGGCAGCACCACTTCTTTTGGAAGTTAGTTGCAGGTCCTAGCCACCCTGACAGTGAAATAGTGCCTCCTAATGTCTAGCCTGAAACTACCCTCTGCTAGCTTGTGTCCATTGTTTCTTGCAACTCCTGGGAATGCTTGGGGGAACAGGGACTCTCCCAATGCCTGCTGGTTCCCCTTGACTAGTTTGTAGACTGCCACTAGATTCCCCCCTCAGCCTTCTCTTTTGGAGGCTTAACAGGTTCAGGTCCCTCAGCCTTTCCTCATAGGGCCTGCCCTGCTGACTCCTGATCATGCGGTTGACCCTCCTCTGGACCCTCTCCATATTGGCCACATCCCTCCTGAAGTGCAGTGCCCAGAACTGGATGAAGTACTCCAGCTGTGGCCTGACCAGTGTTGCATAGAGGGGGAGGATCACCTCCTTGGACTTGCTTGAGATGCATCTGTGGATGCACAACAAGGTATGGTTGGCCTTCCTGACCGCGTCCCCACTTTGTCGGCCCATGTTCATTGTGGCATCAATGATGACTCCAAGATCCTTTTCTGTCTCAACACTGGTGAGAAGGGAGTACCCCAGCCTGTAGGTGTGCCACTGGTTCTCCTTCCCCAGGTACATTATCCTGCACTTGTCAGTGTTGAACCCCATCCTGTTCTCATTGGCCCACCCCGTAACCTGTCTAGATCCGCTTGCAGCCTGTTCCTTCCTACTAGCGTACCCACTTCACCCCACATCTTAATGTCATCTGTGAATTTGAACAGGATGCTTTCTACCCCCTCGCCTAAGTCACTGATGAAGATGTTGAACAGTGTGGGCCCAAGGACCAAGCCCTGGGGAACTCCACTGCTCACATCCCTCCAGGTCGAATAAGACCTGTCCACCACCACCCTCTGGGTGCGGCCCTTCAGCCAGTAAGTGACCCATTTGAAAGTGTAGGCATCAATACCACTGTCTCCTAGTTTCTTACTGAGAATGGGGTGAGAGACCATGTTGAAGGCCTTCCTGAAGTCCAGGAAGACTATATCCACTGGAACACCTGCATCCAAGGACTTGATGACCTGGTCATAGAACGCCATCAGGTTGTTTTGACAAGACCTGCCCCTAATGACCCATGCTGGTTGCCCCTGAGCATAAGCTCCCCTGCTAGCCCTTCCTGGACATGTGCCAGGATAATTCTTTCAAAAAGCTTCCCCAGGACCAAGGTAAGACTCACGGGCCTATAGTTTCCTGGGTCGTCCTCCTTCCCTTTTTTGAAGATGGGGACCACATTGGCCCTTTTCCAGTCCTCCAGCACATTGCCTGAGCACCATGAATGCTAATAGAGCTGTGCCAGAGGTCCCAAAATTACCCCTGCTAGTTCCTTCAGCACTCTGGGGTGGAGAGCATCATGACCTGCGGATTTAAATACATCTAGTCTCTCCAGAAGTTCCCTGACAAGGTCCTCATTAACCCTTTAAGGCCTGGGGTGCCACCCACTGGGCCTTCGGGGGTGCCAGTGGGGTAGATATCCGGGTCCCTCCTCAGAAATATGGAGGCAAATAAATTGTTGAATATGTCAGCTTTACCATCAGGTGAAATGACCAGCTTTCCTAGTGTGTCCTGCAGAGGCCCCATGTTACCTGGCACCTTCTTTTGCCTCCCTATGTATTTGAAAAAGGACTTGTTGTCCTTGATCTGGGTTGCTAGTCCCAGCTCCATTTCTGCCTTGGCCTTCCTGACCGCCCTCCTACATTTTCGAGCTACCGAGGTATAGCCCTCTCTTGTGATGGTCCCTCCCTTCCAATAGGTGTAAGCCTCCTTTTTTGTTTGGAGATGTTCCCGGATGCTTTTGGTGAGCCATGGGGGCCTTTGCACCCTCCTGCCCCCTTTGACTCATGTAGGGATTACTTCCCTTTGAGCTTGGACGATTGTCTCTTTAAGGAACGACCACTCCTCCTGGACACTCAACTCCCTCCTGCTCTGGGACCTCAGGGCTTCCCCCACTAGTTTTCTTACCTCGTTATAGTCTGTCCTCCTGAAGTCGAGGGCTGCTGCCTTGCTGTAGGCTTTCACCACCTTGCTCTGGATGGTGAATTCCAGAAGACAATGATCAATATCACCCAGGTGGTCAAGCACCCGCAAACCCCGTACCAGGTCATCACCCGTGGCCAGGACCAAATCCAACAAGGAGTCTCCCCTGGTGGGGCTGTGTACCTCCTGGGTTAGATGGAGGTCCTGTATGTCAGTTAAGAACCTGCATGAGCAGTCAGACCTGGCTGTCTGCTCCTCCCAGCAGATGTCTGGAAAGTTTAGGTTACCCATGCTGACCACATCCTTTGACCTAACTATCTCTGTGAGCTGACTTAAGAATTCCTGGTCTCAATCTTCTCCTTGGTTGGGTGGTCTGTAGTAGACCCTCACTGTTAAGTTCCTTTCTCCCTGACCCCCTTGTATTCTAACTCAGAGAACATCCATTTGCTCCTCCTCTGACCCAGTGTTACTCACTGTGGATGTGTGTTGCTCCTTGACATAGAGCGCCACACCCCCACCCTTCCTGCCTGTCCTATCTTTCCTGTAGAGCCTGTAGCCCTTGATATTCACTGTCCAGTCATGTGTTGGGTCCCACCAAATTTTGGTAAGCCCCACTATTTCTGGGATGGTGCAGGCTAGCAGGAGGACTAGTTCCTCCTTCTTGTTCCCCATGCTGCAAGCATTAATATACAGGCATTTGAGGCCTTCTGAAGGTGAATGGACTGCCCCACTAATCCCAGTGGTACCCAGGCCCATGTCACTTTATTACCTGTTTCTCTTGTCATCGGTTTAGGCTGGGCTGCTTCTACAGGCGATGCTTGGCTTGCTAGTCTGAGGCTTCCTCTGCCCATGCCATGCCCTTCCCCCAATGAGCCTAGTTTAAAGCCTGCCAGAGGAGATCCACCAACCCAGAAGAGAAAACAGGCTTACTTTTAGGGGAAAGGTGCAGCCCATCCCATCCGAGCATGTCCCTCACCGTGATGTGCGGATCATTGTCCAGGAAGCCAAAGCCTGCCTCGATACACCAATTCCGAAGTCTGAAGTTGACCTCACCAATGCAGGTCTCTTGTCTCCTTCCATGTCTGCTCACTGGTAGGGGCTCAGGTGGTGTTCTTCTCCATCCTATCTCCTTCAGCAAGCCCCCCAGTGCCTGGTAGTCTGCCATCAGGTGATCGGGGCTTCTCCTGGCCGCATCATTTGTACCCACATGGATAAGGACCATGTAGTTGTCTGAGGGAAGTAGTGCAATGGTCTGGTCTTTCAAAAACATAAATCTGTACATGGCCATGCACACAGAAGCCAGCGTGGTATATTGGACTTCAGTATGAGCAAAACTGGGCCTTGCCTGTGCAACTCCCATTGACTTTGGTGGAGATGCAAGCTTGTATCACAAGGAAGATTTTAGCTCCTGGTAAACTAATATTATGATTGAAAGAAGACAAAGAAAGGAAAATGAAGCATTTCCTTTTGCTTTGAAGCTATTGCCCCAGTCAGTATTTCTTAATTGGGTCACTTGTGATGTGTCCCAGAGCACTCTCCTTGAAACTAAAACAAATATTTGAGAGCTGAACCAGTCAATCACTGATTACAATCAGCACATCTGCCTAATCAGAATTTCAGTCGTGCCTTTCTCTCCCCATGTTTTAAAGATTGCTTTGCAGATCTTGCTTCTCTTATGTTTTTATTCAGTTCCTTATAGATTTTTAGTGGTTTACATATGCAAATTACAATACGAGAATAGCTCACATGGGACGTTCAGGGCACTGTGAGGCAGAGCTACTAAATGGGATGGTGAGAAAATCTGCCTTAGAGAAAACTCAGGTGAAAACCTAGGCAGGCATTTCCTTCTCTCCTTTTATTTAGGATGAGATGTGCAAAATGGGGAAATGGAGATTGCAGTCTCATTCGATGCATTAAATGTGCTGCGGTACTCTCCAGTTGAACTTCACAATCTTCTTCCAAGCAGTAGCATAATAAACAGCCCCCTCCCTCCCCCAAAAAACACTGAATGCAAATGTAATTTAATATGCCATTAAACATGATGCTAAGATTTACTTGGTGAGTTCTTACACTTGATCCCTTATCACTTTTACTAAGAGAAACAAGTGTATAAGTCCACACTGAGAAAAATTTCCAGCATAAGGCATTCTGTTCACTTTTAGCTGCTTGGTAATAATAAATTGCTTGATAGAGTAGAGTATCACTGAGCTTTTCAATGTGCCTGACACAGACGCATACTGCTTCCTATATTGTCTTTGACACGGAAAACCTAAATCATGGAGGAAACTGTACTATGAGCCCACTCCAGGGAAATAACCAAAACCAACTGTATTAAAAAGGGCATATCCTGGTAGAGGTGAAGCAGAACTATACTTGAGGAATGAGGGGGACGAATGCTGTACTCAAGGCATAGGCTCATACAACAGGATTTGCCCAGTAGACCTATGCTCTCATAAAAGCTTTCCTTTCAATAGTTAAAAGGTTCACACCACTGAAAGCAAGTTTAGTACCATGTATCAACTTAGGGTATGAACCTCTTCATGCAGTTCTAAAATGAGCAGAATTATTGTGGCTGTAGCTGTTTAAAAAAAACAAAAAAATCTAGGTGAGACTTTATATGGGGAAACATCTTTCTCTCCATACCAGCCTTTAAAATATTACCTGTCAGTGTAAATGAATGGCATACTCTGTGCAGAGACTGTGGCTAGAGTAGGAAATGACTTCAGGTACAGCTGGATTGCATTATCCCAAGAGTACTCCTATGAGGCACCACAGCTGACACTCCTCAGTGTATTTCTCTTCGGGTTTCTTTTGCTTCTGGAGATAGTAATTTGCATCTGTCCCTTTCCCCCTGATTCCACAAGCAGATTCGACTGTGTTGACTAGAATGTACCTGAGTTCACTCCTCAGTCAACTCTACCTATCTGTTTTGGGGCAGAATGAGGAGTGCATAAACATTATGGCTGCGTGTAGACATGCAGGCATGTGTGGTTTGCAGTGCCACAGACTTCTTTGTGCCACCACAAACTTTACACGTGGAATGTTAAAACGTGGTCCTGTAGCAAAAAAATAAAATAAAATAATAATAATAATTAATTTTAAAAAAATTAAAAAGGGAGGGCCAGGGGAAAGAAAAAAAAAAAAGCAGCACAGAGCACATGAAAATAGTGTGTGCTGGAAGAAATGGAGGCTTGGTTCTACACTGAGATGCAGTGGCTGCCAGCCAGAGCATATCTACTACTCCATTTTTGCCCTCGCTGCTCCAGCACACCAGGAGGAGCTGGGCAAAGGCAGTTTCCCCAAAGCGGGACAGCGTGTCCTGCAATGTGTCCTGCTGAGGCACAAAGTAATGCCACAAATTTTTGCCACTATTTGTGCCACTGCAAGTGCACACCTCTGCATGTCTGGACATGGCCTATCGGTCCTGATGTGCTAGCCCCTAGGTCTGAGTGGCCCATGTAGAATTATAAGGGAAATTATTCATGAATTAATACATTTCTAAAGCCGGAAGGAACCTTTTTAACTACGTGCATAACATGTCTTACAAACCCACACAACAAATCCTGCATCAAGCCAGGTAATTTGTGTTTGAATTATAACCTGCAGCTGTAAAGCCCAAATTACAATGTAACCTACATTATGCATATTGATTGAAAGAAGCCCCATGTACCACTGCATGGAGTATTTTTCACCCCTTTTCAGATAATCATATAAAAAACACAAAAACAGACACCAGTGCTCTTATGATCACTTGGATGCCTCTATAATTAATAACTTTCAGCTAAATAATAAGCTAATTAGCATTTTTATGACTGACCAATAATCTCAGGATACCCACTTTAATTTCTGTGTATGCTGCAGTGTTGCTGTGCAGCACCATTGATTAGCTCTCTGAAAACCTGGACATGCCATTTTACTCCTCTGAAACAGTTTGTTGATCACTCATAATTGGCAGAGACCATCGCTACCATTTCACATAAAACCAAATACCCCAGCATGTCTACTACTGAACACGAGGGCCAGAATCCCTTTCTACCATCTGGGCCAGATGACTTGTACATATCTCATTGGATTCCAGAATAGTAGCAATTCTTGAGAAAACAGAGACATAAGTCACTAAGGGATGTAGAGACCAGCACCAAGGTGTTTACATACACTTGCGGGTGCTCAGGGAGACCACCCTGCTTGTGGACATTTGTCATTCTGTTCTCTTTTGGCTCAGCTGGTTTAGTAGACAGACTGCTGAGTTATGCACCAGCTGCAGCTTCTTTGCAAACATTTTGTAGGTCGTGGTATATTGATTTGGAATAGGAAAATCTAGAGATAACAAATGCTTGTACTATTATGGCCAGCATCCCATCCAAGTGGAATAAAAGGAAGAGGCAAACTAAGGTAACCGTGCCGACTGTCATTATTTCAATATATGATCTGAGTGAGTCCAATAAAACTTTTAAGGGTGCAAAGTGACTGCACTTTCACAAGGGGCTTTTCAGTGCTTTCCTCCTGATTGAAGTTAGAGAACAAACTTCTAGGATCATGGTGTGCCACCCCTGCAGCCACCGGAAACTGGCACAAGCAACAAAGTGCGGGGGGGTTCCCACTTTTATATAGAAAATCATAGGGGTTAGCTCACAGGCCAACAGGTCAAAGGGATGGAATAGGTAAAGAATGAAAATAAAATAAAAACATTAACACTGTGGTAACATACTTAACACCTCCCTCCACCCCCAACGCCTCTGGAAGTGTCCCCAAACCAGTCTTTTTATTCTTGAGAGTGCTTAAACAGCAACCTGCACTTGCTCCCAATTCTTAGATTTCACAGACATTAGGGCTGGAAGGGACCTCACGAGATTATTGGGTCCAGCCCCCTGTCTAAGTGGGGGCAGGAAGTCAGCTGGGGTCAGATGATCCCAACTTCTGAGTCCAGTTCCTCCAGTCTGTACCCCTGGCTGACCCAGCCAATGAGAACTCCAGTCCCATTGCACATCCTCAGGCATCTGGCCACCATCCCTTCTCCGCTCCATTCTTGTCTTCGGGTCTTCCTTTTTCCTCTAACCCACTGGGGCTTCTGGGGGTTGTAGTTCATATTACAGTTAGCACAGCTCTGCAGACTGCCCCCCTGCTGTTACACACCTCACCTGCACACTACAATGGTAATGAGCCACTTACACACACACAAAAAAATACATTCTCCCTCCCTCTGCAGAACATCCAGAGACTGCACCAGAAAGAAATCCAATCAAGTGAAATCCAACAGTTATCTTCATCAGAGCTGCTTTGAAAAAATAAAAACAAAAAAGAGAAAATGTTTTGGGTTTTACTCCAAAAATGTTGCAGAGTTCAAAGTATACATTTGTTGAAATATGTTCAATTTCTTCGTGAAATGTAATGAACCCTTTTTTTGGTGCCGCTGAATAATGATTTTTCTCTAAGTTATTTCCAAGATCTCCTTTATGACAGTGTCTGAGCATGATAATTTAGAACTTGCTTATCCTCGCAGTTCTCCTGTGAGACAAGGACGTGTTGTTTCTATTTTCACAAGGAGGAGATGAAGCTCAGAGAAGCTAACAGCTAGATCAAAACAAGGAAGTTAGGGGTCTAAAAGCAGGATGTAGCTAGTTCCAAGAAGTGATTCAACCATGCCTCTAGCCAGCAGCCTCAAAATTAATTTGACACCTCTATTTGGGACTGCAGTGATCCTAGGCATTTCCACTGGAACTACAGAGCATGTTCAGTGGCGATTCAGGAAGTAGGTCTCTGGCAGGCAGGGTGGAGGATGCTTAATTTGGATCAACATTGAATTCAGCTTACAAAAACTCACCTTTTGCATCACAGCCTAGTAGCCAGGGAATTTGTGTAGGAAATAGGAACAGTTGGGAGCTAAATCTGAGGGGATTTAAACCCCAAATTTCCCACTCCCCATGACAATGATTCATCACCAGCCTGTAGAAGAGGTCAGGCTATGGGTAGTTGTCATCCTCCTGGTTGAAGCAGGACCACTGGGATCCAAAAAGATGCAAAATGTATGGGGCCAGGAGAGAAAGGAAGTGAAAACTTGCCTCTGACATCCAGAGGTTATGGCAGTCCCCTGCCCTGGGGGGGGTCTTGGGACCCAGTCCCTCTTTCTACTACTGTAGACAGACATTGGTTAAAAATGAGACATTGCAGCTTGGCTTCTGTTCTCTACTGCCAGAGTTTAACCAGAGAGTGCTGCAGCCACAGGGAAGGAGATGCAGGTTTGATTTTCATGATGCAGAGGACAGAAATGAACATAGATCTCCTACTTCTGCACGGCTGCTCCGACCCCTGAGCTCTTTCAGAAACGGGATGGGAAGAGATACAAGTCCTACCACTACCACTTCTTCCTCAAATGACTGCTTGGAGAGGGGGTTTTGGTTTTAATTTTAGTTTATTTTTGGTTTGTTGGCTTTTGCTTTAAAGAAAGGAGCCCGGAAGCACATCACTCACCCAGCTCCCATCTCAAGGCTAGTCACCCATGAATTTCCAGCCAGCTTATTTTTATTTTTTCATGGGACAAACTTAGCCCACAGAAACAAACAAGCAATAAAGCAAATGAGTGTACAAACAGTATACACACAGACAGATGAATCAAAACCCTACAGTTTTTTTTCTGACCCTTATAAGGCAACCCAAACTCTGTGCTGCTTCAACACCACAGCTTTCCCTCTCACCCTTGCACTTTGCTCGTGGAGCTTTAACCCTCATTGTGGTACCACCCTCATTTACTTGTCATCCATTGCAGTTTGGTCCCAGGCCTTTCAAATAGGCAACCTACAAACTGCAGGTGGGATTTCAGCCCCTGAAGGTCATACCTCCTTACACAGTCCTAATGGCATGTTATGAAGAGCCCAGTCCTGTAGGTGTGTGAGATTGTACTACTGGATGGAGCCTCTTAGTTGCTTAAGAAGTGAATGCCCAGTATACAGATCCTAACCTGGTTTAGGCATGAGAGAAGTGTTGAGCCCCGTCAATGTGTAGAAGCAGAACTTTAGGTAAATGAAGAACTTTTTTGAGGGCAGCAGGGATTTTTGTGCACCTCTGGAGTTTTAAGATACAGTTGGACAGAGGTTTTTAGGATCGCAGTTTTGAACTGACGCTTCTAAATCTGCTTTGGTTATAAAAGTTCTCCTGTAGGTCAGGACAAGTGACTTATGGCCAAGGTTATGTAGGTAGCAGGGGCGATGCATGGGGATGCATGTGCACCCCTGACAGGCCGTGGTCCCTGTTTAGCCAGCGGGCAGGGGGGGCAGGCAGGAGCACCAGTGCCCTCCCTGCGAGCACCGGCCGGGGAGTGGGGCCACCAGCAAAAGCAGCCACACTGCTTCCAGAAGTGACCACGGGCACTTTTACAGTGCGTGGGGACCCCCCACCCAGGGAATCCCTCTTCCCTTCCCCCCACACCCAGTCGCTGACTCAAGAAGCACCAGACACCCATGGTAGGTAGCCTGTGGAAGATGAAGGAACTGAATCCAGATCTTCTAAATACAATAACAGTGACTTTAGATTTCCCCTCTTATAGGAAAAAACACCCTTAATTCCCCCTCACCGCCTCTTTTTTTATCTGCTCTCTAACACTGGATCCAACAAACAACTTGTTGAAATTGTGACAGTGAAAGAGCTGCTAATGAGTATTAGAAGAACAGAGGCATGTGCTACATACAATCTCTTCTATACCACACTGATTTCCTTAACACTACCCGCCCCCCACCACCTCCTCTTGGAGCAAAAATAACCAGTTGTGCCAATCTGCACACTTCACAGCACAGAAAACTTAAGAAGCAAAATAGCTGTAAGTATTAAATGCAGCAGTACACTTGTGTACAAAGCTTTTGTTCCGTGGCCAGTATAATTAATGTTCTCTGGAATCCCTATTTCACGCTATTCTCCTATTTTGGCAGGTGACATTCCATTTTGCAGCACGAGGATATGATTAGAACTAAGCACTGGATGCTTTGAAGCATATGACACTAATTTACCTGTGATCAAACTTAGGTTTGAATGCAAAATGTGGATAACAAAAGCTAACGTATAATGTAGACTCCTACAGCCATTATTTGCTCAGATATGACTGTGATGAGTACAGTAGGCATGTCTAGATGATAGATGGGATACACAAAATGCATTTTATCAGTCAAGAAAAGTAATACATGAACGCACTTATATTTTACATTCCCATAAATGGAATCCCTGCAGACGGCCATTTTTGGCACTCCCTTTGTTTTGCTACTTCTCTTCTCCCAGAAGCTCCATTAGGAATGAAATTGTAATTCTGTGTTTATAGCAATGAAGTCCTCTTTTGTGTAGGCTCAGTGATATGGCAGATAACTGACATCAAGAATGCAGATGCACAGAGGTATGGCAAATATTGATGCTAGACCACCCAGAATGATTTGCGAACTACCAAGCGTTGGATCCAAATGTGACAGCAACCATCACGGCTAGCATACCAGGACTGCTCTAGAGACCTCCAGTGCTAAAATAATAAGTGACTACAATTTAAGCTAAAGCCTTTGGGTACAATCAAAACTGATCCTTAACCTCTGTGGATTGGGCACAATGGAGAATTGATATAATCCACTGGTACATGTACATTACAAACCCCTATGCTCTCCCATAGCTTGAATAAATTCATATTCAAATGTAGACTTTACTAATAAAATTTTAAATACTGCTTTGTCATCTTGAGCTTTCTGTGCTGCTTATCCAAGTCTCTAAGACATTATACTAGCAGCCTGGCCATTCTGAATTTTACAAAATAAACTCAATTCCTCAACCTTTTCAGGAAGAAAAAAAAACGTATCCTGCAAGTCACAGTTAAGGAGATTCCCAATTAGTATTTTAACCTGTAGGGTTTAAGGGCACCTATACACATGCCTAGTGCCTACTCTGACTCACTCTAATTAGAACGCATGAAAGCAGACTCGAGTAATTAGTTCACTCCAGCAGCCTCGGTGTCTCATGTATTCAGTGTACCCAGGCTTCAACGTCAAACTAGCTTCAGTTAAATGCCCCCCACCACCATTTTGAAGTGGGTATGCTAAATATTCAAATGTAGAATGTGGGGGTCTCCCCCCATTCTCAGTAAGAAACTAGGAGACAGTGGTGTTGATGCCCACATGGTCAGATGGGTCACTAACTGGCTGGTGGGCCACACCCAGAGGGTGGTGGTGGACAGGTCTTATTCGACCTGGAGGGATGTGGGCAGTCGGGTTCCCCAGGGCACGGTCCTCGGGCCCGCACTGTTCAACATCTTCATCAGTGACTTGGGTGAGGAGGCAGAAAGCACCCTGTTCAAGCTCGCAGGTAACACTAAGATGTGGGGTTAAGTGGGTATGCTAGTAGGAAGGAATTGTCTAGATCTGCTTGCAGCCTGATTACAGGGATGGGCTGATGAGAACAGGATGGCGTTCAACACTGACAAGTGCAGGGTACTGCACCTGGGGAGGAAGAACCAGCGGCACACCTACAGGCTGGGGAACTCCCTTCTCGACAGTGTTGAGACAGAAAAGGATCTTGGAGTCATCATTGATGCCACAATGAATGTGGGCTGACAAAGTGGGGATGCGGTCAGGAAGGCCAACCATACCTTGTTGTGCATCCACAGATGCATCTCGAGCAGGTCCAAGGAGGTGATCCTCCCCCTCTATGCAACACTGGTCAGGCCACAGCTGGAGTACTGCGTCCAGTTCTGGGCGCCGCACTTCAGGAGGGATGTGGCCAATATGGAGAGGGTCCAAAGAAGGGCCACCTGCATGATCAGGGGTCAGCAGGGCAGGCACTATGAGGAAAGGCTGAGGGACATGAACCTGTTAAGCCTCCAAAAGAGAAGACTGATAGGGGATCTAGTGGCAGTCTACAAACTAGTCAAAGGGGACCAGCAGGTATTGGGAGAGTACCTGTTCCCCTGAGCACTCCTGGGAGTTACAAGAAACAACAGACACAACCTAGCGGAGGGTAGTTTCAGGCTAGACTTTAGGAGGTGCTATTTCACTGTCAGGGCAGCTAGGACCTGGAACCAACTTCCAAAAGAAGTGGTGCTGGTTCCTACCCTGGGGGTCTTTAAAAGAAGGCTGGACGACCATGTGGCCGGGGTTGTTTGACCCCATTACTCTTTCCTGCCACAGCAGGGGGTTGGGCTAGATGATCTCCTCAGGTCCCTTCTGACCCTACCAACTATGAAATACACAAGATGCTGAAGGCATTTTAATTACAGTAGCACCTAAGAGCTGCTGTAATTACTGCCCCTCCCCCACATCCAGGAGCACACGCAAAGATTCCCTACAATTTTAGCTGGATGAGATTTAGTCAAATTAGAGAGAGCCTTCATAAAAATAAAAAATAAAAATGTTAAAATTTATCTCTTATTATTATTTTGTATTTCAATATTTAATATTTAAATAACATTTTATTGAAGCAAAACGATCAAACTAACTCTACAATTTTTGGTTGACTGAAAAAAAAATTAATGGGATTTTAGTGAAAAAAAACAAACAAACAACACTTTTTCCTCCTTTTCCAATTAAAAATGTAGGCATTTCAATATTTTTTTCTGATGAAAACTTTATTTGAGGTGGAGGGAAGGCATCCTCTGGAATTCAAACAAAACAAAAATTTCACAATTGCGTGTATGGAGAAAAGAGGGCTTGTTAAATCAGTTTTTACTAATTCTACCAATCACTAAAGCATAGGCACCGACTCTGTGGGTGCTCTAGGGCTCAAGCACCCAGTGAAAAAAAATAGGTGCTCACAACCCACGAGCCAGATTGGGTGAGCTGGGTTGAAGTACCATGCTGCCTCTTCTGGGCATGCACAAAGATCAGCATGGGAGCACACACACCAAAACAGCATCTACTGGCAAGAACCAAATACCTACACCCCTGGTAGCCACAGGCAAACTGTTAGTATGGTGCCCTGCTTCACCAGAGATGATGATGATAATATTCGGACAACGGGGGGGAAAATGACCATTCTAAGACCTCCTTTCTGTCCAGGCCCCAGGAGGCCACCCAGTTTGCCCATGTCTGTGTCTGGCTCCGAGTGAAATTGACATACTGGACAGTTTCATAGGCAGTTACAGGACTAATGAATGTAGCTTTTCAGTGAAACTGACAGGGTTTAGTGAGTCCATTTCATTCATTCTCCAGTGTTACCAAAACATTACTTTCTCAGGATTTCTGTTTATGATACTTCAGAAAATGTTGGTTTTAATCTAACTGGAACAAATCCAACCCCCCCCCCCCCCGAACAAAAAAAAAAAAAAAAACACATTAAAAAACCCTCATTCAGAAACTGTGCTCCATTTTCATCATGTAGAGGAGGGCACCAAAAGACATACATCCACACTAATCATTTCCTTACTGTTATCCATTACTGTATTACCTAGCAGACCTATTTTGGGCCAAGACCCTATTGTGCAAGCTACTTTTATAATCGTACAGGTTAGGTACTTGGGGAACAAAAACTCATTGAAAGTCAATTGATCTTGTGTCCCTAAGTTTTTCTAAGTAATTTTTTAAACTGTTTAGGCTTCTAAGTGTGCTAGGTTGAAAAATGTCTATTGAAAAGCAGGCTTAATAAGCAAACTCTGATTTACTCATCTTTGAACTACAACCTTCCCCTCCTCCTCCATACTACATCAAGATAAATTTGAAATCTCAACATTTTTCATAAACAAAAGCATACCAACCCTGCAGCTCCAGAACCTGGCACAAGAAACAAAGGAGATTTCCAGCTTTATACAGAAAATCATAGAAGTTAGGACCACAAGGCAACAAGTCAGAGAGGAAACAAGTAAAAGAGAGAGAAACATCAACACTGTGGTAACATTTATCACCCTAGTCAGCCTTCCTACACCTCTAGAGGTGTAACCAAACAATCCTTTAGTGCCAGACCACTCAAAAAGCAGCCTGAAGCTTCCCCCAAGTCTGAATCCAGCTCCTTCAGTCCACACTGTGCAAGCCAGCGGGCTCTCCAGCCCCACAGTGCACTCCTCTTGTATAGGGCTGACCAGATTTCATGTAGATGCTGCTTTTCCTTCTCCTTATTATAGCCTCAAGCTTTCTCTTCCTTTTTCTTCTCTACCCTCCAGCCCCTGAGGGTTTCTGGGAGTTACAGTCCAAATTAACAGTAATCATAGCTCTGCAGACTGCCCCCTAGTCCCACCTCCCATTACACCCATTACCTTCACATGATAGAGAATTTAATGAAAGTTGGATTTGTTATTTAAATATTTTAATTCAACTAACATTTCTAGTTTGGAATCGTATTAACTTCAACTTTTGAAATAAAAACAGTTATCAAAAAGTCCTTTAGAATTTCAGAAAATGTAAGGTTGAATGGGACCTCAGGTAGTCATCTAGTCCAACTCCCTGCTCAAAGCAGGACCATCCCCAACTTTGCAAGCACGATAAGAAAGTAAGTGTTGGATGAATAGAAAATCTAGGCAAAGACTTTGTCTCACCCCAGGTCTTAAAAACCTCCAAGGATGGAGATTTGCATATCCTCTCAGGGTAGCTTGTTCCAGTGCTTTACTACTGTCCTCATGAGAGAGGGTTTTTTTCCCCTAATATCTAACCTAAACTACCCTTATTTCAATTTGAGATCATTGTTCCTTGTCCTGTCATCTGCCACCACTGAGAACAGTCTAATTTCATCCTCTTTTGAACCGCCCTTCATGTAGCTGGAAAACTGATATAAAATCTCCCCTCAGTCTTCTCTTTGTCTGGAATAAATAAGCCCAGCTCCCTTGGCCTCTCCTCAAGTCGTGTGCCACAGCCCCTTAACCATTTTTGTTTCCCTCCACTGGACTCTCTCCAATTTCTCTATTTCCTTTTTATAGTGGGGCCCCAAAAACTGGACACAGCACTCCAGATGTGGCCTCACCAGTTCTGAATAGAAGGGAAGAATCGCTTCCCTTGCTCTGTTGGCAGTGTGCCTACAAATGCATCCCAGTATACCAGTAGCCTTCTTCACAACAAGGGCATATTATTGGCTCATATTCAGTTTATTGTCCACTGTAACTCCTACATCCTTTACTGAAGACCTGCTGCTTAGCCAGTCAGCCCTCAGCCTGTACCAGTGCATGGGATTGTTCCATCCTAAGCGGAGGACTTTGTACTTGTCCTTATTAAACCTCATGAGATTGCTTTTGGTCCAATTCTGCAATTTGTTTAGGTCTCCTTGAATCTTACCATCCGTGTATCTATTCCTCCCCCCCAGGTTGGTGAGAATGGCAAGCTTGCTGAGGGTGCAGTCTTATGCCATCTTTCAGGACATTGATGAAAATATCAAGCAAAACTGGCCTCTGAACCAATCTTTGGAACACTCCAGTTGATACTGTCTGCCAACTACAAATTGATCCATTAATTATTACCCTTTAAGTCTGCCAATCTAGAAAGCTTTTTATCCACCTTGGAGTCCATTCATCCAACCCTTACTTCCTTAGATTGCTTGCAAAAATGTTGTGGGAGACAATATCTAAATTCAGGTACATCACATCTACTGCTCTCCCTGCAGCCACTGAGCCAGTCATCTTATCATAAAAGAAAATCAGATTGGTCAGGCATACCTTACCCTTGATGAACCTATGCTGATTGTTCTGAATCACCTTTTCCTGATCCAAGTGCTTAGAAATGGATTCCTTGAGGACCTGCTCCATGATTTTTCCAGAGACTGCGGTGAGGCTGTGTTCTGAAATTCCATGGATCCTCCTTCTTCCCATTCTTAAAGGCGGACACTATATTAGCTATTTTTAAATAATCTTGGACCTCCCCTGATCATCACAATTTTTCAAGGATAATGGCCAGCAGCTCTGCAATCACCACAGCCAACTCCCTCAGCGCCCTTGGGTGCATTCTGTCTGGCCCCATTAACTTGTACACATCCAACTTTTCTAAAGCCAACCTATTCTTTCACCACTGTTGGCTGCTCACCCTTTCCCCAAACTGTGATGCCTGATGAAGTAGTCTGACAGCTGACTTTGCCCGTGAAGACTGAGGTGAAAAAGGCATTGAGTACTTCAGCCTTTTCTGTGTCATCAGCCACTAGGTTTCCTCCCTCATTCAGTAAGGGACCCACATTTTCCATGATCTTCCTCTTGTTGCTGGCATACTTGTAGAAGCCCTTGTTGCTGCCTTTCACATCCCTTCCTAGACACAATTCCAATTGCACCTTGGTCGTCTTGGTTTCATCCCTATATGTCTGAGCAATACTTTTACACTCATCCCTAGTTTGTTCAAGTTTCCACTTCTTGTCTGTTTAGCTCACTGAAGAGTTTCCTGCTAAGCCAAGCTGGTCTTCTGCCATACTTGCTAGTCTTCCTGCGCACTGGGATGGTTCATTCCTGCACCCTCAGTAAGGTCTTTTTAAAACATGACCAGTTCTCCTGGACTCCTTTCTCCCTCAGGTTGGCCGGCCAGGGGATCCTGTCCATCAGTTCCCTGAATAAATTGAAGTCTGTTTTTCTGAAGTCCTGAATCCTTAATCTGCCCTTCTCCTTCCTTCCTTTCATCAGGATCCTGAACTCAATCATCTCATGGTCATGGTTGGTCAACTTGTCATCTGCTTCTACATTCCCCACCAGTCCTTCCCTGTTTGTGATTAGCACGTCAAGAAGATCATGGCTCCTAGTTGGCAATTTCCAACACTCTCCAAAAACGTCCTGGATTGCCCGCACACTGCTATATTGCCCTCCCAGAAGATGTCAAGGTGATTGAAGTCCACCACAGGAACCAGGGCCTGTGATCGGGGAAACTTCTGCTAGGTGTCTGAAGAAAGCTTAATTCATCTCATCCTCTTGGTTTGGTGGTATATAGCAGATACTCACCATGACATCGCCCTTGTTGCTCTCCCATCTGACCCTAAGCCAAAGACTTTTAACAGGCCTATCTCCACTTTCATTCTGAAGCTCTGGGTAATCATACTGCTCTTTTACATAAAGTGCAACTCCTCTTCCTCTTCTCCCCTGCCCGTTCTTCATGAACAGTTTGTACCCATCCACAACAGTGCTGCAGTCATGTGAGCTCCCACCAAGTCTCTGTTATTCTGTTCACCTCATATTTCTGTGTCTGTGCAAGGACTTCCAATTCTTCCTGATAGTTTTCCAGACTCTGTACATTTGTGTATAGACACCCAAGGTAACTAGCTGATTACCCTACTTTCTCAGGAAGCATGAGAAGGCCTCCCCCATTTACCCCTGATGCTTTGCTTCCTCTAGGTCACCTGCTTCCCCACTTAGCTCAAGGTTTTGGCCTCTATCACCTGGTGAACCTAGTTTAAAGTCCCCCTCACTAGGTTAGCAAGCCTGCCTGTGAAGATGCTCTTCCCTCTTCTCATCAGGTGTAAGGAAGAACATTTAAAAAAACAAAAAACAAAATATGGAAATTTACATTTAAAATGTGAAGTCTGGACCTTCAGACAACTTTTCAAAACATAGAAAAAAATCCACTCATATCACTCATGTTAGTCTCAAAATGCAATACTTATGGGGGTGGGAGGGGGGAGGGGAAAAGTTTAAAAAAAATATTGCCTAGTTTCAATAAAGGTTTTGATGTTCCACTGAGTATTCTAATATAATAAAGGACTTAGTCGGTCTGTCCATAACGCTTTTGGGCACCTGCGCATGTGCCACTCAGAGGGCAGGTGGCAATTGGCTGTGGGGGCTCCACCTCCTCAGGCAGGGAAGGAGCCACCACCTTCTCAGACAGCCCCACTGCTCCATGGGAGGAGGTGGAGGCGGGCAGGGGGAGGGGAGGGAGGAGCCGCCAATGCCCTCGCCTGTGCTGCCTTCTCAGGTGAAGGGAAGCCCTGCGGCACTGTGGGAGGAGGCAGGGGCAGATAAGGCTGGGGAGGGAGCTGCTGCTGCCACCTCAGGCAGAGGGAAGCCCCATTGCTCCTCGGGAGAAGGCAGAAACAGAAGCAAGATTTGCAAACACCACCACCTCGGGTGGAGGGAAAACTTGCTGCTCTGCAGAAGGCGGAGGCAGAGGTGGGGGGGGGGGGGGAGGGAGCCACTATGCTAGAGGCTAGAGACGGAAGTGGTGGCAGTGGCAGAAGGCCTATTTACATGACTGGTCCCAAAGGGTGAGTGGGGGATGGGGTGGGGGGCATGTAAACACTCCCTTGAACACTCCATCATTCATGATGGGCAATTGGCTAGTCAAAATATATTTGTTTACTCTCAGTCTTGTATCTCATAGGATTCATCTCCAAGTCTATGAAAAGCCTTGCATGAAATGGCTTGCATGAGAAGTCTATCTTATAAACTGGTCTCATCACCACACTTTATCTCAAGTCATTTACTAAGTCAATGGATTCCTCTGACCAACTTCCCACTCCCACTCTGCCCACTTAAAAAAATGGAGACACAATGAAAAATCATGGAAAATCTCTTTTGGTGAAATAATCTGCTCTACAAAATGGTTTGGGGACATGAGGAACCCGAGTGACATTGCTTACAGGGCACCACAGCTAGACTTCTGATTTCAAATATTTTTATTTTTAGCTGACCTGTTTCAGAGTGTGGTTGAAAGACTTTATCTTTTATGTTTTCTCAAAGTTGAAACCTGCAGAGGGGAAGAAAAGAAAAAAAAAAAAGTCAAACTACCTCCATTCCTAAGTAATTTTAAACACTTTTGAAAATTACAACCATTCTTTTTTGATATTTTCTAATCCCTTTCCCTGAACGTGGCTATAAGGATTACTGCAGATTGGAATGAAGCTGTTAAAATAAAAAAGATAAAAGCAGAGAAACAGAGATCTCACATAACTACCACAATGGATTCTACTTTTAGAATCCTGTCATTGCAAAATCTGTATAAACTCCAGCTTTTCCAAAGTTCAGCTGCTGTAAGATTTGGACTAAACAAAATGTACAGTGACACACAGATGTGTAGTGATTTTTTTCTCTATTTTCTTTTTAAGTATGAGTTGACCCTTTAGGAACAGGAACACTGAAGACCCTCAGTCTGTCAAAGGAATATTAAGCAAGTCTTTGGATTTCCTAGTGCACCTGCCTAGATTCAGTGCTCCATTCTCTATGAAAAGCAGTAACTTTTTTTTCAAAATGTAATAAATGATCCTTTTCCGGCCTGGAAAGTAAAATTGAATGCTATTCCACTGGGCCACAAAATACCCATAGTTTGTCTGTATTTGCACTGTGCTAGAACATACTAATTGGAATAGTTTCAGTAGGAGGAATAAGACAGCAGTATCACAATAATTTCTTTTACCCTGGGCTGTTACACACATGAGAGGGATGCAGGTTCCAATTCTCTTATGCAGTGGAGATTAGACTTGGATCTCCTGCTCTTTGGATATGCTCTGACCAGTAGATTATTGGTGTGTGTTAAGGTGTAGCATGGTGAAAGCTGTAGGCAAGCTAGCCCCTGTTGTGGCCACGAAGCCTGCCAGCTGTTAAGGAGATCAGTGCAGCGGGGTTCTGGGGCCCTGCACCTCTAGCTGCTGACAGGCAAAACTCGTGACATGGGTGCTTGTGGAAACTGACTGTCTCTGTCTTGGGACAGAAGCAGTTCCCGGCTGTGTATTGATTCTTTCCTCTCCTGAATCTATGGTTTCATAGGTATTAATCCTTGCTCATTAACTCGTTATCCTACCTAGCTACTGTGTTACACAATCAATCAGGATTCACTCGGGGACCAGCTAAATACACAGTAGTTAATGAGCAAGGATTAACAGGCCTGCAGCTTTCACCCTGCTATGCCTTAACACACACAATGTCACCCATATCATGAGTTTTGCTTGTTCACAGCTTGAAGTACAGTTTACCCCAACCCCCTGCACCTATCTCCCTGAAACTTGGCAGGCTTTGTGGCCTCCACAGGGGCTAGCACACTTGCAGTTTTGACTCCCCTGTGGCTTAACACATACACGTGACACAAGTTTTGCTTTCAAAACTTTGGGGTGCAGTTTCCCTGAACCCCCTGCTCCTTGACACTTGGCAGGCTTCATGCCCTGAGAAGGGGCTACCATTCCTGCACATTTGATCCAAATCAGGCCAGAAATGACAAAGTTATAGTCTGTTTTGTCCTTCCCCATTATAGCCTATGGGCAAAAGGTCGAAACAGCATTGAGATGACGAAACATTTAGACTTGCCTCATTTTGTTTCAAGGCTGTTTTGACTATATCTGTTCCATTTTTATTTTGCTGTTTCTATTTCAAATTGGGTCGAAACAGCATTGAAACAAAACTGGTGGTAAAATGTTTCATAGCACTATTAGACACGCATTCATGTTTGATTCAGGAAATGCAGCTAGATGCCTGCAGTGACTCAGGCCAGAAGCTGGGGCGTGCTACAGCATAGCTCTCTGGCAGAAAAAAAAAATGGGCTGTGAATTAATTTCCTTTTCCTGGTGCCCCTGAGGTCTCTGGGATATGCAGTCCAGAATCACAGGAGTGGGACTCTGCAAGGTTGTTCATCACTTCCTCTTCCAGCTTCCAGGTGCCTCTGGGATTTGTAGTCCACAGTCACAACCAGCAGTAACTTTCAGTAAATCTAGCAGGGCAGGGCAGGGCAGCTCTGTAGCAAGGGAGAAGGGGGTGGGGGGCTATCCCGGGTTTAACCCCTCTCCCTGTCCCCAGGGAATTCTCACTTGTTAAGGCTCTCTATTGATAAGTGGCCAGAGATTTAAATGAACAAGAACCAGATTATGCTGTCATGCATACTTCTTACTCGCAATGTGTTTTGTGTGAGTTGTCTAACTCTAATCAAGTTTATGTTGATTGTTTCCATGTTTGTTTCTGATATCTGTGAATAACATTTTAACCACGTTCACTGGCAAGTCTATTTGCCAGAACAGTGAACCTTATGCGTGAGTATTATCAAAATCTAGCCCTTTCAAGGAAAACAAATCTTGTGTTGTCCCTTTAGGCCCTTTTTCTAATTCATGAATTATCTACCCCACAGTCTGTCCGTTTGGAGTAGCTTGTGAGGAAGGTACAGGGAACAGGCAGTGTGTGATGGGAATGGAATTGATGTGAGTTTCCTCCTCCAAACAATGATAATTACCAAGACACATCAGGAGGATTGAGAGGCCTGCCCTTTGCTACACATACACGTACCCTGGTGATTAGAGTGTTATCTCCTTGTACAGAAAAGGCAAATGTATCTAGATTTCTCATGTGCTCGCTGTGTTATCTAACCACTGGGCTAGTGCATAGACATACTAAACACTTCCAGGGTTAGCAGAAAGTTGAATGAGTAGATCTTGACCATATATATTTTCAGCATGACTTTCTTTAGGGTCAGGTAGGCAGCACTTAGGCACTGAAGTGCTTCTGTAGGTCTAGGCCATGATGGAAGTCAGATGCTTCAATACCTTTTGGTCTGAGTGTTTTCTACCTGATTTTCATAAGTGATAGGAACCTGAAATTTCAGTTTAAATTGATGAGAACTACAGGGCTGTGATTCAAGGATTCTCTGTATGTAAAATAAATAAATAAAAGACTGGCCTGAATAACTTGTAGATCAGGTTCTGGTTATTTAGTTAGATGGTCAAACCCTGATAATGTTAAATGCATGGAATGAACAAAAGTCTATGAGATTAATTAAAGTTCACAGATTTCATAGACATTAGGGCTGGGAGGGACCTCGGGAGATCATCAGGTCCAGCCCCCTACCCCAAGGGAAGGAAGTCAGCTAGGGTCAAAGGATCCCAGCAAGTTAAGTGTCTAAATGCTTCTTAAAAGAGTACAGAATAGGTGCTTGCACCACCTCTGGAGGGAGACTATTCCAGGCCTTTGGGGACTCGGATAGTAAAGAAGTTTTTCCTTATGTCCAGCCTGAAATGGTCTTGGAGGAGTCTTTGTCCTTGTCATCCCTTGGGGTGCTCTGGTCAGCAGACATTGCCTCAGATCCTGATGCACACCCCTGGTGTAATTATAGGCTGCCACCAGGTCACCCCTAAGCCTGCGCTTTTCCAGGCTGAAGAGTCCCATGGCTTTCAACCTCTCTTCATAAGGCCTATTTGCCTGCCCTCTGATCATGTGCGTGGCTCTCCCCTGGACTCTTTCAAGTTTCTCCACATCCTTCCTGAATTGTGGAGCCCAAAACTGGATGCAGTACTCCAGCTGTGGCCTCACCAAAGCCAAGTACAACAGGAGGATGATATCCTGAGATTTGTTTGGGAAGCATCTATGGATGCAAGCCTGAATTTGGTTTGCTTTACCAGCTGCAGCACCGCATTGATGGTTCATGTTCATCTTGTGGTCAATCATGACCCTCAAGTCCCTTTCAGCCCTAGTGCTAGCGAGCATAGCACTGTCAAGCCTATAAGCATGCTGTGGGTTTTTTTTTTCCCCAAGATGAAGTACCTTACATTTGTTGGTACTGAAAGTCATCAGGTTTGTATCTGCTCACTTTTCCAGACTATCAAGGTCATCCTGGGTCACCAACCTATCCTCGGGTGTGGACACTCTACCCAAAGTTTGGTGTCATTGGCAAACTTGGCCAGTCCGCTTCTGACACCTGTATCCATGTTGTTGATAAAGACTTTGAAGAGAAGAGGCCCAAGGACAGAGCTTTGGGGGACACCACTGGTCACAGAGCTCCATGATGATTCACTTCTCTCTGAGTCCAGCCTCAGAGCCAATTCCCCAGCCTGCAATGTAGCTGAGGGCAAAGTTGAGAATGACTGGAGTTGCATGCTGGGTAGGTGGCATATGATGAAACATCAGCTCTTATGTTTATTCAATACCCAAAATAAATGAGGTAAATTTCATTAAAAACATTATGCTGATTAACTGAAAGGTGTTAACTGAAAGTCACCTCACATAAATCTGGGGCTATGAGTGCATGTGTGAGGTATGTGGCACTGCAGACTTGTCTATAGCACCTCCTACTACATGTTCAGTTGTTCTCCACACTGCAAGGGAGCAGCACAAGGTTGTTGTTTTTTGTATTTTGTTTTGTTTTTTTAACCAGGCTTATCCAGGGGTGGAAAAAAAAAAACAACCTGTGGGGGGAAAAAAAAAGTGGAGCGGTGCATGGAGGGGGCAGCGCACACTGCTCAAAGCCTGAGCTGGGCCAGCCAGAGCTGTGCTCTGCTGCCAGCTAGGCTCTGCTCAGCATGATTGCCACTGTTGCAGCTCCAGGAGGCCACCAGGACCCCTGGTAAGGCTGTTGGGGCCAGCCCAGTGCTGGCTCTAACCTCCACTACCCGACCTGGGGTAACTTGCCATGAGTTACCATGAGCATGACACAGTTGTTCCTTGGGGACAACTGGTGGTGCCACAAGCGCTACCCCTAGTTGTCCCAGGAATTAAATGTCCACACACATGTGAACACAGCCTGGGAAGACTTAAAATCTTTGAGCCTGTTTTTCCCCAACCTACTATTAGCAGCATTCCTAGTATGCCAACCCTGCAGCCCCAGAAACTGGCACAAGAAGCAAGGGGGAGTTCACACATGTGTATGGAAAGTTATAAGGGTTAGGGCATGAATGATATGTGCCCCCAGAGATGGGGGAGACATGGAAATGACCTACAGATGGCAGTGGTAGTGGTGTAGCTGTGGCGGTGGCGAGTGGGGAGCTCCCACAGGTGGTCATGACATTATCAGTGGTTGGGGGGGTGAGGTTGAACACCCGCAGATTTCACCAGTGGTGTCGGTGGTGGTGGTGGGGGGCGGGGTGTGAGTGGCAATTGCCCACAGGCACTGGTGGCAGCATCAGTAGCGCTTCTCTTAGGGTGTGCACGTGCACCCATATGCACCCCCTATGCATCGCCAGAACGTTAGGGTCACAAGACAATGGGCCAATGGATGGGAACATGTAAAAGGTAAAGAAACATCAACACTGTGGTAACTTATCCTCAGCATCTTAATTTTCCCCCACACCTCCAGAGGCATCCCCAAACAAATCTTTAGTCCTAAGAGTGCTCAAAAAGCAGACTGCGAGCTGCCCTGAAGTCAGAGTGCAACTCCTTCCATCCACAGTCCTGGCTTACGAAGCCATTGAGATCTCCAGCTCCACTGTGCACTCCTTTGTGTAGGGCTGACCAGGTACCATGCGCATGCTGCTCTCTTTCCCTTACTTAGCTTAAGTTGTTGTTCTTAAGCAGTTTGTAATGGTATCTAGAGTAACAAGAAAAGGAACATTTTTGCATTGTGTATGGAAGCCATCTACTGATGATGAAAGCTGTGGCAATAGGCAGTGTGATACAAAAAGGAGTAATATTGTTTGTGTTGACTATAATTGCAAATTTTGGATGGAAGGTCTCTGATTCTTTTTCACTTACCTTACCCAAAGAGTTGTTATGTATTGATTGTGTGTATTTGCATTTTTTTATTTTTCCATTGAAAGTGCCTGGGCTTGTTTGGGGACTCTCTATTTGTAAATATTTTTGAAACAGCAGCAGATGAAAGTTGGAAGGCTTGTGAGAATAGTGTCATATTGTAGGAAGAAAAATTCAGTTACTTACTAACTGTAAATGCAGTTTCCTCTAAATCTTACAAGCCAATGACTTTTTGGAATTGTATCAAAAAACAAGATAGAAGGAGCTGATGAAATAACTAGGGTCAATCAGAAGACCAATCCTGAAATTGTCACTTATCTTGTAAAAGTTCTGGATGGTTGTGCTGCCTAATTTAACGCACGTCATGGAGTCTGAGTTTAAGATTTCTTTTTTTATACACATAACAGACTACAGAGTTTTCAGCCAAGTAGTGTTAGTTTCACACAGGTTCTCTATTTAAAGGTGCAGAAATCTCTTCCATAGTCTTTCAAGTATGAAAGAGGGAGTACTGCCTCTTGGAACAAGAACCAGCTCAGTTTAATTAAAATGAACTTCCCTACACCTCTATGTTTACCCTCCTAATCAGGACTGAGCACCCTGACTTTCAGGAGGGTTAGCATCAAGATGATTAGATCACCTAGTATAAAAAAAAAAAAAAAATGGCAAGGGAAAGCAAATTGCAAAACTTGATTTTTAAACCTCTTTGAAGTTCAGTGGTGTTTAGAGGATGCTCATCTAAGTTTTGCTCTACTTGCTAGGAGTATCACTTCGTTGTTGTTGTTGCTATGCAATCCTTGGAGCCCCTTTCTACTATTCTTTAGTGACTTTACTGTTAGAAAAAAAAAAATTACAGTGGAAGATGCATTTGATTTCTCTGCATCACGCAGGTTTCCCCTTGAATACCAGGATAAGTTTGAATCTTAGAATTCCCTAGGGTTCAATTTCCTTTTTGTCACAGTTTTCTGTGTGATTTTGGGCAACTCGTATAGATGGACATGGGCTTAGGCAGGATTTACCTGTTCATCAGAGAACACCAATACCTTACACCATTCCAACCTCATACTCAATGAAAGAACCAATTAGCGCTCAAATATTATCAGTTCCCCTCCTCCCCTCCCCCCAACACACACTTATCAAAGAAGAAAATTCTGCTCTCTCTAAAGGCTGTAATTTCTGTCTGGAAAAATACCCTTATAATATTTCATAGATTTCTAGGGTGGGAAGGGACCAATTAGATCATTGAGGCTGACACCGTGCTCTGGGCAGGAAAAAGTTCTGGGTTCAAGTAACCCCAACCAGGTGCTTGCCTAATATACTACAATATGGGCAATATTTGTGTTTGTCTAATATACTACAATGTGGAGGACTAGAAGACTTTTTTTCTAATGCTTCAATCTCGAGGAATAACTCCACAACCAAAATGAATCCACTTCCAAGAACATGCCATCCTTGACAACATAGATTACCTCTTCCCCTCCCACCCCCCCAAAAAAAAATCCTCCAAAAAACCATCAGTTTGGAAACCTCACAGTAGATGAAATTCAAACCTTAACTGCTATATTGACTGTTTTAGGGAAAGAATGAACAATGTAATAATTAACAACAAATGCCACCATAACAACCTCTCCCTCAGAGAGAAGGCCATACATAGAATCTTTAAGATGCAACCACCAAATGGTAATTGTGCCCGTCTGGCCTCGAACGTTCTCATTCCATTAAATAATATTTGAAGTATTCCACTGCCCACCTTATCGCCAGACATTTCCGCTCAATTGTGGCATACCTTGTTTCAGCCATTAACGATTTTTGACTTGCATAGGCCACGGCCCTTTTTACCCCATTGACATTTTGTGTCAGTACTGCCCTTATGGCCATTTCCGATGCATAGGTCTTCAATATAAAAGGTTTTCTAAAGTCAGAGGTATGTAACACCACTTCCTCACACAAAGCTCTCTTCAACCTCTGGAAGCTTCTAGCCATGTCCTCTGTCCATTTTACTCTTTTCTCTTGGGGCCCCCTCAGAGCATCTGATAACGGAGCTGGTAGTTCTGAGAACTGAGGTACGAAGCGGCGGTAATAGTTTACAAGGCTGAGAAAGGACCAGAGTTGTCTAAGTGTTTGTGGGGGTTAGAACTCCCTGATGGCCTCTACCTTACCTGTTAGTGACCATATGGTTCCTTGGCCCACCAGAAACCCTAAGCACTTTGTCTGCTGCTAGGCTAAGGTGCACTTTTTGGAGTTGGCAGTAAGCCCAGCCTTCCTTAGTTCAGCCAGCACAGCCCTTAAAGCTTTCACATGTTGTGCCCAGGTCTGTGTGAAGATAACAATGTTGTCAATATAGGCTGCTGTGTAGCTTGCATGTGGAGCCAGGATTCTCTCCATCAGCCTTTGGAATGTGGCTGCCGTGCCATGCAGTCCAAATATGGCATTCTTATAAATTCATATAAGGCCCAGGCATGCCAAAGTCTGTTTTGGGTCTATCTTGTGGGGCCACTGGTATCTGCCAACAGCCTTTTGCTAAATCCAATGTGGATATGAATTTAGCAGAGTTGATTCTTTCCACTAACTCTGTGATGTGTGGCATCGCGAAAGCATCGAAAATGGCAATCTCATTCAGCTGTCTATAATCTATGCGGCATGGAGGTTGGATGAGTATCTGCCTGGGGTCATCTAGACCCAGCACTCTTTCCTGCTTATGCAGGGGGTCGGACTCGATGATATATTGAGGTCCCTTCCGATCCTAACACCTATGAATCTATGAATCTCAAGGTACCATCTGGTTTTGCTACTGGTATGATGGAGCTCCGCCATGGGCTTCATGATGGTTTTATAACACCCTGCTTTAGCATTTTCCCTACCTCCTCCTTTTTGACGTCTGTAAAGTAGTGTGGTATAGATCACCACCGATCCCTTACTATAGCACCCGGGGATGTCCATACAGAATGATAGGTGCCTTGTACCCACCCTGGTTCCTCCCAAAATGTGTCCTTAAATTCTGTTATAAACATCTGGATCTCTCTCTTCTGGGTGGGCAGCAGGTTTTTCCCAACTTGTACTGACTGGTTCTGTTGCTCTGACGTAACCTCCTCCCCTTGTGGTCCTAGATCTTCTTCCTCCATGAAGGCTGCCCAGCCTTCAGGCTATCTCCACTCACGTAGGAGGTTGACATGGTAAATCTGCTTGGATTTAAGGTGCCCTGGCCTATACACTTCATAATCTACAGTGCCTACTCTCGTTGTGATTTCAAAAGGCCCCTGCCATTGCATTAATAATTTGCTTGTAGATGTGGGTAATACACGAGCACTTTTTGTCCCGGTTGAAATTCTCGTGGCCTGGCCTGCTTATCATATTTCTCCTTCTGCTGCTGTTGAGCTTGCTGCAAGTTCTCTTCAGCTACCTCCCTAGCTATCTGAAGTTGACGGTGGAAGGCCTGTCGGTATTCTGAAGCATCTTGTGCTTACGTGA
Source organism: Alligator mississippiensis (assembly GCF_030867095.1). Taxonomy (NCBI): domain Eukaryota; kingdom Metazoa; phylum Chordata; order Crocodylia; family Alligatoridae; genus Alligator; species Alligator mississippiensis. The sequence continues at coordinate 11,291,021 of NC_081825.1, read as the reverse complement.
CTGGAAATTCCCAGTCTTCCCTCAGTAGCTGCAGTACACTCCTGGGGTGGTGTCCCAATACCAGTTCAAACAGAAAGTATTTTAGGGACTCCGACGGGGTATGTCGCAGAACAAACAATACCAGAGGGAGCAGTAAATCCCACTTCCTTGGATCCCCTTGGATGCATCAGCGCAAAATTCTTTTCAAGGTCCCGTTTAATCTTTCTACTAATCCATTTGACTGTGGATGTTAGACTGATGTGTGCAGCTGCCTGATCTTCAATGTCTGACACACCATTTTTAACACTCCCAACATCAAGTTGCGCCCTTGGTCCGTTAAGATTTCCTGAGGGATGCCTACTCGGGCAATCCACTTTATCAGTTCTTCCACTATCCTTGGTGCCGTTATGGTTCGCAGTGGTACTACTTCCGGATAACGTGTGGCATAATCTCCGAACACTAATATGTATCGATTACCGGCACTACTGCATGGCAAAGGACCAACTACATCCATTGCTATCCTGGCAAAAGGGACTTCCATTTCTGATAAGGGTTGAAGAGGGGCTCGTGGAGGTCAGTCTTCCCTTACCTTTTGACACTCTGGGCACGCTGCACAACGTGGGGTCACATCCTCTCCTAACCTGGGCCAAAAGAACCACCGGGCAATCCTGGCACTTGTTTTCCCTCCCCATGTGGCCCCCGGCAGGGGTGGCATGTGCAAGCTGCCAAATAATCTCCCAGAAACATGTTAGAACCACCAGTTGTGATTGTTCTGCCTCTCCCTCCCGGAGATAAAGGAGGTAATTTCTTACCTCGAATTGCGGGTACATTACTGCCGTTCTTGTGTGCGATGCCGTTGAGTCATCCAGAGATAGGGTCCATAATTCTCGCAGCTCCTCATATTCGTCTTTTGCCTCCTTGAATTGCCAACTGCTGGCCATAGCCTGTAAATCTATCATCTTGGTTTCATCATCTATCTTCAACCTCTCTTCCAACTCTCCCAACCATCCTTCCCTTCTTTGTAAGTCCCTCTGAGCAGTCTCTCTGTCTCTAACAATCTCCAGGGTATCGTAAAATGGGGTCCAATCCTGACCCAGCAAACACCTTGCACGCCAATCGTGGTGCTACTCCTACTAGCAGCTCCCTGCGGTGCTCCATCACCTCCAAAGGGACCCATTGCCACAGTATTTGCTCTTCCTCCCCATGTAGGCAAGAAACCCTTACAGGAGTGGCTTGATGTCCAGGGCGAGCAGCCACCAAGTCAGCCCTGACTAAAGATTGTACACACGCAGAATCCAGAACAGCCCATACCTGGCAGTTGCCGACCTACACCCGTACCACGGGTTGTTCCCATACCTGCGCTCTCTCCCCCGCACATGAAACTACAATCCATCAGTATGGTGGAAGGAGTTTCCTTACGGTCTTCAGCTCCTCCCTGGGACTCCTGATCCGGCCGCCACCTTTCCTGACTGTAACTTGGGCATTTTTTGGCAAAATGGCCTGTCTTTCCACAGTGAAAACATATAACGTCTCGCATAGGACCCTTAGTGGGGCCTTTCCTCTTTTCAGGCTCTTTTGCCCCTCCTGGCGAGTTGGTAGAAATGCGCCTCTCTCTCGGATAATAAACTTCTGAAGATGCAAAAGCTTCCGCGAGTTTTAGTGCTTCTTCATATGTCAGGGGTGAGTGTTACCGCACCCACTGCTGTATGCATTCTAAATCGTTAAGAAATTGCTCAAGGATTGTCTGATCTACTATGGTGTCCCTATCACACATTGCCAAGTTGATCCATTTCCCAAACAAATCGCGTAATAGCTGTAACAGGAGGTGCGGCCATTTTTCTTCTGCCCCTTTTTTGGCTTGAAAACGGCATCTGTAGTGCTCGGGGTTAATCTCAAACCTGTATAATATAGCTGCTTTAACAGCTTCATAATCATGAGCCTCGTCCCTAGGAATTGCCCTATAAGCTGCTTGTGACTTTCCTATTACCAGGGCACCTAACTGGCTGGCCCAGTATCCCTTGTCCAGGCTTGTTTGGATGCATGTTGCTCAAAGGCCTCTATGTAGGCTTCCGGATTGTCCTCGCTGGTCATCCTTGGCATCTTAAAGGCTGAAAGGCCGTGTCTTATCCACTCGTGCTGTCTTTGCATCATTTGTTGCTGTGTATTTACAATTTGTGTAAGCTTTGCCTCAGGTCTTGCTGCAAGTAAGTGTTCTTTTTTTACTTTTGCTTTTCCTGTTCCTCCTCCATTTTCTGGCTCCGGGGTTCCCCCCTGGGGCTTTGGGGTCTCCCCCATTTGTCTCTTCCTGTGACAGTAATAAAACCAGCAGATAAAGGAGGAGCTATAGTTATCCTTAACTGTGAAGACTACATAAAAGAAGCCAACAGCCAACTGTGACACCACCTACTACAAAAAACTAGAGGACGATCGAACTCCCCTTTTCACCTTACAACTCAAAACTACCATCAAATTAAATAAGTTCCATCTGAACTACAAGAAAAACTGCAGAACTTGATCCCCTCCAGTAACCAACCTGGGGACTTTTTTACATGGTCCCTAAAATCCACAAAAAATGGAACCCAAGCAGACCTATAATATCCAACCATGGAACCATAACTGAGGAAATATCAGGTTTCATTGAATCCATCCGAAAACTTCTTGTCACCCAAAGAGTGAGTTTTGTCCAAGACACAACAGACTTTCTATAAAAACTTTAAAAAATAGACCACGTTCCTAACAATACTATCCTAGCCACCATGGATGTTATCAACTTATACAACAACATCCCACACCAGGGTGGCATCCAAATCTGCCTCACATATATCTACAAGAGCCAGTTTACAACTCAGAGTGCAGACCTAAAGATATTACTGAACTTATACACTTCATCCTCATACACAACAGCTTAACTTCATTAACTATTTTTTTCTCCAGTACATGGGCACCAAAATTGACCTCACAATATGCCAACCTTTTTATGGGCCGCCTGGCAAAAAGGAATTCCTCAATAATTACACTGTCAAACCTATGCTACATTTAAGATATATAGATGACACCATCATTTGGACTGAAAACCTATAATCTCTGACTGATTTCCATCACAAATTCAATAATCATCACCCCTGAGTCAAACTCTCTCTTGAATACTCCAGCACCAACATTTTATATTTTAGGCACTATGATCAATATCCAGTATGGTAAAATACAAACCACTATATACAAGAAACCCACAGACCAACATACATATCTAAACAGAATCAGCAATCTCCCTAAACAGACCAAGAAACCTGTACTATACAGCCAAGCCCTCCACTACCACCAAATTTGCACCGAAGAGGACTGCCATGATCAACACTTCACAAATCTCAAAAGGGCTTTTACCCAACAAAGACATTCATCCAGAGAGAGAGGACTGCAGTTTTGAAAGAGCCATCCACATACCATGTGAAGAATTGCTTTAGTATGAAAAGAAACCCCCACAAATCCCACACGATTACTTATGACATACCATCCCTCCTTGGAACCTATATGGAAAATTCTCAAACAATTGCAACCCATACTAGAAGAAGATCCAGTTCTTAAAGAGATCTTTCCAGAATCACCCATCCTAGCCTTTAAAAAAGCACCAAACATCAGCAATCTCATCACCTTCCATAGACGAGCCTATGAACTTCGCTTCATAAATCTATTGGATACAAAACAATCATGGACTCAATATAGACATTGGATTTATGGCACATTATAACCTGCCTGCAATCTAATAATGCCAGGTACCCTACATTTTATGAGCTATATTCCATCACCAGGTCAACATTCCCCCTTTTCTCCCCCTCCAACCTACCTGTCTTATACCTATGGTCTCCCATGGCCTCTGATCCTCACTGCCACATATTTACATTTTTCACAGACCTGCATTTTGCATATTGGCTTCTATTCCATCCAGGAGAGCACACACAACAACAGCAGACTTTCCCTGTGCCTAAAGAAGGGTGTTTGTGTCCGAAAGCTTGCAAGGGACAGTTTTTCCAACTATTTAGTTGGTCTAATAAAAGAGATCACATTTACCCAAACAACCTTGTCTGCCTAGGCAGTTTTTAGGTACTTTCTTGTCGCATTAAATCCCTAAGTGCAAGTCTGAAATTGCCAAAATCCCTGCGCTGCTACCAGCAACTGTAGAAGTATTGTACCATTGTTAGGGGGATGCCTCTTAGGGGTTTGCCTGGATGATAACTAGAAGATATTTTAGATTTGCTATAAACCAAAGATGCCAAACAAACAGCCCATGGGCTAGAAACAGCAGGTTAGTGTGATTCTGAATGTCCCACTATGGAAGCCTGAGGGGAATGCATGTTGATGGTAGGGGCACCAGCAATGGTTGCATTAACCTTCTCATCACCATCACCGCTGTTCATCCCACTCTGCCACTGGATCTGGATGCAACCTAGGATTGCAGATGAGACCTCTGTCATAAACCATGGTTATAAGCAACTTCTTGACTGGCCAGGCACTAAAAGCTGCTTAACTATTCATTAAAAGATGTATTAAACATTTAATATTTCTTTATAAACTATATAAACATGTGACTAAAGCTTTATAGTTTTCCAAATGTTTTAAATGAAGGACTTGGCAGGGCAATGCCAGAACACTCACCGCTACTTGCAGTACATTTAAAAAAAATGGAACTTTTGACATTTAGATGAAGATTTCACTCTTATCAGTGGATATGCTTAAATCATATGGATTAACTGAAAAATATATGAACTGAGGTTTAAAAAATGCATGAGAGGAGATCAATGTGTTTTGAATGTCTCATGAAAGTTGCTTATAATTTAAACAGGGCTGAAGAGTGATGCAAATAAAACTAAATATATTAGATGACACAAAGGATGAAACAATTTAAAGAGAAATATTTGTCCTGGAGAAATAGAGGCAGAATCATCTTAGATTGGGCTGTTTTAGATGCACATAAAATTACCCCTTCCCCTTATACATTTTTTTTATTTGATTCTATCTTTTTTTTTTTTTTCTACAAGGTATTAGATTGACAGATTGAAAATAACATGCATAAATATGGCAATCCTGCTACTGCACATAAAGCCAAAACATGAAAAATGCCCAACTTCTGTATAATTTAAATGATTGGTTATTTCATACAATGGAAAGCTGGCACCTTGCATTGTTGTAGGAAGAAAAAATTGCCAAAGTGGATCAAAACAGTGGCCCATTTTGTCCAGTATCCTGTCATCAGGCTAGCCAGCTGAGCCCAGTGAATGTTCTTCTGTACAGAAATTAGTAGTAAACTTCAGTGAAAAAGCCAAGGCAAATAATCCAAAATAAATAAAATAAAAACAACCTAAAAACCTAAATAAAATGAAATTGGCTGGGACCCTGAACTCTCTTTATTAGGACATGCTGGCAAAATCCAGAGTATTATACTCCTTACCTCTGAGCTGGGTTCCTAGGGCTCATCACAACCCCCCCTACCCCCCCAATCATGATGTATCCCATGAAAGGTGTTTTATAAGAAACAATAGCATTATATATTATTTAAAAAAAATATTTTGCTTTAAGTAACCAAGTTAAATCTAATTTTTGTTTTGTTTCTTTGGGAAGGGGTGTCAAATATGTAACCCTGATGGGGACCTCCCACCTGCTCCAGCATCTCAACTTATTCCCTTTGCCACAGCCAAACATGCACTGAGGATATTGGTAACCATTATTTCTGGGTCCCAAACTAACTGGAGATGCTGTGTGTCCTTAATCCTGCATGAGGTTGGGGACTCAAGAGCATGATTTCTCTTAGGAGCCAGCCACATGTGTCATCCAGCTTGTGGACTGGCTCCACCCCACTCTTTCAATCCACAGAGCCAAATGAGTTTGACACCCCAGTTTTAGTGTGTGGACATAGAGGACATGGACATGCAAACAAACATATTATCCCCCAAGCTTCTGCTCATTATTCTCTGGGGAGAATGCAAAGTATCCCAAACGGTGCAACCACATGGTCCTCATCTTCCCCTTATTTTTTTAATCTGCTGTAGGCACTGGGGCAGCCACTGCATTTGTTTATATCTGCAGAATGCCTGATTTGCTGAGTGTTATTTGAGATTTCTGGCACATATCAAAGATCAGTGTCAAACCACAGGCAAATGAGAACAAAAACACATTGATTTTGTTAGAGATAAGCATCCATCACATTCACACCTACAAGTATGTACTAGTGGGGTCAAAATGCAGATCCAAAACCTTGAGCCTACCTCTGAGCACATTGCTAACCCAATAATGAGGAAAACAGACTATTACTGTGGGGATTTTTCTGAGCTCCAAACCATGTGAACCTCGAACAAAACCAGCCATGTTTCATCCCAACTGGTTTCACTGCTTGCAAAATGTTCATTCCAAGGGTTATGAATGAAACTCTGCTGGCTGAGAAGGACTCATTGTTATACACTATGTTTTCTAATTTCAATTTCATTTCAAGACAGAACTTGAGTGTGGTGTTTGATCCCCTGGTATGAGGTCGTATGGGTCAGTGAAGTTCTGTACCCGCTCCGCCCCAAGCATTGTGCAGGAAAGCTAACTGGAATCCACTGGTTTTGTACTGAGTTTGGGCTTTGAACTGAAACTGAAACTAGAGGTCAGCGAGAAGGAAGAACTGAAGGCATCAAAATGTTTTGAAGAACCCTATGTTGGCTGAAATCAACGAGCTTTGCACTGTTGTAACTTCAATAGCGCGTTAAAAGTAGTTCCATAATCATCACATCATGGGGTTGCATGTGGAGCAGTGAGATATCTGACATCTGTGACATTTCTCTCCTTTTAAATGAATTGGAGGTTATACTCGAAACGTGTTTGCATTTCTGGCTCGTTGTGTTAGACAGGTTCAGCTTTAAAAACAGCGCTTCACATTGGGAGTTATGAAGAGCTGCCTTGCAATCATGGAAGCTATGGGAGGCATCAAGCACAATGCTTCCTGAGGCTGCCAGGCTTTCTACAAGAGCTCATGTGACTTCTGTGCAACTGAGAAAAGGTTCAATTATTAGTTCAGCCACTGGCTTCTGTTAGCAGTGATGTAAGCTTGCACAGTCCCAGAAAATGACTACAGATAAAGTGAAGCTGATTGTCATGAAAGTGCTCCCATGCCTTCATCTCTTAGGATGTTCCAATGCCTGGTTGCTCCAGGGCCAGCCTGATCCCTATTGGTCAGTGTGATATACAAATTTGGGGCATGAGGAACAAGAAGATACTTCAGTTGAACTTGGCTCCTGTCCATGGGATAAAGTTGGGGAAAGCTTCCTTGATTCTTCATTTCCTTGGTATAACTGGGTAGCACCAGATATGATGTGGCTGACAACATTACCATGCAATCAAAACCTCCCACTGCATTTAGAATAGTAGGTATTTTGGTCACACTGGTAAATAATACAGGTTTAAGAAGGGAGATACAAGCTTCAGGTTCAGCATATATTTTTTTTCCCAATTTCAAATCAGAAAAGGTCACTCAAGGGTGCATAATTCCTCAGGAGCATCAAGAAAGTAGGGTCTGATAGAAGGGCATGCTAGGGAAGAACGTCACAATAAACGGCTTTCCCTTTCACTTGAGAGCAGGAATAAGGAAACTTTAAGTGATACAGGTGCCATCATTATGAGCCCTGGAAGGACATTGGACCATGTGAAAACAAGATGTTTTGCCTTACAGGAAAAGACTTTCAGTGAGCTGGGGCAGACCTGCTGTCTGTTACATTACGTGGGGGACCTACACCCAGATCATATGAGCCTTGTTAACTAGAAGAGAACGGGGGCAAGAGGCTGCTATATTCCTTAAAGAGCGACAAGTAATGAACCATTGAGAGAGGACTGAGACAGGAATTAGGGACGAGTTGAAAAACTTGGACTATCATTTGCATCTTTACCTTTTGATAGGGAAGAAATTACCCAGCTGGGTAAACTGCCTAGTCCAAGGGTTGGCAACATAGTCCCATGCTGAGTCATTCCAGCTGGCCCCCAGAAAATAAGGGGGGCACCACTAAGGCCTGGCCTGTGCCATCACCACTTCTCCTACTTCTGGGCTCTGGTGCAGCCCAGGTAAAGCTCCCCGCTGCCCAGCTATGGCACAGCAACAGGCAAAGCTCCTTGCCACTGAATGCTTCCAAAACCCCTCTAAATCCAGAAACCAGATCTGGCTCGGGCTGTGGGATGACAACATCTGACCTTATCAGAGCAAAACCGAGACATCAGCAGAGTGTGCAGGCTGTAATGGCCTTTGTCTCCGACCTGACAGTGTTTCTTCCCTGCAACAACTTTTTCCTAATTTTTCACTGCAAACATTGATTATTCTCTGCTTGAAAACCAGCTTCCCAGAATCTACTCTAAATGTATTTTCCTTTGATTAAAGTCTGTGCCCCTATTCTCTTTTGGTATTAGCTGGGCTGATCCCTCGTACTTAGATTGATATCTGTATCATGGAAAGTATACTTTACATAATGTAATTGAATCTTTTACCTACTCCCTTTTCTCTCCCTTCCCCCGCCCCTAAACGGCCCCTAAACAAATTAATGTTGCAAGTAATTTCTTGTGCTCATTCTTTTACTTCTGAAATCAATTTAGTTGCTTTCTCAACACATTTTCAGGTGTTATAATATCTCCTTTTTTTTTTTTTTTTAATAATGTGATGACCAGAAATGGAATACAATAACTGAAGTCTATTATCTCCAGAAAATCACATAATCCCCTAATATCTGTTTTAGAACGCTTATATATCTTTAAATCTGTGAACTCATCTTAATTATTCAAGGATTTTTTTTTTCAGGTATATCTACCAGAACTTTAGTTTCTCATAAAAATCTTTCTTGTCAAGGATTCAGTTTTGTACTTATTTTACTACTTATTGCAATACCTTTACTAATGCATGACATTAGGTACTAGCAATTTGAAATAGTGTCATACATCTTCTATACAGATATTTTCAAACTGTAATTATTGCACAAACTTTTCTCTGGAGCTCCCTTTGTTTGGAGCAATTTGTGAAGTTATTGCCAGTATTTTTATCTGAATGTTTTCAATAGAACTGAAGTGAGTTATAATAATGACTTATGTGATCTTGCCATCCAGAATCAACTCTTTAGTTCTGGAAGGTTGTTTTAAAATGTTCTCAAAAGGGTTGCATCTAATCTATTTTAGTCTTTTCTCTTTTTCTCTCTTTTTTTTTTAATCTATTTTCTAGTCTTTTTTTTTTTTTATATATTGACCAACTAACATTCCCCAAATTATAATGCATATAACTAAAAATAAGTAGCTCACTCGCACTCTCTCTCTCTCTCTCTTCTGGTTAATCCGTGATTACTGTGATTCTGTCCACCCATTTGATCCAATGAGGCGACACAGATGCATGGTGGAAGAAAGTCCCGGCTGGGGTGATTTCCAACTTTTGAGCTCATTCATTCTACTTCCTGTCATACGGTTCGCTACATCAAACCAAGAACTGTTCACAGGGAGAGTGTGTGGTCTGGTCATTGATAGATAGATAGATAGATAGATAGATAGATAGATAGATAGATAGATAGATAGATAGATAGATAGATAGATAGATAGATAGATAGATAGATAGATAGATAGATAGATATCCCTGCTCTGTCCATTTGGGAGACTTTTACAGGGTTGAATAGGGTGAGGAGGAGGAATTCCAGGTGGTGTCCCTGAGGGAACCAACATCTTATTGACAGGGGTACAATACATAGTTTCCACAGCAGTGCTTGTAGTTTGTTTCCACTAACACATTTATTTTCCTTAGTCTCATTGATCCTAATTGCTCCTCACTTTCTTTTACTGGTCACAAAGGCTACTGTCTCTTTCAAATGTGCCTTCATACTTTCTGCTTCTTTCACTAAAACCAGTTCCTACAACGTTGGGAGAGACGATGTTCATTCTTTTCTGTTCTGTGTTCTATGTAAAGTGGTCTTAGGTTCAATATATTATTTATTATTCATTATTTCTGTATGTAGTCTCTAGATGCTCAAAGGTATTGTTTTTTTGTTTTTTTTAAACAGTAGGGAAAGTCAGAATAAGAATTAATTGTTGGAAGCTAAATTTAAGTTTATTCAAATGAGAAACAAATACACACTCCACATATGACCAACACTGGTGGAGAGCCAAGGTCCTCAACAGGGACTCCCTTTAGATGGGACAAGCAAGGGGAAAAGAGGAGAAGAAACAAATACACATGTGTAATGAAGAGGGTAACTATCTTTTGGAACAAACTTAACAGGAGCCATGGGTGGATTCCCTCACTTCTTGATGGTTTGAGATCAAGATTGGATACCTTCTGGCTTGGATATTTGAGTCAAACACAAATTATTGAGCACATAGCAAGGGACTTTACATGATCATGTTTAACCTGTGTTATACAGGTTATACAATACATAATTTATTGCTTTTCTCTAACGTTAAAAACTCTGCATCTATGAAATCAAAATAAGGGCCTCCAAACTTTTGAGATTTCAAAATGTCGTCTTGTTCCTTGCTGCAACACATACCAAACTGTTCAAAGGCTTTTTGTGAACATGGAATGGGATCAAAATGCTTATTTTCGGGTGAAAATGTTGAGGTCTTTGGTTCAAGAGAGAAAGTACATGTGAAAATGCAGGAGGTGGAAGGGTTAGGACTTTGGCTCAAAAGAGTTCCTGCTCAGTCTGATTCAGAGTAGAGTTTTTTTCATCCCAGGTCTCCATGAATTAGAAAGAACAGGGACTTGAATCTGGGTCTTCCTCATCAAGTGCTGCTACCCTCATGAGGAAGCTGTATAGTGTGATTCCCTCTGTTGAAACCAGTACATTTCCATGAAATGTTTCAGCTTCATGGAAAATGTTCCAGACAGCTTTCATTAACAATATGCTCAGAAGAAAGACAAAAGAAGTAAAAATGAAGAACCTTTCACACTGAAGAGCAGAGATTGCAAAGCAGGGATGTGGCAAAATACTACTTACACAACCCATGGCCGGTACCACCCTCCTTTGGTGGTCAGGGGAGGGGGAGATTTTGCTCTATCAAATGCCCTTTTACCAATATCAAGTTCCCTTTAAAGAAAAGGCAGCAATCTAAAGCCCTTGTCTTAAAATAGAGTATCTAATCACAGCTCCCCAGTCTTTAAAATATTAAACACCTGCTCCCCTGTTTTCATAGCTTTGATTTGCCTTTACACCTATCCCATCCCCCACCTTCAGGCATATTTCTTTCCTACTTTTCCCAGTTTGCATATTTTAGAATTTCATGATCACGAATATCCACAATTGTATAGTGAATTGGACTGCACGTTCTGTTGTTATTAATCATATTTATTACGATATGTCCTAGGAACCAACAAGAAATGGGTCCCCATGGTTCTGAGCTTGCAGAAACCTAGAATAATATATAGTCCCTAACCCAAATTACAATTACCTTTACAATTGCCATGATTGCGTGGGGGGCGGTGGTGGGGGAGGGGGTGGAAGAATGTCTCGCCAGAACTGGCATATGCAACTACTTTCTTTTAAAATCTTATTGTACACACAAATCAGGAACAAAATCAGGTGTACATTCTGTATCAATAACTAAATATTGATCTTTCAGTTTAAAAAAAATACTAAATGGTTACTGCAAAGTCACTTGTCTTATCTTGTTAATGAAGAACAAGTAACATATAAAGAATCTTTGTTAGTGAAAGTTACTTCCATATTTAAAGAGAGGTGACAGAAACAGAAGATAATAGATACAGTGAAGCTGAGCTATAGAAGTTATAGATAGGAATGTATATATTGATATGAAAGTTTTAGCAGTAATTTTTAATTAATGTATCCTGTTTCCTACAGCCTTTCCCAAGTTCTCTATTATTAATTTAATATAGTCACTAAGTCACTGCATTCCTCTTGATTCTTTTATTCTCATCAACTGTAGTTCCTTAGCTGTTCTATCTGTCTATAACCATAGTGACTACAAACCCAAGAATTTTGTGATTCATTTCAACATATCAAGCCATTTTCTTTAGTAGAGATTTGGGAAATATATTCCTAATATAACTCTTGCAATAGTTTTCTGGCATCAGATCAGAAAGTCTTCAACTTGGTACAATCCCCAGGGACATGAAGCTCATTCTCAATACCAGGTCATTCTCTACAGCATTTTGCTGTTAATTTTGTGTCTTTACTGCAATCCTTAGCATGGAGAAAGCTGCTGATTTCACATTTATTTAAATGATGTGAGGTATCTGTGTAATACTTTTCTTCTGGAGATTCATAGATTCATAGAGATTAGGGTCGAAAGAGACTTGAGTAGGTCATCGAGTCCGACCCCCCCTGCTCTGGGTGGGAAAGAGCGCTGGAGTCGGATGACCCCAGCGAGGTGCTTGTCCAATCTCCTCTTGAAAACCCCCAGGGTAGGGGAGAGCACCACATCCCTTGGAAACCCATTCCACACCCTGGCAACCCTTACTGTGAAGAAGTTCTTTCTAATGTCCAATCTAAATCTGCTCTCCATCAATTTGCGGCCACTGTCCCTAGTTACTCCAAGGGATGCCCTAGTAAAGAGAGCATCTCCTATTCCCTGCTAACCTCCCCTGATTAATTTATAGGCAGCCACAATATCATGTCTCAGCCTTCTCTTGCAAAGGCTGAAGAGATCCAGGTGCCTCAGTCTCTCCTTGTAGGGCCTTGCCTGCAGGCCTCTGACCATCTGAGTGGCCTTCTCTGAACCCAGAAATAGACACAGTACTACATCTGTGGGCTGACCAGTGCTGCATAGAGGGGAAGCATCACCTCCCTGGACCTATTCGTTATGCATCTGCTAATGCATGATAAAATGTGGTTATCCTTGCTGCTGTGCTGCTGAGAAGGTCATCCCCCAGCCTGTAAGTGTGTTGGTGGTTCTTTTTTGCTCAGGTGCAGCACTTTGCCCTTGTCTGTCTTGAACTGCAACCTATTTCATTCTGCCCATTTTTTCCAACCTGTACAGATCCACCTGGATCTATTCCTTACCTTCAGGTGTGTTAATTTTACCCCATAATTTGGTATAATCTGTGAACTTGGTCAGGGTGCTCACCATGCGCTCATCCACGTCACTGATGAAGACATTGAACAGCACAGGTCCAAGGACCAAACCTTGTGAGACTCCACTGCCCCCATCTTTCCTGGTAGATATCGACCCATCCACCACCACTCGCTGGGTGTGACCTCTAATCAATTTCATAGATTTCATAGACATTAGGGCTGGAAGGGACCTCGGAAGATCATCGAGTCCAGCCCCCTGCCCAAGGGCAGGAAGTCAGCTGGGGTCATAGGATCCCAGCAAGATAAGCATCTAGTTTCATCTTGAAGGTGTTCAATGAAGGCGCTTGAACAACCTCTGGTGGCAGGCTGTTCCAGACCTTGGGGGCTCGGACAGTAAAGAAATTCTTCCTTATGTCCAGCCTGAAACGATCTTGTAGTAGTTTGTGACCATTTGACCTCGTCATCCCTTGGGGCGCTCTGGTGAACAAACGTTCCCCCAGATACTGGTGGTCACCCCTGATAAACTTGTAGGTGGCCATCAGATCACCCCTGAGCCTGCGCTTTTCCAGGCTAAAGAGCCCCAGGGCTCTCAGCCTGTCATCGTAGGGTCTGCTTCCCTGACCTCTGATCATGCGCGTGGCTCTTCTCTGGACTCTCTCAAGCTTCTCCACATCCTTTTTGAATTGTGGAGCCCAAAACTGGACGCAGTACTCCAGCTGCGGCCTCACTAAGGCCGAGAACAGGGGGAGAATGACGTCCCGGGATTTGTTTGAGAAGCATCTATGGATGCAAGCCAGCGTTCTGGTCGCTTTACTAGCCGCAGCATCGCATTGCAGGCTCATGTTCATCTTGTGGTCAATGATGACCCCCAAGTCTCTTTCTTCCATAGTGCTAACCAACACAGCACTGCCGAGCCTATAAGGATGCTGCGGGGTTTTTTTCCCAAGGTGGAGAACCTTGCATTTATCGGCGTTGAACACCATCATATTCTTGTCCGCCCACTTGCTGAGCCTGTCCAGGTCAGCCTGGATCATTCGCCTGTCTTCTGGTGTGGATGCCTTGTCCCAAAGTTTGGTGTCATCTGCGAACTTGGCCAGTCCGCTTCTGACTCCAGTGTCCACATCATTAATGAAGATGTTGAACAGTATGGGTCCAAGGACAGAGCCCTGGGGGACCCCACTGGTCACAGGACACCACCATGAGTGACTTCCATCAATTACTACCCTCTGGGTCTGACCCTGGAGCCAATTTTCCAGCCAGTGGATCGTGGAGGACCCAAGGTGACAATTGGCCAGTTTCTCCAAGAGACGATCATGGGACACCAGATCGAAGGCTTTTTTGACGTCAAGATATATGACATCAATCTCATCTCCCTTGTCCAGGTGATAGGTCACCTGGTCGTAGAAGGAAATGAGATTGGTCAAGCAAGACCTACCCGCAACAAACCTGTGCTGGCTATCCCTTAAGATGTTGGTGTTGGCCAGTCCATTAAGGATGGCCTCCTTAATAAACTTTTCTAAGATCTTCCCCGGGATAGAAGTCAGGCTGATGGGCCTATAGTTAGCCAGATCCACTTTCCTCCCTTTCTTGAAGATAGGCACCACATTGCCCGAAGACTGGAAGAAGGCCACTACACCAGAGCGCCAAGAGTTTTCAAAGATCCGCGCTAGAGGCTGGGCTATGATGCTCGCCAGCTCCTTGAGTACCCTGGGGTGAAGATTGTCAGGGCCAGCTGACTTGAAGGTATCCAGCTTCTCAAGATGTTCCTTCACGAAGTCAGCATTAATGGAGGGCAGGGGATCACCCTCACCCGGACTTCCCAGCCCTGTAGCGGGCATGGGCTTCCCACGGGGCTGATGAAAGACTGATGCAAAGTACCTATTTAATAGGTTGGCTTTTTCCTGGTCATCAGTTGTCAGTTGCCCCATCTGGTTCAGCAGGGGTCCAACATTGCCCCTGCTTTTCCTCCGGCTCCCCACATATCTGAAAAAGGACTTTTTATTGTCCTTGATGCTCAAAGCTAGCTGGAGTTCAGTTGCAGCCTTGGCTTTCCTGGTTTGCTCCCTACAGGACCGGACCAGTGCGGAATAATCCTCCTTGGAGGTGACTCCCATCCTCCATCCTTTGTAGGCCTTTCTTTTTAGCCTCAGGAGGTCTGCTAGGTCCCTGGAGAGCCAGGGGGGCTGCTGTGCCCTCTTGCTGCCTTTCCTCCGAGATGGAATAGACTTAGTTTGTGCATTGAGGATCGCTCCCTTGAGGAGCAACCACTCTTCTTGAACTCCCCTCTCCCTGTGGTCACAGTCCCTTAGGGCCTCACTGACAAGCCTCCTGAGCTTGTCAAAGTCGGCTTTCCTGAAGTCAAGGACTTCCGTGTTGCTGACTGACTTGCCAGCTTTTTGGCGGATGGTGAAAGTGATCAGCTCGTGGTCACTGTCATCCAGCTTCCCATCGATCACTAGGTCGCCGACTAGGTCATCCCCAGTAGCCAGTACCAGGTCGAGCAGCACTTTGCCTCTCGTTGGCCCATAGACTTCTTGAGTCAGGTAGAGGTCATCCACGCACGAGAGGAAGCTCTGCGACCGCTCAGATTTTGCTGAGTGATCCTCCCACGAGATGTTAGGGTAACTGAAGTCACCCATGACAACCATGGTCCTGGAGCAAGCTGCCTCAGCTAGTTCCTGGGCAAACTCCTGGTCAAGCTCAGGACTTTGGGTGAGAGGTCTGTAATAGACTCCCACCATTGTGTCCCCTGTGCCGTGTTCCCCACGGATTTTAACCCAGAGGGTCTCCAGCCGTCCACCCTGGTCGCCAATATCGGCTTGCAGGGACGCGTAGGTTTCCTTAACATAGAGAGCTACCCCCCCCCGCCCCTTTTCTCTACACGATCCCTCCTGTACAGGGTATAGCCATCTATCCCTGTGGTCCAATCATGGGTGGAGTCCCACCAGGTCTCCGTGATCCCTATGACATCATAATTGTTTGCACTGAGCAGGAGGATGAGCTCCTCCTGCTTATTGCCCAAGCTTTTGGCATTAGTGTACAGGCAGGCAAGTGCCCCCTGGGGGGCTCCTTCCTTGCCCACAGATTTTACCAGGGCTGGGGCCGGGGTGGGCTCCCTTGAGTGTCATGATCCGCTGGCTTTGCAAGGATTGCTCAGTGGGCCAGCAGTGGCGGTAGTCCCCCCGTCCCCCAACGGGCTTAGTTTAAAGCCCGGTGGAGCAGGTCAGCCAGTCTGGCTGAGAAGAGCCTCCTCCCTAGGGGAGAGAGGTGGAGACCATCTCTTCCCAGCAGCTTGCTGCCTCTCTCACCAAAGAGTGGGCTGTGGTCATGAAAGCCAAAGCCTTTCTGACGACACCAGCGCTGCAGTCTTTGGTTGACCACATAGATCCTCCTGTCCCTTCTCAGCCCATAGCCTGAGACCGGGAAGATCGATGAAAACACCACCTGTGCCCCCAGACCCTTAAGCCCCGCTCCCAAATCCCTGTAGCGCCTCACGACCTGGCTGGGAGTGCTCCGAGCAGTGTCATTGGTGCCCACATGAATAAGGAGCATGGGATAGTGGTCTGTGGGTTTGAGGAGCTTGGGGATCCTCTCCGCAATGTCCCGGATGCGGGCCCTTGGGAAGCAGCAGACTTGCCGGGCTAAGGGGTCGGGGTGGCAGATTGGCCCCTCCGTCCCCCTCAAGAGGGAGTCTCCCACAACAAACACCTTACGTTTTGTCTTGGGGAGAGCAGGGGCGGGAGCTGCAGTTAGCCCCATGTTGCCTGTGGGGGCCGGCAACTCAGCAGGCTCTGCTGGGGCAGCAAGAGGTGCGTACCTGTTGCTCAGTTCTGGTGGGGGAGGGGCCTTGGTGCAGTGGGCCTTAGGGCCCTTGACCACCTTGGTCCATGCCCCTGGCTGGACACAGCAGGAGATCCCAGAGTCCTCCTTTGGCGTGGAGGGAGACTGTGATCTACCCTCCGCCTCCCGGGGGAGAAGGGCCTGGCAGTAGGAGTCTATCTCCTGCTCGCAGTCCCTGATGGCACGCAGTCTCTGGACTGTGGCCTGGAGCTCCTCCAGCTGGCGTGCCAGAGACCCCAAAAAGGGAGCAGACCCCACAAGGGGAGGTCACCATGCTCCCAGGCCCCAGAGCCTGGAAAAGGGACAGGCAGCCCCCGCAGCCGAGAGCCAGGGGCTCCGTCTGTGTGGAGCCCGGAACCAGGGGCTCCGTCTGGATGGCCGTCTCTGAGGTGCCGGGGGGGGGGGGGGCCGCAGAGCCCAAGGGGACCCTTGGGGTGCGGCGCGTGCCCATCCGTGTCATGCCTCTGGTAGGCTGGCTACGGCTGGGACTGTCTACCCTGGGGGGCGCGCAGGCAGGGTCCAGGGCCCTCCCACACGAACTCCGTGCTAACTCACGTGCTGGCAGAGAAGCGCACCTGTTTGCGCAGCCTGTTCGCGCGGCTCCGGTCGCGTGGCTCCCTGGGGGGCTGGGCCAAGTAGGGGCCTGGGCGGGGCTTGACCCGGCCCGGCTCCACTCAGCCGCCTCCTCCCACACACACACTAAGGGGTTAGCCCCCTCTCTCCACGGGCCCCGCTTACCCCGGCTGTGCTGGGGTAAGCACAGCCACCCACCTGACCATGCAATCATCTACATCCACAGCCTGTCAGTTTATTTACAGGAACAGAATGAGATACTGTATCAAAGGCCTTCTTAACGTCTAGGTAGAATGACATCTACCTCAACTCCTGCGTCTAAGCATGTTGTGACCTGGTCATAAAAAGAAACAAGGTTAGTGAGGCAGGATCTACCTGCATAGAATCCATGCTGATTTCCTTTCAGCATTATTTCTCCCACTGGGCTCCCACAAGTGTGATCCTTAATGATTTTTTCCCACAGGTTTCCCAAGGATAGAGGTAAGACTAACTGGCCTATAGTTTCCTGGTTCCTCCTTCCTCCCCTTCTTGAAAATAGGGACCACATTGTCCCTTTTCCAGTCCTCTGGGACCTGACCGGAGCACCATGAATGCTTGAATACCTGTGACAGTGACTCTGCTATGACACTAGCCAATTCCTTCAGCACCCTTGGATGAAGTTCATCTGGGCTCACTGATTTGAACACATCCAGCCCCTGCAAGTGCCCCTTCACTAAGTCTGTGTTAACAGTTGATGGGCTGGAGTCCCTCCTGTGTCTATTTATGATCCAATTGGGAGATTTGTCTTGGTCTGTGTCTAGGAATACAGATGCAAAGAACTCACTGAAGAGCTCAGCTTGGTCCCCCCTTACTGTCATCAATTGCCCTAGTTTGTCCTGTAGGGGTCCTATGCTACCTTTCACCTTCCTTTTGCTCCCTATATACCTGGACAAGGATGTTTTGTTGTCCTTAATTTTTGTCACTAGCTTAAGTTATAAATCTGATTTCAACTTCCAAGCTGATTTCCTGCAAGTGTCAGGCAAAGAGGCATACTCCTTGTTGGTAGCTTCCCCCTGTTTCAACAGCCTGTATACCTCTTTCTTTGCCCTTAGGCTTTCCTGGACTTCCCTGTTCAGCCAAGAGGGCTTCTTTGGACCCCTTGCCCCCTTTTATGCTTAATGAGATTGTCTCCTTCTGCACCCATAGGATTGCTTCCTTGAGGAATGACCACCCTTCCTGGACCCCCATTTCACCAATGCTCTTGAGCTTTAATGCCTCACTAACTAATCTCCTGAGCACACTGAAGTTAGCCTTTCTGAAGTCTAGCAGTTCAGCCCTGCTGGTTAGTTTACCCACCTTTTGCTGGATAGTGAATTCAATCAATCGATGGTCACTATCCCCTAGGTTACCATGTACCTGCAGATTTCCCACTAGGTCATCCCCTGTAGCTAGCACCAAGTCCAGCAAGGACTACCTCCTGCATTAGGTGGAGGTCCTGCATGTAGGTTAAGAACCTACATGAGCAGTTAGATTTGGCTGACTGCTCCTCCCTGCAGATATCAGAGTAGTTTAGGTCACCCATGACAACCGTATCTCTTGACCGCATGGCCTCTGAGACCTATCTGGAGAATTCCAGGTCTAGCTCATCCTCCTGGTGTGGCAGTCTATAGCAGATTCCCTGGCTGTGCTATGTGTCAACACGCCCATAGTAGCCCCCCTCCTCATTAACTTACCTGAAGTCTCTGTCAGAACCTCCTATGTACTCCTACATGGTGTATACCCCTACCCACGAAGTGGCCTGTGAACTGCTCTCCTGTTGGCAGTCCCTGTTCATTGGCTCCCTGGCCACAAGAGATATATAACTCAACCCTGCATTAGATTGTATGTACTCCCACGCCATCATTTAGATTACAGTTGGAAAATTATGTTTTGGTTACAAAAACCTGTAGTATTTTAACTTGTGCAGTATAAAGCCGCTTCAAAAATATTGGAGTATTTTTTTTTTCAGTCAGCCAGAACTGTCTTGCTTATTCTTAGTGATGGCTCCATTATTACTCCTGGCAACTTCATTAGAAGGCAAGTTCTTCAGTGAAGAACTAACTGAAATACTCTAGTCTCCAAGGAGATTGTGACTGAACATTGTGAATCCAAAAAGGCACTTTTCAGACATTGATATTGCAAAAAGACTGCAGCAGGGCTGCCAACCCAAGAATCCTTTTTTTCCCTGACAATTTACAAGCTTTTTAGTGACCACCAAACTTCCTTACTGACACCAGTTTTTATTTTATGTTTTACATAATGTAAATCTAATTCTTCTGCCAGGCCCCATTTAAAAGGACTGGGTTTAACAACAAACATAATAAAAAAGAGTTTAGCCATCAGTAAAAAAAAAATGTACTAAAAGTCTTGAGTTAGTAACCCTGCTTGACTACAGCAATGGTTTTACACTGTGTTGCCCCCACCCTCTTTCCAGGGGCTCCCTCCTCACCCTCATACCCTAAATGCCTCTGATTGCTCCCTATGCCTTGATGTTCCCCTGTTGGCCCCACTACCCCTGTTCCAACATAGACCCTCTCAAGGAACCCTACCTGTGAGCCAGAAGTATTACAGGCAGCCTGGGATGCAGTGGTAGTAGCACATGATTGAGAACACGCCCTACAGGGTGCTGCTGTGGGACTTCGGTGATCTGTCAGAGCTTCAATCAAGCTGCAGATGCTTCATGTTTTTACTGACAGCTAAAGTTTTTATGGGCTTTACTGACAGCTACTTTTAGACTGATTTATTTATTTTTATTTGTTTTTATGTTTTACTGACAGTCCATAACTTTACTAACAGTTGGCCACCCTGGAATACAGTAAAAAGCTCTGAAGAAGATTATAACACATGCAATCCCCATCCTCTTGTGGGGGGAAAAAAAGAGCCCCTTAGTAGCCAAATAAAGGTAATAAAACACCTGGTCACATTATGCATGTGAAAGAGGGGGAATGGGATGGGGTCTTCTAGTAAACCCTCTGTGTTTGGCCTTTTAGTGCAAAAGGAGGAAAAGAGAGACTATTAGGAGTCATGGAGAACAGAAGATGTGAAGGTATTAATTCTTAGAGCAAAATTTGAGATATATTAACAACTTTCTGGAAAGAAAATACTTCTAAATATTTACAATAAGATCTGTATGTACTCCCTTGATTTTGGCAGTGACAAGAGGAGCAGGAAGTAGTGCTGAAGCTTATTCAGATGTAAACCTGTACTTTACAAAAAAAACCTCTGATGTTTTTCTCCTGCATGGATAATGGCCTTTGGGGGAGAGCGCCGGGGGGGAGTTATGGAGAAAATTAAACCTGTCCTTCCCAAGGTCCTGTACTTTAAATATTATTTTAAAACCCTCATTAAGTTTCAATAACTTCTTTCTATTTGCATTTTAAATTGCATATTTGATTATAAAAATTGCTAACAAACTGAATTTGCACAGCATTGTACAGCATGCTCCAATTATATGTCTGTTTGATTCCCTGCCTTGCATCGTGCCGCATATTTCCAATGGATCTGAAAGTCTCTCTTCCTCCACCAATCTGTTGGAAAATTGAGAATTTTTCTTTACACACACATACAAATCCATTTTTATGCCATGGAGTGAAGTAGTTGTGTCAACAGTATATTGATTTTGGGGGCAGGTACTTAATGGAATCTGCTTCTGTGTGTTAAATATGTAAGGGCCTTATCAAATTTAGGATTTAGCTACATGATACTTATTTACTATGTGTAAAGTAACATTTTTTTTTTTTAAGTTAGCCCTACTTGACCTTCTCTACATTAACCTCAGTAAGGTTTGCAATGAAAATTCTCCAGTACTCACTGTGGGATGAAACTACAATTTCTCCCACAAGCTGTTTAGCACAGCTGTAGATTGTAATCTCATGCTGGTTGGCCAACTGCTATTCACAGCAATGTTAGCTAGCCTCCATATTTCTTAAGGACATCTCCACATACATAGCAGTTACTACTCAACTTTCAAAAGCTTCAGGTTATCCCTAATTTCACCTACACAGTCTACTTTTTAAGCTTTTTTTTTTTTTTTTTTTAAAGCCATTTGTAATATATGAAAATATTCTGGCTCAGGTTGTGAAAAAACATTAAAATTAAATATATCTTAAGCCAATCACAAGATTTTAAAAATGTAAAAGGTTGAGTTTTTTTTTTTTTTTTGTTTGTGTTGTTTTCTACATTTTGAGATATTAGTGATGATACTGGAATGTTTTTGACTGTGGGTGTGAGAATCAGAGACTGACTTTTATTTTTAAAGGAAAAGTGAGATTTGCAGGTAAACACATGACTCTACGATATGGCTGTAAAGAAAACATTAATAATTGACTGTATCCCAAGGACCTGTTGATTTAACAAGACCTGGAACGTAGAGTGAAAATAAACATTCTAGAGTTGTACTTTTAGCTTAAACTCTCTCTCATTTCATGTACAATGCAATACCATTCTGTTTTGTACTAACAGGAAAGAGGACAAAGTCAGAGACAGTTCAACCAGCTCATGTAGAACTCTCTAGACATTGTCTGGCCACTTGTGGAAACTGAAGGGACTGAGATGTTCCCATCCATGAAGTTCCTTGTCCTGTGATCAAAAAAAAAAAAAAAAAGTTTAACATAAAAGAAATGTATAGGAACCAGAAAAAAATAAATATATATTTTCCTAATTTTAAGTGGATCCAGTCACAAGTAAGACCCAAGAGTTCAGGTAGTCATTTCTTAGCAGCCGATATAAAAAGATCCTGTGCTCCAGGTCTTGTTTATTCTATTAAATGCCACGTTCATAGGTATGGTACTAAAATGCTGAGAAATGGAGTTAGACTTAACACCGTGAGTTATCCGTAGATTCATAGATGCTAGGGTCAGAAGGGACCTCAAAGGATCATAGAGTCTGACCCCATGTCAGTGGCAGGAAAAAGTGCTGGGGTCATGTAACCCCAGCCAGGTGCTTTTCCAGTCCCCTTTTGAAGGCCTGCAATGTAGGGGAGAGCACCACCTCTCTTGGAGGCCATCCCAGATTCTGGCAACCCTAACCCTGAAGAAGTTCTTTCTGATGTCGAATCTAAGCCTCTCCATCAGCTTGTGGCCATCATTTCTACTTATTCCAAGGGGTACTCTGGTAAACAGAGCATCTCCTATTCACTGCTGCCTCCCTCTGCCTTGTGAATTTGTATACTGGCACAAGATCCCCCCTCAGCCTTCTCTTATGGAGGCTGAAAAGGTCCAGGTTCCTTTGCCTTCCTCATAAGGCCTTCCCTGCAGGCCTCTAACCATACAAGTGGCCCTCCTTTGGACCGTCTCAAGGTTGTCCACATCCTTCTTGAATTGCGGTGCCCAGAACTAGACATAGTACTCCATCTGTGGCCTGACCAGTGCTGTACAGAAGTGGAGCATCACCTCCCTGGACCTGTTTGTGATGCACCTACTAATGCATGACAAAGTAGGGTTAGCTCTGCTAATTGCTTTGTCACATTGACAACTCGTATTCATCTTCGAATCGACAAAAACTCCGAGATCTCTTTCTGCCACTGTGGTGTTGAGAAGGTCATTCCCCACCCTATAGTTGTGCTGGTGATTCCCTCTCCCTAGATGCAGCACTTTGCAGGAATAACTCTCTCTTATGAGGGCTTTTGTCAAGGCTGTTCTTAAATTAACTCCATTGACTGCACTGATATTTGTGGTCTGGGTACATGAACTCTCAGCTTCAGCAACATTTGTATATCACTAATCATCATTGATGAACTCAATATTTCTCCATAATTTCTACATTAATAGGAATTTATGATAAGCCAAAGTGATTCAGCATAAAGTAAAACAAATGGAAAACAGACTATCTAATTCCATGCTTCTAGCTGCAGCAAAATTGACAGTCATATATTGCTTGATACAGAGGTATAGGAAAAGGAGCAAGTAGATTTAAAAGGACTAAATCTCTTTACTCTTCACCAAGAAATCTGTTTTAATACCATGCAAGCTTTGTCTTTGAACATTCATTTTCTCCTGGGGATGTAGCTTTTTACTGTCTGGGAATGAATCAGAGAATCATAGAAGAATAGGAGTGGAAGGGACCTCCAGAGGTCATCTGGTGCATCTCCCTGCCTGAGGCAGGATCATCCCTATCCAAATCATCCGACACAGATCCGTAGTCTAAAGTATTAGCAAAATTACACTGCTACCCCTGATAAAACTACAAGACATAACACCTTAAATGCTGGCCAACACCATGCTGCTGCAAGGTTGTTAAAATACACTTGAGAGAGCCAAGGAAGAGGGCCATGTCCTGTCCCCTGACACACACACTCCCCACCCCCAAACCTACAGACAAAGGCAAAAAAACCCCACAATCCATACCAATCTGACCATGGGGACAAGACCCCAAATATGGTCCTGAGGGACAAGACCCTCTAGCCAGGACCCTGTGAGTTTTAGTCCCAGCAGGAGTATTGACGTACCCCAGTCAAATTCCCCTGTCAACATCCAATGGGTCTGAGGAAGGCTTAAAATCAAGCAAACAAACCACCCACATGTGTAGCAGCAGGAGGGGGAAAATATCCATCCTGCCCCCTCATGGCAACCAGCAAAGCTCAGAAGCATAGGAAATACCCACAGCAGAGGCTAGGCATAGCTACTCCTAAACCATCCCAGACCAATGCCTGTCAAACCTCCTGTCAAATGCCTCCTGATGCTGTTACTGGAATATCAACAATATTAATATATTGTGTTGTTAATTTTCTGATTATACATATAGCCACCACATTCCCATTTCCCAGCATCATGCTAACTCATACCAGCTCCCTGTCATCGTTACCCCCAAAGTCCTGGTTGGTATCACTATGTTCTAAGATAACCTCTATCATCCAGTAACCACAGACATTCTTTATTCCTCAATATGATCAAAAAAGCTCATATTATAGACCCAGGCTCAGCAACCTTCTGCCCACAGGCTGGATCTGGCCTGTGAAGCCAGTGGATCTGGCCCATAGACATGGGGCTTCAGATGTGGCTGGGTCCTCACACCTGTTCTGAAGGGGTTTCAAACTCCTTACTGGGAGACCGGCCAGTGAATAACTGCTGACATGCGTTTACAAGGCATGTCTACACCAGCACCGGAAGTCCCTCCTGGTCCGCAGTGGTGTTTTTAGGCTGCTGCCCCCCTCATTGGTCCCATGCTGCCAGTGTGTTAGCTCTCATGGTGGTGTCTCCATCATATCCTCTTGCCCAAGTTGCATTGTGATGGTATAATTGATTTCTCCCACCATTCCTGTTCATAAGTTTCTACTTTTGGAACACTTTCTTGGTCCATGTCGGTCTCTTCACAACACAACAGGAAGTCAGCAACTTTGTTAGCTGTGCCAGGCCTATGACTAAGAGAAAATGTAAATGGTTGTAAGGATAAGGCCCAATTGGTCATCCTAGCATTACAATGGTTGAATAAGATAAAAATGATAAGGGTGCAGACATTCTCTTTCAAAGGTTGAGTACCTTCTTTCTTCTATGTTCAGTTTCTTAGTAGCCAATAGGCCTGTGCAAAGCAGCTAGTATTCACTTTGGATTCGGCTGAATCAGGGGACAGTGATTTGATTTGGTGGTTCAAATCACAGCCCTGATTCGGTTTGGCTGAATCTCTGAATCAACCAGGCCGGGCCCACCCCCTGCCTGCCCCAGCTCCCTGCACTTGTTTAACAAAAAGCCCCAACTCAGCAGGTGCTGCTGGGTGGGGGGTGGTGCCCGCTGCCCCATGCTGCATGGGAGGGCTCTGCACGAGCCCCCCAACCCTGCTCCCCCAGCCCCCTCATGGGTTCCCCACCTGGACCCAAAAAATGAAAAAAACCCGCTCACTGCTTCTGCTGGTGGTGGAGATCCCCACTGCCCCCCACTGTCCCATGCCATGTGGGGGGCTATGCATGAGGCCCCAAGGCTGCCTCAGGAGTGGTGAGTCCCTGGACTTTTCTTGGCCTTTTTTTTTTTTTTCTTAAAGGGCCAGAGGTGGCCTAGATGGGTCACCCATGGGGCAGCTGGGGTAGTGGGGGAGGGGTTGGGGGGCTTGTGCAGAGCTCCCCATGCAGCATGGGGCAGTGGGGGGTAGCAGGGATCACCCCTCCACACCCGGCAGCATGTGGTGAGCACCGGGGCCTTTTTTTAAAGTACTGAGCTGGGATGGGCAGGGTGGACATACGGGGGCTGAGGGGCTGGCAGAGGTCCCCTCATGGTCCCCCCTCCCTCCCCCAGGCCCCTCTCCCCAGATTGGAGTCAGTTGCAGTTCCCTGTGGCAGCCACCAGGGACTGGCCAAATCATCAAAGCTCTCCACATCTTTTCTGAAGGTTCAGAGAGCTTTGAATCAATTCAGAGCTTTAAATTGTCCCTCTGATTTGATTCAGATTTGGAGATTTGGCCACCACATAAGGCCAAATTTCCTCTGAATTGAATCGCCACCTGAAGCTTCACACACATCTACTAGCCAAGGCCATGAGTCTTTCCATGCTTTCTCACTCCTGGCACAATACAGCCCATAAGGCATCTGTTAACAATGCTGATTACTCTGAAAAGCATGGAATGAACCACCTGTAATAGTTTATAAAACCCAAAAAGGAATGTATCTGTTGTTGGGTGTTTGGTGCCTGAAATTGCTGTATCACCTCAATTTTATCTGTCATTGGTCTAATGATCCCTTGCCCTACTAGGAAGCCCAAGTATTTGGTTTCTTTATCAGCCAACACACATTTCTTTGGGTTACCTGTCATACCGGTTGTTCTAAGCTTCCCTAGATGAGCCCTAATGGCTTGAATGTGTTGATCCCAAGTCTTGGTAAAGATGATAATGTTCATTGCCACTTGTGCCACTATAATGGATCTTAATGGCACAGCTTCGGGAAAATGAGTAGCATAGTTTAAGATTGCCAAAATGTATTGGTGTCCAGCACTAGTCTTTGGGAAAGGGTCTAATAATGTCTAAAGCCACCTGGGAAAATGGCGTTTTCACCATAGGCATGGACTGTAATGGAGCCCTTGGCGGTCTTTGGTTCTGAGTTCTCTGGCACTCAGGACAGGCTGCCCCCTTCATCATTACATGCCCTCCTGAATACCTGGCCAGAAGAAGATCCAGGTGATCTTTGCCATAGTGGAGGATGTGTTGGAGCCTTGCTACCTCCTCCTGTAGCGCTCTCACCTTCTCCCTGAGGGGCACCACCAGAAGGCACCGCTCACATTGCAGACACTCCTCCACCTGGCTGACACTGGAAGGAACCTGCAAGCCACAATCTGCACAGAACCAAACCAGGATCTGGATGAAAGCCTCTACAATGTGTGGTCCTGCCTGGAGAGACACCTCACAGGTACAAGCAGAGGAAGAGCTGGAAATGGCAGTGTCTCTGGAATTGCAACATCCTCCAGACATCTCCCTGGGTCTTGTAATCTGCTGCCTATCATTTCCTACCTTTCTTTCCAAAGATAACTTCTCTAGCAAACTCCTCTGTAGCTGGTCTGTTTGCTGTTCATTGATCCTGAAGGATTCCTTTTTCCCAGCAAAATTTTTTTCTTCGCAGTAAGCTTGCAGTGAAAGAATGAGAGAGAGAGAGTTTGCAAGCAAGCTCCCTAGACATTTCTCCCTTGCTCTGGACTTCAGTTAAATGTTGGGTTTAAGCATTGGTCTAGCTGCTGAGTTTTAGAAGTTTAAAAAGAACTGTGTAGGTTAGTTTGCCTTCCCCACTCTTTGAAGGGGAGCCTGTAAGGTAAGACTTTTCTTTTTTCTTTCTCTTATTTTAATATGTAAAAAAGACAAACTGACCTGCAAACTGACTAATAAACTGCTTGCAAAGTGCCCTGTTTGCTCTCCCTATCTGCTGCTCCCCTGGTCACTTGGAGTGCCTCCTTTATATACCTCTCCCGGGCCTACTAATAAATACTAATAAATGAAGTATTAACTCTTTTTACTTCCCATTCCAGAATACTCGATACCCATCAGGAAGATGTTAAATATTTCTTTCCTGTATTTGAGATTGCTGCTTCACTATCTTTCTGCTTAAACTATGGGTGGTGAGGTGGGAAAGAGATCTTTGTACATATCTTTACCTCTTTTCCCTCCCCCCCCTCCTTCTTTTACAACAAAAAGCTTTAAAACGCTTTGTGTACACTTTTGTCGTCTTTGCTGAAATCCAGCCACCGATTAAGTGGAACACAGCAGGTGTTCAACAGTTCAAAGTAGATGTTTTAGAGTAATAGAAGCTACAGCTTAAACTACACAGTGACTGGATAAGATGAACAAAGGTTTGTAAACTGCAGTTTGATGAGAACATGGGGGCCGATCATCTTACTCTTACACAATATATCATGCGGCCTTTAATGACCACTACAAGTCATGAGGAGCATTTTTTTTTGCCCTTCATCTGATCAACCTTTTCCCACAACACTAGAATCAGTACTGTTTTAGAAAGAGAATACTGCATATTGAATTTCGAGCACTTTTGAGCTTTCTTGCCAATGAGCTTTTCTATCAAAACACAAAACAAGCCAAAAAATCCCAGTTTATCTTGAAATTTGATGAGATCACAGTCCCGGGTAGAATGGTTGTAAGCTAGAAGGCATAAGAGTGTGTTGAAAACTGAGGCCAATGCAGAATACATTGTAATCCCCTCCTTTATTATAAATATAAACATTATTAAAAATAATTAAATATTATCAGCTATAGCTTAGACTTTTTTTTTTTAATTTTGCTATTTCTTGTGATTTTTATCATGACTCTTGTGATATTTGAGTTTCTCAAAGCCCCTACTCCTGGCTTTATGTATTTAGATGAGACTCTTAAATTAATTAAAGAGTCATTAAAGAGTCGTCATTAAAACATACATTTGTTGTCCATGTGGATATGGAGAAAAGGTTACAAGCATGTGAGCTGAGTGCACCTCAAAGGCTAAGCAGCCAGACATAGGGTAAAATAATCCCAGATTTGTATTTAAAAAATTCATCATGATTTAAGCTAATTTTGTAATTTTTTAGTTTATGCTTCAATATGTCTATGATTTATCAGCCTTACAACTCTCCTTGCCCAAGTGAATGTGATGTGTCTTCATGATACTGTCCTCTGAAGGAACACAATGACACAGCTAGTGTTCATGTTACATATATTCTGGGAGGATTTGGGGAGAACAGCAGAAGCACAGAATGTGTTGAACTCCTCTGGAGGTCAAGCATGTATCCTGGTGAAAGGTAAAAACACTTCATATGATACAAACCCCTGTTGAGCAACATCTGCTGCAGCAAAAAAGTAATTGCAGGAGGTCTTGGCTCCCCTTATCTTAGCTACTACACAACTCATCTGTGGGTGTGCAAAGCTGCTTGGTGACACCTTCATTCTCAGGGACATCTCTTGCTCACGTGGTGGTGGGGTAAGGAACACGTTGCTCAGAGGCCTTACTTCTATGAACTCTTCAGTTCTTAAAAGCAGAATACACTGCATAGTTCCTCTCTTTAATGTTATTTCTTTTCCTGCAACCTCCTACAACTCCATTCAGGTTCTGTGTCTCTTTCTCTAAATCATCCATCTCAAGCTCCCAGGATGATATACACACTTAAAAGAGTAAATAAAAACTGGATTGTATATCCCACATGTGTTTCTGGCTTATAAAACAGGTTAGATTATGCTGAAAATTCTTACCTGGCAGCTTCTATCGAAAACCTCCAAATTGATTCGGAGAGATTTGATGATTCAGGCATAGATACAGCTTTAAATGTTTTTTCAACATACCTCAAGGTACCAGGGGGCTCGTGGATGCTGAAATGGTGGGGTGGATGGAGCATCCCACAGGAGTGTGGGGGTCCCCAGCACTGTTGGCAGTGGACCAGAAGCAGTTCCAGTCCACTTCTTGGTCCACCGGGGAGCGTGTGGGGGACCCCCCCCCCCATCTCAGTGACTGGTGCCTCCTAGATCTGGAGGGACACCCGGGAACCCCTTATGGCCAATCACTGAGCTGAGGCGGTTTGGGGGGTACCCCATGTGCTCAGCAGACCTCCCCATGCTTCTGTGGGACACTTCATCCACCCCACCATCTCAGCGCTCATGAGCCATGCCCAGTACCTTGAGGTATGTAGAAAAAAACATTTAAAGTTGTGTCTATGGCTGAATCACTAATTTTCCAAATTGGCATCGAATCTTCAGATCTGAATCAACTAATTGAATCACTGTTTCTGATTTGGGCTGAATCTGAATTGAATAAACCCCATTTTGCACACTCCTAGTATATATGTGTAGGTATGTGTGCATATATAAGTGTGTGTATGTCAGTAGATCAAATTACACCTAAACTATATCTCTTCTCCCTATCCCTCATTCTCACTGGCAGCAACTAACCTCCAGTGCCCCAGAATTCTGTTACTGCTTGGCACATAAGTGATAAGAGGGGTAGTTGCCATTTCAGTCTGAAGTTGGGCAGGAGACAGGGTATGGTGCTGGCTTAGGGCACCTATACACGTGCAGGGAGGCTGCTCCAACATGTTGAAATTGCAGTGCATCAGAGCAGTCTCAATTAATCATGTCTGCTGGAGTGTGGTAATTACCATGCTTCAACAGACGCTAGCATCACATGCATTAGTGTCCCAGCACTGAAAAATGGTGGTGGAGGTGCTTTAACTGAAGCTCGTTCAATGAGCTTTAGTTAAGGCACCCTCACCACTGTTTTTCAGCACGGGCACACTGATACACATGATGCTGAGGGTGCTTTAATTTCCAGACGCTTCAGCTCTTGGAGCTGCTCTAATCCAACCCCCCCCCCCCCCGCCCCCGCACATATTTAAATGCCCTTAAAGACTTATTCGGTTGGAGGCATGAGTTTTTTTGTTTGTTTGTTTGTTTTTCTGGTAACTGCTTGCTTCATCAGATACTATGAATGAACCCATCACGGTTAAGTGGTGTTACTGTCTGAAGAGGATGTGAGTGTTAGAGGTAGAAGTAACATGCAAAACTTCTGACTGATTTCACTATAGAATTTTGGACAAAATCTGATGATACAATATGGCTCCTTCTGTTTACTGGAGCAATCCTTAAAAATATAGCCCTGTGTATTTGGCAAGTAAAATGGTTACTTTTTTAGCACTTCTTTCTCCTCTCTACATAATTGTAAAGGTTCTCACCACAGCAAGAGCTTTCTGTACTTCAAATGAATCAGGACTAGTGGGATTTACATTCATTGCTTCAATTTAACAGCACCAGCATATATGATCTTGCATTACAAGAAATAGGCTTAGAAACCTAATGAAGTTTTTGACTATTCATTAACAACTTCTCCTAGTAACTGTAAAATGCCATATTGAGTATATCCACATAGATTAAACACAAATTTCAGACTATCTCCTGAGGTCCAAGCATTTCATTTACTGATTAGCTACTGGTGGAGTTAGTCTATTAGCAGTGAGATTCTTACCAGCTGATCAGTGAGTCTATTTAAGCTCTGACAGGATCATATGGATATTTAGCTTTAGAAGTATGCACTTTAAAAATAATTAGACTTGTGTCTGAAGCAAGTAAGAGAAAAACCTCATCTCTCTCTGTGGATCAGGGGGTTCTATCTGGTCCAAATACATTAGAGTGATATGTAGTGTGTCTCGGTACCAACTAAATTAGAGACAGCATGTTGGACATCTTTTCTTGGATGCCTTGTCTGCAAATTAACCTTACTGTTACTAAAACAGATTCTTGATGTACCCTGTTTTATTCTTTCTAACCAAAGTAAAATGTACTACTCGATATAAAATGCCATTGTCTTCCATTTTCCATTGTCCATATCCTAATGCCCCTGTATCCTAATACCCCCTGTCCAAATGGGTAATCTGAGCGTCATCTTCAATTTGCCTTATTTATTGTGCTCTCAGGCATGTAATGTCCCCTTTCTTCCTTTCACAGTATTCTGTTGATCTGACCCTTCCTCTCAGTCTTTACAATTAAAATCCTTCCCATGCTCTGATCAGTCACCAATTTGATTATGAGACCTTAGTGTTCTATACGTTTCCATACTTCCCACCCTGGATTTGTCCTTTACATCCATAAAAGAGACACAAAAATTAATATTACTTGACACGATCCCCTCGATTTCATGGTATATTTAACTTGGTGTCACCTTAGTTTTTTCCTCCCTCTTTTTATCAACCGCATGTCCTACAAACATCAGTTGGGTTTGTCACATTATGTACTTTTCGCTACTATTATTATTGTTGTTGCCTTTTGCTCTAGGGATGCAGCCTTGATTGCTTGCACAATTAGTTTTTACCTGATGTGATTGATTTCTGTCTCACTAAAATGCCCTCAATATAAACCTGTACTACCTCTTTGAAGAATGCCACTTGTATTTGAGAGTTGATCAGAAAGGTGGGCAAAGGCAGTCACCATTTTCACTAGGTAATATTAATTGCTGATACTTCAAGAGAAGAAAACCCTATAATTTCTAATTTTTGAACATGTCAACAAACAGGATTTCCAACTTGTGTCTAATGCCAAATAAATTTAACAGAAGTAATATCTTTGAAATGCTGTTAAAAAGGGGAAAAAAAAAACAAAACCGCTGGATGCCTGAAAATAGGGGTGTGGGGGGGAATGAATTGGGGTAGAATATCCTATACATTTTAGTTCCACCACAGTTCATACCTATATTTTCATTAACAGTCTTCTAGTTTCTCCCTGGGCACAATTCCAGTCATATTTACTAGCAACTCTGTAAAATTTAAAAGTGTCCAGAAAATGCAAATTACTATGGAGACTTATGATGCCAGCATATACACTCTAAAAGTGCATTAAGGAGAATAATATTCTCTCCCTAATTAGGAGAAAATGAAAACCAGAATACTTGTCTCCTAAATAGATTCAAATCTAAAATGATTCCAAAGAAAGGACTAATGAATTTTTACCGATTTTTAGGTTGTTTGAAATAGAGCCAGATTCTGCCACCATGAGTTATGTTGAACAGTGATTTAGGGGAAAATCAGGATTGCCCACTTAGTCTTGTTACTTAGGCATTGTAGTGCTTAAACAAGGAGAAACCTGGGACCAGAGAAGGAGAAGTAGGCACCTCAAGTCTCTATGTAGGCTATAAGTGGGGTTAGGTGGCTCATGACTCTTTTTAGCAACTTGGCTGGAGAGTACTTCAATGTTACCTCTCCCCAAAGATTATTCAGTAGCCTGGTGATGTTCAGCACCCTCCTGGGAAGCTGGAATGCTTGATTTGAACCCTTCCAGGCTGAGGAGGTTCTCGAATCAGATCTCCATCTGTGCTCGAACCAGTAGGTTATATTATGCAAAAGCTTGGCAACATCCCCATATGTCCATGGCTGTCTGTTGTGCAGTATGCTGTTGGCTCTGTTTGGTCTGCTTGGAGTATGCCTAGCTGATTGAATGCCGGAGACACAAACATGCATTTGCTTCATATCTACGTTGCAGCAAAGCATAGAAGTGGCACCTAGGTGCTCCTACTTAATTACTGCTAAGCTAGCGTGTATGAAAGCGTGTTGGACACGTTACACTTGAAAATGGATGTCTCTAATGATTTTAGGTGCCTAGTGGCTTCTATAGCCACTGGAGCAGGGCCCTGATTTAAGGGTCTGGGGGAAGGGCAGAATTTTTAAACCTTGATGCCATACTATCCCATTTATGTACCCAGAGGGCTGGTTTTAATTTTGCACTAAATTTGCAAGTTGATTAATTGAAAACAGTGGGCTTACTCATAGGGTGAAAGGTTATTCATCTAGGGATACTGCGCCAACCAACCGCCTCCTGCCCCCAAATATAAAAGAATAAAAAAGACAAAAAAATGCATTTAGGAAGAACCTTAATGGTTTTATTTGAATGGAAACTGGCTCAAAGGAGGGGATAAAACCTCCAACCAAACAATGGCCAAGAAAAAATATTAAAAGTGAGAGTTAATTTCCTCCCAACACACACAATATCAGTACCCCAATGTGTAATCATAATCAATTTTAATTGGATTTAAATCCAAAAAGGGAAGAGTCAAGGAGTCATAGTAAAGATGTAGAGAATGCAGAAAGAGAAAAGCAAAATGCTGAAGTCATGCATGATTTCAAATTATTGCTGAAAGATTTTGAAAGACTAAGTTTTCCTGGTACAAATAGAATATTTTTATATATAGATATAACCCATATTTCCTTTCCTGGACTGGCATAGCCATACTATGGATTGTGCTTCTTTGTGTCACTACACTTTTCAGTTGTATCCCCGCTCTGTTTCTTAGTTCATCCATCTAAAAAACAAACCTGATGACCCAGAAACAAGTGACAATTTTTGGTTCATTTGTCAAATTGTGTGCTCTTTTTCACTATTTTAAATGAAATGTTGTTTTGCTTCTGACTGTTAATGGTGTTTACTTCAAGATTTGCTTCATATTTAATTATAAAATGTGATTAAAAAGTTTAAGAGAAATGTGATTTTCAGACAAATGAAATGCTTTGTTCCACCTAAGGCAGGCAAAGGTCTTTGGGTAGATGTGATACCTTGTTCCACCTAAAATATTCTGCTTTTGGATTTAGTAGAAAACAATTGAAAAATGTTCCTGTCATAGATTCATAGATTCGTAGATGTTAGGGTCGGAAGGGACCTCAATAGATCATCGAGTCCGACCCCCTGCATAAGCAGGAAAGAGTGCTGGGTCTAGATGACCCCAGCTAGATACTCAACCAACCTCCTCTTGTAGGGGAGAGCACCACCTCCCTTGGGAGCCCGTTCCAGACCTTGGCCACTCGAACTGTGAAGAAGTTCTTCCTAATGTCCAATCTAAATCTGCTCTCTGCTAGCTTGTGGCCATTGTTTCTTGTAACCCACGGGGGTGCCTTGGTGAATAAAACCTCACCAATTCCCTTCTGTGCCCCCGTGATGAACTGATAGGCAGCCACAAGGTCGCCTCTCAACCTTCTCTAGCAGAGGCTGAAAAGGTCCAGGTGCCCTGGTCTCTCTTCATAGGGCTTGGCCTGCAAGCCCTTAACCATACGAGTGGCCCTTCTCTGGACCCTCTCCAGGTTATCCGCATCCCTCTTGAAGTGTGGTGCCCAGAATTACACGCACTACTCCAACTGCGGTCTGACCAGCTCCCAATAGAGGGGAAGTATCACCTCTTTGGATCTATTCGTCATGCATCTGCTGATGCACGATGAAGTGCCATTAGCTTTTCTGATGGCTTCGTCACACCGCCGGCTCATGTTCATCTTGGAGTCCACTAGGACTCCAAGATCCCTTTCTGCTTCCATACCACTCAGCAGGTCATTTCCTAGGCTGTAGGTATGCTGGACATTTTTCCTCCCTAGGTGCAGCACTTTGCATTTCTCCTTGTTGAATTGCAATTTTTCTGGTTTTTGAAACTTAGCAAACTGAAAAGAAGTGTACACATATTATTTAATTGCATATGTTTATTCTAATTGCGACTGTTTTATATAAAAAAGTGAGAACACTAAATTTCCAAAAGACTGGGTTTTGATAAAAATATTTTCCTTATTCTTTAAAAAAAAAAAAAAATCTTGTGAGCACTTCTCTGCAAAATTGCGGTACTGAGAAAGGAACAATTTATTAAATATGACAGAGACAGGCAGTGGGCCCTGAAAATGCTTCTTAACTTTTCAAAACTTTTTTTGTACATATATTAAATTAGGAGGGAAATAATTTCATGCACAGACTTTAACTTCAGTCAGCAAATTTCAACTCAAATGTCTCAAGGTTCCATGAGACAAAGAGTTCATTAATCTCATAAAGCAGAAAAAAAAACATAGTTTCGGATAAGAGTGGTCTGGGATCCAATGGATGCAGCCAGCTGTCAATTTTTAGTTAGGAAAAAAGGGAAAATTACCCCAGAGCTGGTTAATTATCAGTTCCAGAAGCCCCCTTCTCTTAGTATAATTATGTTTCCCTAATTCCCTTCTTCCCTTGACTCCTGGTGCCACAGAATTACCTCTCTATCCTAGGCTCAAGTCTATAATTTTATTGCCCCTTTTCCTTCCCTGTCTTTCACATTTTCAGGGATCTGGAACATTTATAATAATTGAGCATCTCATATACTGCATGAAGTAAAGGATTTAATTAAAGCTTTGCTAGATTGTGCCCTGCCTTTCTAAAGAAAAAAGGGTGCACATGTTCTGTAATAGTATGGGCTGTAAAACTAAAACCTGGGTATTAAGCATAAGAATTAATTAAACCTTAGGAATGGTAATTCTTTGTTTACATCATGCATTAAGTTCTATACATGCCTGTAAAGTAGTATAAAATGGTCTGATTCTGATATTACATTGTATTATTTGAGAACCAAAGCGAGTGATCATATGCAAAGCTGCATACACAAACATACACAGACAAATGCTAATGATTCTGCAAAACGGAATACATTTAAGACTTTTAAACAGTTGAACTTCTTTATTTTGAACCTGTTGGTTCACTTCCTTACCTCCATTTGTGTTAACACCATTTTCTACGAACTCTTACCAATCAATTTGCAAAGCACTTGGCGCAAGACTGTAAGGTGACCTTACTCTCTGCTCTCTCCCATCCTTGCCTTATAGTATCAGTATTTGCTTTTTCTCTTCTCTATAATAAGAATGTGACATTGTGTACATCCTAGTGTTAAAGGGCAGGGAAAACAGACAGGGTTGTAGTGAGGCTGATACTCAAAGAGGAAAAAGGCTGTGACCTGATCCAACAGCTCTAAATCTAGCTAAAGCCTCCTGAGAATTAATTCAGTAACACTGCATGTAGACACTTAGCTGGATGGCTGTGGATGCAATGAAGATGATATATATCAATGACAGTTGTGGTCCTCAAATTGCAGCAGTGGCAATCAGGGCCTCTGGGGGCTTGTGACCCCCCCCCCCCACCCGGCCAATCACACTATTGAATTGTGCTGGAGCAGTGAGACTCAGCAGAGTACCACATGCTGTCCCAGAGCTGGGGTGGCTTCAGTGGTAACTCAGAGCCCAGCAGCACTCAGCTCAAGTGGCCCCAGCTCCCAGAGAGCATACAGAGCCCCTCAGCACCCTGCTGAGCTGTGCTGCACCTGCGCAATGTGACAGCATGATTAGCGTGGGGAGCCATGAGCCCCCAGAAGCCCTGATTGCTGCTGTTGCAGCCGGTGAGTATGAGGCTTTTTTTTTTTTAAGTGTCAGGATGCTGGGGCTGGGTGGGGCAGCCATGGGGGGCCTTGGGAAGTGGCCAGGAGGTGGGGCCCTTCTCGCCGCCGCTATGCCCCCGCCACTGACAGTGTCTCCACCTTATTCAATTCAGAAGAGATTCAGACTGATTTGACAGCCTAATCTTCAAATCCGAATTGGCTGAATAGAATTGGGGCAGTGATTCAAATCACTAAATTGAATCACTGTCAAAATCCTAATTGCCCGAATCCAAAGCTGAATCGAATACTTGCTGCTTTGCACAGGCCTAGTAACCATGGAGATTCAAACATTAGATGCACCAAGGTAAAATATTGGAAGGGAAGGAGGATGGAGACTGGACCATTCGCTATAGGTCTGATTAATTTGAAGAAGGGGCAGCAGCTGTATTCCCAGAAGCAACATGTACAGATGCTAAGTGATTACCCCAAAATCTGATGCATGATCTGATATCCTTGATTTCCAAAAATGCCTTTTTGGGACAAAAAATTCAAACTGGATCTAAGTCACAGGCAGGCTCTTTGAAGTCTATTATTTCCCAAAGTAAACCATTTCCAAAATAGAAAAGAACAAACAAGAGAGAGTGTTGTGTAATAGAAATCAGGAATCTCTTGACAAAATGTATTTGCGGGTAACTCATCTATGGTGGAAAGTAAAAGGTTGTTCTTTTAAAAGGTGAGGATGGCATGCTAAAGAATGGAAGCTTAATAGCATCTAACTGAAAGAATTATGAAAGAAAAATACTAGCAGTGAACAATGTCACCTTCAAAAAATGTCATTAGACTTGTTGGAGCACGGGAGACAACGAAAAAACTGATTGGACATGCTCACTAGCCCCAGGTACGACCTGAAAACATTAAAATAGAGATATTGGATGATCATTCATACATATGTTTGTTAGGGATGTGCAAAACTAGCCGTATTTGATTCAGATTCAGTTTGAATTGGGGACAGTGATTCAATTTGTTGATTTGGTTCACTGTCCATGATTCAATTCGGCTGAATCTGAATCCTGAAGGTTTGATACTGATTCAGAGAATCAGTGATTCGGCCATAGACACAACTTAAAATGTTTTTTCTACATAGCTCAGGGTACCAGGCATGGCACTTGAATGTTGCGATGGTGGGGCAGATGGAGCATCCCACAGGAGGCAAACCCAGAAGGGGCTGCAAGTACTTCTGGTCCACTTCCAGGTCCACCACCAAGAGTACGAGCAGGGTCCCCTGCAGCCCTCCAACTTGATGATTGGAGGCACCAGTCACCAAGCTTGGGGGGTGGGGGA
Source organism: Alligator mississippiensis (assembly GCF_030867095.1). Lineage (NCBI taxonomy): Eukaryota > Metazoa > Chordata > Crocodylia > Alligatoridae > Alligator > Alligator mississippiensis. Next base: position 11,253,182 of record NC_081825.1, on the reverse strand, counting down.
CCCACATGCTCCCCAATGGATCTGGAAGCGGATAGAAAGTGCTTCTGGTTCACTTCCGGGCCTGCTGCTTAGAGCGCTGAGGACCCCCCTCCTCCCCACTGCGCTCTCGTGGGATGCTCCATCCATCCCAACATCCCAGCATTCATGAGCCACCTGGTATCTTGAGGTATGTGGAAAAAACATTTAAAGCTGCATCAGTATTCGAATTGCTGAATCTTTCTGAATCTCTCCAAATCAAATCAGAACCCTCCGAATTGATTCAGAGAGATTGTGTCCTGATTCAATTTGGAATCGGAGGTTCAGCCACTGAATTGGGCCGAATCTCCACCAAATAGAAATCAGGGATGGAAGCTTTGCATATCTCTAATGTTCGTTAACAAAGGAGAGGGAGATAATAACCAGGTGCCAGCTGTATTCAGCATTATAAGAGAAACATGTAGGAGTCAGAGAGGTTTGTAGAACACAGCGCTAACATACAAAGCAGAAGTAATGTGTAGCACTAAAGATGATGCCCACAAAATGCTGCAGTGCAAACCATGCTGGGTAAACATACTGCACTGTCAAAAGGAAAGGTACAGGAGAGATGGTGCATGAAACTGGAGAAAACCTTCAAGGAGAGAAGTTCAGCCAGAATAATGGAGCGTGGGATTGTGTTGAAGAATATAATTTTCTTAACAGGTCCTGAAAGTGAAACCAGGGCACAAATAAAATGTGTTCCTGAGGCAAAATAAAGGAAAAATCTCACCCACGCCAAAATGCCACCCTATGTGTAAGTAAGACTAGCCACTCTTTGCATAGAGGAAATATTCAATGTTAAATGCAGGTACAAGGACACATTCAAAAATTTCTATGTCACAGATATCCAGCAAAACAAATACTGGAATTAAATACCTTAAAAAATTGTATGGGTGCAGAGGGAATAATGACAGCAACATCCATAAAAGGTACCTCACACTAGCAGAAATTAAGGAAAGCTTTTTTGGTTTGAAGACCAACATTTCCATTAGGCATGGATGCAAGAGATGTTTTCAACCAAAAACGCATTTGTCAAAGACTAGAGTGTCAGAAGTACTGAAATTATTGGTGAATTCAGGTCAAATTTGCTAAGTTTAAAAATTTGCTAGTTTAAACAGAGGTGTAAAATTTGAAAGGTAAAAAAAAAACCAAAACCGTTAATTTCCTGTTCAAAATGAAAGGTTGAGACCTTTATTTGAAATGCTGCTTTATTTTGAAAATATCAAATCAAAATGCAACTAAGTCATTTTTTTGTATTAACAATGACATCATTTCCATGAGAAAGGGTCTTTCTTTTTTTTTTTAAAGTAACAAACAAAAAGTAGAAAAAAAAAAAGGTTTTGCAATACAAGATCAAAATGCAGTGTTAAGTTTAAATTAAATACTTTGGTTAAGCTAAAACATTTTTTTTTTTCTTTTCTGAAAAGCCTGGGAAAAATCTATTTTGATGAAAATTGAACTGATTTTTCCCCACAAAATGGGGATATTTCATGATTTGTTTTTGCAAATGAACCAAAAAAGACAGTATTCATCCACTTCTTTTATTGGGGCATTCACATTTCAATGGGCATATCTCCAAATGCAATGTGCTGCTAAGCCTGCCACTAACAACAAGACCCAAAGTAAAGAAGGGACTCCTGGCACAGCATGGTTGGGCATAACTCTGCAGTGAAGCACTGATGTGACATAGGATCTACCCATAGAAAACACTACATCCTAAACACCCTAGGTGATATCACTCACAAGCTTTCTGCAACTAATATATTTAGTGTACAAGACACAATCCACTTATTGCCTTCTCTCAGCAAAGTCGTTATTGATGACCTTGCAGTGAACAGTAACAGCAAAGGTGTATGGCAAAAGCCCGAGAGCTCAAATAAGAATATGAAGGGAGGGCGACCTAAAAAGGAATGACGTGCTCTGCATTAATTTGCATTTGGCTAAGTGAGTTACTTTAGCTACATCTTAGAAAACAGAGGCAGAAGACCTGAGCCAAATAAAAAGTCAGTGATGAAACAGTTGAAGCACCAGTCTCCCAAAAAGAATGAGAAAATATAAGAGGGACTGACCTATCAGAAGATCTTTTTGTCCAGATTTAGACCAAGATGAGCAGAAATCACGGCTGCTTTTATAAGAACAAATAACAATGCAGGCACTTCTCCCACAGTATGAAGGGTGCCATCAACCTTAAAAGAAAATGAAATATCACAATAAAACAAGAAACTACTACTAGCAGCAGACACTTTGCAAGGAGCAGTACAACAGCATTGTTTCAGGAAGGATCTGAACGCTGACACTGACACCCCAAAAGGAATTTTGACTTTGTCACTAGATGTCAGAAATATTACTAGTACATATATATTGCTGAACAGTGACAGCTGATACAGATCACAGACCCCCTTGAAAACATTCTTGATAAACCTCCACCTTTTGTACTGCCAGGTTTTCAGCACATGATCTTATACATACAAAGATCCAACTTGAAAATTAAATATAAGCCTAGGAGAGGAATTCCCACAACAGATTTCTCTTAGGCAATTTGATAGAGCAATATGATACAAAGGAGTAGGAGGAACTGGAAAAAACAAACAAACAACCAAAAAAAAAAAAAACAGAAGTGAACAACGCTACAACACTTTCCAGTTTCTACAAATAAGCTATCAGAATAGCAAGACAAATGGTGATGTTATAGAGTCATAGAGAAGTAGGGCTAGGCAGGATCTTCAGAGGGCATCTTGTCCAACTCCCTGCCTGAGCCAGGATCATCCCCATCCAAACTATCCCATACAACCATAATCTAAATTATATAAAACTACCATCAACCCTAACACAACATATACCTGACAACCTAGCCTGCCACAGGTAAAGCAGGGGAACCACATCACCCAATGTCCTGCTTCTATAAAATGTTTTCAATATATGTTCAAGAGGTCCTGGGTATAGGGCCATGCTCCCTGCTACAGAAGAAGGCAAAAACTCCCATACATAGTTCATACCAATCTGACCATGCGGTACAATTCCTTCCTGTTCCCAAATATCACGGTTGGTCTGACTATGAGTGAAGGAGCAGGACCCATTACCCAGGAACCTCCAGCTTTGGTCCCAGCAGGAGTATTGGCACATGCCAGTCCAAGTCCCCAGCTTTGACTGTAGCCAAGAACCAGTGCTTGTGGGAAGGCTTAAAAATACCATGACACACTTTGTGGTGAATCTTCTAGAATAATAAAATTGGGACGGCCTTCACAAAAACAAGTTTCTTTGTCTGTCAGAGACTTTTGAATGAAAAAAGTGGTTGCTTATGGACAACAGGGTATTGCCAAGAGGGAGCAAACTATTATTCCAAAGAAGATACTGGAATAAAATAGATTTATGACCAATTTCCTGGAGTGTTACTCTGCCAAGTCCTCCCAAGGATCACAACGTTGACAAGTGGTCTCAGGACTGGTCCAAAACCCCCAACCTAGAGGCTCAGGGACCAAGCACCAACTCAGTCCTTCACTAGTCCACAGCTCATGGACAAAGGTGGAGTGGCAAGGGAAAGGGCCCTAGTGGAAAAGACCTACTACTGTAGGCCCTTGATTGGTCCGGGGCTCCAGGCTATTGAGTGGACCCTCCTGCCTGTTTAAGGCATCCTGTTTCTTGTGGAAGCTGTCTGAACAACCAAGCGTCTGTTATCTCCCTCATCCTGTACCTTGATTCCAGAACTGACCACCTATTGCTGACCCTGCCTGGACTTCAACCTCTGCCTCACACTGGTTGAAACTTGGCTATTCCTGACTTCACCTTGCCTGTTGTTTCAACTTTGATTTGGATTCTGACCCCTTGGCTTTGACTTGGCTATCCCTCACACCTCTGACTATCTGATCACATTATCTATCAGGCAGACCATCTATGCCTCAGTTCAAGACAAATGGGAGAAAGGCTTGTGTGCTACCAATGACCTCAAGACCAATGCCATCTAGAGTTTTGTACTCTTGGTAGGGTCATCCATGGTGGAAAGGTTTTCAGACTAACAGCAATCCAAAAATAAAAATAAAAGTCCTCAACATCAGAGCAGGTGGATGATGTAAGAATCCTTTACAATGGCTGTAAAGGCAAATGAAAGCTGCAGTGGCCTAGAAACCTCCAGTCATCTAGGTTTTCCTTGCCATAGGATTAAGTTTTCCTTTCTGCAAAGTATTTTATGGTTTCTGAAATGCAACAAAATTCCCATGTTAAAAAAAAAAAAAGATGTATGTAGTACATACCTTTAGTAGCAAGTCCTACAGTGATGGGTGAGTGGCAAAGGGGCATCTTCCTAGTGATTTATTGGAAGCTCCAAGTCATGGACCTACATAGGGGTGATGACACTCTGATGGTTGTTTTATATTTGTAACTGAGACAGGGCAGATGACTGCCCTGTCATGACTGAGCAGGCCTATTTAGAAACACTTTGCTCATCCTGTATGGGGAGGGGGCTAGAAAATGTGCCCCAAACCACCTGCCAAGTACAGGCAAGACTACTGGCCCAACATGAAAGCACCAATAGAAGACATTGTCAGAGCTTGTATTGTTTGTGCATGACACAAAAGGTAAAGCTACATGGAGCGTACAACAATTTGACACATCTAGCAGAGCCTGGCAACAAGTGGAAACTGGTCTATTTGAACACAGAGAGAATCACTGTTGCTACTGATAGGTAATTATCACAGTCATTTTTCAAGGTACCTCCACTAAGAGATACGTTAGTCAGCACTGTAATGAATTATACTAAGGCAGTACTCTCCAGATGTGATATTTTCAGTAAGTTCCTTGAGACTAATGGACCACAGTGTACATTTCAAAGGAATAGGGCTTTGTCCATATGATTAATGTATAGGAGTTCTCATTGTGCTAGGCTGTGGTTATGCTAAGCTATAGTAAGTATAATGCTGAAAGGCAGTGTGGGAGAAAAGGGACCTAATGATCACTGGATGATCTGATAAGAAAGAAAAAAAAAGTGAAAACCTAATGAGCAAAAAGACACTTGAGGGAGTATGAAAAACAGATGCTGCTAAACTCCAGGATGAAGCTAAAAAGTAAGAATTCACTAATGGGTGAGCGATAACAAGAACTGAAGTGCAGGTGTATAAACTTGGCAAATGAAACAAGTAGAGATGAATGTCTTGAGAGAGAGAGAGAGAGAGAAGAATTGGCATGAGATGGGAAGCACACGAGTATAAATACCAGGGTTGGGAGACTTGTCCCTCATAGAGACCTGGGGGAATGTGCATAATGCACGTTGTCTACCCATTAAGGACAAACTTCACAAAGCTAGGCTACATGTTAATCAAATCAACTGGTGTCCAAGGACAATACATTGTTCTGAGTTTTCACCACCGAACACAAACCCATGCTGGGTTTTTTTCTGTGTTGCCTTTGGGATCTGGAAGATGGCTTGCTAGTGTCAGGCTTCTAGACTCCAGAAACCTGGATATCAGAAGCTACAGCAAACAGATACCACTCAAGAAAATGCTGCACCCCTCCAGACAACAAGCAGCAGCATGTGTTTCCCACAGTCTAATGAACTTCCCTCAATATATGCTCAAATACCAAGCAAATACTAAGCGAGAGAAAGGAAAATGTTAAAAACCTCAACTCAGTTATCAGAGCTATCAGCACTCATATACTAAAACCAGGAGCTCTGTCCAATTAAAAATGTTATAAATCAATAGAGCCTATGAAAGTCTCTTCTAATTAGAAGCTACAAATAACAAAAAATAAAGCAAAGTTGGCTCTGGCTAAAGGATGACAACTTCTTCTGCCATAAAAAAAATTCAGACCTGTGAAACTTTTCAGATGAAACTCCCGTACAATGATGTATATCTCAGATGTAGCATCTGAGTGACTGAGACTGTAGCATCCCAATATAGTCACAGAATCACAGAAAATGAGGGTCAGAAGGGACGTCAGGAAGTTATCTAGTGCAAACCCCTGCTCAAAGCAGGACCATCCACAATTAGATCATCCCAGTCACAGCTTTGTCTAGCCGGGTCTTAAAAACCTCCAAGGACGGAGAGTCCGCAACCTCTCTGGGTAACCTGTTCTTGTGTTTCACTATTGTCCTAGTGAGAAAATTCTTCCTAATAGCTAAACTAAAGGTACCTTGCTGCAACTTGAGACCATTGCTTCAATAGCGATTGAAGCAGTGCAGGTCAAGTATAATACAGGCTTAAGATGGACAGTTCTTTAGACAGAATCACACAGCTGTGGACTGTGCCTAATGATGTAACCATGCCTAGTAAAGAAAAATATAGCCTTTGGTGCTTGTGATGAATATGTGGTTGCATTGTTTGTTTCACTAGTTCCTGTTGAAAATGAGAGAGGTTTATTGGTATGTTCATCTGTCTTCTGGATGAGTTTTTTGTTTTGGTGGGGAAAGGATTAACGGCTGAATTTAAAAGGGGCTGGGCATAGCCTTGGCTAATTGCACTCTGCCTTCTGGATGGGCCTTTCTGGAGAACTTTGGCTCTTTCTAAAAGATGCTGAAGGAGAAAATATAAGCAAAAGAGTTGGAAATTGCATATACATGTGTGTGTGTTAGCCTGCAGTCTAGTGATGTGAAGTCCTAGAGAGTGGAAACAGAGAGTTAGCCACATGGGGACTGCAGCTGAAAAGGCTGGAGCAGTGGGACAGAAGCAACCTGAGGTGGCCAGGGGAGAAGCTGAGGCCTCTGGGGACAAGGGAGAAGTTAGCTGCAGAGACGATGATGATTCCTGCCTACCACTGGAACCAGTCACAGACTGAGAATTAAGCACTGGCCAAGCAGGAGAGTAAAAAGTGGTAAGAGTTAATCATATAATCATAGAAAATAGGGGCTGGAAGGGACCTTGAAAAATCATATCTAACCCCCCTGCTCTGGGCAGGGATACTGCTGAAATCAAACAATCCCAGCAAGGTGACTTTCCAGTCTCCTCAACTTCGTTTGTTTTAAACCTTTATTTTATGTTCTGTGTTCCCCAGTTCTGTGGTAGTGTCCCGTACCCCACCCCCCGCTCCTGTCCTCCCCCCCCCCACATTATTAAAGATTTTTTTTTAATTATCCCTGAAATTTAGCTGTTGAAATGGAAAGTAGAGAATGCACTAATTGCTATCTCTACAATTCTTTACAATCTGCCACAAATGACAGAGGAGGAGAGAAGAGAGAAGAGGCAACTTAATTTCAAACACCATTAACACATAGTACTATGGGTGCATTTTTAAGTAATAATGTTCATCCCTAAGAGGGGAAAAATGTAAACCCAAATTGTGAAAGGGCTATGATAAGATACAATTTGGTTTAGAAAGTGCTATCTCTAAGCTACTTTTGTTAACTGAGGAGATGCTTTATATTTATGGGCAGTCAAATATGCAGAGTCAAATATCCTTTTAAGTGAGGTATAAGAATCAACTCTAGGGCACTGCTTCTGACTGCTGCTTTGCATGGTCTGCACTGAGCTTCAAATAGTAAAGCGTATTTCTGAAAAGCCTTGCTAATAAAAATAATAATAAAAAAATAAAAATAAAACAGTTTAGTTTGCTCTGCCCTTGTGGATCTCTATTCCTGAGAGCAGTTTAAAGCAAGACAATACACAAATGAGATTCCAAACCCCACTTTCAGGACTACAAAGCCAGATTATAACTAAAATGTTAACACAGTAAATGTAGAAATCGTTTTGGAACCTAAGGGGAATCAGAGTAATAGGGAAAAAATAATATTACAGGAATTGCATATTGTTCAGAAATGAAAACAAGAAAACAATCACACAGAGGGTTCCAAAACAGTATTACAGCCAATGCCATGTGGAAGGTAAGGTGGATATAGCATTTTCATTATAAATCTTGATTTTAGCATTAAATATCTCATCTAGCTAGGAGATGAGTTGCCAACCGAGAGCTGCTTATAGGAATATAAAATAACCACATCCAGGTTTGTTTGCAACTAATAAGCCATACTAGGTTGTAGAAGGATTAAAAAAAAAAATGGAACGGGTTTGTCTCACAAGGTTAGGTATACCATAAAGAATTTGGCTAGTATAGGTGCTTGCACTGCCCACAGGGGTACTCTGATACAAGGGTACCCCTCCAGCCCACAATTCTAACCTTGCTGTCCTCTTGCTTCCAGAATATGTCCCTTCCTCCATCCTCTACCAGACCAGCCAGAGGGCAAAATGAGGAAAAGAAAAGATTTTCCACCCTGTTCTTATTCTTCATCTTTCCATTTTCATACATTCTGTAAGGAGCAAGGAATACACTCTCTAAGAGGCTTGGACCTTGGATCCAGCTAGACCAGGCAAGAGAGTTCAGGAATGGTTTGAGGGAAGACAAGGCCAGAGCCCAGCTTAGAGATGCTTGTGTTTTGCTTCTGGCCATGTGTTTCAAGGTCAATTTAAAAAATACCTCTAAATATTTTTAACTTTGTTTATTCAAAGCCCTTATAAGGAAACCCTAGCCACATGTACATCACTGACTCTTAAAAATGCTTCATAAAAAGTGTATAAACATTCCCATTCCATTTTGGTTGATCAGAAATTCACTGTTCTGTAGAACACAGCTTCCCAAACTTCTTAGACTTGACACTAGGGGTGTGCAAAGTGGGCAATATTCGGTTCAGATTCAGCCCATTTGGGGGACAGTTATTTGATTTGCTGATTTGGATCGCTGACCAATTCACTTCAGGTGAATCCATTCAATTTGGCCGAATCCAAATCTGAAGATTTGATTCTGATTTGGAGAGATTTGATGATTATGCCATGGACACAGCTTTTAGATGTTTTTTGTTTTTCTACATGACTCAAGGTACCAGGCATGGCTTGGGAATCCTGAGATGGTGGGATGGATGGAGTGTCCCACAGGAGGAGGGGCGGGGGGGGCACATGCTTGGCGGTGGACCCGGAAGTGGACTGGACATACTTGTAGTCCACTTCCAGGTCCACTGCTGAGCGAGCAGGCCCCTTCCCCCAACCCACCAGCTCAGTAATCAGCCATGGGGGGACCCCAGGTGCCTCCCCCCAGACCAAGGAGGCACCAGTCACTGAGCTGGGAGGTGGCAGGGGATCCCCCTAGCGCTCAATGGCAGACCCAGAAGTGGACTGGGAGTGCTTCTGGTGCACTTGTGGGTCTGCCACCAAGCATGCTGGTGACCCCTCCACACTCCTGTGGGACACTCCATCCACCCCACCATCCCACCATTCATGAGCTGCCTGGTACCTTGAGGTATGTATAAAAAAACATATAAAGCTGTATCTATGTCCAAATCATCAAATCTCTCAAATCGAATCTAAGGCTTCCGATTTGATTCAGAGAGATTAATGGGTCTCCTGCTTTGACTTGGAGTCAAAGATTTGGCCACCAAATTGGGCCATATCTCCTCTGAATTGAATCAGCAACTGAAGCTATGCAGAGCCCTACTCAAGATCCCCTCATTAGACTCAAGGCACCCCTCAGAAAATGTCAGCTCTTTGTTTTCACTCCTTCTTTAATTACAGAAAAATAATAGAGCAATTATTCTGTTCCAAAGAACCCAGAGAACAGGTTAACACTACGAATTCATATTTTAAATTCCTATTTTTTGGGGAAAATCATGTTTGCACAGTGATATCATTGAGTGTCACCTTGTGTCAGCCTTGGAAAGATCTTAAGGCACCCCAGTGTACTGTGGCACCCTGGTTAAGAATCACTCCTGTAGAAGGTAGAGCAGAGTGGAACTGAATGGTTCAGAGCATCATGTGGTGTTGTTTGTCAAGTGCTATGTCTTGTATTAATTTTAAAAAGTCAAATTCTCTATTTTTCATAAGTCAAAAAGTAGAACTCTGAAACTCACCAGATTTTTTTCACAAAACACATGAAAACTCTGGTTTCATTTTTGTATGTTCTAAGCTTTTATTTGAGTCAGAGGTGAAAAATCTTATGAACTCCAGTTATACTTAGGGTTCAGCTACAGGGTTTCACCTTTTTTTGCCTTGATGTTATATGGGAGAGAAAGCTTTGCATTATTTTAATATAAAACTATTGTCTCCTGTCTATTCCAAACTGGAAGCAGGGTCCCTTGATATTCTCTTACAAGCAATGAGGTTTTAGCAATTATTTCAATGTACATGGGTTGAGCTGTGATTAAATAATAGCATTTGCATCTCTGTAGATTTTGGGTGCCTTTTAGGTTTTCAGGAGAACGGTTGGCACATGTTCTATGAACACACAAATTGGTTGGAATCAGTAAAACTTCCTTGAAATCAATGGCTGCTACAGTGGGTAAAGATCTGGGTCTCAGTTAACATTTATGGTGTATTTAGATACAGGTTCTATCCTATCTATCCTATGTTCTTATTTACTAGTAAAAGAAAAGAAATTAAATGAATAAAAAATAACAAAATTACCATAATCAATCATTATTTTAGGTGCTTGTAAATTGCAATGATGAGAAGCAGTATAAAATCATTAGATAAATATTCCTATTACTCTTGTTCCTTCTCTTCCCCTTCTTGCCTGATTATTATGACTTACAGTGTAATATTATATCTAGACTGTATGTTCTTCAGGGAAATTACCCAGAACCTGATCGATTGTCATCTATAACTTAAGTCAAACAAATCAAAGGTTGGCCTGAACCAAGGTGATGCATTAGAATAATGTGTTGAAGGTACACTGATTTCTGTAGGCAGTAGCACGAGGGAGCAATGTAGCTAGAAATGTTCCTAGCTACCTTTGTCTTCCCAGCCCAGATGTTTAGATACGTATTTACCGATACATTGATAAGGTTTAGTCTTGAGAGTAAGGCTCTAACTTGCATCTCTGGATCTACAGCAAGATATCTCAACTGTTTTTGATATCAGGCCACTTGTAACTAGTGTGCCAAATCAGAATGAAAACTTTTTATACAGACTCTTCACTTTTGTGAAGTACAGCAAAATTGAACCTGGATGCTACTGAGGGTTGGTTTCCTAACCTCTGCAAAGTGTTTCTAGCCTTCGTATTGAAGAAGTGGTGAACAGATTATTCTTAATTTGGCAACCAGCTGCATACCAAGCAGGTTGCTTATCATCCCAATAAAAATAAATAAATGTTGGTTCTGCTGTACAAATTGGACAGAAACAGTACATCAAATGCCTTCTCTGTAGAGAAGAGGTATCAAATACACAAATAACAGTTTAAGCTACATGTGTTTCTCATATATTCTTGCATACCATGTGCTCCCAAATAAGATGCACACCTTGTTTTTGTAAGGCAGAATGCAGTCACGGCCAGCTGTGCAGCATGCAGTCCTCATAGAAATATAGAGTATCCAGGAAGTGCAGCATCCCTGGAGACAGTCTGGGTGAGGCAGCAGGAACTTGCTGGTATGGCAGGACAGCAACAAGGCTAGGACCCAGGCTCTGCACAAGAAGTAGCAAGACTGTTACTTCTTTACTGTAAATATTTCTTTATATAACTTCTTGTATAGAAACATCACTTTTTTATTTACCATAAGATTCATCAAGATGCTACAGATTGCATACAGCAGATTATTTACCCTGATCCAGCTCAATTGTTGCTTCAAGAACAAGCTACTGTACTCAGCCAATAGCCAGTGCACTTTCCATAGAGGTTGTGCGAGGGTTAACACTGAACTTCACCCCTTTTGCTAGCAGGGCCAAAAAGGAATGGCTGCCATTTTGGCATCTGTTAGAGCACAGAATCTATATACTTCTATCCCAGTAAAGAACAAAACCAACTTAAAACATGCACCCCAGTTTTGAAGGCTTAAATTTGGAGGGGAGAGGCATACACTGTATGGAGTAAATACAGGAATTATCTTCATGTTGGCTGTGTACTTCACATATTACTAGTGGATCTATTTTTGTCATATTGATGAGGCCAAAGACTGATGAACTTTTAACTGCTCTTCCCATAACTGTTTTTATCACCTAGAAAGCCACTTTAGGAAGTGGCTTCATTGGTAATGTCTCTTGGAAAAGATGCAAAAACACCCGAGCACTTAATTAGTATTATTTTCCGTACTGTCATATTCAGAAGAACTGGCCAGGAATATTTTTTTAAAGAGTTTCAGAGTGTCTCAAGTATTTTAGTGAGAATAAGTCACCTTGATATCCTCATAGATATGGGCCTAAAGCTATACTAAATTTCAAATTTCAGTTATACAGTATAATCTGAGTTGTTTTTTTTGTGGGGGGTGTTATTTCTACAAAAGGTCATATTTTACATTTCAGATGCCTCTTGTTTTCTCATACTTCAAAAGTTTAGGAAGAGCTTTGTCTCAATATAATTTCCTGTGCCTTTCACCTGTGCATTGAGTCCATGTGGTCTTTTCTGGCTTTGCCATCACTTTAGGGAAGAAACCAGCTTGTTAATGGGTTGGACCTTGCTCCATATCCCAGGGAGTCTCACCTGCCACATCTTTGCTGGAAAATTATTTTTAATGCGGAGGAAGATGGTCTATCCCATCCCTCCTGGTACCTTCCTTCAGTCGTCCCAGTTGTCCTTCTTGCTTGGGGCTCCACCTCCACTACACCCTGCCTAATGCCAACCAAAGATGTTGTTTCCTGGGCCACCAGTATTGGTATTACATGCACTTTGGCATCTTGGCCCTTTGAATTTATGACTGTGGGACTGGGACATTATTTGACTCGATTATTCCCTACCGCACTTTGCCTTATTCTGGCATCTTGCCGATCCTGGACTGTCCTGTCCCCCAGCGTCCCCTCCCGACTCAAGTTTTATAGCTGCCGTGGGTCAGTGGTTCACTGGCCCCTGGGTCCTGCTGGGATCCAATCTGTGCTATGGATATCTGATGTCCATGGCTTCTCCTCAGGTAAGTTATGAAGCCATCTCTGGCTCTGACTATTCAAGAAAGCCCCTTCCTGGGGCAACCACTATGTCCCTGCACTGGGACTATGTTCAGGATCTGACCCCTCTAGGTCGGTCGGGTACCTCACTTCCTGTCCTCCTGGCTGATTTGCTTCTGGGCTTTTTATCCCAGCTTTGGGGGTCTGGGCAGCAAATCAGCCCCAGCATGTTGCTATAAAGTTTGCCCATGCCAGCGTGGGAGCGGGTCTCAGCCTCTCCTGACTCAACATTTTTTTTTCATTTTTTTTTCCCTTTGCCATGGCATTCCCATCCACCACAGTTCACTATCACCATGCTCCAGTTCTGGAGCAGCATCCCACCGGCTCCTCTACTTTTCTGGCTGAGAGAAGTCTTTTCCACATACCCCCCTACCTAAGCTGCCTTTTGGCACAAACACTTTTGGCTCCCGATCATCATTAACCTTGACATGGGCCCTGAGCCAATCTGTCATTGCCATCTCACTCTCATTGCACCTTGAAAAAAAATCTTCAGCTTTATTAGTCACTCCCAGTCTGTAGCTGACGCTAAATTTAAAAGGTTGTAGCAATAATGCCCAGCGCGTAATTTGCACGTTATCATGCCTACCCCTATTCAGCCATTGTAAAGGTGCATGATCCATGACTTATTTAAATTCTCGCCCCATTAAATAGCATCTGAAGTAATTTATGGCCCACTTTATTGCCAGGTATTCCCTCTCAATAGTAGAATACCTGGTCTTGGTGGCATTTAATTTTTTACCATCAAAGGCAATTGGTCGTTCCATGGCTTCTTGATCCTGACACAGCACCGTGCCTACAGCAGTCTTGGAAGCATCCATCTGCAGGATAAAAATTTTAGAGAAATCAGGTGTTACCACTACCACATCATTACACAAGGCCCTTTTGATATCCTTAAGAGCCTCCTCCATTTGGGGAATCCACCGTATAGAACCCTATACTTTCCCTCTTATCACATCCATTAATGTTGTTGCTTTTTCTGCAAAATAGGGAATACCTCTCCCATAATAGTTAGCCAGCTCCAGGAAGGATCTCATCTTCCGCTTGGTCTGAGGTGCTAAATAATTTTCTATCATCTCTATCTTACTGGCCAGTGGATATAAGACTCCCTGTCCAACCCTAAATCTTAGGTAATTAGTTTTTTGTATTCCTAGCAAGCACTTCTTGGGCTTGACCATTATTTCTACCCAGCAGAGTTCTCTCAGCACCTCTTTCACATTTTGCATATGTTGACCCCAGGATTATGAGTATATAATGATGTTATCAATATAAACAGTGGCGTACATCATATGGAGGGTGAGGATTCAGTCCATGAGTCGCTGAAACATCACTGCAGCTCCATGAAGGGTGAATGGCATCCTCATAAATTCAAACAGGCCCCAGGCATACCAAAGGCAGTTTTCTGTTGGTCCCTCCTCACCATAGGTATTTGCCAATACCCTTTTGATAGATCAATTGTTGAATATAATGAGCTTGGCCTATCCTCTCCAGCAGTTCCTCCACAAACGGCATGGGGAGTGCATCAGATTGGGCGATTCCATTAATCTTCCTAAAGTCAATACATGTTCAGCGGGACCTATCAGTTTTGGGTAGTATTACCATGGAGCTTCGCCATGGACTGCATGAAGGTACAATGATTGCTTGCACCTGCATCTTTAGTATTTCCTGACATACTTTTTCCTGTAAATGATGTGGAATGGGCCTCCATCTTTCTCAGATGATGGTTCCCCTCAGAGTGTTGATCTTGTGTCTCACCCCTTGGGCCTGCCCAGGTTTTTCATTAAAAACATCATTACATTCCTCTATAAGTATTCACAAATGTTTGTGTCGCTCTTCATTAAGCCCTGGTCCTTGCATTATTTCACTGCTCTTAACTATTTCTCTTGCTTGTTTCCTATCTCAGGTCCTAGTTCCACCAATGGATACTTGGGGCTCAGCATCCATCCTTCGGGTTCCTGCCAGGCTTTCAACAAATTAACATGGTAAATTTGTCACTCGTTCTGGTGTCCTGGACAGTATACCTCATAGTCTACAGGACCGGCTAGTCGTACTATCTCAAATGGTCCCCGTCAACATGTCAATAACTTGTTTGCTGTAGTAGGGAGTAACACGAGGACTTTGTTCCCTACATAGAAGTCTCAGATGCAAGCCCTTTTGTCATACTCCTGTTTCTGCCTCTGTTGGGCCTCTGCTAGATTTTCCTGGGCCAGCTGTTTAGCTTTTCCAAGTCGGT
The DNA here is from genome assembly GCF_030867095.1 of Alligator mississippiensis. NCBI lineage: Eukaryota > Metazoa > Chordata > Crocodylia > Alligatoridae > Alligator > Alligator mississippiensis. The sequence continues at coordinate 11,238,098 of NC_081825.1, read as the reverse complement.
CTACCATCTGTTACTGGTGCTGATGCACCCCAACTTCCTACTGGCCAGTGCTGTCCCATTCCTCTCTCATTTCCTGCAATAAACCCCATGGTTTATGGCCATATGTTCACTCAAACGGGATTAATTTCATGGATGTCTATGGTGTGGCCCTTAAAGGAAGGGTATCAAAATCAAATCCCATCTTCGGAGTTCTTCCTGTGTACAGCGTCACAACAGGTGTTTAATCATTCTATTTAGTCATTATACCGGACCATTGGTCTGTGGATGGTAAATAGATATACGCAGTTGCTGTATGCTGTATGCAGTTTTCAAAGCTTGGCACATGGCTTTAATTTCCCGGACATAAAATTCGTACCTTGATACGTGATTATTTCTTTTGGTACTCCCACCTAGAATATCCACTTCAGTAATTCCTTTGCAATTTGGGGTGCTGTTATCAACTTTAAAGGTATTGCATCTGGGTAACATGTAGCATCATCTACTATGACTAGTATATACTAATAGCTGGTGCTACTCTTCATCAGGGGTCCCACTATATCTAATGCTATTCTATCAAAGGGGTTATCCATAAGAGGCATCACCTGCATTGGTGCATGTGTTGGCCGACTTTCTTGAACCCTTTGACCCTCTAGGCAGGCCTCACACCATCTTGTAACTTCCTCTCTCATCCCTGGCCAAAAAAAACCACTGCTCAATCTTGGTGAGCATCTTATTTACCCTGAAATGGCTTCCCATGGGGTTGGTGTATACCAATCCCCACACTCAACTATGAAGGTACAAAGCACCATTAGCTGCCAGGTCCGCTCACCCCAGATTGGTGATTTTCTAACCTGGTACAATAGGCCATTATGTATCACAAAATGAGGATCACTTGCATCAAATTCTGGTTGGATGACGTGTCCTCAAAATGGGCCACCTCCTCTTCTGGAATCTTCTGGAATTCCTCATCTTCTCCTTGTGCAGTCCAGAATTGGGGTCCTCTGGCGCCCGTCCTAAAATGTATCTAGTCATCTAACCCTAGACATGAGGGCCAACCTTTCCATCTTAATTCATCTCTCTGGACTTCCTCTAGAACGTCATATAGGGGTGGCCAATGTCACCCTATGATCATTTTACCATCCAATTCCAGTGTGAGTCCTACTCGCATTTTACCCTTACAATTGGCAATCTTTACATCCAACAAAACCTCTCTTGTACTGTTCCATTTCCCTATGTATACAATGCATGTTCACAGGCGGACACTAGTTAATGGCATTTCTGGGTATTAGTCCAGGCCGGACTAGGCTTTGAGAATAGCCCATATCTAGAGTGGCCTGAATTGGTTTGCCTGCTACCCAGGCCATCACCATGGGTCTATCCCATGCAATTATTTCTTTGCTGCATCCAAAGCTGCAACCCTTCTCCTCAATGGGCTCACTCACTTCAAGTCCTTCTTTCAGCCCTGTGCTTTCTCTTGTTGATTTTCACCTTTCTTGTGAGCCTATAGTGTATTCCCTGTACACATGACCGTCTTTCCCACATCAGCCATGCCAGAAATACTGAGAGGGCCCCCTCCAGGGTTCTTCTGCCCTCTTAGTGGCAGCTCCCACAGTCTTATAGCTGTTTTCTCTGGAATGCTCCACCTCAGATGCCATGAAGGTCTCAGCAACTCTTTATGCCTCCTTGGCTGTCCTTGGTAAATGCCAACTTACTCATAGTTGTGTTTCATCATCCAAATCCTTTCTAAATTGTTTTAATAAAATTTAATCAGCCAGAGATGCCCAATCTACTTTCTCTGGGAGTACCCATTTGTACAGGAGGTCCTTTAAAAGTTACATGAGATTCCTGGGTTTACAGTTCTCCTTCTCCTTCCAGGATCAGAATAATTTACAACAGTGCTTGGGTGTGAGCTCCAGGTGGTGCAATATTGCCGCTTTTACTTTTTCATAATCATAGGCGTCTTCCCTTGGGAGAGCCCGGTACGTGGCTTGTGCTTTGTCCATGATGAGGGATCCCAACTGGATTGCCCATTGCAACCTGTCCAGCCCCATTTGTATAGCCGTATGCTCAAATGATTCCATGCAAGCTTTGACATCATCCTCATGGGGCTTTCTATGCATTTGAAGCGTCATCTAATTCATTCGCATCCATTCATGTTGTTGTAACGCCTGCTACTGTAGGACTTCTAATACTTTTGCCACCGCATGCAATGGTTGACCTAGTAATTCAGTCTGAGGAGTTATATTTACTTCTGTGTCAGCCTCCAGAGTCACCCCTTCTTCCGCCTTCCCAGCCAGTGCACCAATTTGTAATTACCCATGCCTTTCACCTGTGCATCGAGTCTGTGTGGTCTTTTCTGGCTTTGCCATTGCTTTAGGGAAGAAATAAGCTTGTTAATGGGTTGGACCTTGGTTGGTAGCCCAGGGTGGGACACGCCTGCCACATCTTTGCTGGAAAATTATTTTTAATGGGGAGGAAGATGGTCTATCCCATCCCTCTGGTACTTTCCTTCAGTTGTCCCTGTTGTCCTTCCTGCTTGAGGCTCCTCCTCCACTACACCACACCTAATGCCAATCAAAGATTTTGTTTCCTGGTCCACCAGCATTGGTTTTACATGCACTTTTGTGTCTTGGCCCTTTGAATTACTGATGGTGGAACAGGGGCATTATTTGACCCAATTATTCCTTACTGCACTTTGCCTTATTTTGGTGTCTTGCTAATCCTAGACTGTCCTGTCTCCCGGCATCCCACTCCCGACTCAAGATTTATTCCTGCTGTGGGTCAGTTGTTCATTGGTCCTTGCCTTATTTGGTCCTGCCAGGATCCAGTCTGTGCTGTGTATAGCTGATGTCCATGGCATCTCCTCAGGTAAGTTATGGAGATGTCTTTGGCTCTGACTATTCAAGAAAGCCCTTTCCTGGGGCAGCCACCATGTCCCTGCATTGGGACTGTGTTCAGGATCTGGCCCCTTGGGGCCAGTGAGAGACCTCACTTCCTGTCCTCCTGGCTGATATCCTGCCAGGATTTTTATCCTGGCTTCAGAGGTCCAGGCAGTGAATCAGCCCTGGCACACTGCTATAAAGCATGCCCACACTGACATGTGAGCCAGTCTTGGCTCCTCATGACTGAGGAGGTTTTTTTCATTTTTTTTTCTTTGCTGTGGCATTCTTGTTCACCGTGGTTTCACCTTCTCCACACTCCAGTTCCAGTGTGGCATCCCACCGGCTCCTTTCCTCATCTGGCTGAGGTAAGTCTCTTCCACACACAGACTTCCTCAAAACATGTCACTTGCTTGATCACTGATAAAATCTATGACAAAAGGACTACTGTTCAGAGCATAACATTGTCTCTTGAAGTAAAGAAGCAGCTCCTCAAAGAAGGTGGCAGTTGGAGAGTCATATTCTATGTGGATGAGCCACTACTGTGAGATGTGGAATATTCATCAAATTCATCACAATATTTTTAAAAAATGTCAACTTTTTTAGTAAAAGATTTTGCAAAAATGTTATATTGTGTCAGTATGAGAGTATCATGGACTCTTAATGATTGGTGCAACAAGGTTTGTGATGCAATCATTCTCTTTCTGTCATAGAAAGATAATAGCCAATTTAAGTTGTTAACCAAAATTGAAGTCTTCTAAGGAAATAAAATAATCTACAGATGCTGGGGAGTTGAAAGTCTATGTAGGTAGTGTGGATAGGAAGTACACTCTGGAAAATAATAATTATAATGTTACAGGCAAGTAATCTCATTTGAGATTTATTCCTAATATTAGCATAATAATGTATTATTGTTGTAGAGTCTTTTGCTCACACCATATGCACTATACTGATAAAGAATATTTAATTTACAAATGAATATATCCATGCTTGTTTGTATATATTGACACCCAATCTGCCACAATATAAATTAGAATGACTGTCCTTTACTGACCAGAAATATGTCAGAAATCACTTAGCTTTTCCCCCAATCCCTAATAAAGTTATGGATCAAAAGGAAAAGTACATGTAAAGGTCGCTGAAAAGTCCTTATTAAAAGTTTACATCAGCGTACTCAAGATCAGAGAAAACAACGTTATTTCTAGATAATACCAATCAGTTGGGATACATTCCAGGGGGAAAAAAAATCCCCAAATCCTAAATTATTGTATTTATTCAAATATAAGTTAACCTTGCATATAAGATGACCCCCAATAATTAGGTTCTATTTACTGACAAATATATGAATTTATTTTAATTTTTCCAGGTACAGAATATAATTATTTGAGGTTTGCCATGAATTTGCCCCTTTCCCGCTACTACAGCAGGGAAAATAAATCTGAGGGTTGAGTATCCCCCTTGCTATCTGTCCCCCCCCAACCCAGACTTCTTTTTTCTGCATCCCCTCCCTCCTGCACTCCTTATTGTGAGGCCATTCTCTCCCTGAGCACATGGAAGTGAGGACCAAATTTGAAAACTCTGCCCTTGAAATAAGCATGCCTGTACTAATTTGCATGTAGTACCCATATACTTATTTCATCCAGAATTGATGTATTTTAACTTTTTTGAAACTGCTGCAAGTTTTTATTCACAGGTACTCCATAAATGAGTTTTTAAACAGCACTTTTGTACCTTCTTCTATATAGTACAAATGATGCATGATATTAGGCCAACGCCAAAAGGACGAGCCTTTACCACATAGTTCACTGGGCCCCAGCAGTCAACAGCATTTCAAGCCATGGTGACCCCACAGCTCAGTACTTCTCAGTATATGTGTATGTTCCAGATATTCCTCCCCCCAACACACACAAATGATTCATGTGCTTATTACTCCCACTCATGACTGGAACTGGATGTTCTTATCACAAGTCCTGGGATCCTCCAAAAAATAATATGCAGATGAGGAACAAGGTCTGGCTCCATCTCATGGAGGTCAAGGCCACATTAATCATATGTCCCAGGCTGAGAGAGTGATACAGGGATTCTGGGTGAACTGCCTGAGGCCCTTTTTGGTGATGTTTCCAGACATTTAAGGCTGATGAAGAAACAGGAATTACTGGAAATGAGAAAGAAAGGCATAGTTCATCTGTAGGAGTAAAGAGAAAGTAAAAATGTATGCAATGTGGTGACTCACCATGACTTTAAATAGAGTCAGTGCTGAGGGAAATTATGTTCGGTGTGGACTACCGTGTCTTATTCAGGTAGGCTGACATAGCCTGAACCTGCCCAGTTGGTGAGAAAACATGATGGGAACCTAATACGGGGCATGTGTTTTATACTCATGCTCGAAACTGACTGCATTAAATCAACTCCATATTTGGTTTCCATTACTGAGCACATGCTACTTTTGTCAGTGGTTTAATAATAGAAAGTGTTTTTAATAAGGTTTCCTTGTATACAAATATAAGATGAGGGTTTTTTTTCTGCATTCTGACTGGGGGAAAACTTGCCTTGTATTTGAGTAAATATAGCATCTGAATGTATTATCCTGATCATTATCAGGTATAAATTGTCACAGCTTTATCTATTTCAGAGGTATACCAAAGTACATTGGTTCTGATTTTTATTTAAATGCTAATGATTAATTTTTAAAAAATCGTAAGTCCTTGTAGGACCTAGAGAGAGGAAGAAATATAACTTTCCTTTAAAAAAAAAAAAAGATGTAATTATTGAGAACATAGAACCCAAGCCAGACAAAAATATCTGCAGCTGTTCATGCTGTTCAAACCACAGAGGGATATTAATTTTCACCAAGCAGTAGACTGATCCACTGAGATGGAAATTTGTACTTCAGCAGGTACCATATTCATCCAAGCAAATGAGCTTTATACCTCCTACATTCTTCTACTCATATATGGAACTTTCAAATGTTGTCCCTCTTCTTCCAGAAGCTTCTCCTTATCTCACTTTCTTACTCTCTTATGTTACTTTCAAGGTCCTTCTGAACCTCTTTCTTCCCTTCTTTTCCAATTCTTATTTCCCTATTTCTAGGTCCTAATTTCCTTGATTCCTCATTCCATTTCCACATTTTTAATTGTAAAGCAGTTAAAGCTAAGAAACATCTGGTATGATACCTCACACAGAAAATGCACATGTTCTGAGTGAACATATAGCAAAAATAACCTGGGAACTATAGAGATGCCAAAATACCTGTCTTGACAAGCATCCCTAAACTGAAAGTTGCATTCAGATTGCCTGAGTGGAATCATGAGCAAATCTCTTTAGTCTTCACTTTTCATCAATAAAAGGTAAAGGTAATGAGTGTAGACAAAGAGAGAGAGCTGGTAATTATGGTAACTGGTAGCTTATACCACTAGGTATATATTGGCATAACTCCACTGTAGTCAGTAGAAGTACAGTGATTTATGTAAACGTCAAAGTATGTGGCCCTAAGATTTATTTATTTATTTATTTTTATGGTGCATGTAAGTGTCTTTTGTCAACATTTATAGTTTCCCTCCCACCACTACCACTACATTAGAAACTGGACTGTTTTTTTCTTGGAAGTGCTTTTGGTCTAACTGGGGGACTAAAAGGATACAGCATGGAGTGGGAGGGGGCATATAAGCTTTCCATTCTATCCCACTTCAAAGGTCTTAGGCCTTTGATTACAACTTTACAAGTTTCATGTTGAGCCCTACTGTACCGTTTCACTAGGAGGGTTTCTGTGCCAGTGTTTAATTGACTGCTTTGGAGGTGAACTATGATTGAACTACAGACAGACTATGAAAGAATTTATCAATTAGCAGATGGGCATTATGACTGCAATTCCAGTCCATAAGCTAAAGCAGCAGCCAAGAGGGAAGATAGGTTCTGTCTCATTTTGGCCTGAGTTTATCGTATAGGATGAAAATATTGTAATACAGAAGTGTCTCCCCTCACTCTGAATGTAACCAACATAGCCCCTGAATATAAAACCTCTGTGAAGGCAAAGTATATTTCACTCATCTTTGGCAACTTGTTAGAAGCCCTTTAATTCCAAAGTTTTCCATTTCAGGCAGACTCCAATCCCCATTCTTCACACTGTTTCCCTTTTTATGCCTTAACCTTGCCTCTTACATTTTCATGCCCCTGTATATCTGACCCACTTACCAAAAGCAACCCATGCTACTGTTAAAAAATTATGAACAAGATGAGAAGGGTGAAAAAGAATTTCGATGAATCTTTGGGTCATTCCAACCAATGGGACAAGTTTATTGATTACTTGACAAAAGCAAGATTAATTGCCGAAGATAAGCATAATCTTACAGGATTTATCTCTTCTGCAATAGGGTGGCATTGGCTAGCAGTCTCCACAGCAAGTGGGGGAATCCTCCTTCAACGCTTCATCAGTTTTGAAGAGTTACCCTCCAACTTCCTTCCAGTCACATCCCTATTTATGCATGGCTGGTAATCATGATATTAGTATTTTAATCAGTTCCTTGATTGGCTTTATTTAATTTTTTTGTCTCACTGAAGAAACACAAAACTCCAGAACTCTTGGTTCAGAGATGATACCGTTTATTAGGCCAACTAAGAAATCACAAAATAAATAAATAAATAAATAAATAAATAAAAATAAATAAAAAAAATCTTTTTTCTGCAAGCTTTCAGGCACGCACACCCTTCCTCAGGCTCAAGGAAAATTAAAGATGGTAAAAAGTCCTCATAGGTACAAAATGAACTTCATTTTTGCACAGAGGAAGCTGAACGTGGAAGTCTGTTCTTCTGGGTCCATGAGAGTGTCTTTGTGAGTTCATCTGTGACGTAGGCAACTGGTTTCTCCCTAGTCTGGGGAGGCATCAGATCATCGACAGGGGCGGGGCCCCCCAGCAGCTGACCACCAACCACGGGGGGAGGGGGCCCTCCAGTGGCTGATAGTGTGCACGCGCATGCACCCCCTACGTGTCGCCAGGGTGTGCAGATAAGGCAGGATTCCTTCCCTGGTGGTGTCAGATGGCAGGAAAGTGCAGAAATCTTTCTTGTTGTTAAATCTTTCTTGTTGTTCAGCAATGAAGTTTAAATCCAAAATCAGCTAAAATTCAGCATCTTCCATGTTTCAGGGCTGTATCTGGTAGCTGTGTTGGTCTGAGACAAAAAAGAAATGAAAAACTCTAGACCTCTTGGTTCAGAGATGATAGCTTTTATTAGACCAAATAAGAAATGGCAATATATATATATAGAGAGAGAGAGAGAGAGAGAGAGAGAGCTCTCTCGATATATCTATATATAGAGAGATACATCTATATATCTATACATCTTTTTCTGCATGCTTTCAGGCCCACACACCCATCCTCAGGATCAGGGAAAATTAAAGATGATAAAAAGTCCTCATAGATGAGACATGAGGTCCCTTCTGTTTTGCTGAAGCCTTCAGAGCTTGGTCAGACCAGATTCTTTTTTGTGGATATGAAAGGTGTCACTTAATCAGGGATGCATAACTTTAGCAGCAGGATACTTCCTTATTTTCTTTCTTTTACACTAGTGTGTTTCTCTCAAATTATCTTAAAATTCTAACACCAATCCATTCAATACTCAGTTGGTCTAATAAAAGATATCACATCTACCCAAACTTGCCTTCACTACTTCATACATTTACCACTGCAGCATTCTGTATCTAGTTCTGGACAGAATTCAGCACTCGGATATTGGTTCCCCTTGAGATGCAAATGCAGGCTTCTGTTATGCAAAATCAGACTGACACTGTAGCATGGCTGTCTGCTCTGAGTCAGGTACAGATAGAAGCCCACATGTCACAACTGCTTCAGTTCTCTAATAGCCACATATGTCATGAATGTCAGTTCTGTGCCAACACTACTCTTAAATAATCCTGATGCCATAAACAGCTCAGCAATAATCTAGAATAGAGAAGGTCTTTGGAAGAAAAAAAAAAAATCTAATATAGCTTTATTTTGCATAGTATTATCCATGAAAGGTTTTACATTAAAGAAATATCTGAACTTGAACTAGATTGGCAGTCATGCGTGCTGTTTGTGTGATATAGAGTACAGCAACTGCTTTAAAGTTGTGTACAAACACAGGAGTTGAATGAATGATTTGTAACAAATAATCTTATTTGATGAATGTTGCTGTCTTTCCTTTTGGTCCTCTGTGAATATTTATTCATTATATGAAATTATTCAGGAATGTCTGCAGTGAATAATTCTTGGTTTGCAGATGGCTTGCAAATAGTTCATAGCAAATATTTGTAATTTGTGTCTTTTGAGTTTCTAAGTATGCAGGATTGTTTCAATTCCTTGGCTATATGATTTATGTAGCTAACCAACGCAGCATGAAATGCACATTTTCCACCATTCAATATGAAATTCAGTTTTGCTGAATACTCAAGCTTAACTTTTGAGGAAGAATTCGCACTAGTAAAGAATGAACTCAGAAAAATCTACAAGAAAAAAAATATAATAGGGTAATATATTAAAATAAATTGAAACCTGTTGTCAAATCTAAATGAATCACCTTAAATGTTTTCCCCTTTTCCCTGATGATGTCAGGTTTAGAGACACCCTGAAAACAGAGAAAAATCAGAACCTCACAATAAATTTTTGGTAACCTTGTGGATTAGAAATCAGAATAGATTTAATGTTGCAAAGTGTAACATGATGCACTTACAGACTGGTAACAAAAATGGCTGTTGTGAGCTGAAAGATTATCAGCTATCCACTAAAGGAAGTTAGGGAAAATACCTACTTAGTAACTAACGAGTAGTGACATTGGATCATCAGTGTGACATTGAAAAAACAAATGCAGGTTTAGGAGGTATCAGATGAGGCACTTCCAGTAGAGATATGAAGTTTTAATTCATTTGAACAAGGCACTGGTGGGACCTGAACCAGAATGCTATGTACAGTTCTAGTCACCATTCTTTAAAACTAGTGCATTCAATCTGCACCAGGTGTAGAGGCCTACTAAGATGATCTGCAGAATGTAGAGACTGTCTTAGGAGAAGAGCCTAAAAGAACATGGCTTGTTTAGCCTATCAAAATGACAGCTGAGTGTGAATATGATCACCAGGGATCCTGTTTTTTTCTGATTTAAAAAAAGCACAAATTCTCTGATTAACCCCCCCACCCAACTCCATTATTCAAATTAAAAGCCCCCTTCAGCCCCCCCCCCCCCCCCAGCCCTGCTGGTGCCCCTCACTTGCCCCCAAAGCCATCCAAACCCTGCTGGTGCCCCTCACTGCCCCCACAACAGCCCCCCACCCTACTCATGTCTCTTGCCTCCACTCACACCCTCTGTCCCCAGGCCCTGCTGAAGGGGGCCCCCAGCTGCCAGGGCTATGGGGCTAGTGACCCAAGTCTGCAGCTCCCTGCCCCCCAACAGCAGACAGCTGCAGCAGAAGCAGCATGGAGCCAGTTCCTGCACCGCTCTGCTTGCTTGCGTGGGGGCAGGGCTGGCTCCTGCCCCCCCCACCCCAGCCCTGCCTGTGCTCCCAACCATGACCCATAACCCCCTATAACATGTCCCCAGTCCCCTGAAAGCCCCACTTACCTCAGTCTCCAGGAGCGAAGAGTGAAGCTGAGCCAAGTAGAGCTGTGGCTGACTGAGAGCCTCAGGCCCCTCCCTTCCACCCTCCCCTCCCCCTCCAGGCAGGGCTAGGGGTTTCCTGCCCTGTTTAAAACAGCTCTTGTAGGCTGGAGCTCAATCAGGCCAAGGAGCTGTTTGCAAAAGCAGGGAATATACAGGTTTCTCTGCTAAAAGGAGAAATCTGTGGCTTTCTCTGTTTTTTCCGTGGGAAATGGAAAACAAGAATCCCTGATGATCACTGTCATAGATGCATCTGCATGGTAAACATCAAAGAGAAGGAAAAGCTAAGTGCTAAAGGACACTGAACACAAGAACAAATGGGTATAAGTTAGCCACGAATAAATTTATACAAGAGATTAGAAGAAGGCTTATAACCATCAGAGAAGTGAGTTTGTGGAACAACATTCTACTCAAAATGGTGGGACCAGAAAATAGTAATTAGTTTCTAGATGGGTTCAATTAGTTTATGGAAGGGATTATATGGCTCAGTTGTTTGTGATAGCTGGGGACCAGATTCAACGATTCAGAAGATCTTTCCAGGCCTATGTTCCTATGCCTCCTCAGTTTTCAACAAATTCTTCCATAATTTGCAGTCCGAGCATGTTCTGCAGAGACTTGCCAGCAAATGCAAGACACATGGTCTCAATTTTCTCTTCAAGTCTTGCTGGAACTGAGAATCATAGAGCATAGGATAATTATTCTCTCATGAAGAGAGAGCTCAACTTTGGTCCTCTCTTGTGCTCAGCTAAATCTCATCCCTACAAGCATCTACCAGTATATTTCTTCCACAAAACAGCTGCTCTACTGCCAGAGGAGAAATACAGCAGGGGAACCATGGAAAAACAATTTTCCATTTATGAATAAATCCTTCACAACAGTGTAGCATTAATAGCCATCAGCACACAATAGGACATCAGCATTCCATAGCAGGGTATTCCTTGTCACCCCAACGGCCATCTTGACAGCTTGCCAGAAGCCTGGATGCCACATATAATGAGCACAGAGAGATGTTCTTATTTTTAATTGAAAAGTAACTCATGCAGCCAGTGATATTTGCTGCTTCTCATATCTTCGTACATAGATTAATGACAGTTGCATAGGTTATGATTTTACAAACCCTAAAAAGATGCAGCTCATCTGCTTGGTTGCTGTCTGCCCCTGGACCTGAAAAGCAAAGAGCCTCAGGAACAATATTTTTTGCCAGACAGCCAGTTCCTGGACTTCTACAGAATATATATATATATATATATATATATATATATATATATATATTATTACCTGTTTTTAAATCTGGGATCAGGGGCTGGGATCAGGGGAGATGGGACCCTGCTGCTGGGAATAAGTGTAATACAATGTGGGCACACTTACACAAGATGCTATGGTGCCACAGCAATGTGCTATGGTGCTGATTCATCTGCTGGCAAAAACTATGATGCCACACTATGTCCGGGTAGCAGTGCACTTCCTCACTCTAGCACATTGCTACAAAGATGTAGTGGCCAAAATTATCTATGCACTGTTGGCATGGTGCAGCATGGGCTGTTACTGCACCATCTTTTAGTACTTCTTTTAGTACAAGAGAAAGTACTAAATGACGGTGCAGTAACAATGGTGCTGTACAGCCACATATAGACTCACCCTGTGTATATCTGTCCTGTTGGAGAAACAAGAAACTATTGTTACACAGCTAACATCTAGGCCAGGATTAGGTAATTATTTCAGCTGAAGGGCCACTTAAGGAGTAACCTGTCAAGGGTTATATCTGAGGTAAGTGAGGTAAATGTGGAGGTGGGTGATTTGCAGGAAGAGCAAGCAGGAGTGGGGCAACAGGGGACTTTGAGAAATCAGTTCAATGGACCAGTTACCTTAGGTGCTTGTACATGAATGCATGGAGTCTGGGAAACAAGCAGGAAGAAATGGAAGTCCTTGCACAATCACAGCACTATGACATGACTGGAATAACAGAGACTTGGTGGGAGCTCCCAAGACTTGATCAGTGTCATGAATAGGTACAAAATGTTCAGGAAGGAGAGGCAGGGGAGAAGAGAAGGAGTTGTACTGTATGTAAAAGAACCATATGATTGCTCAGAGCTCAAGTATGAAACTAGAAATAGGCCTGTTGAAAATCTCTGGGTTAGGGTAAGAGAGAGAGCAATAAGGGTGATGTCACGGTGTGTGTCTGGTATAGACCACCAGACCAGGAAGATATGGTGCATGAGGATTTTTTCAAACAGCTAGTGGAAGTTTTTTGATCACAGGCTCTGGTTCTCATAGGGGACTTCAGTCACCCTGACAACTGCTGGGAGGGCAATGCAGTAGGCCTATGCAAATAGGGAAGTATTTGATTTGGATTCAGATTCAGGCAGTTTGGAGGACCATGATTCAATTCAGAGATTTGGATCACTGTCCCGAATTGATTCGGCAGAATCGGCTTCCGAAGATTCAGCATGGATTCGAAGAGATGCAGATGTTCAGCCATAGACTATAACAGGGAATGGCTGAAATACCTATAATTTTGTCATTTTTGGCATATTTGGATGAAAACAGCAGGGATGGTAGCCCCTTCTGAGGGCATGAAGCTTTCAAGTTTCAAGGAGATAGGTGCAGGGGTTTCTGAGAAACTGTATCTCCAACTGCTAAAAGCAAAACTCGTGTCACTTATGTGTGTTAAGGCAAATTTGGATGAAAACAGCAAGGATGATAGCCTGTAATAGGGGGGCTTCCTGGTAATGGTTAAACCTCTGCCTGCCCACCTGTTTTGGGGCCAGCTTCCTGCCCCCCTTCTGCTCAGAGAGAAACAGCTCACAAAAGAGACAGAAAGACTACAGACAGAGGCTTATATGCTATTCTACATCCCTCCCCCAGAGCACTGTGTTTGGAAGGGGACTCTGGGAAAGAGCACAGTCACCGCCAGCTACAGATATCAGTCAATTTGGAGGTTTTTTTGGTCTCCCAATTCAATTCAGATTCAGTGATTCGGCCTCTGAATTGGACCAAGTCTTCTCCAAATTGAATCGGCAACCAAAGCTTCTCACACCCCTACAATACATCAGTGTGCAAACAACCCAAGAAGTTTTTGGAGAGTCCTGGGAACAACTTCCTGGTGTAAGTGCTGGAGAGGCCAACTAGGGGCTGTGCTCTTCTTGACCTGCTGTTTACAATGGAAGAATTGGTGGGAAATGTACTAGTAGATAGCAACTTGGTCAGCAACAGCCATGAGATAATTGAGTTCAGGATCCTGAAGAAAAGAAAGATGGAGAGCAGCAGAGAAAGTATCCTGGACTTCAGAAGAGCAGACTTCGACTCACTTAAAGAACTCATGGGCAGAATTCTCTAGGAATAGATTCTGAGTTGGAGAGGAGTCCAGGAGAGCTGGCTGTGCTTTAAAGAAGCCTTACAGAGAGTGCAGGAAGAAACTATCCCAATGTACAGGTACTCTAGCAAGTATGGCAGAAGACCAGCTTGGCTTAGCAGGGAACTCTTTAGTAAATTAAATCACAGAAAAGAAGCTTATAAGAAGTAGAAACTTGGACAAACAACTAGGCAGGAATATAAAATTATTCCTTGGTCATGCAGGGATGAAATGAGGAAGGCCATAGTGCAATCAGAGTTGCAGCTAGCAAGCGATGCATGAAGGGTAACAAGAAGGGTTTCTACAAGTATGTCACTAATAAGAGGAAGATCAGGTAAAGTGTGGGTTCTTAGTGAACAGGGGAGGCAGCCTAATAACAGAAGACGCAGAAAAGTTGAAAGTACATCATGCCTTTTTCACCTCAGCCTTCACTTCCAGCAAGGTCAGTTCCCAGAGTACTGCACCAAGCAGCACAGTTTGGGGAGGAGGTGAGAAGCCAACAGTGGTGAAAGAACAGTTTAGGGACCACTTAGAAAAGCTGTATATATACCAGTCCATGGGGCTGGATGGGATGCACCCAAGGGTGCTTAGGGAGTTCATTGATGTGACTGCAGAGTCACTGGGCATCATTTTTGAAATCTCATGGCAATCAGGAGAGTTCCCAAATGATTAGAAAGGGGCAAACATAGTGCCCATATTTAAGAAAGGGGAAAAGGAGGGTCCAGGGGACTACAGAGCAGTCAGCCTCACCTCAGTCCATGGAAAAAATCATGGAACAGATCCTCAAGGAATCCATTTCTAAGCACTTGGAGGAGAAGGAGGTGATTAGGAACAGTCAGAATGGATTCACAAAGGGCAAGTTATGCCTGAGTAACCTGATTGCCTTCTAAAAATGAGTTGACTGGCTCTGAGGATGCAGGGAGACCACTGGAAGTGGTATACCTTGATTTAACCAAGGCTTTTGATACAGTCTCCCAAAGCATTCTCACAAACAAGCTAAGGAAATGTGGGATAGACTAATGTACTCTAAGGTGAATAGAAAACTGGCTAGAGCATTGGCCTCAGTGTAGTCATCAATGGCTTAATGTCTAGTTGGCAGTCAGTATCAAGTGGAGTGCCCCATGCATCGGTCCTGGGGCTGGTTCTGTTCAATACCTTCATCAATGACCTGGAAGGTGGCATACAGTGCACCCTCAGCAGGTTTGCAGATGACACCACGCTGTGGGGAGTAGTAGATATGCTGGATGTTAGGGCTAGGATTCAGAGTAACCTAGACAAATTGGAGGGTTTGGTCCAAAGAATTCTCATGAGGCTCAACAATGACAAGTTCAAAATCCTTCACTTAGGACAGAACAATCCCATGCACAGGTACAGGCTGGGGGATGACTGACTGGGCAGCAGCTCTGTAGAAAAGGGCCTGGGGGTTACAGTGGACAATAATATGAATTGAGAGTATGCCCTTGTTGCCAAGAAGGCTAAGGAGTGTTGCGAGCAGGACAAGGAACACGATTCTTCCCCTCTATTCAGCAGTGGTAAGGCCACGTCTGGAGTACAGTGTTCAGGTTTGGGGCCCTCACTGCAGAAAGGATGTGGACAAATTGGAGAGAGTCCAGTAGAAGGCAACTAAAATGGTTTGGGGGCTAGGGCTCATGACTTATGAGGAGAGGCTGAGGGAACTGGGCTCATTAAGTGTAGAGAAGACAATACTGAGAGGGGATTTAATAGTCGCCTTCAACTACCTGAAGAGGGGGTTCAAAAGAGGATGGAGATAGACCAGGTGTGTGCAAAATACATCCCACAGGCCAGATCTGGCTCACCTGGAAATTCATCCATCCCACAGGTACCCATCAACTAACTGTACCTCTGTCCAGTCTTCATGCTTTGCTCCCACCCTTGTGGGCAGAAAGGTCCACCCCAGCCAGCATGCAGCTTCTGGGAGAGGCTGCTGCCACTGCTGCAGCCAATGGGGGACCTGTTAAGCTTTCCTGGCATCCTGCTCACTCTGGGCACCAGGTAGGGAAGTGGTGGGGGCAGGGGGCTACAGCTTGGTTGGACACTGGGGAAGGCAGCAGCATGGAGCTCATGCCCAGCAAGGTGGCGGGAGCATGTAGCTCAGGTGGGCAGTGTGTAAGTGTAAGGGAGGGTGCCCCACAACCCCCTACAGATACACCCCCTTAACATACCCTATTGCCCCCCGCCCACACAGGCACACCCCCTCACAACTCCACCATACACACCCCCTATCCCCAACCACACCCCCACACACAATGTACCAGAGTAAGACTTTATTTTTTAGTTATACAATCACCTCTATATCCAATACACAAACACAAATCATGACAAAAATATTTTTTCTAATGTTATTGTACATGTTTGACTTTTAGTATATATGATTTTATTTTTTTTCTGGTTCCAGGGTGGCAACCTCCTCTCCCAAAAGAAGTATTTCTGGGGGACAAGGGGAAGGATTTCCAGGGTCAAGGGTTAAGGGCGGGACTTCCAGTACCAAAATCGTGACCAGCTCACCAAATCTCATTAAGCAGCCCTCTAGCTGAAATAATTGCCCACCCCTGAACTAGACTGTTCTCAGTAGTGGCAGATGACAGAACAAGTAGCAACAGTCTCAAGTGGCAGGAAGAGAAGTTTAGGTTAGATATTAGGAATAATTTTGTCACTTGGAGGGTAGTAAACCACTGGAACAGGTTACCCAGAAAGGTTGTGGAATCTCCATCCTTGGCGTTTTTTAAGATCCATCTAGAGAAAGCCTTTCGGGCTGGGACACTGTAGTTGGAGATGGTTCTGCTTTGAGCAGGGAGCTGGAATAGATGACCTCCTGAGGTCCCTTCCAACACTATTTTCTATGATTCTATGATATCCATCTCTGTCTCATCTCTGTCTCTGTCTACCCCTCCCACCCAACCTCTCTCCAGCTGGTCAGCGCTCCAGGCAGAAGTTCCAGCTGTTCCAGGAAAATGGTGGCATCAACTGTAGGGATGTAAAAATTGTCCAAAAATATTTGTATAATCTCCTCTAAATACATCAGTTAAACAGTTAACTGAAAACACAGCATCTTGGACACAAATGCTGCTGAGAGCTCCCTGGGCCCTTTCACTGGGGTAGGAGGAGAGGAGACGAGCCCAGCCAGACAACACAGCCCAGATGTTAAACTGGGCTGAGAGGGAGCAGCTGTGAATAAGTAGCTAAATGCTTAATTGATGAATCAATCTGACCCCTGTTTTGCTCTTAGGTTATGGATACTAGTCCCTCTCACCCCTCCTGCTCCTCCTCCCTCTCTCCTGTCTGCTTTTCTGCTTTCTGATTCCTGCTGAGGCACCACACAGCTTCCCTTCACCCCTTCTTTGCCAGACTATGACTGCCCAAGCTAAAGGATAACCAGTAAGCTAACTGACTATCACTGCATTTATGGGTTAAATTATTAATTGTTTAACTTTTCACATCCCTAGTCAGCTGTGGATACCACTGGCAGGTTGGGGCTTCTGAACCCCCTGGCAGCATACAGAGTTTATGCTTCCACCCTCCCACTGCAGTGAAATCCCCTCCCTCTCATGTACACAGCTGATGCCAGTTCATCAACAGCTGATGCTGCTGGGTGGAAGCAGTCCCATCTACTTGCTCAGCATGGTGGCAACAGCCCTGGCTGCAACATACCATGCAACAACTGGATCCGGAGCTTCTAGTTGCACATAGGCCAGATCCAATGAGTTAGCAGCTGCCAGGCCATGAGCCTGAGTGAATCTGCTGGTGGCCTGGATCCAGCCTGCAGGCCATATTTTGCCCACCCCTGATCTCAACTGATTTGTACCAATGTGTCCTGGCAAGGGAATACGAACTTCTTGCAAATGCATGCTGTGCACACCTCAGCGCTAGGAGTACAGCAGTAAGAGGAGCGACTGGGCAAGAACCATGTGTATGTTGGCGTCTTCCCTTCCTTTCCCCCAACATACCAACTGATGAGTTGGATAGAACTCATATTTGGTGCTGGTAGTGACTCTCCTGCTTAGAGAGTATATCCACACTGCACAAGTGATGTGGTGTTCTCCTGGGTTTTAAATCAAATGCAAACCATCCACCCAGAAGAAGCTTTGACCCAAGTTTCTTCAGGTGTTTTAAGCCCAAGGTAGTAGGCTCAGCTGGGTGGTGTGGATTAGAACCCAGGATCTACTTGGTTAGAAACCCATCCACTTTCCAGTCTGCACTCTTACTACATTATTTAAACACTGGTTGTCCTGCACGGCCTTTCCACAGTTCCATAGAAGGATACATGAGTTCTCCTGCAATCGATACCACTGCCTGAGAGAGAAACTTTAAGAGTATGAACAAAAGTAACCAGGTACTATCCGCACAGATGTGAAATAGAGACTGCAGGAACAGTGAGGACAGTATGTAAAGCAAGCAAAGTTTTGCTACAGGGAGCCTAACAGCTGGCACTTAAGGCATCTATACATGTGCAATGAGGCTGCTTCGACACACTGTAATTACAGTGCGTCAGAGCAGACTTGATTAATTGAGTCTGCTGAAGCGTGATAATTACAGCTGTCCAGCAGACTCCAATGTCATGTGTATTAGCATATCCACACTGAAAAATGGTGGTGGGGGCACTTTATAGATCATTGGATGAGCTATAGTTAAACCAGACCCATCGCCATTTTTCAGCATGGGGATACTGATACACAAGAGGCTCTAGGTGCTTTAATTAGAGTGGCTCTTGGAGCCATTCTTATTAACCCCCCTGCCGCACATATATCAATGCTCTTAGAGTCTATGTGCCAGTCATCTAAGTTCCCTGCAGGAAGGAGGAAACAAGGAAGTAATTGTACCTTTATGATACAAACCTCCTCTATCTACCCATAGGTTATGACTACATCATACCTGCAACATGTTACAGTAAGGATGCTCCTAAACATGATCCACCTACTTTTACACTCCAAACCTAGAGATATAATAGTAAAGCTACTGAGCCATCCCTATGAACTGGTCTTAAGTTCACTAATGATTAAGGTATTGACAGCAACACTAAGGGGGCATCTTTGAAGGTGCATTTCTGGGTTTGGAAAGAAGCAGGTGGATGGAGCATGCCTTGGCACATCTTGCTAGGAAATATTGGGGACATGCCCTGACAGTGCTTTAATGTATGCATCTCTCTTACTTAGGGCTTTGCCTAATGAAACAGTATAGTTTTCAGATTAGAGGACTGGGAATGGTGAAAATGAATGGGAAGGCATTGAGAAGTATGTAAATATTCCCACACCTTCCCTCTCCCCAATATTGTAAGAAAAGTCTCACAATCATTTTCATGAGCTCTACTCCATTCTTTGCCAATCCAGACACTTCAAGTACGGGTCAGAACACAATGCAGCACTCGGGCACTATGAATTACTAATAATGCAAAGTGACAAGGTAGCATGGAGGTTTTTTTGTTATTTTTTCAAACTTATTAACTAAATTTAATAAATTGGAAGGGAGGTTTTTCGATTGCCTAAGGAATGTCCAAACCTTATTTACATTCCGTGGGATTTAAGTGGTAATTTTAATTAAGATTCAGAGATGTCATATCCTGTTTAAATGATGTCAAGTTGTTTTTAAAAAAAATTTTCCACCAGAACTTTCAGGCCTCCAGCCAGCTCTCAGTAATTAAGCACGTTTAGCTAAGTGTTATATTTTTGCTACATCAGTTTTAGGCACTATTCAGTAGATAAGAATTTATTTATATTTAATAATTTTATAGTATTCCTGTTGATATAGCTGGTCAGTGTGTGAGCATAGTGTAGCTCTGTGGATTTGTGTCCTGTGGGTACCGCACCACCACTGCAAAATCTTGTTTTTCTTTTTTTACTTTGTCTCTAAGAGCTTTATCTTCCCCACAAAAACAACATACTTAAAAAGTTTTAAATATTTGTTTGGGATTATACCTGATCTATAAACCAGTGCAGACAGATGACAGGCCCTGAGGAAAACTGCCAATCACTAAAGATAGCAGGACTGGCATTTATATAGGAAAAAGTCATATTTAAATAATTAACCCCTATACCATTTATTTAGCAAAGCCTAATGCACATGATTCAAAACTCAGTGTACAATGTGGGAGGTATGAGGCAGGGACAAATATGACTCTATAGTCATACTTGAGCAACTAAAAGTAGATAAATATCAGAATGCATATTATGGAGATGCATAATTGCAGTGTAAGGTGGTCAGTCGGCTTCCTGCAGCACAAGTCTACAAATCTCAAAGAAAAGCTAGGTTAGAACCCACCAATCCTGGGTTATCTGGCTTGATGCTGTAGCTATTAAATTAAATTTCCAAACATTCCATAGACTAGAAACTTCAATTAAGGCGATGCCAAAATTGTAGAATCATAGAAAATTAAGGTTGGAAGGGACCTCAGGAGGTCATCTAGTCTAATCCCCCGGCTCAAAACAGGACCATCCCCAGCTATCTCATACTTCATTTTGGGGCAAAACTTACATTCTCTTCTTGCTTGAGTTTGTTTATGTAATCCAAAATGCTCCATTTTGAGTCAGTTTAACATGAAACTGATTTCTCTCACTATGGTGCTTAGCCTCATGGGAGTTATCACTTGAGTGCTCAGAGTCCTGTTTGCTGTGGGATTCCTGGACTGCATCTCCTACAACACATCTGGAGTCGGATGAGTTCTAAGACTCACCACACCGAACTTGATTAGAGGAAAACGGTCATTGTGTTAGGGGAAGTAAAGTCTTCCAAGGAGCTCAGTCTTACAGGAGAAAATTGGCCACTGAATTACAAGTCCCAGGGTCTCTTTACTTGTTGTCTGTTGTGTTCTTTTTATTAGTTCTAGATAGAGTTTACCAGAGGTAGATACCAATTTATGCTGCTACTACCTACCATTTATAACCAGGCCTCTAGAACAGTGGTTTTGAACCTCTTTTGTACCAGGACCCATTTATAAATATTGATGGCCAGTCCCGACCCAGTGCCTCTCACACCCGACCTACTGCCCCCTGCCCCGAGGCCCCAACCCCTCAGTGTTGGGGCAAAGGGTGGGGTGTATGTAGGGCATGGGGGGGCTGCCCCAAGCAGCCCCTTGCAGGCTGGCAGAGTTCCAGCCTGCAAGGGAAAAGCCACTGTTTCCCACATGTTTCTTCTTCAAAGGAGTATCCATTTTTAAAGTTTGTTTGCAATCCTTTCATACATTCTAGCAACCCACTTTTGGGTCATGATCCGCAGGTTGAGAAATGCTGCTCTAGAACAGAGTAATATCTGGGAAGCCTGTACATTTTGGCTGGAAAATATTTTTTAATGATTTGTTTTTCGTGCACCTAATATAATGAAATGTATTATACCAAAAAGAAATAAAACAAACAACCCCCCCCCCCCCCTTCCCATGAAGGCATGAAAGAAAGAAATATCTATTACATGTGCCTGAGCAGCTTGGTCTAATAAGATTTCCCAAGATAAATTTTTGCTTAATGTCAACTAAGTACTTTCATAGTCCACACCCACCTGAAGCTCTAGTCAAATACAGCTGTTTAACATGAAACATTTATATCACATTGATTTCTCATATGCATTTAAACCCTCTGAGCCACATGCATTTCAGTTAATCTATATGATTTTAGCATATTCAGCGATAGGATTCAAACTAACAGATAAAAGGCAAACACTTCTGCTAATATATTAATAGTCAAGGGGTGTTTTCTGACATTTTGTGTCCAGGTCCTTAAATAATCACATAAATTAACAACTCTTACAACAGCAGGACATTGGCTGTCATAGTCCCCCTGTTTTACCTGTGGCAGCCATCCTGCAGCAGGATGTTATGTCTGGTATTTTGTCAGGTTTAACTGCGTAGTTTTGCTAAAAGGTTGGACAATGCATTAGTAAAGGATGATTTGGATAAGGATGATCCTGCAAAGGCAGCTGGTTGAACTAGACCTATGAAGTTTCCTTCCAGCCCTACTTCTCTATGAGGTCTGGAATGGGCTCCCAAGGGAGGTGGTGCTCTCCCCTACCCTGGGGGTCTTCAAGAGGAGGTTAGACGAGTATCTAGCTGGGGTCATCTAGACCCAGCACTCTTTCCTGCTTATGCAGGGGGTCGGACTTGATGATCTATTGAGGTCCCTTCCGACCCTAACATCTATGAATCTATGAGTCTATGAAATAAAGAATATTACAAACATTTAAAATATTGTAACTTAAAAAAGAGGAAGAAAATAATGTCCTCTCTAGATAGATTAGAGAAAAAAAATATAAGAAAGGAGGCATGCAACATCTTGAGCCAAGTACTTGAGACTGCAGGGAATCCACATCCATGGCCAAGGCTGTGCTGTTGACTTGACATGTGCCAGATCAACACTTGGGATCTCAATATTGTGCTGTTAGACAGGAGGGCATGATACAAAATTATACACACACACACACACACACACACACACACTACACAACCACTCTATGTCTTCATACACACATGCACATACACAAACACACACTTCAGTGGCTGTGTGTTAACACCAGGTGGTGTTTGGGGTAACTTGGTCTCAGAGCTACTCAGGATCGTGGTGCCAGGGCTACTCAGGATCAAGGTGCCGGGGTTACTCAGGGTCCTCTTTGAATGTTTATTGTATTGTGTTTCCCCAGTAGTTTCTCCAATTGTTTTATTTTCATGTTATTTCTCAACCTGATTGTTGCTTTTACTTTTCTGTGCAATTGAACATTCACAAAACATGTCTGTATTAGGAAGAAGAGATATGAAGTTTGGCAATAGAAGGGGTGGGGGGGGGGGAGTTTAGAAGAATATTTTTTATTTCTTTGAGAATCCAGTTAGTCAAAATAAAAAGACTTTATTGGATCCATGTTGATTTTGCTTAAATTTAAAATTGGAGAAAAACAAAACAAAACATAAGAACTTAAGAGTTGTCTTCTGGGTTTGATCAAAGGTCTGTTTATTCCAGGTAAGACATCTGGTCTTGTCTCTAAAAGTGAGCAGTAACTGAAGTAAAGAGAAACGTGTAGTCTGTTGGTGTGCCTACTCATCCATTAATATGCAGTAGTCACTGCACATTTAATTCAGTATTTGCTTAATGAAGTACTAATTGAATGTGCAGTAGCACCAAGGCATGTGTTTTTTTAGTGACACCTACTACACGGTAGTGTATTTGTACTGTTTTTTTTGCCCGGCACGAGACTGCACAGTGTTATTAGGCTACTGTGCATTTAGTGTCTTGTGTCGGCACTTCCACTGAAAAGAAGGACAAGTCACTAAAGGTATATATATATATAAATATATATATATATATGCCAAGGAATAACAAGAACTTGAAGGGTTAAAAATCAAGAATGCAAAGGCAAGAATTGAGATCCAGTGACACCAATGAGGCTGTTAAAGAGAGCAAAGAAGGATTTTATGTTTGTTTCACAGAAAAGAAACAACAAGGAGACTGAGAGTCCACTCCCTACTACTGAGTCACAGCGAGCTCTTAACAGAAGATGCAAAGAAAGCAGAGCTGCTCAATGGCTATTTTGATCCAACCATAAGGACTCTTTTATGACAGTTTAGTAAATGCAAACCCACAATATCCTGATTTAATTGATCGACAGGTATTCATATCTTTTACTGTGCCATAGTCTAAAATACCCATTTTGTTCCTCTCTGAGGTGAGAAGCAAATGATGATTCTAAAACTAATTTCCCAGCTTTTCAGTGGTAATTTTAATCTAAAATATAATTAAAAGTATAAATCAACCAAATCTTGTTACAAAGCCAAATTTGTCTGCAGAAAGTAGTGACACATTAACTCATTCATCTTGACTGTCAAATAAGGAAATCACAATTGTGTTGTACTATGTGTTATTTCTACTTAGCACCCAATGTGTAGTTTTCTTAAAGTGATTCCTGATTGAACTCACCTTCTCATATCTAGATGCAGAATCCAGTGAAGGCGGTCAATCTCTTTCCCTTGGCATCATCGGGGTTTGGATCTATCACTCTGTACCTCAACCATGCCGATGTGTTCATCTTCCAAAATTGTGATTGCACTATGGGGTGGGGGGGTTGAGGGGTTGAGGTGATTAATCTGGATGAGGGTTTATGCAAACAGGTGGAAGCACCAAAATAGAGATAATCTTTCAATGACTTCAATCCTTTCTTGGAAGAGACTTAGACATCTCTGAACTCATCTTTTCAAAAGAGAGATTCCAAAATATAGCTGCAGCAAGTTGCCAACTAGACATTTCAACTCTGGCCAAGAAATCCCTCAAGCTTTGTTTAAAAAATTGGCAGATATTTTGGCACTGCTCCTGTTCAGCAAGGCATGAAAAATTATTTTAGTATTAGCAGGGGCTCAGTGGCATTTGTTTCTGTGCAGTATTCAAACATCTCAGGTTCATTAAATCTTGTAGGATATTAATGATATATATTTTAAACTGCTGTTTCCCTTGTTTAACAGGTTCCTTTGCTCTTTTGCATTCCCATCCTAACAGTGAACTTCCAGCTGCTCGCAGCTGATGCCCAGGATTGTATGTGCTGGAGTCCTGGAAAGAAACCAAAAGGTTATCTCCAGTGCTGTGCTGAGATTTATCATATGTTCTTTACAAGCAGCAACTGTTGAAGACATTTCTTTGCTTTCTATGCATATAACACCCCTAACCATGCATCTAAACAACCTAATTTGGATTCCAACTTTGTAGATTCAAACAAGGAAAGGGGAGTGGAGATTGCAAACTAGGTTCAAAACTTCCATGAATCTGGAGGAAGACTTGCAATGGACTTCAGTGATTCCATGAAAGCCTCCATACGGTGACAAAGTAGCTACAATGAAATCTGATAATGGATAAATCCGT
Source organism: Alligator mississippiensis (assembly GCF_030867095.1). Lineage (NCBI taxonomy): Eukaryota > Metazoa > Chordata > Crocodylia > Alligatoridae > Alligator > Alligator mississippiensis. Next base: position 11,213,427 of record NC_081825.1, on the reverse strand, counting down.
GTGTATTTTAGTTACAAAACAGCATTAACAAAGGCAGAGGAACATGGGGTCCTGTTTGCTACTTTGTCTGCCAGGTGGTTATGCTGTAGAAGTAGAAAATTAAAGAATTTAAATTATAGAGTGCTGCAAATGAAAGGAGCACTTTAAAAATCAAGTAAGAAGACATGATTGCTATCCAAAAGAGCTTCCACTCCAACACAGTGTATGCTGAGATTGTCAGCTCCTCAAGGAAGAGACTGTTTCTATTGTTTTCTAGCTCTGTGCTTTTTTGTGCATAATAAATCCATGCCCAAGATAGCAGAGCAATAGCAGTAGGGTATAGAAGTAACTTTCATGAGAGCACAAGGGAGCTACCCATGCAGAAACTAAACACAGTTGCAGTCCCAAAAGATTCTGGTGTAGAAGAGCAGGTCTCTGCTAGCAAACTCTGGGCTCTAGCCAATTGAGAGCATGCTGGAAGGATGTAAGAAGTGATAGGACCATCACTCTGCTCCCCTTCTTCATTAACTATCAGGAATACTTAGTCCATGCTGTAAATGCTTGGTGGTAGCCAGTAGCAATTACATTGAGAGAGTGAGTCAATGAATCTCAAAATGGGGAAAGGATTTGAATAGAGAATAAGATGATAAATTAAGGAGAATAATAAGGAGAAGTAAATTGGAAGGCGGTGCCCAGACTTAAGATAAAGATTACTAAGGTTATGGAAATACCTTAAAGGGAACCCTCTTAACTTGTTATACTACGAAGGCTTATAAATGATATTTCATTTCACCATACTCTGATCCACAGTGGGCGCATCTACACATGCATTTGATCCAGGCACAGTTTACTTGGATGTAAACTACACTGGTGTAAGCATTCCTGGGCAGGCATCTACACTTGGGAGCAGATTTGCTGCCTTCAGCACCAAATTTTATGCAGCCCTGCAACGGGCCCCTGCGGCCACCGGGGGAGCTCCAGGCTCTGGCTGCAGCTGCCAGCAGGGGGCAGCTCGCTTCAAAAGCCAACACCACTGACTGCTCTCTGCTCAGGAACAGCATGCCCAATACAGGGTAGCACATGGCAGCTCTATCCTCGCCTGCTCTGCCTCCACATGCTAGAGCTGCTTCAGCCTCTGTCCCTGGCAGCAACAACTAGTGTCCTGGGTTTCTGCTGGCTGCTGCATTGCTTCTGCTGGCCCATCATACTGACCACTGTCTGACCAATGGACATCTCACCCCGCATGGCTCCCCGCCACACAAACTGCCTGCCTTGTTGCCCTGTGGGTTCAGGCCAACTCTCAGGATCTCAATATTGCACTGTTAGACAGGAGGGCGTAACACAATTGCATATATACAAACATACAAATCAATTAGGTGCATACCCACGCACACTACCAGCTCAGGCACATATACATTCAAACCAGCCTAGGCACATGCATACCTATTACCAATTCAAGCACATACACTATACACCCCAAAAGGTAGACACAGATCATTAATGTGTATATCATGCACACAAAGCCACACACACACACACACATGCAACTCAGATACACACACATTCAAAATAACCAGTCTAGGTTCATGCACACCTATCACCAGTTTAAGCCTATACACGCTACGCACACCAAATTGAGACAAAATCAGTTACCAGTTACCAACACCTGCATATCCAATACACATACACATTGGGGATTACATACATGGAGTATTAATTCATAAAGCACACACCCCTCCCTCCCCAAGAAACAGAACCTCCTTTCCCCCTTAGCAAACAGAGCACCTCCACCACTTATCCACCCATCAACGATAAAAAACCTTCTTCCACATGAAAACTATTTACAGTGCCCTTTGTGGGCCATCTTGGGTTGCAGGGCCATGGGGTTGGGCTGCCAAAGGGCAGATCCTGGTTTTCTGCTGTGGGAGCAGAATACCAGCCTGGGGCAGGCAGGCAGCACTCCAACCTCTGGCTGTTCCCCCATGGGTGTGGATGCCATGGTGAGTGTGGTGGGGGTAGGGCTCACCCACAAACAATGGCAGCTGCTGGTCCCCCAGTGGCAGCTGGTAGCCAGGATCATCAGGTCTGGCGTGCAGTCCTAGCCCAGCTCCAGGCAGCTCCAGACCCATGCCTGCACGGAGCCAAGGAGAGCAGTGGGGATGGGCCCAGGTGAGGGGGTCTGGGGGGGTGGTAGGGGCCAAGTTTTTGAGAGGCCCGTGCCCACTTACTTGTGGGGGTACGGGCTACTCAATAAAGTTCTGCACTGTCTCCTGCCTCCCTATGTGCTATGGGGGGGGGACCCCAGGCCCTCCCCCTGTGTCAGCCTTACCATGGGGCTGTGGCTAACATGGGTGGTGGCTCTGCTCGGTCTTGGCAGGCAGTGATGATGTTTTGGCTCCAGATGTCCTCTTATGGTAGGGCTCAGCATGAAGATCCTCCCCCACCCCCCCACCCCCCATCAGGAGGAGCTGGTGCTTCTAGCAGATGGCGGTGTCATGGCCAGCCATGCCTTGTGACTGGCTCTGAGGCTGCAGAGCTGGCAAGACAGAAACTACCCAGGGCTCCCTGAGCTGCTGGTGGAGACTGCAGCTGAGGACACCCAAAGGGCCCTTTTCTGGTTAGATGCCTGGCTTGGGTAGGGCCTCATGCAGTCCACCTGTTATGCTATAGAAATCATGGCTGCAGCTTGGGTCCCAGGGTACAAAGGTGGCTGTCAGTTGCCACATAAAGGACAGAGACTTATGGGCACTGCTGGACTGATGATTGTGATCAGTCATAGTGACCCACTGTTCCCACAAGGTGTTGACCTTTATGCAGGCTCCCTCCAGGTATGCCCCAGGGCTCAAAATGTCTGCAGACTTTTAAAGTCTGAGGCAGGGGCTTCCATAGAGGCAGAGAGCAGGAGAGGCTCCTAGCCCAGAGCCTTGGATCTAACCTGAAGCCAGCAGTGGCAGGGCAGACCCAAGAGAAATCTTGCTCCTAGATCACATCTAAATATTCACTACTGTGCGGTAACTAATCCCACTTAAATTTGCTACCTGCATTTTCAGGTAGCAAATTTATGCAGGATTAAGGATTTTTATTGTGCAGTAAGCATGCACACGTGGCAGGTGCACACTTACTGCACAGTAAACTATGCTATTGTGCATTTAGGTGTCTTGTATATATATGTCCAGTGAGAGTTACCCAGATTGGGTGCATCTGTTTTGGCAATTGTATTCGACTGTATAAGAGAGCTTCAGTGGCACTTACAGAAGTGTCTGCAAGTCTACTCAGAGTAATCAACCAGCATAAACAGCTGCATACCAGCATGCCATTCCCAACTCTATGGCCTTTTGCTACAGGTCGGCCTCCTATGCTATTACGCTTCCTGTGATCATTTCAGAGCCAGATTATGAGCCAACAGTGTGCCCTTGTAGTGAAGAAAACTAATGACATACTGGGCTACATTAATGGGAGAGTTGCCAGCAGGTCGAGGGAAGTGATTATTCCCCCCTATTTGACACTGGTGAGGCCACATCTGGAGTCCTGTGTCCAGTTGTGGGCCCCCACTACAGAAAGGATGTGCACAGATTGGAGAGAGTCCAGTGGAGGGCAAAAAAAAAATGGTTAGAGGGCTAGGGAACATGACTTCTGAGGTGAGGATGAGGGAACTAGATTAATTTAGCTCAGAGAAGAGAAGACTGAGAGGAGATTTAACAGCAGCCTTCAACTATCTGAAGGGGGTGTTCCAGGGGATGGATCTGGGGTTATCTCAGTGGTGGCACATGACAGAACAAGGAGCAATGGTCTCAAGTTGCAGCAAGGGCAGTTTAGGTTAGATATTAGGAAGACCTTTTTCACAAGGAAAGTAGTAAAGCATTTGAACAGGTTACCCAGAGAGGTGGTGGAATAGTGGAGTCTCCATCATTAGAGGTTTTGAAGACCCAGGTAGACAAAGCTTTGGCCGGGATGATATAACTTGGGATGGTCCTGCTTTGGGCAGGGGCTTGGACTAGATGACCTCCTGCAGTCCCTTCCATCCCTAATTTTATCTGATTCTATGACTGTTCCTGTTCAAGGAAAGGAACAAGGAAAGGGGAGGCAGAAACTTTTGTAACTGTTCAGCTGCCTACAGAGGTAAAGCACGATTGCAGACCCTATCGTTTATAAAGCACAGGAACTACAGCCCACTAGCAACCTCATGGCTGCTACCCAAATGAAAGTGGGCAGAGAGGAAGCAAAAGGATTCTCTCTTTTGCTGGCCCTCAGAGAGGGGTGTTCTTCAGAGACCCAGGGGAGACTGTGACCTTTAATGTACAATCCCTTTCTGCCTGATCTAGTTCTGCAGCGATGAGGCACAAGCTGGCTCTTGATGTATAACTGTCTAAATGTTACAGGCTTTCATCCTGTTGCAATTCCCTCTGGCATAAATTCAGTGCAACACCACAGAAATCAGCAATGTCTCTGTTATAAGACTGGGGGAAAGTGGCAGGAAAATCAACGTAATGACAATGTTAAAATTGCCAAGCAATTCTCAGGATAAAAGCAACTATCCTCCTAGAACATGGTAGCTAAATATGTCTTTAGTGTTTTCCCCCAGGAGTCATAATGAAGCTATAGGTACCTGCTTCATTGCTTAATCTGACTGAAAACAGCATGGTTTTTTATACATAGGGTTTTTTTTTTCTGGTCTATGATGAGTTTGTAGCTAATTTTAACATATTAAGATACGTATCTTTCCTCTCCACCCCCAAATAATAGCAATAATAGACCCTCCTGATAACTTTGAGACTATCCAGGCCAGGAAAGCATTTATTAAAATCACATTTTTATGTACTGTTTCTCTCCATTACACTTTAAGAATGAAAATCAATCTCCTTTTTCTTTCTTTAACAAAAGGTACTTTTGTACCAAGGCAGAGCTATTTCTTTTTAAGTAGGGAAAGAGCTGGGAACTAGATGAAAAATAGCAACTTGCCCACCAATATCCTTTCTATCTCTTTCCTCCATGTTATTCTTTAATCTCTGTGGATATGGATTGGCAAAGTGTATGCACCATGGGCAGTGCACCATCTCTCTCTCATATTGATTTTCTGCCCCTTAAAGAAAAAAAAAAAGCAGAAATTGCAGATGTCACTACTAAATTAATACAACCATGAACCTGAACCTCTGCTTGGAGATAATTCAAAGGAGATAATTTAAAGTACAAACCTTGTGTTTCATGCAAGAGCTACAGTGATCCATATGTTGTATGTTATTACAGATGTCTGAAGGCAAAAAGACTGTCGATGGTACCAACAGGATCTTCCGAGGAAATACATTTGTGTTTATAGACCTGTTCTAGTTTAGCTTCTTATCGGTGGGGAGTTACACAGGGGTCTGTTGGGGGTCTGGTACTCTTTAACATTTTTATGATGGGCTTGGTGCCAGGAACAGAGAACTCCTCATCAAAGTTGTTGTAGGCAGCTGTTTATTATCTGGATCATAGTGTAAGCACTAGAGGTTTAGTCAAGTGCCTGATGAATTCGTTTGTGGCCGACAAGCTCAATTCAAGAGCAACACAGCATGTTACAAGTTTCACAGATCCTTATGTTGTCTAAGCTGGAGTACAAATTTCAAGCATGCTGCTTTCTTCTTTCTCACTTTGTTTCCATCCCATGGATCAAAGCCGCTTCATGTTGAATTGCATCCAATGCCAGACGTTCCCTCCAAATTGGATGGGATTATGTGCACCCGTCCTGGCTTTCTATGTTGATGTCAAATTGTTTCAGATCATTTTTGTATACAACGTGGTAACACCATAGAGGGCGACACCAATTTCTAGAGACATCTTAAATCTTGCTGTATAAAATATTCTTGGGGATGTGGTCTCCTTCCATTCTCCTGACATAGCCAATCCTTCACAACCTCCTCTTTTTGATAGTGGTTCTAAGTGTGTCAGTCCTGTGCAATCCAGTACCTGTGTGTTTGGTATTCTGTCTTCCCACTTTATTTTCAGGATCTTATGCAGACATCTCATGTGGAAACTAGTCAGTCTCTTGATCTGCCTAGCATATGTAATATAGTCCACTTTTCTGAACCATAAAGCAGGGATCAGATCTGTACATAACACAAAACTGGACGGATCACAAATACTTGGGAAGATAGGGATAGAATTCACAAGGAAAACTGGGGACTAGACAACAAGATGAAATTCAGCAAAGACAAATGTAAGGTGCCACTCCCGTCGAATAATAATGACATGCACAAATGCTGAGTGGGCATGAATGAAACTTGTCAACAGACTGAGTCAGACATGGATCAGTATGTCCAGAAAACAGAAACTAAAAGACAAAAGACTAAGATGATAATTTGGCATATGGTTGGTGAGTGCCTAGCCAGAGCATGTGGAGAAATTGTGATCAAGAAAAGGTATAAAAATGAAAAGATTGCATTCAAAACTTGGACCTTTACACAATACCTGCCAAACCATCTACAGGATGCCTAGTGACAGGAACTGAAAGCCTAGCTTCACTTTCCAGTGTCAAGACCCATCGTGTAAAGTTATGTTGTGCTATTAATCTTGCTTTGTCAATTAATTAATAAACCTCTCACATTGGTTGGAATGACCCAAGGAATGTCCATTTGAATTTTTTCTTCCTGTTTAAAGTTTGTCAACAGGGTAAAAAATAATTCTGTCCAATTACCAGTAGCTAAACCATCATGTACTCTAAAAGTAGCACAGGTAAAAAAACAGCAGAGTTAAGTTGAAATAATAAGGGAATGTTGTGATGTTTCCTGCCTAGGCTTTTTCCTGTTATCAGGAGGATTAATGAGAACACAATCTGTGCCTCAGATCACTTCCCTTCTTCCCCTGAGCCTTGCAGATTCCTCTGTTGGACTTAAGGTGACTTCCAGACACTATTATTGATTCCTACATGGATAAGGAAGAAGGAATAGAGGTACAATAGCCTGGTGAGCTTTTGCATCCAGAATTTGGGCTCTAAGCACACTTTGCTCACAGGATTCCAGATTTGAATGATATAAGGATACCTCTCTCCTCCTCAAGTGGGATGCCACCTTTGACCATGCCTGTTCGTTGGGTAGTGCTCCTGTTGTTTTAGCTACCTGGTTATATGACGGCACTTAGGTACTCAATCAGTATGGTCATGGGGACCTTATAAATACCAGTATGAGTCGGGTACAAACACTGCCCTTCAACTGGGATTGCTGTGAGAAGCCTTAACGATCTTTAATGCAGTTTTTCCTTGCCGCACTCCTCTGAAATAGAGAAGACTTACCTGAGAGTTATGGATAGGGAGCTGAAGCAAAGGAAAGAGTCAGCGATTGGCCAAGATTGTTGTTCAAAAGGGACAATCTCTCATAACATAACGCCTTGAGCAGCCTCTAAGAATGGTACCTTTTTACACTAATATTGGGCCACTTATATCAAGTTCAACACCATATTATCAGAGTGCCCGACTGCACAGTTCTCATTCATTAAGATCAGTGTTATATTACACTAGGTACTGTGTAAATAGACAGGACAACATGTTCTTCACTTAAAGAGTTTCTTACAAATTATCAGGCTATCATGCAATCATCTACAGCAGGTTGACTCATACCATGGTAGTGTCCACAGGCCTCAAAAGGAATCTTTTTTGTGTGTAGAAGCAAGCTAATATGGGACTCATTTCTGGGTAGTAGCCTCACTGAAGACATGTTAGGACAAATGAAGGTAAAAAACAATAGGATGAAAGAAAGAGAAGGGGGAGGTGGGCAGCATTAGTAAGACTATGTATTCCTTTCTATGGCTCCTTCATTTCTAAATGTTAGTATTATTTTACTCTCTATTCTTATTTGTATTTTATAGCACGCTATTCTTTTTTTCAGATCTCAACTATTTAATTGTAAGTAATATTAAAGCTCTATTTAGCTCTACCTTTTTTGTTTAATACCTCTGTCCATTTCAATTATTTTTGTAATAATTGATCTGTCTGATTCAATTTGTTTATCTGCCTGAGTCTGGGTAATTTCCCCCCATAACCATCAGCTAACTTCTATCTATCCTGGATGTACAAACACAGATAAGATGAACTTCTATTTGTAAATTAAAGACTCGGACGTTACAAGGCAGGCATGCTATTAATTGTAACAGAGCTACTACTAGCACAGACTCAGCAATGGTTGGACAGACCCCATTTGTCTCCCCAGAACCCCACCTCAAACAGCAAATATTTGTCCCATTCATTCCTGCTCTAATTTATATCTAGGGTCCTACCTAATTCATGGGGCCTGCCCGCAATTTTGTGGGCAGAATGGAGGCCCAGGTAGCCATTCAGGGCAAAGTATGGTGGGCCCCCCATACCTCTGATTGTCCGAGGGGCTCCAGTGACCCCGCCCCCCCACTGCTGATTGGCTGTGAGGGCTGTATGTCATACAGCCCTGCGCCTCACCACTGATTGGTGGAGAGGGCTGGGGCCACATGACAGGCAGCCCTTGCAGCCAGTCAGCAGTGAAGGGTGGGAGCAGCAGTCATCTTGCTCACAGTCCCTTAAGTGGGCAGTACCCCCTTCTTCTCTTCTTTGCCCAACCAACTAGGTTGTTGTAGCATGCTGAGAACTGCTGGCTTCCTCTGAGGAACCAGAATTTTCTTTTCCATATTTTTCCCCCCACAGATTTCACGGGCATTGCCTGGATTTCTTGGCATCTGCAAAATCCACAAAATCCTGAATTTGCTAGGTCCATACTTATAGCACTTTACGTAAAGTGTCATAGTTAGGATGCTTCTGGCAGGGACTTAATTGAATATCTGTACCCAGCAACAATTCACAATGTTTACCACACATCTTTTTTCTTTGTCTCTTTTTTTACTCAGGGAGCTGTTGTAGGCATGCCACTGAGTCAGATCTTGGCCTCTGTCAACAAAGTGTAATCCATAATTTTACAGGTAATTATAATTATATTACTCTAGATTTATAGCACTTTCAGTGATGCAATTTTGCATTAAATAGTTATTCAATAAGAAGCATGAATGCTATTTTGAGTAGGGGCTAGACACCGGGGTACTCCCCACTTCTCTGGATAGACTTTATGCTTCCTTATGTTTACTGTCCTTCTGGCCCCATAAATCTGTTTTCTCTTGGATGTCAGTGAGCTTCCTTACAAAAGAGGAGGGGGGGGGAAGGTGCTGATAGCCAAGCGTGTGCCATAGCTTGGGGGTTGGTGCACTTTGCTAAAACAAAGAAGAAATGAGTTCCCTACCCCTGAGGATAAGAGGGGAATGTCCCTTATAGCCTGCACAAGTAGTTTAACCACTATATACTGCAGTCAGTGCAGACTGGTCGGTAGATGCAGTCATCCATATAGATATTTTTTGGCTCATGCCACACGTCCTCCTAGGATGGCAACATCTTACATTGTGAAGAGGAAGTTACATTCCATCCACATGGATGGGGCTTAACACAGATTAAAACTCCACATTCAAATGAATGGAGAGTTGCAATCTTCCTCGGTAAAACATGCTGTCTTTGGAGGCAACTAAGTGCTTCCAATTCAAATGAAAGGGACTGAGGTGATTCTTCAGAGTGAATAAGAATGAGCTTCTCAGGGTGCACTAACTTCTTGTAGAAAGTTTAAGAAAACCACACGTTTACACAGGCAGTGTCAAATCCCTCCCTGTGCCTGAGCTCATTAAGCTGGAAAAATCAGAGACTAAGTTGGACACATCTCGGCCGCAGAATTAAGCCCATGGTTTTGCTATATGTTTTGGGGTTTAACACTTAAAATGTAGTTGCTGCCATTTAGATACCTGGTATGTTTGCATATATATGTGTATGTATGTATCCTTAGGGGAAAAAAGACAAAGTAATAAAGGTGGAGTTATTTACAGTTAGAATGAGATTTAACGATCTAGCAATTTTGAGTAATCCATATGATTACATTATTGACATCTTTTGAGACAAGAAATATTTGATACCCAGTACTAAATTTCCTAAATGATCATCCTTTCCTAATTTTTGCCCATAATCAAATCAATTGAGTTACTTGCAAATTCTGTGAAATCTCATTCAGAAAGCGAGTGGTGTAACTTGTGGGAAGATATTTTCTATATTTCATAGTTAACAAATTGAATTCTGACATGAAGTGAAAAATTCAATTCAGCAGTAACTAGGCGCCTTTGACCAATGCTTCAGTAATTCTGTAATATATAATGAGAGAGACAGGGTATAAAACTGACTTTCTTATATATATGAAAATTGGAAGGCAGGGGGATGTGTGTATATAGAGAGAAAACAAAACTGAATTTGATATGATGGAAAGATCCTGGACTGATTGGAAACTCAGCCCTATGTTACGCCACTTTTATAGGGACCAGCAAGGCAAGCTTCCTCAGACAGACTTGCTAATGTGTTTCAGTCCTGTTGTGGAGGTGTGAGAAGACGATTCCCTTTCTGCAGGCCATTTACTCTTGGCTTCTCTGCAGAGACTGTTAACAAAGACGATAGTTTCTGCCAAGTGTAATACAACTACCTGTTCACTAGGCCCTGGCCGGAGACCAAGAGCCAGTTTCACATAGGTCACTGAACAGCCATCTGTCAGTAATGATCTTCATTCAACCCTGACATGTGCTGGATATGATCTAGTGCTGGTGAGGAGAAGACTTTCTTCTTGTCACCAAGCCACTGTTCTTTACAGGCCTGTAAAAAAATTAAAGCTGTTTTTGTATTTCTCTTTCACACTCAAGTCCTTTTCTCAGTCCGCTGTCAGAAGCTATAACACACAGTGATGCTCTCCATCTCTGGCATCTCAATCCAACAGGGATGAACAGTTGGGGGAAAAAAAAAGTCTTGAGTGATATGGTTTTAGTGAACAATCACTGTTTTTATAGGAAGTTAGGTCAGGCTGTGACAAGTCTGCCGAAGGGTTATGTATCAACTTTATATACTCTCTATTAACGCTTGGAGATACTTGTTCTGATAAGTTCAAATAATACCAATTTATTACCAGAACTCTGACAGCACTCCTGTATAACACTGCAAAAAATCTATCCTTTGCCACTACGCAAACATGCTTATACATTTATTTTCCCTGTTCACTTCATGCTTCTGTTAGTGGAGTCTAGAGGAAGTCTGATCCCAAGTGTACCATGTGTCACCTATACCTTTTCACAACTTGCTCTCAAATAATGTGAGCATTATTATGGCATTTTTAAATATACTGTATTTAAAATTTGTAGTATTTTAAATATACTTTATTACATTAAATTGAAAAATGTAATGTGTGGCATTTTAAATATATTGTAATATTTTTTCCTGGCTTAGACTAGTTTAAAGGAATGTGTCTGAGAGGATGGTGGTGATAGTAATAACAAAAATTAATAATGGTTCTCATTATTAACTACTTAAACACATCTCAAAGTACTTAAATACAGTTGGAAAGTAGACATTGCAGGTTGCCAATTTACATACAGGATAGCTAGAACATCTTTTACTAAAGGTACTGAGGATTTTTTTTTTTTTTAAATGACAAGATTTAAGGTAGTTTGATCATTCTAAGAATGATTTTATATGACATTGATGTATATAATAGCATGGTACCAGACTTCATTTTTAAGTGATCCTTTGCACTCCTGTCTTCCTACAGACCTTGCAGTAAGTCATAGTTCCTGTGAATGTAATTTGGGGTCCATGTAACTGTGTGGGGTCATCTGTAATAGTAGTCATTATAGTGGACTGAAAAGCCACTACAAAGTTCCTGAAAACTTCTTTAAAATAAAAATCTATCTCTTTCTCTATTTCTAGATATAGATATCAATATGCATGTGTGTATGTATATGTATATAGTAGAGGGGAGGTTTTTAAAATTTTCTTAAAAGCCAATTTCAAACTGAAACTGAGACAACGTAAGATGCAATGAACAACCAGTTCTATCTATGACTGAAAACAACTAAAATTGTCACAAAAAAACTCAAACCATGAAAAGATGTCCTTTAGGGTACCCCTCCCTAATCAGAGCATCCTGCCAGGGCCTGGCCACAACCCCCACCTTAGCTCAGCACTAATGAGGGGAAGGGAGGGATGCTCTAGCACCCCCTGGCTTCTAGCCTGAGCCACTGCAGGCATGTGCCTACATTTCTTCTGTCCAGAGGGGATATCTGTATGGTTACAAACCAGTTCAGCCTAGCCAGGTTAGACTAACCTGCACAGATTATATCAATTAAGGCTCAGGCTTTTTGAATGTCTGTCCCTAGCCCCAAACCTATTAAAGTTTGAAGTTGTATAAGGACTTTATAAACAACCTGCATCTTCTAAATTTTACTTATCTTTGCTTTCTTCTTTCATTTGTCTCCAGAAACTTAAAGTGTACTATACTCAATGTTCTCATCAAACTTTTCTCTCTAATTGGGCTTTTTCTGGACACAAGGAGCCATATAGATTTAAGCCATGGCCCAAATCAATGCACCTATGAAAAATAAACCGAAATTTACTGTCAGCAGGTCATCCCATGCCACAAAAGTGCTTCTAAGTGGCTAAGGGGAACTACAGAACTGCTAAGTAGTATTCTTGTCATAGGATACACTGTATTACAGCTGAGTACATATTTACAAAGGTCTTAAGTTACTTAAACTAACAATGCAAATGAAAATGAAAGGCAAATAATTCTTCAAAAAAAAGTGTCTTCAATATTATCTGGGGATGTTTTTCAGTTAGTCATTTTTGCTGGCAGAAATGTATATATCACTACTTCTAAAAGTCTATAATGCTTTCTTAAAATTTAATCCAAGACTGCTGATCATGTGTAGACACCCATGGATGCTATGTTGATGTAGCATCACATATAGACACATCCATTGTGTTTTTAAGGATTGCTCATTAAGCAATATAAGGAGATCTGCTTTCTGGAATAGCTACTTTTCAAGACATTCAGCAGCACTCAGTATTTCCATTTGTCATCTGCAAACTTTGAGCTTGCTCTTAAGCCTACTGTCTCCCAGAACACGAAAAGATATGCATGCTTAAATTGCAATCTCATTCCATGGCTTTTTGTTAAGACTAATACAAGCACCCACTGGGCTTCATAATCCTAATGGGTGGATATCATTTCCATGCTTGAATATTCAGTATTTGGAAATCATCAGGACAAGGCAGGAGGAATAATACACTATGGAAGTGACTCAAAGGGCATTTCCACACATGCAGGCATATAAACTTGCAGCAGCACAAATTTGTGTTGGAGATTTGTGCCTCAGTGAATGTGCCTGAACATGCACTTTGCTGCAGGACAAATTGTGCCACTTTGAGCAAAATGACCCTGCCCAACTCCTCCCGGACTTTCAGCCAGGGGGAGCTAGAAGCTGAAGCCAGCACCTATGTATCAAAAACTGCCCTGCCAACCAGCAGGGCTACTTTCCCTCAGGAGTTTCTCAGGCCCAGCCAATTGGTGTCTGGGGACACTAGCCCCCTGTGCCAGCTAGACTGCTGCAGCTGCCCTGACCTAGAGTGGCCCCTGCTGCTCGACCCACTGCAGCAGTCTGCCAGTGGGGACTGTTGCCTGACTGTAACCTGCTGCCACCTGTGACAGCACCCAGCCCCTTGGACCTGCATCCCCATGCCCATGCACCTGCCAGACACAGACAGGGATAGCACAGCTGCCTGGGTTGTGGTACGGGCAAAGCAGCAGAGCCACCTGCACATCTGGGCCACATGCCAGCGGTCCATGGCTGCACAGCAGCACCACTACATCCAGGCAGCCCGGTATTGCTACTACATCTTCCGGTACCCCCACTCTGCCATTGGTGCAGCTGTCATCTAGAAGATGTGCTCTTTGCAGTGGCCTGCAGTGAACTGCTGCTGTATCTCCTCCTGGCCCTAAGTGGCCAGGAGATCAGCCACCTCCTCTGCCCTCCAGGTCAGTCCCTGGTGCCTGGTCTGGGCATATTTCTTTGGCTGGGTTCCCCAACTTGTCTCACCAAGATCGCCCATCCTCCCTGCTGTAGCCTCTAGGTCCTCCTGCCACTGCTGCTGGCTTGCAGCTGAGGCCTGGGTGCCTCAGCTTCCATGGCACTGGCACAGCTTGCCCCATGCACAGCTGCAAGGCACCCCAGCTGGTCATGCTGCTGTGCCTGAGCCCAAAACAGACCTTGGGTACCAGACAGGCTCTGGAGCATCCCAGGACAGTCCCTGAATTTCAGCCACACTCTGAAGCAGACTTCTGCAAGCCCTGCTCCACTCTTATTTGATCCATCAGGCTGATGTAGCATGCTGGAGCAGCATGGGGATGCAGCAGCAATAGAGATGCTCTGGCAGGCTGCCAGTGTCTCCTTAGAAGATCCAGACTCCAATTGCTGTGGTCCCAGTTTGTAAAAGTACAGTGCATGTTCCAGAAGATGCACTGCACCAGTTTTTTTGGTCCATTTTTTTTTTTTTTACAAACTGGGATTCTCTGGTATCTATTTTTGGCTCCATGCTGCAAATATACAGCGCAGAGAATCCTTTCACATGCACTATGTGCATTTTGCGGTGCCTCAGAAATGTCTGAGGTGATGCAAAATGCACATGCACACTCATCTGGATGTGCCCAGAAAGATCAAGTTTCTTCATGCAACCCACAGACAAAAAGACAGAAATACATAATCTGGGGGTTAGGTACTAGACCTGTGCAAAGCAGCAAGTATTCGCTTCAGATTCAGATTTGGCTGATTTGGAGGGACAATGATTTGATTCAGTGATACGAATCACTGTCCCAATTCAATTCAGCCAATTTGGATTTGAAGTTTCGGCACCAATTCAGAGATTTGGCCATAGACTAAAGAGGCAGCAGTCCTCACCATGCTGGATATAGCTGTCTCCAGCTGGTAAGTCTGTTATGGTGGGTGGAGGGGGTAGGGAATTGGCGGGGGGGGGGGGGGGCAGATCAATGATCCCACAGCGAGGGAGAGATTGGGACTGGAACAAACTGCCTGGGGTGAGGGGGTGCAGGACTCATGGAGGGGGGCTCCTGCCACTGCACACCGTTGCACACCACCGGTCTGGGAGGGCATGGCAGTGGGCGTGTGCCCCTGGATCTGCACAGGATGGGCTGGGCTGAGCTGCCCTTTGGATGGGCAGTGGAAGGCACTGGGAGAGGGGGCTATGCTCTCCCACCGCTCGCCCAGCCTCCCCACACCTCCCAGACAAGCCACAGCTCAACCCGTGCTGGGCGAGCAGCGGCAGAGCATGGTGGTGGGCACGTGCACCCAGACTGGGGAGGGGCCAGTGGCAGGGGCTATGGGGAATTTGAGGCTGGCTGCAGCTCCCCCATAACCCCACTCCACTGTGCTCTGAGGTCCAGGCAGAGCCAGGGCTGCACTCTGGGCTGTGGCTAGGGCTAGCCACCCAGAGCACAGCCTGGCCCAACCTGCCCAGTGCAGATCTAGGGGCACATGTCCATTCTCATGCCCTCCTGGACCAGTGGCACATAGTGGTGTGCAGTGGCAGCTCCCCACCCCCTCCCCCCCAGCTGGGCAGCTTGTCCCAGCCCCAGCCCCAGCCCCAATCCCTCCCTCGCTATGGGGGTGTTGATCTCCCCCCCCCCCCCGCCCCATGCACTTTCCCTACCTCCTCCACCCATCACAACAGACTTACCAGCTGGAGGCATCTGTGTCCAGCGTGGTGAGGACTGCTGCCTGTTTAACTATGGGCAAATCTTGAAATCGGCATCAAATCTTTTCTGAATCAATTTGGAGGCTTCCCATTCAATTTGGACCCTTTGATTGGTCTCCTGATTCAACTCAGATTCAGAGATTCAACCGCCGAATCAAGCTGAATATCCTCCAGATTGAATCGGCTACCGAAACTTCACACAGCCCTATTAGGTACTTACCCTTTTACCAGCTCCTATTTGGAGTGATAGCACCACAGAGATTTGAGCACGGGTGCAGCTCATGCAAGTGTTTTGGGAGCATGAAGTAACAAGCTCCTTGTCCCAAATGTGTTAATAACCATGTGCCCGAATTAGAAATTCTGTGCAATTTTCCCTGAAATACAGATTCATACACAATTCAAACATATGACAGTTAAAGTTGAGTGGAGACTGGTTGTCCTATATTGTATGTATTCTTGAGATTTTGAAACATGTTTTCCATCATCTACCAGAATGAAAAGTCAAAACCTCACAAAAATAAAATAAGGAAAGAAACAAAGCAGTTCAATCAACCCATTTTGTTTCAAGAACGCTGCAATGTTTTGTTTCTGTTTCAATCCTTTTTTTTTAATAAAAACTTAAACTCAAAACTGAACAGTTTCAACCAAAAACCTGAACTTCATTTCTATTAAAAAAAAATAAAACTTTAGATTTTGCAAAATGTAAAACTTTATTTCAAAATTTTCCAAAAGGAAATTTATCAAAAACACTTTCTCATAGGCAATTTCATTTTCTTTATGAACCAGCACATCCCACTGAAATAATAACTCTAGCTTTGATCTCACTGACATCCATGGAAACCTGGGGTGACTTCTTTGGAGTTACACTGCTGTGAAGCTGATGGAAGTATTATCAGTCAGCTCTCCTAAGTCCATCATGTAATCTTCTCATCTGTAACCTCTGAGGTCTTCAATAGCGAGACTCCCTGTCTCTTTGCATGTCATCGGGTCTCCATCTATTTCCATAGCTCATCTGAAAAAACAATCTTTTTTTTTCCTTGGTCTTAACCTACCATTTCTCCCTATCTCAACTGCCATCATTTAAAATTCAAACTAACCCCATGAAGCATCTGTGCCGGAGACTTCAGGACATGTATAATACATAGCACTGTGGTATGTCATTGGGACGGTGAGCTTACAAGCCCACTTGTTTACTAGAACATCTGTTTTGCTTTGTTTAATTAAAGTTTGGACTCAAGACTGCATCCTTGGAAATGCAGAAGGGGACTCTGTGTAACTGTTTCATGACAACATGAATACCATTAGCATCACCCACTCAGCTCATTTACTTCTACAAAAAAAAAAAAAATTACACTTCACTCTGCTTTTGAGAGAAACATGTACACAACATACATAAATACAAGGTTACAGAACTCTGTTATCCATTTAACTGGCAGGTAAATGTTAGTAATAACAGGAGTGGACTCAGTGCTCCAGACTACTTTTCAGAGCTGCGCTTACATGAGATGCTTAATGCGCAGTGATCTAATAACCCTGTGCAGTAGTGAAAACCATGCTAATAGTCTACTATGCAGTGTTATGAGGCTAATACACAGTAGGCATCACTAAACCTGTGCCAGTGCTACTGTGCAGTAACTTTAGGTACTGCACATTTAGTTAGTGCTTTATTAAGGAAATAGTAAACTAAATGGGCAATATTTAAGGTACATTAATGAATGTGTAGACATGCTCAGCATCACCCTCTACAAGAGGAGTTTTGAGGAAAATGTTAGGTCAACTGATATGGATTAATGTTGCTTAAAGGAACTGAAAACCAGGCCAAAATAATGCAAAAGCACATACTTCTATTGGCTTCCCGGATAGCTACATGACTGAAGGAAACCACCCACCACTCATTCCATGATGGTACAACTTGCTTCCACAGAAAATGGCAGAGAGGAAGCTCAGAAAAGGGGGATACACTCAATGTTGCTGTTCCTATGATCCCTCCTGTGACTTTCTCCCTGCAAGGGATAGATCTCACCATCACACAAAGGACAGGGCTAGCGTTCCCTTAGCCTCCACTCAGAAATGCCATCCATTAGACTGTGCATATATCAAAGTGAGTGAAACAACATACATATGTTTTGTCCATAACCCATTCATTACAACGCTGTTAAAACTTCTCTGTTGAAAATGTCTTTCTTTTGGGAAATGTACCGTACCTTTCCATCCTAATTTCATTCTCTTTGCGACCAAGTAAATAACACCCCCTCACTTCATAAAGCCATGGTGAAGATTAATTAGATTATCTGTCTTGTTAAGATCTTCTATAGCTGATCTTGTATAACTGCTTCTCAAACAAATTAAGTCTGTAGTGAGATCCCTAGTGGACTTCAGGATGATATGATATCTGTAAAACATGTAGAACCTGGGGGAGAACAAAGGTGCTTTGGAAGTAATGAGTTTTTATATGTTTTGAAAACAGATAATAACACCATATTTCTAGCCACAGTTGGGGACCAGATGAGAAAAGGGGAGAACCCCCCCCCCCCACCGCCAAAAACAAACAAAAAAAAAAAAAAAAACAAAAAAAAAAAACAACCCAGGAAGACTAATTAGAAAACTCTCTCTCTAATCTGGTCAAAAATGGATTAATTGAAATATTTTCCCATTGGCAATTGCAGTTTCATCAGTATCTTCTGCTGGAATATCTAAGTGAAGCATTTCATTGTGGGTCAGCATTAATCTCCACATCCACCCAACCCCTGCAGTCTTTCATGTAAATTATGCCTTGGCAACCCTCACTCCCAAATGCTTCACTTTGGCCCTTGGTAGGTGTGATGACAGTGGTCTTACGTATGTTGCCACCTGCCAGTGAGGTATCCCCTTCCCTCGTCTCTCCTGCCACGACTTTCCTGACAAATTCTTATGGGAGGGTCCTAGTGGAGATCTCCTCAGAGGGGTTCCCCACCTGACACGGTGTACTCACAGTTATGACGTGCGATGTTCCATGGGGCTCCACCACCCCTACACCCCGTCCACTCGCCAACCGATCCTGGACTGGCAGGATGTTAGTCTTTTCTTCTCTACCGGCTTGTCCTGCCATCAGACGCCAGCATGAAGAGATTCGAGCTAGGCGGTACAGTTCAGCCTGCCCGTCCCTTTTCCTCTCTCTATCCTTCAGTCCTCCTTAGACCTCTTTGGGCCTTTTCACCCTATCTTGTTTAGAAGTAGTATTCTTCTGGGACTGGGAGGCCCATGGAGCTACCTTCCCTTGCCCAATGCCTTCTAGGGGGTTCTGCACCCCTCCCTAGTTCTATTTCCCCTTGCTCCCTGTCTCCACAGGGGAGTACGGGTATCTCCCTGCTTGCTGAGAGCTCGGGGCTCTCCCCTTGTTTGCCTCTGGCAGAGGTTTGGAGGCTTGCCCTGCCTCCTGTGCCAGCACGGCACAGCCTATCCTATGCCTCTCCCCGGCAGGAGTGTCTGAACGACAGACTTGCTGCTTGCCCTCTCTCCCTCTCTCTCGCTCCCCCTCCCCACGAGTGCTGGTGGGGTTTTTTAACTCTCCCGCAGTGACCATGCCGGCCACTGTGATTGGCTCAGCTGTTTCCCTCACCAGGAACAGCTGCTTCAATAATCAGTGTAATGGCAGCTTGCACGGCTGTAGCCGCAGCCGCCGCCATGGTTCCAGCTCCGGCTCCATCGAGTTTTCCAGGGGTAAGTCTCCCCTTCCAGGGTTCTGCATCGGGGTTCTGTGTGCCCCACAGACCCCCCTCACCTCCTCTCATGCCTGTGGAGGCACGTCACCACCACAGACCTCCCCCCTCAAGTCGCCTTGTGGCGTCTGGTCACTATGTGTAGTGTCTTGTGTGGTTCGGTGTGCTTCATCATGGATGTGATTTGGTTCTTCTTCCACCTGGTCATGATCCTCCCATCTGGATAAGAAATCAGCCAAAAAAATTATCCTTGCCTGGATGATGTATTACTGTAAATTAAAAAGGTTGTAATGCCAGTGCCCAGTGGGTGATTCTGGCATTGGTGCTTTGTTTTTTATTTAACCACTGCAATGGAGCATGGTCCATCACCACTATGAATTCTTTCCCCATCAGGTAGTATTTGAAATGCTTTATGGCCCATCGAATTGCCAGGCACTCCCTTTCAACTGTAGCATACCTTGTCTCAGCATGGCTGAGCTTGTGGCTGGCAAAGGCAGTTGGGCATTCGTCGTCTTCCTCCTTCTGTAACAATACTGCCCCCAGAACCCGTCCAGATGCATCCGTCTGCAAAATAAAAGGAGCATTAAAATTAGGTGTGTGCATCATAACATCGTGACACATCACCTCCTTCAAGTTGCGGAAGCTTCTTCTCATCCCTGGGGTCCACTTCAGGTTCGTTGTGGTGGCCCCAGCCAGTGCGTCTGTGAGTGGTGCCGAAATACTTGCAAAGTGTGGTATAAACCGGCGGTAATAATTAATGAGCCCCAAAAAGGAACATAGCTGCTTGCGTGTCCATGGTTCCAGGAATTGTTTTATGGCTTTGATCTTGTCGGTAAGGGGTCGTATCATCCCTTGCCCTACCTGAAACCCCAAGTAGGCTGTCTCCTTTTCAGCTTGTTTGCATTTCCTGGGGTTGGTGGTTAGTCCCACATCTTGGAGCTCTTCAAGGGCAGCCCTCAATGCTCTGAGGTGTTGCTTCCAGCTAGGGGTGAATATAATGAATTCATCTATATAGGCCGCTGCATATGCTGCATGTGGCACCAGCAAGGAATCCATTAGCCTCTGGAAGGTGGCGGCTGCTCTGTTGAGGCTGAAGGGCTTTCATACAAATTCAAATAGGCCCCACGGGGTCCCAAAGGCCGTCTTGGCGCAATCCGTTGGGCGTAAGGGAATCTGCCAATATCCTTTAGCCAAGTCGATAGTTGATATATATCATGCTTTGCCAATCCTTTCGATGAGGTGGGTCACATACAGCATTGGGAAGGCATCGAAGGTTGTCAGGGCATTTAGTTTTCTGAAATCTATGCATAAACGAAATGACCCATCAGGCTTCGCCACTGGCACAATAGGGCTATGCCAGGGGCTACATGAGGGTCGAATAATCCCTTGCTCTTGCATCTTTGATATCTCGTGTTGTATTTCCCGTTGCCACTGCTGGGGTATCGGTTGCCACCTTTCCCTGACCAGTGCGCCTGGGGGGGTCCTTATCTCATGCTGAATACTTGTCACACATCCCGGGGTCTCTTGAAATACCTCTTGGAATTCTTCTACTAAGGTTAACAATTCCTGTCGCTGTTAACCGTTTAGCTCTTTACTCACGTGTACGGCTTCTTCCCATGGGGAACGGCTCAATTCGGGGTAGAGGGGTCCTAGATCCTCCTCTGCCTTATTTTCTTGTTCCATCCATCCCTGTGGGGGTTTCCACTCCTCTAGTAAGTTCACATGGTATACGTGGCACTCCTGGCAATGGCCCGGCTTTAGTACTTCATAGTCAACCAGCCCCACTTGCCGCACCACTGTAAATGGTCCTTGCCACATCACAAGTTGTTTTCTGGAGGTGGTAGGTATTGACACCGGCACCTTATCCCCGGGTTGGAAGGTACGTGTTTTCGCCCCTTTATTATACTGGGTTTCCTGTAGCTCTTGTGCATACCTCACATTTTGGCCTGCGATACGCTGGGCCTTCTGGATACAATCCTGCAGCTCCTGTCGGTATCTTTCTGCAGATACTCCGAGTCCCATTGGCCACTCCCATTCCTCCCTGACCACCTGTAACAAACCTCTGGGATTGTGACTGTATACTAACTGGAATGGTGAATATCGTGTGGACCCTAGAGGGGCGTCCCGTAGTGCGAATAACAAGGGCCTCAGAAGGGTATCCCACTGGCAGGGATTTTCTTGCAAACAGCTCCTAAGCATAAACTTAAGAGTGATGTTCAGTCTCTCCACCACACTGTTCATTTGGGGATGATAAACTGAGGTCTTGAGCTGAGTGATGCCCAGGGTTTTACAAAGGGCCTTCATCATGCCAGACATAAAATTTGTCCCCTGGTCTGTCAGTATTTCTCAGGATATGCCCACCCATGCTATCCACCTGAGCAGCTCTTCCGCCACTCTTGCTGCTGTAATTGACCTTAGTGGAACTGCTTCTGAGAACCGGGTGGCGTAGTCCACCAAAACCAAGATGTATTGGTATCCGTTATGTGACTTTGGGAGAGGACCTGCTATATCCAGGGTGATCCTGGAAAATGGGGTTTCTATTATGGGCATAGGTCTTAAGGGTGCTTTAGGGGGCCTCCACTCTTGGGCTCTCTGGCACTCGGGGCACGCCGCTCCCACCTGTCCACATCCTCATGTAGGCAGGGCCAGAAAAAGTTCTTGGGCCAACCTGACCCGTGTCTTAGTACATCCCAAATGACCTCCCATTGGGGAATCATAAGCCAGTCTCCATATGGGGTGTCGGAGTGGAGTCGGGACTACCAGCTGCCTCCCTTCCAAGACGCCCCCCTCACCCCATTGCACCCGATACAGTAAACTGCCCGTTACCTCAAAGCCATCGTGCCTTCGGGACATTCCCCCTTCAGGGTCCTCGATCCTCAGCTGTCGGAGTTCACGGTCCTCCTGTTGAGCTTGGCAGAACTGGGCTGCACTCACTAGTAACTCCAGATTAATGGTGCCCAAGGGTTCCCAGCTAGGAAGATTGGGGCTCTCACCAGCCCAGCCTTCTCCCTTTTGAAGTCGCCTCCTCTACTCTTCGGTGGCTTGTACTCTTTCCAACACAGTATAGAATGGCTCTCACTCTCTGTCTAAGATCATCTCACATGCCAAGGATGGGGCCAGTCCCACCTTCAACTAGCCACAGAATTCCATCACCCTGATTGGCACATAACAACTGCAAAACTTCATCTCCCCACCTAATATGCAGGTCATACTGCTGAGGCCAGCATCCTCCCTCCTTGTCAGTGGGGCAAGATTGACCGGGAGCAAGGATTGAGAACATCCTGTATCCAGTGTTGCCCGAACAGACTTGCCTCCTATCCTAGCTCTTACCACAGGGCGGTCCCACCCTCCTTCCTGATTAGTGAACCCAAAACTGCAGTCCATGGGTTCACCTTTTTCCGTTTCCTTGCTCTTCTCTTGAGATGGGGGGGTATCCCCCCCGGTCTGTGGCCCAACTCACAGAGCCCCAGCCCGCAGTCTCAGGAGATGTGGCCTGTTCTCCCACAATGGTAACACACCACCCCCCTTGGGGAGCCTTTTCTCGGACCCGACCATCACTCCCCTTCATTCATTAGATTCTCCTTCACGAGCCGTAGGCCTCATCCGCTCCCTCTTTCCTTTTCTGAGTTGGTGAAAGCCTCTGCCAAGAGTAAGGCTTCCTCGCTGGTCTGCGGTTGATGCCTCCACACCCAACTCTGTGTGTCCTCCTCTAAGTCCCAGAGGAACTGCTCCAGCAATATCTGGTCTAACACTCCCTCCCGGTTGAATTAGCCTGCTGGCAACCATTTCCGGAGGGAATCTTGTCAGGATTGTAGCAAGCCCCAGGGTCGCCTAGCTTCCTTTGGCTTTTGGGCCTGAAATGCCTTCCTGGAACTTTCAGGTGAGATTTCTAGCCAATAGAGGATTGCCGCTTTAATGGCCTCATAATCTCCGCTTCCTCCTGCAACAAGGCCTGGTAAGCAGCTTGGGCCTGATTAATCACCAGCGCCCCTAACTGGTGACCCCACTGGCTCCTATGTAGCCCAGTCTGGATGGCTGTCCTCTCAAAGGCCTCGATGTAGGCTTCTGGGTCATCATCTTTTGTCGTCCGAGGCATCTTGAACAGAACAGCGTTACGCTACATCCATTCTTGCTCATGCCCCCCCCCCCCCGATGGGCCCCCTCCAGCGCCTGCCCAATAGCTTGGATACCTGAGTAAGCAATTTGGCATGGGCTATCGCCGAGGGTTACATCCTGAGTCACACCCGGGTCGGGATCTCTGTCCCGTTAGTGCCAAAGTGCAAGTTCCTGGCCAACGTACCACTGTGATGATGATGGTCTTATGTATGTGAGGTATCCCCTTCCCTTGTCTCACCTGCCACAACTTTGCTGACAAATTCTTACGGAAGGGTCCTAGTGGAGATCTTCTCAGAGAGGTTCCCCACCTGACACGGTGTACTCACAGTTATGACGTGTGATGTTCCATGGGGCTCCGCCACCTCTACACCCCGTCTACTTGCCAACTGATCCTGGACCGGTAGGATGTTAGTCTTCACTTTTCTACCGGCTTGTCCCACCGTCAGACACCAGCATGAAGAGATTCGAACTAGGTGGTACAGTTCAGCCTGCCCGTCCCTTTTCCTCTCTCTATCCTTCAGTCCTTCTTAGACCTCTTTGGGCCTTTTTGCCCTATCTTGTTTAGAAGTAGTATTCTTCTGGGACTGGGAGGCCCATGGAGCTACCTTCCCTTGCCCAATGCCTTCTAGGGGGTTCTGCACCCCTCCCTAGCTCTATTTCCCCTTGCTCCCTGTCTCCACAGGGAAGTACGTGTATCTCCCTGCTTGCTGCTTGCTGAGAGCTTGGGGCTCTCCCCTTGTTTGCCTCCGGCAGAGGCTTGGAGGCTTGCTGTGCCTCCTGCGCCAGCACGGCACAGCCTATCCTATGCCTTTCCCTGGCAGAAGCATCTGAATGACAGTCATGCTGCTTGCCCTCTCTTTCTCTCTCTCGCTCCCTCTCCCCGCGAGTGCTGGTGGGGTTTTTAAACTCTCCCACAGCAAACATGCCAGCCACTGTGATTGGCTCAGCTGTTTCTCTCACTGGGAACAGCTGCTTCAATAATCGGCATAATGGCGGCTTGTGCGGCTGTAGCTGTGGCCACGGTTCTGGCTCCAGCTCCACCGAGTTTTCCAGGGTTAAGTCTCCCCCTCTGGGTTTCTGCATCAGGGTTCTGTGTGCCCTGCAGACCCCCCTCACCTCCTCTCATGCCTGTGGAGGCACACTGCCACCACAGTAGATCTGCATTTTCCATGGTGCACCGAAGCCTGTTCCTGTAGCTAAGGAAAAATGATACATATAGGACCCTGGGATTTCCAGACATTTCAGCTTTTCCAATTTTTTTTTTAAACTCCTCTTCATGCGAAATATTAGTATAGGACTATTTTAGCTCTAATTCAGCATAAAACCAAATGCCAAAATAAGAGAACTTCCCATAAGGGAAATTCTATGTGTTGACAAGATTTACTCTCTATACTATTTTTTGTAATACATCTTTCACTGTGACATGTAACTGCCACCTCTCACAATTTTCCCAGTTAACTGCATTAGTGGGAGATTTTGGGAGAATGCTAGAACTATTGGATGTTCTGGCAATGCAAGTGTATACCTATTTCCACAGACAGAAGAATGCTTGTTTAGTGAGCATGGTGCCTTATTTAGGTGGCATCCAAATGCCAGCTATGTATGTGTGAGAAAAAAACTTGTATTTCTGCCCCATCATTAAAGCCATGGACCACCTGTCAATTTAAGATCTATAATTTCAGTTGACAATATCTTTCCTACCTGAAGTGGGAAGTAAGGATGAGTAGCTAGCACTAAGGAGCATAAAACAGACACATCATTAAAGAAGCATTGCTGATGCCAACATAACAAAACAAATTGTTCTGCTGGTTCCAAAAATCCAGTTCTGACTTTGACTGGCATGCACTATCTGATTATGGCCTATTTCCTACCTTCCCACTGAATCTACCAGCATGCTACAGTCTGGAAGGCACGTGGATCAAGGTATAGATATAGAGACCCTGTGCTAAGAATTGCCACTAAAACATGGGAAGAACTAAACTGTTTTGTTCTCAGGAATTCCATTGTTTCAGAGGAAAGGTAACTTTTCAAAACACCTATTTCAAAAACTGATGTTTTGTGAATTTTAATCTCTCTGGCACATGCTGAGCATGCCATATGACCAGGATTTTGTTCTCTCTCAATATTTTGCTAGTCCCAGATTTAGCACAACCTATTGTGAAGTAATTTCATGTTTCCATCACAGTTCCTATTGGTAGCAGTGCTTAAGGATGTTTTGATACATACCTTGCTGAATAAGGACTTGACTAAATGCCCAATGAAGTCCAATGGAGCCTGTGCCCGCCTGGTCTCGAACATCTTGCTCCGTGCCTCTTTGGTTCGGGTGCCCACTGGAATCCGCCCTGCCATCGCAGGTGGTCTTTCGAGGAGGTCTTTACACCTGACACAGGCCACCCCTTTCTCTCCTGCCACAACTTTGAATCTTCTTCAGTGGGGGGCTCAGTACTGCTTGGTTTCCCTCGCTGGCCTCTCGTTCTTTTGGCGGTCTTCCGCGAGGCTCCACCTCCCCTCTACCTTGCCCGGTTCCCAGCCTGGTGGGTCACTGTTTATCCTACGGCCAATCTTGTGCACCATGAGTGTCTTTCAATCAATAAGCGTACAGCTCCTCACTCTGTTCTCCTCGCTTCCTTCCGCCTCAACCCCTTCCAGCACGTGGAAACACAAAATGCTCTATAGCAAAAGAAAAACGCCAGAAAACCACCACCGACACCGTGCACTCTGCATGCGCCCAAGATACACCCCATGCTCCTATCTGACTGCTAGGGCCCTTTCTTGTTCACCTAGCCCCTTCCTCCCCAGCTTGGTCCCTACAGCCCTAGCTATTGTTTCCCTCTCTCTGGGCCTTTACAATGTCATTGCCCTCTTCCTGGGCCTTCCGGTATCTTTATCCTCTCTCTGGGCTTTCACAATAGTGCTTCTCCCCTTCCTTGGGGCTCCTCAGTGATACTGGCCTCTCTCTGGGGCTTCACAATTATGCTGCCCTCTCTCTGAGGCTTCATAGTAAGGCTGCCTTCTCTCAGGGTCTTCCAATACTGCCCCTCTCTCTGGGGCGTCTCCTCAGGTCCCCTGGGTCCCTCCACCGTCCCACCTGTTTAGAAGTTGTAGGGAGGGCCAGCACCTCCCCCTTCTCTGTGGAGGCTGCTAGGCTCAGGGTTTTTCCAGCTTCTGTCATCCTCACCCGCCTTTTCCTGCAGCGGAGCTCCTGCCCTGAGTGCAAGTTTGTCTTTACCACTGCTGACGGCTTCTCCCTCACCATGTGAGACATTGGATCTGCCTCCACTGGGGATCGCCATTTCTAGCTCTGCTCCAGACTTCCAGCTGACTCCCCCGGCTGGGATTCCTCTCAGTGTCCGATCCCCCGCTTCTCTGTTGGCCGTCCTTTTTATCCCTGCTGGCCGGCAATTGCTGCTGATGTCATGAAAGTGCATCTAATGGCTTGCACGGGTTCTTCCCGGTGTTCCTGCTTTGCCTCAGGTCTTGCTGCAAGTAAGTGTTCTTTTTTTACTTTTGCTTTTTGTGTTCCTCCTCCATTTTCTGGACCCGGGGTTCCCCCCTTAGGCTTTGGGGTCTCCCCTGTTTGTCTCTCCCTGTGACAGAGTCCTCCTATCAAGCTAAGAATGGTGGATCATGACCAAAATCAGTATTCCACCTCTTGCAGCACTTGATAAATTCACTCCTGGCTGCTTGGCAGCCATGATTTGGGGAAGGAAAGGGAAGGGAACGGCATGATTATGAGCTCTTCTTTCACCACAACTTAAGCAGTCTCTAGGTGTGAAGAACTCTTTTGATATTCTGCCAGGGGAATCATGCCAGTGTCTTGAGTCCTCATATTGAAGCTTCAAAAGGGAAAATCATTCCACTCCCCCTTTCCCCATGGTATTTATAGGTAATAAATATAATAGATTAAGTATGCAATAATGTTTTGTCATCTAGACTCATGTTACCCCTAGAGGGACCTGACAAGCAGAACACTTTTTTGGAGGGGAAGAAGGGGGCAATTAGTTTATTTGCTGAACAGCTCAATTTTGGTCAATCCAATGTTTTAATTAATTCAGCCTGAATTTGTTAAATATTTTTAGATGATTCCCTCATGGCTAGGTTATCAAAAACAGACATGGTTCTCCCCCCATTTTTCCTTTGCCTTTCAGCTATCATCCACGGAAAAGAAAAAAAAAAGTTTATTTTTGTCCTCTGGGCATTGAACCTGCTGCTTTTATTTCTCTGGTGAGTGCTGTAGATACTGTGATAGAGTGTAGTTTGAAGTAGCTTGCTCTCAATTTATGTTGAAGCAATTCCACTGTATATTAATGTAAAGATGAGGTAAGACCCTTGACTTTCAATCTGTGCTCCAGTGTTGTGGGATTGAGTTATCTAAGTCCCTTTGTGGCTCTAGGTTAAAGTGATTCCATTTCTAGGCAGGGATTTGTAATAATCAAGCCCAACAATCATATCATTTGTTACCATGGTAAGGTCTGAATTTGAAAGAAACAATTTAATCTTCTGTTCAATCAGTAATGAAAATGGAGGGTGGCAGTAATATACATATATATATATATATATATATATATATATATATATATATATATATATCCTTTTGTTCTAGGTCCTTTGGTGACCAATAGCAAGGATGGTCTCAAGTGCATAGGCTGACTTACCAGCTATGGGGTAGGACTCCTAATACCTGCTTTTTCTAATAAGGGATCATAGAGTTATTAGAGACATCAAGGGTCATCAAGGCCAACCTTCTGAATAGAGGCAAGAAGCACTGTACTTAACCTATCCCAGATGATTGATGCCTATCCAATCTCCTTATGAAAACTCCCAGTGAAGGAGATTTCACAGCTTCTCTCCGCAGCCTTTTCCTACTCCTTCAATTAGCGATTTTTTTTTCCTGAGTTTCAATCTGAATCTGCTTCTCTGTAATTTAAATAATGCGTCCTTCCCTCTGTGGCAAGGGAGAAGAGTTATTCCCCCTCTTGTGTATGGTATCCTTTACATTTTTTTAAAAGCTACTATTAAGATCATAGGTCCTGGTTCTCATAGGGGATTTCAATCACCTGGACACCTTCTGGGAGGGCAATGCATCAGAGCACAGGCAATCCAGGACAGTTTTAGAGAGTATTGGGGACAATTTCCTGGTGCAAGTGCTGGAGCAGCCAACTAGGGGCTGTGCTTTTCTTGATCTCATGCTCACAAGCAGGGAATCACTGGTGGGGAATGTGGCAGTGGATGGCAACTTGGACAGCAGCAACCATGAGATGATTGAGTTTGGGATCCTGAGGAAAGAAAGGATGGAGAGCAGCAGAGTAAGGATCCGGGACTTCAGAAAAGCAGACTTCAACTCACTCACCACACACTATACATTCTAGAACTGATAAAGCTTTGTTCAGCTTTTAAGGGAGGAAACAATATCATGTTTGAAATAGAAATGCACGTGCAGCCTTGAATTGCCACTGTTGCATAACAATACAAGCATTTTTCATGATACAAGGTCCTTTTCATTTTTAAGTCAACAACCTGGAAGATGGCATAGAGTACACCCTCAGCAAGTTTCCATATGATACCAAGCTAGAGATAGAAGTAGATATACTAGAGTATAGGGTAGGATTCCGAGTAACCTAAGCAAATTGGAGGATTGGGCCAAAGAAATCTCATGAGGTTCAAAAGGGACAAGTTCAAACTCCTGCATTTAGGACGGAACAGTCCCATGCACCGGTACAGGCTGGGGGCTGGCTGGCTGGGCAGCAGCTCTGCAGAAAAGGATCCGGGGGTTACAGTGGAGAAGAAGCTGAATATGAGCCAGCAGTGTGCCCTTGTTGCCAAGAAGGCTAACATCATACTGGACTGCATTGGTAGGTGTGTTGTCAGTAGGTCAAAGGCAAGGAAGTGATCATTCGCCTCTTTTCAGCACTGGGGAGGCCACATCTGAAGTACTGTGTTCAGTTTTGGGCCCCCCACTTCAGAAAGCATATGAAGAAATTGGAGAGAGTCCATCAGAAGGCAATAAAGATGATGAGAGGGCTGGGGGACATGACTTATGAGGAAAGACTAAGGGAACTGGGCTTATTTAGTCTAGAGAAAAGAAGACTGAGGGGAGATTTAATAGCAGTCTTCAACTACCTGAAGGGGGTTCAAAAGGATGGAACTGGACTGTTCTCTGTGGTGACAGATGACAGAACAAGGAACAACAGTCTCAATTTGCAGCAAGGGCAGTTTAGGTTATATATTAGGAAGAATTTTCTCACTAGGAGGGTAGTAAAGCACTGGAGCAGGTTAACCAGAGATGTGGTGGAAGCTCCATCCTGGGAGGCTTTCAAAACCCAGTTAGACAAAGCGTTGGCTGGGATGATCTAGTTGGGGATGGTCCTGCTTTGAGCAGGAGGTTGGACTAGATGACCTTCTGAGGTCCCTTCCAACCCAAACTTTCTATGTTTCTAAGATTTCCCCTTAATCTCCTTACTTTATGTGGCTGCTTTCCAGCACCTTCATCATTTGCTTCTGGAAGTTTCTTATAATGCTGTTCTCCAAAGTGGGCACCATGCTCCAGCTAAGGCCTAACAAGTACAGACTAGAGTGATAGTATAACCTCCCTTTTCTTGTATACAATGATTCTATTAATGCCTTTGCTTTTCTTGTAGCATTATCACATTGCTGACACATTGAATTAACCCCCATTTTTCCTGCCAGTACTACTGGTGAGTCAGATATTTCCCATTTTGAATCTGTGCTTTTGAAATTCAGCAATGACATATGTAAGTTCCTACATATAGGCAAGAATGAAAACCAAACCAAACAAAAACATTTTGCCATCTATAGCCCTATTCTTCAAGATCAAGATCCCTTTGAATTTTAACCCTGTTCTCCAAACTGTTCACAAAAAGTCATCTTCTGCAAATTTGCCCACTGTATTCTTTACACCTCTATCCAAATTACTAATAAAAATGTTAAACAGTCTTGAACTTAGAACAACTCCCAATGGAAACTCACTTCTGCCACTGTGACATTGCTACATGAATAGTCATTCTTTGCTTGTAGTTATTCTACCAATTATATACCCACTTCTGCCAAGCCCACATTTCTCATGACATGATGCTTATGATTACTTATGGGAATGGCATGGGAAACTGTTTTGAAAGCCTTGCTAAAGTCCAGATGTATTCTAGCCACTTCATTCCCCTTATCCATCAAGTTGGTCACCCTGTCAAGAAAGGAAATCAAGTTGATTTGATATGATTGGTTGGTAACTAATCCATGTTAGGTACTACTCATTTTCCCCTTGTCCTTCAGATATTAATAAATCAACTGTTTTAAAATTTGCCCAGGTTTTAAAGACAAGCTAACTGGCCAATAAATCCCTGTGTTCCCCTTTCCCCATATCCCCATTTTAAAGATATTAGCCCTTCTACAGTACTCCAGAACAAATATTACTTCTGGTGGCTCTAAGATTTCTTCAAATTGTTCCTTGGATATGATGGGATGAATTGTGCCAGATCCTGCTGCCCTAAATTCACTCAAACATGTCAAACGTTCCCTGCCTTTCTCTTTACTTCTCATGATCTGTATCCATTTCCCCTTTTATAATATACATTTTGCTTCTCATCTGATTTCAGGTTCTTTTCTATTTTTTCTTTTGTGAAGACAGAAGAAAAATTACCCACTGAACAGCCCTGAGCAGGTCTACCTTTGTTGTCTTACATAAATGGATCATCTTCTCTACTCAGCAGCCAACCCAGTTTCCTTGGTCTTACTTGTGGATACTCCTTTCTTGTTGTTCTTAACATTTTTTGCCAGTTGTAACTATGTATTTTTACTTTTGATTATGTTTCATAGTATAAAGAAGGCAAGTTCTTCAGAGGGTTTCCTTCTTTCTACCAGTTCTCCCCTTCCATTCGTGCCTTCTCCCCCACGGAGGTACTCTCATGAACTCTGTGATAGAGAAATTATATTTTCGTAGTTTCTGGCTCACATTTGGATTTAACTTACTGTAATGTCTGTGTGGGTCATTAGCAGGAGGGATGAGAATGGTCTGTGGCTGAGCTAAAAGACCAAGCTCTTGGTGTGGACACACAATATGTTTGCTACCAAGTAAATTCATTTTACTATGCAATAACAATGAAGCAGATATATGACACAGTTTTTGATGTGTAGGAATTCACTGAAATCATGGTAATGTGAACTCATAATGTGGATTAACTTTACTATGCAGAAAAGTTACTACATAAAACATGTTGTGCACCTGCTCCCCTCTTAAGTTTCATCCTTCAGCAAGCCTTTCTCAGTGCAACCGTCCATACTCTTCACCCCTGAGTAACTTTTAGGATAAGGAACCAATAGAGGCATGTAGCATACCTTAGGTTGTAAGATGACTCCCTGTAACTATTGGCTCTGGATTCAGGACCCAGATGCCTTGCTCTGGGGGGGCTGGGGGGCAGTCACCCACCCACCCCCCCTCAGACTGACCATGACCTTTCCATTTGATAATAGGCAAATTTATTGATACACAGTAATAACTGAAAAGAAACAATACAAACAGTCAAGCAATTTAATATACTTCCAATCCTAGAGCTGTCATCAGAGTCAGGATACATCTGCCTAGGATGCAGGCTTCACTTTGAGGCTTTCTCCTAGGTGTCAGCATGTCAGCAGCCTGGAGGTGGGATGCTGAGACCCATTTCCCACCCCCTAGGAGGGTGGATGAGATGGGCTGGTGGTGTACCCTCTGTCCACGGTGGCCTTGGGGGGACCCCAAACTTGAGCCTCTTCTTGGAGCCCCTCTCGGAGAGGAGGAGAGCAGAGAGGGGTGAATAGGGAGGGGGGATACCGCTGCTCCAAAGTCCTTCTTTTGTATTCTCCTTCCCTCCTGTTTACTCTTCATCCGTGGCTATCACTGACTGGTCTCTCTGTGTGGCTGTCATGCATCCACATAGCTCATCTCATAGACATATATTAATTTGGTCTTTCCAGGCCTTCTAATTTGGTCTGTTCCCCAAAAAACGGGACTCCCCCCACCCTGTTCTGGGGCCTTGTTAGCTTGTGCCACCTTATCTCATGTTATGGACAGTGTAGTATATGCCTCCAGTTTCCCAGACTGTGTCCTTGTTTGTTAGACAGCCTGTCTGCCTCTGAAGGCTGAGAAACTGTGTACATGAGATCCAGGATTTTGTTAAATCAATTAACCCTTGCTGCCCATCCTAAATCATTCTATTGCATATATCTACATCTACATCTATCTACAAGCCACTTCCTAAAAAGCAAACTTTTAAATCTCATTCTTAAGCTATCAATAACTAGGCTGTGTATCTAATACTTAATAGGGAGAGCCAGCTAGGAAGATCTCATCACAGAATAAATATAGTACAGAGCAAAATCTAAGGGCAAATTATGCCATAATTGTGTCTTGTGTATGCATCTTCTGTTAGCCAACACTGTAATGGCTTTCTCATCAACCAGTATGAGGTTGAACACCACCAGAGGGAGAAAGAGTACCTGCTGAGAAGGTATAATTTACACGTACCTGTCATCAGCAGCAATCCTTCAGTACAAGGATGACAGTCTTCCAGTAGATAGGGAAGTCATTGGTGAGTTTGTAGATGACTGAGCAGGCACACACACTATACATTCAAGGACTGATAAGGCTTTGTTTAGCTTTTAAGGAAGGAGACAACATCACGCTTGAAACAGAAAATCATGTACAGCCTTGAACTGCCATTACTGCAGAACAATACTAGCACTTTTCATGATAAAAGGTCCTTTTCATTTTTTAACTCACGCAATCCTAAAAATGCTCCAGTGAATGCAGTACATGAGTTAAATATTATAAAAAATATAAATATTTATACACAGTGAGTCAGCATAGGGACAGGACCCTCCTGATGTGCAGAACCATCCCAATGCACAGGAAAATTAGCAAGTATGGCAGAAAACCAGTGTGGCTTAGCAGGGAGCTCTTCAGTGAGTTAAAACATAAAAGGGAAGCTTACAAGAAGTGGAAACTTGGACAAATGATTAGGGTGGAGTATACGTGTATTGCTGAGGCAAACAGGGATGAATCAGGGGCCATGTCCAGATGAGGTCGGCCGTGCAATATGTGGCACCACAGACATGTCTGCGATGCCACATACTGCACATTCGGTTGTTTTCTGCACTGCAAGGATGCAAGGGAGCAGAACAGGGTTTTTTTTGACCCCTGGACATCCAGGGGTCAAAAAACCCACAGAAAAGAAGGCAGAGCAGCGCACGCAGGTAATTCAGAAATCCAAGTCCGCCATTATTACTAAGATCTAACTGGTCTTTTGCCTATCTTTACTTAGCAATAACTTATTTGTTATATTAAAATCTCCCATTTCCTTATGACCTCAGTATGACAGGCCAATAGCAACTCATAAGATCTAATGCATTTTTTGAAAAGATATAAGGAGAATGCAAGCTGTTTGCTGGTGGGTGAAATACCAACTGTTTAACACATCTTTAGACCAAATCTCCAAACAGAATAAATAATTCATGGGAAGCCTTGCAAAAAAGGTCTTTGATCAATACCTGTTTCTTGGTGTATAAAATGGACCTTATTTGTTGTTAACATTTGCTTAAAACATGAAGAGGCAAGAGAATGTTTTGTTATTTTTGGTAGTCCTTGCATGTGAAGATGCATATATCTCAACGTGTTTTTCCACGGGTTTGTTAAAGCCTCCTGGTTGAAATGTTTGATATGTATGACAGACTATCGCTGCAAAGTACAGTATACGGTTGAATTCCAAGCTCAGCACCCTGGGAGACAACTTGAATTTTACAAAAGGCAAGGCCAAAAGAATAGAGAGCTGCAATGAAGGGTAAAAGTGAGACGTTAACACACACAATTAATTAATTTCTTCAATCTGTTTATTCTATGTACTCAAAGACACTAACGTTGTTGTAGGAGGTGAAGATTTTAAAGGCAAAAGGAGAGGCATTTATCACCTCCTTGTTAGCAAGGCAGAAAGCCCTCAATTAATGTAATTTGAATAATGGAAGAGTCACATTTTAGCACATATATCTTTTGACTGTTGTTCTTCTTTTAATTGTGTTTGAAGAGCCCATAGAGAGTCTGCATGCAGTTGCATTTAATAATTCTTAGCTCTTACAGGGAAACTTCCTATTCACTTCAATAGCCTTTAGATCAGGCATATTAGAGCAGCTTTCTAAGAAAGACTTTGAACCCCATTCAAGAGGAAGAAACATATTTTATTCACAGGGAAACAAGCACAGAGGTGAAGCTACATGCTCAAGGTCCCCCAGGAAGCCAGCATCAGGGTTGGCAACAGAATCCAAGTTTACTAATACCCAAGCACTGCATTATTTACTACTACTAGTGGTACTGCAGTGGCATCTGGTAGCTCAGGGACCTGAAACTTTTTTTTGCTAGATTCTGTATTAAAAAAAGATAGCACAAATGGATGCTGTCTCTGTAAAATATTTACTTGCTTTCTGTTGAACTACATCTCAGCTAGAGACATGCGCTGGGGTATTGGCTGTCATGTTGCTCAGCTAATAGCTCTGAATAGAGGAACTGTATATTAAACAATGTTATACCCATGTATATCATTTTAATAACAACTGACGTTATCTTTACGTAATAAATGAGTGTGTACATACAGTATTGTGAGTTATATTCATATATACACATACATATACATAGGGGTGCATGTACACACATGTGCATGTACCTACACACACATATAAGCACACTAGATATGTGTGTCTTTGCATTGACACACAAAAGCACACCCTGTGCCTCTTTTTTCTTTTGGGGCATTTGTTTAAACTATCTTCTTTGTTTACTTTTAGCATTGGCTAAATCTGATGGTATACTATCCTGGATTATTAATATTTTAAGAGGGCATCAGGGCTTTTCTAGTGATTCCCTCCCCTCCCCCCCTCTTTTTGGAGGTGTTTAGTATTGAGTATAAAGATGCTGAGTTAGTGCTGACTTGTGTAACACATGTGGCTTGTTAATTCTTTTTGTTCGTAACAGGTGGAAGTAGTTTCTTTACAGACTTGGTGTCAGGAGAGAGGTCTTTGCAGGAAATGCAAGGGTATACCTCGCTAACGGCAGTGTCGTATGCCCAAGCTATTTCAGGCATCAGAAGCAGTAAAAACAGCAATAGTATGGAGTAGAGTACAGGATAATTTACCCTGCTTTTTGCATTGGTTTTGAAGGCTGTGCTGAGTTCTGCGCTGCCGTGGCGACAGACTGTTATTGGTGCCAGAGCTATCTCAAGTGTCTCTGCATCACACAGCAGTCTGCATCATAACTATTCCCTTGGCTGGGTACATTGGATAATTCATCATACAGTGTTGACCCCAAATGTACAGTAAGCATGAGAATGGCTAAAAAAATCTGAGGTTAAAAAAAAAAAAACGGTGCAGGGAAGAGTGATTTTTATTTGCGTCATTTATAGGAGATGGGTAATACCCCTCCTTTTCTAGTTTGTTTTCAGTCTTTTGGGTTCATGCTTTTAATTATTCCCATATATCAAGGAAGGCTGTGATCTTGTTTTATCTCAAAAGGAAAGGAGAATTTGTGCATGACTCCACTATTGTGTATGTGGGCTTGAGGAAGACCTATAACCCAGGTCTCCCAGTTTCTGGATGAGTACTTGAAATATTAAGCACTATTCTGCCAATGGCTTAACCATTATCTCCTCCAGCAGCCCCATTTTAAAAAGAAACCACGAGCCTTGCTCAGTGCTTTGAAAGCATGCATGTAGGCACTTTACCTTGGGAAAAAAAGACTGGGATCTGTATCCTGATTACAGGGACCTACCCTCCTGAGTCAGGGCTGCAATCACGAGCCTAAATGGCAGAGAGGAACATGAGTGCAGGCTATGTTTAGAATTCCCTACTGGCTCCTGGAAGCTCCCTGCTCGGCGTGAGAGGTTATTGTGATAACAGTTTGAGACATTTAACTCTCCCTAGGTATTTTCTAGGAGCCTCAGCACCTAACTCAAGATTTTGGATTCCACTCTGTGGCCCACACACTTATGAGCGAGGCGTTACAGTTACCTCCATCCCTTATTACATCTAGAGACGCACAGAGCACTCAACAGTGAGATCGGAAACCCAGACTTTAATCTGCGCTTCCTAGCTCTGGCACCTAGTTCTGATCTAATCAAAAGGGGCCGATCTTGCAAACAGGTGCAAGACTCTGCATCCCTGCTGGTTTTCCCAGCCTCCTGCTCTCCGCACGAACAAAATCAATCTGGATTACTGTATCCCACAGGGTTAGGGACTGAATTTGTTGGGAACTAATGCAACCTTTCCTTTGCACTGTTATTGAAAAGCAAGAGAGAAGAAAAAGCACCCTGCCCTTCCCTCCCCCCTTCTATTCACTGCCCTCTTAAGCTAGCACCTGGCCATTGAAAGGAAATTATTTTGTAAAATGATGCGAGGGTATGCTGCAGCAAGAAGTCCTGTGAAAGTAGTTTCTCCCTCAATCCGAGGACTTGCTGACATCTGCCAGCTGAACTCCCAGCGTCATGCTGGTAGTGGGCAGGAGTGATCCACCTGAATTCGAGAAGCTAAAAAGCAACTCCAAAAAGAAGCAAATAGCGTGGGTTGTTTTTTTTTTTGTTTTGTTTTGTTTTTGTTTTTGTTTTTTAATGGCAGTTGATGATGGTTAGTACTGTGATCGATGTTAGAGATGAAAAAAGCTTATTAGGTCACCCCCCTGCCAGCGCAATGTTGTTCTCTGCAGCACGGTTCATTTTCCAATGCTTTGTCCAGTTTCCGTTTAACTCACTGACACAGCGGGGCTTCCAGCACTTCCCTTGGGAAACTGTCACTCTGCTCAGCATGTTTCACTGCCAGCTTTGCATGGCTTTAAAATTAAAAAAAAAAAATGCCTATTTTACTTCCACTCAGCCTTGCCTCACCTCCAAGTTATCTCAGGTTTCATAAGCAAGACGACTGGCTAAAAGCATCCCAATAGCCGTCACAAAAGCAGGAACCAGATCCTCAGAGATATGTAGGTGCCTAACTCCCATAGACTTCAGGTTGCTTATTTATTGATCTTTGTAAGAGTTAGGCATCTAAATATTAAGGATTTTTTTTTTCTTTACATTAAGTCTAATGCTATGAAGCTCACCTAGAACTGAAATAAAACCTGTGTGTGTATCTGCGTGTGTGTATATGTATGTTTTGTTGCAATGAGCCATCTGATGGCAGCAAAAGAAGGAAAAACCGAGTGGCAGCAGTAAGAGGAAGAAAACGCAAGCCTTGCTGAAGCATAGCTTCAGCCGTGTTTCACTGTCATCGCAGCGGTGAGGTGGGATGACAGGCCCCATTGCTCAACTAACAGATGACGGGCTCTGGGGTGATGAATAGCCACACTCATCAGCAAGGTCAAAAGAAATTTCAACAGCACAGGTGGGGAAAACTTGGAAAGATCCATTTGTAACCGCAACTTTTATTTAAAAGCACATAGGATAAAAAAAAAATGATTGATCCGACACATGCCGCGCTTCTGTCTACAGCAGTTTTATTGATATAGGGTCGAACATGCTTTATTCACTTCATACAGCACAAGGAAAGGGAAGTCCCTGCCCTGGAGGGTTTATAATCTTAGAGCTCCATCTTAAAACCACATATGCTTACACATACAGTTACACACAAGTGGAGCCCCACTATAAAGAAAGGCACCTTATAGAGAAATAGCATTAACCCCAGTCTCGTCACTAGCTCCCTGGAGGGATCATACTCCAACTACATGAAATTAGTTGTGGGACTGCTGCATCTCCTTATCACTGTCATCTTAATGAGCCTCCATATTCATATATTCGTAGTGCTTTACCCACCAGCTATGCTAAAAAGGTTGTATTAAGGCCATACTTCCACAGTCAAACACCCAAAAGTCAGGAAAGGCAGGAGTATAACATATTTATCTGTATATGATGTTCCCATTTTTTTCGAGAAAAGAGTCAAAATAGAACTGATCATGTGCTACTGAAACAATCCTCAATCCATCACAAAATGTTTCATTAGAGCCTGTGAACTTCAGGTCTGTTGGGATTCCTCTGGGGGTCTTTCATTATTTTTGTCCAGGGAAGTACATGATGGGCCAAAGCAACTCTCTCTTAACTATACACCCGTTTATTGGGATATTAGCAATCAGGCAAACTTACTACTAGTAGCTGCATACAGTGAAGAATGAGACTATATAGTTATACTCACTAGCAGGTGTTGTAGCTTCAGATACCCCAGCATCCACCTTGCAGTCAAGGCAAATTCCAGACTGAACACACATGCTTTTGCATTTCAGGTTTCTATACACTTCAAAATTGTAACTTTTTTCTGTA
The DNA here is from genome assembly GCF_030867095.1 of Alligator mississippiensis. Taxonomy (NCBI): domain Eukaryota; kingdom Metazoa; phylum Chordata; order Crocodylia; family Alligatoridae; genus Alligator; species Alligator mississippiensis. The sequence continues at coordinate 11,174,701 of NC_081825.1, read as the reverse complement.
TTCCTGCCCAGTCCTCTCTTGGGAGATAACTCTCTCTTGGCCAAGTCTTCAGGATACAGTGAACCTCTTAGTAATGGCATGTGAACATTTTCTAAACCTGGGGTTGTCTTATCAGCATTGGAGTGGTCAGCGGCCTATTCATCTCAACCCACCCAGAACAGTCCTTGGTGGGTCCACCCTCCCTCATATGCTAATCACTGTAATTTAGATTGAACCCTTCCTTGGAACCAGTTAATCCTGTATGAAGGAATTTAGAGACACAGCGAGCGCTGAAAATCCCTAGGATTCCCCATCATCTGCAACATACGCCTCTATCATTTGGGTGACATGAATAATTGCTTTGCAGACGAGCTATAGGAAACTTATCTAGCAGACCAAACAATGAAGACAGTCACACAACCCATGGAAACAGCAGATTATACACACATGATGGGTACCTATCCAAATCAGCATTTTGATAGATATGCGTCACACTAAAGCAACATCTCTAGTCCAGTAATGATAACACAACTTCAGTTTTTCAACTGAGCAATTCAGAAAGCATCGCATCTACAAAAGCAGATGTGCTTTATCCAAGAAAAGCCATGCTATCGTTTGTGGAAGGAGATATTATACAGTAAAAGCTGTGTTAACTAGCATTTTACTAACTGAAATACTCTATTATCCGGCATGCACATCAAGTATATCAAGTGTATTTCTTGACGCAAGGGCAGCAGCTACCCTCTGCAGGATGCACAGGTGCTGCCTGGCTGTCCAGACATGGTGGGGGAAGGATTTTGTACACAGCGGCAGCTAATGCTACCATCCACCGCCCCACACCACTGCCGCCACCAGGTGCAAACCTAAATAACCAAAATTTTTAGATAACTGGCACCCTCCTGACTCTGCTCATGCTGGTGAACACTGCTTTTATTGTACTAAGATTTTTATAATGTGTGCCTAAAATTAAACTGATTCTGTATATTAATGGTCAGGAGCCTCAATAAGGCCCCTGCTTCTCCAAAATGCCAAGCATTTAGTAGTTTTAACAGACAACTATTTTTTTTTTTTAATGTTGGTTGGGGATCCTTCAGTCTAAAAGGTTCTACTTTGATTTTTAATAATTGTCTGAAGCTTTCCCCGCCTCCCCCTTTCATCACATCACTCCCCAACATAAAATATACATTTTTTACAAATTTTTCTTCAAAAACTACTTACAGGTTATAGACCTAACAGCAGGTCAGTGTGAAATAAAATCTAAAAGCCTCGCATATATATATATTTTAATATAAAAGCGAACAATTAAATAGCAGTTGGAGGACAGTAGTTCCAGCTGGTTTGTGTACAGCATGTGGTCTATTTTCAGATACTTGCCTTGGGCTTCCACCAGTCACATCCTATTACATGCTGTATCTAGTGACCACTGCGTGAGGAAAGCTCAGAGTAATTATGGTCACTAGCTAATTATTGCTGTAAGGAAACTCAAATTCTTGAGCCCTCACCCACTTGTGTGTGACATTCCCTCCTGTGTATGCACAGCCTGCATGAAGGATTAATTTTTGCAGGGGACCCAAGTTTCAAAACATCGTAGAAATGTGGGTGCAGCTTCCAACACAAGTTGTTTGAGCAGTTGTGCACCTCGAAATGATGGGCTGATTTCAAAGCCAGGGTATCATCGCGTGGGGTAGTAGAATGCCCTGTATCTCCTTCATTGCTGTCTTTTAAATATGCACATGGACTCTGTTTTCCCTCTTCCCCTCATTGTGTCCTCTATGTAATAGCTATGCACATAGGGAACGATGGAAGGACAGGTTTCTGGATTCTGTTCTTGCTCTGATTTCCTGAAGAGCATTCAGCAACTCATAATTAACTTCCCCATTGTAAAATGTGTGTATTCACACCTACCCTACCAGGGTGCTGTAGGGAATAATTGGTGTTAGAAAAGGACATTCTGAACCTTGGATGAGTTGTACCCCACATGCCAAGTATTGGTGGCAATGGTAATAGAAGTGAGTTAGAATTGCAGTTTTCAAATTCCCCCTGCCCCTCCATGATCTGCTTTTCTTTCTCTCTCTCATCCTTCAGGTCCCTTTCTTCTTTCTCTGTACTGATATCTCACATGAATGTTAGCAATGGAAAAATGTAAGCAGAGATCCCAAATCCAAATCTGTGTCTTGATTCAAAACTGGTGTAAATCTGTATTGTTCTACTGGCTTCATCAGATCGGTGTTGCTATATACTAACAGAGGGGATGGCTCATTAAGGTCATAAACAATTTGTGGCGTGATAAAATGCAAAAGGGTGTTGCACACCCATGCCAGGTAGGTCCTTTTCTCTCAAACATGGATTTAAAGGATTTTGAGGAAAGGGTTTACCTGGCTAAAACACTGTCTGTAGTTGGTACATTCTCCATGTAAACTTGAGGCACAGTCTTACCAGTGTGCAACTCGTTCCTGTTCTTTGGAAAATGGGGAGAAAGGGAAACAGCACTTTCTCACCCCCGTGCAAGAGCTGGAAAGCTAAATCTGTCCATATTTTTTAAGTGTTTTGAGATCCTTGGATGGAACATTAGCAAACTACAAAGTAGCACTTGGAAATTAAAGCATCATTCAAGTACTTGTACCCCGCCTTGATCTTTATTATAACCTCCAGGAAGCATAACTATCTCCTTAGATACCAATGCAAAGATAACCATCTGATAGTCAACCTAGTCTTAAATGTCATAAGATAATGTGGGTTTCCCACCTCCCACAGAGAACTATTTCCTTGCCTAATAGATGTCCTTGCTAATAAATTATGCTTCATATTCACCCTAAGGGTTTTTCTTCTCTCTCTCTCTCTAATTGTGCATTTCTCTCTTAGTAGTTGATCTTTTACAAGCAGTGGGTGTAATTGTTCTTTCACACACATGTCTTTATCTTTCTCCATCATTAATTTTTCTTCTGTGTCCCTAGCTGGCTCATGGCATCCTTTCTCTCTGCAGAGTGTCTGTGTTCAGGATCACATCTTCCCAGTATGTCTGATGAGCATGTGCATCTATTGCTTGCTGGTGATGCCTATTGTGCCTTGCCTGTTACATAGGCTAGGTGTTATTTACTTCCAACAGAACTGGTTATAATGCAGTGCCCATTTCTCCCCATCAAGAACATTATTGATTGTAGACCAATTGCATATTTTGGTGCTTTACAAACTAAACATCATGACTTCTCTGCCAGTCAGCCTATAATTGAACTGACCCAGACGAAGAGCACAACAGATGCATTTAAAACCCATTTAGGATGTGGCATGTTCTACCTAATTTATATAACTTGGACAACAGCACTGTGTTATGAGATCTATGAAACCTTGTGGAAAATGCACCAAAGAAATAGTTTCAAGTCATATCATGGTTTCTGAATATTGGGCCTAATCAAAGGCCACAAATTAGCTGTGAGATTCTTGCTGGGTCATAACATCTGGGCCTATGATCTGAGATATCACACTTAAAGCTAGACTGAGGTTGCTCAGTAGCACAGCAGTACAAGTAACTTGTTTTGCCTTTTGCTTCCAGTCGCAAAACTTTATAAGAAAATATTTTTAATTTTATCCCACCCCGCGCCCCCTGATGATTTTAACACTCGTGTTTGGCAAACTGAAAAATTGAAAAGAGAAAATGTTTTTAGAAGCTTTTAAAATTATTAAATTATTTTATTACAGCTAAAAGTGAAGCTAAATTTCAAAATGAAATACTTTGAATTTAAAAACAATGACAATATTTTAAATATATATAAACAATGAAATATTTTGAATTAAAAATCTATTTTTGAACCGGCCAAAATAAACATTTTGAAGTGTTGTGATGCATGTGGGGTTTTTTCTCCGAACAAGATAATTTAGGAAACGAGCACAAAATGTCGCAGTTAATCAATGTCAGCGTTTTTTGGTTGGATTTGAGGAGCGGGGTAGTTTCAGGTGAAAAAAAAAATTGTCTGTCTCTATGTGGTACTGAATAACAGCCCACCAACAACCACTGGTACTGGTGCTGCCAGAAGGTATTTTTGTAGTTCAATGGGTAACAATCTCTAGCCAGCAGGTACTGTGCCAGATCACTAGTTGTTTTTTTTTTAATGGGATGTGAAAACACAGCCTTAAACACTTGTACTTGTAAATGGAGCTTTTCACAATAATACAGACATTGATCCTGGAGCCCTTTTAGTTTGCCTAGGTATACTTTGGTCATTTTGGTGGGTTATAGCATTGCTTACATTGAGAACAAAAATTAAACTGAGCAGAGCAGACTGGGCAAATCAGTAGATACTTTTCAGGTTTTATCTGCAGCAGTAAGAGACAGATTTGTGTAGTGAGGAAAATAAAATAAAAAAGAAACCCAGTAAGTTTGCATCATCAGTCATCCCCATGGCACTGGGAGGCAGAAAAATGGCACGTCTCTGATAGCCCTGCAATCCTGGGATTTGGCAATCTGTATATTCAAGGAGCCTCCTAATGTGCCCTATCTCACTGACACCAGATAATATGTCAAAAGAGTCAGCGGATAGTAATCACATGAGGAAGGTGATGAAAAAAAAAAGGAAATGCAGCTGGGGAGAGACATGCTCCCTTTGCAAGTGAAAGAGGTAGTGACACACATGAAGAATGAGAGAGAGAGAGCATTGTAGCTGGGAAAGGAATAAAAGAAAAGGATATGCAGAAAACCGAGTAACGGAGGAGCCCTTCCAGCTCTCAGCATGAAAGCAATTCAGAAAGCATCATAGTTGAGAAAAACACGTTATCTGTGGCAAGTGTGTGTGTGTGTGTGTGTGTGTGTGTACGAGCGCACGTGCATGTGTGTGTGTGTGTGTGAAATTCCAAGTTCAGAAGTAACAGCATGCTACTATTCCTGAAAAAGTGTGCTCAATCCATACCCACTTCCTAAATTATATCTCTGTACAAGGCAAGCAAAGTAGAGTGTAAATTGCAGCAGGGATTATGGTTTAAAATGAGAGCAATAAGAGATTTGGTCTGAAATAAATGGAACTCCATGGATTGATTCCAGATGAGGTATGCAGTATGGATTCCAGATGAACATGGAGTTTGTAAACTCCTTTTGGGATATAGGGGTTAGTGGGTCAGATTCCTATCTTAGTTACAAATGTATAAATATAAATTGTTCTTCCAAAGCCTGGAGATTTATAAATGTGTCACTGAGATGGGAATCTGATTTTTTTGCATGTTCCATATATCCTCAACAAACTGACTGTGTTCTCATTCTTTTTCCCTTTATTTAAACTGTGCTGCGCCTTCATGCTTCAAGTTGTCTTGTACTGTTGTAAGTAAATCAGTTTTGCATCTATATTTCTATGACTGGATATCCGCTGTCACCAGTACAGAAATGTTTGACACGATGGTCCTTGAATGGACTGGCATTTTCTTCTATTGCCAGTGGAATATTGTAGTATCTAAAATCTGGAAGTAAGAGAATCTGAATTTTATTGTGCTATAGATCAAGTCACTTGACTTCTGCTCTCACTTGTTGAAAATGGAGATAAAGGTACTTGATTCAGTGAATAACATTTAATTATGTATTGGTTGTACAGGGCTAAGGGACTGGACTGGTATTTATTGTTATGGGACTGTCCTCTTCCAATCAGCACAATTAAATATGAATTAGATTATTAGCAAATGTGGCTGTTAATTGTAACATGCTTTTTTCATTATCATTATTTTTTTTTTTCTGAAAACATGCTTTTCTATTACCTTTTAAAACAGGCAGGTCCAAAAACCGAGAAATATTTTTTTTTTTTTCAGTTATGCTGTTAAACAGACTCCTTTTCAGAAACAACAAGCCTGAAGGATTCAGAGTTTAAGGCCAAAAGGGACCACTTAGACTGACTTCCTCTGTATCATAGGTCAGAGAACGTAATCTTTATCCAAACAATTTGCAAACTGGCCAGATTACCTTGCCCCTTTCTTTGAGGACCTGGCCACAGCCTAAACAATGCCTATTGCATTATTTTTCTCTCTAACTGAATTTTAATTGACCACAGCGCTGACAATACACCATATTTATTGCACCATAAAGCTTCTTGCTTTCATCTTCCTGGGTGAGGAGGCTCTGAAATTCTTTGGCACATTTACCATGTCTCCTGGCCAACAGTCTCATCATTAAGTTCTTCTTTCTCAGTCTCTGTGTAGTTCTTTTTCTCCTAGTTACAGTTCATACAGAAGTTAAGGCTGGTTGAAAAGCCTGTTTGTCTCTTTCATTCCTAGATTTGGAAAAGATCCAGCTAACTTTTTTCTATTTTTTCATTCGCTCTCTTCTTTATAATCCCAACTCAGTGGCTGCACAGGGGGCTAGGGTGGTGTGGATGCTAAGGCATGTGTTTGACAGTCCAGAGGCTGCAAGTTTGAGGCCATAGCAGAAGCACTCACGGCATGGCCCTGTCAGATTCCAATAAATCTGTGAATTTTGCTAAATACCTTGTCAAACAAGGACACACACACAAAAGAAAGGACTGGCTGCACAGATATGGATGCAATATCCTGATGGTAAATGTCCACCATTGGTGGAAGACTAGCACAAGGTCTAAAAAATGTTTTTGGCCCATGTGGGCATGTCTACAGGTGGGATGAATTCAAAGTGATAAACTCTGGCACTATCGTGCTCCCAGGTGCCACCTCTGAATGTGCACCTGGGACTGCAGCACATTGAGCTGAGTCAGAGGAGCCCTGGCTGGTAGGGGACCCAGGGGATCAACCTTCCAGCCTGGGGCTGCTTTGAATGGTCTCAATATGCTTCAGAGGAGCTGGCTGAGGCATGAGGGGGTTTCAATGCGGGGTTAGCCAGCAGAGAGCCCCAGAACTGTTTCAAGCCCCAGCCAGCTCCATCAGTGTCTACATGTGCATTGCTGTGCAGTAAATAACTCCACAGGAGGATAGTACTTTCTACTGTATTTCCATCTGAGTATTGAGCTGAGTATCAAATGGACAGTCAGCTTTTCAACTTGAGGTGTCTTCACAGCAAAATGAAAGTTATCAAGACTAGCATCGCCAACCTTCAGTACGCTGATGACTGTGTTATCCTCATGAACACTGAGACCAATTTCAGTCCACCCTTAACCTTTTCTCAGGTGCCTATCACAGCCTGGGACTCTCATGATTTGGAAGACCAAGGTGCTCCATGAGCCTGCCCCAGCACAAGCTGTCTCCCTCCCCATGCCACAAATTACCATTGGTGGAGAACTCCTAGAAAATGTTGAGAATTTCCCAAATCTTGGTAGTCACCTCTCCCAGTCAGTCAGTCTTGATGTAAAAATCAAACATAGGATTCACTGTGCCAGCATATCCTTCAGAAACCTGCTTTGCCATGTTTTTGCTAAGTTCTGCAGATGGCAACTAAGATCCTGGTCTACAATGTAGCAGTTATCCCCAGACTCCTTTATGGGTGTGAGATGTGGGTGACATATGGAAGCCATCTTAAGTGCCTGGAATGGTTCCATCAGCGTTACCTCTGGAAGATCTTTTGCATTAGATGGGAAGACCTCTGCACTAATGCCAGCATCCTTTCTGAAGCTAACATGACCAGCACTAAGGCAAAGATCATGAAACATCAACTCCATTGGGCTGGTCACTGTGTGCAGATGTCTCACACTCATCTTCCAAAGCAAGTCCTCTTCTCTTAACTTAGTCATGGTAAGAGGACCCATAAAGGACAGAGGAAGCACTACAGGGACACCCTGAAAGCATACCTTAAGAAAGGTGGCATCAACCCTACAAACTGGGAAGTGGTAGCTGGTAATAGGTCTCAGTGGTGCTGCACCATCAAGTTATATCAAGCTACAGCCTACTTCAAAGAGAACTGTCTTCCTCAGAAAGCCGAGAAGTGGCAGAGGAGGAAGGAAAGTGCACAATACCCTGGCCAACAGTTGTGCCCCCGTCCCCTCCAAGGTACCATTTGTCATAGCTATGGAAAAACTTGCAGAGCACAGATTGGACTCCTCAGCCACCCTAAAATTCACCAGTAATTCCCTGTCCACCCCTCCCCCAGCAGACATCATCCTTGTATTGAGTGATAGTTGATGATGTATTTACAAGTATCATCCTACAACAGAGTTTATTAGTTTGCTATGGCCTAATTGGGGCTGCACATGTAGACACAGAGACTTTACTGTAGAGCTAATTAGGCAACTCTTCCGGAAATGTGTCATGTAGATGCACCCTGTTTTTCAAAAGTAGTAAGGGAGAGAAGAGCAGTTTGATAGCCACGGCAATAGGCTGGTGCTTTAAAGATTCAGAGAGTTAAGTGCTTCAGAATGATAATCCATAAAAACTTGACACATCAAGTGGGGAGCTTCCTTGTGTTATCCCATATAAATCATTGACAAGAAGAGCCAATCTTAAATCCTTTCCCTCTCTGAGACTTAGGCATCAAACTAGAGGATTCAGGAAGGCATCTATGTCACATTGTGATTCACAGCTTGGAGCTCCTTGATGGAATTAGGTACCTAAACTACCCATTTTGAGAAATCTGTTTTTTTGTTGGTTTGTTTTTCAAACATTACCACAGAAACCTCCCCCTTATGCAATAACCTAATGATTCTCTTATGGAGGATGTGACAGTCGGAGATTGTAGGGTCTCTTCAAACTAAGGTTATTTGAACCCACATTTTCTACTTCCCATGAAAATGCCCTAAGCAGCAGGCTAGATCAGAGCTAGGCAACCCCTGGCACGGGTACCACAGCATGGCATATAATGGCATTTTGCTTGGTATGCACACCTCAGGGCAGATGGTGTGGAAGGAACTGGGCCTGCACTGTCACAACAAGGATTGGGTCCCTTGTGGCTCCTCCACCACCTGTCCCTGGCATGCCAACATCTTACAAGACAAGGTTGTGGGTGTTTTGGGTATTCTGCCAAAAACATTTCTGGACTACAGGCTGCCTTGGGTTCCAGGAGGGAACACTACACCTGTCCAGTTGAAAGTGTTTCTCTAGCTGGGCAGAAAAGAATTAAAGGCCCCTTGGACAAGACTAATGTGACACAACTCGGTAACCTAGTGATTAAAGCACTTGGAAAACGGGATCTGGGTTCCAGTTCCGGCATTTTTTTACCATTTTTTCCAATGACTGTTTCATGAAAAACAGACACAATTCTGTGCAAAGGGATAGGACCTATGTCTTCCTTCTCCCAGCTGAGCTCCCAACCCTCGAGCCAGTGGAGTTGTGCTCTCTCTCATAAACTCAATCTGTCCCAGTGAATCTTGATTTCCTTTCTGAACAATGGGATGCCTTCATAAAAAGAGTTGCAAGTAATTTCCCACTTAACAAAGCCCTTAGCTTTGTGGATAGTGAGCTGAGAGGCCATATCCAGATGCACACTGCTGTGTGGTATGTGGCTCAGCAGACTCATCTGGGGCACCACACACTGCACATTGAGCCATTTCCCATGCTGCTATCTTGCAGTACATTTTTGGTGTTTACTTATTTATTTATTTATTTATTTATTTGTTTGTTTTTTACCCCTGGAGATTAAGGGGTCCAAAAAAAAAAAAAAAAAAAAAAAAAAACCATGGAGGAAAAAAAAAAGGGGGGGGGCATCACATGTGGAGGAAGTGCATACCACCTAAACCCAGAGCCTGGCCAGCTGGAGCCATGCTTCGGCTGCTGGCCAGGCTCCAAGCTGCAAGAGCAACATGGCTGCAGCTTCTCCAGTCCTCAGGACCCTGGGCTGCTAAAGCCAGCACAGTTCCAGGCCCCAGCCTTCCCTACCCCACCCGAGGTAATCTGCTGTGCACCACAGGGGCCATGGCATGGATGTTCCCTGGGGTCAACTAGTAGCGGCACAAGGTGTCCCACTTCTAGTTATCCCCAGGGACTGAAACGCCCACACTTATCTGGATGTGGCCAGAGAGTCCAGATTTCCCATGTCCTGGACAGCTTCATTAACTGTTAGGCTTTTGTATAACAGAAAGCTCCCTAACTGATGTGGTGGATGCTGCTGGGTTTTATGTGGCATTCAAACCTATCAGTGGTTAGGAGGACTCATAGCAACCCTACCTAAGGGGGGATTATGGAGGACAGGTACAAGAATGCCTAATTTAAAGGTCCTAATCAGATGTGGGCACGAGATGAACACTGAGCCATTCAGTACTGACAAGAAGTGCACTGCTACATATTCAAATTAAAGCTGGATAGAAACCAGCCATAGAGTTGTTACACATTTTTGAGCACCGACTTGATAGCTGGAGGGGTCTTTTTATAGCTGGGTTGTCATTTTTATTGTATGATAATTACTGTGCATGTGTGGCCAGTCTTATTTTGCATGTGTGCCCGGTCTAAATCTATTGTGTGATTAACCAGTTAATTGTGTAATATATGTAACGTGTAACAGGAGCCAAAGGTAGCAGTTCTGTGGTTGCACAGAAACAGAACTTCAGGTGCACAGGGAACTTTCTGGGTGCAAAGTTCAGGTTTTTCTTGGGCTAGCTGAGTTTAACTATCATGGGTACCAATAACAGAACGGTCATAGTCGTTATGTACAGACAGTCAAAAAGCCCAAAGCTGAATCAATCCAATCTTTATAATGCACAGATTAAACTGAAACAGAAGTGAAAAGACCTTTATTTTTGATTTAGGAAATGCAGGCACATGTCTGCAGTGACTCATACCAGAAGCCCGGGGGCACTAGAGTGTGGCTCTCTGGCTGCATTCACTTTCTCTTCCTGCTGTCCCCAAGGTCTCTGGGACTTGCAGTCCAGAATGACAACAGCAGGACTCTGCAGGGTTGCTCATCACTTCCTCTTCCTGATTCCAAGTTCCTCTGGGATTTGTAGTCTACAGTTGCAGCCAGCAGTAAGTTTGAGCAGAGGAAGGGATATTTAACCCTCCTCTTTGGCCCCAGATACCAGCTGGGTTTTGCCTGGGGGGGACGGGCAGGGGGAGAGTCTCCCCCTGAAGACTGGGCTGCATCCCCAGCCAGGCTTGCCCACCCCCCCGCCTTTGTCATCCAGCTCTCACTGCTCCAGCTAAGGAGCAGAGGGGCAGGGACAGCCCTGCTTTCTAGAGCAGACAGTCCAGCCCAGCCCAGCTCAGGGCTGGAAAGCATGCTGGGATGCTGGGGGTCTCTGGTTTAATTTAAACCAGGAAGGGGTCTGGGACAGAAGTTTTATAATTTGGTTTGATCCAAATCAGTTAAATCTGATATTATATTCAACCACATTTATCTTAAATCAGTTACAGTCATTTTGAAACAGTTTTTTTGTGCAGTGAGCTTCTGTTCTGTTACAGGTTTAGGCCAGCTTCTAATCACTTAAACAGGATGATGTGTAATTTCTGTCCCTAGCCTGCGGTATCTTGTTTCCCATTTGCTAGCAACAAGACTATGCTCAAGAACATCCAACAAGAACATCCAGGCTCCCTGAAGACTTTTCACTGTGGTGGCTGGGTCCTTAAGAGGCTAGGCAGGGTTTTTAAGGATGTCCTTCCTTTTAGGAATATGGGATTGGAAGAGGTCTCCTGAGCCACTGAGTCTAGTACGGTGCATTTACACGGATGCACTTATCCAAAAGGTCAACACAGAACATTTATTCCAACTCCTTTTGTACTCCACAGGTACAAAACACTGTAAGAAGAAAATGCAACATGCCATAGATAAAGACCAGGGAAGATGAGGATACTGCTGCTAGTGTGCTGCCACTGCAGTGGGAAGATTAGGTTAACTGAGGGTCAGATGATATAGGAAGAGGACCATACCGTGTTCTGCACAGGAAGGCAAACACTCCCATGATCCTTCCCAATCTGTGGTGGAGAAAAATCCCTTCCTGATCCTAAATCTGGAGATATCACATAAGAAAGACTTAAGTCACATTTGTAGATACCCAGTCGCCTTGTCCATTTGGTCTCTAGCCTTTCTATTTAACTAGGAACCATTTTGCTGTTTGGGAATATTGACTATCAAAGCATAAGGATAAAAGTAGGTGAAAATGTTTTTCCTGTCATGCAAAAATGTTCCAGACTTTGAGATTTTCAAAAGCACTGAGATGCCCACCTCATATTGGTGTCAAAGAGGATGAGGGATCCTGATGCTTTTGACAAACACCACTTACCACCATCTTCAAGTACCTAAACACTTAAAAAAGCTGACCCTTTGTGAATTAGCTAGGGGCCTACCAAAAGCTGATAGCAAAGCCCAGATCTCATATGGCCCAGTTCATTGCCTTAAACCACAAGATCAAAAATTGTATATAAGCAGGAATACTGGCTATTTGCCATGTGTAATATCTAATTGTTTGAGAGACTGTTCCTTTTCCAGACTCTATCTGAATATTAGCACCATTTTCCAGCAATTTCACACCTTTACCATGGTTATTGAGTGTTACGGTGGAAGATACAAACTTTGATAGGGTGTGATATTGTCCAGCTTCCCTGTTGTTCTTCTCTGTGGATGACATAAATCTGCTGCATAGCATTGTGTGTGTGAAAATAATCATAATTCAGCTGAAGGACACCAGGCAATGCAGCAGTTGTCATATACTATTTAGGAGGAAAACAAAAAGCAAAAATTAGTTCCAAGGAGAAGTATACATCAGTGTAGAGATGCCTCCATTATGGTCATTTCCTATTACAGCAAGGATTCTCCAGGTACCAATGTCAAAGGTCCTGATCCCTCTCAAATAAACAGCCTGTGGAAAGAGCACTGGGTTTCAAAGCAGTATGACTCTAGAGATGAACACAGTAAGTATGCCACATGCTCATGGCTCAGAGGTTCACTACCAAAGCCAAAGGCTGGCAGTCCTCACTCAGTCAAATCCTAGATATACCAGGCACCAGCTGAAAAGCCAGAGCGGCTGCAAGTACATCTAAAAATTGCATGCACAAAGGAAACAGCTGTTGCTCTGTACTATATTTAGGAACACAAATAACCAGCAGCCCTGGCTGTTTGCTAAACTTGTGTGAGTGCCTGTGTGTGTGTGTGGTGGGGTGGTATGTTCACACACTAAGTGCCAGATTTATTTATTTACCATACAGATTGACCATGGCCAAATTATTTTCCTGTTTGGGAGGCGAGCCTGTGGACTGCACAACTGTCTGAGCCTTCCTTGCTGCAAGTATCAGAAGGAAGCAATGGGGCAGAAATGGGGCTGCGGTGACCGTACCAAACTGCAACTGAGGCAGTCTGCACACACCTCCTTGCTCTGACACAGACTTTCTAGGCAAGTCCTTTCATCCTGTCTTCCTCAGCTGAATATTTAGAAAATGGAGCTATACATATGCTCTTTCCCACCCTTTTGTACCATATTGGTTTCAACCATGACCCAGACACACATGCATATTCATACTGGTATGAATCTGGGCCTAAGTTTTTTGAAGAGGAGACTCTCTCTTCATTTGTGCTGGTACAGATCTAAAATAATGCCAAGTAAGGAAACCCCAGGCCTGTGGGACGTAGGACCATACTCCTGACGTTACTAGGTTGCAAACACTAAGGAGGTTGATTGTGTATAAATAAGTGAATTGTGGAGGTAAATTATATAAAAGATCATTCTTTAAAGTGAAGACTAGGCAAGGTTAGACTGCCATCTCTCCTGACTGTCCCATCAGCTCCAGCATATTTTAGGATAGATATAGGTGATATAAAAAAAAAACACTTCTTACTCTCCCCTTCTTTTGTTTTCACCCTGTTATTTTAATCGAATCGGTTCACATTTAATAAGTATCAAATCCCTTTATCCAAGGTAGGGTTGCTACTGAACATACCGTGCCCACACTTCCCAGTCATACAAATTGGAGGGGGTAAACCTCTAAGGGTTAAAAGGGTATAATCAAGTTGCTTAACGAGCTACAATGTGTTCCACGTATTGACACTGATTTGTACCATTGTATTTAGATATTGAAAGAGGGAAAATTTACTGGAGATAAACTAAGGAGGACCAGATAATGGAACAATAGGCCTAATGGGTGTGTTGAAGTGTTGTTCAGACCTGACGAAGAACACATTGTATTCGAGAGCTTGTCTAACTTTATCACAACTGTGCATTTCATCCAGTAAAAGATATTACCCACAAAAAAATTGCCTAATGGGATAATTTTGACACAATCATGAGCTTCCAAACAAGCCTGGATGGATTCTGATTAGTGCCAAAAATTGAGCTAGATGCCATGACCCAGATGCTCCAGCCCTATCATCAGTGATTTTTTATATTTAGGTTGCCCCCCTATCCCTGCCAACTGATGATGGCTAAGAGCACATCAGCTGCTTTGTTTCTGCAGTCAATAAAAGTGCTGCAGTAATCTCCATCATTATAGCTCCTACATTTCATTAGATTTTGCTCTGCACGAAGCAGGGAATAATTGGACTTAGTAGTTGCCATGAAACCCATTTTTACTCCTTTTCAACTGGATCCAGATTCCCATGTGGCTTGCTGCCATCATCGGCTTACATTGACATTTTGACTCACTCATGGTAGCTACAGCAATACCCATCGAACTGCTAGAGGCAGCAAATAGCAGCAGGATTCCCAAACATCCCAGATGGGTAATTTGGAGCAAAGTGATACAGCATCTGGTGTCAGTGGCATTCGTTGGGCATGCTGACTTCTTTTCCTCTCTGTTTGTTGATTATTTTGTGTGTTGCTCTGTACTAGAATTGCTTTTTTATGCAATATGAAACTATTTGCTTAGATCACAGGGTGACCAGTCCAACTAGAGACTCAGGGAATAGAAAAAGTGAGATTAAAAGTGAAAACAATGCAGGAATATCCTAAAAGAAGGAAATATTGTGCTGTTTGTGTTACAAGAGAGCTAACAGTCTCCCCCACCATAAATATGAGAGTGAACTCTACCAAGGAGTTCTAATGGGCCTTTAACATCACAGGGTAGTACTACAGAATAGTCTTTTTGTGGTTTGAAGCAAATATAATTGAGTTGTGGTTAATAATTATCAGATTTGTGCTATAATAGTTCTGTAGGATTGCCTTAAGATACATTATATTGAAGTTTTGTGCTATTTAAATGCCTATTTTAAGCCTAACTGAACTAGCAAGGGTTTTCTGTGCATTTCCAAGAGAAAAGAAACATGAACTGAGAGAGAGTATTTGAAAGAGGCTTATTCAGGAGCAAGTCAGATTCATCTGCTGAGCTCTTCTTCATTTTAATTCAGAGATCAAGCATCTAAAATTGGAGGCCAGTGGATGTTTTAGAATGTGGGGCCACCTCTGTCTTGTCCCCTAAGCTAGGGACAGAAGTTACACATTAAATGGTATAAGCAGATCTGTAACACAACAGAAGCTCACTGCGCATAAACCACTTTCAAAATGATTGAAACTGGTTTAAGATAAACGTGGATGGATGTAGTATGAGACTTAACTGATTTAGCTTAAATCAGTTTATTGAACTTCTGTCCCAGATCCCCTCCAGATTCAGGTTAACTCATAATCCCCCAGCATCCCAGGATGATTTGCACTTGCCTTGCAAGCCCCTCACCCCCTCGCAGGGTGGGTGGACTAGGCTTGGGCCAAGATGTCTTTTCCTATCAAGCAGGGAGGCATGGTCTAGCACCCCCTGGCTTCTGGCCTCAGCCACTGCAGGCATGTGGCTGCATTTCCAGAATCAAAAGTGAATGTCTGTTCACGAGCTTATCAGTTCCATTTTTGCAGCTTAGACTAACCTGCAAAGATTGAATTAATTAAGCCTTGGGCTTGTTGACTGTCTGTACTTAGCCCTAGGGTCCCATGGGCTCTCTTGCCCCAGTCAACAGTAAAATGGGCTGGACTTCCTCAATTTTGCATTCCTTGAGTAGGCCAGAACAAAACAGGTTGGATCAGACGAGTGTCCAGCCTTGTTGTTTTAATACTGCCTCTCCCTCTCAGACTACTCCTAGTATTCCCACCACCTTCCAGTCCAGTAGTCATTTCCATTGGGCCTGGGTTTCCTTTAACTAATCCATCCTAGGGGGATCAGCCACCATTCGGTCCCATAAAGCTTGGCCACCTTGTTGTGTACTGAGTGCCTTTATGAATGTTTTCCTCTCCATCAGCCTATGGCACTACCCAAACTGCATGCTCTTGTGTTGCTGTTTGCTATTCTGCTTTAATGTTAAGGAGCTGTTAGTTTACTAAAGATGGTTCCCCTGTTCTTCCCTGTGTGATCTCTCTAGGACAAGAACCCCACAAATACTCTACATATTGTTCCAGATAGGGTGCATTTTTCCAGCTTCTCCTGGGCTTCTACTCCAAACCACTGTGGCTGAGAACCACTATACCACAGCCTGTCTAAGCCTACTTAAACCAACCAAATCCCAGTACTGCTTTCACCAATTCCCAACAGGGAGCTCCTGTCTCCAGGTTTGCCTGGATCAGTTTATCCCCACTCTGGCTCCCTGGTTTATTCTCCATGGTGAAGCTGTATGGATGCAGGCTCATGTACCAGTGTATTAAATATGATTTATTGGATTTCACAGGTTGTAGCCATCTTCAGTTAGGGGTGAGTGGTCTGTCACAACTATAGAATGCCTTCCTAGCAGGTAATAATGTACGTCTCTATGGCCCGCTTGATCACCAGGCACTCCTTTTTGATGGTGGCATAGGCACATTCATGTTCATGTAAGTTCTTACAAATATATGTTACTAGGAGAATCTACATGAGATGCTTAGTGCACAGTAGCCTAAGAACACTGGGCAGTAGTGTGCCAGGCAAAAATTGCGCTGATATGCTACTGCACAGTAGTATTAGACAACTACGTGGTCAACATCACTAGAAAACCATGCACCAGTGCTACTGCACAGGAAGTCTAGTTGTTGTGCATTAGTTAGCATTTCTTTAAGCAAGTACTAAATTAGATGTGCAGTAACTACTGAGCATTAATTAATGTGTAGACGCACCCACTGAGTAGAATCACAGAATCAGAAAATGAGGGTTGGAAGGGACCTCAGGAGGTCACCTAGTCCAACTCCCTGCTCAGATCAGAACTATCCCCAAGTAGAATATTCCAGCTGGGGCTTTGTCAAGCTGGGCCTTAAAAAAACTCCAAGGATAGAGATTCCTCCACTTCTCTGGGTGACTTGTTCCAGTGCTTCACCACCCCCTTAGTGAGAAAGTTTTCCTAATATCCAACTTAAGCCTCCCTTGCTGAAACTTGATAATTCCTTTCTTCCCACAACAGCACAGCTTCAAGGGCTACAGCTGATGCATCAGTTTGCACCAGGAAGCATTTGTTGAAATCTAGTGTGTGAACCACTGCAGGTTGCAAACACAAAACCTCCTTTAGTGCTTGGAAAGCCCTCCCAGTCTCAGATGTCCATTGCATCTTAATGGGTCCAACAGCTTTAATCAGTTTAGAGAGGGACACCATCATCTCTGCAAACTAGATAATAAATGTCAGTCCCAGAAAGGCTCTGACTTGTTTTTTGGTCCTCGGGGATTGATAATCTCTCTGGGCCTGGGGCCAGTCAGTTTCATCAGGGTCTTGAGTGTTCTATTTAATTGCTCTACCGAGTTGTCCATTTTGGGGATGGGAAATGAATGTTCATATCTTCTTTATGTGCAGGATTTTGCATACCTCTTATATGACACAAATAAGAAACCTGCTACTTTGATCTGATATGATTTGTTGTGGCAGCTTCCCCCAAGTGAAAACCTCTAACAACTCCTCAGCCACTTTCTGTGCAGTTAT
Source organism: Alligator mississippiensis (assembly GCF_030867095.1). Classification (NCBI taxonomy): domain Eukaryota; kingdom Metazoa; phylum Chordata; order Crocodylia; family Alligatoridae; genus Alligator; species Alligator mississippiensis. Next base: position 11,157,078 of record NC_081825.1, on the reverse strand, counting down.
TGTCCCCACAGGGATTGCTTCAGGATAGTGGGTAGCATAGTTGACTAACACTAGAACATAGCTCATGGCCCTCTTTCCACAGCTATCCTCTCAAATGGAGTTTCTTTTATGGGCATGGGAACAAAAGGGACTACTGGGGGGTCGCTTGGTGTCACTTACCGGCAGTCTGGGCAAGACTGTCAGAACTCTGCCATGTCACCTCTACTGCCAGGTCAGTAGAATCTAAGGAGCAGTCAAACTAATGTTTTCTTACTCCTGAAGTGCCCCTCCCCACCTCTATTAGACACCCCCATTAGAGCTCACCTACGCATTTTTGGAATCAGCAACTGTTCAACCTCCTCCCATCCACCCACCACTTGTCTACTCACTAGTCCCGTCTTTCTTCACTTTCTCCTTCTTCCTGTTGCCCAGATAGATTCAAAGGCTCTTGGCTTACCAGACATTTTTCTTTGTGTCCATGGATCCATCTCTTCCCTTAGTCTGTGGTCATCCTCTTTTGTTACCCTATCTCATGGTGGGCCTGCCACTTCCACCCCTCAAGGACCTCCCCTCACCCCTCATTAATTCTCTAAGTTCCAGTCACTCTCTGCCTCCTAGCATACGGTAGGGTCATTTAGAGGCTAAGCACACCAATAGTGTGTGAGTACTGCTTGTCCCTCAATTTCCTCTGTTGATTGGGCACCACATCAGCCCTCATCTCTTTACAGTTAAAGTCTATAAGAGCTCTTACCTTTTTCTCTTATGTATACTTCACTGAGAAGCCATGACAGTTGAACACCTGCTATGTTTGAGTATCTGTTTGTGCATTCTCCAAAGCTGCAGTCCATATATTGTTTGTGCAGGGCCATCCCTCCTTTTGGCCTCATTGAAGTCTCCACAGGGACTGGTAACTGTCACATCTCCCTCCATGGGCAGTGCCAGGCAAAGAGCCCCAGGGTCACTATACTTAAAGTAGTTGTTTCCAGCCCCTCTGAATGGTTAGCCCCTTTTTGGGGAAATGGCCTACTCTCCCTGCTATGGGATTTACCCCTTTTCAAACTGGGCCCCTTTCTGTTTCACTTGCTTACCATAGTCCCTTTTGGACTCAGCTTCTAAGGCCACAAAATTCTCTGCCAACTTTTATAGCTGCTTCCCGTGTCTCCAGCTGGTGCTGTTTCACCCACTCTTCAGGTTCCCCCACAAGTCACAGATCAACAGCTATCTTTAATACAACCTTCTCCAAGGTGCTGTCCTTAAGGCAGAGTCACTTGCTGTCAATCCTGAGTAAAGTTTGCCCTAGCAACTTGCCCTAGGTTGGAGGAATCCTTGGCTCTACTTGGCCTCAAATCATTGTCTGTGCATCTCTTCTGATATGTATAGTCTCTGTAGTGCAGACTCTTTGATTCTTTCATAGGCTTGCTCATCTCAACATGTTAATGAATGGTACATAGTCTGGGCAGGGGGTGGGGGAGGGGGCACAGGTCTTTCTAGCTTATTAGGTCACTGTTTCCATGCACCTGAATGCCTCTAAGAATGCTTCAGGACCATCCTGTCTTGCCATATGCTTAGATATAAAGCATCTCGATTCCTTCCAGGTTTCTCCCATCTCTGGGACATAGAGGCACCCTACCAGCTTTTGCTGTTGTGCTAGTAAGGCCTTTGGGCCTCTGTCTGCCACATCTGAAGCTGCACTGTCTCCTCAGTTTGTCAATGTTGTCCTTGATGACCTGCAGCAATTTTTCTTGGTTTCTGTGGGCTTTTCATTCCAGTTTTCTTCACTCAGTGCTACTGATTGTCCTGTGATTGCACTAGGAGCTGAAGTATCTGTTCCACCTTGTCTTATGCCCAAGGGACCTCATATGCCAATCACAGGGGGAACATTACCTCTGTTCTTGGCCAGTGTTCCAATTTGTAACCATCCTGGAGTGCCTCAAGATAGTTAGCTGCCCCTTGGCAGTCGGTCCTGGCTTGTTAGTCTTCCCCTCATCCGAAAGTACCCACCCACCTCTCACCTGTCACAACTTAAGGATATAGTAATTAGGAAGTTGGCCCTCAGTCCAAGAAGGAAATAGAGCAACTTTAGGTGACACTCACTATACCCACATCCCTGGGCCACCTTTGCCCTGTCCCTTATGGTCCTGTGGGTTCTCTGGCCAGAGTCAGCAGTCCAGCAAGCTAGACTCCCTCAATTTTGGATTTCTTGAATACACCAGAGAAAAGCAGCTTGGATCAAGCTGGGATAAGCACTCAACCTTGTTATTTTGATATTGTCTCACCCTCTCAACCTCCTCCTAAAATTCTCATCACCTCCCACTCCTGTGTCAATCCTATAGGGTTTAGCTGCCCTGCACTCAGTTATAGACAGGGTGCTTTTTTCAGCTCTTCCTGGGTTTACTCCAAACTATGGAGGCTATCCCTACCACAGCCCTCCTGGGTCTATTTATAGCAACCGAGTCCCAGCACTGCTCCCAGCAGGGAGCTTCTGCCTCCAGCTTTTCCTAGACTATCTCCCCCTGCTCTACCCCAGGAGTTGGGCTTATATCTCCAAAGCCTGATTCTTCCAGCCTCCAAGCAGCATACTTTAAAGGCACAGGACCCATATTTTCACTCTCAGACTAATTCCCTATTAGCAGGGCAGGATACCCTGTTATAGTTACCTACTCTTGATTGATGACATTGATTACATATCCTGTGTACAGATCCTTCTGTACACTTTTTTTATGTAATAAATGCAATGAAGTCATACTTTCCAAAGCCCTTTAGAGCTGTTGACAAGTATGAAAAGTTTTGGATGTCTTTTCAACATGCATTCTTTTTTCTTCCATCCTCAGGGAAGTAATGTTACATATCACAGTTAGAAGCAAATTGAAATAGCTCCTGGCAGTGCTCAGCTGACCGAAAGCATGACTTCAAAGAAAAATATTTTTTTCAAAGTCATGGGCTCCTCCAAGACTGCTGCAGAGAGCTGGTTCAAAATCATATAACCATCATTGTCAGGCAGGTGTGATAGTCATGATTTTTATAGGAATACAAAATATGCCACACTGGGTCAAACCACAGACCCTTCTGGCCTAGTATCTTGCTTCTCACAGTGGCAGATTGGATGTTAAGGGAAAGACTATATATGTGGGGCCCATCTCTGCCCCTCACCCTTTACAGCTTCTCACTCGGCATATCTACACGTGAATTTAAGTGGGCTTAAATGTAATGCACATTAAGCTAGTGCACATTAAGTGGTTTTTGGCAGGTGTCTACACATGGTGCAACTTGGGACTAACTTTAGTCTCAGGTCAGTCCAGCCTCCAGACCCATGGCTGCCAACACAGGACACAGGCAGCACATGTCTGCTCTGCTCCTGTTGCAGCTGTGCTTCTCAGCCCTGGCTGCCCCAGTCCTGTCCCTGAAACCCAGAGACAGGGTCCCCCACTCCACAGGGCTGCTGCAGCTGTCCTGCTCACCCGCTGCTGTTCCAAGTGCCTTCTGGGCAGCCACCTGCTACCTGACTCCTCCATCTGCTCCAGCCACCTGCTGGAGGACAGAAACTTGGCCTTCTGGGGCCCCCACTGCCACACAGCTGTGGCTTCTAGCCACAGTTACCACAGGTTAAAGGATGCCCCTGCTGGGATTGCCATCACCCTTGTGCCCCACCAGCCCTGGCACCTCTGGGCCCTCCATGCCAAGCATCACTAGTGGTACTACATTGTGCTACAGGAATAGGATGGAGTACCAGGAGATGAAGAAGTACCCAGTCATCACTGCCAACAACTACCTGCCCCATTCCCTATACAACCCCTACCTCCTGCCCACCCCTAGCACCATGCCAGGACATGCATATGCTTGTAATTAAAACCTTTATTTCCCTCGCACCCTGTACCTCACGCAAACAATAGACCTCCTTACTCCCTCCGTCCCCAAAACACAGAGCCCCTCCACTACCCTCCCCACCTGCCAACAATAAAAAACCCTCCTCCCAAACTGAAAACTATATACAGCCTTTATCTGAGCCCCAGAGTGGGGGCTGTTGGGTGCGGGTACCTAAGGTTCAGAGTCCTGCAGCAGGCTCCCAGCACTCTGACTGTGGACAGTTCCTCCAGATGTCCAGGGGCCACAGCAAATACCAGGGGCTTCTGCAGGTGGCAGATAGTGAAGACCCTCATTCAAGGTCCAGATGGGGGCTGGCTGCACTGTGGTGGGAGGGATCGAAGGGGGCCTGGTTAGCAAGCTGCTGCTGGAGCAGCTCCACATGGTGCTGCTCCAGTGCCTCCACCTGGGTCCAGTGTGTCTCTGCCCAGTTCCAGTGCTTGCTGTGTCCCTCCTCCTGGGCAGTTTCCTAGGTGATATCCTTGTCCTGACAGGCCAACTCCTGTGCCTCCCATGCCTGCTTCTGTGCATGTTCCCATGCCTCCCAGTTCTCAACTGCTGCCACCAGCCAGTGGAGCAGGAGGGTCCCATCCCTGGTGCACCACTGGTGTAGCCAGTGCGTCTGGGTAGTTCCATGGGTGTGTGACAGCAACCCTGCTGTGGCACTCCCACAAGGCTCTGCAGCCTCTCCCCCATGTCCAGATGTTGACCCTGCAGAGGCAAGAGACAGAAGGTTTTGTGTGAGTTTGCAATGTTACAGAGATAAGATGCTGTGCACCAATGGCCCTGCACTGCTCAGCCTCAGATCAGAAGTTGGCTGTGTGTGGGTGCCCAGGGACCATGGTCAGCTGTCCAGGAAGGGCTGAACCCAGGTGCCACTGGCCGAGACCCCTAGCCTCACTTGCTCCCCTGGGCCCAGAAGGCCAATGGCTCCATGAAGCCTGCCTCCCCTGCCCCCTTTCCAGCTATCCCACTGGCTATTGCAGCTCCAGACCACACCTCCCTACAGGCCAACCACTCTGGTGCACAGATTTAATAAATCTATTATTAAAATTAAAAGCTCCCTGCAGCCCTCTCTAGACCTGCTGGTTCCCCTCACTCACCCCCCAACAACCCGCCAGTCCTGCTGGTGCCCCTCACTTGCCCCCAAAGCTATTCCAACCCTCCTGGTGCTCCTCATCACCCCCACAACAGTCCCCCAACCCTACTCATGCCTCTTACCCCCACCCACAGCCCCCGTCCCCCAGCTCTGCCAAAGGGGGGCCCTAGCTGCCAGGGCTATGGGGCCAGGGACCCACGTCTGCAGCTCCCTGACCCCAACAGCAGGCAGCTGTAGTAGAAGCAGCATGGAACTGACTTCCCCACTTGTCTGCCTGCTTGGGTGGAGCTCAGGCCATCTCCTGCCTCCCCTGCCCCCGACCCTGCCAGTGCCCCCTAGCTATGACCCTCAACCCCCCAGCCCTGCCAGAGGGGCCCCCAGCCCCTGCAGGCCTGACTTATCTCAGGCTCCAGGAGAAGAGTGAAGCTAAGCTGAGCCAAGCGGAGCCATGGCTGACTAAGAACCTCAGGCCCTGCCCTTCCCCTCCCCCTCCAGGCAGGGATGGGGGTTTCCCACCCTGTTTGCAAACAGCTATTGCAGGCTGGAGCTCAACCAGCCTTCAGAGCTCTTTTGCAAAAGCAGGGACTCCGGGAGTTTCTCTGCTAAAAGGAGAAATCTGTGTTTTCTCTGATAGGGGAAATGCATGGTTTTCTCTGTTTTTCCATGGGAAATGGAAAACCAGGATCCCAGGTGTTCAGTCTCTGCTTCCAGAACTGAGGGGCTGAGAGACATTGGTTACCAGTCCCCATAGTTTAAATCAGCTGGCATTTAAGAGGGGTAAAATGACATGACTTAGCAGACCTCCTCTCCAAAATCGGATATTTTACTTACTTATATTTTAATAGTGCAATTAAATTATGGTTCCTACCCCATCACATGGGCTCTTGCATTTAACAACTGTTTTTAGTGGAACTGTGTAAAAAGGAAGGTTCCCATTAACCCAGGCAAGATGATTAGCCCTTCCTGCACAGGCCCAAATCACCTGTTTTACAATCCATTCCACTGAGCTTTCATCTCTGTGAGCTTTCACTGGATTTGATGCTAGGAATCAAGGAAACCAAACCGTTCCTAGTGTGAAAAGTAGTGTCCTTAGAATGAAGTAATCAATGCAACAGTAGAGATCATCTTTGCATGAGGATGATTGGAGCAGGAAGTCTTTCTGGATTCCCCTTGATTTCTCCTCACCCTTTCTCCATCTGTTCCATGTGAAGCTGGTGGGTACACAATCCCTGAGTGGCTTCCTTATTCCTGGTCCTCTCCTATCTTTTTGCAAACACCCAAACACCCTTGTCCAGCAGGAGAGTGCTAGAATCTGCTACTGGGGGACTTTCTGTACCAGCTAAGGAGAACAGGATTTCCTAATATCCTTCTATATGAATAGCACTGATGTTGACAGGATAGTAGTCAATGGGATGTGCAAGGCAGGGAAAGACATTGAACCTATGGACTCTGCCCTTCAAGTCTTTATGCTTTCAAGCAAAATAACCACAGGTTTCAACGGAAATTAGACCAGAGTAAGGACTGAGGGGATTTGACTTTCTGGAAGCAAGATACTTCCTTTGACTACATTAGTGACCCTTAAAATTAAGATTTGGGTGTTAATCCTTTAGATAGACATTAAAAAAATAAATAAATAAAACACCTCAGCAGCACTCCTCTTTGTATCTTGCTGACATGAAATATGATGCAAGCACACCCTAAAAAAAATCAGAACCCATGAAAATTGCTCCATTATGACAATATACTAGTTGCAGTTGATAAGAGTTATGTTGCCTTGTTACTATGGTAACCACATTTAAACCTTCCTATTATTAGTTGGAGCATGTAAAACAACTGAACTTATAAAAAAGAGTTCACTATTAATATTCTCTTTTTTTGGCTTAGAATATTATGCAAAGAATCATGAATATTTATAGTTATTTAGCTTAATCAGCAGTGCCAATGAAACTAATTATTCCATTATCAGCTGTATTCAGGTACAGGGCACAGATGGAAAGATCCATTTTTTTTAGGGAATCAGGAAGTTCTTCTTTTATTATTTCCATAATGATGATTATTCTTTTGCTTATTAAATGGTGAAAAAGCCAAAAGTCCCCCCTTTCACAGGTTAGGCGTTTACTGTAGTATTCTTTCCCATCTACTGTTATTCCCAGGGGAGCAGGCAGGGAAGGGTTAACCTGCCTGCCCAGCCACTGGCACTGCTGCCAGGCTGCTGCTTTACTTTGGGCTGAGCATGTCCAGAGAGCAGCAGTGGGGCAGATGGGGAGGAAGGTTATACCCCTTCTCTGGCTGCCGCCCCAGGACAGACAGTGTGTTCATCCACAAATAAGTGGGGGGTTGTGGGGACAATGAGCAGGGATCTGGGGTGCTGGGGATGGTGAGGGAGGCAGTGGGCCCAATCTGGACTAGTGGGGGAGTGCAGGTAGGTGGGGTGTTTACACTGAGGTATATCCGACACCTTAGTATAACACCGTATGGGTAACACAGATTTGAGATAATCCTGCCCTGGAGTGATATAAACTTGAGCCACATAATGAGTGCTTAAAACTAGTTTCAGGTGTTAATGTGCAGACAATCCAGATGTTAAGAGCTCCAGGAGCCACACAAAATCACTGTGTAACAAGGCCCTAAAACTTAAAATGAAACCCTTGGGTGGACATTATATGTTTGTCAAGGGCCAGGGTTTAAGTAGTATTAAATGATCTTCTGCAGTCCCTGGAAATAGAGATACACGTTACCCATTGAACATCCAAAATACAAAAAAAAAAAAAAATTGTAACATAAAATCAATGCTTCACTTAACCCCTCAATGGCTTAAATGAGACACAATTAGGGCTTGATCCAAAGCCAACAGAATTACTGGCGAATCTCCCAATGGGCCCACGTTTCTAAACAGATTAGGGTCACAGATAGTGCTCAGCATCCAAAAGTTGGACAGATTGTCAGCAGAGTTAACATTTCCTTTAAGAACCTAAACAAAAGCCAGCTTTTCAAATCTGTCCAGTGCTCAGCTGTTATTACTGGGATTCTGACAGGCAGCTTGTCAATTTGCTAGATGATGAGCTCTTGAAAATCTAGGCTTTAGTGCCCAGATCTTCTGTTGGCATAGCACATGTGCAAATAGAAAAACATGAATTTAACCCAGGAAGCATTCATTCTCTCATGGGATTGGCCCATACATGGAATCTGCCAGCAAATTAGATTTGCTTACAGCTTTCTGGTTGAAAGTATTGTTGGTGAATTAATTTTAATTGTGTTATTCTGAAATAGAGGCAAATAGGCCTTGTTCCCTTCAGTGAATGGTTCAGACATGGTTAGTGTTCTGGTCATGAATTCCAGTGGACTAAGAGGCAAAGCAAAGTACAAAATATTACTTTCACAAGCTGAGCCAATTGTGTTAAGTGGATGACTTTCAAATGAAGAATAATTTCCACATCAAAGATTGCTCTTAATACAAAAGTCTATTTAAAATGGATCTTAGTGAAGCTGGTTGTTTATAGTTCATTCTCCTAAAAAGCTTTATACACAGGCTATCAAGTAGAAGCTTTGTTTGTGAGTATGTATATATAATTGATCCTCCACTTGAAGAGGCACAAAAATGACAAGGGGACTTAATACGTTCTAGTTTGCAGTCTCCAGTGTATTGTCCACCTCCAGTAGATGGCATCTGTATCCCAATTGACTTCAATGGTGAAATGCACTTTCTAGTTTATCTGAGAGCAATGAAGGCTTAATTAAAGTGAATATAAGGGAATTATAAATAGATATAGGGCTTTGTCACGTTACAGTTAGTATGTCTTCTATTTAGATCATAGTAAGCATGAATATGACTTAGAAAGTTTTCTGAGCAGTTGCGCATTAAAACTAACTATGATCTACCACACTGGAGTCTTGAGCAATCCCATGGCTGAGACCAAAAATTGGCTGGAAGCCAATTCAAGATTCCAGTGCGGTCCTAGAGCTGAGATGGCAATGAACCATCTCCCATGTGTTCCCAGGTTGAGACCCAAAAATCAGCTGATTTTCTGTCTCAGCTTGGGGAACTACAAGAGCCAGATGCAGATTCCTGTGCAGTCCTGGGGCTGGGGCCCACAGCCAGTGAAACCACAATCAAAGCATGGAGCAGTCCCAAGTTAATGCAACACGTGTTATTCAATACCACTGGAAGATACTCCTTGCTCCAAAAGGGGTAGCTTACAATACGGAAGAACTTAGCACGTTCTCCTGCTTTGAATGCTCAGATGCTAAGTGCACTAAACACATCCTAAGTGTAGTGTGTACGAAGCCCCTATCCAGTAACGCAAAATAAGTGTCTGCTAAGTGTCCAGGAAAATCCTAGGAAAAACAACTTTCAGAGCTTCTGGCATATCACCAGGATTACCTCAGCCCCTAATTGGTTTCTCTTCTGATTTGGCAACTCACAATTTTCATTTTAAATTAATAGAAATATCATGGAGCAGATACTCAGCTGGGCTGAACTGATGCAAATCTTCTGACTTCATTGGAGCTCTGTCAATTTACATTCCAAACCTCTCGGAATAAGCCCAGAGATGAAAAAGTGCATAGAGCTCAAGATCGGGATTTGCCAGGAAATTTTCTAATGTGGATGCACTTAATTGCACTCATTTTCACCTAGTTAATATTTAATGGCTCAAATATTTTCACAGCATAAAAGATTATGAGAAATTTCCTTGTAAATCAGAATTGGAAATCATTGCCAAATGTGTCTGTTGTGGCTAAGATCCTGGAAATACATCTGTATAGGAGGGACCCAGGTGCCTTGATGAATTCCCACCTAATCTATGGCCTACTTAAATTAGACTTTAGTTTTACATTAGAAAGCCTGATCTTGATAAGATGGAGATATGCTCTCAGCACTGCCCAGAATGGAAGTTACAGACAGAACTGGACTATGATCATTTTAAAAGGGTACCTCAAGGTGGGAGTCACACTTCCACTGGAAAAGTCTGTGCCTCCTTATTGTTGCAATACATTTGAGAGACAGCATTTTGCACTCGGTTGCCAGTTCTCATTATTTTATCACACATCTCACAATTGTCAGTGTATTTGTTTAAAGTCTAGTTCCTAGAATCAAGGGAAGTTCAACTTTCCTTTAAAAAAAAAAGAAGAAAACGAAAAAGAACGGGACATTAACAATCAAGGTATGTTTCTATACTTAATGGCTACAGAAGAGAGCTTAAAAACATAAAGAAGTGTCTTAGAAGATCATTACAATTGAGGTTGGCAGTTTTATATTGAGTTTCACTAATTTTGCAACATACACGTCCCCCAAGATCTGAAATAGGGTTACCATACATCTGGATTTTCCCAGACAGGTCCTGTTTTTGGGTCCTCCCATCTCTGTCTGGGTGGGGTTTTTTTTAAATATCAAGAAATGTCCAGGTTTGGGGATTTTGCTGTGCTCAGCATCGACATTTTTGGGCTGCAGCTGGGTGGGGGAGACATCTGCTTCTCCAGTGGGCAAGGGAGCAAAAGGGAGCAGGGCTGGGCCTGTGCTCACGGGGGAGGGCCAACCGGGAAATGCTTGCAGGCCTGGGGGGAGCAGGGACCTGTGGGTCAGGAGTGAGGAGCACTGGGAGGGACAGTGAGGGGCATCAGTAGGGCAGGGGGATGGTGGGTCAGGAGTGAGGGGTACCGGGAAGGCTGTGGGGGTGAGGGTGCGGGCTGTGGTTTCAGAGCAAGGGGCACCAAGATGTGTGGGGGACTGTTGGTCAGGAGCACAGGGGACAGAAAGTGCCAGGGGGCTGCAGGTCAGGAGTGAGTTACCCGCAGGGACAGAGGGTTTCAGGTTGGGAGTGAGGGACACCAGCATGGTCTGGGAGCAAGGGATTGTGGGCCAGGAGTGAGGAGCAGCAGCAGGGTTGGTGGGGGGGAGGGCTCTGGCTTGGGAGTGAGGGGCAGAGCACAGACATATCACTGCCCTCCCCAATCATATTAACCCTGCCCCCCGACAGGTGTCATCTCTTTTGTAACTGGAAATATGGCAGCTCTCTCTGAAACAGGGTGCTCCACTCAAAAAAGCAGCTGCAAGCGAAGCTGAACAGACAGCCGGTAGGAGTGTGCCCAGCGAACACAGGCGAAAAAGGGATAGGATTTTGCATGTTTGGTTATTATTGCTCTCCAGTCCTCCTACAGATCCTCCTAAACATCAACATGAAGTGGAAAAAAAAAGACTATTTGAATGAGCCGGAAGATAATTCAAGGCATTTTATTCAGCAGAGCTGCATTAGGAGCCTGAATTAAACAGTTTTAGCTAATACAAGTGGATAGTGCCCCTTCATATATTAAATGTGTGTGGTGGAGAGTCTGTAAAGTTGCTTCACACAGCTGGAGTTCAGATCTAGCAAAAGAAAGCAGGTAAAACTTAACCAAGGAAAAGGCACACCTGATCTTGAGAGTCTTGTGGTTTTTTTCTTCGTAGACCCTTTATTCTCTCTCACCAAGGACTTGTATGAGGAAGGTGTTTCTTATTTTCCCAGAGACCAAGTTCAGATTGATCTTGATCATGAAAACTCTTACACGTACTTATTTCAGTGGGACTACTAGGTGAATAAACACATCTACATGTAAATATTTGCAAGGTCAGGGTCCATGCAGTCCAGTTATCATTTGATTAAAATGTCATGGAATAAGGAAAACAAAAAGTTATTTCAGGTGACATTGTTTCTTGGTGTGCTTGAATCACGTCAGTCTACCTTGTGAGAGATGTTTCATTTTCCTTCTTAACGTTCTTTTGTACTAAGCTATTTCTTCCTTAAATATGCACTTGCCGTTTCTTACCAACCTTCATTTCACACAGGCACTTTCACGTGGCTTGTTCTAGCTGAAAAACAAACCTTCCTGCATCATCCGTTACTTGGTAACCTGTAGTAATACACTAGTCATTTACCATCTTCCTGGACGGGAGTTCTGCTAACACAAATAAGCCAGGTCCTCTTGCCGGCTGCTTTATACCTTCCTTGTGTATGGACCAGATCCCTTGCACAGATTTCAACAGGGAGCATGCAGGCGGAAATAAAAGCAGGGTGGGGAACAAAGGAACAGGTGGAGGGCTTGCAGGCTGACAGTGAAATAACAGTGAAATGGTACAGAAAGATAGCAAAAAGATTTAAGCTTGACATCGCTGCAACACCCCCCTGTCACGCTCGTGTCTGCTCTCTCTTCAGAGCAGTAGCAACAACTCTGCTGAGTGCTTTGTTTGGGGTTTTTTTCAGGGATGTGGGATTTCTCTTCACCTTATTAGCTTTTCAAATGGCATCCTCCTGGCAAGCAGGGAGAGGGGAAATAAATAGATCAATGAATAAACAGCAGGAGGTGGAAGTTGTATCTAGTGGCTGGAGCACTGGGGTTTCTCAGTTCTCATCCCGGCTCTGCCATAGACTTCCTGTGTGCAGCCTTGAGCAAGAAGCTTAAGCTCTGTGCTTGAGGAGCTGCATCTGTGAAACAGGAGCTAGACCCAATCAGTGACTTTGGCACCTACCAGTTTGGTGTTGAAATACCTTGTTTCAAGGTGCCTGGTCCCTCGAATGGAACTCACAACTCAAAATTAGGTAGCTAGCTTCTCAGCAGAGTATATGGGGAGGGCAAGAGGTATCCAAAGGGTAATCAAAAAATATGTACGCTGAACGGGGATTGCACAGAGCTAGCTGACTAACTACTGAGAGGCTTGTGACAGAAATACCTCCCCTCTTTGGAGCTCAGGTGCCTGATGAGTCATGACGACATCCACTCAGGATTCAGTGTTGGCATGTAGTCACGACGGTGGTCACCCAAATCCGTTCCTCAAAAAAACTCAACCAGGCTCACTCTCATTCTCACGGCACACAACTGGATGACAAGATTTTTGGGGCCATTTTTTTATATAATACCTTTACAGATAGAGCATTTGTGCCCGGAATAGAAAAGCCCAATTCTACACCACCGTCACCCAGGACGGTTTGAAACTTTCCTTTCCTCTTTGACTTTCCTTTCCTCTTTGACTTTCCACCACAGTTGTCTGATCACCAGGCCATGGTTCAACACTATTCAGCCCCCGTCTTGTCTTTCAACAACTGCACCTTGCATTTAATCGTCATTTCCTAAAAAGGATAGAGACCACTGGGGAAGTTTCTGTCCTATTAGAAGCAAGGGTTCAGGCTGGAAACCAGGGCAGCCCATTGCAACTACTTTGGGCATGTGAAGTGAAACGGGAGCCTGCTGCAGGCCTACCACTTTATGAAAGAGTGTTTTAACCACAAGGCTGTTGCAAGAAGGGGTGGGCATTGCCACAGCATGCCATTTGGCCACATTTTAAAAAGAAAGCACCTATGACTGTGTTTTATGAGGAGCCCAGTCCTGAGTTAGATATTCTGTAAGCACATCTACTAAGTTATACTGCTTGGGGGTATTTCTCCCCGATACTGATTGGGGTGTGCCTTTCACACCCACTCCATCTAGTTTCTGGATTTTACTTGGGTTTGGTCAGGAACTAGGCACCCAGCTGATTAAGCTGGGACAGTTGTAGGAGTGCGTAGAAGCAGCACTTAAAGTGCCTAAGAAACTTTCAGGCCAACAGGAACGTTGTACTGAAGCAAGTTTAGGTGCTTCCAGGGTTAGACAGCTACTAATATCATTATCTTTTGGGGTGCTATTCTTGACTAAGGCATGCACGCCAGGTACAGACATCTTTTATTAGAGCAACTTAAATAGTTGGAAGAAAAGAAAAATTTAAGCAAGCTTTCAGGTTCAAAAACCCTTTGTCAGGCTGAGGACATTTCACCAGTTGGTGTGTGCTCTTCCTGGAGAGAATGAAAAGTAAAGAAGCCAGAGGCTGGGCTGGTTTGCATACAAGACAGGTAGTCAGTGAAAATGTAGACTGAGGAGTCAATGGGTGAGAGACAGGCTGGGGAGGGGGGGTGGGGGAAGAGAGAGAAGGGGGATGAAAGTGGAGAGGTACCTGGGGAGTCAGATGTCAGGCAGGTTATAATGTGTCATAAATCCAATGTCTATATTTATTCCATGATTTTTAGTATCCAGGAGGTTGATGCATACCAGCCCGGCCGCTGGCTTCTTTACTTTTCATTCCATCCAGGAAGAGCACACACCAACTGCTGACACTTCCTAAGCCTGACGAAGGGTTTTTGAACCAACAAGGTTGCTTAATTTTTTTTTCCAGCTATTTAAGTTGGTCTAATAAAAGATATCAGGTTCACCCAAAGAATCTTGTCTGCCTATGTCCTTAGACCAAAATGGCTACAACCTACACCCAGGTACAGACATGACACTTTTACTGGGATAAATGATCAGAAACCGTTCTATACCCATAACCAAACAGAAGTTCAGTACATGTAGACTGGTTTAAAAATAGTGGAATCAAGTCTAAGATTTGCCCCACCCCCTCAAGCAAAGGCCAAATGTCTTCTGTTCACTATCCATCTAAACTACACCATTTACAGAAACCCATTTAATTTAGATTGATTCTGCTTTGGGCTTTCTGAATGTCTGTAGCTAGCCCTAGAGCCCACATAAATCCTATTTTAGGTGCCCGAGTCTTATTTTGGATCTAACTCTGGGTTAATGATGTTAATATTTATGGCACCTCACAGGGAATATGCATGTTTTTAATATTTAGAAAACCATGTGATATTTTTCAGTGGACACTGATTGCTCTTTAACTGAAAAATGCCACAGACACAATAATGAAAAGAATTGGAGAAGCAAGGGGAAGTGATGTGAAAAAAGGCTCGTGTTTTGTCATTCTCTCAAGCACATTCATACATGTTGAACTCAACCCTATAAGGTAACAAGCTCTGTCAGCACTTGATTTTGTCCGAGCAGGAGGAAAGTCCATTTGTTTGAATTAAATAATTCCAATTAGTGTGGGTACCTCCTTTACTATTTAATCAGCCTGTTTTTGTGGAACAAATGACTCACAAGAGTGTCTCTCTGTTACATCTAATAAAAAAAAATAACAGAGCAGATGAGATGCACATCTGGCTTGTTTATAGCTCGTTTGAATGGCTGGTGTTGAGTAAAGGTCTTGTTTAGCAAAAGGAACTTTCAATTGAGCATCACACATCTCATTCTTTAGGCTTTAACTAAAGGCATCATTTGACTATCATAATTGCAGTATTACGCTTAAATGTGTCTGGCTCACACTTGTGTTCATATCGGTATGCATATAGCCCCTTTAAAGTAGCAATGATCATATCTTGTTTTATTTAAGCATCATTCATTTTAAGATATTAGGATGAATTCTCAAAGCTTTTAATAAGGAAAAGCTACTATTAAAGTAACACTTGTAAGGACCATACAACCCTGCTACAGGGGCCCTTGGCTTTACAGTGGTGTTTGTTAGGGCTGTGTAAAATTTCACCTGCTGTTTTGTTTCAACGCTGTTTTAACTCGTTTCAAACTTGCAACAGAAAAATGGAAATGAAATGAAGGGCTTCGAAACAGCCTCAAAACAAAAGGAGGGCAGTCGAAACATTTTGAAAGTGTGTGCTGTTCCTGGATGGAAGGAATAGTAAAATACTAAAGAAGCCAGAGACTGGCTTTCTTGCCTGCCTTGCATACCAATCAGTGAAAATGGAAATGGAGGTGTCAAGGGTTGAGGGACAGGCTGGGGTTGGGGGTGGGGGGATGTAACAGCGCATGTAAAAGTGGAGAGGTACCTGGGGAGTCAGATGTCCGGCAGGTTGTAGTGTGTCATAAATCCAATGTCTGTATTAAGTAACAAGTTTTGCTTTGAATAGTTTGAGGTGCAGCTTCCCAAAAAACACTGTACCTATCTCCTTGAAACATGGCAGCCTTCATGCCCTCAGAAGGGGCTACTACCCCTGCAAGTTTCATCTGAATCAATCAAGCAATGACAAAATTATAGGCAGCGTTGTGCTTCCCCATTATAGCCTACGAGCGAAACTTCGAAACAGCGAAACAGTTTCAATGAAACGAAACAAACAGTGGTTTCAAAATTAAACAAAACTTGAAACAAAACACTATCCTGTTAAAACGTCAAAATGGATATCAAAATGGAATGGTGCTGTTTTGCAGAGCCCTAGTGTTTGTCATCTGTGGTTGCAGAATCATTATTCTCATGGACCCTTCTTGTCTTGACATTTATTACATGGCTACCTGCAATTGCAAGGTGCTGTACTCAATGACCCCACTCATTCCTTCAAGTTTTGAATGCTTTTACCTTCATATAAGTGGCCCAGTAAAATCAAAACAAGGTGGACTTTCCTGTGTTTAGCTTAATAGTTGAGTAATTAGGGCAGTTGCCTAGGAAGCACAAAACCCATATTCTAGATGCTCCCCCACCCAGCAAAGTCATTTGAACCTTCATCCTTTTGATCCCAGCATAGTGATCTAATCACTAAGCCATAGGTTATTTATTATACCTTCCATTTTTAGGCTTCTGCTTAAAGCTAAGTCAGTGTTAGGTGGAAGGCTGCCTTAGCTTTAAGGCAGTTCACTAAGTCATGAAGGCTGCCTTAAAGCTAAGGCAGAATTCAACTACCTGAAGTGGGGTTCAAAACAGGATGGAGCTGGATTGTTCTCAGTGGTGGCAGATGACAGGTGACAAAGAGCAATGGGCTCAAGTTGTAGCAAGGGAAGTTTAGGCTGTATATCAGGAAAAACCTTCTCATTAGGAGGGTAATGAGGCACTGGAACAAGTTACCCAGAGAGGTGGTAGAATCTCCATCCTTGGATGTGTTTAAGACCAGGGTAGACAAAGCTTTGGCTGGGATGATCTAGCTGGGGATGGTCCTGCTTTGAGCAGGAGATTCGACTAGATGACCTCCTGAGGTCCCTTCGAACCCTCATTTTCTATGATTCTATGAACTTTGCATGTGGTAGTCATTGGATAAAATGGAAGGAGAGCAGGGAGACATTTCTGTCTCAGTGGGACAAGGAACAAGGCTGGAATCCAAGGAATCCTCCTAGGTAGGATGGCAACTATCTCACAGAACCACACACTTTCCAGCTTATTCTTTTCCTCGAGGCTCCACAAACTTACCTTCCTTGGCTGCCCAGAGGACCAGCTTCAAAAGGCAGGATGGATAAGGCAGCTTGTGGCCTGGTGGTTAGAGCATTTCATTATATATGAAAGGGAAATGAGAATGAAATTACATAAAAAATTTGGTCCTATAATGACAATGAAGGATAGTAGTAGAGAAGGCATTCAAAGAGAAAAAGTGAAACATGCACTCCTACTATCCTACTCATCTTCTTGCTTAGTAAGTCTTATTTAATTTATTCATGGTGGTGAATTTCATTGTGTTCTGGCAAATATGTATGTTTCTAATACATGAACAGGGAGCACAGCATGTTCCCATGAAGACCAGGGTTGTTTGTGTGTCTACCATTGTAAATCTTCTTTTAATATGCTTTAATCCAGATAAATATACAAAAAAATTAGAAAATAAGGTTTTCGGTTTTTTATCATGAGATGCCATGGTCCTTTCAGCTATTCAAGTTCCTTGATAGGAGGCTTAATCATGATATTTTTAAGAGTTGATGTAGAGAGATGAATAAAGAAAGCAATCTGTTCTGTGCTGTGCAACAATGACAGACTTTATTCTTTGCTTCTCAATTTATTACTAAGAAGAACAAAATTCTGTGTAGGACAAACGTAATGTTTCAGTTCACCCCTATTAACTCTGCTGCTCCTCAGCTCTGCAGCCCGTTTTAGAGAACATGAAGGCAGATGCACAGATTTGTTGAGAGGATCTTGGTTAGTTCTTGATGTGTTCATCTGACTTCCATGATGTTCTGGAAGGCAGCTTTAACTGGAAGATATTCCCTGAAGTAGGACCCAACTTTGAGTAGTGCATGCTTTAACTCTTTCTGCCATTAGGAGGTTGATATCCTTTGCAAGGCTGTTCTACACCCTTCTGATCAAGGGCTGTTCCTGGCATTCACCATGCATTATAGTAGCCCTTGGGTGCTCTAATCTATGTTTGATATAAGCCTGGGGACAAGAAGACCCAAGATCTGAATCATGAATGAAGCGTGCCCCTGGTGGCTGTGGGTGCACGGCTGTGGCGGGAGCACGGTGGTGGGAGCAGCGCAGCGGTAAACTGGGGAGCTCCCACAAACACTGCCAGCACTGTCAGTGGTAGGGGAGGGTGGCAAGTGCCGACCAAGGGTTGGTGAACACTCATAGCCACCGCCCATGCTGTCAGCAGTGGTCAGTGGGGATTGCAGACCACCTACAAATGCTGCTGGCAGTGTCGGTGACAGGGTGGTGAGTGGCAACTGCCTGCATGTGCCACTGACAGTGTTGGCGGTGCCTTTTTATAGGGGGTGCACTGCCACGCTCAGGGGGTGCATGTAAACCCATGTGTACCCCCTACACATCGCCCCAATCAGAAAAGCAAAAATAGGTACCTTTGGAGACAAAACCTCCAACCAGAACTCAGAATCAAGCTCTATGGGTGCCCAAAGACTGCTCTGATGCACTGGAATTACAGAGCAGACTTGCTTATCAGTGATTTTTGCCTTGTGTATCATCATCCCTGTGTTCAACCAGCTTTAGCTAAAGGCTCCGCACTGCCATTTTGAAGTGTGGGGATGATGACACATGCGATGCTCTGGGCGCTTTAATTAGAATGGCTTTCAGAGCTGCTCTAATTAAAGCGCCCCCTCCACCCTGGGGACACGTGTAAAAATGCCCTATAAAGATAGTATTTTCCTGTGCAGCTTTCTAGCCACCATTTTCACTCTCTCTCCTGCCTTTTCTTTCTCCATTTCGTGTTCTCTGGAGTAAAGGTACTAAAGGGGGGGGGGGGGGGGGGCAGGGGGAAAGGGAGGGAAATGCTGTAAATGTTGTAAATAACATTTTAATTTAATCTTCTAATGTTTGGTTGGTACAAACTTTCGTGCATCTTTACAAACATTGGAGAAGAAAAAAAACCCTCTTATTTAATGATGTCTGGGGACTATATTTGCTTTAATTGTTTGTTTTACTAACTAAAGTGTGCAGGCTAATTAAACCAACTCCTGGGTATTTTTTTTTTAAACTAATAATGTACAGACACCAGAAGCTTAAAGGAATATACTTCTTCCCTTCCCATACAGCCACATCTTATTTCTAAGAGACTGAAATGAAATGTTATAACTTCTATTTTGTTGTAATATTGTATAATATTTATTTTATGCAATTGTATATTTGGATTATTTTTTGTTTCCTTTAAGAGTTTTTAATGGTAAACTATGGATGAAATTACTGATAGACTAGTCTTAAGAATCATTTCATTAAAAGGCAAATAGCCTAGCAGTATCTTCTCAAAGATTCAAACACCATTGCTATTTAAAAAAATATAAAGATATTCATTTCTTAGGATCCAAAGAAAAAAGTGCATAGTATCTGGCTACTAAGGACAAAAAAATGGGGGCTGGATCTTCTTTTCCTGTTTTTTTTTTTTTTTTTCCATTTAGAGAAAAACTTCATTTTTATATGCAGAGAGAGTTTTCTAGGAATATTCTTATTAAAAGCTGATTCCTTTTATGATATTTAATACCTTCACAGGACACTAAGAAAAACATGTATAATTAGATTTTTTTTTAATAAAACTTTTGTATATTTCTAAAAGAAATTGCATCAACCTCTTTAAAAAAATTATTTGCAAAAAGTTTGAATTTAAATAAATCTCATAATAACTGCCTAATGCTATTATATGACAAACAATAGGATGTTTATGCACATATGTACTATGGTAATTTGATGCTATCTCTGGTTCCTAATAAGAAGGCATCTGAGCAGAAACTTATATTAATTACAGAATTAACCATTGACAGTCCTTAAACAACTTCCCTATCAAATAAAGAAAAGCAAGTGTCACCTTTCCAAAACATGGAAAGAAAAAAAAAACAATGCTGCCTTTAAGGGTTATTTAAGGTGAAGAACTTAAGAATAAAGCAAATTAAAATAATTATTTTAAAACCCAAATGCTTATATACAACAACAACAACAACAACAAAAGCAAGCATCTATAGATGGGCATGAAAACTAATTTAGACATCCATTAAAACCCAATAAAACTTCAGAAAATTCAAAAAATAAGCTAAATCCAAAGAAGTACAACTCTAAAACTGGACTGAAACATCTTTAATGAACAAGAGCAAAGACACTTGCCACCTTGTCTCATAGGCATTGCCCTCATCTCCTGACTTCTGACTGTAGTTGGGACTTCTGCTTCCTGACTTTGTCTATTCCTAATCCCCCGGGTTGCATCCTTTCAGGTCAGTCCTTCACTGTGTATGTTCTGGTTGTATCCCCCAACCTACATTAATAAATTGCTTGTCCTGAGTTGATATTACCCAAGGCGTTCATAACTGTGCTGAACCAATGAAAGGACTCATCAATATTTAATATTAAGACCTCCCTAAAAAGGAGTATCTTGCATTTCCAGTTAACCTATGGAATGGAAATAATATAGATATCTCTGAATAAAGCAAGTAGCACTTGTTTTCACTTCTCAGATTTATCTGAACTTTCATCGTTTCCCAAAATATTTCTGGTATCTATTTCAAGTAAGGAATCAGCAGCAAGAAGACAGAGAACAAAGAATGCACCATGCAGCACCAAGAAGAAATAACCTTCTAGCAGAGCACTTCTCCTACGAAGTGCCAGCCTAACACTCTGATGGTCACCTGGTATAGATATAAAGATGATTTAATGATCACCGTAGGTAGTGTCATAAACCCTTAAGCTCAACTCCTGAGTGGGGTCTATCCTACCTCTGCAAGCTATATTGAACTGCCAGGTATGAGGTTAACTCTGCCACCAGTCATCATTCCCAACCTAACTTTCTTCCACAGGTTTGAAATGTCCACAGCATGTCTTGATCTCAGAAATCCTACCAGCATTGAGGCTACAATTCCCTGTGTTTGTCTTCTGCCTCATCTGCAACTCCCTTTTTCTCCCTCTGATGCCTATACAAGACAGGCCTTAGGAAAAGCTGTGCCCTGGGTGAACTTGTATTTTGGTGCCCTTTCTTTAAGTTTAAGTATGTGGTAGTATTAGCAAAAGTTTCAGAAATAAAGTCCCGGGGAGGCAAGGAGTTGCTGCTGGGCTAGAATGGGAGACTTGCTTGGTTGCGGCATTCCCTCAGTGGTGGCCAAGCAGGGCAAGTGGAGAAAGGCAGGAGGGAAAAATAGGGGTTCATCTCTTACCAGCCCTGAATCAAAGAAGATGGTAAGCAGTGCCAGGCCAGGCACCTGTGATGATGAGCAGCAGGAACAAGAAGAATGGGTGCTGCTAGCTAATGTCCTAGGTGTAGGACTCATAAAGCCGGCTGCAGGCATGGGGCATCAGGTGCTGCTCACTACCTGCCTGCTGCACCCTGTCCAACAGACAGCACTGTGACCCCCTCATTGCTAAGACCTGCAGCTGGCCAATTCCCACCCCCACCAGCAATGCTACTGCAAGCAGAGGTAGAGGCAGGTAAGCAGGGGCATGGGGCACAGTCTGATGGGAACGCAGACATGGAGGGTGTATGTGGGGTGGCCCCTGACCATGATGTCCTGGGCAGTCGCCCATGTTGCCCACCCATAAGCCTGGTTCTGTGCCTATAAGTGGAGTCAAGTGTCCACTGAACAGTTCCTAGAAGGCCTTCAATTTGCTTGGTGAAAGTGAACCTGAAAAGTTTGTATCAAAGTTTGTAGTTGAGTTGGCCTGACTGAAAGGCTTGTAATCTCTGGACATGTCTACACTCATTGTGAACGTCAACCTTGAAGTCATCCTTCCCTGCCTGAGCTGTGGAAGATGCTCTTTTCCTTCTACATCATGCTATGCAGCCCACAACAAAGTTGTCTACATCGTATTTCTTGTGTGGGACTTAAATGTACCCCAGAGTCCTTTCTGCCATGCTAACAGAGCCCTTCTAGGACTTGATCTGATGGCTATTGTCCCTCCTTCAGAAGTGGGGGCATAGAAGGAAAGTCAGGAATAAGAAATGCAATTGTCTCTGGTGGATGTCCTGTGCTCAGTATCAGTAGCTGTGTACTTAGAGCAATCTTTAGGTTAACATCTATCAGTAGAGACACAGTCTCTGTTGAAAGATCTCCTCAGAGGGACCTAAAAGAGACTGCAACTGATGGGACCATTTTGTTTTCATTTCTCTTCTTCCCTTTCTTTAAGAATAGGGATAGTTAATCATTGTGATTGTTACGCTTGTCTTTGACCAAGATGCCCCTTAAGGCATGGCAGACTCAAGCAGTAAATGTTCCTGAGTTGATATTAAGGGGGAAAAAAATTATTAAGATTTCAGCTATCATTTATTTAAATTATATTCTTTTTTAGTAATTTTTTTTGGAATGAGATTAGTTGGTGCCCAACACTTTAAAACACTCATTTCTACCTCACAACCATGTGTCTGGATGTAAAGAAGCTTTACATTGTACCTTGCTAGGTGTTCCCTTCTAGCCTCAAAAACAAGTACTATGCTAGGCTATTTGCATGCAAAGAAAAAGCCTCCCCTTGAGCAGCATGTTTTAGTCTGAGTGAGTATATATACACTGGTGAAGATTTTTATTTGGTTATTCTTATTTGGTTATTTTATGTTGATCTCAATTCTAGTCTGAATTGATTTGAGAAATCCTGGGGCCTTGTCCCACATCCAACAGTTAACTCATTCTGGGTTTACTTCCTATCAAACATGCTGCTTAGGACAGAACTCAGACTTCATTGTGCTTTGCTTCTCAAGAAAGAATTGCCAGTACTTTGCTTTTTAAGGCAGATGCAGAACATCTTCATATATTTGTGATATGCTGATCGCCCCTTCAGAGGAAAAAGGATGCAAAAAACCTGTCCTAGGGGCCATCCAAAAGACTTCAAATACAGTGATCACCTGGGAAGAGCAGTCTTTAAAAGCTAAATAAAATTATAACACAAACAACACAGGAACACATTTATGCAAGCCGAGAGGGTGTCTGGCGGATACGGCTCTTGTATCAATGACTGTAGAAGTTGGAAAAATAAACAGTAATGTAATCTCAGGAGGGATGTGACATCCTTCTTATGCATAAGGCTAATGCTTTATCTAGCAGGCTCATCTTTGATTAACAGCTTTGGGAGTTTGCAGGTGTTCAATTAGTCACCAGAGGGAGCCCATATTATTCCATAAATGCAACAGAAACATACTGAGAATTAAAAGGAGAAAAATAATCTCTAGAGTGACAGAGTTCAAGAGAAGTGCTGTGTTTCACACAAAAATCCACATTCACACCACACTGTACAATAATCAGACTCAGTCAATAGCTGGACAATGCAGGTTTTGATTTTTCAACAGCAAAATAAGTTTGAAGAAGATGAAAAAGGACTTTTCAATTCTTGGATTATAAATAGTCCTTTTATTTCCTCGGGTGTTGAAGGACGCTTACAAGGGGTCAATTTGCAAATATATGGGCCTTGCCACACATTAATTTCAGGCAAGTCCTGGGGCTCTTATCCCCCAGGTTGTCTATACATTGACACCTGAAACTAATATCAAGCACACTTTAGGAAACGTAAAGTTATGCCACTCCAGGGCGGGCTTATTTCTGATCTCTTTTACCCAACTTGTGTCCCATTAAAGTGTGGCTACTCCCAACAGATGAACTACCCAAGTTGCAGTCCTCCAGCCTCCCAGGATGCAGTGTCCATTCCCCCACCTTTCCATTCTGTGGGGACAAACTTTCTAACCCCTGAACTCTACTACCCAGGGGGCAGTTCTGGCATCCAGCCAGCTCCCCATCCCACCCCTGGGGAAGTGACCATCCCACCCCAAGGGGTGCAACCCTATGCAAATAGTCTGCAGAACACATGGCAGTTAGCCAGGTAGCAGGGCAGAGACAGGTCTAGGAGTGGGATCTAGGCAGGTCAGGAACAAGTTAGGAAGGGCCTTACCCCATTGAGCCTGGGTCTTTGCTTCCCAGGGAGAGAGAGTAGCTACCCTCTAAAGTCCCTTTCCTCACTGCTTCCATCTCCCAGCCACCCTAGGAAATGTAGCAAGCACCCCCCCACATCCCAAACCCAAATCCCAATGTATTAAAATACAACACCTTCTTTAATTTACTTCTTCTTTATGTCTTTTTACTTCTTTTTTTTTACTTCTTTTTATTTTATCCTTCAGTAGCTGACTTCATTTCATCACCTTTCCCCCACCCCCATTTCCTTTCCACCTCCTATTTCATTCATTACTCACCAGCATCCCATCAACTCTGCCTCCCAGATTCATGTTCCCACCCCATCTCTCCCCCCTAGAGCAGCGATAGAAGCCTATCCCGGCTTACCAGCCTGTAATAAGTAGGAAGTCACAGCTGTAGGTCCTAGTTAGGCCCCTGCCCACCACCCATCTAGTGGTAAGCTGTGCAGGTGGCAAACAGACAGAGAGAGTTTTTAACTAGAAGGTGTGATTTCTTCAAACTCCAGCTAGTACTAACATCAATGAACATTTAAGGAGCTCAAAGTACAATATGTAACAAGGTCCTGAGGTGATAAAGCTAAGATGTCCATAGAGCAGAATCCCAATGATCAGGATGCCACTTGGGCAACGGCAAATAATAAATTTGGATAATCAGAAGATAGTAGAACAGGGGACTGAAAATAGGGAGGTTGCCTGTCAGTGCGTTAGAGAGAGAGAGATGGTTAGCGTGGGATGATGAGAGATTTTATAATTGGGATTGTACTGGGATTTTTCCCAGTAACGTTCAGATTGTTCATCAAATCTAGTCCTCCTTGAGGAACAAGAATGCTTTTTTCTAAACTACCTACTCATCCCCAGTCATGGCACTCGATATACTGCCTCATCTTCTCAACAGGATGCAATTATTAAATAAAGCCCAGAGAATTCCAGTATGTATTTTCCCTCAAGCTCAGTCATTGCTCTTATTCTGAAGTTGTTCCCCATTATTTACTAAAAAAGGACCCATAAATCAATCATATTTCACTCAGCAATTATTCTAGCATTCACTATAATGGACTGAACATTATGCCAGTAAAATGGACAAAAAAATAAAGGTGAACTAATTTAGTAGGTTTTTTAAATCTCCTTTATAAAACTGCAATGGTAAAACTGTATCTGATTTAGGATTCATCAGATTGCAAGATGTTTTATTAAGACCTTATCTACCTTCTGATGGTGCAGTAGGTATTCTTTGAGAATTTTCTTATTTTCATATATTAATTTTCCTGTCGACATGTACAAATTATCACAGTATTTCAGAAGCCTTTTTATGTTAGGAGTGAATCATTGGTAGTAGAACTGTCTTCCTGCCTAGTAGAAACTATCTTCCTATCTGTGCCTTCGCCCTTTAATTGCAAGGCAATTAAATTCCCTACAGTTTGCAATATCTGTGTCCAGAATGAGTCATCTCATCACATCACCTTTTTTTCTTGCCTTGGCTGTGTGCTTAGCCAAGCTCTAGCTTGATATTTGTATGTCCCCATGGAGCTTTCTTCTTGAACTGCTATTTTTCTTAGCTTTCCACTTTAGTTGGTCAGTTTGCTCATGCTACTGCCTATAAGGAAAACAATTATTTGCACCCACCCCAAAATGATATAATTTTGAGATGCATCCAGCAATGCCACTCGTAAAAGATAAAGTATGTCTGCAACTGATAAGCACAGATTTTAAGGAAAATTATTTCCATCTCCCAGAAGGATGGTATATAATATCCAGCATTTAATTTCAGATAGGATCTAAAGCATTTTAAGAAACATTATTACATACTAAGAGGGAAACGATCTGAAATAGTTTTCAAGTGATATTTAAAACCAGCTGGAGATGCCACTGGCATGACTATGAGCTGACTTTATTGGGCCCACAGCTTGGGTTCATAGAACAAGTATTGTAAACTGTATTAAGGTGAAACTTCTTGCTCAAGGTGGCACCTGGATGGGTTGTGATTGTTGAAGAGATTGCAGATGTGATCGCAAATGTATCAGCAGTCTCATTCCAGTTCCCAGTGATACATCTGAGACTCAGTCACTGATATGCAAACTGGCATTATCAGGGAAAAAAAATCAACAGATTGGGAGACTGAACCACCAGTGTGAACCTAAAAGCTTCAAGTCCAGGCTAAGACTCATGGCACAACAGCGGGCACATCTACATGTTCATCAATGCACTATAGTTACAGCGCATTACATTTAGTACCTGTAATAACAGGTACTAACTAAATGTGCAGTAACTGGTGCTACTGGGCACTAGTGCCAGCATATTTTTTTTTTGCGATGCTAATGTGCAGTAGACTAGTTCTACTATGCATTAGCAGGGCTTTTGCCATATCATGCTAATGCACAGTAGAATTAGTCTACTGAGCATTTAGCATCTCATGAAGATGCATCCACTGTGTGTTGCCATTGCTTATAATGGCACTTTTCTTCAGTCATCAAAGGAAAGAAAGGCCCCTGGTCAGTTTTTTCAGGCACAGACATAATGAACCAGTCTGGGATCCTACTGAAATGTTAGCCCTGGTTCCACAGACACACACATTTTCACCAACTTAAAGGAATGCCGTTGAACTATTCAGTTTTGTGCCTGAGCTCGTTCTTAGGTTATTGCAACTTGGAGACTCAAATCAACATGTGAGACCTGCACCTCTTGAACTCTGGAAAAGGCTGGAGTTGAGTCAGGCCCCTTTTTATATCTTAAATCAATGTTTAGAGGGCATCATCTTTTCTTCTTCATTTCTCTCCAAAAAATGTGCCTGTTTGTGGAGCTGCTGTACCCAATTGGACAACTGCTGCCATTCACCTCTTCACATGTGTTCATTCAACTAGGAATGTATATTTAATAAGCCATAAGAAATCCACAGAAAAAAATACAGCGTGGTATGGGGGTTGTTCATATCCCATAATACAGTATACCTGCAACTTCAGTTTTCCCCTCACTGCAAACAGCTTTGGGTTTTACTGTCCAGCTAAGTCAACAGAGATTTCTGATTTCCCCAGTGGTAGCAATACCCGAACACAAGCAATCCCCTTCACTCCACATCTTCTATCTCGTCTCCTGTCTGTGAGACATCTGCTCTCTGTAACTAGACAGGACTGATCATTTCACTGCCATCCACCTCCCTATTGTTTTCAAAGGGAGGAATCAGATCTACAATAGAGACTGGTATCCAGTTCCTGAAACCCTTTTCCAGGGTCCATTCTGGAGGCCGAGTTGGTTTACCAAAAATGTTAAGGTCTCTACCTAGTTCCTTTTAAAAGAAGCTTAGTGTCTTAATCCACAAACTATGTGCATACACATATATGTACCTGTAAGTACATACATTCAATGTATGCACATATAATCAAATACACAAATATAAAACAGGTGACACCTGACTGGACGGCAGCACTACGGAAAAGAACTTGTGAATTTTGGCAGATCACAGACACAATGGCTATGGAGAGACATTACACACAAACTGGTTTAAGTGATCAGAAACTGGTTTAAACCTGTAACACAACAGATGTTCAGTATACATAAACCCATTTGAAAATGGGTGAAACCGGTTTGAGATTAACCTGGTTGAATGTAGTATCAGACCTAACTGATTTGGCTCAAACTGGTTTATGCAATGTCTGTCCCAGACCAACATGAGTCTGCAGCGTGATGCATCTGCACGAAAGGTGAATGTGGTTTTGGGATGCATCAATAGAAGCACTAAGTGCAAGACACAGGAGGTGATAATGCCTCTGTACTGGACACTGTCTATTCGTCATTTAAAATACTGTGTGCAGTTCTGGGCTCTGTGTTTTAAAAAGGATGTTGAGAAGTTGGGGTGGGTCCAGAGATGAACAACAGAAATGATAATGGGCTTGGAAGGCAAATCATATGAGGAAAGGCTGGAGGAGCTAGGCATGTTCAGCTTGCAGAAGAGGCACTTAAGAGGGGACATGATTAGCAGCCTTCAAATATTTGAAGGGCTACCATAAGGAAGGACAGGCACTTTTTCTCACTTGCTTCAGAGAGGATGCAAACCAATGGCTTGAAGTTGCAGCAAAGCTAATTTAGATTGGATAGCTGAAAAAACATCTTCACTGTTAGAACAGCGAGCCAGTGAAACACACTGTCTAGGGAAGTTGTGGACTCTCCATCACTGGAGGTGTTCAAGAAGAAGTTGGACAGCCACTGGTTGGGGGTGATCTAGACATAGCTATGCCTATGCTCTACTATGTGTAGTTCCCATACTTCTAGGCTGGTTGCCCCTGTTCCCCTCCTCCCCCAACCTTTCTGCTACATGTGTCAGGGTGTTTTTAAGCCTTCCTCAGAGTCACTGAGTGTTAGCTACAGCAAGCCTGGAGATTTGACTGTGGTGTACCAATGCTCCTGTTGGGACCAAAGCCAGAAGTTCTTGGCTAGAAGGTCTTGCCACTCTGCTCAGGATCAGACCATCACCATATTTGGGGTTAAGAAAGAATTTTACCCCATGTTATGGACTCTGGGGGTTTTTCCCTTCCTCTGTAGTGGGGGGCATAGCCCTCTACGCAAGGCATATATTGACAACATTTTGTAGAAGCAGGACATTGGCTGCTGCGGTTCTCATGCTTTACCCATGGCAGGGTAGGGTATTAGGTCTGTGTTGTGTCAGGGTTTATAGTAGTCTTATGTAGAGTTTAGATTATGGTTTGTAGAGGATGGTTCAAACAGGGATGATTTTGTCTCAGGTAGGAGGCCACTAGGTGACCTCTGGAATTTCTTTCCAACACTACTTCTGTATAATTCTATGATACATACTCACATATGTGCCTCCAGATGTCCTTAGTTACTGGGTAACCAGCACCTAGCTATTACAACCTTCTTTCTTCTTCCCAGTTTCCCTTGTTTTCTAGCCTGCATCCCCACTGCCTCCCAGGGATTACCCCATAGAGTATCTGTTCTTTCTGGGCATGGGTGACTGGTGCACCTTGAGTTTGAGTGGCACCTGCAGTTTGAGGGGCACCTGCCGGCAGCATTGGCAGCGGGGATGGGGCTGGCGAGAACCTGCAGAAACTGCCAGAGGCAGGGCTGGCAAGAACCCGCAAAAGCCACCAGCGGCATCGGCAGTGGGGATGCAGATGATGAACACCCACAGAAGCTGCCAGTGGCATTGGTGGCGACAACAGGGTTGGTGAGCACCTGCAGAAGCTGTCAGCGCTGTCAGCAGCAGGGACAGGGCTGGTGAGCATCCACAGAAGCCACCGCTAGCATCAGCGGAGGGGATGGCCCTGTCGAGGGGGGCATGTGCCCCCCCCCCTTTGACCTCCTACCAGTCACCTATATTTCTGGGTATGCTTTTAAAGGACCACCACACTCTGTTTTCAGGTACTATATCAATCTTACCTACTGGTATTCACTATAAGAGTAAAAACACACCACCATCCTGTTGATTGATTAAATTCAATGTTTCATGTTTTGTATTAAGCTACAATGGATCAAATATCAAGATTCTGATATAAAATATAGAACTTTTTTTTTTTTCCCCTGGGCAAGATGATACATGATTATCCTGTGATTTATATGAATAATTTCAGCATTAGAATAACATATGTAGATACAGATAAGTACACTGGGTTGGATTCTGATATTCTTATTCAAGATAAATAGCGCTTTTTTTCTTGAATAATTCCACTGTATTAGCAGGCCACCCATAGAAGAAATTGCTACTCAACACAAATAAAAGTACTGCTATTACCATAGATGCTGCTCTTGTTGTTATCACTATTGGTCTTAATATGAATCATAAGTAATGTGTAGAGGCATCACCTGGCATCACAAATACATTATAAAAGGCTCTTCTTTCCCTGATGCAACCATGGTTCACATAGATAAAAAGCATGTGAGGGAAACAGAGACCCAGGGAATTGGAGTTAACTAGCTCAGGGTCAGTGGTAGTAGCATGGCCAGGCACAGAAGCCAGTTCTTAACATCTTGGATGTCTGTGCACATAGCTATACTGCATTTCTAAATAACTATCTGGTCCTTTAAAAGTTTCTCATCCTCATCTCTAGGCAGCTCTGCCATATATGAAAGATGTAATAATAAATGTAGCCAGCTCCCTGAAAGCATGAAGCAAAATCTTCAGGCCAGTTGCACAACCCTAAGGTTTACAGTTGCTTCCCAGGGGAAAAATTGCCATGTGCATTATATTCTTTTAATACCTTCTAATTAATAGAGTTTGTATGTAAAAATAACTAGCCAAGCACAACTACAGCACACTATCAGCTAATATATTTTATGAATCTCCATTAGTATGCTTGCTTATTCAGCAGCCTCCTATCATTTTCCCCCAGTACCCAGTATATTGCTAACCTTTGCCATGGCGGTACTGAATTAAGAGTATTAGCTGCTCTATTCTTTTTTTTTTTTTTTTTTTTAGATTCTTGGCTTCCCTATCATCAAGTCCAATGCATAAAAGTTATTTTTATACAGTTTTATGTGAGAGAATGTGCTTCTTTTAACTCCGTTTCAGTTATTTCCTCATGTGTCAGCACCTTTCTATCTCAGTGCAATATATATTCCAAAAAACGAGCTGGTGGCCAAACTTTGCAACACCTTTGAGGGATCCACGAGATGATAAATTCATTATAATGGAATATTTGAACTCCTGCAACTTTTGGCCATATATATTATAATGAAATGGAAGATGTGCTGATTATCACATAATACAAAGACATTATGCTCACAATAGCCACCAAGAGGAAAGAATGTGCTTTTATTTTATCATGCGCTATTATGAGAATGAAAAAGCTCATGTATGTATAATTAACAGCTACAAATGTCAGACCTCTCTTTCCTTTTTTCTTTCTTTCGCATGCAGGATAATTAGAAGCAATATTTTGGGACTTTTAAATAGACAAGTTTAAAGCATTAAAAAGGGAAAAAACCCAACTAACTGCTAGCAGTATGTCTGTCATCGAAAAAAAAAAGACTTTACACTGAATTTCAACAATCTTCACTGGATTTTTACAAAGGTTCCTAATAGAAACATAGGCAAAGTTTCCTGTGTAATCTACAGCTCTACCTCCAGCTGTGACCGGTACCAGCTTCTTCAGAGAGAGGTACAAGAAACTCTGAAGAACACAATTATAATAGGAAAATCAAACAACAAATATATTTTACCCCATTGATAAAGGTTACATCATGTCTGGAGTTTCAGCCTGACGTTTTTGACAGTTTTGGACCTGCTGTAAAGGAGACAACATCTCTTTGATCCTGTTTTCACAGATCTGTGACTTTGTCTTATACAACTATTTTTTGTATGTGCCTGTGAAGTCAAGAATAACCAACCGAATTTTCAGAGATCCAGAGCACCAATGACTTAGACTGAAGTTGGCTGCTTAATATCTCTGAAAACCAGTCCTCAATATCATTTATCACCTCAAGTCTCATTATGCATATCCTTCTTATCATATTCTACTCATTTTACTTATAATTCCTGAACTTTTCCTTATTGGTCCTCATCAGGTAATCATTAATGTCCATACTAGTCCCATACTACTCCCCGTATCAGTCCCACAGATATATTGGCAATAGCCTTCTTATAAAATACCAAACACATACTTCTGCCTATCCAACTTAACTATTATTAACAACTCAGTGTGTTTCCCTCTCCAAGTTCCTTCTTATTTTTCAGCCCTCCAATACATTTAAAGAACCTCTTATTATTTATCTTAATATTCCTCGATAGCAGTGTTTCATTATTCCCATTTGCACTTTCAATACCCTCTTTACAGTCCCTCTGTTTCTTTTCATAAAACTATAACAATGCTGCAGATTTTTTTTTCCCTCCCTGTCATTTTTTAGAGCTGTGTTTTGCTTACATTTAACTTGAAAAAACATATCAGTCACGCACACTGGTTTTAAAGTGTTATGCTTAATGGTATAAGCTCCCTCTGAGCCCACTCTGCTACCTCTTAAACATTTAGTTCTCATCTACACTGCCTCTTACTAAGAAGTAGTGCCAGTCCATAGCATTCAATACACTATGAATGGTATGAAATTTGGTTGTTTAAAAGCTTAACTTACCTGTGTTGATGATCAAAATTCCTTCAACAGCTGAAATTTGAAATTATATTAAACCAAGAAAACTATTTTCTAAACCATTCTTAAAGGTCACTTCTCCTATCATTGCCAATTCATTTGTCATTGCAAAGGTTATCTACTTCTAGGTATCTGTGACACATAATAATACATGTTCTCTTATAGTTTCTAGTCCTCTCTCCCTAATGCTTGAATATTACAGTCGAACTGAAGCACATTGAAGTCCCTCATTATTACTATGATTCTGGATACCTGAAAGCACTACTGGATGATAAATAATTTATGTAAAGATGCTTCGGCATAAACCCTGTTCCTCTTACTATCTGTAACAGCATATCTTGGATTTTTGAGCCATTTTACACAGACTTTTAGTTCCTACTCCCTCTTGCACAACTTACTGGGTCTGTTTGAGCATGTGCTAATGTGTAAACTCTGTGATTTTGCTGGACAACTAGCAGCTGCTGGGTGCTAAAGGAAGAGGAAAGCCTGACCTCCTTTTATCCCAGTAGTCTAGTGTTTGGAGCATTTGTCCAAAAAATGAGAGAACCAGGTTTAGCACCAAGCCCCTGTGGGGTGCTTATACCTACTTCTCTTACTTCCCAGTTAAATACATGACCTGACATGCCATAGAGTAGGCACAGCCCAGCATATGCTCAGCCTCTCCTGTTGAAGCTGGCCTACTGAGAAGCCAAGTCCACTGCTCCTCTGTATATATACATATATACCAGCTGAGAATTGGCCGTCTAGTTTTCAAGATAGCCTTTAGTTCTAGCTGCATCTATTTTGGGGGGTACCTACATTTTGAGGTGTCTAAGCCCAGGTTTTCATGACCATCAGTCATCCACAGCCCCCAGTGACTGTGCGGGTGCTCAGAGCACCACTGAATTTTGGTCCAAGCTAAATTAAGCTAGGTACTCAGAATTAACATTGCAGGAGGGGTTTCAGTCCTATTTGGATGTATATAATAGGTGGAAAGAAAATTTGCTTTGCATACATAAGAGCAGCATATCACACTCAGGATCCTCTGGGGGAATCTGAGAAAATAAATCTCTGCAACTGTGGGTTTTATGGTACTATTAAAGAAGAAAATGCATTTGATAAGAGAAGGACAGATTGACAAGGGGTGCAAGAGTTCCCTGGGTGCCTGAATTTCTGCCAGTATATGCAAGAAGAAATGTCTGAGTCTTGATAAAACTGAGCATCTCACTGCATGTGTCATACTTAAGCCCTGTTAGGATTCACTTATCTCACCTGCAAGGCCAGGCCTGGTAGCCATGCTCTGAGAACACCTAACCTCACACAATACTCAGTTATCAAAGGAGGTGGTGCCCCCATCTTCTACCCAATGGCCTAGTGCTTTGAGTACTGACCTGCAGGTGGAAGACTAAGATAATTCTTCTACTGTCTCATTAGGATTAGGGATTTTGAGCTCAGATCCCTAGGCCCTAAGAATACTCTATCCACTGGGTTACAAAATACTCTGCAGTGGGCTCTTCTTTGATTTCTTCTGTTCTACTTCATACAAAGTACTTAAATATCCATTAGAAGAAAAAAAGGGAAACAAAGGATGAAAGTGAGTATGCCTGTGACTCAACAGTTCAGAAGTAAAAGCACCCTCTTGGAAGACCCAGGATCCAGCCCCTGCTCTGAAAAATATTGCTCTAGCTAGGTTGCGGGTTATTAGGTATAGGAAGGCATCCCTGATTCCTCAGATTTTTCTATGAGAAAGAAGGGTTTGTCATGGCTTAGCTATTTCATGCCAGGAGAAGGATCACAGTTATATATCCCAAGTGGTATTGGTTGTAGCCTTGTTGGTCTAAGGGCATAGGTAGACAAGTTCTTTGGATAAACGTGATATCTTGTATTAGACCAACTAAATAGTTGGGGAAATTGTTCTTTGCAAGCTTTGAGGCACAAACACCCTTCTTCAGGCACAGGGAGAGTCTGCTGTTGTTCTGTGTGCTCTCCTGGAAGGAATAGAAGCCAATATGTAAAATGCAGGTCTATGTGTAGCAGTGAGATTCAGAGGTGATGGGACAATAGAGACAGGTAGGGATGGGGGGGAAGAGGGGGGGATGTTGACCTGGTGGTAGAATGTTGCTGATAAAATATAGAGAGGGTACCTGGGGGTTATTGGATGACAGCTAGGTTATAATGTGCCATAAATCCAACGTCTATATTCAGGCCATGATTTTTGGTATCCGGTAGCTTTATGAAGTGAAGTTCATAGGTTTGTCCACAAAAGGTGTTTTGTAAATTCCCTTTGAGGATTATAACTGGGAGATTGGAGTGGTTGTCTTGTTCTGTTGTGACAAGTGTGCACCCACAGGTAAAAATACATTTTACCAGCTACATTCTATCCCCAAGTCAACATCCCCGCCCCCACCTACCTACCTGTCTCTCACCAGTGTCTCCTATCACCTCGGATTCTCACTGCCGCATATTTGCGTTTTCTCACAAAGAACCTCATCTGCCAAATGTACAAAGGTACTTCTGTCAAACCCAGAATGAGTCTCCTAACTCCCTCAAGCAGGTGTGTCTTTGGTCTCTATTAGCTAAGTTTGGCACCTTCTTCAATCACAGTTCTTGCTTCTGTGATATATATATATATATATATATATATATATATATATATATATATTTAGGTACCTAACTTTCCCCATATATTATGCAGAAAAGTCCAGGCATTTATTGAGGTTTGTGAAGTCCATAAGTAATGGAGCACCTACATTTCATTTGTTACTCTCTAGCCCAAGCATGCTGAACATTATAAAACCAGATTCTGATTCCTGAATTGGCTCCTTTGCACTGCTGAGGCATTTTAAAGGATTTGGCATTCAACCACTTCACCACTGAGAGGTTACAAATTCCAGTTTTATGTTCTTCCCTAGACTTTACATACCACAGCTGCCATGCACTGGTACCTAGAGTGCTCCTCCAGCATACAGTGCATTCAGTGCACCAGCCCCTAACAACATGCAACAGGCAAGACTCACCTCAGTCTCCATTTAAAAAAAAAAAAAAATATATATATATATATATATATATATATATATATATCCCACTGTATTTTCAGATGCAATAGTGCTTGAGACTCTATCTGAGCTTCTGTTGTTGCATTATATTCTCGGTGTTTCATCTATATCTTGCCTAATAAACAAAATTATTCTAATATTATAATGGCCTAAGTCTGTCTGTCTGTCTGTCCGTAACTCCCTAGTCATGCTCTGATTGTCTGATGGAAACAGTCAATCAGAGTGCTCCAAGTGTGGGGGAGCACTGCCATAATTCCTAATGTTGAGCCAAGTCCAGCAGTGGGTTCCCCCACCCCGCTCCCTGCAAGAGGCAGAACAGCAGTAGCATGGGGCACTAGGTGGTGGCACTCCATCCCAGCCCCCTCCCCCACCTCATCATTTTTGTTGGGCAATTGGCTAGTTATTATATAAATGCAAAGTATTAATACTACTTATGCAGCAGCATGTGTACAGTCTGTTTGTTTCATTAAGATTCAGACCTAGAGGACTGCAGAGTGTTTGAAACTACATTTCCATTGTAACCAAATTGATTTTGTTGAACACACTGAAGGTAAAAACACTGGGCGTAATTTATGTGGATTTCAGAAAAAAAAGAGTTGATACTTTATACACAACAGATTCATTTGTAAAGCCAGACAGTATAATATACACAGACCTATCGTAATAAGAGCAAGCAATGCCCTAAGAAGCTGACGCAGAGGTCAGTTAAAAGAAAATGTTCCATAGAGAAGCTGATTATATGCAGAGCGCTGCAAAATGCAATACTGCAGTGACTTTGATTTTTCAGGCCTGTTCTACCTGTTCAGCGTGATGTGGTGGTTTCCTTCCTTTTCTCGTGACCATCAGATGAATACACGGTGGAAGTATTCTTTCGAGAGTAGTACAAAGCCTTTGCCAGTATGCACTTCCTGGGAACGCCAGAAGGAACTATTGCTTAGACAGCCAGAACCATTCTTGGAGAGTCATGCTGCTGGGTGTCCTTTCCAACACACCAGCTGGGCTGTCAGAACAGAATTTGTTCCATCAAAGCCTGGGGCAATGATGGTATTATCAGGCTCGGAGACAGCAGCAAGGATGAAATAAGCACTTACCCAAAAGTTCACCAGAAGCGCACGCTATACCGAGAATCTTTGCTGAGGTTCCAAAAAAATTAAAAATGTGATAACTTCCCTATCTTCTCCTTATCACTTTTCATTGTAGCATCCCTCTGTGCTTTGGGAGGCCAGCTGTAAGCAGAAGTGCTGAAGAGTATTTCCAGCTTAATTCAGTGACTGTCTGAAGTGGTTCATGCATGCAGCAGTGGTATCAAATGAGGAACATATTTGTGAGAGTAAATATATATCCATATCTATATCTATATGTATAGATATAGATATATATGTCACACAGGTTTTAGTTTGGTTTTGTCTTTTTCCAACTGGACAGGTCTAAGAGGGCTTACCTTTCTTAATACTTGACTCCTCCAAAACTTAGAATAAATCTGCATATATTTTTCCACCTGTCCAGGTGGAAAAAGACAAAACCAAACCAAAACCTGTGTGACACAGAGGTGGGAGGATGAAATCCAAAAGAGATATCAGATGTTGAGAAAAGAACAGAGTGGATTGAATAATGCATCTGAGATAGTAACTAATTTGAAAATAAGTCATGGACTAAGGTCAAGCCAAGGAATAAAATATAAAAAAACTTTGAGGAGAACAACAGGAGGCTTAGAATAAAGCAAGCTGACAAAAGAAAGGTAAATGCAAACAGATTCTGCTAGGGTGAGGATAGGAATAGTTGGATACTTTTCAGGGATGTAGGAGATTTGTGGAGGTATTATAATGAGAAATGTATCACCATCATCTTTAAAAATTCATTGTTCTCTTCAAGTACTTTCTTTCAGCCAGTCATTAATTCTAAGTAAGATTTTCCTTCGCCCACTAGGGATTTCACCGACACTTTGAGTGCCTCACTGCAGTGCTGCAAGGGATTGTATTCATCAGCTGTTTCCTCTCTTGGAATTTGCATCTCAAGGGCACACCTTGATGGACTATATTTTATCTCCCTGTAGCTTTTTTACTTTCCAGGTGCTAAAACACATGCCAGCTGTTTCACATAGCAGGGGATTATTGATCCAAATGTTCACTGAGTCAAAACCATTGGGATTTGCATTGATGCAGCAAAGACCCCTGTACGTGGGGTTTTGAAACCTTGACCATGCTGTAGTGATAATCAGTAGTGAGGAATAATGTGGCTTGTGATGGGATGTGTTATAGTGGCCTAGGGCATCTTGAAGCCTTTATTTTCAATGACAGTACCGATGGCAATCAGTACTGATGGCTGGAGCCACACAAAAAAACTAGATGGACCATTACAAAATGCTTGGGTTAAATGATGGGAAAAATAGCAGATGCCATGAAAATGCACTTGTCAAAGCATGGACTTTGTAGGCAATCCAAAGAGAGCTCCAAGGAGCCGTTCACAATTTTCCTCTATACAGTATGATATATCCCTCTTACAATAGCACCTCATACTATTTCTTTGTCATAGAGGAAACAATTAGAGTAGTCCTGGGAGCCTCCAGCTGATCGGTACTTTTTCTTCCTTTCGGCAAAACTATTTTACAAAGAAGATCTCCACTGGAGGGAACCTTTGCCATTCTGAAATATATCTAGCTGTTAACTCCCCATATCTAATTATTCCCCTAGATTTACCACGAGGGAAAGTATGTAAAGCTACATGGTGCATCACCTGATAAATTATTTAGCTAGGCAACAATATCCCTAGGGAATCACACCCAAATCAACAAAAGAGAGACAGGTTAAGAAGTAAAGAAGGAAAAAGGAACTGTAGCAACAGTCGTCTGAAAACACACTGTTTGGAGAAAAGAGAAAACATCTGAGAGTGAAATGATTTTTTTATCCTAGTAGAGCCCTTGCATATGTGTAGTTGGGCCATGGCATACTGGCAGGTCCTGGCTCTGGATGGCATAACATATAACATAACATTTTCTTGCATGTCAAATTAAAGAGAAAGGAAAATGATGTTTTGTTTTCATTTTGATTTCCTGTGATGTTATATTGCATGTTGTATGTGTATGTGTACACACACACATTTCTAAATATATTTATAAATGTTAAATCTATATATTTATATATGTATGAATATACTCTATATAGGAATATTTATATAGGAACATTTATGTTGCACTATGGACCTATATAATATCTCATATATTTATTTTATTATTAGCCATATGATAGCATCTTAGAAGCTACTTTCATGTCCGGGGTCCCATTGTGCTAGCCCGTGACCTGGTAGTTCATAATCTAAATAGATATGCTGGGAATTGAGGCCACCAGAGATTATATGACTTGCCTTATTTGCAAGGACCCCTGTAGGAGAGTTGGGTTATGGAAGCAGGTAAATGG
Organism: Alligator mississippiensis; assembly: GCF_030867095.1. Classification (NCBI taxonomy): domain Eukaryota; kingdom Metazoa; phylum Chordata; order Crocodylia; family Alligatoridae; genus Alligator; species Alligator mississippiensis. Next base: position 11,118,692 of record NC_081825.1, on the reverse strand, counting down.
ATTTTCAGACGTGCAACTTAACCACGACTCAAATTATTTCATGGTACATGCACACTAAAAAGTTAAAAAGCTGCTTTCCACATGCAAGGCATTTCCATTAATTTAGTTATAAAATGAGTTGCATGGCTTCAAAAGAAAACAGATGAATTTTTCAAGCTACTAGTAAATATCTCATCTTTCTGTGAATTTGTATGCTCACTAGAATTTGGATATCTGCCTGTTCTTTTAAACCTGGCAGTCTTGAGGCCCTCACAAAGAATCAACAAGCTGCTAAATTTCCATGCTTGCATATGTGCTGTCTGGAAGGCAATTATTTTCTAAAGGAAAAGATCAGAATAATCCCCTCAACCTTTCATCTCCCCCCGCACCAATTTCTGCCCTTCCAACAGCTGCTTGTGTGAACAAGTTTGGTGTGTTGGTGGCCCTATCCACATCCTAACAAACCCAACCCCACAGTTCACACTAAGTGTTAGTCTTGGTAGAGGGGAAAGACAGAAATGAGGCTCAGAGATTCTCCTCCCTAAAACTGTTATGTCAAGGGTGTGGACTGGTTTTTGGTCTTGTACCAGTTTGTGTGTAATGTCTGTACCTGGCCTAAAAGTGCAGTTTGGCTGACAAACATTAAGGGTAACACTGCCTGTACTGCTTCAGACACCAAGCTTCCAGAGCTGTGGGTCCCATCCCGTTCATGAATGCTGAAGGCCGGCTTGTGCCATTTGAGCACAGTGCTATGATGTAGGTAGTGTAAAAGTTGAATCACACCAGGAAGTCTTATCCTTCTCACAACTCTGGCTGGTGAGGCAGAGCATGAATGCCACCCCATCATCTTGGATGATGCAAGTACTCTGGCCGCTCACTTTGATGGCCAGTGTATCCCTACTATAAAAATGATGTGGAAAAATTGTAGAATCCAGCGGAGGGCAACAAAAATGGTTGGGGGGCTGGGACACTTGACTTATAGGGAGCGGCTGAGTGAACTGGGCTTATTTAGTTTGCACAAGAGAAGACAAGAGGGAGGGATTTGATAGCAGCTTTTAACTGCCTAAAAGGTGATTCCAGAGAAGATGGAGCTGAACTGTTCTCAGTGGTGGCAGATGACAGAACAAGAAACAAAGATCTCAAGTTGCAGCAAGGGGGGGTTAGGTTTGATATTATACCTGACCTTACACAGGTATGCTTGTGATTCAATACCTGGCCTTACACAGGTATGGCCCTGCTAAATCTCAACCTCTACTTAGTTGGCATTATGCATGGCTTGGGACGGTGAGAGGAAGGAGTGTTAATTTACATTCTCTGGTTGGACAAGTTCATGAATTCCCTATGTGCTCGATTTCAAAGAAGGGATCCAAGGGAAGACACCGGGAGTTGGAGTGCTGCTGGCTAGTAACACCAGGGACCTACATTAACCACCACCCCCCAAAAAAAAAACAAAAAAAAGCCTAAAGGAGGAATATTTTGCATGCAAACTAATCCACAAAACAATTTGAACTGGCCTACTGATTATTATTATTATTCATAGATTCATAGATGCTAGGGTCAGAAGGGACCTCAACAGATTATCAAGTCCGACCCCCTGCCTAGGCAGGAAAGAGTGCTGGGGTCAGATGATGATGATGATGATTACAATTAATGGTAGTCCAAGCAGCAATATGTGCTGAGAAGAAAGTGATATAAAAGTCTAAATCTTCTTGAGTTCCCAGTGAGAGGGTGTTCGATCAGAGGTGCAAGGAGCTCATGAGAATAAACCTCAAAAAGGGCCAGGGAGATGGTATAGTGGCAGGGAAAAAAAGATGCCTTGGTCAGTTAGGCCAGGGGCAGACATTACACATAAACCAGTTTACGCAATCAGGAACTGGTTCAAACCTATAACAGAACAGACGTTCAGTGCACATAAACCAGTTTGAAAATGGCTGAAACCAGTTTAACATAAACCTGGTTAACTGATTTGGGTCGAACTAGTTTATGCAATGTCTGCCCTAAACCTTTTGCTGATTTAAGGTAAACCAGTCACCCCCAGCATCCCAGCATGCTCTCTGGGCTAGGCAGGGCTCTCTGCTCCACAGCAGGGCTGCCCCTAACCTTTCCCCCTCTGCCCCCACCTTCTGCTCCCTGGCCAGAGCTCCAGTAGAGACTTGCAAGCACAGCAGGGTTTTTTGGTTTTCCTGTGCCCCCTCCCCTCCCTCTCACCACTCATTGCTTAAGCGGAGATCCTTTCCTCCTCTCTCTCACAGCACGGGCTGTAGCTAGCATGTAGTATGTTAGCTAATGCTGTGTAAGGCAGACAGGATAGTGTATGCTTAGGGCTATTTGGAGCTAATCAACAGCTCAGATGGCAATGTCCCTGCATTCCTTCCTTTGGAAAAAAGCTGTTTAAGAAAAGACTTTAATGAACAAGGCTTTGTTTTCTAATAGGGTATTACATGCTGATAACAGAGCTGATAAATGCTGTTATCAACGGGGGGGGGACCCCTCCCTAATCACAGTGTCTTGCCAGGGCCTGGCCACATCCCCCTGAGCTCAGTCCTAGGGAAGGAAGGGCTGCTTTAGCACCCCCAACGTGCCTACATTTCTGGGATGTCTGCCTGGTAACAAAGCTGACTTAGCCTAGCCAGGTTAAACTAACCTGCAAAGATTGAATCCATTCAGGCTCAGAATTTTTGAATTTCTCTCCCTGTCCTTAAGGTTTTTCATCTCATAAAGACTACACATGAGCTCCTAGATGTAGACAGGTGAAGCCTGCAGTAAGGACTGAAGACCTGGACTTGTGCTACTTAGCAGGTCAAACAAATGATTGAGGTCAAATGAAACAAGAGGGGTTTGAGTCCTTCAGTGGGCATGTGTTTGTGGTTGAGGCTGGAATAAGAAGAGGGTGGAAGGAAGCCCCTCCTTCATCCCCTGTATCTTGGAGACAGAGTACTAGGACTTTCAACACCCTCAAGGGAGGGCTCTGCAGAGGAACTGAAAATGGACTGAAAAATGGCCTGGTGAAGCCAGCTTGTTCTGAACTTCTGTTTGCCTAACTTATCTGAAGAGTTAAACTAAACTACCATTCTGGAGCAGAAAAAAAAAAGAGAGCAAATACCTCACCATGAGGTGAAGCAATAAACCCAATTTGCAATGGCCTCATTGTAGCTCAGAGAAGCTGTCTCTGCCTTTGTTACAAGGTGTCGTGTCCTCAGCATTGATGAAAATCAGGCCACTTACTGGTGCATCTGAAACAATGATTTAGGAGGCAAAGTTTTTACTTCCAGTTTTTTAAATTCTAACTATGGACTTTAAAAGTGTTTATCTAAGCAGGTATGTAGGTTATATGAAAGACTACATAGAGTGGAAGGTTTCTGAGACAAGGACTATATTACACCCCATACTTCCCCCTTATAAAAGGATGTGCTGACACCAGTGCAATCTAGCCCAACACGTGCATTTAAAAAAAATTGGATCTGCGATTGAGATGAGTGAATAAGTAAAAATAAAACATTTACTACTGCAATCAGACAGGTGTTTAATGGGCTCCAAGAAAACTGTCAGAGACAGAAAACAGAAAAGTGAAGCAAGACTCCTGGAGAGACAAATTACACAAGCACTGTAAAGGCCACCTTACCTTGCCTTCCTGAGTATTGGCCTCAGTGATTTATCACATAGAGACGATTTTTAAGTGGTGCATTAGCATGATTTTAATTAATTTTTGCATCCATATGCAAGCACTCAATTAAAGGTAGTGCCTCCTACCCATATGCTCTCATTTTTTGTTGTTGTTATGTTTAGATATTAATATTGCCAAGAAAAATGCATTTTAGAGAGGGTTCTGAAACAAGTACAGTGAGCATGTCTCAAGGTATGGAAAGTGCTTTGGAGATCATCAGCTTATCATAGTCACATTGTGCCGGTCCTCAAAAGAAAAGCTCACAGAGATGGTTAATCACATCTTAAGTCGTGACCTGGCCACATGTTAGTTCTATTAATGGCATGATAAAGCCAAGAATAACTGAACAAGTTATTACAGAAAATATATGTGATAACTTTGTCTCTGATTCCTATCACACCTTTAATTGAACATATGGCCAGTTCTCTCAGCCTCTGAAGCACATGCCTATGTGCTCTGTAAGCTGAGAGCACTGATCAGGGATCCCAGCTGGGGAAGCACAGTGATCTGCCTCAGCTGGAAGCCCCATTCAGCTGGGAGAGCTCCTAGCCATAGATAGCACAAGGACCCCCCACAATGGCTTGGAGCTCCATCAGCTGATGTGGCTCCCAGCTATGGAAGTGAAGATTTTCAGTGCGTGGGGAGCCCAGAATCGTGATCCCAATCTCCCCTTGCACCAGCAACATGTCATGATAGGACTTTATGCTCAATCCCACAATCAAGCCTCCTGCCATGCACATGTGAATTGTTTGGATCCTACACCAGATCCGATCACACCTTCTTTTTAGCATCTGGCCGTGCCTTTAAAGAGTAGCTCCATTAGAGAGCCATAAAGTGGCAGCCTCATTTTTCAGATGCCTACTCTGAATCAGTTAGTATCTGCCACCCCACCATATCTTCTGCCTAAGGGTACAAGACATTTATGTCACAATATCTGGACCGAAGTGTTAGGGTAACAATATGGATTTTGGGTATTGGGGTAACGATGTGGAATCTAGGAGTACTGAGTGTGCAGATGAATGAAAGTTTTTTTCCTGTGTCTCAGCAAAAGCTGCTGGTCACAAGGCTGGATATATATTAAAAGCAACTAACTTAGCTAATGCTTAAGTAAGTGGATCCTTAATGGGGGGTAAGGTGCAAAGGGCATGATGTGTTGAGTAAAAATAAAATAGCCCACCAACGGAGACAAAAGCAGAAATATGGCCTTGGAGATGCTGCTGAAGTCAGCACGAAAACCAGCAAGAACCTGCCAAAAACCGCAAGTGAACGAAAGAAGATAGGGGTCAAAGTCCTATGCATGCGCTCTTAGCAGAGAGGCATGTAAATGAATTAAATGCATAGGCAATATCATGCTAAGGAAGCAAACAGTAAACAGAGGTGGAGTTTGAGATGGGAGGAGAAATGAGTGGAACCAAAGGTGGGACGAGGGTGAAATAAATGTTAGTATATATGAAGCAAGGTGTATAAATATTGGAAAGAACTGTTGTTCACAGCTGTTCCCCGTGTTCATACACTGGGTGTCTGTGAGGGAGCTCACCCGAAGCTGTCTCCATTCTGAATAAAGCTGTTGCAAGCAACGTGTGCTGGTGTTTGCTCCCTGTCTGCTCTGGCTAATGAGTACCAGGATCCATGAGCAATTGGACCATCCTCTTCCTAGCCATTGGGCACCGCATGGAGTCGGAGTCTAACACGAAGTACGAGCATTTTGGAGAATTTAATCCAAAGGGATCCTGGACTTGCAATTTGGAACAACAAGGAATTCTGGGATGGGTGCCATGAAGCAGTCTTCTGTTAAAATAGGGGGAAAGAGGTGCTGCTGGATCTCAGCAGAAGCCTGGAAGGGGCTGGGAGGTACCCCAGGGGCAAGCATTCAGAAGACTCCAAGGAAGACACAGCCAAAATAATGAGCATGCAAATTATTTATACCTTTTGTTTAAGCAGATCTTTTTGTTTTCTGTGGAGGAGGATATATCTTGGCAGACTCTCTAGAGAGGGCTATAACACAGAGAAAGGGATGGGGTAGTGATTTTGATTTTTTGGTTTCCTATGGGTTATTTATTACTTCAGAAGTGGAAGATATTTTATGGCATTGGCTTGAGTGCTAAAAGTGGAAGATATTTTATGGCATTGGCTTGAGTGCTAATGTCTCATCATGGTAGTATCTGAAAGTCTAAACAATTCGGTACTTCACTTGCTATACACTGGACCCCATTCTCAACAGGTATTAATTGACAAAGCTCCAGCACAGTCAGTGGAGCCACAAAAATTTCTACCAGCTGAAGTTCAGATACATATCCCTTTAATATACATGAATTCTTTGTCCTTATTTAATACAACTATTTTGCTTTATTTCTTGATCAGCTATTTTGTGAATGGTCTCTTTATTAAAGAAAAATAGTGATGGGTATGAATCAAAAGGAAAATATTGTATCAAAATGAGCAATTTAATATGCGGTTTTTGTTTTAATTAAGCCTTAGTATAGAACAAAAGGAGTGTGACAGGATTCAATTAATGCCATTTTTCTATTTCTTTTAACATCTCTAAAAATGAACTTGCTTCAGTAAAATATTCTAACTAAACACGCTACTATATTCTTTTGTATAGTATTGACGTCAAATAAAATAATCCATCTATTATTGTTGGCATATTTCATTGTTATGTTTCTTTTTTACATTTATAATGCCAAATTAATATTTTTAACCAAAATATTTGTGATTCATTATACACTTTTACAGGAGAAAAAAAAAATAGCAAACATTGAACCAATCAAGCTAAGAAGATTTTTAAAATTCATTATCATTATCTAACAGAACATTAGTAACAGAAGGAGAAATATATTGAAACATGTGGTTTGTCAGTGGTATTTTAATACTAGAGTGAAGGGAGAAAATGTCAGTGGGCATGTCTACATGTGGATTTATGCCAGTTTAAAGTTACTGTGCAGTAAATTACTATGCAGTAAGCGAGAATAGGCCGGCATCTACATGTGCAGGCATTAAAGTGTATTAATGCTGTGCCTGGACTGACTTGGGACTAAAGTTATTCCAAGTCAGTCCACACACACAGTGTTACTGTGCAGTAAGGTGTCTACACATGCATTACTGTACAGTAACTAACCAGGCGTAAATTTGATGCCTGCATGATGCAGGTATCATAGATTTCATAGACACTAAAGCTGGAAGGGGCCCCAGAAAATCATCAAGTCCAGCCCCCTACCCCAGGGGCAGGAAGTCAGCAGGGATCATAGGATCTCAGCAAGATAAACATCCAAATGTCTCTTGAAGGAGTTCAAAGTAGGTGCTAGAACCACCTCTGGTGGCAGCCTATTCCAGACCTTGGGGGCTCAGACAGTAAAGAAGTCTTTGCTCACTTTACTAGCCACAGCATCATATTGAAGGCTTATGTTCATCTTGTGGTCAACCATGACCCCCAATTCCCTTTTGTCTGTAGTGCTAACCAGCGTAGCACTGCCAAGCCTATAAGCATGCTTCAGGTTTTCCTCCCAAGGTGGAGAATTTTGCATTTTTCGGTGTTAAACACCATCAGGTTTTTGTCCACCCATTTCATGAGCCTGTCAAGATCTGCCTGGATCACCCTCCTGTCCTCAGGTGTGGATGCTTTACCCCAGAGTTTGGTGTCATCGGCGAACTTGGCCAGTCTGCTTCTGACACCAATGTCTACATCATTGATGAAAATTATAAGCCCTAGGACAGAGCCTTGAGGTGTTGCCCTGTGGGGTCAGGCCAACTCTCAGGATCTCAATATTGCACTGTTAGACAGGAAGGTGTGACACAATTGCACATATACAAACACACAAAGCAATTAGGTACACACACACACACATACACACACCCCACCAGCTCAGGCACATATACATCCAAACCAGCCTAGGCACATGCATACTTATCACCAATTCAAGCACATACACACTAAAAATTAGACAAAAATCAATTGTCAATACCCACACACTCAGGACACATACACAGATCACTAATTTGTATATCATGCACACAATGAGGGAGAAGGGCCTGGTAAAAGGAGTCAATCTCCTGCTTGCAGTCCCTGATGGCACGCAGTCTCTAGACTGCAGCCTGGAGCTCCTCCAGCTGGCATGCCAGAGACCCCAAAAGGGAGCAGACCTCACAAGGGGAGGTGGCCATACTCCCAAGCCCCAGAGCCTGAAAAAGTGACAAGAGCCAGAGCCTGAAAAAATGAGAAGAGCCAGAGGCTCCACCTGCATGGAACCTGGAGCCATGGGCTCCATCTGGGTGGAGGCTTCTGAGGCTCTGTGGGGCGGGGGCTGCAGACCCCAAGGGGACCCTCGGGGTGTGGCACATGCCCATCCATGGCATGCCGCTAGTAGGCCGGCTGCGGCTGGGACTTCCTACCCTAGCGGGTTGACAGGCAAGGCCTCAGGCCCTCCTGCACACCATCCTGCACAAACTCCAGTGGTAACTCATGCCCTGGCCCAGAAGCCCACCTGTTTGTGCGGCCTGTTCACGAGGCTCCGGTCGCATGGCTCCCTGCGGGGCTGGGTGAAGTAGGAGCCAGGGGGGGCATGAGCCTCCTCGGCCTACTCAGCCCTCTCCCAGCTGTTTAGTTCCCTCCCTCCATTGGCCTCTGCTAACCTGCAGGCAGACTGGGGCTCATCAGGGGTCCTGGGGTCTTGTTTGGGGTCCCTAGGCTCATGGGGGCACAACGGGCTTCCACTCATGCATGCTGCTCTGGAGATGGGGGCCAGGATGAGGCTTTTACCATTGCCAGGCCCTTTTTAAACTGCGCACATGCTCAGAAGGGCCTGCCAGTACCCCGCTACTCTCGGAGGGCTATGGGGGTCCCTCCCTCCCACCATAGGACAGGTAAAAACTCCCCACCCAGCCTGGCTCGTGCACCAGCAGCTGGTCGCATGGCTTCCTGAGGGGCTGTAGGGGGGCTTCCTGGGCCAAGTAGGAGCCGGGGGGGCGTGACCCTCCTTGGCCCACTCAGCCCACTCCCAGCTCTTTAGGTCCCTCCCTACATGGGCCCCTGCTTACCTGTGGGCAGGCCGGGGCTTTTGGGGGGTCCTGGGGTCTCACTTGGGGTCCCTAGGCTCATGGGGGTGCAGTGGACTTACACCCACATGTGTCACTCCAGAGCCGGTATCAAACCAAGTCAGCATAAGTCACCGTATTTACTGTATAGTATGGGCATGCACATGTAGATACAAGTCCATACTGTGTAGTACTTTCAGTTACTGTGCAGTAAATGTGCACATGTAGATGCACCTAGTATGATTTTGAAGCTGCAAGAACTCTGTTGAAGACCCTTGTATATCTGTAAGGCAAAAGGTTAGTTTGTGACTTGCCTCTACAGCCAATCCATAATGTAAGTACTGATCTGATTACCAGAACTGAAAACCTGGATCTTGAGTCTGGAGATGTGGAAGTAAGCTATGGATACACCTTCTTACAAGACATCCTAGAACATACAGGTGAGGAGCAGGCAGAAAGGGCTGGGAATCTGTGAGGTCTTGACTCCAGTCCTTGCCTTGATTCAGAGGCAAGTACAGTTGAATGAATGCACACAGAGTGTTTTAGTTTGCTGATAATACAGACCAGCAGTAAATTACTTTAGTGTAAGGACTGTGCCCATTAGCATAAGGATGAATCCAAAGAGGAATTATGTCTTTGGGATGTCACAGGGGCACAATGTTGCCTGAGGTGGGGAAGTCTACACACTATCTAGTGCCCATAATGAGCAAATCAACCAGCCATCCTGGTGTTATAACAACTAGAGGAGAGAGGGAAAAAAAAAGATCTTGCCAAGCTATCACCATCTTAATTAATGGATGGGCTGATGGGTTAATATTAGCTTCAGCCAAACTTAAAGATAGACAGGGACAAGCAGCAATACAATAAAGAGATGTCTATCAATACTGAGCTCTCTTCTCTGAAAAAGAGAGAAATGCTAGACTGGGTTGCAATGAAGATAGAGATCTGACAGCTTTAATCTACAAGTGAATATTCTAGAGCTGTTTTAAACAACATTCAGCCTTCTGTTTATAAACACGCAGAAGTAATAAAGGTTGCAACTCTTCGGGGGCTTGATATCAGGTAGGCAATCTGACTATAACAAAGACTTTAGCTTTAGAGGACTTAAAAGATGGATAAAATTGAGTGCTCCTACCTGTGCAAGCCAGAAGGTTAACTTTATAACTCTTAATAACATCCCCAATAGGAATCGTGTCAGCAAGAAGGGATAGCAAAAAGGACTGAACCTTGGGGAATTCATGAACTGATTGCCCCTTGTAGTAGAGAGAAATCTATTTGAGGAAACAAATTGACCTTGCCAGCTAGATAGAGACACCGATCCTAAATGATGTAAATGTGCCCTGATCACCTGAATCACATGTTTCCCTCTCTTGTAGCAGGAAAAATAATAGTTACTCCTTTTCCTGGATCATTACATTTTGTTATCAAAGATATCATTCTTACTAAGACAAAGGGAATCCTTTATACTATGGAAGTATCTAACCCTATGGCCTGGACATGCAATGCATTTACACTAGTGATATTTGCATTGATTTTGAAAACAGATGTAAAGTACATCAAGATCTGGAGTAAACAGATGAGCAGATAGATGTCTCAGGGCAGCTGCATGGTATTATTGCACTCATCACAAGGGAGCAGGTAATCACTTGTTTGTCTTGAGGAGACTGCACCAGTATAGTTTTACCCCTGATTCTTCCAGGGTAATTCTATACTAGATTAAGTTTCACAGGTATAAATAGTTTGTTTTCAAGCCCTCTTCCTCTTACTGAGTTACCTAGTGTAGATAAAGGGCAGACATATGACCCTGAAGTGTTATTTGTTGGGTTTTTTTTTTCTTTAAGACTCAGCTCCTGGAGACATGTAACTTTGTAAGACTCAGCTCATACATAAATACAACACAATACTAGTTCTCCTAGGCTAAGAACAGACATTCAAAAAGCCCAAGCCTGAATTGGCTCACTCTTTGCAGGCTAGTCTAAGCTGTGCAGCTTAAACTGATTAATAGCTGGACAGACATGCTCTGTTAAACCAGGAAATGCAGGCACATACGTGCAGTGGCTCAAGCCTGGGGAACCTAGAATGTGCCTACCAGCCACTAACAAAAAAGAGGGAAGAGAGACACCCTCCAGGACTTTCACCCCTCCTGGCTGGAGTGGAGGTGGCATGGCTAGGCACCAGCTGGGGCTAGCACATGGGATGAGGAAAAAGTTCTCTCTTTGAAGCCAGGTATTGAGCACAGCAATTTGCAAAGCATACAACAGGGAACTACCAAAAATCTTTGCCTAAGCCAAGATACAGCCCAGTAAAACACAGCATATGCAACTTAGTCTAACTTAAAATGTAAACCAGAAAGACAAGAGTTAGTCTTACTAATCCTGAGGGCAGAGTGTCTCCTTATAAATGGGCATTCAGAAAGGCTTTCTTTACATGTTCTGCTTTATCAGGTAAATGTAGCTCTTTGCATTCTTTGATGCAGCTTCTCTTAACTCAGTCTCCAGCATGTGTGAGCACTGATGATTCTCAGGTCTTTGCCAACACTTTCCACCTCTCCGTCTGGTCCTGCAAGTCGTAGCTCTGGGCTCAGAGTGGCAGTAGGGCTTGGATCTGCACACAGATCTGCTTGCTTCTCTCCTCTACTCTGGGACCACTTTGCAAGCCATGTAGACTGCAGCCAAATCCCTGGCATTCTGGGGGAGAGAAGGGACAGAGGGAGTGATTAACTCCATCCCTGCCTGTTTGCAGGCATGCCACGGAGGTAGGGTTGGGGCTGGCAAACAGCAGCTGTGGTCCCCAGGGTTTTCCAGAGTGGGCGGGGAGAGGGGAAGGGAGAAATTTTCCTTTGGGGACATAGTAGGCCAGTGTCTGGCCGCACCCTGCTCCTGCTCTGGCTAGAGAACAGAGGGAAGGGAGCAGCTCTGCTGTGGGGCAGAGTCCTGCCCAGCCCAAGAGCATGCTGGGATACCGGGAGAGACTGATTTATCTTAAACCAGCAAGAGGTCTGGGACAGACATTGCATAAACTGGTTTATTCATAGATGCATAGATTCATAGATGCTAGGGTCGGAAGGGACCTCAATAGATCATTGAGTCCGACTCCCTGCATATGCAGGAAAGAGTGCTGGGTTCAGATGACCCCAGCTAGAAGCTTATCTAACCTTCTCTTGAAGACCCCCAGGGTAGGGGAGAGCACCACCTCCCTTGGGAGTCCATTCCAGACCTTGGCCACTCTAAATAAGTAAATACGGTAAATAAATAACACAGTAAATACGGTGACTTATGCTGACTTGGTTTGATACCGGCTCTGGAGTGACACGCGTGGGTGTAAGCCCACTGTACCCGCATGAGCCTAGGGACCCCAAGTGAGACCCCAGGACCCCCCAAAAGCCCCAGCCTGCCCACAGGTAAGCAGGGGCCCATGTAGGGAGAGACCTAAACAGCTGGGAGTGGGCTGAGTGGGCCAAGGAGGGTCATGCCCCCCCCCCGCTCCTACTTGGCCCAGCCCCCCAGAGAGCCACTCTAACTAAGTTCTTCCTAATGTCCAGTCTAAATCTGCTCTCTGCTAGCTTGTGGCCATTATTTCTTGTAACCCCCGGGGGCGCCTTGGTGAATAAATACTCACCAATTCCCTTCTGTGCCCCCGTGATGAACTTATAGGCAGCCACAAGGTCACCTCTCAACCTTCTCTTGCGGAGGCTGAAGAGGTCCAGGTGCCCCAGTCTCTCCTCATAGGGCTTGGCCTGCAAGCCCATAACCATACAAGTGGCCCTTCTTTAGACCATCTCCAGGTTATTCGCATCCCTCTTGAAGTGTGGCGCCCAAAACTGCACACAGTATTCCAACTGCGGTCTGACCAGGGCCCGATAGAGGGGAAGTATCACCTCCTTGGATCTGCTCGTCATGCATCTGCTGATGCACGATAAAGTGCCATTAGCTTTTCTGATGGCTTCGTCACACTGCCGACTCATGTTCATCTTGGAGTCCACTAGGACTCAAAGATCCCTTTCCGCTTCCGTGCCACCCAGCAGGTCATTTCCTAGGCAGTAGGTATGCTGGACATTTTTCCTCCCTAGGTGTAGCACTTTGCATTTCTCCTTGTTGAATTGCATTCTGTTGTTTTCTGCCCACTTTTCCAACCTGTCCAGGTCTGCCTGCAGCTGTTCCCTGCCCTCTGGCATGTCCACCTCTCCCCACAGTTTTGTGTCATCTGCAAACTTGGACAGAGTACACTTCACTCCCTCGTCCAAGTCGCCGATGAAGATATTGAAGAGTATCGGTCCAAGGACCGAGCCCTGCGGGACCCCACTGCCCACACCCTTCCAGGTCGATACCAACCCATCCACTACAACTCTCTGGATGCGACCCTCTAGCCAATTTGCCACCCACCAGACTGTGTAGTCATCCAAGTCACAGCCTCTTAACTTATTTACCAGTATGGTGTGGCATACCGTATCGAAGGCCTTCCTGAAGTCTAATTTGGTTTGAGCCAAACTGATTTGGTTTGAGCCAAATCAGTTAAGTCTGATAATACATTCAACCAGGTTTATCTCAAACCAGTCTCAGCCATTCTCAAACCGGATTACGTGCACTGAACATCTTTCTATTACAGGTTTAAGCAAGTTTCTGACCACTTAAACTGGTTTTTGTGTAATGTCTGTCTCTAGCTCTAGGGGTAGAAAATGACAAAGATAGGTTGAACCTGGGCTCTTATTGGTTCTTTTCAAATTTCTTCTAGATGTGGAACTAGAATTAAGCGTACCATGAGTTCTGGAGTTCAGTTATACCAATGCTATATTTCCAATATACCTATAAACCAGATGAGTTTCCTTAATCCCCTCCCCTTTCTTCTTGCCCCCCCCCCCCCAAAATTGATAGCACAGATCTTCACTTAAACTGTCAATTCAGGAATAGTCCCCTATGATCAGACAATTGCAAGTAGAGAGCCTATATTTAAAACAGGGAAAAAGTGACCCCAGGCAATTACAAGCCTGCTAGATTGACTTCAATATTATGTAAAGCTTTAGAATAGATACCGGATAACGAAGGTACAAAGTGTGCAGGCCAGGGGCGAGCCGGGCCCGTCTTTGCGCACGCGGGCTGTGGCCAGCAGCCCGGGCACGCGGGGCTGGAGAAAACCGCGGGGCGGTTTGGTACGCGCGAGCTAGAATTAGTCACAGAGGCGTAATGGTTGATTGAAAAGATTGTTTACTTACACTGAAAGATAGTATTGGTGTAGGCTGGACAGGTTTCCAGGCACAGCTCCCGCTTAGATCCTCACTAGAGGACCACGACAAATTCGATCGCTCCCACGGAGTTGTTTAGGCTCTGCGGGTCCGGTCCGGTTGGGTTCGAAGGGTTCCCCGGAGTTGCTTAGGCTCCGCGGGTTCGAAATTTACAGGAAAGGGATACGTCTGGGATTGCGCTCGGCGACAGGGAGAGGCTAGAAGCGAAAGCTCCGTAGGTTCAGTTCTATTGCCTCTATTGCCTGCTTAGGAGAGGTGCGTTGGGTCTGCGAGGGTCCGCAGCACTTGGAGATCTTCACAGAGAGTCTCTCTCTCCCTCTCCGACTTGGGCGGAAACTACCCAAGCCTTTTGTACGGCTAGCAAGCCAATAGCTAGCCGCCACATGTGCCTACATTTGGAACTGGCCAATAATGTGGCGCGAATCCAAATACAAATGGCGGGAACTCCTTTGCAGCGTGTATCACTAGTATGCAAAGAAATGCACCCTTCAAAGAAGCTGTAATTTGGCAGGAAATCCCCCGTTGCACCAGAGTTCTCTCTCGCATCAGAGAACTCTACCGTGCAAAGAAAGCTACAATCGGTGGGAAAATAATTTAGCGGTGCCGAAGCACACACAAACAAAAACCACAACTTTGGGTTGTGACACAAAGTTAAATAAGAAATGGGACAAAACAGAACATGGTTTTATCCATGACTGTGTCAGACCAATCTAACATTTCTATGACATGACAACTGACTTCTTACATAAAGCCAATGTAGTGAACCTAACCCATCAAGATTTAAACACTGTTAAGTACTGTGCCTCCTGGGAAAGTATTAGCTAAAATGGAAAAGCTGGGGATTAATGATATAATTGTAAGGTGGATAAACACTGCAGCTGCCTAAAAGGGAGGTTGCAAAGGGAAGCTGTTAGATGGGAGAAAGTGTTCTTCTGACATTCCTCAGGAGTCAGCCTTGGGACTCACCCAGTTTAATTTTCATTCTTTTCTTTAGTGTATAAACGAAATGTCTCTGTATGAAATCGGTAGATGATACAAGAGTTGGGAAACATTATATGTATGGAAGAGGATCAGATTATCATATGAGAAGAATTAAATAACCTTATGAAATCAAGTAATAAAAAGGCATTGAATTTAATAGTGTAAAGTGAAAAGTTATCCACTTGCAGACTGATACAAAATACTTTGGCTGTGATGTAGGGCCTTATACATTAGAAGTGGCAGTGGAAGATAGGGGTCTAAGTGTATGGGCTGATCATAGATGCCTATGAGCTGCTGGTGTGATGCAGCTATGAAAGGACTAATGCAAATCTAAAGTATATAAGGCAGGACATTTTTAGTAGAGAAGGAAATATTACTGCCATTGTGCAAGCATTGATAAGACACCATTAAAAATGCTGTATACAGTTCTAGCCACCTCTGTTAAAAAAGGTGCATTTAAACTGGAACAGGCACGAGGAGCACAGAGGTCTGGAGAACGAGGGCAATGACCAAGGCATTGGTAGCACTTTTACTTCCTTGCTTTCTTTCTGTGGCACACTGTAAGCTGTTTATGAGATTCTTCATGGTTGTGGTTTATAAAACATGTGTTCTTACAGAAGCTTTTGAACATATGGTTGTCTCCAATGAAAAGTTGTTGTTTTTTTTTTTACCTTCAGTAGAAGTAGTGCAGGAGGGAAAAAAAAAAACAAAACAAAAAAAAAAACTTACCTACTTTTTAAGCTGGAGATTGATAAATTGTATTTTAAAGACAACTTGAAGTGGTGTGTGTAGCAGCAGACAACTGGACTGACCGTCCCAGAATGCCCCCTTTATATTAATGTTCCTATTATTTGTATTGTTATCATGACAATACAAATTGTTATAACATTATAATTAAGGACCTACTGAATGAATGATTGTGTGATTTTTGGGGAAACTGGAAATCTGGGTGGGCTCTGGGTGCGAAAAACAGCAAGCTCCACAATTTTGGTAGGTTTGCTGAAAGCCCGCCCCCCGCCCTGCTCCCTATGCTCCAAGACTGTCTGCTTGCTGGTAAGGTTTATTTTTTTTAATTTTGGGGGAGGCAGGGTTTGGGGTGGGGGGTTGCAATGAGCCCACCAAATTATGCAGTCTGCCACTTTGGGGTGGCCCGAAGCTGCAACTTAATTACCCTGATTGAGCCAATGGAAGTCATTCATCCATGCTCAATAACACATGGATGAATGAATGGCTTCCCCGAGCTTAATCAGGGCAGTTAACCAATGGTTTCAGGCCATGTAGCAATCTGTGGGGAGGGGCCGGACTGCTGGGATCCCTTGGCCAATCAGAGACATGTGGGGAACCCACTGTACTCGGCTCATGAAGATGGCAGCTGGCCCTAGGATCTGCATGTGAAATTGGCCTGCCGCCTCCTTGAGTTTGGTAGAGCCCTAGTTATAATAGAAGATCCAGGCAAAGCCCCAGTGTGCTGGCACTACACAAACACCTAACAAAAAAACAGTGCCCACCTTCTAAATAGTGTGTATTAGGATTTACACTACTCTGGCTGCATATCAGCTAACTTTAAATGAACCAGTTCAGGTACCTAGAGCAGACAAGTCACAGCATCTTAGAACTCAGCAAGGTCTCTAAAACTTGCCCAGAAAATCTAGGTGAACATGTAGGCACTTTGCCATGTGCTGAGCTCCATGTTGGCATTGATAAGATGGCTAGCAATACTGGAGCCAGTTAGCTTAAATCTACTGCAAGTATTTCTACATCATGCAGTAGTCGTAGCAGTGATTGCAGTGGAGACAGGAGTTGGCAGGTAGATAAAACAGACTGGATGAGCACAGGAATGGGATGGAATAACAATCCTTGTCAATATGAAATGGAGTGGTCTTAGCACATGAGCCCTGCTTGGTCCATGCTTAGCATTATGAAGGCATTACAGCAAAGGGGAGTCTTAAGAGGAGGATATAAATGTGGTGACAAATAACTGTGTAGGTTTTGACAAACATTGATTGAGTCCTATATGCCTGATAAAAATCAATGCCAGCTGAGATTTTAGGGGCTTATGGGTGGGAAGAAGGATTGGAAAGGCTTTGCATATATCTATTGCTTTCCCTCTCAAAGAAGCTGATTAAATATTCCACCTTCTTCCCCACAACTCATAGATTCAAATGGTTTAATATTTTATTTCTAAGGGGGAAATAGAAAATTATGAAAGCATGTCAATAATATAATGAGTTATATTTATGAACTTCCTTTTCTTGCCAAGTCACTCAGGGCACTATTCAGACAATTAAAAGCAAATTATAATCATACACCAATGTCATGAATGCATATTATAAGCTAACTAGGAAAAAAAAATCCAAATCCCAAAATAAGTCTAAAATAAACAAGCATGGGATTATTAAAAGCAAACTGTGAAGCAAAACAAATTGTTTGTGTATCCTACTGCCATTGTAGGAATTTTAAAGGTGCTCTCAGTAGTTTTTGCAGATTTGCTATGTAACAATTTCCTCCTCTTCTTTGTGTCATCAAAGAATGGGGGAATGTTGGAACCTGATGGGACTCGCACCCAAGCACAGCTCATGGCAGGGGAGCACCCGGCCACACGTTCAATTAACGGCATGGAGCCATTAATTAATGGCATGAAGGAGCCACAGAGTTGTTATACTATTTTTGTGGAATAACTTTGTGGCTTATTTCTTATTGTATCACACCATTCATTGATTGAATGTGTGGCTGGGTCACAACTTAAGATGTGATTACCAGGTTAATCACATCTTAAGTGTAACATGTAGATAGGGCCTGAGAGGAAGGTGAAGGCAGGTGTTTCCATCCAATCCATATCAGCAGCCTAGAATCCTCTCCCCAGGGCAAAGACCAGCCTCCGTTCTTTCAAAGAACTGAATACAACTTACTCTTACTTACACAAAAAAGGAAGGTATAATTGGATAACATGTAGAAACAGCCAGGATAGGGTGGAACCAAGGAAAGGGTCCCAGGGTTAAGCTTTCCTACTGCTATAACCTGTGTCTAGACCATAAATGTTGAATCTTTTGCTTCCTAGTTAGCCAACTTCAACTGTAGGAGTCAAACTTCTCCCCCTTCTCCCTATCCTTACAACCTGGATTAGTTTATAGCTCTTGATGTGTGGGGACTTAAAGTTTGAATCCCCCTTGGGAGAAATGAAGCTTTCACTCACCTCTCCTACAATAGCTGCACTCACCAATCTCTTAGAACAGATACTAGGCAGGAGTTATCACTTCCTCTTCTTTTCACACAGTACTCAAGGATATCAGCATACAGAAAGCAAGAGTTTTCCAGACCAGAACTGGAAATTAGATGGCCATATCTTCACCAGAACATCCACCACATGCCTCTCTCTATTATCACCATCATTTATAGACTAGTATAGGCAGGTTTGCCTCAAATTCTGGAAGAATTTACAGCTTGAGGCCTGGATTCAGCCATGTGGAGTCAGGATTACTGCAGGGGGTACAGAGGGGCTAAAATACAGTTTAAAAATTCTAACTGATTCAGGGAATAGTCTAGAGTCACAGGTTTGTCAGGTGATACCATTAACTAGCTCTACCAGTCAGTGCAGCTTCGACCAACTACTTGGCCTGGTCCCTTTTTCCAGGTGCTAGTCCTTGCAGGTCCCTTTTCAGATGCATCTTCTCTCACATTTGGCATGAAGGAAGTTGTGACAGGATGGTTTGCATTCTTCCTTCTGGCCCTGGGAAAGAATTTGTTGATCTAATAGATTTCTTAGACATTAGGGCTGGAAGGGACCTTCTAAGATCATTGGGTCAGCTAGGGTCAAAGGATGCCAGCAAGATAAACATCCCAATGTTTCTTGAAAGTGTTCAGAGTAGGTGCTTGCACCACCCCTGGGGGGAGTCTGTTCCAGGCCTTGGGGGCTCGGACAGTAAAGAAGTTTTTCCTTATGTCCAGCCTAAAACAGTCTTGGAGTTTGTGACTGTTGGACCTTGTCATCCCCTGGGGTGCTCTGGTGACCAGGTGTTCCCCCAGATGCCAATGTACAGCCCTTATATACTTATAAGCTGTGCTTCTCCAGGCTGAAGAGTCCCATAGCTGGCAGCCTCTCTTCATAAGGCCTGTTCTCTTCCCCTCTGATCATGTGTGTGGCTCTCCTCGGGACCCTTTCAAGTTTCTCCACATCCCTCCTAAATTGTAGAGCCCAGAATCGGATGCAGTACTCCAGCTGCAGCCTCACCAAGGCTGAGTACAGCGGGAGGATGACATTATGGGTCTTGCTTAAGATGCATGGGTAGATGCAAGCCAGACTTTTGTTCGCTTTGCCAGCTGTGGTAATAGCAGTTAGCAGCCCTAAGGATGATTATAAATATTCCCCACAGCTGCAGCAATGGGATGGATTTAGGACCTGGAAATTGGAATTTCTCCCCCATTGCTCAAGGGAGAAGTTGCTGAATGCAGCCCCTGAAAAAGATCAGTTTATGGTCTGGCCCGTCTAGTTGGGAAGCACCCTCCCACCCCAGCCCTGCTCCCCACCTAACTCCTTGCCTTTCTCTTCCCCTCCTGGTTTACTTGTCCTGAGAGGGAATATGCAGATAGGAAGGCAAGACTCTAAATCTGGGTAGGCCAAGGACGGAGCCAAAGGAATCTTTGATTCACTGGTAAAGCATGGTCTCGCCCTAAATAGTAATCCCTTGGGGAACTGGGCTGGGTTAAAGACTGGCTCTAACATACATATTTAAAGCATAATCAATCCCTTTTCAGAAAGAACCCACTATTGTCTTTGTAAGATGGCAAGGGATAAGATGCTCATAGAAACCTTGTTTCCTGCTCCAGCATTAAACACTGAAGTCTGGCTGAAGGTTTTGTGTTGTTATCTCCAGTGACTTCCATTGTAAACATCACAGTTAAATTTTGTTTAACCTTTTGTTAGGGGAAAAAAAAGGAAAGTGAAGAAATGAAAGCACATGAAAGCTAAAGTACTGAGGATTTTATTTTAACAGTTCCTCTTATTCCCTTTTTTTAACCTCAACAGATTTTTTTTTTCTTTTTATAGGGGAAAGATACCAGTTTGCCAGCCTCAGATGGTACTAAAGATGGTATTACCTGTTCTTTTAGGAAGAGGGAAAAAAAGACTAAAAGTTAGTTTCAGTGGTCTGAAAAAGTTTCAGCTGTTATAGTTCAGTTCGATTTTCTTTAGGACAAAACCAAATAAACACACAGACATGCACAGGGAAGGAAAAGAACAGCAGAGATAGAAAAAAGCAGCTTATGTGTCTGATGCTGCCTCTCACTTTCCTTCTCAGTGCTGAAGGAAGAGGGGCTCGACATGCAGTGATCTGGGGACTCTGCCTGTGTACAGCTTATGCATTCTGGTTGGTGTGATGGAGTTTGATGTATTTTGGAGGGTTTTGAATATGTCTATGTTGCTGACTTTGCTGGCAAGAGCTGCTTCATGTCTCTTCCAGACAACTTTATTGGAAATGTTCACTAATTGGCTAGATTATAAATTCAGTTTAAAAAAAAAACCCACAAGAAACTCAGCAAAAATGGTCAAAGGTATTGTTTCATTAGTCCTGTATTCATTACAGTTAAATTTACATAACTTATAAAAAATGATAAAAATGTATCAACTCTTGTCGTCTTTAGCATCTTGACAGTCCCTCCAATGCTTCACTGTCAGTCATTTCTACACCTGAATCACTATTACTACACATATATTTAGCTAGAGTGAAAAAAAAAAAAACAAACTGCAGGGCTATAAAAAAGAAGAAAGGTATTACCAGAAATGGCTAACGAAAAGCAAAATTGTAGAAGAAAGGCTAGATCATTAAAAAGGGGAGAGGATCATATGGGATGAAGAGACAGCAGTAGGAATCATGTACATTATGATGAGCCATGAAGTCAATTGACTCTCTCAGTGCTGCCTGAATAGAAATGCCACTACCTCTCCCACACAGTTGGTTTTAAAACTTGGATAAAGCAGGAATAAAAGAGGGGTGCAACTGTGTCAGTGTAACCATCCCACCCCCATCTGCTTCTGGGTGTAATACAAACTCCAGACTACAAACAGATCATGGATAGTCCCAGAGGACCCTGGCTTTAGCCTACAAAATAACCAAGAATGGTGAAATATCTGAGGCAAGGAAATGTAATCACTTGATTACTTTTATTGAGATATGTGCTATTTTGTAATTTTTCTCCGAAATAAAGGACAACGGTGACTTCAAGCCTGGGAAGAGTCAATGAGGTATGAAGATGAGAGGGTGCATTTTATATCACACTTATCACATGCCCTGAAGAATTAAACTGTCCCCTTCAGAACCCCACTTGCCTAGCATAGACAAGGTGTGTTTAAACAACAGGAGTATTTTGAGATCACCACTAGTACTGGGTGCCCAAGGTAGTTGGGCTATAGGTCTTCTGGGTCTATGAACTGTGACAGAAAGTCCCCGGAGAAGAAATAATGCTGCAGCATAATGAGTCCACTTAGAGCAGTGGGGGCCAAGCTTTTTGCCAGATGTGCCTCAAATTAGCCCTGCATCCTCCCTGAGTGGCACTCCAAATTCCTTCCCCTGCCTGATCTGCTGTTCTGCTTTCTGCTCTCTGCCTTATCTACCACTTTGCTGCCTGTTCCTTCCTGAATCATGTGCCTCAGCTTGCCCGCACACATGCCTCAGGCTGGCCACCCCTGACTTTGAAAGCATGGGATTGAGGCATCATTCAGCAGTGTGGCGAGTTTCCAAGCATGGACGGCTCAACCTGACAGTGACAGAAAAGAGAAATGCATTCCTAGACCTGGTAAAGTTTAAACCATGCTAACTTAAGGCATTACCTGCAGTGACCTCTTTAGATAGTTGTTTCACAGCAGTGGTACAAAAGGTCAAGTGTTCTTGGCAGCTAAGCCAGTCTCATAGATCAGCCCATTTCAAAGGAAGCTGTGTCTCAGGATTCCCCAAAAGCCTTGCCTTGTGTCCTTCAGGAAGGACCCTGTGAAGTCAGCCCTTGCCTGGCTTCTAGAGGGGCAAGTGTCTGGCTTCAAGGCCCTTTTTCTTTTTGTCCCTGACTTCCCTGGCTATCCATAGCACCCCCACCTCACAGAGCTCCTTCCTGAGAAAGCGGACTGGCTGCTTCAAAGGGGAATCAGAGTAGCCCAAGCAGCACAGCAAACAGCTCCACTCCAAACAAAGAGTCTTTCTTGTGCTACAGCAATTATAGCTGGCAGAGTGCTACATGGCCTCAGAGCAGCCTAACATCAGCCTTGCTGTTCCCTTGTGTTCTCCCTGGCCTGTCAGGGACTCCTGCTTTCTCTCCCCCAGCTCCCACAGAGCCTCCTTTTCTTCTCATCTGGCACAGTGTGCACATTCAAACTGTAACAAAATAATAGTAGTTATTGGGAAGCCATCAGAGAACAGTTTCCGGGGCTTGCTGCTAGGCCCAGGCTGTTATTTTCTCATGGGGTGAAAAGTGCATCAATGAAACTATCTACAGCAAAAAGGTACTTAACACCGAGTACTCCAAAGTATTCCCCACAAAGAGCTCCAGACCTGAACTCTTTGGTCACTTCTGGATGCTTAAGAAGTGCCAGGACAGAAAAGGAAAAAAAAATAAAATAAAACCCACACACAGAAAGAGGCTCACAGTAAGAAAGCCAAGGTTCATCTCCCCAGAACATTGCTTAAGGTGGTGGAGGTGGTATGTCATCTTCTGCCTTCCCCTTTGCTCAACTTTTCATACTACCTTTCAAGATTAACACAGTGAAGGTTTAATAGCCCCAAGAGATATGGAGGTGGCAGCAGTGTTGTTTTTTCCAGCTGCAAATAAATCCCTTTGCTTTATTTGTTGATCACCCTTAGATAAATCATGTTCAAGAAAGGGTGGCAACCTCCTCCCAGTAACCTTAATTCCATGGGTGACTGTTGCCTCCTGAATCTGGGGGGGGGCACCTGCTCATTGAGTGGAGGGGTATCCCTGCAGCCAACCGCTCAGCAGGGGTGGGGGGGATTCCAATTGCCAAGCCCAGAAACATCGGTGATACTTTCAGTTTCACCTCTGGCATTTCAGCAAAACCAGAAGTGTTTCAGTGCTGCCCTGGGACCAACCCTCCACCCCCCCACTGGTATACCACTGCAGGGGTGCTCACCGAACACCCACTGAAGGCCCTGTTGGGGGGGGTACATGCCCCCCCTATGCAATGCCTATGTTTAATCCAATCCCCCTCCTGCTTCTCCCCAAAAGAACCCACATTTCCATGATTCAATTATAAATATTTCCCTCCATTTCTAGATTTTTTAACTTGTGGTGATATTAACCCAGAACTTTACCAGGAGTCTGTACAATCCCAGTTCTTGTAAGTCCATTTCTGGTCAATCTACTTTGCTATAACATTGGCTCACTTTTGAAATTGCATACAGTAAGCTGAGCTGGATTATTCATTCCTTTGGACAGCGTAGAATAGAGTAGGTATATATGTTCAGGACCACTTACTGCCATGTTACGTCTCAGCTGTGTGTTCTTGGGAACCCTGGCACAGGATGCAGTCTGTCTGACTCACAAGGACTCACCCCCCCTCCCTCCCCTCCTCTACATAAATGAAACTGATTAAGATGCAGTGAGAGATGCACCTAAAACTCTCCAGATAAGGGTGACAAGAGTGAAACAACTGCCCTAGGTCTCATTTGCATCCAAGATGGAACCAGATGACCATTCATTTACATGAGAGATGGAGAACAGAAAGCCTGAAGCAGAGACTGCAGTGAATTCTGGGACCAGAGAAGCAGGGGAGCACTGCATGATGGGGAATCTGTGCTCCAAATGTTAATCAACCCATGTTCACACACACCCAGCTCAGCATTTATCAGACCAGTTCTAATCTGGGTTTACTAAGGACTCCCCCCCCCCCCCGCCCCCCGACACACACACACCTCTAAGTTTAATAGGCATCTTGGGCCGTACATTCCCTGGTCCCACTATGGGAGGCCTATTTAAACTTGATTGACTAAAAACTCGGTTGCTGGGTTAGGGAATGCTGAGGCAAGAGAACGAGTCCGATGGGGTATGGGCAACATTTGAACAATGGTTAAGGGTTCATCACAGCGTCCAGCCCATTGGAGCCCTAATCACAGGTGTTGTCATACTTTTCCCGAGACGACTGGTGGGAGTCCTCTCCACAAAAGGTTATGAGCACCCCAATAATTGTCTTAAGTCTGTTAAAAGCCTATAGTAAGATCTGGAAAAGTCATGCTAAGCTGAGGCTTGTGCACAACAAGTAAAAATCCAAAATCCTGATGCTGCAAGCTATATATTGTTCCTCAAGAAACCATGAGATATCCCATCAGTATATCTGCCATCCATAGGAATTTCAAGCTGGCTCCCAAGTATTTGGTTATTCCCTAATCTTAAGTGTTTTTTGATTATCAATCAGTTTCTTGAGACGGTCCAAACCAGATAACCCCTTGTCAATAGAAGAGACAACGATTTACACAATTAAGGATGCTTCGAAGCAGCTGAACTGAGGGTATAAAACTCTGTAAAAAGTGTGGGTGCTTAAGAGAAAGAGAAAAGAAGAAAAAAGAAGAAGAAAGAGGTGCTTAAGAAAGGAGAAAGAAAGAAGAAAAACTCCTGTGCTGACACCATCCCCTGTTGTTCTTGGGATGCTGGAAGAACATCTCCCTTCAAGGACTGTGCCAGTCAGTTTTGCAGCCCGAATACGTTGGACTGGTGAGAGCCCAGTGTTCTCTCTCTCTTTTCTCTCTAGGCATAAACTTCTGAACTTGAACTATATTAGTTAAGCTTGAGCTAAGTTTCCCCAAATACTTAGTGAAACCAGGGTAGTATTGTCATTGTTTGTGTTTGTTTTTCTTTTGCATATCTATTACTACTAGTACCATTATATATTTCATATGCTTAGCAATAAATAACTTTTATAGTCAAACTGGTAGTAACTAGGTATATTTTTCCTTCTCTGCTTCCCTTTCCTCCCGTGCTCTGCAGCAATGCTTCTTTTACCTAAGCTAAAGATCCCTGTGAAGCCCAAAAATATTGTGGGGTCTGCTCATCAAGAGGCCAAAGATTGGGATGTGCTGAGTTTGAAACACATAAGGGGATCAGCTTGTACAGGCTGATTGACCCAGTTTGACTCAGACGTGCCCTTATGAACTGAATGCTGGTCCATGAGGGTGTCAGCTGGACACCCAGCCGGATTCAGAGGGATTCTGTTCACCTGTGTGCTTGTGTCTGACTGAATTTTATTGTTGCTCTTATGAACTGATTCTTGGCATATGAGGGTGTCAGCCTGTCCATGCTGATCAGCCCGGCCAGGTCAGGCGTGTCATGTTAATCTGGGTGTGTTTGTGTGGATGACTGATTTGGTGACTGGAGGAACCCAGTCCCATTGAAATTGAGTCCTGCAAGATAGCTTCATTGGGGCGAAGGCTTGCAGAAGGGAGAGATACAGCTCCATATAGTAACAAAAGCAGCACATTGACAGAATTACCAAGTCCCTAGAAACTATCCCTAATAAATGAGCACACCCCAAAGTAATGGGCAAATCTGGTAACAACCACCACAGCCATAGGCCATGCCTATCTGCTTCCAACATATGATTCTGCTTGAGTTTTTAAAGGAATTATAAATGACACTCCAAAAAAAAACAAAACAAAAAAAACAACCAAACCCCGATAATCACCTTGCAGATAAAATGCTGTTGTGGTAAATAGTTTGAGCCATCACTCACCCTGACAATGTTTGGCATAAAAATTAGTTTCTGACAAGAGGTGAGATCCAAGCAAGGAGAAACTAATTAAAAAGTCTTTAAGAAACTCTCTCAATGATAGTCCTTCTATTCTACTTACTCCCCTTTTCTTGCACCCAGCTTCATTTTTGAGCCCGGAATTGCCTTATATAATCCAAGTTTCATTTTGAAGGGTCCCCCCCCGCACAACCTTTTGTCCCAGAACAGGTTATTGGTTATACCTGTTTTATTTTTTTACCTTTTCAGAAACTGAAGGCCTGAAAAAAAAGAAAGTTCACACAAAGATTAAAAAAGGAGGGAGAGAAAACAAGAGCGAGAGTGAGAAAGAAACCACATCTAGCAGCATTAAAGTCCTGTGAAGAGCGTAAGAAACCTCTGTTACTGCTCAGAGAAGGAAGAAAGCAAACTGTCAGGGGTGAGAAAACAGAAGTGCTGCTTTACATTCTGTGATAAACTTCTTTTTGAAAAGAGAATTTAAAATAGCAGCAATGCAGCCCTGAAGGCAAAAAAAAAAAAAAAAGAGAGAATAGATTTTTATCAGAACTTTGTGGGAAGAAAAATCACCTTTTACATACCACAGTCAAGTGGTGAGAGTTTAAACTCAGAGCAGGGAAGAAACTAATTCAGAAGGAATGGATTTGAGGTAACTGGGGCAGATGGAACAGATAATAGCACTAGCTTATCGTTTTTGCAACCTAATCCTGTCCTGGTCCAGGTTGCCAGTGACCAGAGAGTCTCTAGCACCAGTTTTTCACAAAGCCGCTGCAGTGCATCAATAGAAGTTTTCATGTAAGTAGCCAGCAAGGCTAAAAAAACAAGGAGTGGCACCAGTGTTATAGAAGGTGAGGGCAGGATCCTGCTTCCCTGTCTCTGGACAGACTTTAATTCTGCCACAGGCCCTGAATAAGAGGCAGCATGAGGATGTGCTCCTTGCCAGTCATTTGTCTTCTTGCCAGTGCCAGCTCAGCCGGGCAGACTAGTGGTGAGGGTACTTAATTAGCCACTGGCGTAGCCTGCTGTCCCTCAATACTGCCATGTGTAATATGAGTTGTTGATTGAGGAATAACATAATTTGTGCCCTTAGCTTTCCTAAACTGGTACATGATGCAGAGCAGGGCTGTGCAACTTTGGCATGGCTATGTGCCACCCATTGCACAGGAAGCAAACTGTGGTCCCTCCACCATCTCTCTCACCCCTGCGTGGGCTTCACCAGTGGTTCACAGCCTCCCCTACCACAGCAGAGGGAGAGGCAGCTGTAGGGGCCTGTGGGCTGCCAGGAGGGTCTGGGGACTCCAACTCTACTGATGAATCTCCTCATGTCAGAAAGACTGCAGAGCTGGGCCTGTCCCCTCTGGATCAGAATAGAAAGTTACAGTCCTTTAGAGCTCTCTTACAGAATTAAACGGAGGATTATGTCTCTCTTTTAGGAATTTACAGGGCAGTTAAAAAGCAATTTTAGAGAAAATCTCATTTCCTATTAAATCCTATTGTGTTATATGTTAGAGTAGTTCCTATGGAATTCTGTTGCATTTTGATAAAAGTCTTTTATTCTTATAAAATCCAACAAGATATTTCCAGCAGGGTCTGTAGCCTCTGTCTTCATTACCCCTCACTGGGCAGGAACCTTGCCATTCCTCCCCACCTCCACTGGTACCCCTTCACAAGAAAAATAAGCAACAAATTAGGATTCATGAAGGTAAAAATCAGCTTAAAATAGTTATAAGCAATTCACAAGCTTTCTCCATCATCTGTGTGTTACTTGTAACTGTTTTATGATTCAGCTGTGCATGGATATAAAAAAAAAAAAAACAAGCTTATCCAATTGTCTTTAATACTACTGTTAAAAACTGCCAAAGATGTAATGGGTTAGGCACCTAACAGAGGTACAATTGCCTTGAGAAGGGCACACATTAGATGAACTCGCAAGGCACTTTCTAGCCATGCTTCATATGATCTTGGACAGCACAAGATGGACATGGCGTAGCAGATGATCCTTATGCCTTTCACCAGGTTGATGCATGGCTAAAGAGGCTATGGAAAGAGTACAGTCGTAGCAAATTAAACAGAGTTCAGTTATGTGTACTAATGAGAAAAGAAAAACTTATTAGCTCATCGATAAATACAGGGTGCTGTACAACAACAAAGCAAATAGAACAATCTGCAAAACCCCATAATCCTACCAAGCAAATTGCAAGCTCAGTGACAATCAAGTGTAAGATCTCTGATTCATAGTTTCATAGTTGGTAGGGTCAGAAGGGACCTAAGCAGATCATCTATCCTGACCCCCTGTCACGGGCAGGAAAGGATGCTGGGGTCCAATGGCCCTGGCTAGGTGATTATCTAGCCTCCTTTTGAAGACCCCCAGGGTAGGAGCGAGCACCACTTCCCTTGGAAGTTGGTTCCAGATCCTAACTGCCCTGACAGTGAAGTAGTGCCTCCTGATGTCTAGTCTGAATCTACTCTCAGTCAACTTATGGCCATTGTTCTTTGTTACCCCCTATAGTGCATGGGGGAACAGGGACTCTCCCACTGCCTGCTGGTCCCCCTTGGCAAGTTTATAGGTGGCAACCAGATACCCTCTCAGCCTTCTTTTGCGGAGGCTAAATAGGTTCAGGTCCCATAGCCTCTCCTTGTAGGGCCAGCCCTGCTGCCCCCTAATCATGCGAGTGGCCCTCTTCTGGACTCTCTTGATGCTGTCCACATCCCTCCTGAAGTGCGGCGCCCAGGGCCTGGACATCATGGACATACACTAGCTTGTCATGCCCCTGGATACCCAGGCTGTGAGGGTGGTGATTTTCAACATGCCCCCTCATGTGTCCGACCAGGAGCTGACCAAGGGACTCGAGTGCTATGGGGTTCCTACGAGTCCCTTTTGCTGACTGACAATCAGAAGCAAGGACCCGCTGAAGCATGTCCTGTCTTTTCAAAGGCAGGCTTTTGTGCTCCTCAGGAAGGGCTTTCAGTCTCTGCCTTATTCCTTGAACCTCACGCTCAACAGGCGGAGGTTTGTGATTTATTTTTCCTTTGGGGAGACCACGTATTTCCAGTGTGGTAGCTTTTCCCACCTATCAGCCTGGTGCCCATGGGGGAAAGTGGCCAGAACATCAGCGACTTCTGGGGAACAGGCCTCAGTGAGGCTGGGAGCTCTTCCTGACCTCCTTTCACCCCTCTTCCATCCAAGGAAGCTGGGGTGTCCGGTGTGAGAACATCTAGCAGAGGGACTGGGACTACTCCCCAGCCCTCTCTCCCACCTGTTCCACCTATGGTGTCCACCCTCCCAGTGCCGAACCCCCACTAGGTAGGGACTGATGCCTCCACTTGCCCCCCCCCCCCCCGCCTGCCCTGACTGCACCAGCTAAAGCAGCTGGGGTGGCCGGTGACTGTGGCACCAAGGCCCTGTTGGATGATGGGGCTCAGGCCTCCTCCTGGCCACCCTCCACTGTGGTCTTGCCTGAGGTGGCTGGCCCTGGGGAGGCAGGCTGGGAGCCATCCACCCATCCCATATGGAGGGTGGGCCACCTGCAACTAAGAAGAAGAACAACAAAGAGAAGAAGGTGAAGGGGGCCTCTCAGGACATCCTGTCCCTGCCAGGACCCTCCTCAGCCAGTGCCAGGAGGTGCCCTGCTGGAGAGCCTGACCCCACTCTGGCTATCATGCCAGTAACCCTGTTGCATTCGACCATGGATGGGGATGGCTTGGAGGTGGAGGAGGTGACAGCAGGGGTCACCAACCCCTCACCTGTCTCCCAGCTTCTGGATTCGCGTGGCAGTAAAAGTGATACAGAATGTCGTTGTTCTGCAGGCCTGACTCTGACTCTGACTTTTTGAAGCAGACTAAGGACAGAAGAATGTACTGAGGTGGATCACTCAGTGGTGCGCAGATCCTAAACTCTTTGTCAAGGCTGCCAGAACTACAGCTAAACTTATGCAACGGTCCCTAGGTACTTGGCAAATGGCTTACCATCTGGAGAAGCTCACACAGTGGGTGAGATATGAGTTGGCCTGGGGGTGTCTCCCACACCACAGATGCCCCAACTAAGGCTTTTCCCACACTGCCATTCACCCCAGTCATGACTAGCAAGTTGGCTGGCAGGCCTAGCACCCTGCTGACACTCCCTGTGCCTCCTGACACTGGCATGGGTTGCCCCTTTGCTTCTCTGTCATGTAGAAGCCTATATGCCTGAGTGGTTCACGTCTGTCATGCTCAGGTGCTGGCAAGCTGCCCCAATACACCATAGCGATGTCACCTGAGGTCGCCAGATTCCCCACCGGCCCAACCAGTTTGGTGCATATTGTATAAGCTGCCAACCGTCAAGAAGACTGGCGACCTGCAGTGATGGTTGCTTCATGGCATCCTAGTCACTGGCACATTTGCGTCCCACTTTGATCCAGCCACCTCGATAGCCTGCCCCTTCTGCCTGGGAGCATTGAGGAAAACCTTTTTCATGCCTTCCTTGACTGTCTCCGCCTGCAGCCACTCTTTGTTACCCTTGAGCTGTAGCTATGGGCACTGGGCAAGAGTCTCTCGGAGACCACCTACGTGTGCTCCTATCTGTACCGTGCAGCCGAGTGGGGTACCATCTGCTTAGCCAACTTTCTACTGGGTCAGGTCAAGATGGCCATCCTCAAGAACCGCCACAACCAGCTTCCCGGGACCAGCTCATATGATGCCCTGCGGCTTTTTGCCCTCCTGGTGCAGGCACGCCTCTTGCTAGAGTTTGATCACGCTGTGCTCCAGCAGGCAGTGCCCACATTTGAGGCATGCTGGACCCTTGAGGAAGTGCTGTGCCACACGGAGGATGGCCATCTTCAATACGCGTTCTGATGTCATGACCGCTCTGGGCAACCAGGCAGGCTTGATGTCAGACTGCAACTCTCAGCTCGTGCCTCACCAAGCTGCTTTTTGCTTTTTCCTTTGTGTGGGAAGTTGAAGGTGTTGTCCCATGTATGGTTGGATACAGCAGGGTAGGGAACATTTGTTTGTAGAGGGCTTTGGTCTATACGATCATGTGGCCCGTGTCCCAACCACATAACAACATGTTAGGCACCATGTGTAATACAGCAAAGCTGTCTGTCATGGTGTGATGTTTAGGAATGTAATGAGATGGTACTCTTGTTTTGATGGTAATTTGTTTGTCTTTGCTTTGTATATTGAACCTGGACCCTGGAGGGGCCAAATTTTTGTACCCCGAACCCCTGAAACAAAGTAGTTTAAAAGTCAAAGTCCTTCCTTCCTTCCTTATGTTATTTCATTTTTCATAATTCAATATTTTTGTTGTATCTTTACCATTTTCCCTTTCTGACAAAAAATGTTTACAAATGTGTTCTTGGTCGGCTTAGATACATAATTACAATGGAATAAAAATTCAATAATCTTAAAAAGTCATTAGTTCAAAAAGAAGCAACAAAGATAAGTTATGTTAATAGTGATGTCAAAAAAGGGCATTTTCTGAACAATGAAAAAACTGTTAATATGATTTGGGACAGCACTAAAACTTTCTCTGATGCTGACACAGGAAATTTCATTCATATGTCCTACAGAGCTCTACAATTCAAAAAATGTCATTGATCTAACAGTCCTGCAGAAGTCTTTTAGGATTGGTAGGAATCAGAAAACAGCTCCTCAGTATAATAGATGAGTCCCCAAACAACTGTTGAACTGCATAAAAAATGTGTGCTTGAAGAGTGAATCAGAGAGAACCAATGCCAATATTCTAACAAGGATGCAATGTAAAAGTAAGAATTTGAATGCAATGGTATTGCTTTTAATTTCTCACAAACAAAACGGGGGACTTGGCTTATAGGAAGGAACAGAAATAGTTTATTTTATGGTTTCATGATCTTACCTTTAACTAGAATGATAGAGGGTGGTTTTATTGGTTCAGACCTTCCCCCGCCATTCCTAAAATTGGAAAAGGTTTGGAATCAGGACTGGTTTTGTGACTGATTTCTATTTCTTGCATATCTTAAAAGTATGCCTTAGTGATCTCCCATCTGAAAACTGATGTAACCAGGACCTACTTAGCTGATGAGATCTGCCAGGAATCGTAACACAAGGTGGTTTGTCTATTTATAACTTTTCTCGGAAAAAAAATGCACCCGTGTTGTCTTTAGCAATTGTTCCATTGCCTCAGAACTTTAGAGGCAGAATTAATTATTTGGACTCTGCTGAATTACTGACAATGTGCACACATTACTAAGCAAAACCTCCTTGACTTTTTACTCTGGAAAGCTTAGTGAGAATAATTATCTAATTTACAGACACTGCAGAAAATGACTGTAATAAACTAAGGTCTCTATTCAGAACATAATACATCATATAGCTAATCTAAAATATATTTAATTGTAGAGGGGGAATGTGTGCGTGTGTCCTGGGGAGGAGGAGGAAAACTAGGATGCAGAAAAAAATAATCAATGTACTAAAGAACCAATTAAGAGTTCTAGCAAGAATTCATCCCCCAAAGGGAGAATTTATCACTCCTTACATAAAATACACAGTTTAATGTATTATAAATTTTAGTGCAATGAATATAGAGATGGACTACATACATAAGCCATGTATTTCAACATACCCGAGATTTAAAATCTATGTCCAAACGTATAGCTGGGACTCACCTCTATTGGGAATTGGACTATATAAACTCTTTTAATATTACCTAATTTTAATACCTGACTCATTGCAACTAAATCATAGTAAAAAATATTTTTTTAATATATCTTATAGGTTAAGGTAAGTCATATCATCAACAAAATGGAAAAAAAAAATCCATAGAAATCAATGAATGAAAAAATAAAACCAGAGAGCATCGAAGTAAATTAATAACTGCATGCCATCTCATGACATGGTTTGTATAGAATATGCTGATCGGATCGTCGCAGACCTTCCTTATTCATTGCTCAAGACAAAATAAAAACATTGCAAACTCATTGACAATTCACCAAGCGGGAAAATTGCTCTCTATTCCCAGATATTGCAATCTAGATGTTTACTGCAGCTGTGAGCTGAGTATACTTCACTGCTGTGCTTGGTAAATTGTATCTAAGTAAATGCGTATTTGGTCTTAAATGCTAGCATTGTAGATAAATAAATATTGTATTACGTGTGTTAGTAAGTCTGAGGGTCTGACTGCTGTAATAATGCAAATAATATGTGAATCTTTCCTACATCAGGTGAAACAGATTTTTTGTTGAAAATGAATTGTAGAATATCTCTACCTTTCAATGCAGAGAAAAAATCATTTCCAAGAAACACCTCCAGCCTTCGTGCGTAACACATCACAGTGTTTTCGTTAAAAGTGAGCACAGAAGCAGGTGAGTCACATATGGTAGCGGAAGTTTATATAAAATGATCAGTTGCAAAGATTGGACAATGAATCGGGAAGAGAAATGGTTTCACGCCAGCATGAGATAAAATCCTCAATGAATCTGAGGACAACTCTTGAGAAAATAATTTTGACCTGACAAACCCTATATAATAAGGAGTACCAAAAGATAAGAGGCTACACAGACTGTCCAAGTACTTCTCTGCCTTAATAGCATGGTTGCCATTCACAAAAATGGTTCATAAATAGAGCTTGTTGAAATATATATATGTATATTATTGGGGGGAGGGGATAGAGAAGATAAGAAAATGAGAAAAAAAAACCAAAACATTTTGCAGAAATGTCCATCTATTCATTAAATAAATATAACTTTGTTCAAAATGGAAGATTTTCAGCCAGCTCTTCCCATGGCACTAAAATGTGATCAAAGGCTGCAGTGGGTCCTCACTGATGGCAGAAGTAGCTGTTACATTTTTTTTATATATCAGGACCTGGTCTTTGTTCTTGGCCAATACTTGAGCACTCTACAGATATGCAGGCCTATCTGTTTGTTGGGGGGGGGGGGGCAGGTTCCCCTATCTGTGTCCAAAATCCACCAGTTTTCTCTACTCAAAAGAACATGGCAATGCAATATCTTCAGACGGGGAGAAAAAGAATTCCACTCACTCTGGGCCTCTGGTAGCTTTAAGAAACAACTCAAGCTTTTGATGTCACTAGAATATCTTGATGAAATGACAGTTTTGGCACATACACTAGAGGAAGATATTATTCTGTATGGCTGTAAGGCTTATGCTTATTCTGACTGGGTTGATGTAGGTGTTCAATGTCAAAGCTCCAGTTCTCACCCACACAACCAAGCTTTTTTTTTTTTTGCTCTCTGTAGATTTTAACTTGTCATTCTCCTCAGCCGGGAACCATAGGATAAGACTAGCCATGCTGTCTAACTGGGGTTACACTCTAGAAAACCAGTAGGTATTTACAAACAGGGAGACAGAGAAATAATAGTCTCTGCCCTTGGGTGGTACAAATCAATGTAATTCCAATGAACACCAGCACTGGATTTGTCCTGGAAGTTGTATGTACCACATTAATGTTACTGGCTAGCACCAGACGTGCAGGCACATGTGGTTTGTGGCCCCGCAAGTCTCTTTGCAGCACCACAAACCGCACATTAATAATTGAGCATTAATTGCACAGCGCTGCTAATCTGCAAAATTTACTATTGGGATTTTCTGGTAGAAAAAAAAAAAAAATCCCGGAAAAAAAAGCAGTGCAACCCACGCCAAAGTGGCGAGCATGGGGACAAATGCAGAGATGGGGAGCAGGCAGGTCAGCGTGCTCTGGGCACCCTGCACCCCAGCCAGCTGCTTCCTGTTTGTCTGGGGTGCAGGGTGCCTTCAGGTGAAGGAGCAGGCAGCCTTGAGCTGCTGACTGGGGCACAGTGTGCCTCAGTGCGGGGTCTCTGCAGCACCTGGAGATGAGGAAGCAGGTAGTCCTCTATGTGCTGCCCCCCGGCTAGTCGGGGCACAGCGTGCCTTAGTGCAGGGGATGGCTAGCCCCTGCTGAAACATGCTGTGTGCCAGCCAGCACCCCCCGCAGCACATGGAGCAGTGGGACAATGTGCCCCACTTCAAAACACGCAGGCAGGGGTGTGCACCACTGCACAAAGTAGTAGCACAAATGTGTGCCTCTCCTATTTGTGGGCATGCCCCTCTTCATGTGGATGCGGCCGCTGCATCCACCAGCAGCATTGTTAAACACTCCATTCTGTTCCTTAACAAGAAACATTGGATTTGAGGCTGAGTGATACTTCAAAGAGGCTAATTAGCTCTGCTAAATGGCAATGCCCCATGCTAATTATCCTGATGGTGCTCTGTGCACATGGCTAGACTGCTTTTGGTTTAGAAGGTAGCTTCAAGCAGCGGCATAGCATGCTTGGGGATGCTGTTTCCAGGCCTGTTAAGTTTACCCCGTAGACCTGGATACAGGGTGCTCTGATGAATGTCCCCACAGTGATTGGGAAACTGCTGCTTTGGCACTGATATACTAAGAAAAGAATCCAAGAAGCAAAGCACTCACTCCAAACTCTTCTGTTTCAATAGCAGAGGAGCTGAGTGAGATCTGGTCCTCCCTACATAGATGGCAAGATTCCTTTTTTCTACAATGATCCAAAGAGTATGAGGCAAGAGAGTCTTGTTACTATTGTCCATAGGCCTCAAAAGGTGTGCAGAAAACTTTAAAACAGTGTAATATTTCTGCTTCAGATGATCAAACTATATCAATATGAGACGTGCTCCTGAATCAGTAAAATGAACTTGAAACTAAGCAAGAGTGTAGTCTGGTATATGGGACAATGAAACCTCAGATGAAAGATTCTTCCAGGTCACCAAAGCAGCCAGTGGACTAGAATATATTTAAAAAAAATGGAAGGAGAAAAAAAAATAGAGGTAAACTGACTAACTACGCCAATGGAAAAAAAAAAGATTATTCACAATATCTGTATATCTAAGATGTCTTGTTTTCACTTAAGCTACTATATGCCAGGAGGCACCTATTAATTATGATGACTCTGTGACCTAATAATAATAGATGGCAAATACATAGCTGGTCAGCTTACATAGTATATTTAGCACTTTAAATGTTCAAAGTACAGTACAAACGTTACTGGCTAGATTAAACCAATTATGCCTAACTCTACTAAAAGGTAGAATAGAGCCACAATAGAAAGAACATGTCTCAAGCACAACTTTTCTCAGTAAGGATCTTTGTCCAGTAGGAACATGCAATCTGTTCCATTCTTTGCAGCCTTTTTAAAAGATCAGTGAGACATTTGGTACCCTCTGGTCCTTTGATTTTAATGAGAGTAGCTACAGTCCTTTTTCAAGCAGTCTAGCCATTTTGCTCTTCAGATCTTTTGGAAACTATGGATGGATGCCATCTGGTCCTGGTGCCTTGTTATTTAACTTAGCTGCTTGTAATACCACTATTTCTTGTGACACTCAGTTCCTGACTGCACCAAAGCCTTGTTACCCCACACGAGTAGAGCTGATGTAAATGTCTTCTTAACACACTTTCCCATGAAAGCTGAAGCAAAGAAATAAATTAGTTTTGTGAGAAGTCTTTGTCTTCCTCAGTGGATCCTTTTACCTTCACTAGATCACTTACTTGTTTGCTGCTTCCAGCAAATATTTGCAAATATTAAGATCCAAAATATTCCCACCAGCCCTCCTGAACAACACTGGCTCCAGAATCCTACCTAATGACTCCTGAATCTAACACAAGGATTCAAGGTTGAAATACAGTGTATCGTTTTGGGTGAAGTTGCACATTACACTTTGACCATACTAGGGAGCACGTAAAATGTGAGTATCTGCACATTGAAGCTCATGAACTAATGCCAAGTGCCCTCTGAGTGCTTCAAAGTTAAACCGCTTCAGGGGAGGGCTAACAGAGGGCCATGGCTCCCAGGCATGCTCCTGCTCACCAGTCCCCTAGTGGCAAATTAGAGCTGTGCAGGCAAGAAATGGTATTAACCTTAACATGTGGCCGCTCACAGCACTTCCTACCTTTAATACCTCTTAACACTGCACATATTTAATATGAAATTAAAGAGTACCTAAAAGTAGCATGCAACTTCACCCTTTAGCAGCCTAACCAGTCGTGAATTAAAGGCACTAATTGAGGCACTAATTGAGGTAGAAGTGATTATTTCTTGATAATCTGGGATGCCTTCAGTTGCAAAACAATGTAGATCTTCTTTCCAGTTTGAACACAACCAATTTCAACTTCCAGCCATTCAATCTTCTCCTGTCTTTGTCTGCTACATCATTGGTTATATCTAAGTAGAATTTTGTTTTGTTGTGTTTCTATCTTTGGCTAAAATGAGTTAATTAAACTATCTGGCCAAGTATCAGGGGGGAAAGGAAATAAATTGGAAAATTATAGATCTTGGGAAAATTATAGACCATTGGGAAATTACATATCTAGTCTAATTTTCCTATGCTCAAATGACTCCAAAATAAGTATACACAAAACCCTCAGCAAATACAGAATAGCACCTTCAGCAAGTTCACTGATGACAGCAAGTGGAGCAGGTGGGGGGGGGGGTGTAGTAGATATGCTGGAAGGTAGTGCTAAGATTCAGAATGGCCTAGACAAATTGGAGGATTGGGCCAAAAGAAATCTCAAGAGGTTCAACAAGGACAAGTGCAAAGTCCTGCACTTAGGAAGGAACAACCCTATGCACCGGTACAGGCTGGGGGCTGACTGGCTGGGCAGCAGCTCTGCAGAAAAGGACCTGGGGGTCACAGTGGACAAGAAGCTGAATATGAGCCAAAAGTGTGCCCTTGTTGCCAACAAGGCTAATGGCATACTGGCCTGCATTAGTACAAGGGGAGTAATTATTCCACTCTGTTCTGCACCAGTGAGTCCACATCTGGAGTACTGTATCCAGTTTTGGGCCCCCCATTACAGAAAACATGTGGACAGGTTGGAGAGTCCACCAGAGGGCAAAAAAAATGGTGAGGGCGCTGGAGGACATACATGACTTAAGAAGAGAGGCTGATGGAGCTGGGTTTATTTAATTTGGAGAAGACTAGACTGAGAGGGAATTTGATAGCAACCTTTAACTCCCTGAAGTGGGGTCCACAAGGGATGGAGCTAGATTGTTCTCAGTTGTGGCAGATGACAGAACAAGGAGTAAATGTCTCACATTCCAGCAAGGGGAATTGAGTTAGATATTAGCAACAACTTTTTTCACTAGGATGGTTGTAAAGCAGTGGAACAGGT
The DNA here is from genome assembly GCF_030867095.1 of Alligator mississippiensis. Classification (NCBI taxonomy): domain Eukaryota; kingdom Metazoa; phylum Chordata; order Crocodylia; family Alligatoridae; genus Alligator; species Alligator mississippiensis. Next base: position 11,080,948 of record NC_081825.1, on the reverse strand, counting down.
TACCCAGAGAGGTTGTGGGCTCTCCATCCTTAGAGGCTTTTAAGGCCCAGCTTCATAAAGCCCTGGCTGGAATGATCTAATCGAGGATGGTCCTGCCTTGAGCAAGGGGTTAGACTAGATGACCTCCTGAGGTCCCTTCCAGACTTATGCTTATGCTTATCTAACCTCCTTTTGAAGACCCCCAGGGTAGGGGAGAGCACCACCTCCCTTGGGAGCCCGTTCCAGACCTTGGCCACTTGAACTGTGAAGAAGTTCTTCCTAATGTCCAATCTAAATCTGCTCTCTGCTAGCTTGTGGCCATTATTTCTTGTAACCCCCAGGGGCGCCTTGGTGAATAAATACTCACCAATTCCCTTCTGTGCCCCCGTGATGAACTTATAGGCAGCCACAAGGTCGCCTCTCAACCTTCTCTTGCGGAGGCTGAAAAGGTCCAGTTTCTCTAGTCTCTCCTCGTAGGGCTTGGTCTGCAGGCCCTTAACCATATGAGTGGCCCTTCTCTGGACCCTCTCCAGGTTATCCGCATCGAGCTTTCAAATATTCCCGCCAGTGGCTGTGCAATGATGTCAGCCAGTGCTTTCAGCACCCTCGGATGGAGCTCATCCGGGCCTGCCGACTTAAAGGCATCCCGTTCTTCCAAGTGACTCTGTACCATCTCAGGGTCTACGCATGGAAGTCTGGTGCCTTGCTGCTGCTTCTCTACAACCCCAATGAGAGACTTGTCATGCCCCTTGCTTAGGAATACTGAGGCAAAGAACTCTTTGAGGAGTTCAGCCTTGTCCCCCCTGTGCGTCACCAATTGTTTCTGCCCATTTAGCAGGGGTCCTATTCCTCCCTGGGCCTTCCTTTTTCTCCTTATATATCTAAAAAAAACAATTTCTTGTTTCCTTTACTTGGGATGCCATCCTCAGCTCCATGGTAGCTTTTGCCCGTCTAACTGCCTCCCTGCAAGCGCGAGCAGAGGAGGTATATTACTCTTTGGTGATCTCTCCCTGTTTCCACTTGTTATGTGCCCCCCTTTTGGCCCTTAGGCTGCCCTGGATTTCTCTGGTCAGTCAAGGAAGCCTCCTGGCCCCTTTCCCTCTTTTTCCTCACTTTGGGATCGTCTCGCTTTGTGCCCGAAGGATTATTTCCTTAAGGCACAGCCACCCTTCTTGGGCTCCCAACACTTCAAGACTCCTACTCTGCAGTGTGTCCTTGACTAATCGCCTGAGTTCATTGAAATCAGCTTTTCTAAAGTTTAGCACTTTCACCCTAGTAGTTACCTTACCCACTCAACATTTTATGAAGAATTCTATTATTAGGTGATCACTGTCCCCCAGATGGCTACCGATCTGTAGGTCCCCTACCATGTCATCCCCCGTTGCCAATACCAGATCCAGTATGGCATTCCCCCTAGTGGGACCATGTACCTCCTGTGTCAAGTGGAGGTCCTGTACACAGGTTAGAAGCCTGCATGAGCGGTGGGACTTTGCTGTCTGCATCTCCCAGCAGATGTCCGGGTAGTTTAGGTCCCCCATGACTACCGCCTCCTTAGCTTTTATGGTCTCCGAGAGCTGCCTCAGGAGCCCTGAATCTATTTCTTCCCCTTGATGTGGGGGTTTGTAGCAGACCCCTACCACCAAATCCCTTTCTCCTTGCCCCCCATGTAGCCTAATCCACAATTGCTAAGCTTGTACTAAGGATCATACCCTTTTTCTTTGCCTGTTGGCAAACCTGCTTTGTATATCAACTGTTGTTGCTAGCACAAACCTATCACTGTTATGTCTGTTCACCGAATGACTCCCGGGAGAACCAAAATGCATGCAGGTTGTAAGATACAGTTTAGGCAGCAACAATAGAGAAAAAGAACTGTTTCCAAGACTGAACCAGAGTGTTCATGGAATTATAGTACTGCTTCTGCAATGAGTTGGGGTAGGGCATCGTCTACTACCATCAGCACTCCCTCCAAAATGGGACTCTCCAGCTTTAAACATGGCAGGAAAGTTAGAGAATTTAGGTCTTGTGTAACATGCCTTTCCCCAGAATCCCACATTTTATCTAAAAATGCTTGACCTGCAGTAGATGGGGCTGGGACAGTTGAAAGGCACCCAAACCATTTTAAGAGCAGAGTGGAAGGGGACCATGAAAGGCTTCCAACCCCCAAATTAAAAAACAAACAAACAAAATAAAACCAAAACAAAAACAAATGGGAAAAAGGTCTCCCTCATTCTTTTTTTGTGGTGAATTTAACTCCAATGCTAACTCGTATTAGATGCCATCATCCATGACTAATGTTAAATGAACTGTTAAATAAGGCATGCAACCAGTTAATAGTATATCTTCAAGCTGAAGGCTTTGGATAATCACAGGCACACATAACTGAGAGTTTCTATGGATCTCTTAACCCTGAGCAAAGAGCATTTTTTTTTTAATTTAATATTTTAGTCACTGAAACATAAAAGAAATAAAAATAAAAAGGAAACCTAATTTAGACTGAATCCATTCAGGAATTCAGGTCAAATTTGTCTAATTGGTTCAGCACTATGGAATTTACTTTGGCCTTTTTGAAAAAGAAAATTTCCATTTAAAAATTATTTTTCTTTTAAAAACATATCTGGATGTATCTAAAAAAAATAAAAATAAGAATAAAGAGTCATAAAATTAAATGGAGCTATTCACATAGGATCGAGCTTCATTTTACCTCTCCCCCCCACCCCCATGTTGACAAGTGAACTAAAAAAAAAAAATGTTTTCGTATCTCATTACTTGGACAAACTTTCTCAAAGACAGGTGAACAACTAAAATGTGCTATACTGAGTCCCTCAGGCATTTAGAAAGCTGTGTTAATTTATTAATACTCTTAAATCCTTCTAAGCTGTAATGCAAATATTGCTACTCAGTTATCCTCTGGCAGGACAACTTAGCACTCTGTAGAGCCAGGCACATAGCTACTAGTCAACTGTCCTTAGACCTGAATCTCATTTATCAGTTCCGTAAACCTGTGTGGATTAAAGAAACCTTGGGATAAATGCTGCTTTGATTAAAGTTCTGTATCTCAGGATAACTCAGAGTGATCTTAACTTCTTACACAAATGGCAGTTTCAAGTAAACTAATAGATAAGGCCATCCGTCTCCTTATCAGCAAAAGTATATATGTTGCTGAGCAGATCCTTGAAGTTCAGGAGCTGTCTCAAAGTCCCACTGCTATCACTGAGTCTTTATAATTCCTTGATTCATTACTTATTTTAAAAGCTGGGCCACCAGAGCACCAAGCCCTACCAGAATCCTTCACCAGATGAGAGGACTATGCTGTTAAATTAGCAGGCACTAGTAGTGCATTGAACTGAACTGAAGAAGAAACTAGCTTGTGCTATTTGATTTTCTCATTTTTTTCTAAATGAGGTAACATATCCAAAATGCAGAGCCATTACCGTTACCATTATTATTTTCTGTGTGCATTTTCCAAAGGTCGGAGGACTGGAAAAGGCCCGATGTGGTTCCTATTTTCAAAAAGGGGAAGAAGGAGGAATCAGGTAACTATAGGCTGGTTAGGTTCACCTCTATCCTTGGCAAGACCTTTGAGAAAATTGTTAAGGATGATATTTGTGGGGGATCAGTAGGTAAAATAATTCTAAGGGGCAACCAGCATGGGTTCATAGCAGGCAGATCCTGCCTGGCTAACCTGTTTCTTTTTACGACCGGGTCACAAAATGCTTGGATGAAGTAACAGAGGTAGATGCTATTTACTTAAATTTAAAAAAAGCCTTTGACACATTGTTGCACCCAATCCTTATAAATAAACTAAACAGTTGCAATGTAGATTATTACACAATCCGGTGGGTGGAAAATTGGTTTATAAGATGCACCGAGAGACTGGTGGTGGATGGGTTGGTTTCTACCTGGAGAAACGTGGGCAGCGGAGTCCCCCAGGGCTCTGTCCTGGGAGTGGGACTGTTCAAGATCTTGAAGATCTTCATTGCAGATGACACCAAACTATGGGGGGAGGTAAACAAATAGAGGGCAGGGAGTAAATCCAGGTGGATTTGTAAAGGCTGGGGAAGTGGACAGAACAGAACAGGATGCAGTTTAACAAAGACAAGTGTCTTGTGTTACACTTAGGGAGGAAGAAGCATCAACACTCCTACAGCCTGGGAGGTACCATTCTAAGTACCACAACTATGGAAAGGGATTGCAGAGTCATAGTTGACTCCAAAATGAACACGAGTCACCAATGTGATGAAGTAATAAGTAAAGCTAACCATACTTTTTCTTGCATAAGTAAGTGCATCACAAACAGGTCTAGGGAGGTGATACTTCCCCTCTATGCGGCATTGGTCAGGCTGCAGCTGGAGTACTGTGTCCAGTTTTGGGCACCGCACTTCAGGAAGGATATAGATAACCTGGAAAGGGTTCAGAGGAGGACCAACCATCTGGTTAAAGGCCTACAGGAAAAACCCTATGAGGACTGATTGAGGGACCTGAATCTCTTCAGCCTCTGCAATGGAAGGCTGAGAGATGATCGTGTGGCTGTCTACGAACTCATTTGGGGGACAGCAGGAAATAGGGGATACGATGTTTACCAGGGAACCCATCAAGGTAACTAGAAACAATGGTCAAAAACTGAAGGAGATCAAATTTAGATTGGACATCAGGAAAAAAATCTTTACAGTGAGGGTTGCCAAAATATGTAATACGCTTCCATGGGAGGTGGTGCTGTCCCCTTCCTTGGAGTTATTTAAGAGAAGTTTGGACAAACACCTGGCTGGGGTCATCTGACCCCAGCGCTCTTTCCTGCCCAGGGAAGGGGGTCGGACTTGATGATCTGATAGGTCCCTTCCAACCCTAAAATCTATGAAATCTATGAGGTCACTGAAGTCAATGGAAGCATTTTCCTTGACTTCCAGGATTTTGGATTAGGTTTTATAGCAGAGTTGAGCCAAGTCCTCCATACAGAGGAGACTTACAATGGGATTTACATTTGGTGGGAGACTACTTTTTGTTGATGTTCTGGTTTTTTGTTTTGTTTTGTTTTGTTTTGTCCTGTTTTAGGGGCACTTCAATTAGTGTTTTTATCTCTTTTTCCCCCACCACCTGCTTCTCAGTACCACTGACCAAAGTTGTCTTTATATTTTTAAATGTTATTAATCTCTCTAGGGGGCAAAATACCTATGACATGGCAGTATCTTAACAGTAAAAATGACTCTTTAATAGCTATCATTTATTCATCTATTACTATGAATGCTGTTCATTCGTGCAGGAATGAAACCTGTAGCTGTTTTTTTGCTGCTATAAGAACTAAATTTTGCTGTGTTAATTAATTCTTTACTGTATTAATTTTTTTTTAAATAAATCAGAGATACTGTAACAAATCAATGTTTGTTACAGAAAGGGTGCCTTTCAATTTAACTTTCCTCAAACAGTTGTAAGAAAAAACAATTTCATAGTTCATAAATGATACTACCTTCACCAGTTTGAGACCTAGGCTGTATATGCAAGTGACATCTGCACATTTGACCTCAAATGTATTATATGCCTCTGTGAATTAGGAGCCTAAAGGCTAGTTTTACAAAGAACGTTGGTGCCTAAAGATGTAGGTAGACCTCTAGTGGGATGTCAAAAAATTCCCAAGCAGGTTTTTTGCGTAACCCCTGTTGCAGGTGACTGATTCATGAACCCAACTCTTTTATAAGCCTTTATAATCTTTACTAGGGACTAGAATGACCAAAGTACTTAAATATCTAACTCCTATTGATTTCAATGGGAGTTCAATTTCCTAGTACCTTTGAGGATCTGATTCTCATGTTTCTCTCTTCCTCTGGCACTTCTGTAAATCTTGCCGTAAGTAATCCATATTGGCTGTCCATGGAATTTATTAAACTTCTTAATCACTGAAACACTTCTCTCTATGTTACCTTTTGATGTGAAATTTATTTTCACCTAGGGTGAAATTGTCCTCTTACCAATGATGAGAAGAACTTGGCCTGTGCAATGCTTCTCCTTGACTTACGACTTTGACTTGCAAAAAAGCTCTTGAATATATTCCTGAACCTACAGTGATCCTTACTGAAAGAGAATATTCTGAATTCCAAAGGCCTGATTCTCTGTGACTCTGCATCTTCTTTGGTCATGTACACACCAACAAAGCAAATGCCAGCAAAAGCTCCCACTGAGAATGGCATCTATAGCTATACAGGGCTCAGGCGGCTGAAAATCAGATGTACAGGGGTTCTATATGGGGATACATGAAAGTCAATGTAGAATTGTAGCAACAGCCTTCAAATTAGGATTTATGTAATGAAAGGGTCCTTTTCAAGGGATAAGAGTTTCCCTCCATGTTTTGCAATTAAACTTTAGAATAAATAGGAGACATGCATGCAATATGCAATAATTCGTGAATAATAATTAATGCACTTATGTTGTTACTATTGTTACTGCCATTCCATAATTTCACATCTATTATTACAAAAGTAACACTGCCCACTTGAGATTAGGAATGAAAATTAAAAGATAGAAAATAATTTGCTCGAAAAGAAGAGTAGTAATTCTGTGCTACTTTGCCTTCATAGTCTAACTTAGCCTCTCCATATCCCATGAAAATGTTAGTGAGTGAAACATACCCACATGCCACAAGTCAGGTTAAGGCTTTCTGTTCTTGTTTTACTCAGTATGTAGTAAAGGGCAGATATAATAATATTGGGTGCCAAGTTCTTAGATATGTTGCGAAAAAAGGTGATTTCCTTTGAGAGCTGGATATGCATGTTGAAAGTGTGCTATAGGGGAATATTTTTTTAGTGTAATATCAATGCTGTTTGCTTCCTGAGCAAACACAGGACACTATATAACAAATAGCTGAAAGGTGAACAACTGTGGCATGCCATCTTGGTGGTAAGTCAACTTCCCTAGGTTGCAGGCAGTGGATTGCTCTAAAAGGCCAACTTGAGACATATAACTTGCACTTAGCAACGGAAAAATGTACGGTTCAGTGAGGAGAGGAGAGTTTCTGCAAATTCCATGCTGAACCTGACTTCAAGAACCACCCTGTCTCCTTAGCTAGAACACATAGTTTAAGGATACTGGAATAAATCACTATCAAGGAGCCCTGTAGCTTAAAACACCGCACTTACCTATCGACTTGAGGGAGATGGAGGATAAGACTTAATCCTCTGTTTGATGAGGCAGCTGTACTAAGGGGTGAATCCAGAAAGGTGCAGTTGTACCCTGGTTCAAATGTGTTGGACATATACAGCAAACCCTTCACTGAAGAGAGTTGTAGTCTCACCCACCATCCCTGCTGCTGGTCGCCCCACCATGACAGTGAATTCTCAGCCTCACCCCTACTTTCAGAAGACTACATCTGCTCCTGCCTGCACTGAGATCTTCTTCTGCCTTGATCTTCTGAGTCACTGATACACAATCAGGGTGCTACAGCACCCTGGGGGACCTCTGAGATCCTTTCAAGGGTGCTACAAAGTTCCATGCCATGTGAGCACCATTAGGTATGTAAACATGATTCACAAGATAAACCTAGAAATTTCACATAAGGATCCACAGTGTTCAAAAGAAATACGACCTATTCTAGTCTTTCTGAGTTCTTTGAATAGACAACTTGCTCTATTATTTTTCTGTAGGCAAAAAACTAATGAAGACTAAGAGTTGGTGTTTTCTGAGGAGTGCCTTCAGTTTAGCAAGGAGTACCTTAAGTCCAAATCAGGTTGGAAACCACTGTTCAAAATGGGTGGGACTCTACCTTCAAGAACAACCAGTGTTTGTTTGCTAATCTAAATATTTTTTTATGCTGCTCAAGGATCAAAAGCCAGTTGAAGTTAATAGGAGATTTTCTGCTGACTTCAGTGGGCTTTGGAACAGGATGCAGCAGTATGTAATATTGCTGTTTGAGTATTTGCTTAGGTTCTCATTACTCCAGGATTCCCAGAAGCTCCTGTAATTGGTGCCAAAGGCAATAATTAGGTAAATAGTACAGATGAAGAAAAAAAAAAAAAAAGCAGCAAGTAATGACTGTGGGTAAACAGGAAGAAAGATGACAGAGGTATGTATTCCCTTCTGCTGTTATAACAAGAAGGTTACACTTAAAAAAAAAAGTGTACACATCAATAAACCACTTTTGACCAGCTTTCCCTGAAGCTGCTTCATTTTTCTGAGTTAAACATAAATCTGATTCAACCGAATCTTTCTATTGACTTCAGTTCATTTGGGTTTGGGCAGTAATCCGTGTTTGAATATGGTGCTTTACAAAGCATTTGATGGAGAGGGAAATTGAGATTTAAAGAGTTAAAAATTCAGGTTCTCAGTGCACCCTGGTGGGAGTTAAGTGACTAAATATCCTTGGGGATCTAGGCTGAAATGAAAAACTTCTCTATGGCAAAGGCACCACTTCAGGAAAGCAGCATGTTGAAGTCTCCCTTGTTCAGAGCAGCATTTATGGACGCTTTTACATATGCTCCATGGTTGGGGGCAGCACCTTAATTAGAGCAGCTCTAAGAGCCGCTCTAATTAAAGCATCACAGCATCTCTAGTATCAGTATCCCTGCACTTCAAAATGGCAGTGGGGGCACTTGAACTAAAGCACATTTGACGAGGTTTAGTTCAAGTGCCCCACAGCCATTCTGAAACATGGGGACGCTGATACACGAGATGTAGGGGGCTGCCGAAGCTCGGTAATTACCATGCTCCAGCAGACTCTATTAATCAAGACTACTCTGATGCATTTTAATTACCATGCATCAGAGCAGCCTCCGCACTCCTGTACAGGCACCCTATTTGTTTAAGGTACATTATTGTTAAGTGCTAAATCAAAGCCACATTTGGGAATAGAGCCCAGGTGTCATGACTCAGCCATTTGTACATTGGTTTTCAAAAGGAATAGTCTTAGTGTGGTGTGTTTCCTGCAACAGTGGCTCCCATCCCCACAGCGTCTGAGCACCTTGCAATTTTTAACATATTTTTACACTCCTATGAGGTCGTCTACAGCAAACACGATGTCAACATGCAAAGGTTAGTGCTAAAACACTTGGTTTGAACTATCCTTCCCCCTCATGGCATCACCTTACTCTCTGCATTGAAACTTCTGCAACTTTCTCACTTCCTTTAGCTCACCCTGGGTATGTCTAAACTAGATGCTTGACTGTGAAATAGTGTAGTTTACTGGGCAGTGAGCATGTGCGTCTACTTGTGCACATGCTTACTGTGAAGCAAATCTCGCTAATCTTGAGTAAATTTGCTACCAGCAAATGCAAGTAGCAAATTTACTTTCGATTAATAACTGCGCAGTAGTGCTTGTGTAGATGCCTGACCAGGAACAAATCTGCTCCTGGTCAGCAGGCCACTGGGGTTGGAAGATTGCTCCCTGCCCCCAAGAGCTGCCTGGAGCAGGCTCCCCCACTGGAGCTTGGGCAGGGACTATATCCCCCTGCCCCAGCAGCAGGGAGCTCCAAACCACCCACTCCAAGATCACAGACTCGCTGTTAGCTGCCCCACCGGCAGATCAGGGCAGGGGGCTGGGACCTGCCCCTCCCCTACAGCTCTATCGAAGTCCCCTGCCCCAGTCACGGAGCTGGGGCTGGGAGATTCCTGCTCCTGAGGCAGGGAGACTTTTTCCCTGTCCCAGGAGTAGGCAGCTCGCCAAGGGCAGGGAGCAATGGCAGAGCCAACTGTCTCCTGGCCCGCTGCTCCCTGCCAGCCACTGGTGGCTGCAGGGGCCCATGGCAGGGCCCCAGAAAGTGAGACCAGTTTGCTGCTATTAGCAGGAAATCTGCTCCTGTTTCCCTACAGGTGTAAACGCCTGCCCACGAGTGTTTACTCACGAGTAGTTTACTCGCTATTATACTGCTTCTGGATCTAATGCAAATGTAGACACATCCCTGATTATTTATTAAAGACCAAATTTAATTCCAGAGGCGTTGGCATTTAAATATCATGTAATTTCAGAATGTTCTGTGCTATTAAACTGATATTTTCATAGATGCTGTTTCCTTGTACATTACCCGTTTTATGATCCAGAGAACAGAGGCAAAAAAGAAAACAAAAATTATAAAGCTTTCTGGATGCTATAAATGGATCAAATTGGCTGTTATAATGTGTTATACTTAGTACAGCATGAGCTATATGTGCTTTATAGATTTAAATAGAAATAGCTATTTATGTCATATCAGGAACATTCTGTTTTTATAATTAATTGTGTATTTGCTAGACAAGAAATCTTTATGTGGGGGATGCATTTAGAGTTAGTGGGCATACCTACACGAGACCTTTGCTGTGGAGCTGGCTAGTTAGTTCCATGGTAAAGTCTCAGTATCTACACATGTAGGCCTATTAGGCAGCAGTAAATTAACTCCACTGTAGGCTAGTCCTTGTAAACACAAGTAATATCCCATGGTGGTATTCTTTAGTATGCAGCCACACGTGTAGACACTGACAGGGCTAGCTGGGGCATGAAGGTGTTTTCCCCTACTGGCTAACCCCACAATGCAGTACCCTCATGCCCCAGCCAGCCCCTCCATGCACATTGAGCCAAGTCAGAGCAGTCTCAGGCTGGCAGACTGACCCCCGGGGCTCTCTGCCAGCCAGGGCTGCTCTGACCTAACTCAACATGCTGTGATCCTGGGCACATGTATAAATGCAGTACCCAAGAGCACTAAACTCCAACAAGTTATGCATAGTTTATTGTGTTGCATTAAGTTCACATGTACACACAACCAATATGTTTCTCCTTAAAATATTCTGAGTGATTGACTTGAACCTTTCCTCAATGGTCACAATTTGTTGCTGAGATATTCTGCATCAGGGCCAAATGGCACAGGAGCCACACCAGCATGAGCCAGAGGTCCCCCAGGCTATACACCAAGTGGTTGTACCCCTGCTCCACTTCATGGGCAAGCACCTCCATTACACAGTGCCCTTGTCCTTATTCTTAACTCCATCGTATGGACTCCCACGTTGCACCTTGCTGTACAGTGGATCAAATAGATCAAAAGCTATTAGTGTAGGGGTTACTACCCCTTCCAATGCAATGATCCAGGCTTGAACAAAGGTCTCCACCGATCTATACCATCATAGGTAGAGTTTCATTATTTTTGCCCAGGTGCATTACTTTCCACTTATCTACACTGAATTGTATCTACCATGTAGTTGACCATTTGTTCAATCATGCAAGATTCTACTGTAGGCCCTCCAGAGTCTGCCTTGTTCTTTACCACTTTGAATAATTTTGTGTCATCAGCAAATTTGGCCACCTCACTACTCATCCCCTTATCTGGGTCATTTATGAATATGTTTAACAGCACTGGTCCGAACACAGATCCCTAGGTACACTACTGTTTATTTCATTCCATCCTGAAAACTGACCATTTGTACTCACTCTTTGCTTTATGTCTTTGAATCAATTTCTAATCCACAAGAGGACATTCGCTGTAATCCCAAGACTTCCTAACTTAGTTAAGAGCCGCTAATGGGGGACCTTGTCAAATGTTTTTTGAAAGTCCAAATATACTATCTCAACTGAGAGCCCCGGGGGGTCAGACTCGATGATCTATTGAGGTCCCTTCCGACCCTAACAACTAACATCTATGAACTGGATCACCCTAATCCAAGGGTGGGCAAAATACGACCCATGAGTCAGATCTGGTCCACCAGGAAATATCATCTCGCCCACAGGTACCCACCAACTAATTGTATCCCACCTGGCCTTCAATCCACAAGGGTGGGAGCGAGATGATCACATATACACATCCCCCTGCAACATATCCTATTGCACCTCTCTCCCTTCTTTGTGTGTGGAAGGGCCTGGCACAGCCAGATTGCAGCATCTGGGTGGGCCTGCTGCTATGCTTCCCTGGCATCCCGCTCACTCTGGGCACCAGGTAAGTAAGTAGCAGGGGAAGAGCAGGGGCACGGGGGAGCTGCAGCTGGACAGGAGCATAGAGAATCATGGGGCTGGGGCTGGTGGCAATGCAGAGCCTGTGCCCAGTGGGGGCACAGAGCACAGAGCTTGGGTGGTCAGGGTGTGTGGGGAGGGGCACATGGGGACCCCCCCAAATACTCCCCCCATGATGCACAGCCACCACTGGTGGCACTAGCAGTAGGAGGTGGGGGAGCTCAGGGTGCCCATGTCCGGCACAGGCACTGCTGCTGTTGGTGTGCAGCTCTGGCCAGCATTACACTTGGTGGCAAGGAGCACAGCCAGGCCAGTCCACCTCTATTGTGGGGGTCTTCCCACAGCGCAAAGCACATGCAGCTCCTGCACTCGTATGCCACCAGGGAAAGCCCCACTTGATGGAACTAGCTGTCTTCGCTGCTCCCTACCATGCAGGTCCCAGGATTCTGCGGAGAAGCACAGGTTGGGGCTCCCCTCTACTTCCAGTGGAGTCCTGGGACCTACGTGGAAGGGGGCAGAGAAGGCAGGCAGCTCCATCATGCAGGGCTTCTCCTGATGGTGCGCACGTGTGGAAGCTGTATATGCACTGTGGGCCGCCCCACATGATAAAGGTGGACTGGCCTTGCTGCACTCCTTGCCTCCATGTGCAGCATGGCCCAGAGCTGTGTGGAGCTGGGTGGCAGTGCCTGTGTCAGGCATGAGTGCCATGAGTGCCCCCACCTGATGCTGCTGCTTCCACTGGTGGGAGCTGTATGCCATGGGGAGGAGTGTTTGGGTGCACCCTTCCTCAAAACTCAAAAATCCCACATATCTACACCTGCCCTCACAAACCCCCAACATATCCACCCCCCAACATACTCTATTTCTCTCATACAAACATAGCCATGCCCCATCACAACCTCCCCCACACACCCCACCATACACACACACACACACACACACACACACACACACACACACACAACCACAACCCACATCCCCACACACAATATACAGGGGTAAAACTATTTTTTTTCAGTTATAATGCAATCATCTCTATATACACTACACAAACACAAATCATGACAAAATATTTTTGGTAATACAATTAAAATATGTCATAGTAGATGTTAGACTTTTACCATGTGACTTTAGGTTTTTTGGTTTGAAGATGGCAACCCTCTCCTCCCAAAAGGAGTACCTCTGGGGGGCAGGGGTAGGGACTTGCAGTGGCAAAAGTCAGGGGTTAGGGGCAGGACTTCCAGTCCCAAGATGGTGACCAGGAACCTCACAGGGGTACTACATAAGGACAAATGACTCTCTACTTCCAATTTCATGAAGAATCCATAAAAATCACACAGACATAGTCTCTAGAGCAGGGATGGGCAAGATAATGGATCCAGCTGGTAGCTGGACTTCATTTCCCAGCAGCCTCTACCAGAATGGCTAGGGCTGGTCCCCATGGAGACCTCAGCTGCTACACTGTGATAGTGCAAGGCTGGGGTTGCCATGGAGACTATCCCCAGCTGTGGTGGCAGGGCAGGGCACAGCAGGGCAGGGAACTACTCTTGCCCCTGCCCTGCCTTGCCTTGCCACACGCCCTGCCAGCGTGGGTGGGGCCAGTCTCCACAGCCCCCCCAGCCTTGCGCTAACACAGTACAGTAGCTGGGGTGTCCATGGAGACTGGCCCCAGCCATGTAGGCAGGGTCTGCTAGGAAATGGAGTCCACTGCTGGCTGGATCTGGCCCACAGGCCAGGCTTTGCCCACCCCTGCTATAGATACCTACAAGAAAACAGTTTAGATGATGATCTCATTTATAATCTTTGAAGAGCAAACTGGATGCTTATCTTGCTGGGATCTTATGACCCCAGCTGACTTCCTGCCCTTTGGGCAGGGGGCTGGACTCAATGATCTTCCGAGGTCCCTTCCAGCCCTAATGTCTATGAAATTTTTCTATGAAATCTATGAAAGATTGTTGGATATAGGCCAATGGACTTGAGGAAGACACAATATAGCTGGTTTGAGAGGGCAGTTTAACACAGGGTAAGATTATAAAATCAGATGGAAGACGCATCAACCATTTGTCCTTGTTGGCAAATGCTTGCTTTGAGGATGATCTCTACCACGGTTCAATGATGGGTCCTGAGGTGACAACCATCCATACAAATCTTTGATAAAATGATTAGAATAGATGTACTACTCTCCTGCAGAGTAGTGTAGTGATGTCCTGCAAATTACTGTAAATCAGATTGAGTCAACCAAGTGATTTCCTACTATTTATTATTTCAGTGATTTATTTCAGTGATTATGTACGGGAAAGACATTGTTTTAGCAATAGAGCTTGTGATGGTGTTTTCAAAGATGAAACACTGAAATAGCATGCTATTTAACTAAAGCAATGAAGAATATTATGTCCTACCTATTGGAAACACTTTTTTAGGTACAACATAGGAAATTAATTTCTTGTGATAGTTTTCTTTATTTGTACTATCCTTTTTGCTCCTAGTCATGGTTTTCATGTTTTGTTTTGTTTTTTTCTTAACGATTGAATTTTTTTTCAGTTCTGAAATGAACCTCTATTTATAGGATTGAAATCAACTCTCAGATAGCCATTAAGATCAGTGCAAAGGTCATGGATAAATTAGATAGAAGAGGTTCAAAGAGGTTAGCTGCTATGTCATGCTAAATCATTTTTTCTTTCTGCTGCACATTACCTCTAACAATTTGCCCCTGGAATTTCTGTGTTTGGGGAATGTTTGCATCTATGCTGGGTCATGTAACAATCTGAGTTGTTGCAATGCGGTTGAACAGTGTTATCTTTTTAAGCTCGTTGGAAAGCCGTATTCTGCCAATAAAGACATGAATGCAAGCTCAGTATCTTTAGACTACAGATAGTAGTATGAGTGAAAAGTGTTGCAGTCAGATATGTGCTACTTAATTATATATCCAGGGGTCAAAAAAATCACTGACACGAAGAAGGGAAGCGGGGCAGAGCACGTCGCTCAAAACCGGAGCCTGGCCAACTGGGGCCACGCTCTGGCTGCTGGGCAAGCTCTGAGCAGCAGGACTGCTGCTGCTGCAGCCCCAGGAGGCCTCCAGAACCCCAGGTAAGGCTGCTGGGGCCAGCCCAGTGCTGGCCCCAGCCTCCCCTACCACACCTGGGGTAACCTGCAACACCCTGCGGACCAAGCATCCACACTCGTGTGAACGTAGACTCTGAATGTAAAATATAGGACTTGTATTTATTCTTTAAGGGTAGATGGTCTACTTCATCAAGTTTTGATCACATATCTGGATCCTATATATATATCCTATATATATTTTGATCACATATCTACATATATCTACACCTCAAGTTTTGATCACATATCTGGATCCTATATATATATATATATCCTATATATATTTTGATCACATATCTACACCTGCCCCCACATATCTATCCATTTGCCATTTGTTTATTTAATTTGAAAGACATAATGTGACGGCTGCATGACTGAGTTTGGAAATGGGATACGAGGAAAGACAACTAACCTTTGTTAAAACCAAACTCGCAGTTTCTGGTTCACATTAAAAGAAATAAAGCCTGAAGTTTCACCCTGGAATCATTACCATCATTTCCATCTTTTTTTTTGCAGAATCAAGAAATAATAATATTCAGCATATGAATGATTTTTGAATGTTCTGTTATTATTGCCCCCTAGTTCAGATTTCCAGTATAGACTGAAACTGAAAGTGGCAAAATAACTTGTCAAAAGCAGTTCTCTATGGTATTTTCAGCCAGGGCCAGATAACACCATAACTCGCAGGATAAAACCTGTTTTCTGATTAAATTTACAAATCTCAGAGGCTCACCTGGCTTCCAAACTTTATAGAATTAATCCCAAATCTCTTCCCTGAACTATTTGAGGATTTCCCCTGTTACTAATTATCATGGTGTATTTACTTTTATGACTTCAGAAAACTAAGCTTTAGTCCTTCAACAAAAAATTAACAGGATGAGTAGACAGTATCTTGATTTTGAAGAAATACTGCAAGAGAAAACACAGGACAACTGAAAAAAATCCTTGAGCTCTCTCAAGAAGGCTAAAACTAATACACCAATATCAAGCTGTCACTAAAGCAGTTGTAAATGCACAGCATGTATTTCTTCAGTGGACTTCCATGACAAAGGAGGGATGCCCACTTCACCAAATTCTGTTACTTGGTACATTTAAGTCAAACAGATGTTCTGTACATGGATTGCAGCCATATAATCAGCATAACTGAATTATTCCCACATGGACTTTATATAGGACAAAAGTTGAAATGAGAACTCCGATTACAACCAACTCTGTTTGAATTTGTATAGCCAATCTGGAACTTAATGTTTTAAGCAAACTTAAAAAGCTTTACACAAATAATCTTCTGTATCACTAACAATGATGTGCAGCAGGTTACTGAGGTATTGAATATACATTTTCTGATATCTCCTTATGTAGACAGGATAAAGCCCTGCTAAGTGTCCCTTACTTTACAGAGCACCCGCAGAATGTTTGCAAACCTCTGACGGGGAGAGTTTTCTTTGGGAGGGTTGCACGTGTTATTTATATTCAACTCAATTATTTTCATGTCCATTAAAAAAGTTACTTTCACTTAAATAATTATCGTACCCTTATTGGGATATGTTATTGGAAAATACCCTGATCCATCGTGGCAACCATATATGAAGTAGTCTTGAGGGCAGTGTGGAGGCCACCTTTAGAAACCCCAGAACAGGAGTATATCTGAACCCATTGGTTGTGTCTACACATTCATTAAAGTGCCATAATTATGGTGCATTAAGTTTAGTACCTATAATAAATAGGGGGTGTATAGATGAAATGAGGGGCATGTGTGCCTGACACTTTAAAAAGGGTTAAGTGCTTTTGCCTCGCTTTAATGGTTTGCAGAGGTTTGCATGATCTGACCTGAGAAATGTTGCTTTTCCTTACAGCAGCAAGATCCTTATTTTTGTTCCCAACCTATTTGCATGACCTCACTACTAGCCAATCAGATTTAAAACTATTTTTTGGATTTTGGAGGTATTTGAAGCTTAAACCCACATTTGAATACATAGCACATGCCTTCTACTCATTACAAAGGCTGATTGTTATGGAGTAAAAATTTTTCAGGACTTAGGAATGGTAGTCATAGTTCTGCTACTGATCTGCCGTGTAACCTCTGCTGTATCATGTCACCTTATTGTGCATCTATTTCTCAGGCCACTCCATCCCTATTCTAAAGAGCTATATCAACAGAAAAAGCAAACCATCAATTAATTGGCTATTTGTGCATGTGTATGTACACAGTACTGCATAAAATGGGACCCTGGCCATAGTACAAATAGTAAAATCACAGTAGAAATGTTGGATTCCATTTAATCACTTGGGATCTCCTTTGTAAAAGAAACACTTGTTGTTTTTTTTGTTTGTTTGCTTGCTTTTTTAAAGATTTTGGCTTTTCAAAATTCTGCCTGGGATGTCGTCCATCTGTCTTGGCAGGTATGAGTATAAAATTATCAGTTCTACATTAGCATATGTTTTACTTCTTGCATGTTTGTTTATGGAAAAAAAAATTAATGTACCGTGCAACTTGCAATTAGTTTTTACACTGTTATTGACTGGTTTCTATAAAATGTGTCTTCCACTGAAATATGGATGCTGAGCTCATTAATAATACTGCTCTTCACATTAGAAATGGCAGGCTCCACCACTAAATATTCTAGCTCTGACAGGCTGTGCATGCCAGGTTTCAAGGAAAATTGGGTGGTTTGAAGTTTGGGAACATTACAAATCTTAGAGGTATTTTACTGTTCAGTGAACTGGGTAGATCAAGCTGAACCTCATAGACAACCCTCAGAGATACTTTTACCTGTGGTGATCTCAACTGATGCTGTTCTTGTTTCATCTTAAAGCCCTTAACTCCCTGTTATTTGTCTTTTGTCCCAGTTTTAGGTCATTACTGAATTCTGTACAGCTGCTAAATTATTCTTAATATATACATGGCTAAATGCCAAAGCTTGTTTCAGGAGGATAGTTTTACACTCTATCCCATGCAAGTCAATACAGCAGGGAACGGCTAGGCATATTTAAAATAATTCCATTTAATTATGTAGCTAGATACAAATAAGGCACCTGAATTCGGTGGGGTTGGCCTTAAACTTTGTCTGTGTCCTCATATGTGCCCTGTGATTAATGAAAATCCACCACAGAAGGCTGTTAACCTGATTCATTAGTTCATATTTGCACGGTGCTCTATAAACATTAACTCTTGTATTTTTATCATTAAATTAAAGGACCTAGAAAGAATAGTATGTGACTGCTGGTGGCATTTTCAGCACTGCAGAGAGCATAGAATAGTTGAACTCAAGCCCCAAGGAACTTGCAGTGTAATGCAATGAAACAGATCAAGACCAATACAGAGCCCTGGGAGGTAGGAAATACACCATGTACCTGCTCCACCTCACAGCAATTCAATGCTATTAGCCATTTTCTGAATAATAGCTCTGTGTAGGATGATGGATTAGGAGTGACAGGCTATCACAGAGTGTGCCCATTTATCCAGGTGTTTATAAGCCCTCAACACCATAGCATCTGAGCACAACCCATTGCTTAAACAATGATCATGTTCTTTGTTACTTGCTGCCTTTCCTACTCGAGAAAGTCCGTTTAAGTGTTGCCTCATTCTTTAAGTGAATGTTTGGAAAGAAGGAACGTACTTGAAAGGAAAGCCTGGGGAAAATGGGTGGGGTTTGTATTCATCTTTTGTTGCTTAAAGTTTAATATTAACTTCTTTCTTTATGACTAGTTTGGCTGGGACAGCCCTGGGTTCCACAGGCCAGTCCCAGGCAGTTGGGCAAAAGTCCCAGGCCAGAGTCTGGCAAGGAGGTGGACCAGCATGGTGCACCCGTGGCAGCAGTTCCTGCCTGCCCAATGCACCATGCCACTATGCCTCCCCCCTGCACTTCAGCCCATGATTTTGAACAACTGGCTAAAACCAACCTATGGAATCTAGGACTGTTCCAGTCAAACCAGGATATATGATCACCCAACTTATGGCCCTGAGTTCATTATTTTGGTACATTATTTTTGTGAAGCTTTAATCTCTTACAGCTGTGGGCATCCATCTGGTGATCAACAGCTGAGCTGAAGTGGGAGGTCATCATCACAGAGGGACCTGTTTGGGTAGGTAGGGCCAGTTTCATGAAAGGCTTTGAAAATCAGGAGAATGACCTAGAACTGGGCTCAGCACTCAGTGGTGACAAAGTACACAGAGCAGGCAGTTGGCTTGGGTTGTTACTGTTGGTGCCTGGAGGCAATTCAGGAACCTAGCTGGAAGGTATTGTTTGTATGGTCAGCATCAAAATGATTGCCATACTTGGATGAAAAAGAATCTTCTTGACTTAGATGGCAAGGGCTATGGGCTTTTTGCTTACCTACGTAGTATGGGACATAGTCCTTTTCCTAGGATCATGTGAGGATATTTGAGGTCAACAAATTCCCTGCCATTCAAATGGCACAGGATTCATAGATTCATAGATTGTAGAGTCGGAAGGGACCACAATGGATCATCGTGTCCAACTCCCTGCCCCTGTCAGGAAAGAGGACTGAGGTCAGATGACCCCAGCCAGGTGACTATCCAGCCTCTTCTTGAAGACCTCCAAGCTAGGTGACAGCACCACCTCTCTTGGAAGCCCATTCCAGATCCTGGCCACCCTTATTGTGAAAAATTTCTTCCTAATATCTAACCTAAATCCACTCTCAGCTAGTTTACACCCATTATTCCTAGTCACTCCCTGGGGCGCCTTAGTAAACAGCACTTCCCCTATTCCCCGTTGACCTCCCCTAATAAATTTATAGGCAGCCACAAGATCTCCCCTCAGCCGTCTCTTGTGAAGGCTGAAGAGATTCAGCTCTCTCAACCTCCCCCCGTAGGTTCTATCACAAAGGCCACTAATCATGCAAGTGGCCCCCCTCTGGACCCTCTCCAGATTCCCCACGTCCCTCTTGAAGTGTGGCATCCAAAACTGAACACAGTACTTCAACTGCAGCCTGACCAGTGCCGCATAGAAGGGGAACATCACCTCCTTTGTTCTATTAGTCATGCACCTGCTAATGCACGACAAGGTGCAATTGGCCTTGTTGATGGCCTTGTTACACTGCCGGCTCATGTTCATCTTGGAGTCAATTATGACTCTAAGATCCCTCTCTGCCTTCGAGCTGCTGAGAAGGACACTCCCCAACCTATAGGTGTGCTGGGGGTTCCTCCTTCACAGGCGGAGTACGTTACATTTATCTTTATTAAATTGCATCCTATTTCTCTCTGCCCATTGATCCAACCTGTCCAGTTGGATCAGGAGTTGATTCAACACATGTGGACATATTACATGTCTGTAAGGCAGGCAAATGGAGACAATAGAGGCAAGTAGCAGCAATTTGAAAGTGAGAGAGGTAGTGATGAAGCACATGGCAGGTAGCAATGCAGGGGATGTTGACAACATGGTAGGCGCAGGAAGGGTACGAGTCAGAGTGGAATTTTATTAAGCTACAGAGAAGCTTAACCAGAAACAGAAGTCAACAGAGGTGGATTTGGAGCATAATAATAAGGCGGGTAAGAAAGATGAGATTTTTTTATTTTCGTGGGCCACGTATACACCAGACTATGACTGAGCGGTAGCTTGTTACTACTGTACAGTAGCATGGTGTGGCACGGTGTGGCATGACGCTACTGTGCAGTAGTAATGAGATACTGAACAGTCAGTGTCACCAGAAAGCTGTGCAGGGATGCTACTTTGTATGGAAGTACCAAATGACTGTGCAGTAACAACTGCTCAGTCAGGGTCTCATGTAGACGCGACCGTGGTTAAGACAGAATATAGGTAAGCAAGGTGAGAATGAGGGAGGCATGGGGAAAGGTAGTTGCATTCGCCTAGTGAGAGATGGTTACAGCACGTATTTAAGCCAGTAGGCCTGGAGAGGAAAGAACTGATTTATATGGCCAAGTTCATCCCTGGAATAAACTGAGATGATGTAGATAGTGTTAGGGGGCTCGGACCCTGTTATTTAAGAGTTTGGAGTATTCTATATAGTGCTTTCATCACTTCAAATGAAATACCACTTTCTATTTCCGTATGTGTATATGTGTGTGTGTGTTGAGTTAAGCTTCAAAAGGCATGTAAAATGATTTATCCCAAGGCAAGTAACGAGCTAGAATAAATAATGACCTGGGCCCCAAGTATGATCAAACTAGTAGTCCACAGTGCCTGAGAGATCGATCTGCACTCAAATATTTCTATTGGACATACACCATTTACAGTAAACTCTGAAATGCTGCTTTTTTGCTAATATTGTCAGAGATCATAATTCTGGTGTTTGATTGCTGATAATTCATCAGTATGGACAAGCTGCAGCTAGCAATACATTTTTCATGTGTATTTCCACTTTTGCTTTGTCTCTTTAGACAGGCCCTGCCCCAAAGAGCTTACAAAGTGTTATTATGTGTTTGTACAATACTTTGTGCCCTGGGAAGTCTGCCATTGTTTGGACCCTGGAGGTGCTAGAGTAGTATAAATGTAAAGCAACCTTCAGTTGCCTATCCTGCTTTACTTCTGCCCATTTGTTATTGAAATCTTGGTGTATTGTTATGCAGATGGCATAATAAATACCAAAGAAATGAAGACAGTGACTATTATTGGCTAGACAGTTGCTATGGCAGTTGGCTTTGTTATCATTTTATATATTGTCTATTAAAGAAAAAAACCCACCAATAATCTAGAGCAGGAGCGGGCAATTATTTTGGGTGGATGGCCACTTACTGAGTTTTGGCAAGCCATTGAGGGCCATATGACAGGCAGCCAGGGGCAGATAAGAAATTTAGAAAATTAATATTTAGGGGCCTCACAGGCTGGATAAAATGGCCTGGTGGGCTGCATCTGGCCTGCGGGCTGCATTTTCCTACCCCTGATCTAAAACTTCAAGGTCTTACACTTTTCCATACAGAGCATGAGAAATTGGAGTTTCTTCCTGAAGTAAATGAGCCTTGTGGTAGTTTTTAGCAATACTGAACCTAGCTTGTGCAGCTTTAAATCGATTATTGTCCATTTTTTCTGCTGTTATTTTGCCACTGAAAGTCAGGATCTTCACAGGCATTTGAAAAGGTGGTAACCTCTTTCCAGGTTACTGTTTCTTTCCCACCATATGTTGCTGTTAGTAGAAGAGGCAAACCATATCTGTGGATATAATTCATATCTAGGACTCTGGGCATTTGTATGAACGTTTTTCAGGCTTGTCTAGAATTCACTACGAAAAAATGAAAGGGAGCTTTTTGATTACATTCTTGCTGGAGTATAGCTCATCTTAGATTCCCCTTATGTTCAGAGCATTTGTATTTTCTAGTTTCAAATTTTATTTGCATTAGAACAACACATAGAAGGCCCTGTTGCCGTAGCCTCTGTAAATACCTGTGAATAGTGAGGGACAGCTTCTGCCCTTGGGAGCAAATAGTCTAAACAGATGAGAGACCACATGGAGACACAAAGTTGAAGTGACTTGCCCAGGGGTGACAGCTGTTCAGCCAATAAGCCAAGAATGAAACCCAGCTTTCCTTCTGCCTAAGCCAGTACTTCACACTGTAAGAGGAGAAAGAGCTAAAAGCATCCTCCAGCAGAGCTAGGTATATAGGTGTGTGCCCATGCATTACTAAATAACAGGGTGCCATCTGATAGCAAAGAAGAATATGCAGCGTCATTTCATTGTCTTCCAAACTTCCACTCATCTGCATTTTTACAGACATGCTTTTGGTAAATTGGCTTCTTTTCTACCTTGGAGACCACATAACACCCTCTGCTTGAAGAAGGGTGTTTGTGCCCGAAAGCTTACAAATAATTTTTTTTTCCATCTATTTAGTTGTTCTAATAAAAGAAATCACATCTGCCCAAAGAACCTTGCTTGCCTATGTCCTTAGACCAACATGGCTACAGCCAGCAACCCTGCAGTGTCATTTCTGAGGTTTCCATGGACAGATACATTTTGTTGTCATGCCCTGTGAATGGTTTTGTATTGTCTTCAAATGATCAAGAGACCTGGGTCACAGACTCAGACTACCTGGGTGGTCTGCCTCTTCTCCATAAGGATGACCCCACCACTAACATCCCTTCACATAGCAAGGGTTCAGTACATGTGCATGTGGGTATGCACCCCATACTTAGGGTCTTATTCTTTTGAGCTCTGAAGAAGGATGCTAGAGCTGAGCATCTAATATGTAAAAGCCTGAATATTGTTTGGATGTAGGGGTGGTTTGAGAGGAGAACACTTATTTCTGTGAGGTCTGGGAAGAAATTTTGCTGTAACAAACCATCGTATTTTGGCAAGCTGCTTGGTTGCTGCTTGTCTAGATCTGTGTTTTCTTTGAGACGACTATCTCTTTGAGGCAAGGTCTGTCTGGAATTCGGTGTTTACAATGCCTAAGGCCCATCCATCCAGTATTTTCTGTACTTCAGAAAATACCACTGGAATACAAAATAATATCTACTTCTTCCAAGAGACTATCCTGGCTCCCAGCATCCTGGGATTAGTACTGAAGGGTAGGATTCCATTTTTCAAAGTTGTTGAGATTGACATGTGTCTTCATTCTGGGTAAGAACAAAACCTGCACATTTAGAAAGCCTTTGTGAGAGGAAATTCTGCAGAGTTAATCCCTTCAAACCGACTGAAACATTTCAGTCTTGTCAAAATAAAAACACTTACTGCGTCTGTCTCGGACCAAAGCTGAATGCTGACGTGATTCAAACATCGGTTTTGATTTTTGCCTTTTATGTTATAATAACCAAGAGTCAAAATGCATTAATTTCAGAATAAAAGAATTGAAATGCATCATTAAAAAAAAACAAATTATGAAAGCATTCTGTTTTCACACTGTCAGAAATGGGTTTTTATTTTTTTTTTCCCTCTTAGTTTTCCCCCAAATTGGCACGGATTAGCAAAGTAAACTGCATCCTATTGACACAGGCTTGCTTGTTTGTTTTTGTTGTTGGTTTGTTGTCTAACCAGCTGCATACGAGAGTTTATTGGCAGCAAGCTCGGGTCTCAATAGGTTGCTGACAAGCCCATAGAAGCAGAATATATTTAAAATATAGTGGCACTTACTAAGCATCACACTAGAGTTTAATTGTGCTACATGCTGTAAAAAGCTGGAAATAAAGCTACCTCCCCCCCACTGCCCCAGAGAACCTGAGGTCTATGATTATGACAAAATGCAAAAAGGTAGATGAACATACACTTGGGTACCAATTGTCTGACTTGCTCAAAAAGGTTGCCTTGAGTGATCGAACTCTTGCAAACCTAGAATTGTTTTTCCTCCGAGTTAAAGATCCTAACATTGTTTGGTGCTCAGGGTGAGGAGTGGATGATACCAATATCGAGGGAATTTGCTATATCTTTTCCAAAGATTCAGAGAGCTTTGAATCGATTCAGACCTTTTAATTGGCCCCCTGATTCGATTCGGATTCAGAGATTTGGCCACTGAATCGGGCCAAATCTTCTCCGAATTGAATTACCACCCGAAGCTTTGCAGAGCCCTAATAGTACTATCTTATGGCAGAGTCATTAAATGCAATCAAATTCACATGTAGATGGTGACCGCTGGGCACAAATTGCACCTGGTCAACTCAGCCAGCTGGGGTCCAGACTCGCAGCTCCTTCCAGTCCCTCCGCTGCCTGATGCTACCACCTGGAGCCTAGGGTTGACACCCTGTGCCTCCTGCCCCCCACAGGGCTGCTCTGCCCCAGCTCAAATCCTTGCAGTCCTGGGTGCACATGTAGACGATAAGCCTGGGAGCAGTTAACTCCGGTGCAAACTGCTCCAGAGTTTATGCCTTTGCCTTAATTGCATGTGTAGCTGCACCCACTGACAATCACTGATCATCCCAATGCTTACAAACCCCTGGTCTGGAACTCATCTGGGGATGCCCTGGTCCTGATGATGACAGTTACTGTTTGTTGGCATCAGACTGGGACAGACTCAGTCCAATGCCAAAATTAGGCTACAGACAGATAGGTAGCCAGGTCCCTTTCAGGACTCTTGAATCATTGCATCCAGTAATTTAAACCTACTCAACATGTTTAAAGTGTCAGGTTGCAGGGAGCTGGATGTGGATCCAGCACATTGCTTGCCTTGCCTTAGAGCTCCCATGGGAGCTGTAGGGCAAGGTGGTTTGAAGCATCAGGTCATCTGAACTGTGGGGCTTGCCTGACTCAGCGCTTCAAAGTGCCTAATGTCAGCTCTGGCCCTGGGTCTCAAACCAGTCCGAGGCTGT
This sequence comes from Alligator mississippiensis, assembly GCF_030867095.1. Taxonomy (NCBI): domain Eukaryota; kingdom Metazoa; phylum Chordata; order Crocodylia; family Alligatoridae; genus Alligator; species Alligator mississippiensis. The sequence goes on along the minus strand of NC_081825.1, from coordinate 11,055,766 downwards.
CCAGGGCTGTGGCTGACAATCAATCCCAGACGAGCCCCAGTTTTGGCACTACCTGGGGTTTGCTCCGTGAGTGACCACATTGCATGATTGAGATGTACATATCTGGCTTGCCAAAATGCACAATGTTTGAGTTGGGGGCATTAGCTCCCTCCAGTCTCACTCATGCCATGCCATTATTTTAACATCTGTCAGGGACCTAAGTTATAGATGAAGAGCATAATAGGAAGTGTTTACTCAAACCACGTGCATTTCAGGACCAACAACATGGAGCTTTGATTAGAATAAATTCTGGCTTTGGTTTGTGGAGGGCAATGTGAAACAAGGCAACAAAATAAAGCCAACCACAATTTTGACTGTGTCTAATTAATGGCATTATTTGAAACACAATTCAGTCCCTGTAAAGCAGGATAACATGTAAATACATCATTGAGAATTAAAGCAAGACAAGTAATAATTGCAATGAGTACTAAAAATGTCCTTGTATTTAAAAATAGCAGGCATTTTCCTGCTTCCAGTTTATTGAGGGAACAAAAGAAGTTAACCAAGGAATAAAAGTAATAACTTCACTAACTTTTAGCAGTAGATCTCTCTGCTTTATGCCCAGTTATGTTATTACATCAGCTGTGGTGTCTGCAGCATATTGCCTTATTAAGGTAACAAATCTGTGCTCCATCTGACTTAATTGCACTTTGCTTTTTATGATGTAGCCATGCACAAGTTGAAAAATGTTGTTCTGTTCCAATAAATCATCTCACAATTGGTATCTGTCTGCCAACGTCTTGGAAGGTCAGCTTGCAAGGAAGCTAAGTAATGAATCTACACTAATTGTTATGCAGGTATCAAAGTAATGCATGTAGTTTGTATGCCGTTTGATGTGAGTGCACACTTTTACTTACTGCAACTCATGCTTCTGTCAGATTTATTCATGAAGCAGTTGAACCCAGTTACATGTATTTAGCAAATCTGTGTGCAGCTGTTTATTTTATAAACACATTTAAACAATATGCTACCTGTCATTGTTAATGAGTGCTTAAAAAAGCTTTTTGTTTTAATACATAGCCACTGAGAAAACAAAGCCTTAGATTTTAATTAATGAGCCACACCATAGGTGTACAAAGCTGTCTGGAGAGGTAGTTTGCAGAGCATGGCACTAATTTACAGCAAGACAGCCTCACCAAGTCTAAATATGTGAAATGTATGAGTGTGGCACCCCCCAAAAATTAAGGTGGTTTTAAAAACTGCTGTAATTTAGAGCTGTTGAATGTCAGGTTTATTTTATTTGGATTCTAGTTTCAGAGCATTTAGTATTCATATTTTCCAGCTTTCCTCTGCAGCAAGGAAGACTAGAAACTTGCCTCCAAATCTCACATCACTGCTAAGATATCTAGATGGCACTTGCCCAGCTTTTAGGCATCCAAGTCATTTGAAGCTAGACCAGTGGGCAGCCGAGAGGGAAAGTGTTATGGAGACAGAGGTAGAACATGCAAGAGGGAGCTTGTCCCTGTGGTCCAGATAGGTGGACATTGCCTCAGACAGATACTTAGTTTCTCTTGGGAGAGTCTCTGATTCCCCAGAAAAAGCACATGTGCAAATGTTCAGGGTTTTTTTTTGCCCAGGGTGAAAATAGCCACTGCAGCTGAAAATTAGCCAGGGAAAAATCAGGGTTAAATCACTCCCAGGACTCTGCTGCTCTGGCAGGAAGAACATGTCCCCTTTACAATCTCCACACTGTGCTGCAGGGAAACACAGGCTGACATGGGCAGTCTGGGTCAGCCAGTCAGGGCTGCCCTTTACACTGCTGCCACTTGTCACCAGGCAGACTAAAGGACCCTCCAGTGCATGCTGAGATGTGTGCACAATGCCCGACTCCCACCCTTCATCTCTCCTGTTGCATGGTGTAAGCACTTCAAGTTATCCTCTTTTCAGGGCCTTAGCATTTGGAAGTCTGTACACACAGCTCTGAATAGGTTTCTTTACCAAGGGAACAAACCTGGAAGAATTCTTCCAGATTATTTAAATGTGTGTACACAGCCACTGTCTAGGGATAGAGGGAACCTTTGTTTCCAGTGCTGTTTGTGTATTTGCATTACATCAGTTTTAATTTCACATCATGCTGTTACACCTCAGCTCTGTATTCTTGGGCAACCCTGGCACAGGATGCAGTCTGTCTGACTCACGAAGGACTCACCCCCCTCCCTCCCTCCTCTACCTAAATGAAACTGATTAAGATGCAGTGAGAGACACACCTAAGAACCTCGCCAGATAAGGGTGATAAGAGTGATCAACCGCCCTATGTCTCATTTACATCCGAGATGGAACCAGATGACCATTCATTTACATGAGAGATGGAAAACAGAAAGCCTAAAGCAGAGACTGCAGTGAATTCTGGGACCAGAGAAGCAGGAGAGCGCTGCATGATGGGGAATCTGTGCTTCCAATGTTAATCAACCCATGTTCACACACACCCAGCTCAGCATTTATCAGACCAGTTCTAATCTGGATTTGCTAAGGACTTTTCTCCCCCCAGACACACACACACAGCTCTAAGTTTAATAGGCATCTCAGGCCGTACATTCCCCCGTCCCACTATGGGAGGCCTATTTAAACTTGATTGACTAAAACTCGGTTGCCAGGTTAGGGAATGCTGAGGCAAGAGACTGAGTCCGAGGGGGTATGGGCAACATTTGAACAATGGTTAAGGGTTCATCACAGCATCCAGCCTGCTGGAGCCCTAATCCCAGGTGTTGTCGTATCTTTCCCGAGATGACTGGTGGGAGTCCTCTCCACAAAAGGTTATGGAGCAGTCCAATAATTGCTTTAAGTCTGTTAAAAGACTATAGTAAGATCTGGAAAAGTCATGCTAAGCTGAGGCTTGTGCACAACAAGTAAAAATCCAAAATCCTGATGCTGCAAGCTATCTATTGTTCCTGAAGAAACCATGAGATATCCCATCAGTATATCTGCCATCCATAGGAATCTCAAGCTGGCTCCCAAGTATTTGGGTTACTCACTAATCTTAAGTGTTTCCTGATTATCAATCAGTTTCTTGAGATGGTCCAAACCAGATAACCCCTTGTCAATAGAAAAGACAATGATTTACACTACTGAGGGTGCTTCAAAGCAGCTGAACTGAGGGTATAAAAATCTGTAAGTGTGTGTGCTTAAGGAGGAGAAAGAAAGAGGAAGAAGAAGCAGGAGGAAAGAGGGAGAAAAGGAAAGAAGAAAACTCCTGTGCTGACACCATCCCCTGTCGTTCTTGGGATGCCGGAAGAACAGATCATTTCTCTCTTCAAGGACTGTGCTACGGACTGTGCCTGTCAGCTTTGCAGCCTGCGTACCGTGGACTCGGTGAGATTCCCAGAGTTCTCTCTCTTCTGTCTAGGCATAAACTTCTGAACCTGAACTGTATCAGTTAAACTTGAGCTAAGTTTCCCCAAATACTTAGTGAAACCAGGGTAGTATTGTCATTGTTTGTGTTTGTTTTTCTTTTGCATGTCTATTACTACTAGTACCATTATATATTTCATATGCTTAGCAATAAATAACTTTTATAGTCAAACTGGTAGTAATTGGGTATATTTTTCCTTCTCTGCTTCTTTTTCCTCCCGTGCTCTGCAGCAACGCTTCTTTTACCTAAGCTAAAGATCCCTGTGAAGCCCAAATTATTGTGAGGTTTGCTCATCAAGAGGCCAAATATTGGGATGTGCTGAGTTTGAAACACATAAGGGGATCAGCTTGTACAGGCTGATTGACCCAGTTTGACTCAGACGTGCCCTTAGGAACTGAATGCTGGCCCATGAGGGTGTCAGCTGGACACCCAGCCGGATTCAGAGGGATTCTGTTCACCTGTGTGCTTGTGTCTGACTGCAGTTTACTGTTGCTCTTATGAACTGATTCTTGGCATATGAGGGTGTCAGCCTGTCCATACTGATCAGCCAGGCCAGGTCAGGCGTGTCATGTTAATCTGGGTGTGTTTGTGTGGATGACTGATTTGGTGACTGGAGGAACCCAGTCCCATTGAGATTGAGTCCTGCAAGATAGCTCCACTGGGGGTGAGGGCTTGCAGAAGGGAGAGATACAGCTCCATATAGTAACAAAAGCAGCACATTGACAGAATCACCAAGACCCTAGAAACTATCCCTAATAAATGAGCACACCCCAAAATAATGGGCAAATTTGGTAACAATGCTGCAGTGCAGGGTAGAATTCTGTCTCTCTTGAATTGGTGCAACTCCACTGGGCCATGTCCTGTTCTTTGTTTCTGAAGTTATTTCAGTTTTGCAACTGTATCAATCATAAGAACATAAGAACTGCCAATTACTGGGTTAAAGCACAGGTGTATCTTGCCACACAGTGGCAGAAGGTGGATGCTGAAAGAGAGTGAACAGGTTATGGGCAGGGCTTTTTACACTGTTCCTCTCCCACTTGCAGCCTCCAGCATTTAAGATCCAGGAAGCCTGATTCAGAGGCTGTATCCTTAACTCCCATGCTCAATTGCTAATGGTGTACCTTTCTTCCAGTAATTTATCCAATCCTTTTTGAATCTAGTTAAACTGTCAGCTTCCACAACATTATATGGCAATGGGATCCACACTTAAATTGCACATTGTATGAAGCACAACTTCCTTTTGTTAGTTTTAAACTTATTATCTCCTAGCTTTATTTTATGACCCTAAACCACCAGTTCTTAAATTGTGAGAGATAGTACACAATAAAGTTCAATTTACTCTCTACCATATAGTATTTTGTAAACCCTTATCATCCCCTCCTCAGGCATCTCGTTTCTAACATAAATAGGCCTAGCCTCTTTAGTCTCTCTTCATATGGAATCCCTTCCACACCACTAATCATTTTTTGTTACCTTTCTCTGTACCTTCTCTAGTTTTTCTATATCTTTTTAAGGTGTGAGGATCAAAACTGGACACACCATGGATTTATAAAGGAGCATAATGGTTCTCCCTGTTTTGTTTCCAATTCTTTTCTTAATAATTCTTACCATTTTTTTTTTTTTTTTTTTTTTTTTTGCTCTTTTAATGACTTCTGATCACCGAGAGGATGTTTTCAGCCAACCATCCACAATAACTCTGAGATCTCTTTCCTGGGTGGTAACAGCTAATGTAGGGTTCATCACAGTGTAGGTAGAGTTTGAGGTATTTTTGCCCATGTGCTTCACTTTATACTTATCTATACTGAATTTCATCTGCCATTTGGTTGTTCATTCCCTTATTCATGCTAGATCCTTCTGTAGTTCTTCACAGTCCACTTTGGTCTTTATCACTTTGAATAATTTTGTGTTGTCAGCAAATTTTACTACTCACCCCCTTTTCCACATCATTTATGAATATGTTAAACAACACTGGTCCCAGCACAAATCCCTGGGAGATCTTACCCCGCTGTTTACTTCTTTCCATTATGAAACCTGACCATTGATACTCATTCTTTGTTTTCTGTCTTTCAGCCATTTTCTAATCCATGAGTAGACCTTCCTTGTAACCCCATAAGTATCTAACTTCATAAAAGAGCCTCTGATGGGTGAACCTCACCAAAGGCTCCTTTTGTCATCCAGATATATTATATCATCTCTAATCTACATGCCTATTGACACCCTCAAAAAACTCTAGTAGGTTGGCAAGCCATGATTTCCCTTTGACAAAGGCATGCTGATTCCTCTGAGCAGGTCATGTTCATCAATGTGCTGAACAATTTTTTTAAAAATATTATTATTGTTGTTATTATTGTTGTTGTTGTTTCTACCAGTTTTCCAGGAACAGAAATTAAATACATTTGGCTTAAACTAGTCATCGAGTCAAATATCCAGGACTGCCTGGAACACAGGACTCTTTATCCCAAGGCAGTGTCTACCTCTGTTAACTGCAGTCATATTGTCTCTTGCTTGCCCTCTAACTGGCCTTGTAAAGCTTTCCATCAGCTGCATGCATGGGTAACTTCAGTAGAAGGTGGCAATTAGGGCATTCAGCTGAGACATAGAACATATGGGTTCCAACTCACTGAAGCAAGGGAGGCTATAGCTCAGGACTTCCATTTTCCTGTCAAGTATTTTAACCAGTAGGTTGTTGGGTAGATTTCAATTTTTAGTTAGACAAAATCATTCAAGTAGACATCAGTGTTTAGGTCTCGAGTCCCACTAAAACATCTGTACTACCACCAGGACCAAGTACAACTGTGAACAGATAGAGGCATTTGAGTATGGGTTATGTCTCCCTGTTGAGTGAATGGAGAGCTATGCATCACCTGGAGATATGTAACTGCTGCAATCTGAAAATATAGGAAAACCCTGACATTCTTCATAGAAAAACGTGTTCAAAATTGGTCTGGATGTGCCTCCAGTGGTGTGCCAGGTTCTCCGTTAAAATAATGGAAATGCTTTGTGTCCTGACAGACAGCTCAGAATAAGCAGCGGCTAAGTTGGAGATGTCTTAGCAGCACGGTAGAGTTGAAGCCTTAACTCTCTCACCGATTATTGTGAGACTCAAGGTTGCAACAGAACCGTGAGATACAGTTATACTCCCACAGTATCTTATCTGGCTCTTTCAGCAAGAGACTGCTTGTACTCCCAGAGAAGTGTAAAAGGACCTCATATATCTGAGAATGGGGCCTTGTACTCTCAAAGGGAGGGTTTAATCAAAGATATGCAACACCTCAATTTCCTAAAACTATGCGTGCATTCTTATCTCCCTGACTTGCTTTAACGCAACCTTTCATCTTTCCAAGGGAGGTAATTTAAGAACTATATACATTACTAAATGTGTGTGTGTGCACGTGTGTGTGTGTCTGTTCGAAAAGCTACAGGTTTCCCTCATAGCATTGCCTACAGTATTACCTTTGCCCCCCCCACCCCCCCAAACGCATTGCGTTGCATACTTTATACTGACTAGTACCCTATACCAAGTGTGCTCTGTACCTATAGAAACAATGGTCCTTTGAAATTTTTATTATGGTGAGTAGTCGTTATTCATGAAAGAAGTCAAGGCATAAATACTACTTGCCAGTCATTATTTGAGCTGAGGAAATTATTTTTGGGCACAGATTTTTAGAAAAACAATGAAGTTGATTGACAAAGTCAACGCAAATTTGCAATATATTCTAAAGTGTTTTATTCAAAGGAATGTAGGTTTTAAAAAAAATTAAAATTTCAACATTTTCAAGAGAAGTCTTTTCTTTACTCCCAGTTCAAAACAGTGTTTTATTCCAAAGTTAATTTGTACTTCAATAAGCAGTAAAACCAATTTATTATTTTGGGTAAAAAACACAATTTTACCAGTGAATCAAAATAATTCTTGCTAAAATGTTCTGCAATTGCCTATTAATTGAATAATTAGTTTTTTTCAGAGCTCTAGTAAATATTTGTGCACTTGTATAACAAAGGGTTTTTCTCTAGTTTGCCTGTAATGTGTTCTTATGTTATTGCTGACAGAGCCAATCAATATTTATATTATATTCTTACACATAAAATTTAGCTGAGGTTGAACAGCTCCTAACAGAGTCTTTACAGTAACCACAAATAACTTTCACTGCCCAACTTTTATTAAATTCTGCCCCCTATTTAATTGATTAATTTATGGTGCTGTTGCAATGTTGTATATTTGTTTTCAGGTCATAAAATGCACGTATGTGAAGTGCGTGCTTTAACAATACTAGGGTCTCTGAGCTGAGAATATTCTGCAGTTGTATTACCAGTGCTAACAATAGGATTCTTTTTGCCAGAGACCGCCAAGGATTGACATGGCCCCTCATCGAATTTGGTATCAAATGAACTTTAATAGTAATCCCTAATTACTATTACAGGTTTCCACCCTGTAATATGACCTGGCAAGTGGTTCCTTTAGACATTACAGCAGCAACCTTGGTGGCACCAGCTTCGGTTCCCCCACTGTGTGTGGGGGATATTTGTTTCTGGCTTTTTAGCTTTTTAAGCAAAAAGTCCATGGCTGCCCCTGTCTCCTCCAAGACACAGCATGAACACACCCTTTCCCTCTGTCCATTACTTTTATAATTTTCTCATCCCAAATTGTCCAATCCTCAGGTTTCATACCTTATCTTTTTTGCAATACATTACTTCAATCCTACCCAGTTTTTGGTTTTGTTTGCTTTTAAGGAAACTGTTGTACCTGGTTCGTCCACCATACCAATCACAGCACTCACTTTTTCCGCTGCCTTGTAAGGTGCTACACAAGTAGTTGTATTATGATTTGATATCCTGGTGAAAAGGGACCTTGGTGCATGACACGATTGGAAACAGTTGTTCTCTCTTCTTTATGGCAACCTTTCAAATATTGAAAAACTATGATCAGATCATCCTTAACCTCCTTTTTCCCAGACACAGTTCTCCCATTTGTTCCAGTACAATTTTGCATTCCAAACCCTTTAGTATCTTTGCTGCTTTTCCCTTGAATTATCTCCAATATCCATTTGTGACTTAAGTGGGGAGCACAACACACCCCTGGGGCTAGGAGATTGCAGCCAATGTGTGGGGCACAGTCAGGACCAGGCGTCCCATAAAGTGTAGGATTCCTAGTCCCATGGTCCCCATGGCTTGGAGCCCTCTCAGCAAAGGAGCTTCCCATCTAGCCAATGCAGGGGAGCCAAGGATTGGGATCTGATTGGATTGGAGCTAAGATGAGATCCCACCATCACAGCTCCTGCCACACATGTGATTACGTGTTAAATCCAATCACACCTTTACCTGAATGTGTAGAGGGGGCCTAATAATTCACATCATTAAATTGCAAAGGATCATTAATCTAAAAAGAGTTTTTCCCTGTTAGCTCGACTGTATAAATTTGAGTTATGTTTTCTGCTTGAGCTGTGCAAAAGCATCGTTCTATTTTTTTTTTTTTCACAGAAAATTGTCTCTAATTCGTTCCAAGTTTTTGTTACCTAACATTTTCAAAATGACTGCGGAGTAGAAAGTATTTTGGTAAAAACCAAGTTAGACTAAATGTATAATGTTGAATTTTTACTTGTTTTTAGTATAGTTCCTTAAAATGGACCTTTTTTGAGTGGGGAAAGTGGGTATAACATTTCAAAATCCATGGAAGAAATTGAAAGGAAATAGGACTACACCCTGATTTAGTACCTAGGTGCTCTCTAATTGAAAAATGCATTGTATGTATGAGAGTTTCTTAGTCAGGATGCTGTGGCAACCTGGTTGTGGTGAGATCCTTTGAGGGATGCCTTGAAGTACCACACAGTATTCATAGAATCATAAAAAATTGGGTTTGAAGGGACCTCAGGAGGCCACATCTAGTTCAACCCTCTTCTTGAATCAGGACCATCCCCAACTAGATCATCACAGCCCAGGCTTTGACTAGCCTGGTCTTAAAAACCTCCAAGGATGGAGTTTCTACCACCTCCCTAGGTAACCCATTCCAGTTCCAACACCCTAGTGAGAGAGTTTTTCCTAATATCCAACTTAACCCCCCCTTGCTACAATTTGAGGCCATTGCTCCTTGTTCTGTCACCTGCCACCACTGAGAACAGCTCAGCTCCATCCTCTTTGCAACCACCCTGCAGGTAGTTGAAGGCTGCTATGAAATCCCACCTCAATCTTATCTTCTCCAGACTCAATAAGCCCAGTTCCCTCACCTTTACCCACTTGTGATAAAGAGCAACTCCTCCTCCTCTTCACCCCTGCAGCTGTGTCTACATGAGAAGCTGACTACTGCATGACACGAAGCGTTACACGACACTACGGCGCAGTAGTAACAAGCTATTGCACAGTCAACGTCACCTAAGACCTATTTGGCAATGCTACTGCACAGTAACACTGGTTAAGTGTTACTGTGCAGTCATAGATTCATAGAGGACCACAATGGATCATCGTGTCCAATCCTCTGCCCCTGGCAGGAAAAAGGACCAAGGTCAGATGACCCCAGGCAGGTGACTATCTAGCCTCCTCTTGAAAACCTCCAAGTTAGGTGATAGCACCACCTCTCCTGGAAGCCCAAGGGCAGGCAGCCTACAGCACCTGGGATTTCTAGATGGTCTCCCATCCAGGTACTAGCTGGGCCCGGGACTACTTAGCTTCTGAGATCGGACAGGATCAGGTGCAATCAGTCCGGTCTGGCCGTACTCATTTAGTACGTGTGTACTAGGCTTGTGCACGTCGACAGCTTCGGATCTGGCCGCTTCAGATGGCCACGATCCAATCCGGAGCTCCGGACCGGGTTTCTGCCTCGATCTGGCCAAAGCTTCAGAGCCGCCTCAGAGATCCAGCCGTAGGGTATAATGGGGAATCAATGAAATATCTATAACTTTGTTGTTTTTTGTCGAATTTGAATGAAATTTGCAGAGATGCTTGCAGCAATCAGAGCGATCAGAGTTACTTCCAGCAACTTGCTCTCTGCTGAGAGCATAAAACCTGCCAAGTTTCAAGAAGATCGGTGTAGGGGTTTGGGGGGAACTGTACCTCAAATTCTTGAAACCTCAACTCATGTCATGGCTGTGTGTTACAACACAGTGGGGTAAAAACTGCAGGGTGGTAGCTCTTCCTAAAGCCACAGAACCTGACAAGTTTCAAGGAGATCAGTACAGGGGTTTGGGGGGAACTGCCCCTCAAGCTGTGAACAAGCAAACCTCTTACCGTGGGTGACACTGCATGTGTTAAAGTGCACCGGGGTGACAGATGCAGGGATGGTGGCCCCTGCTGTGACACCTGCCAGCTGTGGAGGAGATGGGTACAGGGGGACTCTGGGCCCCTGCACCCCTAGCTGGTGACAGGCAAAACTCGTGCCAAGACTGTGTCTGTCTTGGGGCAGTTGATTGTCTGTATTGAGTCTTTCCTCTCCTTAGCCTAGTTTTGTAGGTGCTAATTGTGCTCGTTAAGTCATTATGTAGTAGCTAGGTCTTGTGTATTGAACTGGTCCCTGAGTCCCTGGTCCCTGAGTGAATCATGATTGCTTGATTGGTAACTGGAAACACAACAGCTGAGCAGCCAGGCCTGCAGCAGTGTCTCCCCTCCCAGGACAGGCACAGTCAGTGCCACAGCACCCATGGCACCAGTTTTGCTTGTCCCCAGTTTGAGGGGCAGTTCCCCCCAAAGTCCTGCACTGATCTTCTTGAAACTTGGCAGGCTTTGTGGCCTCAATGAGAGCTACCATCCTGGCAGTTTTGACCCCCCTGTGTTGTAACACATAGACGTGACAGGAATTTTGCTTTCAAAAATTTGGGGTACAGTTGCCCCCAAACCTCTGCACGGATCTTCTTGAAACTTGTCAGGCTTGGTGGCCTCAGAAAGAGCTACCACTCCTGCAGTTTTGACCCTGCTATGTTGTAACACCTAGACGTAACATGAGTTTTGCTTTCAAGAATTGGGCTGTTCCCCTCAAACCCCTGTACCGAGCTTCTTAAAACTTGGCAGGCTTCATCCTCTCTGCAGAGTCTACCAACCCTGAACATTTAATCTAAATCATACAACCCCCCCCCCCCCAAAGTTATAGGTATTTTATTGTTTCCCCATTATACCCTATGGCTGGATCTCAGAGGTGGCTCCGAGGCGGCTCTGAATCGTTCGGGAAGCTGAACGAGGCCAGTGTTTTGACCCGGATGTGCTGCTTTGGACCCCAAAGCATCTGAAGCTTCCCCGGATCTGAAGCTCTGTCCAAAGCCTCGCACGGCCCTAGTGTGTACTAAATAACTGTACAGTAGTTACACAAGTACTAAATGACTGTGCAATAATGACTGCACAGTCAGCACCTTGTGTAGCCATTTGTCCTGTTTTTTCATTATTTTCAAGGGGAAGTCCCTTGATATGCTGGCAATGCTCCTACTAATGCCGCACTGTTGGCATTGTGAAGTGTGCAGACACCTACACATGGTTCATAAAATAAATTCAACAATTTCAATAGTAATCCATAGTGTCAAAAATGTTCTGGCCTGTTCTGATATTTTTCAGGTCTTTGCAAGAGAAAATGTGCTCTGTTCTTTTTTGAAGGGGTACCTTTAGTCATAAGTAGTGCCTTAAGTCTGAAAAGGCTGAGAACTGCTGGTATACACTATACCCTGCAAATGTAGGCAACATTCTTGCAACTAAATCTGTTGCCTGACCCCTCCTGATCAAATACAGTCATAGCAGTGACTACAGCTTCGTGTTCAGTTACCCAAGCTAGCTTTAATTTTGCTACCTTTTAGCTCAGAAGTGGTGGCTGTGTTGTAGAGTGTCTGCCTACCATGTGGGGAATCTTGTTCAAGTCCTGGCTGGGTCAAGTAGGGGTGAGTGAAGTGACAGGGAAGAAATTTGGGGGGGGGTCAGACCTGATGATCTGTTTAGGTCCCTTCCAGCCCTAAGTACTATGAAGCTGGATACTGGTAGCAGCACACTGGGAACGGCATAAAGCTCAGCATGAACTAATGTACCTTGCTTCTTGAGTGGGTTTTCAAGCCGTGGCTGAGATCTGCCCTCTAACATTGTTAGTTTAAGCTATTGCCAGATCTCAACCATACCCTGCAGTCATTGTGACTGCAGTGTAGATACATCTTGAATTTAGTGGATACAGGTGCAGGATCATCTCCTGTGGCTCTGCTTGCAGAACTGGGAACATTGTATTTGCCTTGTGAGTCAACATTGCAGGAAAGGGACTGTCTCAAAAGCATATGAAGAACCAGGGAATTTCACTGGGCAAGAGTTTACAGACTAAAATAGCCAGAATCAAAGGACTCTGAACACAATAAACTGACAGCTTCCCCTCCTGTGTCTGCCCTGTTTGCTGTGTTTGCCTGCCTGTCAATTGCTGGAGGCTGTCATCCTTTTTCAGGGGCGATCTTGTCATCTCCACTGGTGGTTGACTTGCCTTCCTAGCAGGTGTTGATGTGATTGCCTGGAGAAGCAGGAGAAAAATGAGCTGGTGGAGAGCCAGAGCGCTGGGGCGCCCGGATGACCCTCTGAAGTGTTACTGTCAGTGTGGCTACTGCGATTCTGTTGTGCATGCGTGTGTTTGAAATAAGCAGAGTCAAAAGCTGCAGGCTTTAGATGGATAGAAAGTGTTTGGCAAACTGAAATGCTTCCCTGCCCCCTGCCCTCCTTCTGCTGGTCTGGCTGGGGATTGAAGCCAGATAGATTAAATACCTGGTCTTCTGCCTGTTATTTATGGGTAAGCCGGAAGTAGGAAATTCAAGAATTCCCATTGGAATGGGACTAGGGTCCTTTTACCCTGCCTGGGCATGTATCTGCTGCTTCAGTTTCTTTCTTTTTGGGCTCCCAAGATAAGCACATAAGCTCATAGTGTTCCAACATCATCCTCTCGTTGGGCTCCAGTTTATTAACAGCCCATGAGCTCAGAGTGAACTGAAATGGAAATCTTCCAGCTGTCACCCACAGACTCAGCAATTACCTCCTCAAGCCATCTCTTTCTTAAAGTCTTTTCAAGGTTAGTCTTCCGCTTCCAGGTTTACCTCCTTGCCCCTGGATCTTCCCTTTCTGTCTGTATGGGCTCTCACCACATCACACTTGCTGCCCAGTGACCCTTTGTCACCTAGCCACAAACGTTCCTGCTATTGAAATGTAGAAGTTGCCTTTCAGGATCGAATCAATGTGGTACTTAGTCCAGTTCACTGTCTCTGACTGCAGAGTGCCAGCTGCTTTCAGAGGAAGGTGCCAGAAATCCTGTAGGAAACAATTACGGGACAACCTACCCACAGAGGATATTTCTTTCTAATTAGCATTAGAATGAATTTGGGGTCTGATGCATGAAAGCACCTCACGCTCTTCCCCAAGTTCCTTTTTTTGGTTTAATTTTTATTCTAATATTTCTTGCTCAAAATATTCTTATCCAAACAGGTTTTAAGCATGTAACCTCAAGCCATCAGCCATAACATTGCATCATCCCCTTTCCATAAATGAATGTTTGCCTGTATCTGCATGTGTGTGTGGCTGCATGTGACAAATAAAATCTATTCCTTTTAATCAATTTTAAAGTTCCCTCATTGAGAAACTTTAAGATATTGAGGTTGTTTTCCAGGTTTCAAGGTAAGCCTGGAACAAAATCTGGTATCTGAATTCAGCTTGAGATTTATATTCAAATCTGCAGGCTCACTTCTGGGACGTGTGGCCTATGTGTAGTTTAAATAAACCTCTTACCTTCCTGGAAGCTAATTTGAATTGAACCATCATCCAGTTCATTTGTTACCAGTAAAAATGCTTCAGGAAAGTGGGCAATTTGCTAGTCTATCACATATTTGTTCTCTTGTCTTCTTGTATGGGGAGAAGGATGTGCAGGTAAATGTTTTGCTTTGTCAATGTTTTTTATAAAAAAAAAATATATATTTAAAAATACATGTGATACAATTAGGAAAGGCAAGAACAAAAACATACACTTTGTGCAAAGATGAACAAAACACAAGTTATTTACTAATAGAGAAAAGGAGAGGTCTGAAAGCTGCCGAGGTTTTTGCTATATAAAGATAAGATCAAGAAGAAGTATCCTGATTTGTCTGTGCACACCTGTTTCAACCCGTGGGGCATACATATCTCATTATAGTCTCACTCCTAAACCACAAAGGCAATAGGTAATCTTATTTCACACGCTAAAAACAATCTAAACGGAATAAAAGCAGCAGCAAATATCAACAGAGTCAGATATCTCTAAAGCGCATCACTACTTGATGTTATTAGGTTTGTGTAGAGCTACAACTGGAAGCAAGAACAATGGGAGCTGCTTGTAGTTTGTTCCACTTCACTGCAACACGATACAGAGCACCCTGCAGGGCATGGCCCCCTCTCATAGATCAGGTAAGTCAGCCGTGAGACTGCTGTGACCACTGGGGCACTTTAGATGCTGTACATCCTTGGTGATTCTTCGGGCAAAGTGATCTGGTGGCGCCCATCTCCTCTCCAGGTATGTATGGCTGTTGGCTCACAGGGAGCTCATCAGCCCTTTGACAGGACTTGTTTTTAGTCCTGCTGGGTGTCCACGCACCCTCCTTACCCAGGCTAGCCCAGGTGGGGGCACAGGTTTAGTCGCTGACAAGCCAACCGTGGAATAGGCTGTACTGGTTTACATAGTACCAGATAGCAGACCAAGAGAGACCTCACTTGGCAGAACTCTCATAGGTATATAATGGGTTTGCTAGGAATACTGGAGGTTTATACACATGCACAAATGCTCTGGGGGAGGGGGAAGCATTTTAATTAGAGTGGCTCTCAGAGACACTCTAAAACGCCCAAAATGTCTCATGTATTAGTGTCCCTGCACTGAAAAATGGCTTTAGTTAAAGTGCCCCCACTGCCATTTTTCAGTATAGGGCAACCTGTTTCCTTCTTCTGAGAGCTATGGTTGCTGTATTCCCTTGTATCCCTTGCAGGTTTGGACCTGAATGGGTGGGAGGAGGGGGAGAGGGTTCAGGGCTGAAGGGGGGGAGTGAATGCAGCTGGACGGGAGGGACGGGTGTGGAGTGAGGTCAGACCCATGGGGGTGGGGGTGAACTCAAAGCAGGAGGGAAGGAGGGGAGCAGGGTCAGACCTGGACCAGGGGGGAAAGGAGGCTGGGTTGGACCCAGACCAGGGGTGGGGGACGGGGAGCGGGGTCCAACCTGAAGGGGAGGGGTGGGATGAGTGGGGTCGGACCCCAAGCGGTGGGGGGGGGCGCAGAGGAGGGGTCATGGGGCCGGATGTGGGGCTCTCTCTGTGTCGGCCCCCCTTCGCCTGTCATTCTTGATGAGCAATTTGCTAGTCTATCACATATTTGCTCTGTCTTCTTGTATGGGGAGAAATATGTGCTGTGAAACGTTTTGCTTTTTCCATGCTTTTTATATATATATAAAAAAAAAAGATTTAAAAATACATGTGATACTATTAGGAAGGCAAGGTCAAAAACATACACTTTGTGCATGGAGCAGAAGGAAGTCAGATTTGTGATGGTGTTTAGTTCCTGTAGGAGCTGATTGCACAATCGCAGGACAGCCCTTGAGAAAATTCTGTCTCCTGAACGAAAGAGTTTTGTTCTTATGGAAAGTTGCATTGTGTCAGAGGAACAATGTAATTCATCAGGGTCATCCACCCAGTTCTTAAGACAATTTTTCTTAATGAGTGCCTACATTAGGGGCCACATGGGGAGTTTTGGTGATCTGTTGCGAACTGGGTCAGCACCCCACTCACGCTGCTGCAACAACTCACCAAAACTCCCTATGGGGCTGTGGCTGTGTGTGGAGCAGTGTTCAGGAGTGGGAGGGGTGAGTGAGGCTGGGATCTCATGGTTCTGCCCTCTGAAGAGTGTGTGTGTGTGTGTGTGTGTGTGCATGCAGCAAGGGCTTCCGGGCGCTAGGTCCTGGAAGCCAGCCATGTGTAAGGGAAGGGAGAGGGAGCAGGGGGTGCATGCAACAGAGTTTGCCTGGGCGATGCAGTTTGCACTGTCCCTGCAGTACAGGGCCAAGCCCTGTCCACTTGCAGCAGGACAGCTTGCGTTTTACTCTCACTGGTGTCCAAGGCCCAGTTGGGTGATGCTCTGCTCCCCCCAGCTCAAGTGGTGGTTCCTACTCCTGATCTGGCTCATGCCATGCTACTCTGGGTGAGCAATTTCAGCCAGGCAGCTCCAGCCCCAGCACATGGGTCTCCGGCAGCTGGGAGCCAAAGCTGGAGCCACATGCACTATTACAGGAGCCACCTAGATGAAGCTGGTCACCCGAAATGGCTTGGCAGGGTGTGGCAGGGGCAGGAGCAGGAGCAACTTCCAGTGGGCTGTTCCTGGTGTAGCTGCAGCCAGGTGCTGCTCTGTATATCTCTGCCTCCAGCACCAACTCTTCCTCCTGGCCCTGCCACACTGCACCACACCACACAGTGCTGTTCAGCATGGATGTATGGGGCTCCAGCTTCAGCTCCCAGTCACCTTCCAATGGAAGGCAGCCAGGATCTGGAGCCAGAGCCCTGCATGCTGGGGCAGGAGCCTCATGGCTGAAGCTACTTGCCCAGAATAAAATGGCATGGCACAGTGCAGCAGGGGCAAGATCGGGAGCAGGAGCCACTGCTGGAGGTGAGGGGTGCAGAGCAGCACCCAGCTGCAACTGCATAGGGAACAGACCACCAGACTCGGTGCGCCCTGGCCAGGGCTTTGCTGTGGGCACCGGCAGAAATTGGGCACAGGCTGCCCTAGCATGAGTAGGTGGGGCATGGCTGTGGAGCACTGCAGGGGCAGCCACAGGCCAGATCGAGTCACCTGGTATCTGGATCCACTTATTTTGCCCACTCCTGGCCTAGATGGTAAAGACTGAGAATTTGGATAAATTATGATTAAAAATAATTTCCTAACATTGGTAAAATGTTTTGGCCAGCCACAGTGGCAAGTATTATTACTATGGATGACAAACACCAATCCATTGATTAACGTAAGTAATTCAAGAGAAATGACTTGCTATTGACTAAGCAGAATAGATGAGTAAATGAAGAAATACATGGATTAATTTTGTTTATACATAAATTCTGAATTCTCAGAATTTTCATTTGTGCATATTGAACTGTGACTTAGAAAAAAGTACCAAAAGTTCTATAACATTAATGAATTAGACCTCTTCTATTGAACAGGCTATTGAAGTAAAGGGTTTCTCATGTTTTTAATTCCTTCTCCAAACTTTCATCTCTTTAGTGTTCTTATCTGTGCATTTTATTTACAGTTCATTCATTGATGTCTCCTTATTAATGTGATTAGTTTCATCCTTGCCAATGCCACCCTCATTATTTTGTTCCTTTCTTCTACAGTCATGGCTCTATAGATGATATTAATTCCTAGTCATTTCTTCTTATTTAGTATAGTATAATGATTAACTCTTTTTCCTCCAAGTACTAA
This sequence comes from Alligator mississippiensis, assembly GCF_030867095.1. Classification (NCBI taxonomy): domain Eukaryota; kingdom Metazoa; phylum Chordata; order Crocodylia; family Alligatoridae; genus Alligator; species Alligator mississippiensis. The sequence continues at coordinate 11,037,974 of NC_081825.1, read as the reverse complement.
CTTTCTGACTCTAATAGTGATGTTATGCAAGTTATTCCATATCAGTATGGCCTGTGTGCTGCAGTTAAACCATCTGCATACTTTGGGCATCTTTTTTGGTCCATTTATAGGTCAGTTCTGCATTGTGTCTCATTAGTATGGGCCATTTGGTATACATGGAGTTCTTGAAATCAATAGGCCAGAGATACACCCTAACTCAGGGGTTTTCAAACTTTTTAAATCAAAGTACCCCGGTGGCCGAATGCAGAGTAAGTGCGGGGGGTGGCGCGCAGTCGGACACAGGGCAGGGACGGCACACCGGTGTGCAGGGATGGCGCGCTGCTGCCTTCCAGGAGCAGGGGCAGGTGGGGCAGGGAAGCTCACTGGGGTGAGGGCAGTGATGCCCCTCTGTGAGGTGGGGAAGCTCACTGGGCTGGTGGGTGGCAGTAGTGGTGGCCGCGCATGAGTTTCTCCACCCCGCAGAAAAGTGCTACTGCCCTCACCCCGCCCTGGCCCTGCTTCTGGGAGGCAGGGTGCTCCCTCCCTGCCTGCCCACATGTACCCCCTAGGACAGGGGCAGCCAATTATTTTGGGTGGAGGGCCGCTTACTGAGTTTTGGCAAGCCATTAAGGGCCACATGATAAGCAGCCAGGGGCATATAAATATTAATTTTCTATATTTTTTAGTGGACCTGCAAGCCAGATAGAATGGCCTGGTAGGCCGCATCTGGCCCCCGGGCCGCATTTTGCCCACCCCTGCCCTAGGACCATTCCAAGTACCCCCAGCGGTACGCATACGCCTGATTGACAACCCCTGCCCTAACTGATCCACTTTCCTCCCATTTCTTTGAATTTGTAACAACAAGGCAGCCCTGTTACATGCTCAGATACCAGCAGCCTTGCTAAGGTGGCAAGTCTGGGAGCAGCAAACCAACATGGAAGAAGGAATTGTCCATGTGTCCTCCCAAGATTAGGTTTAGGGAAGAAGGGCTGGAAGCCCCCTGCTCAAGGAAGGCTCATCCTTGCCTAAACCATTCCAGCCAAGTGTCTGTCTAACTGGTTCTTGAAAACTTCCAAAGACAGAGCTGCCACAATCTCTCTAAGTAGCTTGTTCCAATGTTTGAACACCATCATAGCCAGAAAGTTCCTCCTAATCTCCATCCAAATTAAATTTCCCAAGCTAAAGCTTGAGCTCATTACTCCTAGTCCTGTCTCCTGTGACTACAGAGAATCACCCATCTCCATCTTCTTTGTAATTGCCCTTCAGATATTTGAAGACTATTATTAAATCCCATCTCTGTCTTCTCCTCTCCCACTCTCCAGACTGAGAGCGACTTCTCCCACTCCATACCCTAGTTCTTTCAGCCTTTCCTCATAAGTCATGCTTCCCAGGCCTCTAATAATTTTTGTTTCTGTCTCCTAGACTCTCCTATCCATCCATATCCTTGCTGAAGCATGGGAGATATAATGAGACATAATACTCCAGGTGTGGCCTCAGCAGTGCCGAGTAGGGTGAAAGAATCACTTTCCTTGTTTTGCAAGTGACACTCCCATTAATACAACCCAGGATGCTGTTGGCTTTCTTTTCTTTTCTTTTTTTTTTCCCCCTCATGAGCACACTATTGACTCATATGCAGCCTGCGGTGCACTGGAATCCTCAGGTCCTTCTCTGCAGTACTGCAGTTAGCCAGTCATTTTCCAGTCTGTATTTGTGCATGGAGTTATTCTGTCCCACGAGCAGAACTTTGCACTCATTTTTGCTGAATCTCATCTGATTGATTGTGGACCATTTTCCCAGTCTATTCGGATCATTCTGGATCCCAGCCATGCCCTCCAGAATGTCTGCTATTCCATCCAACTTGGTGTCATCTGCATATTTGCTAAATGTGTGCTCAAGTTTACCATCTATTGTAGAGAAAAGAGGAAGGGGGGATTGCTAAGCATAATAAGAAGGAAAAGGTCTGGCAGTTAGACTCAAGTATCAGCGGGAGCATTGTTAATGAGGAGCAAGATAGGAAGAACTGCAAATTAGTAGTTCTTGACTTCTTTTGAATTTGTTGTTTGCTATTCTTGTTTATTGCTCCTGTGGCACCAGCTATTTATTTTGTCCATACAATGCCAGACACAATGGGTGCCACCCCAGTCTTAGGTGCAACATGAAAATAATGAGTATTGGCTGCTCATCTCTGTGCATCTGTAGCTGACCTTGGTCTCAAAAATCACTAAGCTCCATATAGTGTGAAGGCTTCATCCCACTGAATTACGTCTTCCTTTGCCGAGTCCCTAAGCCTATGTGACTTTCTGTTCAGAGGATGCCTGGCAAGAAATTTCATGAAAGAAATGTTGTGTTCCTTCGTGGGAGAGGTGTGATTTTGTTCTGTGGATCACAGTTTGTCTTGTTGTGGTTGTTGCTCAAGTAGCATAAAGGCTAAATGGAAGCACTGATTTTTCACGCTCTCTGGGCACTGCCAAGTGAGGTGAACATAATATACGATCCAGAATGCAGAGGGAGAAATGAATTATATTTCTACTTGCTTCAGCTATCGATCACTAGGAAGAGGATCTTGAGAAACAAAGTGATAACTCTTCCTCTGCCTTCTCCAGAGAGGTCTAGTCAAGAAAACTTGGAAAGGGACGTTTATACAGACAGCAATCACTTTTCAAATTATGCCAGTTGCTTTAGGTAACCGAATAACTGCTTCAGTCTTCACATTGTTCTTGGAATCCTATGAAGTAAATGTAGTGAGATGCAAGGCATTCTCTTCTATTTCTCCAATTTCTGTATTTATTATGATTATTGTGGTGCCTACGGGTGAGAAAGCAAATACCGTACTATTACGCTAGGCCAGAGGTGTGAAAAATATGGCATACAGAATAGATACAGGCCATGGAGTCCCATCATCTGGGCCCCAGTGCTGCTTCAGAGTTGACCTACATGCCACACGTGCAGTGTCCCAGCCCAGATGAATGTGCAGTTTGCCCCAGCCAAGCAGAACTGTGCTGCACGTAGTGCCTGCTTTGGGTGGTCCGGGACTGAGGCTGCATACAATGCCCAGCCCATATGGTCTGGGGTTGGTATGAATGTGCTGGATCCAGGATTTGGGATGGGGTCCATGGACTCAATCCAACCTGTGGACCAACCCTATGCCACTCATCCAGTCTACGAGACCACATGACTTGATATCCCTGTGCTAGCTAATATATAAACACAGAAGAAGAGGCATTTCCTGCTCCAGAAAGCTTAAAACCTAAATAGTCAAGACAAATGGTTAAATTGAATGGTGCAGTGGTGGTAAAACTTATATTTATTTCACTGTTTTCTATTGATTCTGCTTGTTAACTGTAGCATAATTGAGTGGAGAGGAGGGGGTGGACCAAGATAGCAAGGTTTCTTTCCCTCTTTTGTTTGTTGTGCAATATTAAATTGCTTTGCAGCTGTATATTCTTTTTCTCCAAATGTCCTCCATTGCAAAAGTCCCTTCTTAAGGTAGTCAGAACTTAATCTCTATTGATTTTCCATGTCTTCACAGGGAAAAAAGTTATATTTTTTTCTTAATGCTTCTCAGAATGTGTGCAGCCCCTATAGAATATGATACTTTGGCCAAATTCAGTCCATAGTTTTTGCTGAGGCCACAAGGAAGTTCATAGATTCATAGATTCATAGTAGATAAATTCATAGATTCAAGTTATAAAGTTTGGACTTTGCTCCTGGTGTCCATTGTTTCTTATTTATGGAGTCATACAATCATAAAAAAAATTGGGTTGGATGGGACCCCTCAGAAGGTCATTTAGTTCAACAGCCTGCTCAAAGCAGGACCATCCCCAACAAGATTATCCCAGCCAAAGCTTTGTCTAGCCAGGTCTTGAAAACTTCCAAGGCTGGAGATTTCACCACCTCTGGGTAACCTGTTCCAGTGTTTTACTACCCTCCTAGTGAGAAAATTCTTCCTAATACCTAACCTAAACTTCCCTTGCTGCAACTTGAGACCATTGCTCCTTGTTCTGTCATCCATCACGACTGAGAACAGTCCAGCTCCATCCTCTTTGGAACCCCCCTTCAGGTAGTCAAAGGCTGCTATTAAATCTCCCATCCATCTTCTCTCTTCCAGATTAAATAAGCCCAGTTCCCTCAGCCTCTTCTCATCAGTCATATGCCACAGCCCCCTAACCATTTGTGTTGCCCTCTGCTGGACTCTCTCCAATTTGTCCACATCCTTTCTGTAGTGGGGGGACCCAAAACTGGACACAGTACTCCAGATGTGGCTTCACCAGTGCCAAATAGAAGGGAATAATCACTTCCCTTGATCTGCTGGCAATACTCATACTACTGCAGCCCAGGATGCTGTTAGCCTTCTTGGCAACAAGGACACACTGTTGGCTCATATTCAGCTTATTGTCCGTTGTAAGCCTCTTTTCTGCAGAGCTGCTGCTTAGCCAGTTGTTCCCCAGCCTCTACTAGTGCATAAGATTGTTCCACCCAAAGTGCAGGACTTTGCATTTATCCTTACTGGATCTCATGAGATTTCTTAATGTCTAATCCTTCAACTTGTTGAGACTGGAGGACACTCTCTCTGTCTCCTAGCCCTACTCTCCAGTGTATGTACTACTCCCCCCAGCTTGTCATCTGCAAACTTGCTAAGGGTGCACTCCACCTCATCTTCCAAGTCATTGATGAAAATATTAAATAAAACCAGCCCAGGACCAGCCCCTGGGGCACTTTACTTGATACTAACTGCCAACTAGATATCAAGCCACTGACTGCTACCTTCTGAGCCCCAATGATCCAGCTACTTTTCTATCCATCTTACAGACCATTTATTCAACCTGTACTTCTTTAGCTTGCTTGTGAGAATGTTGTGGGAAACCATTGCTTAAGCCTTGCTAAAGTCAAGATATACCACAACCACTGTTTCTTACCCCACATCCATGGAGACAGTCATCCCATCATGGAAGGCAACCAAGTTGGTCAGGCATGACTTGCTCTTGTTGAATCCACACTGAATGTCCCTAATCACTTTCTTCTTCTCCAAGTGTTTAGAAAGTCTAAGTGCTCCTCTAAGCGCTCCAAGTCCTGAGATGTGTTCTTAGAGCCATATCTTCTGATCTATATATGCACGTGTGTCCTATCAAAACAGTGGGAAGTTCCTAATGGATTCAGTGTTCACTCCTGACTCTGTATGGTTCATGCTGAAGGGTGGGTCAGTGAGAGTTTCACTTAGTATGGGGTTAGTAAATTATATTTTTGGTGGGCTAATGAGTCAGGTAGTCAACCTCTAGTGATCCCCTCTAAGAAGAGATTCCTTCTTCAAGATGGGGATGGAAGGACTTCTCAAGAGAAGCTTCTATTGCATGCATGCCTTCAAAAAGGGAACATTACGGTTTTATGAGATTTTTTTTCCCCTTTAAACTGGTGATTTGTTGCCCTTTAGAGCCCTGGGAGGATGAATGCCGCATGAGATTCAGGACAGAAGGTTTTTATTATGAGACACTTGAAGCCAAATAAATAAAAACCCCATGAAGCTATTAGCATCTTTCACTATAAAACCTTATGACCTATGTCTATTTGGTAGAATTGACCTTGGGCCTTCAACAGCCCTCATAACTTTCAGGTGACTAGTGAAAAATGTAAGATTGTAATGTTCAGTCTTAAGCTTTGAGGGATGGTTTCCTCTCTCAGAAATAAGTGGTGTGTCTGAGGGCTTGAATTTTTGCCAGGCAAACACAGCAGTCCTCCAGTGCCTCTTTCCCTGCAGTGCTGACTCACAGCGTGGATTTGAATGCCTGGTCTGTTGTGGGCTTTTTTGAGAGTTACACGTCATATAGGCCTGGTATGTAAAAAATTAAAAATCTAGTATTAATTTAGCAATGCTGCATTACCAAGATCAATAGTATTGCGTTTGGAAAGATACCTTACCATTAGATTTACTACCGAGAAAATGGGGACCACTAAAAGTCTTGGCTTTAGTTGGACTTTCTAATAAATCTTCTGCAATATTGCTGCCTCATAATGTACCCAAAACTGTGCAAGTCTAAGGTGGGGGTGAGCATTTCCTTTACTTCACAAGACTTACACTACCTTGGCTGAAAGAAAACTCTATACACGTTTCCCTTGGGAAAGGATAAAATAATGTTCAGTGCACTGTACTGATCAAGAGCCACTTCCTTTTCACCTTACACATGCAAACAGATCTAGGCGCTCTGGGACTGCTCACATGAGTGAAACAACTGGATTTAGCTGGTAGTCTCTGTTTATATAGGTTTTCACATTATATTCTTCACAATACTGCCTGAATGCCATGCTATAGAAATGACTGTCTTCTATGTATATCTCCAAATACATCATAACACTTTAGTGACAGGTAACATGTTCCCCAGCCATTAAGCAAACCGCTGCTGGAATTAAAATTAGCAGTTAGTAATCTAATATTTTGAGAACTGCTTCTCATCTCTTGGCCATTCGATCCCAAATTATTTCCTCTGCCATTTCTCTACCTGTGTTCCCAGGTCAGGCCCTTGTTTGCATGTTTCCTTTATAATTTTAGATTTATTAAACTTTACTTGATGAAGGGAGGTCAAAATTATGCAAGTTCAAGATACAGCACCTATGTTACTATGGCAATGGTTGTAAGTACTCTGCACGGTACAGGTCTTTCTGTGATGAACAAGCAAATTAGGCTGTTGTATAATAATGATATCAAAAAGATAGTCAACCCCCTCCCCAATAAAAATCTGTTGTAACTTGAGATTATCCTACCCAATAAAAATGTAAAGTTACATGAAAGCCTTTCACCATCATTTTATAGATTTATCTTTCTTAACAAGCAGGAATTGATTTTGTGCTACCAGCTAACAATTTGCTGTGTTTAATATATTTGTATTTGTAATGAATACCTTGAGTCCTGTATTTTTTCCTCCCTTTTATTGGCTTCTAAATATGTCTTTTTTGGCAGAGGAGGGAGATAATATTTAGTGATCAATTTTTTAAATATCAAAGCATGACTGTGAAATGCTAATTTTTTTAACATATTCAACATCTGCATTACTAAGGGGAATGAGTAAGCTATAAAGAGAAAATCATTGGCTTTTTTTCATCCAGCTACCATATATCTAGTGACTGCCATTAAAGCTGGATCCAGGTGTTTCCCAATAGATCTGTAAATGTCTCTATAAGTTCCGCAAACTAAAATACATAGCTCTAAGGTTAAGGGAATCTCATTGTTAATGATGCCCTTTAGTGCAATTATCATTTTCTTCCAAAAATTATTGGACTCTGGACATTCCTGTACCATATGGATATATATTTTCTCTTCATTATGAAAATTCCTATATGAACATCATCTCCTTTTCTCTCTACCTGTCGGTTTAGGAATTTTAATGCCTATAATTGTAACTTGCATGAAAGTAAAATGGGATATATACAATCACTTGACTTTGAATGGGTTAAGGCTGCATTTAAGTCTATTTTTGGTTAAGGCAGAGAAGACTTTGTTTAATTTTTCATTCTTCATTTTTTTCCCCTCAGGCTAACAATAGAATATATCACATATTAAAATGATTATTTTACAATCCCAGAAAAATATACACACACACAAGCATGCACACTTAAATATCTATAAACTTGAAAGATCTCATTAGGATCCCCAGGCTTTGTAATTGTTGCTTTACTTCAAACCATACAGTCTTCCATCTAAAGATGACAATTCCCAATGCGATTTTAAGATTATGCATTTCTTGCTGCCTTGTATTTTTAAGCCATTAAAAGAGGCATGATCCATTGTCAGCTACAGTCTGCTTTGTCAGATGCAAACTGAGAAGGCAGTCAGTAGCCCACAAAAGCTCATGGCTCTCAGGTAGCCTGTGGCGTACCTGTGCTACAGCACAGGCACAGCTGGATGCTACCTAGATTCAGCTCAGTTTTCCATCAGCTGCACCCGCACTGCATCCAGGGAGCAGAGAGAAGCTGGGACAGTGTGGGCACGTTCCAGCTTTCAAGGCTCAGCACAATGCCTAGGTGCTTGGCCCCAGTACAGGTGTTGGCAGAAGCAAAGCCTTCTGGCTCTGTGGACAGACCGTGGCTCCATGGGCTGTATGCCGCTTACCCCTGTCCTAAAGCATCACACAAACTTTGCATCTTCTATGAACTTAAAGCTCAGAGAGCAAAGCTGTCCTGTTGGGACAAAACCATTCCAGAGGTGCAGCTAAAGAGATCAAGCTTTCAGCTATAACTAGTTTAAACTGCATTGCAGCTCCATACATCTATCAGACTTTTTTTTTTTTTTTCTGCTTTGGTCAGTCCACCTATTCATTATGTTTCCTAGTCCCACATTTTGTTTCTGTATGATGTTTTAACTGCTGTGGTTATTGCAATTGATCTACAGTTTTATTCTTTCACTTTTATTGTTGCATGTGGATGTGTTTGAGCACAAGACTACCCTCTTTTGGTAGCCCAGACTGCTCAGCTGTGTACCATGGGTCCCATTAACACATATCCTCCTTTACGTAAAGTGGTAGCACTTGGATAGAGACAGTAGATTCTGGACTGTCAACATTATTCTGAATGTCCATGAAGTGCAGCAGAGTGAGAAAACCTAGGTGGCCTCAATAAATACTGTGCTTCTTCAAGTTTCTTGCAGCTTTTAGCCTCCCTGTCCCCCTCTGTTCTAATAAGTTCAAGATTCCCATCCATAAGTCATTGCAGAAAGGACATGCTGATTGAAAATTTGATAAATTACTTATAATATGATTTAGCTTCCCAAATGTTCTTCATCCCACCAGCCTTTTCTCCTCACTTGCTCCATATGTTCACTTTGTCATCACCAGCTGGACCGAAGAAATGTATTTGGCTCTAAACTCAAAGTAATGTCCACTTACAATTGCTGTCTTCTATTCCCTGCATTTACGTACTGTCTTCATTTTCATTTATTTTTTATCAACCACACTTTCTGGCTTCCCCTGTGTGGTTTCTTTGCAATCTCCATTCCCTTGTCTGCTGCTTATGATATGGAAATAAAGTAATTATTAATCCCTGACTTGGTTTAGAAATGCCACATTTGGTTTAGTATGTCTTCTTTAAATCTAGCTTTCCATCTCTGCATGAAATATGACCAGTGATGGATTCTGGGCAGGATACAAAGTTAAGAGACCTACTGTTGTACAGCTTGTTATACATTAGTGAAACTGTTCACAATCCACATATGCTGAAAGGTTCTTGAAAGCACTGGCTAGCAATAAATGGAGTAGGTTTTCTTGATAGTTTATATGGATATGAAAAGCCTCTGACACCTGTCCTGAGCTTTCTACTCATTCCTCCTGCTTCCTGTCCAAAACGTTTAGTGCAAAAACAAATCAGAAAAATAACACTTTTGTAATGCAAGTCAGTTTCTTGTGATATTTGTCATAACATCCCTTGTGTAATGTAAGAGCAGTGTCACATGTTCAATTAAGACTACAAGAAAATATTAAAAATCATGGTTATTTACAAGGCTTTAAAGAGTTGTAAAATAATATATAACCCCATCCATGGTAGATACATGGGTACGTAGTTGGTGTAAATTAACGCAATCTAAGGCAGGCAAAGTTCTTTGGGTAGATGTGATATCTTTTATTAAACCAACTAAACAGTTGGAAAAAAATGTTATTTGTAAGCTTTCAGGTACAAACAGCCTTCATCAGGCATTGGGAGACTCTGCTTCTCTTATGAGTTCTCCAAGTTAGAAAAGAAGCTAAAGTAAACAAGAAGTCTGTGAAAATCAAATGAATGGAAGTTTGGAAGACAAAGGGTAGAGATAGGAGGGCAGGGGGCAAAGGGAGGGAGATGCGTGAAGGAATGCAAGTGGTCAGCTGGAGGCAGGTTACCTGAATCAGATGTCAGGCAGGTTGTAATGCATCATAAATCCAATGTCTATAAGTCCATGATTTTTTGTATCCAGTAGATATATGAAGTGAAGTCCGTAGGCTCGTGTACGAAAGGTGTTTTGTAAGTTCCCTTTGAGGATTAGAACTGAGAGATTGGAGAAGGAGTGATTTTTTTTGTGAGAAGTGGGCACCCACGGGTAATTGGACATTTTTGTCTTTGATGAATTTTCAGTATGTGTTCATTCTGGTACATAGTTGTTGTTTGGTATCTCCTACATATTTTCCATCAGGGCATTTGGTGCACTGAATGAGATGGATAACATTTCTGGAGGTGCAGGTGTAAGATCCAGGAGTGGTGATAGTTCTGTTGTGGGGTGTAGTTATTGTGGGGGTGGTGGAGATGTGTTGGTAAGTTTTACATTTCTCATCCTGGCATGGTCTAGATCCATTCATTGTGGTTTGGGTTATAGAAAAGTTGCTTCTGGTGATGGGGTTAGTGAGGTTCAGTGCTTGTTTAAAGGCTAGGATGGCTTGTACAGCTTGTTATTCATCAACTATTGGGTTTTTCTGGAAAGGTCTCTTTAAGAATTGGGTATTCTTCTAGTATGGGTTGCAATTGTTTAACAACCAACAACCCTGCATCCAAGTCATCATGCATCTTATGTTAAAGCAGACATATGTTCAGTTTAGCACATGTTAAATGTCCTCTTGGCATTACAGAATTGTTCCCCTTTAAGCAAGATTTATTTCCTAATATGTACACTCCAATGATTGGCAATAACTGAAAGTAAGTAGTTGACGAGAACCTAAGTTGGCAAGGAAGAAGAGAACCCACCCAACTTTTGCAGTAACAGTTTTTCAGGGACTTGAGCAAGGTGGAATATAATTGCATTTAAGCACCTAAATCTACTTCTGCATCTAATAGAGTAAGATCTGCCCCTACTCTCTCCCGACTGATAGCCCTAGAATAAATATTTAAAGAAAACTCATCTCCAATCTGCATTATGGACTGTGGAGAGGCACATTTTAGTGGTCTCAGAATGAAGCTTGAAAAATAATTAAGCAGCAACTCCTGCCATCCTAAAAAAGAGAAATTCTGTGCGATGACACACTTGAAGTGTCTTCTGTGGAGCCGGGAGGGAACCAGGGGCAGCAAGGCAGGGCTGGGGATTGAAAAAGATTTCTTTCTTTTTCAGGGTACTTTATAAGTTTTCCTTAATGTTCTTAACATCTTCATACTGCCCTGCTATGCACTCCCCGGTTGTAGTAGTCCAGCTGAGTCATGGCTGAATGTTATTGTTATAGTTTAATCATATTTTGACAGCTGGTTCAAGTTGAAAAGTGCCATACCAATGAGGCATGAGTAATTGGTGACTGTTGAAAATGCAGGGTCCCACTGACTTCAGTCAGTGCTCCTTCCATGGCAGAAGTGCAAGATCTAGAATAGTATCTTGCACTATGCCCAGGTTTACAGGAGATAATTTTATATGACTCCAGTGGCTTCTCAAATAAATAATTCATATATTCACTTTTTAGAAGAGAAGAGATCTTTGTGCTATACATGGTGGCCAGTGGAAAAGAAAGGAAGTTCATTTTGTTTAAGTTTTAAAGAACTTCTTAAAAGTCTTTTTGGTAATGTTTGAGGTATCTATTTTTGCATTCCCAAGGCATTTCTGACTCTTATTCAGGTCTTCAGACACCTTTATGCTGGTTGCTGTATAGTTAGAATGGAATTTGTGCCAGGGATGTAACTAAACAGACCAAGCAAGCTAACAAAAGGGTGAGCAATTAGTAGATGACTTAGTAACATAGAGCCAGACTCTTTTCCAACTATTAGGCATTTATTCAATGTAGGCACCTAAATATGATTCTGTTCTACTCTGAAAACACATTGATGCATCTATTGTCATCTTGTCCTTTACATTGTCACAAAAAAGCTGTGAGGAATAGGTGGACCACTCATTTTTGGATTCAGGTATGGTGGAATAGGGTCACACTTAAGCCCTTAAGTCCACCTAATGCACGTAATAGGAGAAATAGAATCTGGCCCTCAGCATTTTGTCTTGCTTCCAGAATGACTTTTGCCAGGCTTCTCACAATCAGGCTGGGACAACCATTATCCTGTACAGTTTCTTCTTCCTTCCAAAAACACCAAGCTCTGATCCCAAGAAAACAGTTTCTCTGCTACAATTTTCAAGGTAGAAGAGGGGCAGGTAGCTGGGAACCTTCCAAAATGCAACATCTTTTTGCATACCACACAGCTCGAAATAAAATATGTAACTTGTTTTTGGAAGGGAGAACATAGTGGGGAAATGAAAGATTTTTTTCCAGAGTCATGACAGATAATGTGCCATAAAGTTCTTCTAGAAATACACTAGTGTCCAGGAGGTGTGGCATCCCAGAAGACAGTCTGGGTGAAACAGCAGGGATTTTCTGGACAGCTACAAGGCTAGGCCCAGAGCCTTGCAAGGGGATGCTTATTCACTGTAAATACTTCTTTATATGAAGTCCTGTAAATAATAAAGGCCTCATCAAGATATTACAGACTGCATGCAGCAGCTCAGTCACGCTCAGCCAGCTCAGTGGCTCATCAGCCAAAAACCATTGCCTCACCAGCAGATGAGAGAGATTCAGTGCTGGTCTATGGACCAGAGAGAAGCCACAGCCATTTTAGCACATCTTAGCTTGCTTCTTTTCTCTCTTATTCCAGCAAAAAGAAATCAGCTTCCCCAGTTAAGACATGCACTCCAATTTCGGCCTAATTTTTGGGGGAAAGGTATGTGTGGTCTGTGAGTATCTATGGTATGTGAACATTTGGAGGCAAATCCTTTGCCTCTACTGCTGTGCTATGAAGGGAGGTTTCTAGCTAATACTGCTGTTCTCTGCGGGTCAGGTCCCAAATCCTTTGCGATAAGGATGATCTAATTCTTGGTCCCTTGATGCAGTTGTAGAACCTAATGTAGTCAATTTGGCATTGAAGATTTGGATGAAACACTAGAGAATATGCAGTAAAACTAAAAGTTTTTCTCATAAGCATTTTTCCTATGCTCAGGGTGCATCTATACATGCCCCTGACTGTGCAGTCCCAAAGGCACATGGGTCATTTTTTACCCTACTGTACAGTAGTAATGAGCTACTGTGCAATAGCGGCAGTGTCACAGTTAGTGCCAGCTGACACTGTGCCACTATAGCGATGACCTATGTTGCCATAGCTCATCACTACGGTGATGTAGCATTTTGTGTAGATACTCCCTCCATGGTGGAATTCAAACGTGCAGTGATTTTGTTTGGGCTTTTTTCTAAATGTGTATGTTGTTGCAAACACATAAGGTGGCACAGACTCTGTCTCAAAAGATTTAGCAAAATACATAAATGAAGGGATGGGAATGTTACCCCTGCTTGACAAATGGAGAACGAAGGCACAAAAATAAATAAATAAATGAATGAATAAGGACCTAAGAGCATACAAGAAGTCTCTGGTTGAGCCAGAAACGGACCCCAGATTTTTTCTAGCTTTACTGCAATGCCATAACAAGGACATGCTTTATTTTTTTTTTTCATTGGCTATGTGTTAATTTCCTTAATCTAAGGACTGTAAAGCTGTGTAAAACCTTGAATTTGGGGTTCAGCGCTGAAATGAAAAATCATAGAAAACAAAAGAGGATGTTTCATTCTTTGGGAAGGGAGGCTGGAGGGGCAAGACTGTGCATGGCTGTGTAGTGAACACAGTGGGTGCGTCTACACAATACGATATTACGTTCCCATACCAATGCACTACGGTGATGCAATGTTGGTGGTCACAATCCGTGATACTGCAGCTATGCCGCTGTAGCCATGTGCATTATAGCGCATCACTATGGCAATGTAGTGCCTAAAAATAACCATGCATGGTGCACACAGCACAGTATGGGGTGTTACTTCCAAAAGGAAGTACTTAATGATGGAGCAGTAACATCACCATAGTGACACATGTAGATGTGCCCAGTGTTTATACAGTGAGCTTTTGTTCTCCATCTCCATATCTCTCAGCACTCTTCCGCTTCCACCCCCTGACTTCTTCAAGATCTTTTTGTCTTCAAAATGTCTGTGAAACATGAAGACCCATTTTTGATCCAAAGTGATTTGCCCAATTTTACCTCATTTGATGAGGTCTATGGTCTATAAGTGGCAGGTTTCGGGAATCTTCTGTTTGTTGAGGCATATATCGCCCAAACCTAAAAGATTGTCTTGTTATTTATTTTTTTTGCTTTTGAAGTGTCATGCAGAAAGCTAATCCAAAAGCAAACAAGAAATCAATATGTAAACTAGCATTTAAAAGGAAGGTATTTTGTGTCCTAGAGCACCGATGTTCAACATTTTTCTCCAGCAGGACTGATGGGCAATGTGTGCTCCGACCATGGACTGGGTGGTGGTTCTGATCCAGTGCCCAGGGCCAGCAGAGCAGGCACCATCCCACTATGTGGCGGGGGAGTGGGGGGGAGGGAGTATGGCCTGAGCCCAGCCCTGCAGTGGGGGAAGGGAGTTTCACCTGACTCCATGGCTGGGGAAAAGAGGGATGTAACCCAGCCAGAGGGCAAAGGGGCATGTCTTGGCCCTATGGGGGAAGGGGCTATGACTTAGCCCCAACCTGGCCCTGTGGGAAAAGGGGGCATGGCCTGGCCTTGTGGGAGGAAAGGGGGTGTACTCAGGTCTTGGGGTTTGGGAATTTGGCAGGAGGGAGCGTGGCCATGTTAATGGCCACCGTTCCCCTGCCATCAAATTCCTCAACCCATGGAGAGCCCCAGGGGCCAGATACAATGGCTCCATAAGCTGCATTTGGGCCATGGGCCAGAGAATAAGCACCCCTGTTCTAGAGGAATGTGGACAAAAGGATCTTACTTCTGGGCTGAAGCAGAGATAAGATGAACATCTTCATCATCCCCTTGAGCAGACTGCTGGGAAAGGGAATTTCATAAAGTGACTCTCAAATGAGATATATTACTCTTTCAACTTTGTATTCTTTCTGCTGTTTCTGATCTTCTGGATTTTTAATATCCTAGTTCCCTTGGTCTTGCCTCTCCTGTAGGATTGTGTTTAATGCGATCACTGCCTCTGTATTAGAGAAACCCACTTCTTCATGAGCTGTATCAGCTAACAGGCAAGAAAGGGAGACAGAAGTAGATGAAAGGGAGAAGGAAAGAAAAGAAGAGAGTCAAAGGAATCCATATAATATAAAATCTATGTATAGGAGTGGACAAGAACAGGAGGAGAGAATGAAGAGGAAATTTGAAGCAGCTTGTGGAAGAGCTTTGCTGTAAAAACATTGATTTCCGAAGACTCGGCACAACTAGCTAATGAGTGACAAATCCCAGTTCTAACCTTGCCATCTTTCCCTGGAAACTTAACATCCTACAGGAGATAGGTGTAGATTATCACCTGACTACAAAACAAAACGTTTTAAGGATAAGAAAAAACAAAAGAATCTGTTTTCCATAGTGGGTTTCATGATAGAGAAAAGACAAGTCTTTTTTGTAATGATTACAGAGGAGAACCTGTACCAAAACTATTCAATATAAAAAGATAATTGTGGTATACCAGACTCTGCCACTAAACCCATGAGTTCTCCACTGAAAGTTATGAGCAAATTCAAAGATGTAGTCTTTCTCTTTTTTTGGTTAAATGGAAAGAAGCTCTTAAAAGCCTTATTTTTTTTGCAGTAATTGGGATCACAAAAGGAAGAAAAAGAGTGATAGCACCTGTTGTACAGAAATTAAGCACAATTTATAATGCTTAATGTGCCTTACAAAATCTCCCTCTATCGAAATTCATATGGAATAACTTGCTGACTATATTATAAATACAAAATTCCCTGCAGTCCAGTTCTGTTATCAATATGCATTTTGTTTAGCACATCTCTAGTCTGCTATTAGGAAAGAAGAAAATATGTATAATGGTCTTAGAGTCTGAGTAGTGTAGTGCTATTTGTTTTCCTGCAGGCTACTGATTTAAGTTGGAGATAGAGAAAGGAAAAGAAGGACCAGATTCACCTAGAGAAACCAATAGGCGCATCTACATGAGATGCTAGGTTGCCATAACAATGAGCTGCTGTGCTGTAGCTCATTGCTACTCAGATGTAGCATCACCAGGCACGAACTGTAATGGAATTAGAGTATGAGAATGACTAGGGAATTCTAATATAATAAGATCCATGGCACTTTTGGATGTGTGTCTGTCTGTCCATAATGCTCTGGGCCAACTGCATATGCGTGGCCTGGAACCTTACAGACAGACAGGTGGAGGTGGTGGGGGCTAAGGTGTGCTCTGCTGCACAGGAGGGAAGGGAAACAAGGAGAGGGGGTTAAGGCTGGCAGCCGTGTGGGTGCGTGGCATGGGGCTGTGTGGGGGGCATGGCACATGGTGTGGGGGGGAGTGCATGGCCGGAGGGTGCCACACAGGGAGCGGGCACAGAGTGCATGAGCAGTGCCTGCCGGCTGCAGCACATGGCCACGGGGCACAGCGCATCCCCTATGCCCACTCCCCGTGTGGCACTCTGCACCACACATCACACCCCCCAATGCGGCTGTAAGCCATGCCCCCACCCCACCATGTGGGGAGTGTCCGCTGGCTGTGGCTGCAGGCTGCGCAGGATGCAGGGGGTATGGAGCCAGCATGGGGACACATGGACAGCACCGGCCGGCTGCAGCACATGACCATGGGACAAGGAGCACCCCCCATGTTTGCTTCCTGTGCCTCACCCTGTGGCCACACACTGCATCCCCCCATGCAAGGATTGCCTGTCAGCTGCAGCCAGAGGGCAGAGGTCGCATGGGGAGGGTAGTACAGGGAGCTGGTGCGGTGGGCATGGGCAGTGCCTGCTGGCTACAGCACATGGCTGTGAGGCACAGTACCCTGTGACTGCATCCCATGCCTCCTGATGTGCAGCTGCAAGCCACTCCCCACCATGTGGGGAGCACCTGCTCGCTGCAGCCACAGAGTGCACAGAACATGGCGGGGGGGGGAGGTGTGGTGCATGGGCACATTGGGATCTGGCAAGGGGGCACATGGGCAGTGCCCGCTGGGTGCAACATGTGTCCATGGAGTGTGGGGGAGGTGTTGTGCATGGCTGCAGGGCATGGTGTGGGGAGTGCCTACCAGCTGTGGCCGTGTCACATGGAGAGTGGCCCCTGGGTGTGGGAACAGGCCAAGGGGTGTGGCATGGGGGGCAGCCACAGTGTGGGGAGCAGCCACTGGCTGCAAAGCATGGGGCCTGGCCCTGAGGTGTGGCACAGGGTGTGTGCAGGTGGCCTGGTGCACGGCCACAGGGTACTGCACAGGGAGAGGGCAAGGGGGGCATGCCTTGCCCCCCACGCCATGCTCCCTGTGTACCCCACGCGACACCCTGGGGCTGCTCCCCACACCACGCCCTATGGCTGCATGCCACCATCTCCCCGCATGCCCATGTGGCATGTCGCCCCATGCACCACACCATCCCCCTGCGCACCACATGCCCTGCACCACACCCTGGGGCCACTCCCTGCACCACAGAGGCACAGCACAGCCTGAGGGCACTCCTGCATCTTGGCAACTCCCTGTGCAATGCCCCGTGGTCACACACCACACCCCGCAATGCAGCCATGCACCATGCCTCTCCCACACACCCCATGCAACACCCCAGGGCCACTCCCCCTGCCACAGGGGCACAGCCTGCAGCCACTCTTCACACTGTAGCCACTCCTTATGCTATGCCCCATGACCATGCGCCGCTCCCCCCATGAACACTATGCCGCACCCTGGAGTTGCTGTTCACATCATGCGATCACAACTGGTGGGCATTCCGAGCTCCCCAACACCGTGGCTACTCCCTGTGCCATGCCCTCTGTTCGCATGTCACACCCCCCACACACCCTGCACCACACCGCAGGATTTCATCCCATGCCACATGGCTGCAGCCGGTGGGTGCTCCCCCTGCCATGGCCACTCCCCATGCCACATGCCATACCTTGGGGCCACTCTCCATACGACAGTCAGCAAGTGCTCCCCACACCATGGCCAGTCCCCACGCCATGCCTTGCAGCCACATGCCACCCCACCCCCATGCAGCCATGCGCCATGCCTTCACCGCATGCAGAGCAACAGGAAGTGTGGTGGAGTGGAGCTGGGCCCAAAGCAGCAGGGGGAGCGGGACACAACCCAGAAGAGTGGCAGGAAGGAGAGGGGAGCAGGGCAAGACTCGGAGTGGCAGTGGAGGGGGGGCGACAAGTGGGACAGGAGTTGGAGCAGTGGTGGGAGGTGGTGGCAGGGATGGACCCAGAGCAGCAGGGGGAGGGCTTCATCCCTGCTCTGCACTCCCCCTCCCCATCATTCATGACAGGCATTTTGCTAGTAGTTAGGCTAGGAGTGCTTTTCTTATTGTTTTTCCTTTTTAGGAGCCTCTAGCTAGAGTTGCTTCAGAATTTTACAATGATTTTTTTGTTCCCCCAATGGAGCATGCAACTTCATTTAAACTGCAGCTTTAAATGAGAACATGTTTTGAAGGAAAACCTCCATCAAAGTGTTTGAAGGATGGAAGTGCAGAGAGAGCAAAAAGGAGCATGTTCTCTTGTTAGGACACTCTCTTGACATATGAGACATCCAGATTTTAGCCCCGCTTTGCCTGATGTAGAGCATTTAACTTTCCATATGCCAGGAAAGTGCTCCACTCAGCAGCCTACTGGCTATTTTGGTATGGGCGTCTCTTATTTTCAAAAGACAATTTATCGTTTTGTTCTATCATTTTACTGATCAAGCTGTTCTGTCTGGTTTATGTATTTGCTGAGATGGACTCTATAGAGCGATAGTTACAGAAGCCATCAGGATATGGGCAGCTGATGAGACAGAACAGGGGTTTGAAGGTTGCACTGTCATGTTACAGTTAAGTGACTTAATTACCCAACTCTTGACTAGTACATCTCTTTCTTTTGGGGGAGGGAAGAACAAGGCTGTATATTAATCCCACTGAAGCATGAGAATTTTCCCAAGACTTGACCATTTCTCACCCGACTCTAACTCCTACTTCTGCCTCCCCTGACCTCAAGCAAAGATTCACTTGACTAAATGCCATGAGCCAGAGATTCCAAGCTCGTATAAATAAGGATAATCTCAGTTCATTAACCTTTCAGCTCAGGAGAAAACTGTTTTTTTGGAACACAACCAGCTAACTGGCTGAGTTAATCTTATTGATGCAGTCCAACGCAACTACTACCACTAATACCATCCCCTACTCTAGAGCTTCAGTGAAAACAGTTGAGAGTGCCCAGGTCAGGAGGGTAAGCCATCACTCTGACTGAAGCAACAGTTTGCTGTTAATTCTGTTATTTTTTTTTCTTTAGTGAATCATTTCAGAAGCAGGATTAAAATAGAAGAAGGACCCTACATCTTGTTGGAAAACACAGTGGAAGACAGGTAGATACTTTATTTCTCTGCTGTTTTCTTCAACGCATTTGTAAATGGTTCTGATGGGACTTCTACAGCCTCCATTAAGATGCTCTTCCATCATTTCCTAGATTGCACTATTAACAGGGGAGAGGAGAAATAAAATGCAGATAGTTTCATAGTTGATAGGGTCAGAAGGGACCTGAGCAGATCATCAAGTCTGACCCCCTGCCCTGGACAGGAAAGAATCCTGGGGTCAAATGACCCCAGCTAGGTAATTATCTAGCCTCCTTTTGAAGACCCCCAGGGTAGGTACAAGCACCACTTCCCTTGGAAGTTGACTCCAGATCCTAGCCACCATGACAGTGAAGTAGCGCTTCCTGGTGTCTAGTCTGAATCTACCCGCTGCCAGCTTGTGGCCATTATTTCTTGTTACTCCTGGTAGTGCTCAGGAGAACAGGGACTCTCCTGTTCCTTGCTGGTCCCCCCTGGTTAGTTTATAGATGGCCACCAGATCCTCTCTCAGCCTTCTCCTGTGTGTGCACGCCGGGTCTGACCCCGGGTCGCTTTCGTCGCTCTGCACGCGGGCTGTGGCCGGCAGCCCGGGCAGGCCGGGTCGGAGAGGGCGGGCGCCGAGCTAGAATTAGGCACAGACACGTAACGGTTGATTTTAAGATTATTTTACTTACACCGAGATGGTCGTGGTGTAGGCTGAGAACTTGCTTGAGTTGCGGTTACAACAAAAAACACAAACACACGTGGAGGTTGCAAGGCTCCACGCAGACAAAACACGAACAATCACGTGGAGGTTGCTAGGCTCCACGCAGACAAACTCCGGATGTCCAGGACAAGCGCGCATAAAACTCGTCGTTACGTCTTATAGTAGGCTCCGTTCGAAGACGGGAAGAGGCGGGCGGTGCATCAAGCCGCCAAACCCCTCTGAGCGACACACAGGGTTTCTATTACCCTGCCGCGCACACCCAGAGTCCCCACGAGATGGATGCGGAGTCCTCTTCGGCTTGGGCGGAAACTGCTCAAGCCTCTTATACGGCTAGCAGGCCAATCGCCAGCCGCCACGTGTGAATAATTTAGAACTAGCCAATTGCGGGGCACGAATTTGCATACGACGAGCGGGAAACCTTTGCACCGTGCATTTCTGTGCTGCAAAGGAAATGCACCCTGCAAAGATCGCTGCAAAGTGGCGGGAACACTTCCCTGCACGCGGGTTCTCTGTGCAGCAGAACTCCTCCGTACAACGAAGCTGTATACCCGCGGGGATAATTCTTAGTGCCGAAGCACACACAAAAAAAATCAGACCTTTGGCTCATGACACTGTGGTGGCTGAATAGGTTCAGGTCCTGTAGCCTCTCCTCGTAGGGCCTCCTCTGCTGCCCCCTGATCATGTGGGTGGCCCTCCACTGAGCCCTCTCAATGCTGTCCACATCCCTCCTGAAGTGCGGCGCCCAGAGCTGAATGTAGTACTCCAACTGCGGCCTGACCAATGTCTCATAGAGGGGGAGGATCACCTCCTTGGACCTGCTTGAGATGCATCTGTGGATGCATGACAAGGTGTGGTTAGCCTTACTGACCATGTCCTCACATTGGTGGCCCATGTTCATCTTGGAACCGATAATGACTCCAAGATCCTTTTCTGCCTCTCTGATGATGAGAAGGGAGTTCCCCAGCCTGTAGGTCTGCTGCTGGTTCTTCCTCCCCAGGTGCAGTACCTTGCATTTGTCAGTATTGAATCCCATCCTATTCTCATCCACCCACCCCTGCAACCTGTCCAGATGTAGTTGTAGCCTGTCCCTCCCTTCTAGCATGCCCAACTCTCCTCACATTTTAGCGAATGTGAACAGGGTGCTTTTCACACCCTTGTCCAAGTCACTGATGAAGACATTAAACAGTGCAGGCCTGAGGAACGAGCCCTGGGGGGAACCCACCGCCACGTCCCTCCGGGTTGAAAATGACCCACCCACATCCACTCTCTGGGTGCAGCTCTTCAGCCAATTTGCAACACACCTGTCTGTGTAGGCATCGACACCAGTCTCCTAATTTTTTAATGAGAATGGGGTAAGAGACAGTGTCGAAGGCCTTCCTAAAATCCAGAAAGACTACGTCCACCGCAACACCTGCGTCCAAGGATTTTGTGACCTGGTCATAGAAGGAAACCAGGTTGCCTGCATGACAGGACCTGCCCCTAATGAGCCCATGTTGGTTGCCCCTAAACATAATCTCTCCTGCTGGTCCCTCTCAGATGTGCTCCTGGATAATTTTCTCAAAGAGCTTCCCAGGACCAAGGTAAGGCTAATGGGCCTCTAGTTTCCTGGGTCCTCCTTCCTTCTGTTTTTGAAAATGGGTACCACATTGCCCTTTTCCAGCCCTCTGGCACCTGGCCAGAGTACCATGAGTGCTTTTAAAGCCATGCCAGGGGTCCCGCAATAACCTCTGCCAATTCCCTCAGCACCCTGGGATGGAGATAATCTGGACCTGCTGATTTGACCATGTCCAGCCCCACCAGAAGTTTCCTAACTAGGTCCTCTCTGACCCTGGGCCTGGCTGCACCTCCCCTGGGTCTGTCTGGGATCCCGGTGGGTGGGGATGTCCCTGTCCCTGCTCAGAAAAATGGAAGCAAAGAATTTGTAAAGAGGGCAGCTTTATCATCTGGTGAAACCACCAGATTGCCAGGCATGTCCTGCGAGCCCCCACATTACTCGGTGTTTTCTGTTTATTCCCTATGTATTTAAAATGGACTTCTTGTTATCTTTGATCCTGGTCGCTAGTCCTAATTCTGTCTCTGCTTTAGCCTTCCTAACAGCCCCCCCTACAGTCGAACAATGGAGGTATAATCCTCCTTGGCGATGGCCCCTCCCTTTCATCAGGTGTACACCTCCTTTTTAGCTATCAGACATTCCTGAATGCCTTTGGTGAGCCATGAGGGCAGTTGCACACTCTTGCCCCCTTTGACTTGCATTGGGACTGTCACCCTTTGGGTTCAGAGGATAGTCTCCTTAGGGAACGACCACTCATCTTGGACTCCCAACAGCTCTCCCCTCTGGGACCTCAGTGCTTCCCCAACTAATCTCCTTAACTCATTGAAATTAGCCCTCCTGAAGTCAAAGGCTACTGCCTTGCTGCAGGCCTTTGACACCCTGAGCTGGATGGTGAATTCCAGTAGGCGATGATTGCTATCGCCCAGGTGGTTAAGAACCCACAGTCCCCCCACCAGGTCATCGCCTGTGGCCAGGGCCAGGTCCAGCAAGGCATTTTCCCTGGTGGGATTGTGCACCTCCTGGGTTAGGTGGAGGTTCTGTATCTCAGCTAGGAAACTACGTGAGTGGTCAGACCCTGAAAATGTCTGGGTAGTTTAGGTCACCCATGATGACCATGTCCCTTCACTTAACTGCCTCCGCGAGCTGACATGAGACTTGCTGGTCCAGCTCTTCCTCCTGGTCAGGTGGTCGATAGTAGACACCCACTATTAAGTCCCTTTCCCCCTGACCCCCTTGTATTCTAATCCAGAGCACTTCAGTCTGCCCCTCCTCTGACCCAATGCTATTTGTTAAGGACGTGTATTGCTCTTTGACATAGAGCGCCACACCCCTGCCTTTCCTCCCTATTCTATCCCACCTGACCAGTCTATAGCCCTTGATGTTTACCACCCAATCATGGGTTGAATCCCACCGGGTTTCAGTGATCCCCATTGTGTCTGGGTTTGTGTTAGCTAGCAGGAGGGCAAGATGAAAGATCCTTTTCATTAAAGGTTCTCAGGAAAGTACTTTGGAGATGGGAAATGTTCCAAAGTACTTAATACTGGTGATGTCAGTTGCATTATCAAGAAATGGTCATTCATCACTCTGAACACCATAGTTATTGTCTTCGAGTCCATTTTTGTACCGGGTTTGTCCATCTTTTAGGCTATTCTCTGGAGTAGCAGTGTTCCCACCACTTGTATTTCTGTGGCTCTTAGCACTTTGTGATTGTGACCAAAAAACAAAGGGATAAATGAAGTATTGATAAGCAGCTCTGAAGGAATGATAAATAGAGCTGGGTCATTGTGAGTGATTCCTTCAGCCTATCTTATCCCCTTTATTTTGCTTTTTAAAGAAAACAGCACAAGGCCTTGGCATCACTTCAAAACTAGGTGCATTGGACTTGCCCAGGACAGCAACCTGCTGCAGATTGTTGGGTTTCTTTATGAGCACTGCAACGCTGTTGCGTTTCTGTGATCTGCAACATATGATGTAGAAGTGTTTCATGACACAATGAATGCCTTCAGTGACATGCTTTTTCATAACAAAATCCTGCTTTCAGTCACTTTCTCTTAAATAAAGGAGTGTACTTCTATTAGAGAATGTCTTCTTGGGTTATAAGGCAGAATCAAGCCTACATAGATATATACTGATATTCCTTTGATTAAAGCTAATATGCCAAGAGCCAATAGGTTTGTGGGGGTGGGGCAGGGAATGTTTCCCAATTTCTTTGGAAGGTTTGGTGTACTTGGTCAGACATTGTTTAATAAACCATGCTTGAATCAGAAAATGCCACTTAGCTTTGACCAAATCTCTTTGTGGAAATGGAGGTTTGATTGAAAAATGTTTTTTGGGTCAGGAATGCAATTACTGGTCAAAGTGAGAGCTGAATCCCACGAAAAAAAGGTCATGCCTGGTAATTGGGTTGTTCATCATGGACATAGGATAAGCAGGTTTAATTCTTTCTCCAGTGTATGGATATTCCATATTTTGGTTGACTGAACAAAACATCAAGCTGTGGAGTATTCATGGGTAGCGGAGTGAAGTGTCTGTCTTTCTTTCTGTTTGGCCATAAACTTTAAAAGATCTTGGTTTTGTCCTGATTTTAGATGAAAAAACATATGAAAGCCTCAGGCCAAAAACGGATTCCCCCACAGAATCACAGCCTTTTCTTCTGGGATCCTACAGGGGTACAAGCCCATTGCCCCCCCACCTGTGAAGTATCCAAACTAACACTTTGCCCCAGCATCAGTCAAGACTGATTTGAGTTAATTACCATTCAAAATGCATGTATAAATGATCAGAGCTCATGGTAGAGGTGATATCTTTTATTAGGCCAACTAGATTTTTGCAAACAAAAAGTTTTTTTTTTTGCAAAAATCTCATTGGTCTAATAAAAGATATCACCTCTACCACAAGCTCTGATTTCTTTTGCCTCTAGAGCAGCTACAACCTAGCTACCTGTATAAATGATTTAATTGTCCTGGCTGGTTTTGATGCAAGTCAAAACCTGAGACAATCAGCCCCAGATTAAATGGGTCATCTGTTTTGCAGTCTCTGTGTCACTGAATAGAAAAATCTTTGCCCACTTCACCCTGCAGAACATAGATAAAGCATTTGCTTTGCATAGATCAATAAAACAATTATTGACACAGCCTGAGTGATCCATTCCACAAAGTCTTACAGCAATAATAAGAGATCCCCAGGTAACAGGGTGGTTGGTCTGGTTATGGAGGAACAGAAAGCCCAGCTGTGGGGTATTTGGGCTTTAAAAGCTCCCAGAAAGGACAGTAAGAGAAAGAAGGAAGCAAGCTGTGAAGGAAGCAGTTTGCTCTGGAAAGGGATCTGCTTGCTATGCTGGGACTAGAGCAGAAAAGTGCTCCCCTCTGTGCCTTAGACAGGGCAGGGGGATTTTGATTTGTTTTCTACTTTATTTAAAGGCTGAATTTGCTTTGGAGACTGACTGAGGAGCTCCTCAGGGAGCTCCTTTCCCCTGCCAAAAGCCAGCAGGCTAAGTGTACCGCTTACATCCCAGTTCCATACAGATCATAACTGAAGTAGTAAACAAGAGTGACAAATGGGAAGAATTATTTCCTTTTAGAGATGAAGACAAAAGGGTTAGTGAAATGCACTGCCTGTGCCCCAGACTTGTTCAGGAAAAGTGTGGCAAAGAGAGGACCTGTTTCAGATTTCCTGACAATGTAAGCACAAAGCTGTAAAAACTAGGACAGAATAGGATGAAGTCCTCTGTCTTTTTGTGATTTGGATGTCTACCCTGTCCCAGAAGAAAGATGAAGAGGTGAACTTGTCAATGAACACCATTTTGATGCAAACCAGAAATGTCTTTTCAGGTTGCCAGGTTATTTAAAAAACAACTAAACCAAAAAAAAAAGGGGGGAGGGCATTCAAAATACTTGCTTTGAATTGTGGGGTTTTTGTTTTGATTTTTTTTTCCCTTAAATTTAAAAGTAATTTTTAAAGTGGCGTTTCCAGTAAGTCGCTAAAAGATGCCAAAAATGAAATGTTGAAGATGCTGATATAAGATGCTCGAGGAATGTGGATGATACTCCATTGATTTCCACAAGCAGAATTTCTTTAAATGACCCTATTCCACCAGCGGTTTTGGATTTGATAGTTTAAGTGTTTTATGGCAGAAAAATGTATGAAATTCTTGCCCTTCTTTCCCCTCCTCCCCCCCCCCACCCCTCCAAATAACAAGCGTAAGAACCTTCCACTACATAGAAATGCATGTCTTTGCCTTAGCTTTTATAATCCTTTGATAAACCAGGAGGGTACTGCAGTGTATAACTCTCGTGGATTATATATTATTCAGGAGCCCAAAGTGAATCCCCTACACATCTTTTCCTTTAGCAAGGTTGAAAAAGATTCCTTTTTATTGTATTCTCCCAGGAGATGTTCAGATACCTTAGTGATGGGCACCCAGCTTTGGAGCCTTAAATAGATAGGATGAACACACTAAAGGATTTCTCCTTGGCACGCCAATTGAATGCATCACACAGAAGTTGTCTGTTTGGGCATTTATATTATTTTCCTTGCCACAATATCTGTGTGGCTAAACGAAAGCTTCATAATACTAGCATTACAGGATTAAACTTGAACCACGCTAATAGAGTGGTACAGGAATTCAGACCTGTTGTTTTACACAGCATAAAATTTAATACAAAATAAAAATCAGGGAGCAGCAGAATCAAATCTGCTTCTTCTGTTTTTCAGATTATGCTGTCCAGAAGCCAACACAATTATGCCCTCATTGATATGATAATAAGTAAATACTAATGTATTGCTTTCCAGATCACAATTTTTTTAATACAAAAGATTAGTAGGCAACCAAGTCAAAGCTGCTTTTTATATCAATCCTATTCAATAAAGGAGAACAGATTAATCGGGAAGATGACCAAATTAGTCCCTATTGACGTGGGTGAAGACAAAGCAAAGTGAATGCAGGGTTAGCTTTTAATTCAGCATTTCAAGCCAACAAGTTTGTCTGTTCAATAAATTAATATTCCGACTCATGCAAGAGCTGTCGGCTTGCATTTTATACAAGACCTTCAAAACTGGGACTTTTGGTGCGGCTCCTCTGAAGCATAAGGCCCACATTCAGAAAGTCGTTCCGAGCTCTCCTCTGCTCTTCATTCTGTGTGTGTAGTTGAGTTGCAAGTGTTAATCTGAAAACCTGACCCTCCACATATTGCTCCTGACTGGGGTGCAGATGAGGTGGTTAGAGCATCTGCAGATGTTCTCCCACAGTTCATTTGGAGAATCTGCCACTTCCACTCATGCTGAGTATTGACTGACCGTGGTAATAGCACCACTGTGACTCCTTGCAAGCTTGTTATATTACTAAGTAGCACATGAGCCACAGAGCCTGATTCCCAAATGGCTGAACAGCAAATGGTGGGGAGAATCTTGAAATTAGAGAGTAAAATTCAAACAAGCAAACAAAAAAGAAGGTAGAGGTTAACTTTAGTGTTTTCTCCATTGTTTAGATAAGTATGAATGTCCTGCTGAAATAGCAAAGACCGGGGCTTACGGTTCTCAATGCTGAATAAAGTCCTGCTGTTTGAGTAAAGCCTCAGGCTTCCTTGCTGTGCAAGCAAAGCTGTTGCACCTGATGTGCATTTCCAAACCCCATCCGTAGCCGTCTGTTCTACCGCATTCACCACTGAAAGCATCCTTTGAACACTTCTTCCTGGACTCTTCTTCCTTTTCATTTGATTTTGTAATATCTTCTTAGAAGGGTCTCTAATTTGCTTGTTCTCAGAGAACAAAGGGTCTGCCTGCCCCAGCCATTCTCAACCTTTTTAGATGCAAGGTGCCTCTCCATAGCATTTCTGAGTTTAGCAGCACCCCATTCCAAAATGGATTTATTTGAGTGTGTTAAAAAAAAAATAGTGACACAGATTTGACCTCAGGGTTCCTACTGGGTTCTTGAGAGATGGCATGGCTGAGCCACAGAGCTAGAGAAGTGAAGAAATGGAGGAAGTGCTGGTGCCTGCGCCAGTTCCTGCTGCTCTGGAGAGAGCCTAGGCAGGCTCCTCTGCTTCCTGGGACCAATGCCACTTGGTCTTTATTTGACAGGCAGCCTAGTTGGCACTTGGGCTCTGAGCAAGCAGTGCCGTCTGGGGGAAGGTTAGGGGCCCATTTCCCAGCTGGATGAATTAGCAGTGGAGTCTGGAGTGGTGCTTTATCCAAGCAGGGGTTGCATTGCATCCTGTCTGACTTCTTGTTGCACTGGGCTGCAGCAGGGCACCCCATCCTGTGTCATCTGCTTCCTGATCTGGCCCCATAGAGCACCCCCTGGAAACAGAGTAGCTACAGCTGGTGATAATGATGGTGCAGCACCCTTAAAAGGATCTCTCAGCATCCCAGGGTGCCACAGCATCCCACCTGTGAATCACTGTTACAAAGAGGTGATCTCCAGCAGCCCAAGTTACATGAGCTGCTTTCTCTCCTGGTCAATACCATAGTGTCCCACAATGCACTTCCTGCTTTTTGGGCACAGCCCTTGGAATCAGTCTGCAAGTTATTGCTTCCGTGCTTGGCTCTTCCTACAGGCAGCGTGCAGAAACTGGGGTGCAGAAGAGCCAGAAGGTGTAGGCTAGCTGATGACAGGTGCCTTGTTCTGGCAGTCTGCAGTGCCTGGATGACTTCCTAGCTCGCTGAAGCAATAGATGGTGTAGGTTGGAGATGCATGGTGGCAGGCCCTGAAATTCAGCATTGTCTTTGGTATTATCACTGGGACTTCCACTGAGGGAATTTCAGCCTAGGTGTTTTGCAGAATACGTGCCTTCTGTGCAGCCTTAAATTAGACTCTGACTAGTCACGTAGACATAGCCAAAGATTCAGTTCTTGGCCACCATCAACAGGCACAGACAGTGAATAACAGAAATTAGATCATTTCCAATTAACAGGTCTTGCTGCTGCATTCATTATGCCAAGGCTGGCTGATTCACCAAAAAATATAATTGCAAGGTGTTTGGACGGAATATAGTGATTTTGTTTGATTCTGTAGGCAGAAACTACCCCTAATGATTATTTTCATGCAAGTCAGGGAGAAGTTTATTTAAATATTTCTGGAAACATGTAGATTTTGACATTTTCTTGATGAGGAAATAAATCTAAGTGAGGTTTTTTTTGGGGGGGGGTCTCATTTTGTTTATTTTTATTTCAATAAGGATGAAAACTTTGCTTAGACTTCAGTATTATAGAAACGATGAATGCTTGCTATCTATCTATCTATCTATCTATCTATCTATCTATCTATCTATCTATCTATGTGTATTTGTGTGTGTTTGTGTATGTGCACAAAATCCACGTTTTAGAGAGAAAATTCCAAGCTAAATTAATTGAAACCTTAAAGTCACTATACCATGTTTGATTGGTATTAAAAGATCATGGACACTTTTTGTGGGGAGGGTTTCAATTTTTGTTTAGGGAGCAGTAAAACTCAATGCAGGTTTTGGAATAAAAAACAATTTTTAAATGTCAGTTTCCCACCAAATTGATTTTTTTTTTTCTCTGCACACTTCCACTCACATTTCCTGTAGGATAATCATAGAAGAGAGCCTGTCATACACTCCCCAGGTTGGTATATACCTGCATTTGATGGCATTGTGGGGATGAGGCAAAAGAACAATAATATAGTGCTACATCATCTCCAAATGTGACATTTGTGGCCCAATTTTCAGGCACACACCAAGTTTAGCGGTGCCCAGAAATAGCTCTATTTTCAAGAGAGCTTAGCACCCTGCACGTTAGCTCTTTTGGATATCTGGCAATGAGTGTCACAATGGGAGATGACTGAGTTGCTTTGAAAATCTAGCCCTTATTTAAGGATTATATAGGAGGGAAGCTCTCATGAAAATCTAACGCTTACCTTAAGTCTACTGTGAGTCTCCTTTCACTTCAAAAAAGAAATTTCTGGCTTCTGCTTCTCCCCGTAGGTTACATTCCTTCTGTTTAATATTTGAATAACACAGGCAATAAGATTCTCACACACACAAACTGAAAGAAAACCGGAGCTTTAATGCAAATATATATTAAATATTAAAAAGCTCCCCAATTAAGTCCCTCCTCCCCCACACACACATACTTTCCCTGAAGAATTTTTCCTGTACTTAAATTTCAATTGAGCTGAAGAGAAGCAATAAGTAATGTCTAGGAAGATGGATGTCAGCTGTGCATACCTGGCTTGACAATTAAGTGTACAAAAATATACAGTTTAGCACATTATAAAATCTTGCTGCATATGACTGTCAGCAGGAGAATACTTCCAAATTAGTTCTGTAGGTTCTTTGCTTTGCAAATATGAGTTTGGTGTTTGCCTTGAATTTTAATAACCTTGAAAGATTAAATATTTTTGCACATTTGAAAGCAAGAATTATATTGCAAAAGCCTACAAATGAAGTAAATACCGAAGGATTCAGACAGGGCCTGCTCCAGCTCCCCTTAAAGACAATGGAAAGGCTGATGTTCCCTGTAGTAAGAGGTGACTGATGTCCATAATCAGCAGTCTTCTATGCTGAATACCAGGGGTAGAGATGTAGCTGACAAGTTTTGCACGCCGTGGGGAGGAAAAGGGGCCAAGTGCTGGAGAGTGTCTTACCTGCTTTGGGGACTCAAAAGGCTCCAGCTGTTGCTGTTGCTGCTGCTGTGTCCTGCACCCAGCTGCTACTGGGAGGTGTAGGGTTGCTGCTGTCAGAGAGAAGGCTCCCTAGTTGGAGCTGTGATTCTGATACCCCCTCTCAATTGGCGCTACCCCACTGACCAACCCTGCATTACGCTACTGCCCTGGAGTCCACAGATGGTTCAGGATTACAGGGGATGCCATCATCATAATGCCACTCAAGAGAACTCTTCTTCTTTTTACGCTCTAGGCTATATGAAACTGGAATCTGTGTAGGGGTGCGTGGAGAGCTGGAGGGGGTGGCAGGTTGGCTTAGAAATGGGATTTAAAGGCCTGTTTTCTGGGAATTGGCTTATAGGTATAGATATATGCATTATAAGGGATCAAGATGGGCAGCAGGGGATAATTGGATTGCTAAAGAGCTTGGGAGATGCACACAGCTTCTCATGGCCCTGGAAGTAGATGGACTATCTATCACAACAAGGCCAATGGATGGACAAATCCTGAAAATTGAAGGGGGGCATGTCATAGCACGAGATCACAGCCTTCAAGGCAGACACATTGTCTAACACAACAAAAACACACAGTCTAGAAAACAGCCTGGGAAGCAAAGGAAGTATGTACCATGCTGTCCTATAACACGAGATAAGTGACACCAGCAACAAGGCCTCAGAGAGTGGGGGAGGGGCTAAGTCCTGGTTTGGGGGGAACAGACCAAATTAGGACAAGGCCTGGAAGGCTACATGGACATGTGACCACAGAGAAACAGCCAACCAGAGAGAGCCACGGATGAAGAGTCATCAAGGGGAGGGAGAATACAAAAGCAGAGCATGAGATTAACAAAGCGTGCCTCCCTTTGTCTTGTCCTTTGTCTCATCCCTCCCCATTTTGCTCCCTGAGAGGGATCCCCATTCCCATCCCCCTCCCTGTCCTCTGGGAAGGGTCCTGGAGGCCACCATGGACCAAAGACATACCAGTAGTCCATCTCATGCACGCCACTGGAGTGCGGCTGTGGGCCTCAGCATCCCACCTCCATACAGCTGACACTTAAGGGAGAAAACCTCAGAGCGCAGCCTTCATACTGATCAGATGTACTTTGACTCTGATGACAGCCCTAGGATTGGTAGGCATAGAATTGTTTGATTTTTTTGTATTGTTGCTTTTTTGTTCTTACTCTGTTTCAATACATTCACCTATTATCAACTGGCAGGTGTTGTGGTCAGTCTGAGGGTTGTGCCTGCCTGGAACAAAGGGATAAGGTGCTGGGTCCAAATCCAGTTCAACAGCAGGGTCAGAAGCTCTGAGTCTACAGCCACAGATCTTCTAAACAGAGAGTGTCAAACAAAGTAGCTAGAGACACAAATAGGCTTCTACACAGCTCCAGTACCAGCTTTGTCTCCCCCAGTTAATAGAGACCATGCTCCCTTTGGAACTGTGTATACTACATGGTAATCCCATGTCTGAATAATAAACATATATCACTACCATCCATAGACAGTGAAGCTACATGAATAATAAATAAATGTATATCACTACCATCTGTAGATAGTGAAACTACAGCAAAACAAGCCCTGTGTAAAGTGCCGCCTCTACTGCATGGAAGGCTGGTATCAGGCTTTTGGTTGAGGTGGAGGGTTTGGTCATCCCACCAATGTTTATTTTGTCTGTAGGCCCCTTTTTGTCATGGATTCTGAATTAAGCCCAATCTAAGCATCTCTGCATGTTGTGTCCATTGCAAATCCAGCCAATGGAGAACAAGATAACATGTCAAGACTGCCTGGTATAGTGATTGACAGCTGCTGCTTTGGAGCAGTTTGTGTAGTTTTTCTATTTTGCAGGTATTATTGAGGGCCACACATATGTTTGTAAGAGTTCAGCATTACTTCACTTTCTTTTCCTTCTGCAGTAAACACTTCTAGCCCACCAGTGCTGGCTAGAGGACAAAAGCTCCATTTTACGGTAACTCTCAAGGGTTCAAAGGTGTTTCTTCACTGCAGATCTTCTGTGCCTAGGAATGATGCCCACAGACATGCCGTACGGCTCAACTCTGACTCCCTCAGGAACCAGAAGCAGCTTAGCCATATTTGCATGATGCTGCAGGAAGCTAATAAACGCCAACTCTCAGCACTGCTAATACGCCCCACGGTATCAGATGAGTATAGTTTTACTGCTTCCAGAGTGACAAGTTTCAATGTAACCCAATTATTTTTTCATTGCACCTTCAGGAAGGTTGCATGAAAATAGAAATGTTGCAGTGCCATTTTCAGATGAAAACCAGAGCTTTGCTGGAGGCACCAGACTCATGCCATCTAGTCTGGAATGAGAGAGAACAAGAACCTTCTCTGCCTGGATTAAAACAGATCTCCATCCAAACCAGTCTGAATCAAGCAGAGCAGTAAATTGAATCCTTGTTTCCCCCATCCCATGCCACTGTTCCTTGTCCCCAGGCTGTCTTAAACAGCACCCTGAAGCTGACACATTTTCAGTGAAACCACATATTTGCACACATATTCCTTTTATTTTAAAATGGTCCGGCCAGCTCAGTTAGCTATATTAAACTAATAATTTCTACTGTAATGGAGTTGAATTCCTCCTTTAAACACCAGGTCCTGACTGCACTTTGCTTTCACATGAATATCCTTTCAGCAACACATGCTCTCTGTGAACTTAAAGTTTGGTCAAGAATTCAAGGAACCTTTATTTTAAATATTAATATATTTAGCCAACAGTACTGATGTGATAAATCTGTTTTTTGTTGTTTTGGTTTTTTGCTGTTGCTCAAGCACCAAGTTCAGGGTCTGCTGTTAATTTACATATAAAGATAAAAACAGAACTCTGATACTGCAGCTCTTTGAACTACTAGAAAAAAAAAAATAATATCGCAATCCAATAGCAGGAATTAAGACAAGCACATTAAGTGGTTTTAAATCTATAATAGGTAATGAACCTAATAATTGCCACAGTTTACTGGGGGCTTAGAAAGTTTTCGGTCATTACATTTTCCAGTTTAGTTTGACTTAAGAGCCTTAAAAATTGTATTCTTGGTGAACCACGACTTTTGGGGTTTGCAAGAATTCCTGCGTGAGCTTCTATTGATTGGATAATGTAGAAGCTCAGAATAGATGGTCCTAAGAGTCCCTTCTAAAAGTAATCAAACAATCTAGTTTTCCCAAAGTAGCTCCTCTTAGCAGCAAAAGATGCACAGGTCATACATACCTATGACTTCTATGGTTGTAATGTTGAATGGCTCTACATTTTTAAGATGTATTTAACCTCTCCACATCCCTGTGAGAAAAATGAAGCAATAATGTCATTTAACAAACAGGTGCCTAACATATTGGAATGCAAAGGCAGGATTTAAATGATCGAGTTTGTGCCTACACTTGATTGTTTCAGGCAAAATTTAACATCTGAATGTCTGACCCATTAGTTTAATTTAGGATGATCAAGTAAGGCATCTAGCATTCCCCTACCATCAGTAGAGAAACACTGAATATGCCTAAGAGTTTACATGTCCAGGTGCTCTCTACGAAAAATGGAGAGAAAAAAAAATTGTCAAAGGGCAATTCAGAAAGCCCACAGGCACTTAAAGGCAGTTAACTTGGCACTACCAGGGGGTTGTGTCAGAAGTCCCAGCCTTCCCGAACTGTGTTAGCATCTGTTCAGTTGCAATCCACAACACCTCATTGGACTTCTGAGATCACTGCTACAGAATTTATGAAGATGAAGGTGATTCAGAACAGGGTGGTGGAGAGAGGAGAGACTACAACCTTTCCCCAAGGCAGCTAGGGACAGAACATTTGCAGATGAGATAGGTGACCTAATGTCTAGGCTGCCTTCATATGAGGGGACTTGAACCCTTTCTTCCCAGAGCTATTTATTCACTTAACGTTAGACCATGGCTGTCCAACTGGTGACCCAAAAGAAGTTAAGTTGCGGCCCATGGGCTCCCACACATCCACAGTTCTCACCATCCCTCCAGCTGCCACAGCAGCTGCAGTCTCTTTGCTCTCCCTCCCCCTTCCAGCTGGCTGCCTGAACCCCAAAAAGTCTGTGTGTGTGTGTTGAGGGGGGGGAGTTGCTCTCTATGTGAAGGAGCAATATACAACTATAATCAAAATGGGATCAGAGGAAGACCTAACTGAGGTACTGGATGTTAGGATACAAGGGGGTCAAGGGGAAAGGGACTTGGTAGTGGGGGTCTTCTATAGACCACCACACCAGGAGGATGAACTAGACTTAGAATTCTCTGGGCAGCTCTCCAAGGCCATAAAGTCAAGAGATATGGTTATCATGGGTGACCAAACTACCCCATCATCTGCTGGGAGGATCAGTCAGCCAGAAATAATCACTCACATAGGTTCTTAACCTGCATACAGGACCTCCACGTAATTGCGGAGGTATACGATCCTACTAGGGGGAACGCCTTGTTGGACTTCGTGCTGGCTATGGGGGATGACCTGATGGGGGATTTGCAGGTACAAGGTAACCTAGGGGATAGTGACCAATTGATTGAATTCACTATCCGGTGAAGGGTGGGAGAAGTAGCCAGTAGGGCAGAAGTGCTAGATTTTAGAAAGGCTGACTTCAGTGTGCTCAGGAGATTAGTTAGTGGGGCATTAAAGCTCAAGAGCATTGACAAAATGGGGGTCTAGGAAGGGTGATTGTTCCTCAAGGATGTGATCCTTTAGGCACAGAAGGAAGCAATCCCACTGTTTAGAAAAGGGGGCAAAGGGGCCAAGAAACCCTCCCGGCTAAACAGAGAAATCCAGGAAAGCCTAAGGGCAAAACATGGAGCATATAGGCTGTGGAAGCAGGGGGTAGCTACCAAGGACTATACCGCCTTGGCTTGCACTTGCAGGGAATCAGTGAGGATGGCCAAAGCAGAATTAGAACTCAGGCTGGTTACAAAAATTCAGGACAAGAAGAAGTCCTTCTTCGGGTATATTGGGGGTAAAAAGAAGGCACAGGGCATCATAGGACCCCTACAGGACAAACAAGGGTAGTTTGTGGCAGATAGGAGGGACAAAGCAGAGCTCTTCAATGAGTTTTTTGCCTTTGTATTTTTGAACTTGGATTGAGACAAAGCTCCCAAATGCATTACTGACAGAAGCAGGAGAAACACCAACCCACCAACTGTCAGCGCTGACCTAGTAAAGAGACACTTGGAGGGGCTGGATGTGTTTAAATCAGTAGGACTGGATGGTCTTCATCTAAGGGTGCAGAAGGAATTGGCCAGTGTCATAGCAGAGCCACTGGCATGACTGTTTGAGCACTCATGGTGTTCAGGTGAGGTCCCAAAGGACTGAAAAAGGTCCAATGTGGTCCCTATTTTCAAGAAGGGGAGAAAGGAGGATCTAAATAACTATAGACCACTTAGTTTCACCTCTATTCTTGAGGAAAGCCTTGAAAAAATTATTAAGGATCAAATTTGTAGGAGTCCAGCAGGTAATATAATGCAATCAGCACGTGTTCACAGCAGGTAGATCCTTCCTGACTAACCTTGTTTCTTTCTATGACCAGGCCACTACAGGTTTAGATGCAGGAGTTGAGGTAAATGTCATCCACTTGGAATTTAAGAAGGCCTTCGACATGGTATCTCATCCTGTTCTTATAAACAAATGGAACGGCTGTGCTATAAATGATTACACAGTCACTTGGGTGGCAAATTGGTTTAAGGGTCACACCTAGAAAGTGGCAGTGAATGGGTCATTATCATCCTCAAAAGATGTAGGCAGTGGGGTCCGCCGAGGTTTGGTCCTTGGGCCGGTGCTGTTCAATATCTTCATCCTAGATGAGGGTGTGGAAAGCACTCTCTCCAAATTTGCAGATGACACCAAACTATACAATGAAGCAAACACACTGATGGGAAGAAACCAAATCCAGGCAGACCTAGACAGGTTAGAAAAGTGGGCAGAGAACAATAGGGTGCAGTTCAACAAGGACAAGTGGAAAGTGCAGCACCTAGGGAGCAGGGAACCACCAGCACACCTATGGGCTGGGGGATGAGCTCAGCACCGTGGCAGAAAGAGATTTCAGAGTCATAGTCAACTCCAATATAAATATGAGTCATCAATGTGATGAAGTAATTAGCAGAGCTAACCGCACTTTGTCATGCAGTAGTAGGTGCATCAAGAACAGGTCCAGGGAGGTGATACTCCCTCTCTATGGGGCACTGGTCAGGCCGCAGCTAAAATACTGTGTCCAATTCTTGGCACTGCAATTCAAGAAGGATGTGGACAACCTTGAGAGGGTCCAGAGGAAAGCCACTCGTATGGTTAGAAACCTGCAGAGAAGGCCTTATGAGGAAGGCCAAGGGACCTGGACCTTTTCAACCTCTGCAAGAGAAGGCTGAGGGGGGGATCTTGTGTCAGTATATAAATTCACCAAGTGGGGGAAGCAGGGAATAGAAGATGCTCTGTTTACCAGAGTGCCCCTTGGAATAACCAAAAACAATGGCCACAAGCTGATGGAGAGGAGGTTTAAGTTGGACATCAGAAAGAACTTCTTTACAATTAGGATTGCCACAATCTGGAATGGGCTTCCAATAAAGGTATTGCTCCCCCCTACCTTGGGGGTCTTCAAAAGGAGATTGGACAAGCACCTGGCTGGGGTCACAAGACCCTAGAACTTTTTCCTGACACTGGCAGTGGGGTCGGACTCAATGATCCTTTGAGTTCCCTTCTGACCCTAGCATCTATGAATCTATGAAAATGGGTTCCCACCCTTCACCACCACTTCCACTTGCAGATATGTAGATGTGGGTGTCCCTTTGCAGGGGATTTCCCTGGGGATGTCTGCAAGTGTAGAGTGGGGAAATCTCCTACAGGGAGTCTGCATTTTCAGCCTGTGCTCTGTGCTGCTTCCAGGAATGTGCATTGGGTCCCCTATGGGAGATCCCACCTGCTGTGTGCTTGCAAATGTGCTTGGGGAAATTGTCTGAAGAAAAATTTCCCCTGAGTGTCTGCAAGTGCAAAGGGAGGCCCCATGTTTGAGTCTTTCCCTCCCCAAGCTAGGAGGAGGGAGGGAATGGGAGGAACCATTTACATATAGATCTGCAAGGAATGCCCTCTTGCAGACATGCACTCTGAAGCCCTGATTTTCCTTGGTTACCCAGATGTGTCCCCATCAGGGTTAACAGAGAAAGTGAGGCAGTCACTCTTAAAGCTTGAGGGGGCTAAACCTGATGGGGAATTTTCAGAGTGTCCTGGCCTTTCAAGGTTGAGGAGCCCCTACCCCAGTCAAGAACCTGAGGGTCTCTATTTAACAACAAAGGAGCTGGAGGGTTGTTAATCCTCCTCAAAACCTTGGGGAAGCTTTGTGAAATATTATCTCTGTAGGCTGGTGGATTTAAGGGTTTGATCAGTCAGATATTGGCTTACAGCCCAGTCTCATCTGACAGCATCACAATGCACAGAGACACAAAGAGTTGAATTAAGAACGTGTATTAATAAACAACATTAACCACTATGAATGTGCAAACAAACAGTAACTATATGCAGGGCTGTATTATAAACAGGAGAACAGACTGCAAACACTACGGACACTGGGGTATATTGAGGATTTCTACTCCTTTCCCCTCCTGGGTACTCAGAACCTCAGGCTCACAATAGGTAATACATTACCAAAGTCAAATGAATGTTGAGACAGAGGAACAGTAGCGGTAGGAAGACCTTTAACAGCTCACTGGGATATCCAAATAAGTTTCTGTTTTTTACACTCACGCATTTTTACTTTAGATCCATTAAGCAACAGACACACACTGCGCAGACACTTGCTTTGCAGAGAGTAGAAAGAATATAGCTATCAAAGAGCAAAGAACATAAAGAGTTAAAAGGACAGAACAGAGAGAGAGTGAAGAAAAGCAAGAGGCAGAACTCAAGGCAGAAAGAGCAAAGCAGAAAAAGCCCCGAACAAAGAAACTTGCATACCTTATACACTTTTTGAACTCCCATACATATTAATCAAGTCTTCTCCAGTCATTCACAGGAATGACCTGTTGACCTGAAGTTTATTACAGTGTAATCTACCATGCTATTCCTTGGCTGGATGTTTAATCTTCTCAGCACAGCCAGCTGTTTCGGTGTCCATCTGGGAGGACAGCTTGGCATGCAACTTCCAGCTTCTAAGGGTACTGACTGTTCCCACCTGCCACAACTTGATGTTTCAAATTTTGTTAGGGGACAGTGACCTTATGACCTCCAGCTCTGGCTCTCAGTCAGACATGGCATTGTCCCTTGGGGCTCCACCTCCCCTACACCCCACCTAGCACCAACCCTATGTTGAAGTGTCTCATCCGGTAGCTTGAGGCAAACAGCCTCCTGAAAAGTCTCTCTCAGCAATACTGAAAAGAACAGACTCAATGTCTCAGAACAAAACTATACATGAACAGTCTTTCCTCTGAAGTTAAATGTATACCTTTATCCATGTTCTTCACTCTCGGTGGAGCAGCTAGGAGACTGAGCAGACAACTACCTATGCAACTAACTATGCTCAGTACTCTGTTTACTCACAGTTCTAATGCTCTTTTACTCTTTCTCTATAGGCTCTTCATCGTCCCAGATCCAGTTGTCCATTCCTGATTGCCAGGCCATTTCTTCAGTTAAGTTTCCTGGCTCCTCTGATCCAGCATTTGGGGTCTGCCGTTGCTGATTGGACTCCCACCAATCACATTCCCGGGACATGCTATGTCTTCACTTCCTTTCCTTCCACGCTGGGAACTCACTTCCAATTCCCCTATTGTCTCCTTCTGGGCCTTTCTTGTCTCTCCACTTGGGTTCTACCTGGTCAATCAGGTTCGGTTCGTGCCCATGCTGGGGGCATAGTTTCTCCCACAGAAGTCAAAGTTGCTGGTGCTGCCTGCAGCTGCCGTCTGAACTGCTTGGGATCTTCTGGTGAATACTATCTAGTGGCAAGTGTCTTTTCTCTGCCACATATAGCTCAGGTCAATTAAGTGTCTCAGTAATGCACAGAGGGATGGACACTTTTTCCCACCAGAGCAGGTTACTTTGCATGCATAATATGCGTATCTAGGTCATGACCTCAGACAGGACAAATGGTCAGCTTTTCCAGAGCCTGCCTTCCTTCTGTTCATGTGAGCATGCTCACAGCATAATCAAGGCTGAGAACTAGGAGCATCTACCCCAGGGATGCTGGAGAGCCCAGGCAACTTCACACTGCTTGAGCTCTTCTGCTATAAGCAAACAGATGTTGGCTGCAATAAAGCAGCCCGATGTAATACTACCTTCTGCTGCAAACACAAATTTGAGCATTTGGGGTATGACAAAAGGTATGGATATCTGTTTGCTTTTGCTATGTGTTACCATAATCATTTTCATGGTGGCACAAAGGTGATGCCTGTGTCCACCTGAGGAGTGTGAGACAGGGAAGAGATTTGATTGCAGGTTGCATAAATCCTAAATTAGCTCCCTAAATTGTTAAATTATGCTGCTTCTTCCACCAAGTGTTCCATGGTGTTTAGCAAATAATTATTTGAGGTACAAACGTTTTTCCTCCAGGGTCTTTTTGTGAGTGAGGTGACTTAAATGGGAATACTAACAGTGGCATTCAGAGACTATTATGAAATATCTTGTTGTGCAAAACACCTATGTGTTGGCTCTTGCAAACACCGAATTACTGTGGGCATATTTTCAGCCTAATGAGCAGTTCTTCAGTGCATTGCCCAACCAATTAGACAACCAATTATGCATCTCCTGAGAACAATACAGGAGCATAAGTAATGGAATCCAGTAGGTATAGTGTTGAAAATGGACCACTAACTACTCTTAACTTCTCATTCATGATTGCTGTGGGTGTCAGAATAGATGTTTGTTTCCCTGGTAACAAAAGGATAGACCTATCTACCTTCCCCCTCCCCTTTTATGTAGTTAGCAGGCCTTCTTATAGAGCAACATTATGGAGTATAGAGACTAATATAACATGTTGATCCATTCACAGAACACTGCCCCAACTGTTTAATATTAACTGAATACTCCTTTCTTAACTATGGGCAGTAATTCATATTTGTGAAACTCTGTAATGTAGAATTAAATCAATTATAGCCTTTTTTCAAGTATGTATTGATAAAGTCAAGCCTGGCAACTGCTCTGATAGTGTCAGATGGGATTTTCAACCTTAGTAAATGCACTTAACATATATGCAAGTCCTCCTGGTCCCCATCCATATGCCCATCTGCTATGATGTTAGTTGCCACTAGCATGTAGGTTAAATCACCATCCTAGGCAGTAGGTGCTATGTAACTGATGGATTAATATGGACAGCTTGAATAGCATTGAAAATGTCATTGATTCTGCAGAGTCCCCTTCTGAACCAATGCTTCAGCTCTGGATTCAGCACCCACCTTAAAACTGATCCCAGCTTTTGACACTTCTTTGCAAAAAGAAGTAATACCTCAATGCAAAAAGAATCTCTTTTTTAAAGTCAAGAGACCTTTTAGGAGCTTTCCCTTTTGAATTAACATTTTTCATAGGTCATTAGTAAACAGTATTAATCAGATATTTCTTTACAAATGTGGAGGGTTCATTCCAACCAAGGAGCGAGGTTTCCTGATTGGGTTTACTTGTTAGCAGCCAAAAGCCACCAGACAACAGCTCAGTTGAGAGGGGATGTGGAGAGATTGTAGCTGAAGAGAAACTAAGAGTGGGAGACAGAAAGACAGCATTCTTTCAAGGTAGGAAGCAAAAATATTGAAGGAGGCCAAACTTTGAAGGAAACTTTGAAGGGGAAGCAGTTTCAAGGGAAACAGAACAGAAGAAGTTGAGATTGATATTGTATATGGCTGCTCCCTCTGCAATGATAGTTCAATAATGAAAAATCAAGATGTGTTCTTCCTAAGAAGCATCATTCTGTATGAATTAAAGATAAAAGAACCCTAGAACAAACAGACTGGGGCAAGGGTGTGCATTTAGATATTTCTGTATTAGAATTATTCTTTTTTGTCCGCTTTATTTTTCATTCCTCTGAAATAAAGCACAAATCCAGGAACAAGCATATTCAGAGTGAATCCTGGATTTGATGTTAGGCCAAATGAATTTATTTATCTCTACTGCAGGCTAGATATGCAGGGTCCACACTGGCATATACAACCAGAATCCTCTGCAAAATTGGCCATAGTGGGAATACATCACCTCTTGTCCATTATTTTTGTACTGACTTCCAATAAAATATTGAACCAGCCTAAGGACTCAGTCTGTAACTTAAAGCTGTTCAATGGCCTGGAGCTGTGAAGGTCTAAGGATTTTTTTAAAGCTATCGGATGACGATTGTGGCTAACAGCTTTGCCCCCAGATATAGTGTGTCTTCCTACTTCAAGAATAAAGCTAATTCCTACATTTTCTCAGGCCTTATTCAAGAGTACATGCAGACATTACACTTAGATCAGCCTACCTAGGGTTAGGCCAAGCTGAGTGCCAATTTGTACATACATTTGGGGAGGTTACATTGGGGAAAAAAATGGCCAGTTTATCTAATGTAGTTCACCTGAGGAGGTGCACTAAGTTAAATTGGGCACAGATTAGTCTGACCTAACAAAGGTTTGCACGTGCTTGGAGCACAGTCCTGGGGTTGGGAGAGCCCACCTGCTTGCCCCAGTCCTGTGGCTATGATTTTCCTACTTCTCAATGGGCTATTTTTAGCCTTCCTACTTCCCCACCTCTGGATCCACCAGCCCCCCCTCATCTTACCATACCACCTTCTCATGGACCCACTAGTCCACCATGACCCCACCTGCCTCTCCCCCGCCCCTCTCCCCCCCGCTTCAACTTACTTACATCACCTTCCTAGAATGGCTCCAGGTACCAGAAATTGTGTGCACAAGTAGGACCCAATCCATGATCATGCTGCTTAAAGCAAGCCTCATAATTATAGCTTCTGGATATGTCTGTACATGTCACAAAGCTATGAAACAAACACTCATGGGAACTAAAAACAGTCACAAACCTTGCCACTCTTCACTCCAAGGTACATGTTGACCTATCTTCTCTGATACAAATGCAGAGTAGTATTGGGAAGGCATTAAAGGAACTAAAGCAGAGTCCTCCACTTCACATAGAATCCTTTCTCAAAGGACAAACCAGCACATCACAGATTTTAGTAATGTCACAAGTGCTTTGCTACAAGGTATGCATTACTAGTGATGATGGTGATATTAGACCTATATATAGTAGTCCAGGTCTTAACTGATGTAAATTCCAATGATATAGGTCCAACGACCATGGAGCTATGTTGGGCTAAGGATATGGTCCTCAGATCAAATAAAACACTGATAATATTAGAGGTGCACCAATACATCGGTTTATATTGTATCAACACCAATAAAAGCAAAATTGACATTATTGACCATTGGCGTTTTTTGGCTGATGTGGTCAATAATGTCACTGATAACTGCTGTGTCCATGCCCAGAGCCTAGAAGCTTGGAAAGCAGCATCTGGCTGGTAAGTCTGGGAGGAAAAAAGGGCAGGGGGGTGGAAGGGGCATGTGGGGCCCCTATGGTGAGAGAGGGAGTGGGGCGTGGGGCTGGGGCAGGCACTGCCCAGCTGGGACAGGGTTAGAGGCATGAGCAGCTTGTCTGGAGGCATAGGGGGTGGGGCAAATCCTGCAGCTGATGCACCCCATGGGAGGCATGGGGGGCATATGACCCTGGATCTGTGCACAGGGCAAGGCTGGGCTGCTGCTGAAAGCTGGGGCCAGGAGTGGCACTGGGCTCTTCATGGTGGGGGGGGCTGGCTCGGGGCTACATGTGGGGCGGGCAGTGGTATTGTTGGGTGAAGGGATTGTGGGGGGTTATGGCAAGTTCAGAAGTGGCCACAGCCCACCCTGCTTCTGGCCCCAGTGTGGAGAGGCAGCCTGCCTTTGCCCCGTGCACAGATCTGAGAACATGTGCCCCTCCATGCCCTCCCCAGGGTGCAAAAGTTGGTGGGAGCTATCCTCCTACCGCGTGCCCACAGATGAGTCACTTGTGGCTCCGTCCCACATGCCACTCCACCCTGGCTGGGCAGCCCCAGCCCCAGTCCCACTCCCCCTCTCACCACAGGGGTCTCAATATGCCCCCCATACCTCTTCCCTCTCCATGACCGTTTTCCCCTCACAGACTTACCAGCTGGACACTGCTCTCCAAGCTGTTGGGCTGCATGTCAGCAATTGGATCAATATCAGCTAATATGACTCATTAATAATCATCCATTGGTATCTGCCCAAAATATCTTGGTGCACCCCTAGTTAAAATTGATATTGTCATAGCATTTTATGTGAAAAAGTGTGTTGTATCTGAATAAATGATAGGGCAATTTAAGTAGGCCGATGCTAATTACCTTTTACTGGTAATTTCTACAATGTCATGTCAGACAACTATAGTCCTACAAAAATAAGAAACCAAATATTGCCATTAAAGTTTTAAAAGCATTTGGTCAAGACCTTTGCATTTAAGTTGCACCTAAAAGCCTATACCTCCATCAGGGAGAT
This sequence comes from Alligator mississippiensis, assembly GCF_030867095.1. Classification (NCBI taxonomy): domain Eukaryota; kingdom Metazoa; phylum Chordata; order Crocodylia; family Alligatoridae; genus Alligator; species Alligator mississippiensis. The sequence continues at coordinate 10,994,372 of NC_081825.1, read as the reverse complement.
GACCCAGAGAGTTGTTAATTTATTTCTTCCTTGGAGAGACCAGTGTCACCTACAGAATGGAGGACATTGCTTGCAATACTCTGAGGTGTTTTTCAACCAAAATCAATTTCTAAAATGGTAATAAAACCAAGAGGTATTTATCCTGAGATTTTAAAGATCAAATTTGAAACTAATAGTAGGATACCAGATAAAAAATGTTCATGGTAGTCCACTGATCACTTAGTTTTGTTGTCTGTTCATTTCCTGAATGCTACCCATTTTGGTTAGTATCTGTTGGAATAGTAAGTTTTTATACCACTTAAAACCAATGCTACTTAAGCTACATGAGACAGCCTCACTTTAAATCAGCTCTAGCACAATCTTATTACTTCTGTATTTCAGTGTTACAATTTGTTACCATTATAGTAACACTTTCAATTACTGGTATAAATTACAAATTGTCTTTTTCAACTTAGCTGATTTTATAAATACAATATCTTGTACTTGATTTTAAATATATTGTAATGTAACCTAATTTCAGTTTAAATGTGTTTAAGAGTCCCATTATTCTAAGTTGCAGAGACAATTTGTAATGTAATGACAGATTTAAATATGGAAACTTTTAGAGTAGTTCTAACTAATACACAAGTATAACATTTCCTAGTCTTTGACTTGCTCAGGAAATAAATGTGAAGTACAGAAATATGAAATGTAAATGGTAATACACTGTGGAGAGCAAGTGTAGGTTAGGATCCCCAACATTATAAAATAAATTTAAATGTTTGTTATTATGTCACTTTCAATAGGCAACTCTTTGTTTTAAGTGAACCCTACAAACATCACCATATTTTCAAACAAAGTTTGCCATATTAATTATCACCCTCAGATCTGCAATTGATCTGAGCTTGTTGGCTCTGATTCCTGTATTTTTTTTTCCCCCCACTATATCTTATCTATTTCCATCCAAAAGTCTTGTAAAACAAGAAGTTAGATTAATGAAAAATTTCAGCACTTCAAGTTTTTGTGTTTTGCATTGGAATAAAACCAAATGCTTTTGAAATCGTGTGTGAAAAACCTAAGAGCAAGCATGCCATGCGACTGGATAGGGTATATGGGAAATACAAGTTCAAATCTCTGTTTTGGATGATTCAGAGAAGCAACTTAAACCTGGGCCTCCTGCATCTGGAGGATGCATTAACCCTGGTATTGGTTATTCATGCATACCATTAACCCTGGTATTGGTTATTCTAGTTTCTACGGAAGGGAATGAGATATTGTAGTGAGCAACTTGTAGTGTTTATTTTTCCCATACTTGTACATATGGATCTCTTCTGTGGTTTGCAATGCAATATAAAGCTGCGCAAACTTAGCCGAAAATAGTCATCCGGGTCTTGATCCACACACCACTGAAGCCAGTTGGAATGCTGTAATTACTTTAGTTAGGATTTGATCAAATGGAAAGGTGATGGAGCTGATGATAAAGTTCTGAGTTAAAGCTCCTGCAACCTAATAGTCAAGTTCCTATAGCTTGGCAGAGGGTTGCTTTTATAGTAACAAATAATTTCAGCAGCATTTCCATCTGAAATATTTGCCACAATACTAAGAGGATCAGGGGGTGGGGGAATCCCTCTAAAATGGAATTTTGAATCATAGGCAGAAACATTAGTGTGGGGTGCTAAGTACACAAGTCTTGACTGTGAATTTATCCATTTACATTCGGGTTCCACAAGCTGTTTTAATTGGGAATCTAAACTCGTACTGAAGTGTTTTCCTGAACTAGGGGCCCAAATGTTTTACAATTGCTCTTTCCTTGATAAAAGAATCTCAGTGGATCTTCAGTTGAATCAAAAACTGAGCAATGAAAATTCAATTTGTCAATATAAACCATAAAATAAATGTGTTTTGCCAACAATGAAAAATACAGAATTTAACATTATGCAAGAAAATACATCAAACAATGTGATCACACAGTATCTACCATTATTCCATTAATATTTATGCAGATGTCATATATTCTCACACACAACACACCCCAGAACATAAAATATTTTTTTTTTCTAGAGTTATGCCTACATAGAGGAAAAACAGTAACCAATCTTCCGCTGACTCACCCTCTTTTTCCTTCTAAACTAAAGATGAAACCCTAGCTCTTACTGAAGACCGATCTTCTTTGGTGTTTATACATGTGCTCCCGGAGTTGGGGGTGGGGAGGGCGCTTTAATTAGAGAGGCTCTGAGAGCTGCTCTAATTAAAGAGCCTGGAGCACCACATGTATCAGCATCCCTGCACTGAAAAATGGTGGCAGGGGCACTTTAACTAAAGCTTGTTCAACGGGTTTTAGTTAAAGCACCCTCACCACCATTTTTCAGCATGGGGGCACTGATAGACATGACACGGGAGTCTGCTAAAGCTCAGTAATTACCACACTCCAGTAGACTCGATTACTTGAGTCTGCTCCAATACACTGAAATTACAGTACATCAGAGCAGGCTCGCTGCACATCTATAGGCACCCCATGGGTGTGAAATAGCAGGGGAGAGACGAGGCGCAGCGGACAGACAGAAAAATTGCCCTAACAAAGGTTATGTTGATTAGTGGAACATAAAAATCATTAAAAAGAAGAGACAATTTTTCAGACCTGTTAAGCAAAGAACACTGAGGCATTAAGGCGGCTTGTACATGCGTGTTGGATCTCTAGTTAGAACGTGTTGGAGGAGACTGAATTAATTGAGTCTGCTCGGACGTATTCTAATTAGAATGCACCGGTGTTGCTGCAGCAATAGGTGTATTAAGCCCCGGGGCATTTTAAAATGGCCGTGGGCCACTTTAAAACTTGTCAAATGTGGTTTAGATAAAGTGTCCTGTGGCCATTTTTAAATGTGCGGGGGCTTAATACATGTGACAGTGAGGTATTTTAATTAGAGTGACTCTCCAGGAACTTCATAGTTAATAGTTCTTAGCAAGCTTTCGGGCACACATATTTGTCTTGTAGTAATCATGACTTTCCGACTTATCAGAAAAGTGGTGTATTAAAAGGAAGTTGCCACCACTCTGACTTTTTCTTTTTTTCTGATGTGATGTTACAGATTCTCATTTTTGGAGGACTGCTCTAATTCAAATGCCCATCCCCCCACCGCCCACACCCAAGCACATGTATACCCTAAATCAAGAGACTCTTTCAGCTACCCGAAGTAATGCCACAGCTATGGAGCTGTAGAGCAGGAATCAAAGCAGGGGGCTTCTATCTCAAGCAGAATATCATCTTCCCCAACTTTGGAGATTGATTTCTTGGGGGAAAGGTGCTTGTTTTATGTGAGATATATGGTATTTGTGATGACCTGTTTAAGAAAAAAAAAGAATATTGAACTAAAAATTAAGCTCTGAACTTTAGGTCAAACATACAAGAGTAATTGTATTGTTAATACTTTATGTAATATTTCTCATTTTCTGTCTTATGGTATTGCTGCTTGGGACATTTTAATATGAAAAAAAATATATTAAAAAAAAATCCAATGTATTCAGGTAAGGCTTTTTTTAAGTTTCCTTTTAATACACTTTGCTACTGATTTTAATTCAATTTTGACTTATGAAACTTCAGTTAAAATACATCTGATGCTTATGCTCGGGGCTAAAACATGTGATAATGGGCAAACTATTAAGCGCACAAAGTAGCACATGCTGAGCATTGAAACAGGTGCTTTATTGAATCTACCATATGTTTTGAACTGAACTTTGCCCAAAATTCCTATACATTTTCTTTTAGTATTAAAAAGTAAACTGTTGTTCTTGTGTAACAACCTGACATGTATAGAAAACAGATGGCTTGTGGAGGACTTTGATTCAAAAAAAAAAGAAGGATCATAAACTAAGGTGTATCATCAATTACAATGTCTTATGAACATTTTGGACCAATGTCTGACTATCAACCCCAACGTTTCTCATGGCTTACATGCACCCTTATCAAACTTCTAATTACAAGTAGGGGGATAGTAGTGGAAGAGGGGAAGTAAGGGAATAGTTTAATCTGCAGAGCAGTCACCACGATGTTGCACATCACTAGTACAACCGTGCAGGACACAGTTTGGGAAGTACTTGTCAAATAATTCAAGGGTGTAAATTGTAGCCATGTTGGTCTAAGGACAGAGACAGATGAGATTATATGGGTAAATCTGATATCTTTCATTACATCAACTCAGATAATTGGAAACATTCTTCTTAGCAAGTTTCGGCCACAAGTATTTGGCTTGTAGTAATCCATGACTTTCAGACTTATCTGAAAAGTGATGTATTAAAAGGAAGATGCCCCCACTCTGACTTTTTTTTTTTTTTTCTGATGTGATGTTCCTGATTCTCAGCAGTCGGTTGGCTGAGATGTAAAAAGAAAAAAAGCAAACAAACAAGTGAGGCGGGATTTTACATTCTGTAAGGGCATATTAAATACTTGCAATGCCTAGTATGAGCTCACCTCACTCTAAAGATTGATTGGGATAAATATTACATTTCAGCATTCCTACAATTCAACAAGAAACTGCTGAGGGGTTTTCCAAAACTTCTTGGAGCCCTCTATTGAAAGCACCAAGGTCCTAATGCTTATTAATTTAAGGTTAAAAAAAAATGGCTTTGGTAGTTAAAGAGTCAGTGGTTGGTCCCCACCCAACCTATCCTTTCAAGCCCCTCTTCATTATATAGTGGATGGCCTTTACCCTGAACCCAAGTCTATTTCCACAAATGAAGCATATGTCATGTGGATCCTTTCTGTACACTTTGCAAACAATCCAAGTACTCCAGGTCTTCTATATTTACAGGGCCTTTTTTTTTTTTCTTCCTTATTTGAGAAGGAGAGTTTGGCATGGAAGATGTCCATATTTAAAATAAATATTCATTAGTGGAAAACGATGGTTTCTAGTAACTGTCATTGATGAAAGTTCTCAACAGTAGCTCATGCCCATGGTGCTCAGAAGTTATTACCATCCTGTAGCTAGTTAGTGTTTTGTCTGAAATAATTTTGAGGTCTTCATCCACATTGCAGTGGAAGTGTGTACACCAAATTTACACCAGCACTTCTATTGCCCATGTCAGCTAAAAACCTAGATTGGACTACCTTTTTTTTTTCTAATCCCTCTGCTTGGGATACACTGTTCAGCTAGAAGTCCCCCCAGAGAGGCTGGATTTATCTTTTCCTTCCATGACTTGAAACGGATTCATTCAGGCTTTATTTACTGCTGTTTGAACTGGCAGTGATTTCACAATTATGTATCAAGTGCACTGGCAAGTGCCTTCACTAACTATTGTTATCTAAATGACAGTCAGTTTGAGTGGCTGAGCAATTTAGTACTAATTTTATGGGGCAAGAGCCTCCTTGTGAAATATTTTATGATCCGTTAGATCCAGTAGTACTGGGACACTGAAACCCTGACCACAACCAAAAACAGTTTATGAAGAAAAAGATCCTAACTGCATCTTGATCTAGTAGGAGCACAAAATAGCGGTAGGAGATGATGAATTGGTCATGAGTCCTCCTTTAGCTTTGGGAATAACTGAGGCACCTAATCCATTTTCTCTGTTTTTTAACAGCCTGAGGAAATACCATCTTTAACCTTATATTTTATCCTGATGTACTGTGTATTCTCCAGCTTCCTTGACAGTAAAATTATAGTTCTCCATAGATGTTGAAGTCTCATGGAAATGACATTTTCTTCAAAGTTCTCAACGTAAATGTTAAATGGACTTTTAGAACTTTTATATGTAGGTATTGATGATTGCAGAGAGCAATTCTTTGGAAACCGTAATTTGGAGAAGCAAAGATTTTTAAATATAGCAAAAAAAATTAGAAAAAAGATGATGATCCTGGGAATTTTTCAAGTTGTTTTTTCCTCTGAAAGGAAAGATTTTGATACATTTTTGCAAGTAAAATGTAACACTGAAATGGTCTGACTTTCACAGGATGCAAACATTACTTTAGGTACCTGAAAAATCCTAAATAACATGTGCCTGTTTGCTAAATCTAGTAACAGCTAATATGAGTCCAGAGTGCACACATTTAGGTCAAATTCTTCAGTTGCTCATTTCCCATAGACATGTATCATTAACTGCTTGATTTTATAGTTCAGCAAACAGCCTGTTTGCCCCACTGAGAGAAAATGTGAAGCTAGGGACCACAGAATCAAAATACGCCATACTGTAAATTGTTAAGGGAAGGTGGTTCACCCTGCTTAACCACTGGATGTACATGGTGATGTTTTGGCATGGTATGTTTGGACTGATACAACAATAAGAGTTGCCAAAAGGAGTTATTTTTAGGAATATAAGAAAGTAGGGCTGGAAGCAAGGCTGTCCCTGAGGGAGGCAAATCGGAGCAACTACCCCAGGCCCTGCTCTTTGGGAGGGGCCCACAGAGCCCTAAATTGCTTTTAGAAGTTTCTAAGGATGGAGATCCCACCACTTCTCTAGGTAGCCTGTTCCAATGCCTGACCACTCTTATAGTTCCTCCTAATTTCCAGCCTAAATTTCCCACGCTACAGCTTTGCCATTGCTCCTCATCCTGTCCTGAACAGCCACAGAGAAAAGCCCATCTCCACTTCTCTATAATCACCCTTCAGATATTTGAAGACTGTTATCAAATCTGATCTTTTTTTTGTGCCCTGTGCTCGACTCTTTCCAAACCGTCCTTGTCCTTCTTGAAGTGTGGAGCCCAAACTGAACGTGGTATGTCAAGTGAGGTCTCACCAGTGCTGAATGGAGCTGAAGAATTACTTCTCTTGATTTGCAAGTGATACTCCTCTTACTCAGCATTCACTCTAAGCTGTGCAGCATGCCTGGCTACGCAGGCATGCCTGGCAGTGCGGCATGAGCACTCCTGCATGGCCGTGCACACCGTGCCACAGCTTAGAGGGAACACTGCTCTTCATGCAATCAAGGATGTTGCTGGCTTTCTTTGCAACAAGAGCACACTGTTGTTGGCTCATAGTCAGCTAATGGTCCACTGTTATTCAGTTATTTATGAACCACAGGGCATTATCTTATTGAAATCTTTATTTCATCTAGAATCTTATGGTAAGTAGACTGATGTGTGTAGTGTTACAATTTGAAGAAAAAAGGGATCAATAGTTTACTAATCTGAAAAAAAAAAATTCCTGTTAAATTGAAATATATTGGTGTTAACCCCATGAACCAAAAGTGATCAGAAATTTCCATTAGCATCTTTATTTATTGCCCTATTCACTCTTTTTATACCTTATAGCTGATGGCATCATCCATGTTTTTTTGTAATCAGAAATCTCAGCCTCTGTTTTTACAATAGTGAATTATTGGATTTTGCTTTGCATTTCCAACTTCATCCTGTACAATTATGATGTTCTGTCCCTTGCACAAACTATAAACACCCATTTCATCACAGCATTACATTTTTATGACTGTTGGACTTTGTTGGTTTTTTTTTTGTTTGTTTTTTTGTTTTTTCCGTTAGCCATCATTTCATGTTTCTAGTTCATCAAGGGTTTAGGAAAATAGAAGCTGAATCCACATCCACTTCAAAATGATTCTTTCCTACATTCCTTTGAAAGTCTGGCTTCCATAAGGTTTCTTAGTGTCCCTGCATTTTACATTTAACACATTTTTTGCATCATTATGTTAGTCCCTGAAACAGATGTGGCACCAACCACAGAGCTTTTTAGTTCTTTGTGGTCTGTTTCTATCTGGTCAGACTTCTTCCATATATTTATGAAAGCCCTAACAACCCCCCCCCCCCTCAAAAAAAAATGTGTATTCCTTCTTTTCAGTGTACTTGTAACTCTTTTATGCTTTTAATCAGTGCACTTGCAGAAAATTCTGCCTGCAATATGACACTCCCAAATATAAATGAGTTTGCATCCCTTGATAACTTATGGACTTAGTTTATCTCAAAATATTTTTTCCAGTGCTTCTAGGCCCCTGTTTCTACTAGCTGGCCATTCTGTGACTTCTGTTTGTTAGGGTGACAATATTAGGATTTTGGGGAGCACTGGATTTGCAGCTGAATAAAGGTTTTACCTGTGGCCTAGCAGAGCTGCTAAGCACAAGGCAGAATGATATATTAAAAGTAACATTGCAAAACACTTAGGCAAGCATTTTTCTTAACAATATAGTAGTGTTGTAAAATATGTAAAGAAGATAAAGCAAATTTTGCTTATGAATGCTTATGATAAGCCAGCCATTTGCTTATGGTATGGCTTAACTGTGTGAACCATTTTTTCTGAAAAAGCAGCAAGTAAGTCTGTGTAAGTCTGCGTGCTGTGAATGAGGTGAAGCCTTAGGAATGTGGAAGATGGTGCAACATGGGACTGAAAAACAGACTGGAATGTGAAAAACAACATGTAACTGGTAACAAAATCTGAGATAAACATATGAAAAAAGGTGAATGTTGATTGGTGAAGAAGCCTCCAGAAGCTTCCAGGTTTTAGTCAAAGTCCACCCATTGACTGAAGAAGTGGAGTCAAGGTCTTAGACATGTGCTCATAGCAAAAAGACATGTAAATAAGTGAAATGCATAGGCAATTCCATGCCAATGAAACAAACAGTAAACTGAGGTGGAGCTTGAAATAGGAGGAGTTATGGATGGAACAAAGAAGGGGAAGTGGTGGAGTAAATGTTAATGAGCATGAACCAAGGTATATAAATGTCGAAAGAACTATTTTTCACTGCTGCTCCACGGTTTCACAGGCTGTCTGTGAGGGAGCTCTCCTGAAGCTGTCTCCATTCTGAATAAAGCTGTTGCAAGCAATGTGTGCTGGTGTTTGCTCCCTGCTTGGTCTGGCTAATGAGTAACAGGATCCATGAGCAATTGTGTCATCATCTCCCTAGTCACTGGGCACTTCATGGCTTCGGGGTCTAACACTGTTTGACTCTGTGTGTGTGTGTGTGTGTGTGTGCGCGCGCGCGCATAGCATATGTGTTGAAAGACTTCAAAGGATGGAAAATCCACCATCTTTTTTGGTAAATTGCTCCGATATTTAATTAATCTAATTGCCTTTGTAGCCAGATCATAAGCCACTCGGGAATTTAGGTTTGTGACTAATTATAATGTATATTCTGTGGCTTCTGGGTTTTTCTAGCATCCCCTGCTGTAGTACTTCTATTTTTAGTGCACGTCACAGCTTTGGTGTTACTGAACAGCATTAAACTATGTTTTCTCAGTCTGTTTTAATTTAGCTACAGATAACAACATTCTTGTGGTGTTGGTGGTGGCAATATGTCATCTTGACTTTAATCATGACTCAAATGAAAATGACCAGCTAGACTTATGCTCTGTGTCGCGCTGCACATAGGGAAAGACATAAAGGCATCCTTGTTTCAGGTATGAAAACGTTACCTTAAACTACACTAAACTGCATTTTATATGCAATGTGTGTGTGCTGAAGACTTACTGGGCACATCTACACAAAATGCTACATTGCTGTATCGATGAGCTATGGTGATGTAGCTCATCACTATGGCAACGTAACATCAGCAGGACCGAACTGTGATGCCAATGTACAGTAACAACGAGCTACTGCACAGCAGGATCAGAAGCGACCCATGCACCACTAGGGCTATGCAGCACTGGTGCGGTAACAACTGTGCAGTCAGGTGCACATGTAGACGTGCCAACTGAAAGGTGAATGAAACCCCATAGAAAAAACTAATCATTCAGGACACCAAAAAACATTTCCGGTAGTTTTTTTCTGTGCCAGGTTCTGATCATTATGAACTCCAGAGTGATTCTACTGAAGTTCAGAATCAAGAATAATTCACATAAATATAAATGACCAGAAAATCTGTCCTCATCTTTCACTTGTGCAGGTGCCCTATTTAGCCTATCCTTGGTTTTCTTTGTCTGTCCCTGTTCTTTCTGTATATACTGTTCCCATAGTAGTACATCCTTATGTCGTATTATGAGGTTTTCCTATTTAATAGGAACTGACAAATGCACTTAAGAATTGCTTTAGAAAGATGAGCACGCAAGGACATTACCTTATATCATTAATTATTCAAAAGAATGAAAAACTGAAAACCTTACCTAGTAAAACAATCAGGTGAATGAGCAATTCATTTGCCAGCCTGGAAAGATTTAAAGTTGGCTGTGAGCTAGCAAACAGCCCTTCTCAGTGTATTGAACTCCATGGAATGTTTTACCTACTGTGAATGATAAGTCTCTGAATAAAGAACCATAATTTAATGCACAGAAGCTACGGTACATCATGGAGTGGTTTATTATACACGTCTTTGTTGCAGCAAATTAATATATAAAAAGAATTAATGGAGGAGAAAGGGAAATTCAGACATAACTCGTTATTTTCATCTCTGCAAGGAAGGTGACTGTTTCTGTAGTGTAATTTCTGCCTTGTTTTGAAAAAACTGTTTTAAGTGTACATAAGCATATTTGAGTATTAAATTCTCTCGCGTAACTGTGGGGAGAAAAATAAACATTAGTGATTGGAAATATAAATGCCGACAGATCAAATACAAAAGCACAGCCATTCCCATGATGCAGGATTGTTCCCTACAGGGTAACTCTCATTTCTTTGCTGGCTGGGTTTGTGGGTCCTGTGAGCATGAAGAAGTGCCATTGTGGTACCAATGGAGCATCCATACATGCTAGTATCCAAAACCCAAAATCTGTCTCTCATGCCCTGGGGGAAAAAAAAAAAAATCTAAATGTGGTTTGGTCTTCTTCCTGATTATTTGAAAGAGGTTTCCCTGTTCAAGACAACCTCCCCCATAGGGGGGCATGCACAATCTTTTGTAAAGAAAATGGTAGTTAATCATATTGAACTGACCTTGCTGTAACCATGAGCTGGAATGACTCCTATCTTAAGACCATATAAGATATGAATGCCCCATGCTACGATGATATGAGCATAGAGGCATGGATATGCAATGGAATATGGACTCTTTCCCTAGCACTGTCTGAAATCAGGAGCAGTCAATCTTGTGTCTCAGGTTACAGGAAATGTCTTGATTCAAATTAATGAGAATTAATATTGCTGCCTAAACACCTAAGCAGCATTTATCTTGTTTTTATTGCCTGTGAATTACCACACCCAGCATGAACTGGCTTCAGTGTGAAAACTTGGGATAGATTCTGTAGGGATGATCACTACTTGAGCTACTTTAGAGCCATGTAGTAAGTACCTGGCCCCACTGAATTCACTGGCAAATCTCCTAGGGGATCTTTACATGTGCTCCAGGGTGTGTGTGGTGGGGAGCGCATTTATTAGAGCGGCTCTCGGAAGCCACTCTAATTAAAATGCCAGCAGCGTCTTGTGTATACAGCATCCCGTGCTTCAAAGTGGCAGTGGGGTGCTTTCACTAAAGCTTGTTGGATGAGCTTTAGTTAAAGTGTCCCCACCACCATTTTAAAGAGCAGGCACACTCAATTCATGTGACACTGAGGCTGCCAGAGTGGGCTAATTGGCACACTTCAGCAGAATCAATAAATAGTCTGCTCCGATGCGTAGTTACTATGTGTCAGAGCAGGCGTCAGGCATGTGTATAGGCGCCCCTAGTGATTTTAATGGGGTCAGGAATACACCTCCAGCACATTAGTGTATAGTAGTAACTGGAAGTACTGAATTAGAAGTATTGATGGACTTACTGTACTTGGTATGAATTGGTGGGGTGTCCACTTTCTAAGGAACAAGTATCCCCATCGCAAAATCTAGTGTTAAATATGACACTGTCATTTTTTCCAGTGTCTCTGTATTTGATCAAATATTGCATAAGCTCTGAAGCCCCCCATCCCTGGCTCTCTCTCCTCTTCTCCCCCATTTCCTTAAGGTAGCCCCTCTAGTTTCTGGCTGAGGCAAGGCACAATGTCTGATACTTTATATACTCATATACATGCATATATGCATCTGTTTCAGTGAAGAGAAGAATCCCCCCAAGGGTGTCAGTTCTCTCTCTGCTTCCACCAGAGTTAAGTCTGTTTTAAGAAATAAATGTAAGCACCAGTCTAGATGATATAAAATTTCATGCTCAGTCCTACATCAGCCTGGTAACAATGTATTAGCCACATGATTCTGATTATAACCTGACTGTGTGCAGTGCACTGAAAACATACAGCACTGTGTCACATTGGATTGAAAAGTATTGAAGTGTATGAAAGATGATGTCAAACCATGTTAGGATGAATTATGATGAAGGTTATGTTAGGCGATGTCATATCGTACTAAACAAATGTTTGTCCAGGTGCATTGTTTTCGAGTCTGTTTTGTAAGGTCCAAATGTTTGCGTTGGTGTTTTTCAGTCCAGTTTGTCTTTGCAGAAAGTTGGACTCTGCTAACAGGAGTTTGCTGAACATTTGATTTTTTGCTGTATTTGGTGAACTACCTAAGCCTTTAAACTCTTAGTTTATTGCTAGTTGTATAAAATACTGAAAAGATTTTGGATGCAAATATGAAAGAGAGAGAGAAAAAAAAATGCATGTGTATTAAGGGAAACTTTCATCCAGGAAGAGCACACACCAGCTGCAGATGCTCTCTCAGCCTGACAAAGGGTATTATACCCAAAGGCTTGCAAATAATTTTTTTTCCAATTATTTGAGTTGGTCTAATAAAAGATATCAGCTTTACCCAAAGAACCTTGTCTGCCTTAGTGGAAACTGAACCTTTTTTTTTTTTTTTTTTTAATTTTGATGTAAATTCAGTATGATTTAGAAATAAAATCTGGACATAATTCAGCGCTCCATTTACTAACCAATGCATCTTTATGGAAATCTGCACTCAAATTCTTGATCTCTTTCTTGCCTAATAATAAACTAAATGATTTGAGACCATCCTGCTTGGGAGACAATCTCTCTCCTCGTGTTACCCTGTCTTAGATGCATTTCAGTGTAGGTATTTGAGCTGGGCACCCTCCATTTTTAAAGAGAGAATATTGATGGTTAAAGAATCAGTAAGGGGCCCCTCTGGTGGAACAGACTCTTCTGTCTCCTCTAGACAAGCCTAGGCTTGCCGACCTTCAAGGTATGTTGATTTGTAAGGGCTTCTGGTTAGGATGTGGGATGCAATGAGGGCTAGTCTGCAGGGAAGAGGGAAGTTTCATCTGATGTCTGTTTAATTTCATGACTGTTCCTGTGACTGATAACACAGAAATTAATACAGGGTCATACAACTAAGAAGACTTCAAGTAGACACGTATGGTGGCATCATGCAGCATGGTTGCTGGTGTCAGCAATGAAACCAGTTCAGCTGCATCCAAGATAGTTCCTTTAGTAGGGAGAACCCTAACCTTAACACTAAAATATTCACACCACTGAGCAAATGCCTTCCAACTAGGAGATAATTGGATGATGGGCACATATAGGCCAGGAAGTAGCAAGATGCCATCAAAGCAGCTAATGTGTTAACAATGTGTAAGTTGATAGACTAATTGAAGTCTACACCCTGGACTTTGATTTGAAAAAGGATGTGAAGTGTAGCACTTTTAGAGAGTTATTACAAATGAATGGATCAGATTCTTCAATCAGTTCAATCTTGCTGAAGCAACTGGGGTTATACAAGTAAAAGCTAAGAGAATACGTTCTTACGTATACCACTAGGGTTGTACTAATCACTTCATGATCATTTAAGAGTTGACTAGAATTAGTTCTGAGCACACAACTTTAATTCAACAAGAATAAACATACTAAGGCCTTATGGGTAGGGACCATGTGTGTGTATGCCTGAATACTTGCCTGTTTTAAATGTTTTAATAGAAGTAAATTCATTAAAAAAACCCCAAAAACAGAAAACTAGAGGCTCATTCTTGAAGCGGTCCTTCTGTAACCCACTACGTAAGGTGTTACACAGTGCCCTCTAATGGCTGATCTAATAAGACTTACACTTCTACTGGCAACAAACATTACTCTTTAGATTCAAATGGTAAAGACTCACACTTCGAGATAAAAAGTCTTGGGTTCAATGCATGTTGGCAGCCTGTGAAGTCACTCATCATATCAGCAGATGAAGGCTCACCTTGACCTCAGCTAGGACTCTAGCTTTGTGACTACTTCAGGCTGTCTAGTCAACACTCAGCATTTCATATTCGAAGTTTGGATTTGACTTTAGAAGTGCTTGCTCATTCTCAAAGTCACTATGTTGTAACACAGATTTTTAGTTTGCCTAAAGGAAAAAAAAAAAACAACCCAACCTGAATGCCTGGTTAACAAATCAAATGAAAGAAAATGACTACCACTTAATGACTTTTTAAATGATTGCCTACCACTGAAATAAGTAATTATCACATTTGTAGCGATAGCTTTAATAGAATTAATTATGTATATCAAATGTAAAAAAATAGTTTTCAAACAGAGTTAGAAAGCAGTGCTGGTTAGAAGGGGAAGAGTGCCAAGTGCTATTTTTACTGCTTACGGGTATCACATGTGAATTTGAATTCATATATTGAACTCATTTGATTTGCTCGGAAGACCACTTTCCACACATCTGTTTCAGCTTGAAAAGCTTATGGCAATAAGAAGCAGTGACTACAAAAAATTAGCATAAAAAATGCAGATATCCTTCCTTCTGTGTTTACAAATCCTTTTTATTTTTTAACCTCAGGTCTCTCCTAAGAACATGGCATGAACACACTGGCCTCAGCTATTCTATTTAGAGAACCAGCTTAGTAAATACATACATTGGGAGAAACAACGATCTTCTGCCATCCCTGAGCTCCTGTGAAGTACTTGACTTTCACTGGTAGAGAAAGCCATATAATGTCTTTAAAATATGGTCAGGTGGCACATGAAAAGTAGGTGATTTGGATGCCTTGGAGCTCAAGACATTACTGCACAGAAGGACATGCCATTGCCAATGTTTAGATCATTTAACATCAAATGCTCATGCACCTACTAAAATTTAAATTGCATCCCTAATTACCAAATACATCTCATCAGTTTCTGTCACTCACAGCACAAATGCTAAAAGTTGGCAGAATTAGAGCACTTTAGTACTCTGTTTACTGAAGGGCAAGCTTTATGAATTTACCTCTGGAGAGTACAAGACTTCTGACTTTGCAGCTCTGCATCAGCTTCCCTTGTCTCCTTTTGCATACAAATACTTTCTTGCTGTTTCATTATGGAGCGAATGGCTTTAGAAGTCACCATCACTTATATGTGGGCAACAGCGCTGAATGATTAAATCCCATTGTCCGTGCTTTCTATAAAAGTCATTACACTGGAAAAGAGCTACCTGTAAATTGAAATTCTGCCTTCAAGGTCATTATCATTTTAGGCCTTCTGTCTTGTCTGACATATACCTGTATATACAGTAAGGGCAGACAAATATCCCCCATTTCCAATAAAAAGGCAAACCAAAACAATCCTGATATAGTCAGACAACTCAGGATAATCTCCATCAATACACTGCTTTCATAGCCTTAAGTTCTCATGTCAAAGACCCATAAAGCTGCTTTCTGTCTGCAAAAGCCTTTCATTCTCGCTCTTTTTCATATATTGATGCTTGTTTACCTACAGATTTTTATAGCTATGATGCTGAAGATCAATCTGACTTCCACATCTCTCACTAGAAACATCTTTTTGAATTCAGTGAGAGAACTTTAGGTTAAAGTGTAATGGTGTCCTGTCGCCCTGTACTCTTTTTTGACCCAGAATACAGATAGTGTATTGTGTTTGGCTATTGATGATGTTTAAATGGTTTGGTAGGCAAGTTCTGTTTTAAAAAAAAATGAAATAGAAAGGCTTCTATGTATTACGGAGCAGCTGTGATTTTTGGGTATTAAGTATATTACTGAATATAATAAGGAGAACCGAAATATTCAAGCACCCACATGAACAGATATTATATACCCGGAGAATATATGCAGATCATGTTTGGCAGAAATGCCCTGGGTAAAGCTGAAGAACATCCTTTGCCATAGAGCTGAGTAATCAATCAAAACTATGCTGCCTTGTGCAAAAGTGCCATTTAGCAGGTGCTGTTTGAGTGTATCTGTGTAATCATAGATTTGGAAGCAACCTCAGGGGTCATTTAGTTCAAAACCCTGCACAGATGCAGATTTTGTGGTTCTTCAACCATCCCAGACATATGCCTCTCCAACTGCTTCTTGAAAACCTCCACTGAAGGACACTCCACAGCTTCCCTAGGCAGCTTGTTCCCTTGTCTTGATGCTCTTAGATTTTAGGCGTTTGGGGTTTTGTTTTTTTTCCTGAGATGCAATTTAAATCTGCTTTGCTGTAATTTAAATGAAGAGCTTTCTGTCTTGCCTTCAGTGGCAAGGGAGAACAATGATCTGCCATCTGCTTTGTGGAGGTCTTTCAAACGTTTGAAAATGGTAACATATCCTGTCTTATACATGAGTTTATGCGTGTGCTCTCAGGGGGAGGGACAGCATTTTCATTCAAGCAGCTCCCGGACAGCAGCTCTAATTAAAACGCTGCAGTGTCACACATGTTAAGTGTCCCATGTTTCAAATGGCCATGGGGATGCTTTAATTGAAGCTCATTCAATGAGTTTTAGTTAAAGCACCGCCACAGCCATTTTGAAACATGGGATGCTTAATACACATGACAGTGAGGCACGCTGGACTGTTCCATCTTGAACGCTCCAGCAGGCTCGATGAATCATGTGGTCATAAACTCCTAGAAGATCATTTTAAGCTGGACATAAGAAACAAATGCTGTACTGTCTGAGCCCCCAAGACCTGGACTAGACTCCCTTCAGATGTGGTACAGGCACCTACTCTGGACTTATTCAAGAAACACTTGGATGCTTATCTTGCTGGGGTGCTTTGACCCTAGCTGACTTCCTGCCCCTGGGGCAGGGGGCTGGACTTGATGATCTTCGAGGTCCCTTCCAACCCTAATATCTTTGAACCTATGAATTGAATCTGCTTTGAACCATTTGAATTAGAACACGTTGGAGCATGTGTATAGGCACCCTTTTTCTCCAAACTGAACATAGACTCTGAGATGACCAGATTTGGTTGTCTATAGGATCCTCTAAATCCCCAGTATTGCACACATACACAGACTGGCGTTCTTTTATTTATTTTTGGCATGTACACAGCTCTTCATGTGCATAAAGCTATGCACACAGGACTGGCATGCCAGCCTGCATGTAACTGGCTTTTCTGGGACTCAGATGATCACATAGATGACCCAGATAAGGCATCCAGAAAAGAATAGAATATCATCCTTATCCCTTCAGCATTTCCTCATCTGGCTTGTTTTCCAACCCTTTTGCAATCTTCATTCTTTGCCTCTGCTTCCTGTTCCTTTGCTGTAAATCTTTCTTATAATCAGAGGCCCAAAACTAGATATAGTACTCTAGCTGAGGACTACCTAGTGGTGAGAGGAGCGATACTAACAGCTTCTATGTCTTGCAAACAATGCTTCTGTTGATGCACCCAAAATTGCATTTTGCCTTTTTTTTTGTGATAGCATTGCATTCATTGCTGTCATGTTGAGTTTATAATATACCACAATCTTCAAATCCTTCACAATCTTCAAATCCTTCTCAGCAGTGTTGATGCCAATCTAGTTATCCTTTCTTTATCTGTGCATGCTTTTTTCTTTCTCCCGTATATATATCACATGCCTTTTGTTTTGATTAATTTTACTTTGTTTATAAGCCCAGTTCTTCAATTTATCAAGACCCCTTTGAATTTTCATCCTGTTCCTCAGATTTTTGCAACCCTTCCCAGTTCTGTATATGAAATCTAGAATCATTACACTCTCTTGTCTAGCATCCTACTCACTAACAAAAAATTTGAACACCACTAGACTCAGAGAAAACCCTGGTGAAAACCAACTTGAGCTGCTTTGCTGTTCCAGCATTGATGCATTAATAGTGATCCTTTGCTTGTGGTTATTTAATCAATAATATAAGCTTTAATCAACTTGAAGAGGGATTACTACAGCACAAGTTTCTGTAGCTTTACCTTTCATTCCTTAGGAACTTTATTTTGATCTTTATGGAAGCAGCTTGATCCAACTGCTTTGAAAATGAACTGGAATCCTGGAAACTTAGGTTCAGTTTCTATGATTAGCCTTTTATATGACCTTGGCATCTCTCATCTCTTTAGCTGCTGCCACTCCTTGGTCTTGAAGCTCTTCGTGACAGAGTCTATTTTAGGCCATATTTTTATAAAGAGCCCAGCACAGCAGGTCTAAAATCCTAGTTTGGACCTCTAGAAGCTACTGTGATATGAATAATAAAACCTTCCCCCTCTTTAAAAATCAGCTAATTAGCTCAAAATATTATTTATCTTCATTAAAATTAGCCTCTTGTCATCCCAGTTACTGTCTTTGCGGACCAAAAATCTACTCTTTAGTATATTTTCTTGATGCCAAAAGACATAGGCTTTGGACTTACTGGTAACTTCTCTTAAGAGTTAAAATAGTGAAGTAAAAGGAAAATTGAGCTGCAGCAAATGGGAACTTATTTGAGGGTATGGAAATTGTTGGAAGAGGAGGGTAGGTTCACTGATGACAAAATTGCATTGATTCTGTTCCACCAGAAATTAGTTTGAAGCCCAGAGGAGTTAGGTGCCCAGGCACTCCAGACCTTCCACTGTTCACATGTCTTCAACTTGATGCTCCTAAATACTATTTTTAGGGGGGAAAGTATCCCCAAAGCTACTCTCTTGCTGAACAATTGCAAAGAGTAAGTAGCAGAAACTTTTTAAAGAGTATCTTTTACTGTCTGTTAGCAAAAGATTTCTCACTATGTTTTTGAAGAACTGAGAGGTTCACACAAGATCTGCAGGGAGGATTTTTTTTTAAGGTTTCAGGTTTGACCTAACTCTGAAGTCAATGGGAATTTTACCATGATTTTAATGGGGAAAGTTTTATCAATTGACTTCAGTGGAAGCAGAGGTAGGCCACTGCTGTGCATTTTGAAACGTCCCTCTTAACTTTACTTGACTGAATCTCTACACGATGCAGTTCATCTTTTACTGCCACCTTCAGTGAGGTAGTTGGATTCATGGGATTAAGTTCAAGGCTAGGAGTGAGGAATGCCTGAAATCTAGTATTTACTCTGCTACTGTCTTATCAGAGGTCATTTCACCTTTCCACGACTAAGATCCCCCATCTTCCAAAAAAAGAGGCAGTGGTACTGAATCACCCTACCAAGGTACTACCAGGACCAATTCTGTGAAGTACTGATGGGTTACTTCAATGAGAGTTTCAAGATAGTCACAGGCAAGGTTATTTGAGTAGATGTGATATCTTTTATTACACCAAATGAGTAGCTGGAAAAAAAGTTCTTAGCAAGATTTTGGGTGCAATCACCCTTCATCACAGTTTGTGCCCAAAGGCTTGCTAAGAGCTTTTTTCCAACTACTCAGTTGGGCTAATAAAATATATCACATGTACACAAAGAACCTTGCCTGCCTATGTCCTTAGACCAACATGGCTACAACCAAAAACCCAGCAAGATATTCACATGTGTTTTGTTTCATCTTCTGTCTCTAAGAAGAAACTGAATATAACCGGAGGGAAAATGTTTTCTGATCACCCAAACTTGAACCAGCTTTGTTTGTGCAATGGTCTGATTCATGCTGCTCTTGTTTAAACTAATGGTTCATCAATCTCTAACATGAATTTTTATGTTAGTATGCAGGGATGAGTGTACTTTATAAAGTCAGTTATAGGAGGAATCTGTAGTAAGAAACCCACTACAGAAAATTATCATTCAAAGCCAAAGGCAGCCAGGATTAACAGTTGTAACCAACTGGACAATTACAATGCAATGAGTTTGGGGCTAAATTCTGCTTTTAGTAGCAATGGCTTAAATCTGGAGTAAAAAAGCTTGCCTCTTACACCAACATAATCAGCCATAACTTCATCAAATTAAATGAATAGTTGCAGGTATTTATACCACAATTGAATCTGGGTACATTACATTACTTACAAAATGCTTTCTTTTTTTTAACGTAACACCTCTCGGAAGTCTGTTCAAGAAAATGTTCATTGTTCAAGAAAATGTTCATGCAACTTTATTTCTTTCCCCCTTTTCTTTCCAGTTGGGTATATTGGTGCTTGTTTATTATCAGATTTATCTTCAGATTTTTACAGTTTCCTTTCCCAGTTGCATACTATTATCACCTCTTTATGCTAATGCTCTCCCTGGCTGCCTGTATTATCACCCCTCCATTTATCTTCTTATCCTGTGTGAGCTACAATATTCATTAGCTTCCTATTCTCAGACCACTTTTTGCCATCTCAGCATGCTGGATGACCCTTTTTATCACTTAGCCATGTTTCATACCCACTCCCCAGTAGGTTTCAAACTTCTCACCGTCCTCTCACAGCATTTATTCTTCTACTGTTTATTACTTCCCTGTATTAATTTCTCTCTAACAAGCCTTGTTTTAATTCTCCCACAGTTAGGAAGGGGGCTCACTAATGCTTGAACTGTTGTCCACATCACCTAAATAGTACCTTATTGATTCTCATAGTTCAATATGTTAGAGTATATAATTCCTAATGCATTTTCCTCCATTTTTTTTTATTTAATCCTCCATTCCCCTGCAGATCAAACTTTTTATTCATGACACCAATAGCATATTAACTGCTTAACTCATTGATTCTTACGTGCAATAAAGCATCCCAACCATAATCTCCCATATCCTCTCATATTCTCCTTGAAGTCAGACATGTCTCACTTCTTGCTCTGGATGTGACTATTTGGTGCATTTGTTTAATATATATTTTAAGAATATTTATACACCTGAATTGATACTTTTGTGGCCACTGAATACTCCATTTTAAGCTAAGGTATTTACCTTGGTAGTTTCTGATGATGTCCCCTGGGTTTCTGATTCCCCATCCTAAGTAATCTATTTTAAATAGAAGTGTTTTGTTTTGTTTTTTCTTTGTTTGTGGTAATAACATTTTCATTAATAAGATGTTATATGTCACATGTAATAAACTGGAAGAAATGCAGAGATAAGTTAATATTTCTCATCTCCAGAAGCTGAATAATTATGCCTTTTTCTAGACACACCACAGCTGGTTTTATACTGAATGTGATATCATACCATGTTAGAAGAGAAGAATGAAGTTAAAAAAAAGTACTGGATACAAGCCTCAGTGACTGAATCTCTCTTTAATTCAGGTGAAAGACTGAACAACACTTAGAGATGGGAGCAACCTAACAAGTTGCTGAGTCCTTATTGTTGCAGGATTTTTGCTAACAGTTTATTCAGCCTGCTTTTAAAGGTCTGAACTAATGAAGTTTCTACCATTCCGGGTTAGACAGGAAGCCGGTAGTTTAACCCAGAACTGAGCTGAACTGAAGGTCATCCTTCCTTCCTCCTTTCTATCTCAGTAATTTTGCCAGGTTTCTTTTTTAAATATCCACTGACAACCTAACTCCCTTAATTTCAACATTCTGACTCAGGGAAATAATGGAGGCTGGCTCACTTTGGTCATTTAAATTTTGCTGAAGAAAGAAATGGAGCATGGTTTGAAGGAAAACACAGCATGTTATCTTGACCAGTTTGTTTGTTTTTTAACCTTGAATAATTAGGATTCTACAAATGTACAAATCAGGGCAGCTATAGACCTGTCAATATTTGCCATTTATTGTGTGAAGCACAGATCCAATGGATACCAAGTTTCACTAAAAAACATACATAGACTAAATCTTATATTTATAACCATGCTATCTATGAACCTTGTTCAATAAGCAGTCTTCAGCCCCACTCTCTTCTATGGGTATGAAACATGGGTGACCTACCATAGTCATCTAAAAAAGCTGGAGAGGTATTCTCAACAATGCCTTCAGAAACTCCTCCATGCCAAATGGGAAAATCACCACACAAATGCCAACTTCCTTGTTGAAGCCAGTGTTACCATCAGACAGTGGTCCACAAGCACCAACTTTTCTGGACATTGTGTGTGGATGCCTGATTCCCGACTCCCAAAACAACTCCTCTATTCCCAACTTAGTAACAGCCATAAGTCTCACAGTGGTCAGAGGAAATGCTACAAGAACACATTGAAGACAAACCTCAAGCTGGCTGCTGACTGACTCCAATGGCACCACAACCCTAAACAAGTGGTAGGCCATTTTGAAGTAAAGTGTCTTGCCCTAGAAGCAGAGAAGAGAGAGTGGAGGAAGGAAACGGAAAAGACATTTTGGGCTGCAGAAATACCAACAACTTCTGTGGACAGGCCTGTGGATCAAGGAGTGGACTCAAATCACCTCAAGGCACATCAGTGGGCCATGACAGAGATCATTCTCAAATTGAGGGATTGCTGATGATGACATTCTCTTTGGAAAGAATCAATGCATCTTGAAAACTCTCATGTTAAGTGGCCTTTATTTGAAGACCTCAGGGTTCATTTTTATTCAAATTTATTCATATTGAATTGGTGTTCAATTTTATTCAACTGCATTGTTGTGAAGCACTAGCATTTATTAAGAGACAATATGGTCTATAATCCCACAGATACAATGCTGACATCCAGTTTGACTTGTTGTTCTTGGTTTCCTTGAAGGCATTGCCAAACTTCTAGGTTAGGAGGGTTGGTGAAAGAAAAAGGTTCAGGGATGGATTTGGTGTTGCTCTTCCACCACAGTCAACTTACAGTGAAGAAATGCCTCGAAGTAGTCTTTCCATCTAGCTCAGATTCATTGTCTTTGTCTAACCAGCTCTTGAAAACTTACTGTAGCAGGACTGAGTCCCAGGGGTGGTTGTAATGCCATCTGGTAACCTTGTGGATCTTGCTTGGTGCCTGCTCAAGAGTGGCCTCTTTTCTTCTCCCCTGCTACATCTTAGTTCAAATACTTGAAATAGGAAGTAATAGGAAGCTGTCCCTGGAGCCCTAGGGTGGGCCTTTCTCCATCTGCCTGACCATGGACCCCTCTCAGACCCTACAGATCTCAAGCCTGCTTTTACTCAAAGGTGACCTCTCCTGGCCTGTACATGCTGCCCTAGGGAACCAGATGCCTTATGGGCTACTCATGGCCTCTGACCTCCCCTACATCTGTGCCCATGCCTTGCAAGTGTTACCGCTTTGTCACTCTCTCTTGTTGGGGCCTCAGCCTTCCCACCCCCCTTTCTTTTACTGGATCTTCTAGCCTAAGCCTACAATACCAGACTTGGCTTCTAGGCTCCAGCCCTCATCTCATCCATCCCAGCTTTAGTCTCATGCCTCCAGGGCTGTGGTCTCACCCCTCTAGGGCTATGAGCTCCTGACCTTAGTTCCCACCTCTCCTGGACATTTGATTAACTTTTCTCAGGCTGTGGGTCTCTGACCCTGGTTCTTACCCAGCTTGGGCACTGGACCTCTGGCCCGTTCTCTACTACTCTTGCTATTTAAGGTCCACCCCTTGCTAGGCTCAAAGCAATCATGTGCCCCTCAGGCATAGCTGGGACCTACATCTCTGCAGCAGTCCCAAACCAAAACCACTGGTGATAGCCACACCAAAAGAATGACTGGTTATAACAAAATCTCTAAGCACAATGGCAGCATAACCAAATCACTTCTCATCCTGGGGCTTAGCTCCTTGTGAGCCTTTAGCCCCTATTCACAGTCCCCATTGCTACAGTGTCCCTGTTAGTAGCTTAAGCCACAGCCATTTTCATCCATACCTCCTATCCTGGCAGCCTTTGTGGCTTAATTGTCCACCTTGGCTCAAACCCTGGGTTCATGTGTCTTCCAGACGCTGCCACTTTTCAGTCAGGTGACTTCCCTGGAGTTGTCCGCAGGCCTTCCCTAAGTGGACTTGCTGGCTTAACTTCAGGACAGCTTACTGCTGCTGCCTCAGATCCTCATTAACTCCTGGCTGGGAATCCCACCAGTCCCAGCTGTGAGTCCTTCCTGCAGCTCCTTAATTAACTACTTTCCTCTCCACAAAACAACATCCCCCACCCGGGCTCTATTTACTCTGATTACAAGCCGTTTTGTCTTAGAGACTTGTTTACCCAGCCAGCGCCAATCTAGGCAGGTGTGTGTCCTTTGTGTAACAGAAGCCTCTCATGCCCGGTTACACTTACAATGATGGAAATTCCACATTTTCTCTGTGTAGCCTGTTCCAATGCTTGGCCACCCACACAGCCAGAAAGTTTTTCCTAATCCCCAATTTAGATCCCCCCCCTACTGAAGTTTTAGGCTGTTGTTCCTAGTCCTATTCCCTATGGCCCTTAAAGCTCATCTCCATGTGCTTTGTAATCACCCTTCAGGTATTTGAAGACTGTTATCAAATTCTTCCTCAGTTTTCTCTACTCTAGACTACATAACTGAAGTTCTTTCCACCTTTCCTCATAGGTCTTGCCTCCTAGGCCTCTAATCATTTTTGTTGTTCTGCACTAGACTCTTTCCAAACTGTCCACATCCTTCTTGAAGTGTATTGGCCTTCTACTACTTTAACAGTAATCTTCCCTAATCTTGAAAGGTGTGAGACAAGGCACTGGCACCTGGTGATTGTTTTGACCATTAACGTTTTGCTACTTCCCTCATTTAATGCCATAGTTTCTCTACCAGTGCAAGCTCCTCAAATGTGAAAGCAAAATTTGTTGAATAGTGTATCTGGACATTAATACTGCCTCCCACCCCCTAGGGAAAAAATGCAGAAAAAGGCTAATGAAGTGCGTATTCTCATACAGCCAAAAAAAGTTGCATATCCCCATGTCATCCATGTGTACAAATTGTTTTATTTCTTACATTAGACGTGGAAAAGCAAGTGCTAGTGACACTCCTGTGATTAACAAAAGTTCATAAAGGTTCACAGAAATGCTGATGTATTTTGACCTGTGTTATTTTCCTGTGCTCTTTTTTAAAGCTTACTATTAAATTTAAAGTTCAAAAATGTAAGTTTGCAGCAGACTTTCAACATTTGACACAAAGCTTCAATCATTTAGGGAGGGTTAAAAACTGGGCCAGTGTTGCAGTATATATAGGGAAGGCAGGCATTTCATAACCTCATTGAGAAGTATAGCATTTTTTTCCTTGGTTACTGAATGAAACCATGAGTATTTCTCCATGAGTATTAACATAAATATTAGCATCAGAATCTACCCTTCACCTAATGCTGTGGAAGATGTTCTCTATCCTGGATACTATGATTTACTGAGAAGGTTCAGGAAAAGGCATCAGTGTTATAGGAATCTCTACACAACTCTGATGACACTTTCCAAGGGAAAGAAAGGGTAACTCTTTCATCGTAGCTCATTCAGCCCTTTGCCTCTCTGCTAAAACTACAAACAAGGAAATCAACTACCCTGAAGACAGAATTAGACATTTAAATGCCAAATTATACAATGGTTCATGTTTACAAATGCATGTGGGAACTTTGGGGTGGGCATGAAAAACCATATAGATATGCTTATTTTGCATATGCAGGTAAGATGAGGACGTTTTCCAAGGAGTCTGAATATTCAAGAGACCCTTATCAATCAAGCAAGCCCTTGAAATAAATAGTTCAGTTTATAAAACTTTGAAAAAGGAGACAGTCTGGCTGTGGAATTACTACCAATCTTTGGCTCAGCATTCTTGATTGCAATGCTTTTGTAAAAGTAGCTCCAACTTCTCCCGGTCAAATCTAATGCTAGTAAAAGAAGTAGAACACCACTGACTACAGCGGCATTTCATCTTTTGGGCACCTCCTTCGTGGTTCTCCACTGAAGGGGTTTTTTTTTAACAAACTTTTCTTTGGCTGTACAGTTATGTTATAGTACATGCATATGTCTAGCTACATGGTATAAAAAGTACAATCTAAAACTATACATACTTAGGATAGGATTTTTCCAGAGTGCTTATCTGTGGCCTAACTTTGCCTTTGCTTAAGTCAGTGAAAGTTTTGTCTTTGACTTAGAACAGGAGAGAAGATTTAGGCCAATGAGCAAGCATTTCTTTAAATAAATAATAAAAAAGTTCTATTTTAATTCACAGGGTGTGAACTTCAGCTAAGCTTCCTAAGTGCAGTACAAGAGCAGATGTGTGAATAGTCATAACCTTTAAAAGGTTCAATATAGAAATCACAAGTGAACGTGATGTAAATAATTCTGACATCATGAAGGTATGGCAAATCAACATTTACATCCAATGATATAATCATTTACACCCAATTTCACTTCCACACTTTAGCTTTTTCATCTAAAGCTAACAAAAGTCTTTGCAAATGTAAATGCTGATTTGCCATACCTTCATGGTATATTCAGTGTTTGTACTTCATCTTGTTATGGCCCTATTACATACTGTATAAAGTACATACATGCATGTGTAAGTAGGTATGTATGTATGTATTTTATACAGTATGTAATAGAGCCATAATCAGATAAAAGAGAAATACCGAACAAGCCATGAAGATATGGCAAATCAACATTTACATTTGCAAAGAGTTTTGTTAGCTTTAGATGAAAAACCTATAGTGTAAAAGTGAACTTGGAGGTAAATAAAGTAAGCTGTTTCCGAAGGAGTATCAGAGAGGGGTCTGGATAAACCTAACTTCTAGCATGGCTAGGAAGTCAGAGATGATGCTTCAAAAGCCTTTTTTTGGTGGGGGGGTGGGGGGGGGGGAAGGGGGACAGTGGCTAGAACGTGGGTCCTCAGCTTCCGGGGTGAATACCCCAATCAGTCAGCTTTCATTGCTAAAACACAGGCTCTTGGCTCTGCTGATACGTATTTCTCCTGTGTTTTGTATGCATTGAACATACCCCTGGAGATAAATTCTACTTTGTTCTGCAGAACCATCCTTCCATTCATTTCAATGTAGGGCACTTAGAAGCCTCCAGAGACAGAGCCTGGAGGTGTATGGCTCTTCATTCATTTCAGCTGGGGAACTTGAGCGATCATGGCAGCATGGGATATCTGTAAATATCCTAGTGGTAAAAGCACTCACTTATATATAGATTCATATATGTTATGGGATGGAAGGGACCTCTCAAGATCATCAGGTCCAGGCCCCCTGTACTTGGGCAAGAAAGACTGCTGGGGTCAGATGACATACATGACTTGGATTCTCAACCCTCCTCAACTTTGGGGCATTGAATACACCACTCCCATGTCCCAGCAGGATGCCTTGCCTGCCAAACCATGAGGACATGGCTGGCAGCACCTTCTATCTGCTCTTCCCTTGAAGCTGGTTCCACAGCTGAGCCAAAAGGGAAAGAATAGCGAGGAGGGTTGTTCTTTTTTGCTGGAACTCTGGAGCCCAGAGAGGAAGTTCTGGGTTCTGCCCCCCACTCACAAGACTCTTTGTGAACTTTCCAAAAAAAAAAAACCCTAATGCCATACATCACAAATACTGATGTATATCTGGAGACCTGCCATGACCCTCACAGGTGAGGTATAATATTAGGGGAGATCTGACAATAGTGTGTCAGTTGGTGTCTCAAAAGGCCAGACAGGCTAGTAACATGGAGCTGGAGAATGCTGGGCATAGTTCATAGATATGCATGCCTTTCTTTTACTGAAAGGAAAATCAGAGCCCTTAACTGCTACTGACCTACTTGTTTGTTTGTTTTTTCTTTGTCCAAACACAGGTATACATTTCTTTCTATTAATGATTCTAGGGCATGTCTTCCAAGAGTACTAGTTTTGGCATGGAGTACTACTATGATGAGGATTACCAAAAGAAAGCTTTCCAAATAGTTCTGCCTGGTAGGGATGTGAGAAATGGGCCCTATTCAATTCAGATTTGGATTCGACCTGAATCAGGAACAGTGATTCGATTTGTTGATTCGGATCACTGTCCCCGATTCAATTTGGTGGAATCCGAATCTGAAGATTCAATGATGATTTGGAGAATCAGTGATTTGGCCATAGACACAACTTTAAATGTTTTTTCTACATACCTTAAGGTACCAGGCGGCTTATGAATACTGCAACACTGGGGTGGATGGAGCATCCCACAGGAACGTGGGGGGCCTCCTGCATGCTCGGCAGCAGACCTGGAAGTGGACTAGAAGGACTTCCAGGTCCACTGTGAAGCATTCTGCCCCCTCCCTTGCAGCCCTGGGCTTAGCAATTGGCTGCAGGGGGACCCTGGGTGCCCCCCCCAGGCCCAGGAGGCACCAATCGCTGAGCCAGGGGGGGCACATGGGACCTCCCTGTACACTCCCCAGCAGACACAGAGGTGGACCAGAACTGCTTCTGGTCCTCTTCCAGGTGTACTGCTGAGCATGCTGGGTGCCTCCCCTTCCTCCCTCTCCCCCCGCCATGCTCCTGTGGGATGCTCCATCCACCCCAGCATCTCAGCATTGATGAGCTATGTGGTACCTTGAGGTATGTAGAAAAAAACATTTGAAAGCTGTCTATGGCTGAATCATCAAATCTCGCCGAATCGATTTGGAGGTTTCCGATTTGATTCAGAAAGATTAAAGGGTCTCCTAATTTAATTCAGATTCAGAGATTTGGCCACCGAATCTGGCCAAATCTCCACTGAATCAAATCGGTGACTGAAGCTTCACATAGCCCTACTGTCTGGAAATCTATCCCAGCCCTATGGGAAGGAGTATCAAGCAAGTATAGCATCATGAGAAGAAAGCTTATGTCTCCATACAGTTTCCCCAATGCAACATGCACAGACAACAGTGGGAGCATTGCCTTCCTTTGCCTCTGCCTGGAGTATACCTCCAGGAAGCAGAATTGTAGTCTCTGCTCCAAGGATTGTGTCTGCATTGAAAGTCATTAGATACAATGTATAAACAGTGTTTAGAGTAGGGTCTGCTTCATACTATGAAAAGTGGATCTGTTACACTACTTGGTGGGCACACAGGCTTAAGGGACTGCTCAGAGCAAAAATGGGATTAGCTGTGTTTATAGCTCCAGAAGAAATCTGCTGCTCTCCAGTCTCCAGAGATTGATCTACAGATTCAAAAGAGACCTTCTTAACACTGCTGATATGCTTAACATGGGAATTAGAAAAAATAATTTGTCCACTATTATTTTATTATTTTATACACTTAAGAGCCTACTGGTGATAAATGACTTTCGACTGGGGTTGAACCGGCACCCTAAAGGTTGAAGTCTTTGCACCCCTCTAACGATTCCCTTCATTAACAAGATTGCCAGTATAATCAATGAGGATTAGTGCACATCTTGCCAGTTGAGCTGTAGTACAGATAGTGATAAAATCCTGTTGACACTTCTCATTTATTTGACCCTTTAATCTAAAAGGTATTTAGTTGCACTGGGAATTCAAGATCAATACTGAACAGGACTCCCAGTGAGTCTTGCATTCCTTGATAGGTAACCAGATGATACACAATATGTCTAGTAAACCCATTTCCACACTACATTAGGAATTTATCAAAGCAAGTCAAATCACTTTTCAAAAAAAATGAAGTAATCTTGGGAGAATTTCACATCAGTGCTCTAAGTTCCTCTTCTATCTTAGATAATGATTTATAATTTGTCAACATTTTTCCTTCAGTTGATATTGAATTCACATTGTGTCTTTTTCCACATTTCTTTCCATAGCAAAAACAATATTCTTCCTTCTCTTGCAAAACAATAACTGCTGAATTACCAAGCTGTATTACTGAGTAAAACTGAAGCACTAAATTTTAGTGTATATATAGTTTAAGGCTGTATGCAATTTCTCTACACAAAAACACTGAAAATACCTCAAAATCATTTACTATGTAAAAGACTGCTTTATCTGTTTGCCTTTTCTACTGAAAGGAGTGATACTGTATTTTAGAAGAAATGTTGACATAATATGGGCAATCATTCATGCCTTAATAGATTTTACATTTGTCGGAATCGTGGACATTGCATTATTTTAATGTAGTTGGTTATTTGAGAGGAGGAAAGCAAGACAAGGCACACATGAGTTAGCTGACTATTGTAAATGCAAACCTCATGCAGTTCTGAAGGAGTATTTCATTTGACTATTTCCACATCTTATTTGATGGTCATTCACAAAAAAAAGTCACTTTTTTATCTGTGTTCACGTAAATGCTTTGAACATGGCTAATTCCCTGCTTGTGCTCACAAATAAGGCTATCTTGTTTGGAAGGGTGGGGAAGGGCAAGGAAGTATTACATGTTGTTATTTGCTAATTGGTATATGATTTTTTTCTCAAGGAGACTAGTGACACACCACAAAAAAAGTTGATTTTTAAGAAGCATCCTGGATGTGTAGAGAAGCATTAGTTACAGGGTTTTGCATTTGGGTATTGATCACATTAGGTGTGATATTTCAGTCATTGATTAATAATTAGTTAATTCATAATGAGTTGATGTTTGAGATATGAGTAGTATATGATGCTAATAGTTACAATATGCCCCACAGAAGGTGTGCTAGATGGCTAGCAGCCACTGTTTTAAGCAATCCATTGGTCTGTTGGACCCATGACCCATGCATTAAAATTGATTATTCCTATATTAACCCTGATTCTACATAACTGTGTATAAATGTTCCCTCAAAATAAAATGTGACTGGTATTTCTGCTTGAGTCATTTGTTATAATGCAGGCAGGAAGTGGGAACACAGTGATGCACAACAGGGGGAAGTTTTTGATAAAGGGCAAGAAGTGAAAGAATGAGCACTGCTTCTGAGCCCAGTAAGACATTCTGTATAAATTCTTCATTCAGCTATTGGCATGTCCTTCTTCTTTTAGGTGCATACATTTCACTGACTTGTGATCACTTTGTATTAATAATCCTAAATTGTTATTAATACTAATATGGAAAGACCCAATGAAGGATGACTATTAACAAAGAGCAGAAACCAAGATCTGAACCAAAATATCTGAACCCTTAGCGGGCTTAGAGGATTATTCTGCAGGCTTTCTATTAAGATGCTATGAATATTCTTCTTTGGCAATCCCTCGCAGTCAAGGCTGATCATCTTCCATGATTGTCTTTTTGTGGATTTGAGCATGACTGATGAGGCCAATGCAGAATCAACAGACTGTTGCAACTTGGGCATGTGCTCCTGTGTGGGTGGACAGCTCCAGATTCCTGATTTGGTCCAAGATGCACTGTTTCTGCCACTCCCACTTTTCAGTCTCCTGTTGTTGTTGTGAGGTTTCAGAGTACTGAGATCCTTGCAGAAGATGCTTCCTCCATTCGGGGTGGTCATGGGTAACAGTCTCCCATCAGTTGATCTTGATGTTGCATTTTTCAAGGTGCCCTTGAGGACATCCTTGAAGCATTTTCTCTGCCCTTCTGTTGAGCATATGCCTTGACTGAGCTGAGAGAATAAAACTTGCTTTGGGGGTCTGGAGTCAGACATCCAGATGATGTGACTGGCCTAGAGAAGTTGTTGTCAGATGAGTATCGCCTTGATGCTCGCGATGTTTGTTTGCGAGAAGAGGCTAACATTGATGTAGGACCCCAACTTCATGCGGCACCCAACTACTAGGGAGACGATGATCCAATTTCTCATGGATCCTGTTACTCGTTAGCCAGAGCAAGCAGGGAGCAAACACCAGCACACATTGCTCGCAACAGCTTTATTCAGAATGGAGACACCTTCGGGCCAGGTCACAAAAAAAACAACAAACCAGGGACCTGCAGTGAACAGTAGCTCTTTTCACATTTGATATACTTTGGTTCATGCTCATTAAAATTATTCCACCTCTGTCCATCCTTCTGTTCCACCCATTTCTCCTCCCATCTTAAGCTCCACCTCTGTTTACTGTTTACTTCATTAACATGGAATTGCCTATGTATTTCATTCATTTACATGCCTTTTTGCTATGAGTGCATGTCCAAGGCCCTGAACTTACTTCCTCGGCCAATGTACGGACTTTGACCAAAACCTGGAAGCTTCTTCACCAATCAACATTCACCCTTTTGCATATGTTTATCTCAGATCCTGTTACCAATTATGTGTTGTCTTTCACATTCCAGTCTGTTTTTCAGCCCCGGTTGTACCATCTCCCACATTCCTAAGGCTTCACCTCTTTCACAGCAGACAGACTTACACAGACTCCCTTGAAAATGGTTGACAGAGTTAAGAGGGCTACTTAGCATAAGCAAATGGCTGACTTGGCATAAGCATTCATAAACAAAAATCTGCTTGCCTAAGCATCTTGCAATATTACTTTTAATATATCATTCTGCCTTGTAGTTAGCAGCTCCACTAGGCCACAGGTCATGCCTTTTTTCAGCTGCAAATCCAGTGCTCCCCAAGATCCAAATATTATCACCCTAACAACTGGTGCATCTGTCTTCCCACTGGATTCAAAGGATCTTCCCAGGCAGTGTTGATGGTATTTCTCCAACTACTTGAGGTGTCTCCTCTACATTGTCCATGTTTCAACTCTGTACATTGAAGTGGAGATCACAACTACTTGATAAACTATGAGCTCGGTTTCAGATCTGATGGCATGATCTTGAAACACCTGTTCCCTCAAGTGTCTGAAGCCTGCACTTGCACATTTGAGGCAATGTGGGTTTTCTTCTTCCATGTCAGCCTTCTGCAAAAGATGGCTTCTGAGGTACATTATACCTATGCACATTATACCAGCACTGACTACAGAGGAAGATTAACTGGACAAGGTAGTTGCTTTTCCCCACAATCCCTAGTGTTGTTGAGGAGTCTCTATGGTACCTTATGAACAGACAGAATCTGACGCTTCTGCAAAACAGGTTGGTGAGACATCTTCTTAATAGGACCTCAGTGATCCAGTAGCACCTGGGGTTTTGATGGTTTTTGTTCCACACTAGTCTTGCTCAGCATTCCTGTAAGGGTTATGATGACATACCTACCGACTGAATTCTGGGCTTGGGATTTCTTTGCCTCTGATGATTTTAACACCTTGCTTTTCAGGCTGTTATTAAAGCAATGGGGCCCATAAAGAATGGGAATATCTATCTTCCTTACTCACCCTGGCTCCTGCACCTGATCATGGGAGGCCTGTGGGATTAGAAAATGGCAGGGAAATTTCCTTGTCAAGGCTGTCTTTTACCTTGGATCAGACATGCTAGGTATGAGCCCTTCACCTGACAGCCCTCATAGTAGCATGAGGTGGTAGAAGAAGTGGAGTTTCAGAAGTCAGTAGGGAGTCAACATGATGCAACTCCACCCTACTACACCTGTTTTCCAACAGAGTAGGGTCTAATAAAGATCCTGCATCAATGGGTTAAGTGAGTGTGACTTGAAAACTTCACATTCCTGGGTAGTTCTCCTGAGACTCAGAGAAACAGAGCTAGTTCCTGTAATCTTTCTCACATGAAGCAGTGAGCAAGTGTTGGAGACTTTCCAGCCTTACTTTTCTGCCCTATGAAAAGGTGCCATTGAGAAACACCACATATTCATGGCAGAGCTTAATCTTTTTCCATTAGACCATTTACATTAACGTTCGAAAAAGCTCTTTCAGCTTCCACAAATCCCAGCTTGGCACCAAGTCTGTCCAACCTGGCTTTTTTCTTGGAGGCTTAGTTTTGGTTTCCTTTCTTTGGCTTTAAGCTACCTCTTTTTAGAGTCACACTTTTTCCATGGTTTTGATTTTTGTAGTCATTTGTCTGTACCTTGCTGACCACATCCTGCAGCTCAAGCTTTTTAAAATGACCTTCACTTACAATTCAGAATTTCATGACCAAGCTGATTTGCCAGACGTGTTTTATCCTCAGCTATAAGCAATGTAGTACACTCCTTCCTAAGAAGGAAGCTCATGGTTCTTGATTTCAATAGCAGTCTGCAAATGGCAATAAAATCTGATTAATTTGTCACGCCAAGAGAATGGGTAGCAATGACTATAATCCTCTTATGAATGGCTAATTATAAGTAGTTAGCCATTTTCAATTTTTTGAGAGATGAATTTTGCATGCCATATTAAGACATAGTAAAGAATTTTTTGGCTTCTATAATGAAGAAAAAATATATTATCACTAAAATGCTGACTGTAAATTGTACACATTTCTTGATGTATGAGAATTCTTTACATGTTACCTTTTGATTTACCTTTATCTCTTTTTTTGTATGGTTTTCACTTTTCTGGTCAAGGTACCATTTAAAAGGGCCTTTCCAGTCGCTGTCACTGCTGTTAATGTTAAGTCCTGAGCTCAGATGAGGCCTGCCACAAGCTCCCCACATGACTTACTGTGGCTGTTCATAAGAGAGCTTTATTTAAATCCATAATGCATGCATAAATTGTCCAACAACTCAGAAAACCACCACATCAGTGCTACTTAAGTCAGTGAATTATCAGAAACAAATTCTATTGCAATTTAGTATGCAAGTACATTTGAAAAGAATGAACTAAGTTTTAACCAGAGTCAAATTAGCCGCAGAGTGCTTATAGATGTGCTCATTCATGTTCTAGTTAAAATGTTCCAGCATTGCCTCACCATCACGTGTATTAAGCACCCACACATTTCAAAATGGCCATGGGGATGCTTTATCTAAGCCTCATCGAATGAGCTTTAAATAAAGCATCCCAAAGCCATTTTGGAATGCATATGGGCTTAACACATGTGACAATGATTCATTTTAATTACAACAGCTGTCCAGGAGCTCCTCTAATTAACCACCCCTCCACAACATGTGTATAGGCAGCCAAAGTGTTTTTGGGTACAAATCAATAGGATTCTGGAAGGATTTCAGTACACTAATGAATAAGACCATAGTGACAAGTTATCCAAGTGATGAATTAACCAGATTACTCTGTAATACCTATCCTACATTCTTTCTTTTGAATCACAATGACACCTTCTTTGCTGTGATACCAAAGGCTTGAAAATCACACTGTACAGCACAACTTTAACTTGTTTTTTCCAACACAACTGTGACAGATTTGAGATCCTGAAAACATGTAATTTCAAATACTATTATATCAAGGTGGGCCAGAACATTATGATCGCTTCATCTGATGTCCTTGTTAAACACAAGCCAGGATTCTCACCCAGTAATTCCAAGGCAATTTTAGATGTTTTTTCATAGGATGTCTTACAAAAAGAGCTTTTTTATTAAACTGGC
The DNA here is from genome assembly GCF_030867095.1 of Alligator mississippiensis. Taxonomy (NCBI): domain Eukaryota; kingdom Metazoa; phylum Chordata; order Crocodylia; family Alligatoridae; genus Alligator; species Alligator mississippiensis. The sequence continues at coordinate 10,959,550 of NC_081825.1, read as the reverse complement.
TTGCAACTGAAAAGTGCCACTGATATTTTTCCTTTAGCACACTGTACAGCAGTGGTTCTCATTTTTTTTTTTTTTTTTTTTTTTTTTTAGACTCGAGGCACCTTCTGTTAGACTCAAGGCACCCCTAGTAAAACGTCAACTCTTAGTTTTAATTTTTTTTTTACTTTAGAAATATAATAGGGCAATTTTGTTGCAAAGAACTCAGAAACAGGACAACAAACAGGTCATCAAAACAGGTCAAACTGTTGTCAATGCTATGGGTTCCTATTTTAAATCTCTGGGTTTATATCATGAATCATATTTTCACACCTAACATTGTCTTGCACCCCATGGCACTCTTGAAAGGACCTCAAGGCACCCCTGGTGATATGGCACCCTGATTGAGAATCAGTGCTTTAGAGGGTTCCTTCAGTTTCCCAATGAAATATAGCATTTTATTCACTATTTTCCATATACTTTTCTGATCTGAATTTAGCTCTGAGTCATTTGACATACTGTCTGCTTCCTTTCCTTCCCAAGATAAAAGCTATATGAAGAAATGTACTCTGTGTTGTTCACTGTTCCTGAGCATCCCTGATGCAATGTAGAATTGCTTGAAATTTCCTTTCCCTCTTGATTATATGAGCGGTGTTAAGTATTAGGAAAATTTGCTCTATTGCCCTTTATACAAGAAAATTTAAGTAGGAAAGGAACTTGAAAAAAAGCATTGTGCTCTACGTATTTGCTGCTGCTCCTGTATTTTGAAGGCAAGTTTTGTTTTTAAACGCTATCTCCAAAGATTTTTGTGGTGGTAGCTTTCGTTATTTTTCACTTGTCAGGGACTGCATCCCTGCTTGCTGCAACATCTTCCCTTTTATCCAGTAACCCAGCCTCTCAGAAGGGCTCCCTGTTAAGTTAATGTCCTCTCTGCAAAATCAGTGTGTGTTTTACATCAAAAGACCATCTTCCTATTTAAACCTAGTGGAAGAGTTTAGGTTTAGCTTCCATGGCTTGGGCCTATCTTTTTAGGGTGCACAGCTATCACATTTAGATAGATCTATCCAGGGTTAGGTTAATCTAAATGTCCAATCATGCAAGAATTCAAAGGATTTAAATTTGGGGAAAAAATGATGCACCCAATCTAAGCGAATTCATCTGAGTAGTTGCATCAATTTAGATAGAAATCAGATTAGCCCAGTCTAGCAAAGGGTTAACCCAGTCTTGTACATGTTTGCAGAGGACCCCTGGGGCTGGGGAAGCTCAGGTGCTCACCCCACCCCTGTGGCTGTGCTAATCCAACCCCCTTCTGCCCCCATCCCACCAAACCTACTAGATGGCCACCTATACCTAGACCAGGTGTGGCAAACACTTGCTCACACCCTTAGAAGCTGCAGTCATCACACTGCAGTTCCCCCCTGTGGCAGCATATGTGTAATTTAGATGAAAAACTTGTACTTTTAGAAATACTCTGGTAATCTGTTGATAAACTTGGCTTAATTTTTGTCAAGCATATTTCTTCCAGCTGGGCGGCCAGTGCGGGTTTTTTTTTGTTTTTTGTTTTTTTTGTTTGTTTTTTTGTATGAAACTCTTATAAATACATAGCATAACCTTGTTTCCATTACTTTTTATGAGATGTCTTGCCCTAGGGCACCAGCCATTTTTATACTTGGCAAGCAGAACAAATGCAGTGGGAAGACTCTGTTAGTGACAGCATAATGATTAACAGGTGCACAGCTGTAGTATGTTTGTGTCCCCCAAAAACTCTCATTTGAGCATAAGAATAGCCCTGCTTTCCTGATTTGAAACTACAACTGTAGATGCACAGGATATAGTGTGGCTGCTTTGTACCATAAACTCAGCAAACTGTTGATCTCCAACTGATGTAACCAGCCCCAGCAAATTCAACCCCACATGGGGATATCCTGAAAAGTATCTTTTATGAAACCACCCTCTTTGCTGTCTAGAAGAGAGGAGGTTTTTCAATTTCTTTATCCATCACTGCCAGTGGTCTCCATCCCCCATAGTGATCCATCCTATGTAAAGAGAGTTATATACAAAAGTAAATTTGGAACATAGTGCTCCTTGAAAAAAGTTTAAGTGTTTATATGGCTTAAGAACAAAAGACGTGGTTTACTGGAGGAGAACACGGGCTTGGAAACTGTAATGACTGTCTGATATTTCATTCATTGCTCAGTAAACATTTGCACAACTCTTAGTCATGTTGTGAATGTTTAATAGCCCCATTGGGAAACAAAATGACTAATGGTTGAAAAATCTAATCCAAGGGCATTTTAGCTGTCTTCCACTGGTGCCTATTACCTTTAGTAGAGGCTGGTTTGCTCTATAAAGTGTGTCCCTGTAGATGCTGGAATCATGGTATGAAAGAACCCCTTTCTGTCATTCCAGGGAGGATTGAAAAAGTATCACGCTTTGCTTTTATCAGCTAAATTTTTTTGCATTACTTTGCTTTTGGTCTTTTTCTGAGTATGTTTCTCTTTCTCATCGATCTCATCTACAAACCCAAAGACCTGTTGGCTGCTTTTATGAGAACCTACTCAGGAGTCCTCTTTTGTATTCCTGAAAGAGGCACTGTTAAATTTTACAGCTGTTTCAGTGGACTGGAGAACAGTTGGTGGGGTATAACATTTTATTCTCTACCTTTCTGCAAGGTCACTCTCTCTCAGTCCTGGCCTTTTCATTTGCATAGCCCATAACAATCTGAAACTGGTCAATGGAACATGATTCAGATTTTTTTTTTTTTTTATTTTCCCTACTAGAATGGCAATAAAGTGATATGGAGCAGACTAAAAAGTACTGCATATTGAATTTTTTTAAATGCTAAATATCCCATAGACAGGAGTGTACTTATTTACTAGTACCTCTGCTGCTGGTACGCTAATAGTCTATTTAAAATGCGCTGAGGTGGTCATTTTGTCTATTCATCCATGTACAATACCACAAAATGGCATGGGTGTTCATTTCTCCCCTCCTCCCTGCACTCTTGCAAGAAAAATGAAAATGGCTGCAGAAGTGCTTAAAGTTAAAAGTGACACTCCTAGAATATATATCCTTGTTTTACCCTTCAGACCTCCTCCAGACCATTCAAATGTTGCAAAGACTGTATTTTTCTTCTTGCCTCTGCTTTTGCATTTGAATCACACTCCTCACAAAGTTTGCTGTCTTCCCCCTCAATACATCTCTGTCTTATACCTTGCCAACAGCTGGTGTTAAGATTTTAAGTTAATCATTTTACAAATAAGGGTGTGTGAGAAGAGGTATTTATGTTAAAGAAGACCCATTTACTTCTACCAGTACCCATGTATGTCCAGAAGAGTACATCTACAGCCAGACAGGGATATATCTGCTACTTTGAGCACCAGAAACCATATAGGTTCACTGCTAGCATAGTGTCTCTGTAGGACAATTTAACCCAGACAATAAACAGGGAGTACAATTGCTAAACCATGTATACAGCTTCCAATACCTGAGCTACTCATTCAGCACTTGTGTGGACCTATTTCAGAGTGAAGAATTCAGGGTACCAACAAGAAGGTCTGATTCCTGCCTAGTGATTGTGGCACTCCTCTGTGATAATTTCATAGTTTCTAGGGTCGGAAGGGACCTGAACAGATCATCAAGTCTGACCCCCTGCCCTGCGATCATAATACGCCAGCCAGATATCTATCCAACTTCCTCTTGAAGACCCCCAAGGTAGGGTAGAGCACAACCTCCCTTGGGAGCCCATTCCAGAGCCTGGTAGCCCTAAAGCTCTGTAAAGTAATACCTCCTGATATCAAGCCTGAACCTGCTGTCTATCAATTTGTGGTCATTATTCCTTGTTAACCCACGTGGTGCCCAGGGGAACAGAGCCTCATCTATTTTTCACTGGTCTCCCCTGGTGACTTTATAGACGGTCACCAGATCCCTTCTCAGTCCTCTCTTGTGGAGGCTGAATAGATTTAGGCCCTTTAGTCTATATAATTGCCTGGGTTCTCTGCTAGAATACGTACATGCAAGGTTTTTGCCATACCGAATGTACAACCTCTCTGAGTTCACTTCACATTTATAAAACCAGAAGCACAAAGTGTGGCATCAAATTTTCCTCCAGAAAAAAAATATTGTTATTATAATAACAAATACAGTAACAAATGAATAACAAACTACAAATGAAAAATGTGTAAAGAAAAATGATAAAAATCAAAATATGTACATATATACATTATATTGGTCTTTGGTACTGAATAAGTTGTTATCTAGCTTCATCCTCTCTGATACTCCTTGTATTTTGAGTCAGGCTAGTGCAGATTGACTCCACCTTCTGTAGAGCCTCTAGATGCATCCACCATGTGTGTGTCACTTCTTCCTTCCAGCTGATGCTGAAAGCAGGACACACACCTCTCTGGCTGAGAGCAAAGTTATCCAAATTTCCCCTCAACCTCCTTTAGTTCTTGGGACACTGCATAGATTTGGGTGGGGGGAGGGGGGGGCGGTGACCTCTCTACCGGCAGGAACCAGAGCTCATGCAGCCCATATCACTCAGTGTTTTCAACAGGATAGGCTGCTTAAATCTATCAGACCCTCCCCTTGTTCACAGAGAGTTCCCTCTCAAGACTTCTCTTTGTGCCCCAACTTACACACGCACTCCTACCTGGCTCCTAGTATTTTTCTCTCTCACCTTGACCTCAGTGGTCTACCCAACATGGCCACCAGGCACCACCATAACCCCACTGAACACTGACCATCCCAAGACGAACACATTTTGAAAACTTCCCTTCTCAAAACAAGGGGGTTGCACATGCCATTTACATTGACAGCAGGTTAAAAAACCAGAAACAGCCCTGACAGCAGGCTCAGAAAGCAAGACTCCCTCTTCTACAGCTTCTAGAGGAGGGACATCCACCCTGGACTGCAGAGTTATATTCCCATTATATTGCTCTCCTTTAGGCCCAAAGCACTCCAGGCGGCCCAGTGGGCCAGCTCCAACAGGAAGTGTGAAGGGCCCTCTCCCTGGCCTACCTCCTTGGCTGTTGGTTAGGATGGTCTTGGGAAGTACTAAATCAGTGATTAAATCCACTCAGACTGAAGAGAGTGTACAACTCAGGTCTTCCATTTCCTGAGCAAGTGCTTTTGCCACTTGACTATTCAGGCCACTTGACTATTCAGTAAAAAAGCAAGCATCACCATGCATCAGTACTGTTTTCAGGATCTATATGACTTGCCTTTGAGCAGTGTGGATTGACATGATGGAAGTACTGATTTTGAGAGGCCCATGGACCTCCCCTGTCATATGTAGATGAAACCTAGATGCCTAACTTGTTGACTATGATTACCCTCCCAGGGCAACGTGCCTAAACTTTAGGCATTGCAGCACGTAAGTGGAGACACCTTAGCCATCAGTGAGGATTCACTGCCTAGATCCCTTTGAATTAACACAAGAATCAAGAGTCATTCAAGAGCTCAGTGGGGATGCAGAGAATTAACCCCACATCTTCTCAGCCCAAGTTAACAACCTGAACCCTAAACCATCCTTCTCTTATGAGCATAAAGGTCTAATTAGTTAGAATCTTTCACAATAAATCACCACTTCACGTGTTCCTTGAATGCTGTTTAAGAAAACAAAACCTGAAGGGAGCTGTGTGGTAGTTCTGCCTTGGTTTGTTCAGTGTTTTGAAGATATCCTCTTCTTTCAGGAGGACAGAAGGAGTACAAGCATGGATACATGCTTCCCTGTAGATAAAAACTGTGCAGAGAACATACTCATGCAGTTACACTATGAAATAGGAGCAGGCTGATTGCAGATCGGATGGTGAGAAGAGAAGCTCTACAGTAGAGGCCCCTACACTGCAGCATGCAGGGTCAAGACACAGCCTGGCTACAGGAGTAACCACGGGAATTATATAGATCCCTTCCAACCTCAACCCTTCAGAGACCCATATAAACAACTGTGGAGAGCACCCAAAAAGTGGTTTTCATGGAATGGCTTTCCAGTGTTGACTCTGGATTTATAACCCAGATACCTTGTTCCAGGCAGAGCCAAACCCTGAGACTGACCATAACTTCTTCCATTCTATAATAGGCAAATGTTATTGATGCACAGTGACAGCAGATAAGAGTAATGCAGGGAAGGCAAACAAATTACTCCCCCACCACCTGATTCCATATCTACCAGTTCCAAGGTTCACAGAGGGAGGGTATGTCTAGCTAGCACACAAGTTTCACCTTATGATTCTTGCTTGAATGTCAAATGTTAGCAACTGAGGAGGTTAAACGAGGAGACCTAACCCCTGAGTGGCGTGGGTGAGATGGGTTGGTGGTGTGCCCCTCTGTCCACGGTGGCCTATGGATCCCCCAATGGACCTTTTGCTGCTCTGATATCCTTTCTTTTGTATTATTTTCCTCCTCTGATGACTCTTCATTTCTGAGTACCATTGGTTGGTTTCCCTGCGGTTGTCGTACTGTCTACATTCTGTCCTGTCAGTATATTCCTTTGTTTCCACAAACCCATCACATGCACACATCTTAATTTGGTCATCTACTGGTGTATTAATCTAGGCATGCCTGGCCTCCTAATTTGGTCTGTCCACAAAAACCAGAAATCCGAGGGGCTCTGCAGTTGGTCACTGTGACCTAATGCTAATGGTGCAGAGTCCCTTATCTTTTGTAATGGATTTTCAGGGAACACTGTGCAAATTTCCCAGCCTACTTGTCTGTTGGTGTCAGACATGGTGTCTGCTTGAAGGCTGTGAAACTTTGTCACAAACAGGCTTTTAGACACCAATTAACCTTTGCTGTTCCCCTGGACCATTATTCTGATGCATATCTACTCTACCTACAAGCCAGTTCCTAAAAGGAAATCTCTAAATATCATTTTCTGGCCATCACCCAGCAGAAGTGGTTTTCATGGAGTAGCTTCATAGCTGCTCTGTGGATACTTTCTCCTGCTTGTGTCACATAACTGATCTTGCTTTTCATACTGACTAGAAGGTTTGTGACTAAATGCAGATCAGCCTTTCATCCACTGCAAGGTTTAAGTGATAGGGAAAACAGGCAGAGAGATGCTGCATATGCTTTATGGCACTCCTTAGCAGTGCTGCTTCTCAGTTTCCACCAGGCTGAGATTTACAGGGTCAGATCAAGGAAAAGGCTACCAAGTAGCTAGTGGAACTGGTGCTATTCAGATTTAAAAAACCCTTGCCTGACTTCCCTTGTCCTGCCCCTTGTGTAGTCTTTCACAGCAGTGTATTCTAATTTGGAAATATTTTATTTCCACTTTGCGCTGACATAAAGATCAAGCCAACAGTATAGGCACTGGAGAAAAAAAAGAAAAAAGTCCTCTTTCTATATGGGGTATGTCTCCATAGCACAAGATAGGGTTGCGCATAGGTAGCTCAGCATGCTCTAAAAGAACTAGCACAGAAAGCAGTACAGCTGTGTCTAATGTGGCATTTTGCCTGTCTAATTAGTCTTGCAGTGTATATTAGCCTTAATAGAGTACCACGCTAACATTGCTATGTTGCTTTCAGTACCTGAGTTACACTGGGTATCTGCACAGCACAGCACAGCATCCTGTGCACACCCACAGAGGTCACATGATGGTATCAGCTGCTACAAGCCCCACTGCCTGTAGTGAGTGATAGCAGTAGGGCTGGTACATAGCCACTCTACACAAAGTTCCTGAGATGGATAGAGGGATTTTCTTACCACCCCTGGTTTCCCCTAGCACCACCTACATCCAGCACTTAACATTTCTGCATGTATTGCCTATTTGGTAAGATTTTTGTTTTCATTAAAACTTGGTCATGGCAGCTATTGATACGGGGATTACAGAATACTGTGTTTGCCATTTTGCACATGTGACAGATTGAAGGAAATGATAAGAGGCAAGCTGGTGACCTACAGACCACAGACCAAATCCCAGTTTCAAGCACACATGACATTTGAGAGAATCCAAATTCAGGTCTGCTAGGAACCGAACCCAGCACTTTTGAACTTTGGATACTTTCTATCCCAGATCTTGTCCCTATGGTTTGGGACCTGTCTCTAGTTTTTTACCATCTTTTTTCTTATTTGTAATAATGAAAATAAAATGGGATCCAGGTTTCCAATGATGGTGAAAAGCCGATTCTCTTGCTAACCTCTCACTTCTGGAAGCCTCATAGAGTGAATCGTTTCCAGCCCATAGCTTTGTTGTTTAATTTTATTTGGCTTGGATTTTTTTTAGTCACTCTTACCAGCTGTTCTGCCTTTCACCTGAAGGGGCCCTGTGTGCTTGTGCAAAGTGGGTGTAAGATGCTACTGATCTGGGTTAGTGGGGTTTTCACATCTTCTGCATGGGTGCAAGGCAGCAAGAGAATCAGGTCCACAGAGAGTTAACAGGAAAACTTCTATCACTCTCTTCAAAAGCTGAGAAATTTGTGCCTGGCTCCCCAAGGAAATATTTTGTCAAAACAAAAGCCATATTGGTATAGCTTGAGGTGTATATTCTATTAACAATAAATATATTCTGCCTTCCCAGGCACCCTGCACAATAAATGCAGATGCGCTTACCCTGTTCAACATGATTTGTGTTTGTGAACAGTTCAAATATTCATTTTGCTTTGGGTTGCTGGCACCTGCTATATGAATAGTCAATATCTGGATCGACAGCAAGTTTTTGTCCTGTTCGTTTCTTTGTTTGTACGCCATCCCTTTAACCACTCTTCCAAATAGAATTGAAATACCTGCTACTCCATCATAAGGCCTCCCCTCCCATCTTATTTGCAACTCAGATTAAATCAACTCTAAAGTGATGCAGAGATCAAAATAGCATTTGTTTGTGAGGCAGCAGGAGATGGATGCTTGCTGTGCATTAATTCTTTGTGTTCACACTCAGAGTGAAAATCGCACTGTGCAGTGGTCCATGCTTACGGACCAGCTAATGCCATCTTTGTACCCTGAAATGAAGAACCAGGTGGGGCCAAAATGACCCAGCAGCCCTTTGTGCAGGGATGATTTCCCCCTTATTTAACAGCTTGTATTTGAAAGCAGGAAGGTATTTTAATACTGTCTCAGTATACCCCAGTCAGCTAGTTTTACTGTAGCTACAGATGGGATAAATTGGCGCTCCAGAAAGTCACATATCTTGTCCTTTGTCACATGTCTTGGTCCTCTCCTCTCCACCTCAGTCTTTTCTTTCATGTCCCTTTCCTGTACAGAACTGTACAACTGGCAAAAATGTGAGCAGAAAGATTGAGCTATTACTGTGTTGTCGGCTGCTGACAGATATATGGAAGTTGTGCGCCAGATAAAAAGGAACAAGTATAAACATTGTGAGAAGAGTTTCACTGACAAGTTCTCAGGAGCCCAGTGGCTTTGTCTAACCTCTGTACAAGCATGCACATTTTAATATAAAATATAAAATCATTCAGCCTTGGATCTCCTTCGGGAGGAGCCAGATTCTACTTCCATGAAGGCAGTGGGAATTTCGTAGAAGGGTTGCTGTAGTGGTGATGGTCCAGGATAGATATGAGAAGCAAGGAATTTTTTGGTCATATCTTATATTGGTTCAACTGGAAAAGAAGCAGAAGTAGCTTGAGCTAAATAACATATGAAGTTATACACAATCCATTGCTCTATCAGTTATTGACTTCAAGCTGTGTCTGCTTCCTTCCCAGGCCTGAGGAAGAGCGCTTTCGTGCCCAAAGCATCACTCCTAAGTATGCAGTTACAATAAAAAATATCACCAAAAAATGCCTTTGGGACTATATCATTGACTTCAGCACTGGAATAGGGCTTTGTTGAATAGAAACTGTTTGTTGCTTGAGTTCTCCTGTGCTTAAAACCCCATAGTGGATGAACTTTGCTCTCGCCCTGCAATTACAGAGAGAGTTTGGCACTACAGTGCATTATAAAACTCTGTGGGATGTGTTTGCCCTTCTAATATGCCATAGACACCTCCACTGTAGAGGAAAGGCTAAAGCATAGGTCACAATAGATATGCACAGCCCCATATCCTTATCCTAAGATAGGGATTTTAATTTTGTTCACTCCGCACCTTCCACTGTCGAAGAGTAAAACAAGTAATTGTTTAAATACATCAAAATGCTTCATGAGAAGAGAGCAACTGCACTGAGTGCTCTGTTGTTCCTGTTTCCATTTGCTAACTAATGTCTAGCACTTAAATCTGCCTCAATTAAGGATGTTTCCATTGAAGTAGAGAAAGCATTTCATCTGTACATCCATTAATCACCCCCTCATTAACTTAACTATTGTAAGGAGGTTTGCACTGAAGACATTAGTGGAATTTGTATTCTGCTGCCTATGATCATCAAAGAGGATTTTTTTCACACACCTTTATCCACCAGGGCTGCAGCAGTAATGACAGATTACAGAGGATGTTAGTGCCTAAACTCTAACCTATTTAAAAGTTTTAAAGCATCTTGTGCGGTGGCAGAATCCCAGAACTGCAAAGCACACAGACAAATCAGCAGAAGGAAAGCATTTCTCAAACAAATCAGATAAAAGATGATAGGGTGGGAAGAGAGCATTATGATCATCCTATGTTAAGCCCCGTTTTTCAGTCCAATAGTTGTGATGAACTGTAATGTATCATTTGGAGGGAGGGAGAGAGGAAGAAATCAGATCTTTATTTTAAGCATTACAGCAATGGAATACCCAGTGCAAGCCTTGGCAAGTTGGCCTAGTGGTTAAGTACCTTTGTTGTTCACCCAGCCCCACTACACTGAAATGCCCTCTATTATTACAGCGGTGTAGGTTGTAGCCGTGATGGTCTAAGGACATAGGCAGACAAGGTTCTTTGAGTGGATCTGATATCATTTATTAGACTGACTTTAATAATGTTGATTATAGACTGATACAACAATGTGATAATAGACCAACTCTATTATCACATTGTCCCACATGCTGGTACCTATTCATTGTGCTCAATTAACTCCCTGATCTTCATTGTGAAGGAAAAAATAAATGAATGAGTTCCTTGAGCCTTTCACCATGAGGCACATTTTCCAATTCTTTGCTTGCTTTTGTCATTTTTCTCTTAACCCGCTTCCAATTTTTAAACACTCCTCAGCTGTGAACACCAGAACCAGACACAGTATTCCAGCAGTGGTCACAACACATGAAAAATACTCAAGTAGCATGACCTTCCTGTTCTTATTCAACATTCCTCTCTTTAGACCTCAAAAGATTGTGTTAGCCCCTTTGGCCATACTGTTACAATGTAAGCTTATATTTAGCTGATAATCCATCATGTCTTGATAGTTAAAATCACTGATTCCCAGAATGAAGCCTGCCAACCTGTAAAAATGGGCCTGATTTTTTTTTTTTTATTCCTAGAGGTATGACTTGACACTTACCAATCTAATTTTACAGAGACAGACTGAGCTTTCAGGCTCACCCTTGCATAATAGATGGACGTAACTGATCCCTCTTGGGGCACTTAGAAAAAGGAAATTTTATTCACCTGCCAAGGGGAAGTATTTTACTGCACTGTCAGAAAGTCAAAATCGTATTTCCTCCTTGTACCTAATGAGCTTCTCTTGCCAAGGGCAGGAAGATGATCCACGTTATTATCCACTTGCTGGAAGAAGGTAGCATTTGGCAAACAGGATCTAAGTTCTAGGGCAGATCTGAGATCCAGGTTGACTGGGGCTTGCTTGACTTGGAACAAGTGCACACTCTACCCTTGATGTATATTCTTCCTTATTTCTAGTCACAATGTGAATTATAGTTTTGTTTTCAGAGAGATCTTCTTACCTCCCTAAAATTAAAATCTAAGACCTGAATCTTACAAACATTTTAGCATATTCACAGATTTACTCCCATGAATTAAGCATAAACTTCTATGAATTCTTCACATAAGTAATAAATAGGGGAATAAATAAGCTTCCCTGTGCTCCCCTTGCACCCAGGATGATGACCAAAGGAAGCCAAAATGAATAAACAAGGTATGGGACAACCACAGGGTTGAAGAAGGTATAGAGATAGTGGTAAAACAATGAGATTGTTCAAGCAGTTTGAACAAGGAAGGAAAAGTGTGACTTAGAGATACGAAGTAAGAGAAATTGAGACAAATGAGGAAACGGCTCCAAAACATAAGAGTAAGGCTAAGATTTGTATTATGTCTTAGAATTTGCTCCTCACATCTCACCTATCAGTATCTTGCAGAAAAGTTGCCTTGAATACCAACTTTGACAGTCTGTCAGCTCCACTGCCCCATCTGCTCTTACTGCTAAAAACTTTCCCTAATGTGTAACCTAAACTTTTCCTTTTCATAGCTACGGGCCTTTTCTTGCAGTATTACCACCACCTGAGACTGAATAACTCCCTCCTTTCATTTATACCATTAACCTGAAGATATTTATAGACTGTGATTATATCTACTCTCTTTGCTTCTCTAGACATAAATTTAGCTTTTTCAGTCTCTTCTTTAAATTGTGTCATTGTCCAGTACTTACATAATTTTTGTTTCCTCCATTCACATTTTTTGTTTTCTGTATTCTTCGCAAGCAGCAAATAACAAACTCTGCAACTGGTATATTTATGCTACCGCCACTCTTACCACCCTCCTTTTACATATATTTCTTCCAAATATAATAGGTAATTATTAATGATCATCCTAAAATCCATTTTACCAATGCCAGGTTACTTGGAGTTCTATATAGTTGTACAAGAAATAAGACAATATAATAAAGTATGTGGAGGTGGGGCAGAACGATACAATATTGGATTTTTCCATCTCTTGTATCTAGTCTTATGCTACAAGATGGCCAGCTATTATTGACTCCAAGATGAACATGGGCTGACAATGTGAGGATAAGGTCACTAAGGCCAACCGTACCTTGTCATGCATCCATAGATGCATCACAAGCAGGTCCAGGGAGGTGATCCTCCCCCTCTACGCGACATTGGTCAGGCCACAGTAGGAGTACTGCGTCCAGTTCTGGGCACCATACTTCAGGAGGAATGTGGCCAGCATGGAGATGGTCCAGAGGAGGGCCACTTGAATGATCAGAGGGCAGCAAGGCAGGCCCTACAAGGAGAGGCTAAGGGACCTGAACTTGTTCAGCCTCCACAAGAGAAGGTTGATGGGGATTTGATGGCCATCTATAAACTGACCAAGGGGGACCAGCAGGCAATGGGAGAGTCCTTGTTTCCCCAAGCACTACCGGGGGTAACCAGAAATAATGGCCATAAGTTGATGGAAAGTAGATTCAGGATAGATATCAGGAGGTGCTACTTTAAAGTCAGGGCAGCTAGGATCTGGAACCAAATTCCAAGGGCAGTGGTGCTGGCTCCTACCCTAGGAGGATTCAAAAGGAGGCTAGATAATCACCTAGCTGAGGTTATTTGACCCCTGCATTCCTTCCTGCCCACGGCAGGGGGTCAGATTTGATGATCTGCTTAGGTCCCTTCCGACCCTACCAACTATGAAACTATCAATAGCAGAAGACTGGCATCCTTGACAAAAAATATCCTTTCAACTCTAAAATCCCATATTCAAAAAGACTGGGTGCTTTTTGGAAGGCTGTAGTCAAACATAGGGTTCTGGACTCAATGAAGGGGAAAAATGGGTGACATTTTCTAGACTTTGCTTTATAAAAGCTCAAGTTAATGGAACTATCCCTTCAGACTAAAAATCCATGATTAATCCTAAATTCAAGTTGAGGTTGAAAAAATATAATAGTAATTTAGCAGTCAAGATCGTGTTGCAGAGTTCCAAACCAAACACTAAAAAACTAGTAAGTTTAGGGTTAATATCACAAATATTAAGACAGAAATTGAAATGAATCTCAATGTTCCAAAAGGTCTAACAATATACATATATGGAAATATCAGTTAAAGTACCCAGACCTCCTTATTTCATTAAATGTTTGAATTCCTTTCACCTCCTCTTAAAGTTTTCTGGATTAGATCTGAGATTTTCTCTTCACCTTCTTCATTGACAAACCATATACATCATGGATCAGGCACCTTGATTATCTCCACTTGTTCTACATAAAGATCATCGTAAAGACCTAAGAATCTTGGAGTGCATCTTCCAACAGGTGGCTAGAGGGACATGTCCACAAATACAGGGATTCTTTCTTACAGCTCTCTTCAGGTTCTCATAGTCCCATCCAATATATAATTAAGTAAAGGAGGGTCATTCCCTTGACTTTAAAGGATATCTTTTTATTAGTACTGGGATCAGAAAAGGTAACAGAGGAGGCAGTAAGTATGGACTAATCATTGCCATGCAGAACTGTAAAATGGGGATAATTTTCTAGCCTTCTTTGCTATCTTCTACTACTAGGGCTATGTGAGAGTGAGGTGATAAGATTATTTCCTTGATTTTAATTCTGAGGTTAATCAGCTAAATGAGCACTTCTCCATGGCCTACCATTACTCAGACTGATGTTAATAAGAACTAGCTGGATACATGGAGAAGAGTAATAAAACAATACTGATCAATACAGAACACTACCAACAGGTTTAAGCCTGTTCTTTGTTTATAGGATTTAGTTTTATTTACACAATAAATACTGACAGGTGGCCTGTCAGTTTTATACAGTTAAGTCTAGGAACTTTATTAATACTCATAATGTAATTCTGCAGATTAGAGTTTGATTGAGAACTTCATGATTTACATGGGCATTAGAACATTTCCTCTGCTAATAGCAAACCATCTGGAAGACAGTGGGTATGTCTACACATTCATTAATGCACTTTAGGTAACAAGCTTTAAATCTAGTACCTCCATTGTGAAGTATTAGAAAAAATGCATATTACCCTTTTTTAATGCACATTAGTTAAAAAACATATTTCTGCGATGCTTTGATGTGCGTTAAAATAGGCTAATTCATATTGAAATGCAGATATAGACACACCCAGTGATGCTTGAAAGGACAGGAGAAAGCAGGGATTTTTTTGTGGTAGAGGCGCTGGATTTGGACTCAAGGCATTCATGTTTAGTGCCAAGTTAGGGTAGATGCTTCCCACGTGACTTGTAGCAAGACACTTGAGTTCTGTTGTTAGTCTTTGTAGGTGTAGGCTCCTACAGACATGTGGGATGCCTGTTCCAATGCACTGGAAATCCAGCGTGTCGGAGTAGACTCGATTAATCAAGTCTGATGAAGCACAGAAATTGAAGCGTTCCAGCAACCTTCCACATCATGTGTATCAGCAGCCCCCTGCTGAAAAAATGGCAGGAGGCTGCTCTGAACTAAAACACATTCAATAAAGTTTTGTTCAAAGTGCCCTGCCACCATTTTTCAGCACAGGTTTACTGATACACATGACGCATGGGTGCTTTTATTTAGCACAGCTTGCTAATTAAAGCACCCCAAACACATGTAAAAATGCCCTGTGAGACTTTGGACAAGTGTTAAATTATGTTTTTTGAAGAGATTAGGTAACTAACTGCTTGGGAGTGCACATCAGTGTCTCTCCTTTCCTGCACAGATGTAATCAAGCTAAAATGTTATAACTCTTATGAAATAAGTTTAACAATAGAGTGGTTTACTTCTACTTATACTGATATAAGACTACCGTTATGAAGATAACCGTTATACAGGAACACTTTATGCTGGTGTATAATAATACAGGCATAACTATTATGTATGTTTACACTCTAAAGTGACATTTATAGATTCATAGATTCATAGATGTAGGGTCGGAAGGGACCTAAGTAGATCATCATATCTGACCCCCTGCCCTGGGCAGGAGAGAATACTGGGCTCATATGACCCCAGCTAGGTAATTGTCAAGCCTCCTCTTAAAGACCCCCAAGGTAGGAGCCAGCACCACTTCTCTTGGAAGTTGGTTCCAGATCCTAGCTGCCCTGACTGTGAAATAGTGTCTTCTAATGTCCAGCCTGAACCTACTCTCAAACAACTTATGGCCATTATTCCTTCTTACTCTGGGATGTGCATGGGTGAACAGGTTTTCTCCCATTCCCCGCTGGTCCTCCCTGGTAAGTTTGTAGATGGCCACCAGGTCCCCTCTCAGCCTTCTCTTGTGAAGGCTGCCCTTCTCTTCTCCTACCCTGCTGTCCCTGGCCCTCCTCTGGACCCTCTCAATGCTGGCCACATCTCTCCTGAAGTGCAGTGCCCAGAATTGGACACAGTACTCCAACTGTGGCCTGACCAGTGTTTCATAGAGGAGGAGGATCACCTCCTTGGCCCTGCTTATGATGTATCTGTGGAAGCATGACAAGGTGCGGTTGGCCCTACTGACTTTGTCTTCACATTGGAGGCCCATGTTCATTTTGGAATCGATAATAACTCCAAGATCTCTTTCTGCCATCATGCTTTCAAGAAGGGAGTTCCCCAGCCTATAGATATGCTACTGGTTCTTACTGCCCAAGTGCAGCACCCTGCACTTGTCACTATTGAATCCCATTCTATTCTTATTTGCCCACCCCTGTAACCTGTCCAGATCCAGCTGTATCCTGTCCCTCCCTTCTAGCATGCCCACCTTGCCCCAGATCTTGGTGTCATCAGTGATTTAAATAGGGTGCTTTTCACCCCCTCGTCCAAGTCACTAATAAAGAGATTAAACAGTGCGGGCCCAAGGACCGAGCACTGGGGGACCCCACTGCCCACATCCCTTCAGGTCAAATATGACCTGTCCACCACCACTCTCTGGGTGCAGTCCCTCAGCCAATTTGCAACCCATCTGACTGTGTAGGCATCAGTGCCACAGTTCCCTATCTTTTTAATGAGAATGGGGTGGGAGACAGTGTCAAAGGCCTTCCTGAAGTCCAGAAAGATTACATCCACCGCAACACCTGCATCCAATGATTTTGTGACCTGATCGTAGAAGGCAATCAGATTGGTCTGACAGGATCTGCCCCTAATGAACCCATGTTGGTTGCCCCTGAGCATCGTCCCCCCTGCTGGTCCTTCCCAGATGTGCTCCTGGATAATCTTCTCAAAGAGCTTCCCCAGGATCGAAGTAAGACTAATGGGCCTATAGTTGCCTGGGTCCTCCCTCCTCCCTTTTTTGATAATGGGGACCACATTGGCCCTCTTCCAGTCATCTGGACCTGGCCAGAGTACCACGAGTGCTCGTAAAGCCGTGTCAGGGGCCCCTTGATAACACCTATCAATTCCCTCAGCACCCTGGGGTAGAGAGCATCTGGACCTGCTGATTTGAACATGTCCAGCCCCTCCAGAAGTTCCCTAACTTGGTCCTCCCTGACCCTAGGCCTGTCAGAGTCCATCCTGAATCTCAGTGGGGGAGTCCTGGTCCCTGCACAAAAAAATGGAGGCAAAGAAATTGTTAAAAAGGCCTGCCTTTTCCTCTGGTGCAACCACCAGATTGCCTAGCATATCCTGCAGGGGCCCCATGTTACCCAGTGCTTTCTTCATACTGCCTAAGTGCTCCCTAAGGGCTTTAACCAAGCCCCTAAGTGCAATCCTATTCCACTATGCTTGATTGCTAGGAAAACTCGCACTACTTTGGTAGTATGTCATCATCTTATGTGAAGAAGCGCCCTCTACCACTTCTCCCACACCACATCTCAACTTGTGTGCACTTACCCGGGTAGTAGGAGACTTTTCTTCTAGACTTTACTGAACCCACCTCTCACACTTCACCAGAAAGTGCCTTAACCAAGCAGGCTGGGTAGGGCTGAGACCATTTTCCATCCTCCCTATTGAAGCCAGTCGACTAGGCATATGGAAATATGAAAAGAAGGATGTGCTCCTACACTAAGATCATTCTACTCAGGCAAAATACAGCATACATTCAAAAACACATAGGCATAGATACTTAAGAGATGGCATTGAGTCTGAACCTACAAATGAATGAATGCAATGAATAGATGGCATTGAATATGGACCTACAAAGGATGAAGGGAGTATTTAGAAAAGCTAGATGTGTAAAAGTCCATGGGGCTGGCTGGGGTGCACCTGAGGCTGCTGAGGGAGTTGTCTAAAGTGCAGAGCCACTGGCCATTATCTTTGGGAACTCGTAGTGGTCAGGAGAGGTCCCAGATGATTGGAAAAGGGCCAACATAGTATCATATTTTCACACATATATCCCATGGGGTATACATGATTTTACAAAAAAAATGGATGGGTGAGGGCTATACGGGGGTGCGGGCTATCAGCAGACTATTTTTCCCTGCGGAGGGCTGGGGCTGAGGCGGGCTGCACCACCTTCCCGCTGGGCCTGAGCTGGCCAGGCTGCACCGCCACTGACACTGCCGCAGGGGCCAGGGTGGACTGTGCTGCCTCCCTGCTGGGCCCAGGCAGGCCGGGCTGTGCCACCGCTGCCATGGGGGCTGGGGCCAGGGTGGGCTGGGCTGCACTGCCTCCCTGCTGAGCTCAGGCAGGCCAGGCTGTGCCACTGCCACTGCTGGGGCCGCTACCATGGGGGACAGGGCAGGCTGCACTGCCCCCCCCACTGGGCCCAGGCAGGCTGAGCTGCACTGCTGCAGCCATGAGGACTGGGGCCGGAACTGGGGCCAGCTGCATCTCCTCCCCTCTGGGGCCAGGCAGGCCGGGCTGTGCCGCTGCCACCGTGGGGGCTGGGGCCGGGGCCGGCTGTGCCGCCTCCCCACTGGGCCTGGGCAGGCTGAGCTGCACCGCCGCTGCCGCGAGGGCTGGGGCCAGGGCCAGGGCCAGGGCAGGCCAGGCTGCACTGCTGCCACTGCCGCAGGGGCTGGGCCGGGCTGCGCCACCTCCCCGCTGGGCCTGGGCAAGCCAGGCTGTGCCACCACTGTGGCAGCGGGCTGAGCTGCACCACCTCCCTGTGTATACACCGCCGGGGGGATACACGGGTGCGGCGTATACACGGACTTATTTACAAAAATACAGTTTTCCGTGGGTTATACGTAGGTGCGGCTTATACCAGTGGGAGGGGTATATGAACGAAAATATGGTACTCATATTTAAGAAAGGGAAGGAGGAGGATCCAGGGAACTACAGATCAGTCTGCCTCACCTCAGTCCCTAGAAAAATCATGGAGCAGATCCTCAAGGAATCCATTTCTAAGCACTTGGAGGAGAAGAAGGTAATTAGGAACAGTCAGCATGGATTAACCAAGGGCAAATCATGCCTGACCAACCTGATTGCCTTCTATAATGAGATGACTGGCTCAGTGGATGTGGGCAGATGGGTGAATGTGGTGTACTTTGATTTTAGAAAGGCTCTTGAGACATTCTCCCACACAACATTATCACAGGCAAGCTAAGGAAGTATGGGCTAGATGAATGGACTGTGAGGTTGATAAAAAAACAGCTAGAGCATCAGGCTCAGACAGTAATAATCAATGGCTCATTGTCTATAGGCAGCCAGTATGAAGTCGAGTGTCCCAGGGGTCAGTCCTGGGGACGATTTGGTTCATTGTCTTCATCAGTGACCTGAAAAATGTCATGGAGTGTACCATCAACAAGTTTGCAGATGAAACCAATCTGGGGGGAGTAATAGATATATTAGAGGGTAGGGTTAGGATTCAGAGTGACCTAGACAAATTGGAGAATTGGGCCAAAAGGAATCTCACAAGGGTCAACAAGGACAAGTGCAAAGTCCTGCACTTAGGATGGAACAATCCCATGCACCAGGACAGGGTGGGGACTGACTGTCTCGGCAGTAGTTCTGCAGAAAAGGACCTGGGGGTTATATTGGACAGTAAGTTGAATATAAGCCTGTAGTGTGCCCTTGTTGCCAAGGAGGCTAATGGCATACTGGGCTGCTTTGGTAGGTGTGTTGCCAGTAGGTCAAAGTCAAGGAAGTGATTATTCCCCTCTATTCACCACTGGTGAGGCCACATCTGGAGTACTGTGTCCAGTTTTGTCCCCTGCATTTTGCCTCTCCCCACCTCACTACAGAAAGGATGTGGACAAATTGGAGGGAGTCTAGCGCAGAGCAACAAAAATGGTTTGGGGTGCTGACTTATGATGAGAGGCTGAGGGAACTGGGCTTATTTAGTCTAGAGGAGAGGAGACTGAAGGGCAGGATTTAATAGTAGCCTTCAACTATCTAAAAGGGGTTTTAAAAGAGGATAGAGCTGGACTGTTCCCAGTGGGTGCGTCCACATGAGCACACATATGCATCTTGCCCTGCCTCAAACCCCTTTGAGGTGAGGCAACAGGAACGTGCAGGAACAAGAAAATTAGACCGCTGAATATCCAGGGGTCTAAAAAAATTGACGTTTAAAAAAGCAGGGCCAGGTTGCGTGTTCAGCACCAGGGCTCCGGTGCCAGTGAGTAAGGGGTCATGGGGGCTGTAGGAGGGGGGAGGAGGCCACTGGGGGGACCCCCGATGGTCCGCCCACTCCCCCAGACCCCCTGACCCCCGCCAGCACCCCGTGGCCCCTGAACCCTGCCCTGGATGGCCCCTCCCCTTGCCAGCTCCCCCATCCCTGCACCCCCACCCCATACTTAAAAAAAAAACAACTCCCCCTGGGACTTACCAGCAGTTGGAGCTGTCATCTGTCTGAATAGGGCCCCACCCACACAGTGTGGAGCAGGCTAACAGCCCCAGCCTGAGCCCTTCTTCCCTCTGCTGCCCTGTGCTGCCCCAGGGGGCTCTGCCAGGAGGCCCTGGAGCCCCCACACCCCTGCTTCTAATTTAAGCAGAGGCTTTTTTTTTGTTTGCTTTTTTTTCTGTTTTTTTTTTCTGGGTTTTTTTTAAAGTGATGGTGCCTGGGGTTGTGGGGGTAGCCATGGGGGTCTGGGGGTTCAAGTTGGGGGGGGTGAGGCTGGTTAGGGCAGCCATTGAGGAATCTGGGGTATGGGGGTGGAACTAGGTGGGGCAGCCATTGGGGGGGGCTGCAGGAACTGGTGGGGGATGGGACCAGGTGGGGCAATAATTAGGGGGCTGGGGTGGGACATGTGGACCTTGCAAGGTGGGGTGTAGCCCTTGTGGGGACCATTTGGCCCCGCTGGGTGGCCATACCCCTTGTGTGTGGGTTTAACCCCCTGTTGGGGGGCTTTACCCCTTGTTTGAGGGCCAAATCCCCTGTTGGGGGGCTGAAACCCCTGTTGGGGGGCATACCCCTTGTGTGAGGGCCATTGCCCTGTGAGAGTGCAGCAAAACATGTATTCATGAAACATGTATTACAGTTCACTTTATTATTACAAGAAACTTGCTTTAACACTGTAAGATATATCAATAAAATATGGTCCAACTGATCACTGTCTCTTTCTTGCTCTCTGTATTTGTAGTGGTCTTTTGTTTTACTTGTGGAGGAACATGGATTTGGGGGTATTTTACAGAGTGACTTTGGTTGGTTTTTTTATCAGGGATTTTTCAGTTTTCCAACAGGGAACACCAGAATTCCTGCTAGGGAGGCCAGTGGCAGGACTCTGCTTGCTCAGAGCTGGCACCTTGGACCCAGCTGGGTGTGGCTGACCTCCTGGCCAAATGGCACCAGGAGGACATGCTTTGACAGTTCAAAGCAGGCCACTACACCGGGAACATCTTCCGAGATAGCTGCCAAGATGGCTGGGCAGGGGGCATAAATGGCAGTAGTGCCGCACAAAGACCAACCCTGCAAACTCAGTTCCACTGGCAGCTGGCCCAGAGGGGCAGATGCCTTTACTGGCTCTGCAGTCTCCATCTGAGTCTCGCAGGTACACAGCAGGTCACAGCCAGGCAGCAGTCCCCACTGCCAGACTGCCGCAGGGGGCAGAGGGTGCAGGGAAGTCGCCGGGCTTCTGCAGCAGTCCAGCTGGCACAAGAGGTAGTGTTCCCAGGTACCAATTGGCTGGGCCCCAGAAGCTCCTGAGAGCTAATAGCCCTGAGCTACTTGCCAGGGAGGCTTTTTATACTGCTGGGGCCAGGACAGGGTAGCTTTTTATACTGCTGGGAACAGCACGGGTGCTGGCCCTGGGCTCTAGCTCTCCCTGGCTGAAGATCCAGGAGGAGGCAGGCAGGGTTATTTTGCCCCAAGTGGCACAATTTGCTCCACAACAAAGTGCATGTCTGAGCATGTGCACTGAAGCAAAAAGCCCTGGCTCAAATTTGCACCACTTTTATTTGAGCTCTTGCAAGCTTACGTATTTGCATGTGTGGATGCGCCCAGTGGGGACAGATGACAGAACAAGGAGCTATGGTCTCAAGTTGCAGCAAGGGAAGTTTAGGTTAACTATCAGGAGAAACTTTCTCATGAGGAGAAAAACTGTAGTAAAACACTGGAACAGGTTACCCAGAGAGGTGGTAGAATCTCCATCCTTGCAGGTTTTTTAGAACCAGATAGATGAAGCTTTGCCTGGGATGATCTAGTTGGGATGTAAAAAGGTTGGACTAGATGACCTAAATGACCTGGGATGCAAAATGGTTGAACTAAATGACCTCCTGAGGTGCTTCCAACCCTAATTTTCTATGATTCGTTGATTCATTGGTATGCAAACTATCTAACAGTGCTCTGAGTTCAATGATCAGTAATGAGTATACTGCACTATACCATGGAGTCATACCCAGAGCCACTCTATGCTTCAGTTTCCTACCTGTAAACTGGGATAATAATATTTAGTGTTGTCCAGTTTTCCTATCTTCTTGTCTAAGCCCTGAATCTTATAAGATCTTCAGGGCAGGAATTCTCTCTTACTCTATGTTTGTATATCTCAGAGCATAGTCAGCTCTTACCTTGGTTGCATGCTTTCAAGCATTACAGACGATGAAAATAATAATGAATCATTCTGGTGTCTTTAGTGGATTTTAATGATGACATGTTCTAACAACCTTGATGCTTTCATAGGTGTAAGTACAATCAAGCACTAATAACAGGAAAAGAGGATGAAAATAGGGACAATTTAACACAAGCTACTGAAAAATATAAGTGTTATTATGTGATAAGGCAGCTTTACTTAGAAAAATGTATTGAAAAGAGGGAAAAAAAGCTTTAAAACCTTCCCGTGGTTTGGGCAGCAATTTTTTCTTAAGGCTTTAATTATCAAGTTGATTAGATGGGAAGGCATTTGTGTCCATAAATTGCATTTGTAAAGGTCTTTTCTACCCCCAAACTCTGAATGAAAGATGGTCTCAGATGTCAATTCTGCTGTGAATAATTGAAATAAAACTAAGAAGTGTAGTACCTGCAAATGAATTGCATTAACAGCTTCCTGGAATAAGCATAACAAAGTAAAAAGACATCTATTCTGAAAAAAAAAATGCAGTTATTACCCGCTACAAAAACAAAGCCTTCTAAAGATGCCTGACCTTGATTCACCTTCTATTTTGGAAAGCTTCTTTCCAGGATAAAGTTCTCATATTATTTCTACCTAAGGAATAACCTGTGATGCCTCTTTGTGGAGACTGCTGTTCCATTGATTTCAGCAGCTAATTGGAACTACTGCTTAATGGGCTGGATTGACATCTTGCAGTTTAATGGGCTGGATTGACAACTTGCAGTTGACCAAGAATTGCTGCATTACCCTAAGAGTATGCAGGAAGCAGTTGTCATGCTGAGCTTCATAATTCCTGCTTCTCCATGTGGCAGGCCTGGCCTTGACAGAGTTTATTGTTTTCTCTGCACAGGTATCCACGTGACCACCTGGTCATAAAGGACAGGCAGCCAAACAGATTTGGTTCCTTTCCAGCTTCCTACATAAAGTCTAACAATGCAGGTATCCCAAGCAGGAGATCACATGGTGTCTTTCCCATGTAGAGAGGTAGCCAAGTGTATTGAACCTAGTGTCAGTGAGTTTTTCAAAGGCTGTTATTATTTCAAATGACCAGGCCTGATACTGATACTGGGGCTCAAACCAAATAAATGACGTGTCACTCCTATGAAGCATGTTAAATCCCATCGATTTGAAGATAGTCTAAAGTTTGAGGGGACACTCAAGCCATTCAGAGACAATACATGTGGCAAGGGGCTCCCTTCCCCCACCCCTCCACCTGGGCATCTTGAAAATGGCAGCACGCATCTGCTGGATGGGCTTTGCCTGGCTGGAGCTGGGGGTGGAGGGTGGGGGCAGGGTGGAACTGAACCTCCTTGCCTCATGCCCCCACCCTCCCAGTTACCATGGGTGGGGTATTGGGGGGAGCCAGGCTGGTCCCATGATGCAAGTGCACTCTGTTCTACCTCATTCCCTTCCCATCAGCTCCAGCCATGGCAAAGCCCATCCAGCAGCTCTGTGCTGCCATTGTCAAGATGCCCAGGTGGAGGAGGTGAGGGGAAGGGAGCCCCTTGACTCATGGGCCCAGCCCAGCTCTCCCCAGTACACCAGGTAGCAGTGGGGGGCTCCCTTCCCAACCCCATGCCCAGGCCTTTCCCATTGTTAGAGCTTGGGAGGAGAGGAGTTATGGAGCCCCTTTGTCTCACAGGCCCGGCTCAGCTCCCCCCAATACCCCAGCCAGGGTAGCTGTGGGGGGGCCATGAGGTATGGAGGATCCATCCTACTCCACCCCCTCCCTTTAGCTCTGGCCAGTTGATACCCAGCCAGAAGCTGCATGCTTTTCCTTGAACCTCCCCCTTCTCCTCCCTCTTTCACTGACAGCTCCAGGGGTGGCCAGAATTGGGGGGAGGAGAGCTGGGCAGAGGGACAGTTTGGCAGCCAAACTCAGAGGTTCCTGGAGTGCCCCTGCCTGCTGGCCAGGGCCAGCACAGGCCAGTTTGAGCCCCCCTGACCTAACAGGAGAACATCTATTGGGGTGGGTGGGGGAGGTTTTAACTCATGGCGCTTTGTATAAGGCACCATGAGTTAGAGCATGGCGCTTAAATATCTGTAGACACCCTCAAAGGTAGCTGCTCTGCTCATCTGAGGAGACAGAGCAGTTCCATGGTGGCAAAGGATATTCCTATAGTACATCAAGTTGGTCGACAATGTGAGCACAGAACATTTATTCTGAGTATTTCCAGAGTTCTATTGCTCAAAGAGAGAGTGCTCAAAACCTTTCAGTTGCAATTTTATAAAATAGACAATAAAGAAATAAGAGTATTATTCCCTAAGGTCTGACAGATATGCAGAAGAGATGTACATATAATTGACTTTCAAGTGTTTTGTTCTTTAAACTATTAAATAATATTCACCATCTGTTAGCAAATAGAAGTCTGAGTCTGGACTGGGAACACAATGGGCAAGTTACTATATACGTACATGATTCAAAAACGTGTATTTGTACATGCTCTGTATATTAGTACCTTGTCAGTTTACTAATTCTGTAATCACTGCTAAGGGGTCACTTTAATCTGCTGTTATTATGTGGTGCTAACCTATTCTGCAAAAAGAGAATTAATTTCCCATCAGTAGCTTCCCTGCAGAATAGAAACTTTTGTTCCCATATTCTAAGTTGCTTGGTCAAGCCCTTGCATAGTATTTTCTTGAGCAGGAAGAGGAGGGGGAAGAAAGAACTGGGAAAACTCAGATACCAGACATTGATTATTATTTTTTTTTTTTAATGTTAGCCATTTTATCTGGCTGCATTTATGACTGAATTTCTCCAAAGAATTCCAAAGATGGATAATCAGCAGCAACATATGCAACAACGCAAATGTAAATGCCATGCCATTAAAACAAGATATCTTCTTAAAGTATAACAGCTTCATTTTTCAAGTTGATCGTCTTTCATTTCATACTCTTCTCGAAGAAATCTCTTGCTGGAGCTTGATATTCCTTATGCAGTTGACCATGTTTGTGTTTATTCAGATGACAAGGGCACAGATGTACTGAAAGGACTAGAAATGGGTAGCACAACATCATAACCCCCCAAAAAACAAGCATGCATTCTCCAAAGCAGTAGAGAAGTTGAAAGGCATGTTAACAAATATGTATTGCAAACCTGTTAATGTTATTTGCTTAAAGGGGTTCATGTTTTATGGAAAGTAGGCATTTGAGTTTGCCACTCGCTCATAGAGAGCTTTTAAAAATGCAACATAGCATAGCACTGTGAGGTCTGTGAGATGATGCAGCATGCACATTCTCTGTTTTAATTTGGATTGCTGCAAATACTGCACGTTCTCTTCTTTAGTTTGGACTGTTGTATGTTAAGGGCTTATCATGCATAACAGGTAAGCTGCATCTTTTGAGTCCTCTATGGTGTCCCCATATTGAGCTCCTTCAGGGAATGCATTAACTTCCAGGCTGGGGAGTTTTAATACCTCTGGAGGTCTTTGTTTCATTTCCCCCCACTTGCATTCTCCCTTCCCCACCTTCTTTACCAGGCAGACTGTCGATCACAGGGTGATCTGGAAAGAATGTCAAAGAAACTCACCACAAATGGTGTTAAGTACCAGTGTTGGTTTATCTGGAGCTATTGATGTTTGTTCTTGAAGATCTGCAAAGCCATCTCAGACCTACTTAATCATGCTTCATCCTTTCACAAGCCAAAAAGTAACCATGGGATTAAGAGATGATAGTTATGTAACCATAAAAATATTACAAATCCCTCTTGTATTATTCACAGGATTCACTGGCCTTGTTAGTCTTATGTCATCCTTCCCTTCAGAAGTAAAGAAAACACACTGAATAAGCAGGGTAACTTTTTATGCATGGAGTGGGCAATGTCTCATTCCCCTAGAATGGCAGGAAGCATGCCAAAGCCAGGGGAAAAAGCTAAGGATGTAGGCAGATTATGATCCAAGCCATAGCCTCTGTCTCAGCTCATGTACAACGTCTTCTGTCCTTTCCAACTCCATTTCGAGAAACACCCCAGCTGAGCTGTACTGGTGTCTTTGTCCTTCTCTACCAAATGGATTCCTCTGCTCGAGAAGACTGAGAAGAACACATTTCTTTCCAGGCATTATCCTCTCTTCTTTACCTCCAGCACTGCTATTACATATTTAGAGATACCACTGTGCATCAGTATCTATTTTTGAAGTTGACACTCATCCGTGTTCTTGGATTGGACTCATTTTCTCATTGCTTCATTTTTTTTCTTTGTAAAATGGGTACGCTGAAGCAATTTTTTTTTCCATCTGCCTGGTTTGTTGGGTCTTTACTAGAATGCTTTTTACATTATCTTCATCCACTCTCCTGCCATGATTTCTTGTTCCCTCTTCTAAGGAGGCATTATTGTAGTTTTCTCAACAATCTTTTCTTTTCCTCTCTCCTTAGACTTTTTGGCTCCTTATTTCCTCATCTTCCTCTTTTTTTTTTTTTTTTCTTTCCACAGGTTTAAATTGTACTCCCATGTCATTCTGCAGTTTTGCCCCTTCCCCACTGTGACAAATTTACACTTCATAACAAAACAGTGGTCCCCCTCGGGGGATAATGATTGATTTTATACTTTCAGCACAGTGGGGGAGAGCCATTGTAGTAGTACAAGAAATAGCATAGTGCTGTCTGCACTCTGCCTAGGAAGGCATGAGCTGAAGATTTTGATTCCATTTCTTTAAAGGGATTCCTAATCTTTACAGACTACTATGCCACATCAGCCTCCTGGGCCTGCTGAGCTCACTGTGAATGAGTTCTTCCATCTGCCTGTCCGTGTCCAGGAATATTTGTCTTTCACAGCGAGTAGCACCAGCTTTAAGAGGAAGATGCAAGAAACCCCGTGGAAGATACATGCAGTAGCCAACCAGTCTTCACCTCCAAGCCCTCATTATGCCCTACCTTGGTTATTAGCTCTTTACTATTCCTGGGCTCTCAACATTCATATCCTCTTCTCAAAATGCAAATGCTAGGTTCATCCCCTTTTGCTGGCTGCTTTTAACCCATTGTTTCCTTATTTTCTGGACCACCTCTGTTGTGCATCCTGACCCTCAAAGCCTTTTTTATCATGAATTTTCCTTCCTCATCCATTCTTCTTTCCTCTACTCTGACAGGCATATTCATCTGAGCCCTCTGCCAACAGAAGGAGGGTTGTGTTTTGGTTTTTTTTCTGCCAGAAGAGCTGTACCATCTGACTGAATAAGATGAACACACCCTGCCAACCTAGCTTTGTGTAATTGGAGGCAGTGCAGGTGTGCCAGCAGAGCTTTCTCAGGTAGGGGTTGTGGTCTTTTCACAACCCTAATAGACAGCTATGTCAACAAAACCGTGCAGTGCAGACTGAGCCCCAAACTCTTCAGGTCAGTGGATATCTAAACTTTGTAAATGATTTTTTTTTTTTTTAATGTATGGTTTATCTCACCACCCCTGCACATTGTTTGCATATAGCTTGTCTTTAAAGCAGAAAGCAACATCCTGTGTGGATGGAGAATGCCTGGTATTTTCTGCTGGAACATAAATATTGTTTCCTCTTGGGGATGATTTCTTTCTTGGTCCGTGGCAGTGATCCCAGCTTTTTAGTGCCTACTCACTCCATTGGGTCACCTATATTGTACAAATGCATCAGCTCCATGGACCTTTATTCCATTCAAGAGGCAGCATGGCTTGGTGATAGCACACTGGCTTGGGACTTGGGAGACCTAGGTTGTATTCTGGCCGAGTCATTTAAGTTCCTGTTCCTTGGTTTTCCACTTGTGATAATGGTAATGATACTGAATTACTTGGTAAAGCACTTGGTGATCTACAGCAGGAAAATGCAATGGAAAGGCTGGATATCACAAATTATTAGGTCTGTATGTAGTATGAGTATGCTTTCTCTCAGTAACTTATTATCCATTGTCCATGTTTGAGTAAGTTGTCTGGCCATTGATGTTGAGTTCACAGCAAGATTGCACAGTGTCCTGCTGATCAGACAGAGGAAGGATAAGACATTTTTCTTCAAACTGTAATTCAGGAAAGTAACCGATCATCACATCACCAGTGGACACCCCCTGTTCTTTTACAGAGGTAAGATGTTGTATGAATGGATCAATGCTACAATGGCATCCAGTTCTGTAATCCCAACATTACTTGTCACTGATAGAGCTATCCAAACCAGGCTCAACAAATGCAAACAATTAGCAGCTAACAATGCCAAAATGTGACCATTATGATTAAAAAGTCACTGAATGAATGAATTGTTCTTACTGATGTATGAATATTCTGTCTGGTAGTGAGCACCAGCTTCATTTATTGTATCATTAGAGGTATCGCTAGAGCAGTTAGACTTTATTGTTGCTTAGCAATTAAAGATCAAAAAGAGTGAGGTGGTACTGCTGCTGCTTTGAAAACCAATGATGGATTTTATTTATTTCAATTTACATTACAGTTAAAACTAAAGAGCACTTATACCAAGACCTGAGCAGCCTCAATACTCTTTTAGAAATGTGTCAATGGGTAATAAAGAAGGAGACTTTCTCATTTAGTGGCCAGAACACTGAATGATCCAGAACACCCTAGAGGTCTAGGATCTAGTCCTAACTCAGCCACCGATGGGCTATATGACTTTGAGCAAACAGGGCCAGATGCAATGAAGATAGTAAATGCCTGTAACTTAGGCTTTGCAATGTCTCTCTGGGATCCAGACCCCAGAGTTTCCTTCCAGTCCCTCTATACTGCTGGAAGTGAGAGATGTGAATCTGAAACCCCTCAGCATGATGAGGGAATGGAACAATGGTCTCCCATTTCTCTGGGCAATTATTTTTGTCCACTCTATAATATGGCAGCACATTCTCTGGTTTAAAAAGAAATCAGCTATGGATGTTTTTTTGTAAGAGCCCATACCCTGTTGCCTGTATTTAGGATGCTCTGAGAGCACAGATTGGATCAGGCCTTAGATGCTGGTCCATGTAGTTTTGGATCCCAATGCAGTTAGGTGGGAGCTAAGTGCCTAGGGAAATTCCTGGTCAAATAAGAAGGTGCTAGGTGAGTTTAGGTGCTTCCTCAGCTTGGCAGATGCTGAATGGTAGGGGTTTTTTTTAATTGTTATTTGATTATCCATCCCTCAAGTCTTGCCATGCCTCTGCTCCCCATGTATAAAACTGAGATAACAGTACTCTTCTTTTACCTTCCTTTTCTATTTAGGTTATAAACCCTTTGAGGTAGACACTCTATCACACTATGCATTGTACAATATCTAGTACAAAAAGGCCCAGTTTTCATTGTCTGTGGTGTCAAGTTCTTACGCCAAAAAGACTGTTCCAGTTTGAGATCAGAGCTGGGATTTAACCCTCCCATATGCAAAGAAACCAGCACCTGACTCTCATTTAAGCCTATAGAAAAGGTCACAAGAACAGATGGTGTGAATACACCTTGTGCAGGTCTACAGTTCTCTAGTTTCTCTGGCCCATTGCTCCCATGGCTATCACTGATGCAGTGTCCCCAGTAGGTTGCCTTTCAATGCATGCTGTCGGACTCAGGGACTACAACATTGTACTTTTACTTGCTCTTAGAATTAATTGGAATGAAAAAAAAAATTCAGACAAAGATTAATGACAGATTGAAATGTGCATCAGTGCTGCTTGTGATTGACCCAACTCGACAGTAAATTCAGGTGGTGGGGTGCTGGATGTTTTTGTACTACTCAGTCATCAAATGAAATATGTTCAGAATCACAATTAGACTTTGTTCCTAACTTTGTCCAATCCTGGTAATGATTTTATTTACCTGTAGTTAAGCAGACAGGTGTGATTTTTGCAGTCAGTACAGCCTGTGATATCTCAGTGAAGGGCAAAATTAAATCACAGTTTTATGTGCTTTTTCCTAACTTGAAAAATCCATCTAACAGCTTTTTTTTTTCCTGACTGCTTCTGCTTTTTCTAAGCTTCTGTTATGCTTTCTGTTATGCTACATTATATACTGATGTATCCGTAGTATCAGCCTGTGTAAATCAGTGTAGCTTTCTTGACTTTATAGCCATCGTCAGAGCATTTAGCCCATCTGAAATAACCCCAGCTCCAATCTCAACTTCTTATATAGACATTTTTAATAAGTATCATGATTCCTATTTAGAGATGGGGAAATTGTGGTAAGGAATGTGTGGTCCAAAGTCAGTTTACATGTTGAAAAGAACAAGAATATAAATTGCATTTTCCAAATACCAGTCTTCCATCCCCTATAGCACACTGCCTCTCTTAATATATGCTATACAGACTATACTTATACCTTACAAACTATATAGTACGGCACTCAGTATAGTTATAAAACTGCCATAGATGGAACTAGGATTTTGAAAATGGAGGTGCAAATGGTGTAGTATTTCATCCCATATAACACAATATATTTTTCTCCAGTTAAAATGAAATGAGATGCTTTACTAATATGCTAGGGGCCTAGGCCTATATCATTACCTTTAACACTGGAGAAAAAAACAAATATAACTTTATTGGGATGTGCATTAAGTTGCTGTTATATATAAGAACACACCGAACTAGGCAAAAAACAAAACAAAAAAAATCAAAAGATCCTGTTTCATTAGTCTTGTAGTCATAAACATACATGTCTTTTTCAGATTCATAAAACAAAATCTAGCCTTTTTCAGTATCTTGGCAGTGCATGCAATCCTTCACTGAAAGGCATTTCTGCCCCTTGAGTTAATATTCACCTGAGTGAATGTTTTAGCTACAGGTAGGAGCTGCATTACCAGGAGCAGCTAACAGACAGCAGAATTACAGAAGAAAGGGTAGCTTGATGAGTGGAATATCAAGACCATCAAAAAGGAGAGAGGGATGTTAACACTTGTGGAATGAAGCATTTAAAAAGAACCAGGCGAGCCATGAAGTCAATTGACTCTCTCTCGGCTGCCTGAATAGAAATGCTGCTGTCGTGCTCCCAGGCAGTTAGTTTTAAACGTTGGCTGGACCAAGACTCAAAGTGGGGTAGAACTGCAACACTGCATCCCCCTGGATCCACACCTTACTACTGAATTCATGTAAGTTGTTTGCAATCCATCACTTCCCTACTCATCTATATCACATATATAACTCATATGTGATTTATTGGCGACTATACTATGCAAAGGCACTATCTTCAGACTGTAATGATTTTATCACTTCCTTTTATCACTTCCTGGTTACCATCTTGCAGAGCACATGTGACACCGTCAATGTAGACTAGTTCCTGACTATTGCGCACGAGTAACTGCTTGCTGACTAGCAAAGTTTCCAGAGGAAGATTTTTCCAACACCAAGTAGATTTAGGAGCATGTCTCCTGTTGACTTCCCGTGGCGTTTGTGTTCCTAAACTACAGCAGTGCTATCACAAATCATTCCCAACATGAAGATCTGAACAGGAGCCGTGGTGGCTTTTGTTCCTGTTTTATTCTGACTAGGAAAAATTGTCAGGCCAGACTTAGCTATCTTAACTTCACCTTCTTTTCTCAGTCTGTAGAAGCCCATCTGTGAAACAGAACTTCATACTTAATTACGGTTGAAAGGATTTAGCCCTTGTCTCCAAAGCATCCTATGGCATTTCACTAATCAATACCAATGATGTAAACATGCTTTGTATCAGGTATCAGTTTTACATGCTGGTTTAACTTATGCTGAGATACACAGTGGGCACAGAAGCAGCCCATACCACAGACTGAATGAAAGGTGTATATTTCTGCACTTCATTACTAGGTGTTGGGGGATCAGGTAACACCTGTTAGTCCTGAGAAAATGGATACCTGAGGATTAGCTGTGAACAGAGTACTGCTATACTAATGCATACCCCTTTTAGAGGTATGCAGTGCATACCTATGGGGACTTTTTACCATCTTGTACCATCTACACTTTTCCCAAAGCCTGACAAAGGGACTTTGATCCCGAAAGCTTTCAGAAAAGGACAATTTTCTTGCCATTTTCCAATTCGTCTAATAAAAGGTATCATTTTGGAACCAAGATTTCTAGTTTTTTGTGCCCCTTTTAGAGGTAATTCTTTATCATATTGAGTGTAATTACCCTGGTTTAGGGTTGCTTGTTACCTATTTGGTACATTTTTCACTGTTGTGCTGTCAATTATATTGGTATAAGCATGTCATCTGTTCAAGCCCTAAAATGTGTTCTTTTTTCCACTTTATGAAGTGTCCAAGCCTTTTGCACTGTGAACAAAATTATATTTTACACATTCTTGGCACATCTCAGTTTCTTTTTGGGTTTGCATTATGTATGTCTAACTTGGAAAAACAAAACATGATGAGAAGACAATCACAGTCATTTCCTCTGTCTCCTTGAACAGTGTGGATTTTTTCAATGTACCTGTGAACAACTTTAAGCCCAGGACATCGCTCTTTATCATTCCCACTATAAGTGTCAGTTAATATTCTGCAGTATTTTTGCATACTCCTTATCCCTCGGTATTTCAGCATAGCTATTGGATTTGATTCTCTTCCATGCTTCACTAAGCAGAAAGAGTGTGTTCCTGGTGTATTCCCTTAGTGTCAATTTGCATGGTGTTCTCATCAAATTTTGCATTGTCTGAGCCCTCTCCACCTCCTGCTCCTAGGTTGTTAAGGTTGTTGTTGGGAATTTCTAGGTCACAAAGACAATACCACTATTGCCTAATGAGTCTGTGAAATTGTTCCCACCCAAAATGTGTGGGGCTATAAAGTTTCTCCCAGACAGATGATCTATCACTGGTGAACAGGCCCCATTTTTTGTTTGTTTTATTTTTTATGGGCTGCTCATGGAGATAAAATAGCAGCAAGCAGTATGTCACTGCAAGGAGAAGAATAAATATGTCACCATAAATGAACACATCACTCCTTGCTTTTTGTCTGGTTTCAATTGCAGTGGAGTAGTCATTGTGTTAGGTTCGCTAATTCTGGGATGGGGCTGGGGATGCTACAGACGATTAGCAGAGGCATAACGATTTCACATGTGTCCTGGGTGGCAACAGCGGCCAGGACAGCAGTAACAGCCACCACCATTCTTGTCCCCCCTCTAAATTGGCACGTAGGATTAGTGACCCACTTGCCCACCCCTGGTCACACTATTGGTGATTATGCCTGGGTATCTGTGTGTTTTGAGAAGAAATACCCCTCAAGGATAATCTTGCATGTATAATCTCCATTTCCGTTTTCCATGTATGGTAAATTCCATTGAATAACATGGAGTTCCTGAAAAAAATAGTTATTTCCTTCAGGCAAGATGGGTCCAATACCAAGGTAGCTGAAATGTAAGGTGCTGCTTTGGTAAAGTTGTTCCATCATGTCTAGGGAGGAGCTCTCACATGGCAGAGACTACAGCGTGGTCACCGAAGAGGATACCAAATATATCCTTATACTTACTTTTGTCATGTGCCCACAGTCAGTGCCACTCTCTGTTGGAGGGACAATGATAGCCTGGAATATTTTACTTCCTCTACCATGGCACACTAAAACCTCTTTTATAGTATGCATGCTGCTTTTGGTATCTTTTACTTGATACCACCATGAGTATTGCATTAGAAATGCCGATGGAAATGAAGAGGTAGGAAGTATTCAAAGTCTAAAGATATGAGAAGACCAAAGGAGGAATTGAAGACAAAATGTGTTAAAAATCCTGAAGGGTAATTATAAAGAGCATTGAAAAAGGCTACCTTAAATATTTTGTGGAATCTCTATCCCTGGAAATTTTCAAGAGCAGGTTAGACAGATATTTGAGTGTGATCTTTTAGGCAGGGAAGATCCTGCTTTGAGCAAGGAGGTGACGTCATGAGGTCCCTTTCAGCCCTAGTTTCCTACAATCCTATGCCTTTCTTTCTTAACATCACCAGGGATACACTCAAGTAGTATCACTGCACTTTTGATGTAATATTTTTGGGTAGGAAAGATCCATTCCTGCATATTCTTTTTTAAAATTTCTTCTATCACATTTTTAATAGCTGTAATAGCCATTCTGAGAGAACAAAATGTTCCCATTGCCCAGTTTTGTGCCAAAGTAGAAGAGATCATATGTTTAGGCAATGATTCTTGCCTAATGAGTAACAACAAAGTGATATACTATCAGTGAGATTAGGTGTGCCATGAGATTCCACTTCATCTGGCAAAATATGCTTCAATGATTGTTTCTCAGTGCACCTAAATCCAGGGCCTCACTTTGGAATACAGTAGTGCACTGAGGAAAATTGCACCCTGGGTCCATTCCCATGTTGTATGAACTGTTTGCTCTGCAGATCAAAATGCAAATGGGGAAAATACTCCAAGGGTCAGATGGGTAGTGCTCAGTCTGCCCATGGGCTAGATCCCGCCTGTGGGCCTGATCCAGAGGGCACATTAAGACCCAATATAGAAATGCTGAAGGGGGCAGGTGCAGCCCACCCTCCATCCAGCTGCACAGGGGGAGGGGGCATGGCCCAGCCCCAATCTGGCCAGTTGGCAGTAGGGAAGGATGGCTGTGTTCATTGCCACTGGTTTCCTGCCGACAAATTTTGTGATTCCTGGGGAGCTCCATGGGCTAGATGTCATGGCTTCCTGGGCCAGATGTGGCCTGCAGGTTCGGGGTTGAGCACCCCTACTCTAAGTATCTGCTGTACTGACAGTCTTGTCAGTCTTAGGGTCTTAGGGTGATGTGCAGTTTGATGAAAAGGTCTGACAAAGCATTAGAAACAACCTCTCACATTCATTTCACAGTTGTTTGTCTGATCAGCATGTAAAGTCCTTGAAAGCAGATCTTGCTGAAGTCCCTTTCCCAATTGATACAAGCAGTCAGATCGCTTAAGGTGTGTCTACTGATATCAAATTCTGTGTGACACGGAGGCTAAGAGCCAGCAGAGGATTTGCAACTCAGTGGATGAGTCAATGAACAGGAGTATTCAAATGTCTGCAATGGGCACGTTCAATGAACTGCAATCCTTTACTTCTTGGATCCAGATGCTATCAGAGAGCTTTTCTTCCTTTTTCAAGGATCTGTCAGAACAACTACAGCAAATGTTATGTGACAAAGACTTTCCAAAAAGAACAAGAATGACTTCTTTGAACAGATGGAAGAGTTACAATGACCTGAAGTGTGAATTGATTTGTATGGAAAGCATAAGAAAGAAAGAAATCATTGACATTAGTTAATTTTTTGTAGATAAGCTCTTCTGGCCAAAGTGGTGCCAGAGTGAAGTGCTTGGAGAAGTTGTGAAGATGGTAATTCCTTATGTTATTTTTGCAGTCCCATCCCTTTGCCTTGTTATATAAAGAAACAGTAGAAGCACTCAGCACCTGCTACTACAATCAAACTAAGAATTTGAAAGAGGAGTCCCTGCCAGGCATTTGTGAACAAAGAGAAGAGCTCCTGGTATTCTTCACCCTGGAAAATTATTTGTTGGCATCCTCACAGATTAATTTTTGTATGTTTGAATTGCCAAACCCTGCTGCTGTTTTGAACCTCATTATCACTCCTCCATAAGAGGCAAAAAAATATGGACATTACTTTTACATCACTGCCTCTAATGGAGTTAGCTGGATGATTTCAAACAGGAAATAAGGCATGATTTGTTAACAGTGAGAGTGATTAATCATTGAAACAAAATTCTAAGGGAAATGTTGGATTTTCCATTTATTGATGTCTTCAGCTCCAAAATTGGATGCCTTCCTGGGATATGATTTAGGTAAAAACTAGTAATGCATCAGGGAGACACAAGTTATTGCACGCAATACAGAGAAAAGTGGCAGATCTGAACTTCTGGTGTAAAGGTCAAATGGGATAGTCCAAGGATCTGTCCTGGATTTGGATTTAAACTCTAGGAATACGTGGATGGGAAACTCATGTGTGAATCTGGTCCAGCTGTGATTAATTCTGTCCTGGATGGCTTGTTGCCAATGAACCAAGATAGCAAATATTTTTGTATGTAATAAATACCACTCTTCTGGATCATGGAACGGTGCCTTCATTATAAAGTTTATATTTCTGTGGCAACTTCTAAAAATATCAGAATGATACATTTTGCCTGTCCAAGTCCCACCTCCTGCTTAGCCAAAAGTACTTGCATAATTCATCCTGAATTCATGAATAGTTTTGATCACCTCAAGTCTTCATTTTCCAGCAAATAAAATATCCCAGGTAACAAAAAAAACAAAACAAAACAACCCCCCCCCCCAAAAAAAAACAGCATAAGAAAAAGAAAAGAAACTTGTCCAGTTCTACTCTTTTTATCTTGCCTTCATTCTGGTTTTCATTGTAGTATAACTAGTCCCCAGTTCACCAGTGGACTCAAGCACATACCTAACTTAAGCCCAGGCATAATTATATTATGCTTAAAGGTTTAAAGTTCCTAGTTACATAAGGGTCATAACCATGTTTGTATTAATTGTAGACACATTTTCTTCCCTTTTAGTTATCTAAGAGTTAATCTATCATAAAATCTTTCCTTGGAACATGTTTCTTCTAGGCTCAGTCACTGAAATGTGAGCATGCTTCTTGACAGGAGATTCTGGTGCCTAGGAAAACCTTATTAAATTGCAATCTGCTGTTTGCCCTATTTATTCACAACCTTAGAATAATTTCTTTAACTGGCAATAGCCTCTCCTTATGGTAGCCCTTCTACGTGTTGAAGTGTGGTTCATTTTACAATGGTTTCCTGAACCAAGCCATTTCTTTCAATATCTTTTTATATTCCATCACATTTTAGGCTTAATGGGTTCCTTCTTATCACTCAGAAATTTTGGTCTGGCTATGCTATTTTATTTCTAAATGGAAGGTCTTATTGAAGCCTTATTACTCCATAGCAGCTCCAACTTGTATTGGCAAAGCTTAAAGATCTGTTAACATTTAATTTCTGCCATATACTTCATATCTATGAGGTTATAATTTGGTTGTTAGAAGCTCCCTAGGCTGAAATGTCTTTTATAGTGCTTCAAACCAGAAGCACATTTTTAATTGTTTTAATTTCAGTTCAGCTATTATTTAAGAAATGAAAAGTAAAATGGAGAATCACTAAATGAACTTACCAAATTAACCAGCTGTGATATGGAGGTGGCATTATGGTCTTGACTTGAGCACTTTAATATCCTTAAACTGTAAATAGATGGAGATACCCACATGAATATGACTATGGCCCAGGATGATAAGCATAAAGGGGGAAAAAAAGAATATATTAGCAGAGGAAAAAATGATGGAAGAAGCAGGTCAGATAACCCTTGATGATTTTTTGGTAACTTGTCCTTGTATACCACTATTACCAACCTCATCAAGCATTGGAAATCGCAATACTTTGAATGAACCTCATCTCCATTTGACCTCCAGATATCTCCTTGAGTGTGTGCTATTTGTAAATGTTTAAAATAGAGTCCTACTACATGAGAAGGAGGGGCAAGAAGGCTAGGGGACTACATCACTGCAATATAGTAGTCAATGGAGGGCAGAGAATGTTATTTTAAGAAAATCATTGCCAGACCAAGGTGCCATCATGTTACCTGGCCTTCACAATTGAAAGTACAAAACTCACCATAAATAAATGCAAAATATTTATGTATCATGTGCATATATATGTATAGTGATGTAACTGTCCTCCTGCCTCTTCTACCTCCTCCACACACATGCACACCCCTCCCTCTAGGAAAAAATGGAATAATCAATACACCTGTGTTAGGCAGAGGTCAGATCTCAGGCCACCTATTGCACTGATTTTATAGTCTTGCCAGTAGGAATCCTTCTCCCAACATGGTGTCGAAGAGGGTTTGCTTCTTTAAGGCTGCTCCCTGTCCCAGAAGTCCTGGTTAGGAGACACAGCACCATGATTTAGCATGCCGTCAGCGTGGCCACCTCGCCTTCAGCATAATTTCATAGGAGGAAGGAAAAGATGCCAGCTACCTATCTCCTTTTCCCTACCCTTTCCTCATTCCCAGACTTGGATAGCTTCCAGGAAAAGAAAACACCATATAAACTCCAGCTTCAGCACGGAGCCACATGTGCCACATGATAATCACATTGCTTCAGGCTTCGGTTAAAGGGCCAAAGGCTCTCTGATACAGTTTGAGGGAGGATATGTAGAATGGTCAGAGGGACATTGTTGCACTTCCCAGGATCCCTCTCCCTTCAGGTTTTGCATTTGGCTTCCTGAATAAAGGGTCATGTGTAAGAATTGCCTTTGAGTAGCTAGGAGAATGAACACAGTTCACTAGCACTCCACTGACTTTCAATGATCAAGTTTAAAATTTTGTTCAAGGCATGTCTTGCTGCTCAAGGGACCAGGAAGAAAAAAAAAAAAAACCCAACCCTACACAACCCATCCAAACGTCTTACAAGATCAAATAGGACCCAGCTTCTAAGAGGAGAGACGCATCCAGCACAGGAGTTGACAGGGAGTTGTTATCTCCTTGGATTGCTGCAGCTTCTGAACTTTGAAGAGATGAAACCAGACAGGCAAACAGTACAGCCTGAACTAAGGCATGCCAGGATTAAACAGAAGAGGACATTCATAGCTTATGCTATAGCATTGAATAATACATCAGATGGACACAATACATTTAGCTGAACATCGATATGAAATACTGAAAAAAAAACCCCAAAAACCTGATCTCAAACACTGGGTTTTAATCCAGGGGATGATAAGAATTCTACATACAATTAATAAATAACTAAATTATTATTTACAGTCAGTATCCATGCTAAGTATTAACTTGCTAATTTTTAATACATTCCTTTCTCTAAAGTTTAGTGTAGCACTGCTAATTTTTGGCACCTTTCCTTCCTCTGGGGGTATCAAATTTAATTATAATGATAAGTGTTGGATAACAAGTGATTAGGGGTCATGTGATATAAAATCTATTGTGCGGATGAGTATTAATTATGTTTATGTAGATAAAATGTCAGTGCTTATAGTTGTGAAAAGGTAATTATGGTAAATTGAACAGGACTCCCACAAGGCTCTGATTTCCGTGATGAGTTTTAACTCAACTTTGTAGAGCCTTTGGTTTGCAAGGTATAG
Source organism: Alligator mississippiensis (assembly GCF_030867095.1). Classification (NCBI taxonomy): domain Eukaryota; kingdom Metazoa; phylum Chordata; order Crocodylia; family Alligatoridae; genus Alligator; species Alligator mississippiensis. The sequence continues at coordinate 10,920,012 of NC_081825.1, read as the reverse complement.
TAATTGTAAAACTTTTTAAAGGGCTATTTAAGAGTCACAGGTGGTGCACTTGTTCTTCAAGAAACAAAATTAAGCAAAATGATAATGAAAAAAAAATGTGTGCAAATGGATGCTGTGGACAAATGGGCATGGTTCCTGGTCTAAGAAACCATTGGGATGTTTCTAAGACTGAAGCATTGGTAAAAATTGATTGGAAAATATGAGAAGGTTATGTATGAAGTTGTGTATGTGTCTGTGTATGTGCGGGCACACATGAGAAAGATGACAATGAGAACTGGAGCAATGTGGTGCTTCTCACTAAAGGCTTTGCCACATGTTCAAATAAAAGCTGGATACAGACCAGCTATGAAGTTATTACACATTTTCAAGCACTAACTTTGTAGCTGGTTGGCTTGTATAGGCGGATGAACATTTTTATGGTGTGATAGTTACTTTTCATGTGTGGCCAGTCTACATTCATTGCACTTTTAACCAGTTAATTACATAATATATGTAATGTAACAAGTGCTAAAGAAACACAACTTTGGCCTATGTTTGGCATCAGAATTTGCATTAGGCAATGGCATAATACTGGTTTGAGTTTTTATGGGACTGCTGTTTTATAGTATAACTCCACCTGGTCCCTAACCTAATCTGTCCTTCCATATAGATCAGTGATTCCCAAAGATTTTTGCCGTGACCTGCTGCTGGGAGCAGGGTTTGGTGGTGGCAGAGGTCTGGAGGTGGGGTTGGGGGAGCTCCCAGCACATGGTGTGGCTTGTCCTTCATATGCAGCACCACTGGCATTGCCCCCGCGACCCTCATTTGGGTCATGACTCACGATTGGGAACCACTGATATAGATACTAGCCAGTTCTGACCATATGCCGGGGTTACTGATAGTTATGTAAACTATTCAAAGACAGAAAGCTTTATACCTTCTCAGTTTTACCATTTTATTTCCCCTTAAATCCAATAAAATGTGAGATGTTTAATGAGAAGTAAACTGAGAAGTAGCCATGTCACTTGGTCTAAACATAGACCTGGGAGGTAGGAACTCTTATAATCTTTCTGTATCAATTACCCACCATTAGATCTTAGACAAGTCACTTGACCTCTCTGTCTCACTTTGTTCATTGTTGACCTGGGATGACCCACTAAAGGGTGTTGAGAGAATTAGTACCTGCATGTTTGCTGAGCTGTGGAAAAAGACACAGAGCTACATGAATACAAAATAGCAGTTTTCATAATAAATCATAACAGCAACAAATTATTATTTTTCACCGGAAGAAAAAACATGGTAAAATTCATTAGTTTCATTCAGGAAAGAGAAGGAAATGAGAATAATGATGAGAAGCTAAAGGAACAGAGGTACACATTGCCTTTGCCTGTGGCATGATAATACTTCATGAGCAATCAGAATTCATGTGAATTCAGGCAAGATGCATACCTGGGGGTGCCATGACTTTAGAAAATGCATGGTTACTAGCTTGTTCAGATCATGGGGGGGTATCTTGATACTTGGTAGCTATCTCATGAAACATGACATTGTGTATACATTCTCTGATGATCTAACTTTAAGTGAGTTTATGAGGTAGGCTAGCTATACAGGTTAGGAGTAATATTTACTTTTGATGCTTGGTTGGGCAGAGAACCTCAATGAGAATAATCATTTTCTTTCTTTGTTGTGTTCCTTTTTCAGTGTTTTGGAGAGGAAAATATTTTGAAATACCTTTTCCCCTCTAGTACAGGCTTCAGCAAAGTTTTGCAGCAGGGCTGATTTAATGGAGCGTTCCTCTGAGAGTGGATCATTTCTACATTGCTGCTGCTGTTATAAGAGCTGGACCGGCCATTCCTCTTCGGCAGTGAGTCACTACTTCCTACCAGCAGTGCCACCAGCACTTCTGTCTACTGCCCTGGCAAAGCCCCTGCTGCTAAAATACTGCAGAAGCCCCCTGGCTTTGTAGGCTACATCTGATCCACAGGCTATAGGTTGCTCATACTGGCTGTAGTTGATCCATTGACTATTTTAAGGGTATTTGGGGATCATTTCACTCAATTACACTTTTTGTCCTAAAAACATCACCCACCTACAGTTTGGCTGTAAGGAAGGAATCATCTTATAGCCAGGGTGCAGTAGTAGGTTCAGCAGATTTCAGCTCAATTCCTAGTTTGCCATAGACTTCATGTTTTGCCTTAGTCAAGTCACTGAATCCCTCTTTACCTTTTCAATCAAGAGTATATTTGACAAGAGTGTTGTCAACTCCAATCTGCAGCATCCATTCACAGATGATCTTGGTCCCTCCAACCCTTGACGAGGTGGGCAAAGCCATCAAGCAGATGAAGAATGAGAAGGCACCTGGACCTGATGGAATCCCTACCAAAATCTTCAAGCACAAAGGAAGAGAGCTCACACCACATCACAGCTCCACACCCTCACCTTAAAGATCTGGAAAGATGAGGAAATCCCATATAACCTTAGGGACACCGTGATTATGACAATCTTGAAGAAAGGAGACAAATCCAACTGTGCAAATTGCAGAGGGATCACCTTGCTTTCCACCACAGGAAAAATTATTGCAAGAACCCTCCTGAACCATCTCCTTCCATTTGCTGAAGAACTGCTCCCAGAATCTCAGTGTGGATTTAGGGCATCAAGAGGTACAAATGACATGATCTTCACTGCTCTTCTGCTGCCAGAAAAATGCCGGGAACAACGTAAACCTCTCTACATGTCCTTCTCTGATCTTATAAAAGCCTTCAACTCTGTCAGTTTAGAAGTGCTATGAGCATCCTTCTGGAGTATGGATGCCCACCAAAATTCATCAACTTGTTTTGCCTGCTCCATTACCATATGAGAAAAGTGGTTATCAATAATGGATCTAGCACAGATCCCTGTGACGTTAAGACAGGAGCTAAGCAAGACTGCATCATCACTCCAACATGCTTCTCAATCTTCCTTACTGCAACGCTGCTTCTAATCAACAACAAGCTTCTAGTCAGAGTGGAGCTAAACTACTGAATGGATAGTAAGCTGTTTAATCTCAGCTGACTCCAAGCCAAAACCAATATTACCCCAACCTCAATCATTGAGCTCCTGTATGGTGATGATGCTGTAGTGTGTGCTCACTCACAAGGCCTTCAGGCAATCGTCAATGCCTTTACCAAGGCATACAAGAAAATGGAACTGATGCTTAACGTTCAGACCATTGAAGTCCCCCATGAAAAAGCTCATAATGAGTAGCCCCTGGTCTAGTATTTTAGACTCACAGTGAGACTCTGGAGAACTTTGATTATTTCCCACACCTCAGAAGTCATCTCTTTCAGAAAGCTGACTGATGAAAAAAGCAACATTGCCTCAGATGTGTAGGTTCAACCTTTGGACACCTGAGGAAATTGGAACTCAAAGACTGACATCATATTCAAAACCAAACTCATAGTTTATCAGTCAATCATGATCCTCACCTTACTGTACGGAGCTGAGATGTGGACAATGTACAGGAGATACCTCAAGTTGCTGGAGAAATACCATCAGTACTGCCTGCAGAAGATCCTTTGAATCCAGTGGGAAGACAGTCCTACTAATGTTAGTGTCCTCTCAGAAGCAAACACTGAGTGTCAAGGCAATGATCATGAGACATCAAGTTAACTGGGCCACCCACATCATCCAGATCTCCAATCCAGATTCCTGAAGCAAGTTTTATTCTCCCAGTTCAGCCAAGGCATATACACTCAAGAGGAGGGCAGAGAAAGCACTTCAAGGATGTCCTCAAGACCAACTTGGAAAAATACAACATTGAAATAAACTCATGGGAGACTATTGCCCAAGACCACTCCAAGTAGAGGAAGAGTCTGCTGCAAGGATTTCAGTAGTTTGAAACCTTGCAACAACAGGAAATGGACCAGTGGGAGCAGCACAAGCAGCGTGTTGTAGACCAAATCAAGAAACCAGAGCCACCTACCCCACACAGAAACAGGTGCCCAAACTGAAACAGAGTCTGTTGATCCTAGATCAGCCTCATTAGCCATCTTCAGACCCACAGAAGAGACAATCATGGAAGAGAATCATCCTCAACTGCAAGGGAGTGAAGATGACCTCAGTTGCCTATCTGTAAAAATAAATAGGAGAAAAATGCTTATGTCCTCTGATACTTAATCTCAAAGCTACCACAGCGTGAACACTTAACAATTTGTAAAGTTCTCTTTATAAAATGAATACATTTTATCACAGGCACTGCTAAAATTGCTGCATCATCTTTTATAACATGGAAGTTGTGGTTTTGGCTTTATTTTTCTCTTTTGCATTGTGCGTCTTTCAGCAATATTTAAAGACTTGAGTAATGACTTTTTCTGTTCTTTACTGAATCTCTGACAAGTTTTGGTTTCAGATATGAGCATTTATTCTCTTGCAATATATCTGCCTGGTTCTTTGTGATATGGAGATGGTGTCATAGCTGAAGATTGTAATATAAGGGTTTCTATATGTTTAATAGAAAATGCTGGTCTAAGAATATTAGCAAAGTGAAGGCTTGATTCTGGCACTATGGATATTTCTCAAAATAGACAGACATCTTCACACAGCCAGAGTGATGATGTAAATCTAAAAATCATGCCCTGAAGCTTTCTAGGTAGACTTGCTCATAGTCTATATCTACCTAACTGGGTTACAAAAATTTGATAATGGTCTCCATATAACAAGATCTAATGGCTGTTGGCTGAAACTAGAGAGATTCAGAGTAGAAATAAGCACAATTTTAAACAGTGATAGTAATTAATTATTGGAATAAAGCGCTAAGGGTTGTGGTGGATTCTCCATTGCTGCCAATTTTTAAATAAGATTGGATGTTTTTCCAAAATAAAAAAAAAAATCTACTGTAATCTAAACAAGAATTAATTCAGGAAAGTCTTATGGTTTGTGTTATGCAAATCAGATGAGAGGATAATATTGGTGTCTCCTGGCATTCTGGTATGTTAATATATTCTCCATGCTACATGTATTAGGAATAGAGGTAATTAAAGAATTACAGCTATTCCTGTACCATTGTGTCAGTTAGAATTGTGTATGTGTGGGTGGGGGCGGGGAGGGGGTCAATGAACAGTAAATTTACCAAAAAATTGAGATTTGGAGAAACAAGTTTATTTGTGAATTGGCCGTGAAATTCCAGAAATAGTTCAAGTTAAAAAGAAAGGGAATGGCATTTTTTTTTTAAAACAACAACAGATTGAAATAAAATCTTTTCTAATTGAAATGTTTCATTATGAAGTGCTAAAATGTTTGGTTTTGCCATTTCCTAAGTGAACCGTTTTTGGTTTGTTTGTTGTTTTATGCTGAAATGTCATGATCGGTTTTTGAAAATTAAATTAAAAAGAGAGAAAAAAAAAAGTTTTTAGAAGGTTAAAATAGTGTCACAAATAACCTGAGGATGAAACAAAACATTTAGTTTGGGTTCCAAAAAAATTTTGGCATTGTTCCAAACTCCAGAATGATTTTTTTTTTTTTTTTTTTAATTTCACTGGGTCCTTGGCTACAACTTCTGGTGAAAAAAAATCTGTTTCTCTTTGAATTGAACTGTGTCATTGCCCCTCCCCCCCCCCCGAAAATTCGATTTTTTTCCCCCACCTGTATACTGTGTTGTCTCCCCCCTGAAAACTTGATTCCCCCCCCCCCCACCTGTATTTTTAACTCTGACCTACATGAACTTACCCCCAAGGTTATAAACATATTTTCTAGGGAAATAGCCTTTTTGTCCTGGAATCCTACCAACTAGAAATCCATTATTCCACTAAAAGAGCCTGTGAAATATGTCAGATCAAATGTGATAACTCTTTGTCCCCAGGACACTGCTGTGTGGGTCTGTAAGTTAATTGCGGTTCATTCCAGGGACAAGCCTAACAGGCTTTGTGCTCTCCCTGGCCACCTGCTTGCAGAGGAACAACAATGCAGCTTGGAAGGATTATATGTGCCACTTCTGTTTTGATCTGAGTCAAAACCCTGGACAATCAGAACTGCCTTAAATGAGACAGCTGTTTACAGCCATTCAAGCCCTGGTCGGTTTACTGTGACTGGTAACATGGCTATCCGCTAATAATAGTTATCACAACTGCATGAGTCACTTGTATTTAAAAACTGGCCTCTCTGAAGTTAGGTTTTGGACCAGCTAGCTGCTGTAATCCATAATGAAACATCTCAGATACTCATTTCTCCACAATATAATAACCACAGCAGACGCAAGAAGAAAGTCGATCCTGACCTTTTTAAAGGATTACTCACAGGAACAGAGGGAATAACACAACCTTTAAACAGGCAACCTTAGATTACTGCATTCACACATTTGCAATAAAATATATATTCATTAACCCAAAGGGAAATGCTGATTGGGAATTATTAGGGTATGTTATGCTAATAACCGAGACACTGAATGAATTTTGCAAGTTTATGTAATGGCTGGCAAAAAAACTTTGAGAGCCTGCACTTTCATGCTAAATACCTTATGCATTGCTACCACTCACAAAATATAATGAAAATTAGAAATAGAATGAATTCATACAAGGCTGTAGTGTTAAACAACATGTACTACAATGCAGACATCTGTATGTCTCCATCAGTGCACAGAATTTATTTTATGGCTATTTTGATGCTCTCTTGGTGGGAATAAGGCGATGATATATTTTATAATTTCCAATATAATTGATATCTGGGCACTGGCAGAAATCAGGGGAACATTCTCTGGAAGGCATTCGGGTGGTATGAAAAAAACAGTGCCAGCACCATATAATTGGACAGGATTTCAAGATAAAAATCATGATGAAATTATTGAAAGCAATATGTGGGAGGGAATATCTTCAAGACCATACATAATGTAAAAGGAAACAAAGCATTTAAGTAGAAAAATTATAATTGGGTAATCCAAGATTTTAAATTATCAGTAGAGTGTCTGTGGTTGGAGTCTGGTCATTTCAGTTGCAAACCTAACATAACATTTTATCGGAGGCTTTTATATAGCTGATGCTTAAAAAGGGAGAGTTTTATTAGTCCCAATGAAGTGCTTCCATTTCCAGGCTTCTCTTCTCCAGATTTACATTATTGTTACACTGTTGATATCATCAGTGGAGTTCTTCCTGCTTTATCCCATGTGAGGTGAAAAGACAATTCTGGCCTCTTGTTTTCATATGTGTGATGTTACTCCCATGAGCACATCAGAACTCCTATTTAAATACTATCTTGGAGAGAAAACAGAGTAAGTATTTGTGCACATGAAAAAGCTCCAACTGCACTTTCCAGTTTTTTGTCAAAAACTGCTATTGGCCTTGCTAGCTTTCATCCATTCTGCAGGTTACAAAGTGGAGGAAAGCAGGTTTTGCCAAGAGTGTGCATCAGTCAGTGCTGACAGAAATCATATTTGTTGCATGGTCAGCCCCTTGAACATGCTCTACAACCATGGCCTGATGAAAGTGCAAGACTCTAGAGTGCTTTAAAAATGTCTGTTCATGTGAAAGATTAACCCTCATTTAATGAGGGTTCAGATGAAGGTGCTCCAAAATGGAGCACCTTCATTAACTTCTGTTTGTCCCTGCATGTCAGCAGAGCTGGGCTGATGCAGACTAGCCCTGCTCCTGATACTGTCTTCAGGCTGGGAGGAGGAAAAGGCAGGGGAGCGAGCTCTGGTCTGGGGGTTGCCAGGGCTGCGCTAGAGGGGTGGGTAGGTGGCAGAATTAGAGCCCCCCATGAGTCGGGAGCAGGGCTAGGGGTGAGAGGCTACAGATAGGCAGCCTCTCTCCACTGGATCAGCTTCAAAGTGGAGCTCAATCTTCTCCCCTCCCCCCGACTAAACAGCAAATGTCTGTTGGGTTGGGGAGGTTTCTGTAACTCATGGCACTTTTTTTATGAAGCACCATGAGTTACAGCGGGGACCTACGCATCTGTCAACAATCAGAGTAGAGTGTCAGCAGCTCCAGGAATTCCTGGTGACAGAATAGATTCCTCCGGACTGCGGTAGGATTTCATGGATCAAACAAGGGCCTGTAAATCAGGCAGGAGTGGAAGTAAAGGCAAGGAAGGCGTTTTGTTCCCACCTGAATTAGGAATCATTTTACTTCTTTGTTTCTCAGTTTGTCCATCTGTAAAATGGACATCAGATCCACTAAATGTGCTTTGATATGTAATTAACTGATGGTTATAAAGCACTTATAATATTTAGGAGCCTGTCTTTCCACACCTAATAGGTAGAACAGAATCAGACCCCATTCTTCATATATGATGTGAGTACAGCACTTGGGCACTCTACCCTCACCAAATGCTAGGTATGTTAAGTACCTTTCATCACATACGTGTTTGCTTTGAACTGCTACTATATTCCAAGAGTGTTCATTTCCCCTGAATGTCCGGCAAAGATGACTTGAGATGCCAATCCTACAGTGGAGTGGGAAATCCACGTGCTCTCCATATCATTATAAACCAAGATGAAAAGTTACTCTGAAATAAATAAATAAAAACCCTTTTCTCTGTACTCATCCTGCAGTAAAGGAAAAAAAAAAGGCTAAATAATAGGTGGAGTTGTGCAGCTGCAGTTTTTCTGCAGTGAAGCAGTGATTGGTGTGCATTACATTTGAATCACGACCAGGACTAGGCTTTCTGTCTGCAGCTGGCTCATAACAACACAGCTTTATCTCCACTTGTGTCCCTAGCCATTAAAAGCTCGACATTCAAGTGTTGAATTCTCAGCACCCAGGCAAGGGCAGTATTTATTTATTTTTTCCTGCTTGCACAATGTCATGCAAAAGTACAGTGGTATTGATTCACATTTAAACACATTTCAGCAATAGCAGATTGTCACATTAATCAGATTAATGTTCCATATTTATAGATCAATCAAGGAAACTTCTTAATCAACAGCAGGGAGGTACGAACCTTGAAATGCTGAAGGCGGCTTTAGCAACTTGCCAGGCGCCCGAGGGCCCCATGGAATTTGCGTATTGTATTTACTTAATGTATTTATTCAGAAATAAATGCCCACAACCATAATATTTGCTTATACTTACATCTTGCCTGATAGTTTCATAGAAATTGTTTTTCTCTGAGTTCATCCGCAGTGAAATCCTGAACTTGCTTCATCTTTAGAACAAGGGAGGAAGTATACAGAATGGCCCAGGTACTAACCCACAGCAGGTGAGTCAACTCACGGGGCTCCTTTACATATGCTGGTAAAGGCACAATGGGATTTAATGAGTGATCCACACAATTGTGCCTCCTGCTGGGGGTTTCATGCACCCCTGGGGTGGGGAGATCACAGCAGCTGCGATTTCCCAGCCCTGGGGGCTTCTGTATTCCCAAGACTGAGAGACTGTGGCAGCTGCATCTCCCAGCTCTGGGGGCTTGGTGCATCCCCTGGGCTTGGAAATCACAGGCACGCCCTGTGGCTGCTGGACCAACGTGAGTCCTGGCATTGAGAGGAATGTTGTGAGCATCCAGCTTCCATAGCTGCAGGACTCTGAGGAGACTGCTACATGTGCAAATTAAAGTTTGATAGCAACCAGTTATCAAGTTGGTACACCTTTTTTGAGGTCTAACTTTATAGCTGGTTGGAGCTTTTTATGGTATCATAGGTACTTTGCATGTACAGCTGGTCTCAAAGTAGTAGTTGGCAACTGTTGATCTTCTGCATCATAGTGTACATGTAAGAGGTCTAGTCAGGTCCCTGATAAATCCATTCATGGCTGACAAGCCCATTTCAAGAGCGATGTGACTTGTAACAAGTTTCACAGATCCATATGTTGTCTAAGTTGGAGTCCAAATTTACAGCATGCTGGTTTCTTCTTTCTCACTTTGCTTCTGTCCTCTGGATCAAAGCCACTTCAGGTTGATCTGCACCCAGTGCCAGATGTTCCCTCCAGATCAGACAAGATTCTGTATGCTCCTCCCAGCTTTCTACATTGATATGGAAGAACTTCAAATACATTTTGCACACATTGCATTACTGCTATAGAGGTGACTCTGCTTTCTAGAGCCATATTGAATTTCACTATACAAAATATTCTTGAGGATATGGCCTCCTCCCATGTATCAGTCCTGTGCACTCTAGTACCTCTGTGTTTGGTATTCTGTCTTCCCACTTTATTTTCAGTATCTTGCACAGACAGCTCATGTGGAAGCTGCTCAGTCTCTTGATGTGCCTACATACGTAGCTATACAAAAAACTAGAACTCTTGGTTGCAAAATGATACCTTTTATTAGACCAACTGGAAAATGGCGAGAAAATTGTCCTTTTCTGCAAGCTTTCGGGATCAAAGTCCCTTCATCAGGCTCTGGGAAAAGTGTAGATGGTACAAGATGGTAAAAAGTCCCCATAGGTAGGAAATAAACTTCATTTTTGCACAGAGGGAGCTGAAGATGGAAGTCTGTCCCTCTGGGTCATTGAGGGTGTCTTTGTGAGCTGTGTTAAATAGCTCTTTGATGTGTTGATCAGGTAGAACTCCTTCCCTGGAGGTGTCAGATGGGAGGCAGGGAGGTATAAAAACTTCCTTGTTGTTCTGCAATGAAGTTTAAAATTCAAAATGAAGTTTATTTCCCATCTATGGGGACTTTTTTACCATCTTGTACCATCTACACTTTTCCCAGAGCCTGACGAAGGGACTTTGATCCCGAAAGCTTGCAGAAAAGGACAATTTTCTTGCCATTTTCCAGTTGGTCTAATAAAAGGTATCATTCTGGAAACAAGAGTTCTAGTTTTTTGTATGTCTTTTTGTCTCAGACCAACACAGCTACCAAGTACACCCCTGAAACATGGAAGATGCCGAATTTCAGCTGATTTTGGATTTTAAACTTCATTGCAGAACAACAAGGACGATTTTTTTACCTCCCTGCCTCCTATCTGACACCTTCAGGGAAGGAATTCTACCTGATCAACACATCAAAGAGCTACTTAACACAGCTCACAAAGACACTCTCATGGACCCACAGGGACAGACTTCCATCTTCAGCTCCTTCTGTGCAAAAATGAAGTTTATTTCCTACCTATGGGGACTTTTTACCATCTTGTACCATCTACACTTTTCCCAGAGCCTGATGAAGGGACTTTGATCCCGAAAGCTTGCAGAAAAGGACAATTTTCTTGCCATTTTCCAGTTGGTCTAATACAAGGTATCATTTTGGATCCAAGAGTTTTAGTTTAATGTATGTCTTTTTGTCTCAGACCAACACGGCTACCAAGTACATCCCTGATAGAAATGTAGTCCACATTTCTGAACCATAAAGCAGGAGTGACAGCACACAAGTCTTGCAGATTTATATTGTCACCTTAGCTGATAGTTTGTTATTATTCCATGAATGTTTCTGTAATAGCCAGAAATTTTTACCTGCTTTTCTAGTTCGGTTAGTCAGTTCAGTCTGAAGGTCAAGATTCCTGCTCATCATGTAACCCAATTAGCAAAAACTGTCAATGACACCAAGGGATTTGTCCCTCAGAGTGATGTCAGGTATTGGTTCTTTCACTCCTTGGTACATGATCACAGTCTTCATGGGACTAATTGCATGATTCAGAAAATCTGCCCAAGAGATTTTGCAGGGAAGATTCACTGTGGGCAACCAAGTCTGAATCATCCGCAAGCAGGAAACTCTCAGAAACCGTTCTTTCACGTTGTTTTTTGCTGTAAACCTTGTGATACTGAAGAAGCCATCATCTAGTTTGGTTTGAAGATAAATGCCTTGCTGTCCTTGAATGCATGAAGAAGTAGATGTTAAAAAGCAGGAGGGGGTAAGACACCCCTGTTTCACCCCACTGTTGATGTCAAAGGCATTTGAGTCTGTGTTTTCATATGCTACAGTTGCCGTCATACCTTGATGTAACGAGCAAATGATGTTCAACAGTTTGGGGGTACAACCCAATTTCTTCAGAACAGTAAAAAGGTCTTGTTTCTTGACTGTATCCAAGGCCTTCATAAAATTGATAAAGGCTATGTACAGTGATATTCATTTTTCTGTACACTTCCCTTGCATTTGCTTGACCAAAGGGATCATATTAATGGTGGAACATCTTGAGCAGAAACCACACTGACTTTCAGGATAGATCCTCTCACTTAGAGATTGAAGCCTAGGTGAGCAAGATACGAGTGACAATTTTCCCAAAAACGTTCAACAGGGAGATACCACTATTGTCACAATCGCATTCACCCCCCTTTCTTTGTGCATCTCTGTACAAACTGAGCACCTTTGAAATTTTGTAGTGCTGTGTCCTCTTTCCAATGCAGCAGTATAACTTCATGAAGCTTCCAAAGTCATTTGTCACTGGCACATTTGTAGACTTCAGCAGGCAAATGTAGTCATTGCCGGATGCCTTGTTCCCAGGAATCAATTTAACGGCTTTCTGCAAATCTTCTTATGTTGGCTTGTTGTCTAAATCCATCATCATTTCGAACTGTGGAAATCCTTTGAGCTCTCTGTTAATTGCACTATACCTATATTGGCATTTAAATGATCCATGTTTGTACAGTTCCTGGAGATCCTTGAACGGGAGGTAGTCTGCAGAGCTAAGGGGGAAAAAAATATTGTTGGTGTTCTTGCTCGTGTTGTTCGGTGGACTGTATGTAGCTCTGAGGCTCCACACAGGGAAATGCTGCTGTATAGTGTTTCGGGTGCTTCTTCCTGCTTTTTTCCATGAGTTTGCTGAGCTACAAATTGAAACCCAAAAATGTTTGGCTAAACTTTCAATTGACCTTTACAGTAATAGGGAATGTGAAGAGAGGAGGGTATTAATAACCTAGGTTCCTTGTATTCCCCATTGATTTGTAATATAGAGTCATAGAAATATAAGGCTGAAAGGAACCTCAAGAGACCATCTAGTTCCACCCCCTGCACTGAAGCAGGTTCAAGTACAGCTGATTTTCAGATACTTAAAATCAGACAGTAAGCTCTTGAACACAACAACCGGGTCTTATTGTTTGCTCTGTAAACCAAGTACCTGACATGTTACTGGGGAACTGAATGACTAAATGTAAGTACTACATCTGGGCAGAGAAAAGGAAGTCCATGTTACTGAAGAGGTGATATTTTGAAATTCAGTTTTGTTCCAAGCAAGCATGAAAAACAAAGTTTCAAAACTCCCCGGAAGGGCAATGGAGCCCTGGCTTGGGCTGCTTGTTATGTCAGGGGACATTAGAAACCCAAGAGTCCCTAGTTTTGAGCCAGTCAAAGATGTTTTCCTGGGACTGCAGCCCTGGAAAGCCCAGACCTCCCGCAGCACACCAGTTAGGCTGCTGAGGAATGAGACAGTTCAGCAGCAGGAATTCTGACTGTTCTGATGAGACTTCAGCTGAAATGCCAGCACTTGGAGCTTCTCCAAGAAGCACTTAAATTTTGCCAAGAAAATTCTGATGGAACAGGTTTCCGGAGCTGCTAAATTCATGTGTAAACCTACAGAAATCAGGTTTATATTACTGACCATTAAGGTTACACCAGAACAAGCCCCAATCCACCTGAAACCTGTAACAGAATGAACATCAGAAGTGAAGATGAAAAACTGTTCTTGCCATTTTCACAGTATGTACAATACTGTTAATAATTCTCTCCAGTGCAGCATAAGTTGTACCCTATAGCTTAGTTTTTTAGATCACCAGTGACATGCAAAGTCAAAAGAGAGAGAGAAAACAAGAGAGAGGATTTAATTATCTATACTATTTTGCTTGATCTGCAATTTAATCTTTTGCTTTGCTTCCCATGTTTTGACCTCTTTGCGATACGTTTCGATCGAAGTAAAATAAAAAGAGTTTTGAAACTGAAACGTGAACTGTTCTGAAAATATTTAGAGAATTTGCAAGGGGATATTTTGATTGTTCATATTCTTTCCCAGTTTTACAATGAAATAATTTGGCTGCTTTTGCATAGTTTTGTTCATTCTGGATCTTCATTTTATTGATTAATAACTTGTTTGAAAAATTGTGCTTACCCTAAGCATAGTTTTTAATCCCCTCCTTACAAGATACAAAGCAGTATTATCTACCCTAACCTAAAACTTGAACGCTCCATGGTCTTCTCAGAAAAGGTAAGACAGAATGTACCCAGGAAGGGGTAATCTTACTCCCTGAAAATCTGGTGCTGCTTAAAGATGCATAAACATGCCTAGAGACATTTTTAAAAGCACCCAAGTGAGAAACCGCCACTATGGCAGCCAAGTATCTAGAAAGGTTTGAAGTTCTCACTGGATGCCTCTTCATTTTAGACACCTAAATACCTTAAAAAAATCAGACCTAATTGACTTGCTTCAAGGTGTTGGAGGGACTCTGTACCAAAATCAGGAGCTGAAGCTCAGTTCTAGCATACCGCATTGCATACAAACTAATTCTTCCTCTTGCCCAATGATAATTTAAAGTTCCATTAGAAACATAAATTGTTCAGGGCTTGTCTATACAGTATGTGGTTGCGGGGGGAAGTTCATTCAAAATAAGTTCAGAACCTGTGCCCAGAAGTAACCTACATTAAAAAAAATGTAATTAATATGTATTAGCTATCAAAAAATGCGTATGCTCTAATGTTGTTTGAACGTCTAATACTTTTACTGCATTGTAAGTCAACATGCACTAACATTTATGCAAATGCCTCTCTATGTTTTTGCAAAAATCTTGTTGGTCTAATAAAAGATATCATCTCTGCTATGAGTCCTGATTGTCTCTACTTTGGCACACACCAAGTTCCATCCTGCAATTTTGTATCTTCCTAAGACCAAATGGCCCATTTACATGAGAGCACCCTACTGCTCTAAGGTCATGCTGAGCAAACGTCACCTATCTATTTAAATGCTGGTGCTCAGCTAGAGTACGTCCATTTGCAGTTGCATTAGCACGCTCTTGTGTGGTATTGTTACCTATAGTACTGTGCACTACTACATGCACTCATGGGAACTGTTACAGAAATCGGTTATGTCCTACCCTATGAGGCAAAGCCCCGGCAAACTTTTAAGATGAAACATTGCAAGGATATTTTTCAAGCCATTGGTACAGTGACAACCAAGCAAAGTCACAATCAGGAATGATGAATTGGAAAAAAAAACAAAACCCTCCCTGAAAACCTTTTAGCAGGAAGCCAGTAAAAAAAATAAGAAGTCAAGCCTCCAACAGTGCTCATGCCACCTGTCATTTGTATAAGGAGCTGGGCAGGGTTTTCTCAACGGCTGCCACTAGTGAGCCATGGGTTGTGATACCTGCTGCCAATTCAATAAAGGATGATGTGGATGCCAAGACCAGCGTGAACTCTGACAGCCAAGAGACAACTGAAAGTCAGGGCCTTTTCACTGTACAAAAGCCATGGTCAAAAAGACACCAAACTGAACCTGACCACCCTTAGGACATGTGCTGTGTAGAAGAGACACCCATTCAGCAGTCTTTTGTCTCATTAGACACAAAATTAATTGGTAATTAATTGTGTTTACATACTCTCATGTACCTGAGCAGACTGAGAGGAGACTTACTAGCAGCCTTCAACTACCGGAAAAGGGGTTTCGAACGGATGGAGCTGGACTGTTCTCAGTGGTGGCATACGACAGAACAAGGAGCAATGGGCTCCAGTGCATCAAGGGAAGTTTAGGTTAGAGATTAGGAATCATTTCCTCACTAGGAGGGTAGTAAAACACAGGAACAGGTTATGCAGAGAGGTGGTGGAAGCTCCATCCATTGAGGTTTTCAAAACCTGGCTGGACAAAGTTTTGGCTGGGATGATCTAGTTGGGGCTGGTCCTGCTTTGAGCAGGGGGTTGGACTAGATGTGATCTCCTGAGGTCCCTTCCAACCCTAACTCTCTATGATTAGACCTGACATTTGTTTTGTTCTGGGTACTTGCTGGATGCCACTATATTGTTTGGATGCAAGCTCATAGTCTTTCCAAGTTTCGCTGCCTCCTCCTGGTATCTCTTGAAAATCATCCTTGCTCTGTTTTTGGACAAGCCATCACCTACCTACAGACTACTCTTTTTTTCCCCCTTCTCACTCCCCACAGTGGCAAACTATGTTCTGTCTTCACATGCTTATAATGATCCCTACCAGGGGGTAGAGGTCATTTAAAAAACATTGCTTGAGGAAAAAATTTGTACTTCACTGAACCCCAATCACCCATCCACAGGCCACCCTTCTTCCCTCTATATTGCCTCACTGCTTGAAGCCATTTTGTCTCACCACAAGCTCAAAGTAGTGATTGTACCCCCACAGATTAAAAAAGCTACAGCTTTTCAAAGCATTGTGTCCTAATACGGAGTGAGGGCGGTTGTTTTTCTGGAACTTTTTTTTCAAGTTGTAAGCATAGCATTTCAGCAGCACAAAAGTATTCTTAAGACATCTTTCAAGTGCAGAACATATCTGTGAAGCAGTAAATACAATGCATTTAGGAAAGAGCCGAAAATGCACAGAGCCAGAAAGGTACGTATAATGCTTAACTCCCAACATTCAGAACAATCACTTCAAGTTTCCATTTATTTCACAGTAGATCTTACACATATCTGCAGGGGATATGAAATGGATTTTTAGGTACAGACAATGCTCTGCTACTGCTTTCATCTTACAAAGCAGAGCAGCCTTGTCACTCATTCTCGAATAGGCTTGTTTCTTGTAGTCAACAATGCCTATCTTGTGGGGTTCTAGTTCCAGTTCTCAGGGTTATATCTGTTTTTTTTTAACCAAAAACTCTAACTTATAATGCACAAACCATCCAGGGAGCAAGGGCTGGAATTTATGACCCTACCACCTTGGCTGGTCACCAGTCAATGTTGTGGGGTGGGAGGGGGAGCTGCCAAATGGCTATGACCTCACATAGCTGAGTGGTTACGGCTCCTATTACATGGCCTGGTGAGTTCTGGGGTGAGCTCTATGCCAGCCTCTAGAAAAATGACCTTTATTGTCTTGAAATTCTTCACTTCCTGTTGATCTCTTGGGTCTGCAGCACAGGCCTCATCCAGTAGTCACTGGTTGTACTCCGAGAAAAGGGTCAGCTATGCTCAGTGAAGCATCAAGAAAAGGTGCTCCTCATTCTCCTCCTGGTGCAGCTGCAGGCAGGCCAGCTGGTAGGGCTGCTGACAAAACTACTGCAAAAGCTGCTCAGCAGCATGGTGCTTGGCTTACAGCGCTGAAGCTGTCAGCAGTGAGATGTCAGATAAATCTCCACTATGTGACTGCAGTGACCAGTGTCTGAGTGTGAACCACTGTGTCATCCATGTAGGCCAACCCATCCACATGGGTTGAAAATGATGCCAGTGACCATAGAAAGAGATGGCTCATAGGACAGTAGAGGAGAATCTCCGGAGGGGTATGACCTTGACTTCAGATCCCAGATCCCAGTATTGCAGTTGCTTCTGACTGGTTTCCAGTAGGTATCCAATGCTTCTTTGAAGGAAAATGTCCACAGTGCAGGGTGTCCAGAAGCATTAAATGCCTACGCACAATGCTGAGTACTTACTGTGGAAGAAGTATCTGAGAAAACTACTTCCTGTCTTTGCAGTGCCAGGGGCTTGATGGTACCCTCTTTCCTCTATTTTATCAGTTAAAGGATGTTTTTGCTGTTTCAGGCACTATGCCTAGTAATTGTCCATGATGGCTGTTCCCAATGGTTTTAGGAACAGGTTAGATAAACACTGTCTAAAATGGTTTAGACAGGGATAATCTTGCCTTGAGTAGGGGCTTGGACTAGTCAACCTCCTGAGGACTCTTCCAGCCCTACTTCTCTATAATTCAGTCTCTGCTGCATGAAAACAATAATTTGGACTGAAGAAAGTGATAGCTGGCTATGTGGATATGACTACACACACCCACGCACAAAGAAATATACTTTGCACCCATTGTCCAATGCAGCAAGGTTTCAGCAATGTGGCAAAGAGAAGTTAAACTGAAGAAGCACATAGCAAAGTCCTTTTCACTTCAGAGGAGGTGTTAAATTCATGTTCCATCTTCTCAGCTTGGATTACTATCCAGGTAGACATTAAAGCTCCCCTGGCAGTTTCCAGACACGATTATGTAATATTCACAGTATATTGAAGAATACTATTTGTGTCCATAAAGAAAGTTAAAATTACTGATGGGTGAATTTAAAGAGGATTTTGATATGCTTTGGATACGCACTCAAGTGCTGTTATAAATGTGTGCCGACATCACAAGGAATTGGGCGGCCCTACACACGCGCTCGTGTGCGCGTGCACACACACACACACACACACACTGGTGTAAGTGGAGTGTAGATCAGTTGAGAGTGGTGGAGGATGAATCCCTTTGGCATTTAAAAGGGGGTCAAGAATGGCAGCCGTGTCTGCTGCCATTGCCAGCCCAGCCACCGGAGCTACAGCAGCTACTCCAGGTGTTGACTCTGATTGGTATACCTCAGATATATGTCTTGTGACATTTCTACTTGCTTATGGCATTAATTTAGCTGGGGATACAATCCCTTGATTCTGTGCCATCTTGCACTTCTGCAGTCATGTATGATGGGGTTGTCCAACTGGTGGGTGATGGGCCATAGATGGCCCGTGAGATGGCCCATTCATATGTGTGAGGTCATAGCCATTTGGAAGCTCCCCCCTCTCCCTCTCCCCTCCCAACCTTGACTGGTGGCCAGCCAAGATGCTACAGTCATAAATGTCAGTAAATGGGCAGTCCACATGCTTCAGCGGCTGCCTCGCCCACTACCACATGGCAGGGGAGGGCCAAAGGGTCCACAGGCTACCTGAGAAGTTTGCTTGCCTCTGATGGGCAGCAGGGGATGGGCGGCCACATACTGCCCACACAACCTGTGTGTGAAAGGAGAGAGGGGAGCTGGTGAATCCCACACAGCGAAGGGCTAGAGAGTCGTGCCACAGGCAGGTGTCAGAAAGTGGAAGCCCTGCATGACAGTAATGTAGCCCACATGGCAGGGTGCGGGGCATTGTAGGGGTGCCACCCCTACAGCATGCAGCCTGCATGGTGTGCCGCGCCCAGCACCACTGAAGCTGGGCAGCTCTAGTGTATAACTCTATAAAGTGGGTTTACTAGGAAAGCATCCCACGCCTGTGATGACTCAAGGTTCAAGGCTCCAGGAAATCAGACGTTAATGTTTTTCTCTAATGCAGGCACTTAGGTTGGAGAACACAAGAAGATCTATGTGGCCTATCACTAAAGCAAACAATTGCCCTTGCATCTTCCTGAATTCTGAAGCATTCACGGGATAACACATTCACATTATTCACACTTTAAAAGAATGGATTCCCCCCCAAAAAACAACTTCATCACATAACTGCAGTCAATCTTATTCTGAGATGGAAATAGTGTCAGAGGTTGCACGACTGGAACGAGAGCAGAATAGGCAGGTGATGGCATGACAATGAGAAGCCCTTTGGGGGTCATGGGTAATACATTGTGAAAAGGTAGCAATGGGCAGAAGGTGTAATTCTTTAAATGTAGACCTGTAATGGAATTACACTGATGTGACACAATGGGGAATCCAGCCCTCTAGCTATAGAGTAAAGCTGATAAAGGGAATCAAGCTGAAAAATAAAAAAAAGGAAGGGACTCCAGATTGTGAATCATAACCCAGGGAAACATAAGGCAAATGTAATGCTTACGGGTGGAATATTTGGAGTGTTTTTGATCGACCGATTAAGAAAATGATCAGACTGTTTGTTTTAATGCAATGAAATTATTTTTTTTTTCCCTGTCGTGAAGTTCTTCATGTGTAAAGAACTCCGAAATTTCAAAGCTCTCCGGAACTGTGACCTGAATAAACACAGAACAAAGTGAGTTTGATATTTGCATTGACATTCAGTGTGTTTGTGCTTGTAATCAGGTTCATTGAAGAGCAAAAAAAAAATAAAAATAAAAATCAGGGGAAGCATTTTTGCTTCTCACAGCCTGGCAGTGAATATTTAGGATCTCCCTCTTGAGTACTGTACATGTGCACATTTCCATACCTTTCATTGCGCTGCCTACAAAATTTACATCCATAAAGTACTGAAGTCCTGAGTGGAAAGTAGAACCAAAAAACCCCCCAAAAGGCAGAAATCCCTTTTGCTGTGCTTTGTGTTTGCATGATGTATGACATTTTGCTGATAGATGGCAATATAAAAAAATGGGATGGATGTGGGCCAAATAGTCAACTGGTATAAATATCAATGGATTTTACTGCTGTAAATATCAATTGATTTTAACAGAGCAGCAATGACTGATGCCATCTGAGGGGCACGGTTTCTATCTTGGTTTAAGAAAAAAAAAAGATTCAGTGCCACTCAACAAGTAAGATGAAAAAACTCAGAAATGTTTTAGTTACAACTGCAAATTTATACTGCCTGAGGGTATTGGCAGGAAGGAAGCAAATATACTTTGCAATGTTTTCTCAAATGCAAATCAGTTTTAAGGGGGAGACTTCTACGATAAAAGTCTGTCTATTTATTAAAGTGACCCATGCTATTACAGATTGCATAGGACATTAAAACTGAAATAATTAGTCAAATCTAATTTATTTTTCACCATTTTGGCCTTCTGCACGGTACCAGCTTCAGGCCACCTAAGTCTACTAATCAGTTTTACTTTCTAGTTCTCGCAGTCTGTCTGGCCCATCCAATGTAGCTACTTAAATTGCTCTTAACCCTCTGATATTCCATTAGCATCATGCTGTTTTATTCAGGTTTCCAGCACTCCACAGGACTGTTACAAGGACTCGATCTGATAAGTAAGTTGAACATTGGGCTCTTACTCATTTCAGTGAAGTTTCACATTATGGGCTGCTTTCAGCAACGGGATCCAGGTTTTTTAAACTATAGCTGTATACAGTTACTGAATACAGAACCCTGCTATATTTCTCAAAAGATTGGATGATGGAGTTTGGTATCTGGAAAACATGTGACGCCTCTAGCTGTGAATCTGTTTTCCCTTTTTGCTTTCTATACACCTGTCTTCTAACATCTGAGACTGTATTTACACTTGAAATGAACCCATATAGATAAAGAAAACCATTCTTAGTTTCACTTGAGGTTTCCGTTGTTTGAATCCAGGGGATGGTCCACTACCATTAATTTTAACTACTCTAGGGCTGGGCTAACCCCAAGTGGAGACAAGGCCTGAAGGCACAATTCAGCAGGCATTTTTTTTTCCTTATAATTGCTGTAGCTTGTACAAAGGAGAGCTTTTGTCCCATGCATTTCTCTCTTCATAAAGGTGAAAATTAGATTAACTTTTTGTTGTTGTTGATAAGAATGATTTGTTTGACGTATGCCATGCTATTGAGTTTCTTTCTGATAAAAACTTGGCTGGCATTTGAAATGGAAAACACAGTGGTCAGGTAGTTCTTGGATCCCATGAGACTTTGCTGAGCAATCGCTGATCAACTGAAAAAAGGACTGCCTTTTTGCCAAGTCAAACGTCACTGTTGTGATAGACAACACCCATGTTCCAGGGAAAGGTGCTGTTGCCTATCATCCTCCTTTTTTAGTATTAGACAATTATTTTCAGGCACCTGATACATTTATCTCTGGATGCCTTTAGGTTTCTTCCTTCCAATTTATACTAAGGCACTGTTTTATTTTTGATCTCTGTTATCTAAAATAGAAGAGTTTACAATGGACATTTCAATTTTACTCCTTGTCACTGGAAATAAAAGCAATGATCGTTATGACATCTTGTCTTCTGTTACTCCAGCACTATATCTGCATCCTTTGCAGTATCTGAGAGCTAGGATTTATTGAGCCTGTCTGCTGTTTCTTTTGTTGTTCATGCTAAAAGTCTACAAGTCAAACAAGATTTTCATGCAGTCTTCTCAGGAAGAAACATCCAGATCGCATGCCCACCTTTTAGCCTCCATTCTCTGCTTTAAAATATAATTCCAAGCTGACACAGAAATTTCAGTGATTTATTTGCAGGATGAAAGATGTTCAATATTTAAAATGTGCTGAAATTGCTATTCAAAAGGCTACCTCAGTCAACAAATCATGCTGATGCCCACATGGGCTTCAGAAATGTCATGTTACCCTAATCTGACTTCTATCATAAATCCCCTCTTCAAAATACACAACTTGGTTAACTACGAATTGAACACTGCCAACATAGAGACTTCTTTCTTGGTTGCAACTACAAGACCAGTTTCCTTACTGCTTTGTCCCTTGTATGGTATTTTCCACATGTTTGCATATTGGGTATGGAAGGGTATCCATTCTTAGTGGTCGCA
The DNA here is from genome assembly GCF_030867095.1 of Alligator mississippiensis. Taxonomy (NCBI): domain Eukaryota; kingdom Metazoa; phylum Chordata; order Crocodylia; family Alligatoridae; genus Alligator; species Alligator mississippiensis. Next base: position 10,897,882 of record NC_081825.1, on the reverse strand, counting down.
ATTTGCAGCCATTTTATAAATGACCACAACACGGTAAAATACAGCGAACAATCAGGGTCCAGACAGACGTGAATGTAGCCTGATCTTGCATCCATCATCACTATTGACTTTGATATAGGATAATTAGAATCTGTTTCACTGCTTAACATGCTCCTACTTCTCTAACTGTGACTTTTGCTTTCACTGAGGTTCCCAGCTAATCATCCCTCTCATCTCTATCTGCTTTGGTCCATGTGTCCTCTGTGTCCCTCCCTCACTTGTCTTAGAAGTTTCCATGTCCATTCTTGACTTGGTTCTCAATGTTCTCTTCAATATATGGAAAACTGGCGGAGGTAAGCTATTTTGTAGCACCTGAGGATCTGTCCTGATGGCCCTGTTTGGACTTCCTTCAGCCTTTGACCAGACATAATACTTAGAGTTATATGACTGCCTGTCTATTTTATGTAGTAGGGTTGCCAACCCTTAGGATTGCCCTGGAGTCTCCAGGAACTGGATATACATCTCCAAGAGACCACTGAGAGTCACCTGGGAGATAAATGATAGGGCATTTGTTAACATAAATATTAAATGTTGAATCCAATTTATACAGTAATCCAGTGGGCTTTAAAAGTGTAATAGTAACGTACATTTTCCTTCCTGACATAAAATCTATGCGCTGTTAACTAATTACGCAAGCACGTGGGCACGTTCGCAATGTGTGTTGCGAGCACATTGGCACTCTGGAAACCTCCTGGAATAGATTCAGAGTTGGCAACCCTAAATGTAGTCATCCCAGTGAGCTCAGCTATCACTGTTCCACCACATTTATCATTCAGACAATGTCACTAGGATACAATTGCTTAACAATGATAGCTTTAGATAACTCTCATATTCTATGAATGCCCAAATCCTTTTGAATCCCGAGCTGAGAGATGGTGCCATGGGACATTCTCATACACATTCAAAAAGAGATCAAATCAAGAAAAAGCTAAGACTCTGCAACCAGACAATGACTCAGAGTGCCAATGGCTAAACAACAATATCCGTTATGAAATGGCACAGATATGTGCTGTGAATTATGCATAAGAAGTCATCTCATGAACCTTTAATTATAGACAATGCAGACAAAAGTACCAGTAGGCATAAAACAGATCAGTCTACTTTTAGTAGATTATTCTAGACTGACCTACCTAGTTCAAGCCACCAGGAATACATATCTTTGGATTTTTTAAATTTTTTTTTGAGGGGGGGGGGATGCAGGAGCAACTCAGGATGCAAGAGTTTGAAAAGAAATCAATCAATAAAAATACTTTAGTTGAATTCTAAATATTAATGGCACATGCAGTACATACTTCAAGTGCACTCAATTACAAAGCATCTGTGCATTGTAGATGGAAAAATCCTACTCCAGCCACAGAGATGACTTGCAGCTGCAGCCAATCGAGTGAGGGATATGAATACAGAAAGCACTTGTATGATGAAAGCTCGCAAAGGCAATCAGTTGTATGCTTCAGAGCAATAAAGCACAATCAGTCTGACAACAGGACCCCATTGTTAACTGCAGTTTTCTGTTGAAGGGAGCTTTGCAATGGCAGGACCCTGGGGGAGAGAACTGTGTTGCCCCTGAACAACATCAAATATCGAAAGTTGTTTTGTTTTGGATCATTGATTTTTTTCCCCCCTTTTCCTTGTTGAGGTCTCATCATCAAGGGGCAATTCATCAGTCTGGTTAAGAAGTTGTATGTTCCCTGACTTTGGAAGTATTTTTATTCTTTCTTTGTGCCAGGGGATCAGGTCAGAGCAATCGCTTGCTCTAAGGTACGGCTGAAATCCAGTATGGCAGGTACAATTTTGTTCATACCCTTACATCTCTGTAGCATGGAACAACAGAGCATTGCTCATGTTGAGCAAATAGGAGACAGATTGGTGCATGAATGAACTCAAGGAGTCAACAGGTATGTATTAGGTTTTGCCTGATGTACACAACGGCTAGAAATACTGAGAATCAGACAGCCTAAAAGATTTTGATCCGCGCCCCCCCCCAGCACCCACATCCACCCCCACCTTGTTTCCCATGCTCACACTAATGTTAAGGCATGTGGGGAGACTCCCAATCTCTTCAAAATGATTAGAAGTAGAATCTTTCAAAGGTGTCTCTGATTTAAAATGTGTTACTTTTCTAGAAGCCCTATTGTTTCACAGCACCTGTTTTTCAAGTAGGTTTATATCCTGGCAATCAATGATTACTTGTGCAAAATAAAATGTGCTTTGTGAGTTTGCATCAATAATAATTGCATTTATATGGCACCTTAATGCCGGGCATTTACAGAGAAATAATATGGATTGAAGAATATACCATACAATTGACATTGAATGGACTGAAGAGAAACAGATCATAAAGACAACAAATCAAGGGGTGCAGAGAATAAGACTTGCAAATGCAAGGTCAAAATCTTGATTTGACACCCTTAGGTAGTTGTTTCAAGCAGGGGTGTCAAACTCTTTTGGCTCCTTTGAGCCAGATCTGGACCAAGCGGAGCCTTGTGGGGTGAGTGTCAAGGAGCTGCAGGGGTTAATGGCACTGTCACTTGCCTCGCTGCCACTATAACATGTCCCCAGTGGACTGTGCACTCCAGATTTTGGTGACAGCCCCCACCCTGCAAATTTCTGCCCCCTCCTGGAGCCCTGCAGGCAGGATCTTTAACACTCCTGATTTAAAGTATGATTTTGCTCCCATCAAACCCATGGCAAAGTCCTACTGTCTTTAACTGAAGCAGGACCAGATTTTGTACATGTAAGACATGTAGGGAGGGCCAGCATTGGCATTCTGAGTCCATAGCATGTTACTCTTGGAAACTGCTCACTTTGGGCAGGGGAAATGTTTATGCAAGAAAGTAAGGATAAGACTCGTTGAAATTATTTAATGTTTCAGCATGCTGGTATACACGTGTGTGTTTGTGTGTGGACATGCATGTGTTTGTGTGTGTATAAAGAGGTTTGGTTTTTTTTTTCTTTTTTCATTTCTTTTCCTTTTTTTAGGGATCATATAACATCTTTGGATCATTCAAGTTCATTTTGACAGCCTTGGCTGTGGAAGCTATCAGCAGCCCTCATCCCCCTGCTTTACCTTTGGCAGATTATAGTATTCTTGGTGTTTTGGAGCACTGTGCTTTGTAGTTGTGCTACAGGCTTGATTGCATAATTTTAAGAATAGATTAGACAAGTATTTTTATGGGATGCTTTGAATAGGGAAGTTCCTGTCTTAAGCAGGGAGTTGGACTTGATGCCCACCAAAGATCCCTTCCAGCTCCACTTTTCTATGAGTCTTTATCATTCTAAAGACCCTACAGTAGTTGTTATGAACTAAACATCATCTCTTAAACAAGGAACCGATTTGCAGCCAGGTTTAGACATATCCTATTTATTGTGAAACTCCCGATTAACTCTAAAGTGCAAAGTTGAGGCAGTTGGCTTTACTTGCTAGTTGGTGGTTTGAAAGGAGGTAGCTTATTTTTTGGTCATAAAAAAATAAGAAAACATGGCTACATCAAGAGAATCTAAAATATGGAAATATAAAAGAAGCCTAATATTTCATTGATATCCACTATGTCTTGGGCCAAATGGAGGAGGAAGAAGCAGGCCCTGAAGGCGGGAAGGACAAAACATTAAAATATTCATAGGTGAACAACAGTTTTTGTGTCAGTTGATTCTAAAACTTACTGGCATAGTCAACATGCACATTGACTACAAACTGTATGATTGCGTGGTCCTGACTATGCCTGATCTACAGAGAACAGGATCGTCATGATAATCATGTGTAGGATTTAGTTGCTTAGAATAATTTGTACAGGCTTTTATGGAAGATTCAGCTACAACTAAAATTTGTTATGGCAAATCCTTGTATCAGCATATGGAAGACAAGATTATATTACAGAAGTGTCCATTAAGGATTGGGTCTGAGTTAGAACCTACTTCTTGTTGTGGAGAGGGGTCATGAGGAGACTGCATTAGGGAACAACTCTTACCCATTTTTTTACCGTATCCTCATTTTCTGTCTATACATACATTTACATAGGGCTCTTATATCCTACACTTCCATCAGAAGTAACAATCTACAAACTTAGGGACATGTATCATGGTATCGAAGAGGGAGAAAAAGAGCGAACTTTTCTTTCAGACTTTTTTTTGTCAACTTTTCTATTAAGTGAGACTAGACCAGTTGAGAGAGCAGCACAAATCCTGAGACATTTCACAGCTTCACATGCTTTCTGGCTTGACAGCTAGGGATAAATGCAAAAAGGTTTTTCTTGTATGTTAGCTGTCATGAAATTCCCAGTTGGAGAAGACTCCTAGCTCACTTTGTATTTAATGTTTTCTACCTAGGCCTTTACCATGCACCAGAAAAAGAAACTCTACATGCCCTCAGGCATGACTTGGTGCCTACTGCCCTTGATCATTTTTAACCTCTCTTGACTCCGATGATGGTTACCTCTTCAGCTACTCTTCCTGTCCTCATAGATAGTGTTTGTCTTTTCTCAAGCTATGGTTACTCAACAGCTAGCAAGTAGGAAAGCTTCTCTACTTCAGACTTCATCCTTGGCAGTCAGGAATGAGAAGTGGTTGGGTAGCAAATCTCATTGAAGAAGTCCATTTTTTTTTTATGCAGAAATACTTCATTCACAATATCTCAAATTCCAATTAATGCTGAATCAAAGTCTGTGTTCCAATGGACTCCCTGGTGGATTTTTGTCATGGGAAACAGGGGACATAGAAGTAGCAGATCCTCAGCACCAGGCTCTAGAGCTGGGCACCTGGGAGCCTATTTCAGCTGATCAGGGAAGCTAGCATTCTTCATTTCACAGCTCCTATTAGTGGCAATGTTGATAAAGATACCAATTTCACTGAGCAATGGAGGTATCCAGGGAGCTTTCATCCCAATAGAAGTTTTGAAAAAGTTAGATATTGATTTGGTCATTCAATGATTTTTCTTTAACAAAGTAAAAATGTTATTAATTTTTCCTTAACATAAACATTTTTTAAAAAGACACCCATGATATTTGAATTCTAACAAATTATGATTAAGAACTTAATTCACTATCAGTAAAATCATTTCATTGAAAAAAAAAATCACACAGTACATATTACTAGCTCAAATTTTAGAAGTCAAAACAACAAACTGGCAGAAGTCATCCCATAAGCACCTAGAGCCATCAACTGTCAAAGAGAGAAAACATCTTGTGACATTAGTATTCTCTTCTGCATTTTCTTCATTTCCATACATTCAAATGGTTCTTTCAAAGGTGACGGATAGATTGCAAGTTGTAAAAACAACAACCCATTTTCTTTTTCTAATCTATGAATACTTATGACATTTGAGAGTATGAACACTACAATTTTTAATACAGTTGAAAGACAGAGTGGCCAAAAGCAAATGATTTAATTTCTCAAATATAGATGTAACAGGCAATTTAAGGGACACTTACCTTCCAAGTGTCCTTGTCGGGCTCTGCCTGAACGCTTGAGGGAGATTGTCCCAACAGGCACGTCACACTTGTAGTGCAGTATTATCCCCAGCAAGGGGATGCAAGAATCAAAAAGCAGTTAGGGAGCCCAGAAAAATTCCAGCTTAGGGATTGGCTGGGTTCCTCCCCATAAAACTGGAGTGTCTCCCGGCCCCCAGGGTGGAGAGAGAGACATGCACTGTGTGAGAGGGGCTGGAAGAGCCTGCAGCATGGTCCCACCCCGTGGTTGCCTGTTGGACCCCTCTTGGGTGGGCTGGAGGCCAACGGAGCACCTGAAGGGTCAAGTAGGAGAGAGCAGACCCCTAGAACGAGCACAGGGAGCTTGTGAGTGAGCTGAACAAACTCCTTGGGGTGGGGACACAGCCACAGGAAGCCTCTGGAGAGTGGGACAGCGATTCCCCACTGAGCTTGGAGACTTGGGGGTTGGTAAGAGTGTGATAAACCCCCTGTATGAGTGGTTGGGAAAGGATTGTGTGGAACTGGGGCAGCATGGTGGAAAGAGATGCCAGCAAGGGAAAGACCCCAGGACACCTGTCTGGGTTGAGCTCCAGGGAAGCATGACTTGAGGAGGAGCCTCGGTGTGCCTGAGTGCCCTAAAGGAAAGGGAGCCCAGAGGTAATGCCCAGTCTGCCAGCGGCAGCTTGCTCTCCCACTATGTGTTTAACTGTGTAAATAGCTCTGTGGGCTTGGAGAGGCCATGCCCAGGCAGAGAAGAGAGCATGGAGATGCGTGGAGGAAAATTTGTGTTTTGCAGGAATCTGAGTGGAAACAGTTTCTGCAGAGTGCAAGACTCCTGGGCCTGATGGATATCCCGAGGCAGCTGGAGGCCACACGCATGTGATGTGAGGAGGGAGGGACTGCCCCTCCCTCCAATCGTTGGGCATGAGTTGGCTTGATTGGCTATTGGTTGTGAATAGTTAATTAGGGATTTAATATAATGAGTATCTAACATGGTGCCTAGGTTATTAGTTTTGTATTCATTGATTTGTTCATCCTTTTAGTGTAAATAGTTATCAACACTTATTCTTGTATAGACAACCTTGTAAATAGAAGAATTCCAAATTTTAGATATTACAGCAAAAGCTTTGTTATCCGGCACCCATGGGGAATGAGGGGTACCGGATAACAAAATATGCCAGTCAATTGAGGGGCCCGAACAGGCGCCTTTGCCTGTTTGGGCCACTGCTTCTTTTGCCATGTCCAAGGCATTGCTGCCCTTCCCACCACATCGCCTTCCCTCCCACTGCATCACCACCCTTCCCGTGGGCCCCGAGGGACAGGGAGGTGGGGCTCAGTGAAACTGGAAGTGCCACAGTGGGCATTTCCAGTTTTGCTTTTACCTTACAAGTCAGCATGACAGTTAATAGAGCATGCCAGCTTGTAAGGAGCTGGTTAAGTGCATTTAATGCTCACCGGTAACGTGTATTTAATGCTCATTGGCATGTAGCAATTACCTCCTGTATATAATGACATTTTATAAATACTTATTTATGGATCTGCAAGATCTTTTCATTATAAAGGGAGCCTGTCCTCTCAAGGAGCCTCTGACAGCTCCTAGGTGAGCTGAGCACGTGGTAGAGCTACCTGGTATCCCAGGTCCTGGACAACTGGACATGGCCACAGTTAACACTACATACCAAGGGTTACAGAGCTAATAAATCCTTTGTGTAACTTATTAAATACAAAGGAGCACTTCATAAACTCAGGATTCCCCCTCCCACTCTCTAAGTAATTCCAGCATATATAATGTATTCTTATTTAGCTATTCTTTAAATTACGTTTTTCACATTTTAATGTTTTATTTAATTGAAATTTCATTTTAACATAAGCATCAAGTAAAAAATAATTATTTAGTAAGAACAAAATGCATCATCTATATTTAATTAAAACAATAAGAATCTGAATAAATGTGTGTTGAGGTACATAACTGCTTGAATAAATCTGTGTATACAGAAGGTATCCTTCTGGATGTTACAATGTACAATATTAAGCCAACCCATGAGACTGAAACTTTACTTTATGAAAATGACTAAAAGGTCCAAATGCAAAAGAAGATTAAAATTGATTATTTAAACCACAGTTTCTTTTTGCTGATATCAAATTACTGATGTCAATTACAATTTAAATCATTCTAACAATTCTCCCAATAACAAGATCAGATTTCAGGCATCTAAGGCTACAGACTCAAAAGATGTGCATATTTTTGCACCTACACTGAGAAGAAAATGTTGTTATATACATCAATCAGCATATTTGGTCTTTTATTCTAAAAGGATGCATATTTTGCTGTAAAGTTGAATCAGTCTTTAATGATTTCACCGTTTTTGTCTTGAAAACTAAGTTCTGATTTTTTTTTTCTTTACAATTACTATTTTAAGTTTTCAGAGAGGACTTGAATCTCTTTTGTTCAGCTAAGTGGTCTAATGCTAATACAAATTATGGAGTTCTCAATGTAAGTAGCATAGGCCGCAAGACATGATAGGCATCTTATGTGCATGATTTGCTCAACAGGGCAATTTCAAGTAGTCTTTTTGAAACATACCTACCCTACCCTGGGGGTCTTCAAGAGGAGGTTAGATGAGTATCTAGCTGGGGTCATCTAGACCCAGCACTCTTTCCTGCTTATGCAGGGGGTCGGACTCAATGATCTATTGAGGTTCCTTCTGACCCTAACATCTATGAATCTATGAATCTATACTATTGAATGTGGGCAGACTGACTTAAAACTACACTTCCAAAAGAATGACTGACACTATATAGATCAAGTGTAGGCCATCAGGCTATTTGTATTTTATGGAGAATAAATTGAAAAGATACATCAACATATTTTTTTTTTCTCTGAGCAATAATACCTAGTGTTCTCAATGATAATATAATGATTTTTATTAACTGAAACTGTTATATAGTTATGTTAAGAAATGGGGCAGTTATGTATCTTTAATGTTTACAACATTATCCAGCATATATGTTCTCAGTACTACCATATTTGCTTGCATACTACATACCCACCTTCCCACAAATTTAGCCTTCCAAAATTGGGGTGTAGAAGAGAAGAGAAGCTGATTTTCTGTTCAGAACAGCAGTGGTGGTATTTCTATTTAGTACGAGTTGAAGGAGTCAATTGACTTCATGGCTCATTGAAATCGGAGTCAATTGACTTCATGGCTCATTGAAATCTACTTGATTCATCCTTATTGCTCTTTAGAAAGCAGTTATTAATGGCCCTGTCTCCTTTTAAATGGTCTTGATGTTCCAATAATCAGGTATATTTTCTTCTACTGGTCTCTCTCCTCCTATTTCACAGTCCTGCTAAACTGTTTTTAGCTCTTTTCAAAATCCTAGATCTGTCCATGGATTCAAGTCTTCAGCAGCAGCTACACTTTCAGCTTTTATCTGAGCAGCCAAGAGCTGCTGACAATACTGTAGCTTTTGTGCGAGCAGGAAAGGAGGGTGAGTGAGCTGAAGATTGGACTCTATCCCTACTGTCTGTGGCTATAAATCTGGAAAAATCTGTTTCTTCATTCTGCTTTCCCAAAAACAAGGTGTGCATCTCATTGTGGGATGGGGTATGTGAGAAAATACAGTATATTAAGAAAACCTAAACAAGTATTAAATATACATATATGCATATATACACACACACAAAAATGTTACATATATTTTTAAAAGCTAGTCTGTTGTTACAATATCCAGCAGTGCAGGTCCCAGGCTTTGAATGGCTGGAAGGTGTGGAAGCCAAATTTTTTTAGTGGTATCTTTTATTGTACCAACCCTTCAGAAGGGCACTGAATGCCCAAAGACTTGTCTAACATCTCTCCTAACTATACACCTCGTCCAATAAAAGATATAATCAAAAAACACCTTGCTTCTTACATATTCCTTGTACCATCAGGACAACACTCCAGCGCTACTACTGGGATGCATCATACATTTCAGGGATGTATTTGGTAGTTGTGTTGGTCGGAGACAAAAAGAAATGCAACACTTTAGAACTCTTGGTTCAGAGATCATACCTTTCATTAGACCAAATAAGAAATTGCAAAATTAATAGTACATGCCATGCTTTAGGGTTGTTGGCTGTAGCTGTGTTCGTCTGAAGACATAGGCAGACAAGGTTCTTCGGGTAGATGTGATATCTTTTATTAGACGAACTCAATAGTCGGAAAATTTGTTCTGTACAAGCTTTTGGCCACAAACACTATTCTTCAGGCATATATACAGTCTGCTGGTGAATTGTGTGCTCTCCTGGGTAGAATAGAAGCCAAAATGCAAAATGCAGGTTTGTGAAAATGCAAATGCCTGACAGTGAGGATCAGAGGGGTGGAAGACAGTAGATGTAAGACAGGAAGGATGCGAGACACTTGCATTTTGCCTTCTATTCTACCCAGGAGAGCACACAGTTCACTAGCAGACTCTATATATGCCTGAAGAAGGGTGTTTGTGCCTGAAAGCTTGCAAAGAACAATTTTTCCAACTATTTAGTTGGTCTAATAAAAGATATCACATTTACCCAAAGAATCTTGTCTGCCTCTAGTACATTCCAGACTCTTGAACATCTGTCCATAAATTGTATCCCTTTTCTGTTCAAGAGAAGTAAAATGATCAAGGTGGTTATACTAACCATGCTTCTGATTTCATTTATACTTGTTTAAACTGGGAATCACCCCTCTAAACTAGAGAAAGCTGAATTTAGTTACAATATTGTAACTGTCAAAATGTAAGAAAGGTGAAAGAAGTGGGCCATCAAAGCATGAACATGACCATTTGCACTCGTGATAGTTATCCTCAGGCTGCCTCACTTGAAGCCTTCCACTCCCTAATTGCTTCTGCCTTATAGTCCTGACTTCTTGCCAAGTTACAGCCAATGTTACATAATTTTACGTTGTATTTAGTGAAAATTCTCATTGTATTTTAGACAGGTCAGTCTTCCAACCTAAATGCCCTTAAGACATAGTCTTTTACAATGCCAGAATCTTTCTGATACCTCCAAAACCACCTTGCCATTACGATAATCATTTCTTGATTACCAAATTGATAACAGTTTTTTTAACATCTTTCAGGCTGTTCAGATAACAATATTATTTTAAAAATTGAATCTGCAGTAGCTGTTGTTTCAGGCAATTCTGTCAATTGGGAATTCAGTATTGGTGAGGCCACATCTGGAGTACTGCATTCATTTTTGCCCCCCTTACCCCTCACCCTATCCCAGAATAGCTGTGGAAAAATTGGAGAGGGTCCAGTGAAAGGCAACGAAATGGTTAAGGGGTTGGGGGACATGACTTATGAGGAGAGGCTGAGGGAACTGGGCTTATTTAGTCTAGACAAGAGAAGAAAAGACTGAGGGGGGATTTAATAGCAGCCTTCAGCTCCCTGAAGGGTGGTTCCAAACTGGATGGAGCTGGACTGTTCTCAGTGGTGATGAATGACAGAGCAAGGAGCAATTGGCTCAAGTTGCATGGAGGGAAGTTCAGGTTAGATGTTAAGAAGAATTTTCTTACTAGGAGGGTAGTAAAATACTGGAACAGGTTACCCAGAAATATGGTGAAATCTCCATCCTTGCAGGTTTTCAAGACATGGCTAGACAAAACCTTGGCTGGGATGATCTAGATGGGGATGGTCCTGCCTTGAGGTGGGAGTTGGACTAGATGACCTCCTGAGGTCCCTTCCAGCCCTCATTTTCTATGATTCTAAGAATCCTTCTGTCATTTGAATTTGACTTCTGCTGTAGGTGGACTTGAATTAATTTGACTATGTTGTTAACCAACCTAAACAAAACTGCAGAGATAAAAATAAAATCCTTTCAGACAAAAGCTGTAAAATATGTTACAATCATAGAATCTTAAAAAAAAATAGGGTTGGGAGGGACTTCAAGAGGTCATCTAGTCCAACCCTCTGCTCAAAGTAGGACCATGTTATATATTTATAATAATTAAAATTCATATCAAATTATCAAGGCTTATTTCATCATAAGAACAGTAACTAGCTCTGTATTCCTTAGAAGAAATCACGTATAGAGTATAGATTAATATTATATTAAATTATAGAAAACCTGACACATATAAGACAATTTATTCTTGATTTCTCTTAATAGTTGGTTACGACTTGAAGCATGATGGCTTATACCCTAACAAATTCTAATCTTATCTAACGGTGCTGTTTATGTTATCTATATAAAAGCATTTTTTTTTTAATTTTGATAAGCTCTCCTAAAGGCATATTGCTTTTCAGCTCTGATTAAATCACACGTATTATCCTCCTGACAGTAATGGCAAGATACGAGGAGATTCTGGGAATACACTTTGATGTATTAATCATCAGTGGAGGGTTTGGTCAGTGTGACTCTCCTGTAGGTGTAAAAATCAATATCGGGGTAAAAAGCCCCTATGGAAACCAGGGAGCAAAAGAGATGAAGAGGTTTATTCAAGAAGGAATTTAAGCCCCTGGCCCCTGGTGTGAAATAAAACCTAGAGTTAAATGCATGGGCTCCCTCTACCAGAGGCATAACTACTACCAGGTTCTGTGGGATGCATGGCAGTGATGATGACAGGCTGCAATGGCAACAGTGGCTGGGCTGGCAGTAGCAGCAGCTGCCAGTCTTGCAGCCATCCTAAGTGGGCATCTGGACTGGTACCTCCTTGGTCCACTTTAGTGCCCTCTAGAGTATATGAAGAGAGTTAAGGGCCCTGCTACATATTTTCAAATTAAAGCTGGGTAGGAATCAGCTATAGCGTTCTCAAACTTTTTCAAGCACAAACTTTATAGGTAGTTGGCTCTTTTTATGGCTGAATACTTATTCTTATCATGTGATAATCACTTTGCATGTGTGTCTAGTCTAATTTTATTGCACTATTAACTGGTTAATTGTGCCAAAATTACTTTGCGCTGTGGCCTGGCTTACTTTGCATATGCGGCCCATCTAAATTTATTGTGCTATTAACATGTCAATGGTGCAATATATGTAACATGTAGCAAGGGACCTAGGCATCTCACAGTGGGATCTAGAGCAACCAGCACATTGAGTGAAGAAGCAGTTGGCATGTGGTAAGAACATGGCCTTAATTCCTTGCACTTCCCAACAGATGCTTTACTCAAGGCTATAGGGATGTGCTTCCCTCCCACTAGGGAAACGTAGCCCGGACCTCTTATATTAGACACCCAAGGTATTTTTTTCTGCCCTCCTCCCCTGCACCCCTAAAATCATGAACATTTTTACTTTATAACACATCCAGAGGAGGTGATGCTAGTGTCCCAATTCACAGAGTATCAGGGGTAGTAAACCTACACATGCTGTGGAAGTCTCAAGCTTCGGAATATAGAGTGCCCTAACCACAAAGTTATGTTCTCTTTAGACTAGAGGGTACCCTTCATTTGAAGGTGCTCCACTTTGCAGGAGGAAAAAACATGACAGCGTCTATTAAACCAAATAGAGGGAACACAATGGAGCATGGATCTACCTTCATCATTCAGGCACTCAGTGGGGAGGCAGGGAGATAAATTTTCTAGTCCCAGTTAGAAGAACATTTTATTCCTTTTTTTACATAACATTTTATTTAAAATATATATTTAAATATATATAAACGGTAGGGCTGTCCCTGATTCGATTTGGCGGAGATTCGGCCTGATTCGGTGGCCAAATCTCTGAATCTGAATCAAATCAGGAGACCCTTTAATCTCTCTGAATTGAATAGGAACCCTCCAAACCATCTATTCAGAGGGATTCAGAAAGATTTGATGATTTGGACATAGACACAGCTTTAAGTGTTTTCTCTACATACCTCAAGGTAGCAGGTGGCTCATGAATGCTGAGATGGGGGGGCAGATGGAGTGTCCCACAGGAGCATGGGGGCTCCCCAGAGCACTCGGCAGCAGACCCAGAAGTAGACAATTAGCACTTCTTGTCCACTTCCGGGTCCACCAGGGAGCATGCAGGAGGCCCACCCGCTCCCGGCTTAGCGACCCGGGGGGAGGGGTGCTCTGGATCTGGATCTGGATCTGGGGAGGCACTTGGGGTCCCCCCATGGCTGATCACCAAGCCAGGAAGGAAGGTGGGGGAGAGGGGGGCAGCATGTTCCCTAGCGGACCCAGAAGTTGACAGGAAGTACTTCCAGTCCTCTTCTGGGTTCACCACTGTGCATACGGAGAGGTGGCCCCTGCACTCCTTTGTGACACTCCATCTGCCCAACTATAGCAGCATTCACAAGCTGCACCTGATACCTCAAGGTACGTAGAAAAAAAAACATTTAAAGCTGTTTCCATGGCTAAATCGCTGATTCTCCAAATCAGCATCGAATCTTCAGATTCTGATTTGGCCAAATCAAATCAGGGACAGTGATCCAAATCAATTAATCAAATCACTGTCCCCAATTTGGGCCAAATCCAAATCAAATACAGCCCATTTTGCATACCCCTAATAAATGGTAACAGGACTGGAACCTGGGACTACTGGCTACAGAACCATCCTCACTCCTGCTTTCTGACTCTGGCCCAATAAATCTTGAATTCATTTATGTTCATCTTTAATAGGAAGCATGAAGAGTGTTCTCCTCTACCCACCTCACCCCCCCCCCCCCAGCATAGTTTCTAGAAAAGTGGTTAGGAGTCTCTCTTGGGAGAGGAGAAGATGTGGGTTTCTCTCCCTTCAGACACAGAATGGAATTTAACTTGGACCTTTCATATCTGGGCAAGTGCATTCACCATGGAGATGCTGTGCAGAAGTAGTGTCTCCATTATCATTTTAAAAGAAAGATTGCTAAACCTTATCAAGATGGAGATGCCTTTAGCCAGGTTGAGAAGCATAATTTTAGAGAGTTGGGGAATTTCTATGTAAAAACTGAAGCATCCACAGAGTTTGAGCATCTCTAGGTTTGGGTGCTAACTGAGTTTAATGTGTAAGCGATACATTTAGACCAGCCACAAATGCAAAGGATCAAAACTTCAAATTTAAACTTCTAAATTGTCCATAAGTCCCACTTGAACTACAGGAGACCTTTTTGGGTCTGTCCCTAACTCAGTTGCTATAAAGACAGTGATTCAAACTGTGGTGCCCCTTTGGTTCTTTAACTACCTTCAGTTTTCACTGCTGAATGCACAAAACGATTCCATTGATATAACTTACTACAAGCCAGATGTCAACTATGTATAAAAAAAGGAGACTTTTAATTAATTTCCAACTGTTGCAGATATTCAACAGTCCTGTTAAATAGGTATAGAATAGCATGTTGCTTAGAATTAATATATCTTATTCATGTAATTTTTTCTTACCATTTATACTTCTATTTTTTTCCAAGAAGGAATGGAAAAGGAAGGGGAATATATACTTACTATCTCTGAGTATGACTTTGGGTTTTCCAGTCTTGTCTTTTTCTTTTGTTTTGGTTGTCAGTCATTCTTTTGATTTTCCCTGCCATGGGAACTGTTTTTCAGAACACTTTCTCTTCCTGTTCAAAAGCAGCTGGCTAGACCAACTTCACTGGAAACTATATTTGACAAAAAAATGGAAATTACTGAGCACTTTTCATTTTCAAAAGTAATAACCCCAAATCCTGTTTAATGTATTGTTTGTTCCCCAGTTTAGGGGATGTAAAGGGTTCCTCTCACTGATTGATTTTTAAACAAATTTTGGAACATATTGTAAGTAGGCAATAAATGACTTGATTAATTTTCATTTACCCATTTCAGCCTCTTTTCCTTGAAGAGGATGAACACACAATTACTTTCATTAGCAATATAACAGGTGATTACCACTTCAAAATGTCCCTTGTGCTGCTGCTTCCTTTTTTTCTAAATATGTGGCACAAAGTCTTGGACGTGACAGGGGGTCTATGATACAAGACGTGATTTGCTATGAGGCAAAAAGAAAATCTGTTTTCAGTTGTCGTCAGTTAGGTCCCTGCCTCTTTAGCAACCAATGAGTGAAGGAAGGAGCCCTAAATTTTGCATGCCACAAAATAAACCCTTGCCCTTTATAACCACAAGTGTGTCCTCCCCCGCTCACCCATGCGGTAATAAATACTGAACATTTTATATCAGTCATTTCCTTTAGAGTAGAATGTTCTTCCACAAGGGAAATGTGATCAACTCCATGTTACAGAGGAGGAAAATAAGATTGAGAGAAATAAAAGTTACTTGGGGGACAAATAGTGAGTTAGCGGCAGTCATAAATAGAACTTACATTTCTTAACTCCTTCTCCATACAATATCCACTTGATCAATAATAACCTTAACAAAATCTTCACAATGGGGTATATAAAAAAATGAAAGGGACCAAGGAAGCTTAAGAACAGGTGACATCTTGCTCTCACCAAGAAGCATTTGAATTGCTACTTGTATAACTTAAGTTTCCTCGAAATATGCTCGAAGGGTTTTGAATACTTTTGAAAGACATAAAAGAAATATTTATGTTTTGCCAGGTAGAAAAAAAAAAAAGTCCTTCACACATTAACCCCTTGATGTCAGGAAACATCCTTTGTTCTATTATGTATAAATTAGAGAAGTAGAAGTTATGCAAGTTTGGCTCCATGAAAGGCAATGAAGATATATGCTCCTGCAAACTCATCACCCAGGGAAAATGGTGAAAATCACATTCTTTAAGAGATTAAAAACTAGTGTGTATAAAAGACTCAAAAATTAATAATACATGAATGATCATGCTCTGATACAAAGAAAATTAGGCAGAGGGTAGAGCAGAGTGGCACCTTAGAGCCTAACTGGTTCAGAGACCCATGTGTTTTTACCTGACAAAGTAGGCTGTTACCTATGAAAGCTCATGCCTTTCTAAACTAGGTAGTCTCTCAGGGTATCTTTATTTGTGATCTGGGGTGGAGTGAGGGGTGCTTAATTAAAGCTGCTCTGACACCTGCTTTAATAGAAGTGCCCACAGCATCACTTGTATTCAGTGTCTGGCACTTCAAAATGGTTGAAAGGGGTGCTTTATATAAAGGTAATTTGATGATTATCATGTGTCAGAGCAGATGTCTGGCATGTGTATAGATGCCCTAAAATACCACTCTGCCCTACCTTCTGACTAGTCTAGTCCTGCATGTGTCTTGACTTGTGGGTGCATCTATATGTGCAAAAGATCTGGGAGCAATTTACTTTCAAGTAAACTAATCAAATGTAAACACTCCAAGATGTGTCTTCACATGAAGGGAAGTGGAAGCAGATTTGCTGCTCCTAGTAGTAAGCTACTCCTGCTTCCTGTGGCTCTGCAGTGAGCCCCTGCCACCGCCAGGGGAACTAGAGGCTCTGGCCACAGTTGCCTGCAGCTGGCAGCCAACTTAAAAAGGCAGCCCTGGCCCCTGCTCCTTGGCCAGCTGCTTTTCTGGCTGAGAACAGTGTGTAGAGCACAAAGATGGCACACGGTGGCTCTCTCACTGGATCCTCTGCTTCCTTGCACCATGGCTGCTCCAGCCCCTGCCCTGGCAGTGACAACGAGTGCTCTGGGCTCCTGCTGTGCATGGTGTTGGACCTGCTGGCTGGCCGTGGTGACTGCCATCTGACTCAGGACAGCCTGGGTCCTGGTGTCTCCCCCACATACAGTGGCCACCTGGCTGACCTCACTGTGCCATCCCAGGCCCCAGCCAATGTGCAGCTGCCACCTGGACCCCAGAAAAGATGGTGGCAATGTATGCCTGGACATCACTGCTGGGGCTATCCATGCCTTCTTGGGCCTCCAGCCCCACCGCCTCTGGGCCTGCCTGGCCAGCCAAGACTGGTGGCTGCATGTCATCCAGACTACCTGGGACAATAAGCAGCGGCTGCAGGCATTCTGGATGACACAGACCATATTCCAAGACTTCCTGGAGCAGCTCCTCCCACACCTGGAGCAGCAGCATACCACCATGCCCCCATGGACACCTGGCTGAGGCAGGGAGGGCCCTCCCCACAGTGAAGGACTTACCAGGTGTGTGTGGATAGCATGCCTGGCAGCTCGGGTTGGTCCCCACTAGTAGGGATAGCATGTGGCTTCCAGTGGTCTTGGGTAGGAGGACCACAGCATCTGTCTGCCTGCATAGGGGTCTCCTCTTGGGAGAAGCTGGAGCTGCTGATGGCCAGCCTTGCTTTTTGGGTGGGACTGAAGCCGTGGAAATGATGGGGCAGGCACTGGCCTGGAATTTCAGAGATGCTGGACAATTTTGTGGGTGGGAAGCTTGGAGGGATGGGCTATGGGCAGCCCAAGAGGCCCTCCCCTAGTGGTGCATCACTGTGAGTGTCAGTTCATAGCAGAGGCTCAGGCAGGCCACCTGTGCTCAAGTACACAGCATGGTTGTGGCCATGGTCCCAGGGCATGAGAATATCATCCAGTTGCTGCATTAAGGGCATGGACTTGTGGGCAGTCCCCAACTGACAGTTGTGGCAGTGACCCACTGTGTCCACAAGAGCTTGACCTTCATGTGGCACTGATGTGCTGACTGATCATGCCCATATTCCTGCATATGGCTGGACAGCCCCTTGTAAATGGGGATTTTGGAGCACCCGCCCTGTGCAAACTGGCTGAGGACCTCAGCCACACCCTACCATGTTATCAGGTCCCCAGGTCTCCTCCTGAAGCCAGGGGGAGCCCTGGGAGGTGGCATGTGGCATGGGGGAGGATGCCAGTGTGGCATCCATGTGGCTGTTCTGGGGCTGCCAGGCCTGGGCAACATCCTGAAGCACCCAGCACAGGGCTACAGCATGGGACTGGCAGCCACACAGCAAGGTGGTGCCAGACAGCAGCTGCAGGGTCTGGGCAGACTGCTGCAGGTCACCTAAAGCCAGCTGGAGCTGGCCTGGGTGTCCACAAGTTGGCTGCAGCTGGGCCCAGATGCTGCCATGACTGGCAGGTACATGTAGCACCCTGCAGGGCTGGATGGCATGTTCCTGGCATTCATGTGGCACTGCAGTGTCAGGGAGTGGCACCATGGTGTGGGCAGGCTGCATCAGCTGCCCTGCAGCTGGTGCTGAGGCACGCAGTAGCCAGCTGTTGCCACAGGCTGCTTGCATGTGCCCCAGGGCCCCAGCATGGCCACAGGCTTTTAAGGACATGGAACTAGACTGGGCCTGGCATAGAGTAGCTCCATCCCTGGGGCAGGAGAGATTCCCAGCCCCATAGCTGTCGGACAGAGCTGAGGCCGGCCTCCTAGTAGCGGAGCTGACTAGGAGTAAATTTGTTCCTGGTCAGCATCTACAAATATGTTACTGAGCAGTTACCACTTGTGAGTAAAGTGCTCCTTGCATTTGCAGGTAGCAAATTTACTCATGAGTAAAGTAGTTTACTTCACAATAAGCATGTGCACATGTAGTTGCTCATGCTTACTGCACAGTAAACTGCTCTACTGTGAAGTAAAGTGTCATGTGTAGACACACCTAGTACGTGTCTGTTTTCAAGTAACTTGTATTCAAGTGTGTGTTTTCCTTTTCCGGTTCAATCTTCTTTCTGCCTTCAAGCTATCATGGCTAACTACCTCTCTACCCATGGAAGGACTAGACAAGAGTTCATTAGTGCTAGATGTGAAATGGCTTCCCTATCTTATGAAAATTTCTACAATGTGGAGGGACAAAAATGTTCCTTTTCTGAATCACAATGTGGAACTTTATTGCTGATATATACCAGAGTGCATCAATGCATGAAAGACTTCTGGACTTTTGAATATTTATGAGATGACCACTGAATGGCAGAGATATACGAGGTGCAGGAGAAAAAGTACGGAGATGAGGAGGTGGGGTGGCGGGGAGCTATCTTAAAACATACAAAGGGGAAAATATTTGGTAGGAGATGAGGACCAGATGTTTACTAAAAGCATTTAAAAATGAAAACAGGCTACCCTAAAAAATAAAAGCTTCTTCCAAAAATTGAAATTTTCTGCCTTTATGGAAATAGAAATTTCCATATTTTTTGAACTTCTGACATTTCAGATTTTTCCCCCTTTCTTTAATTCATATGTGTCCCTTTATTGTCCCTAAATAAAACAGAATTAATTATATCTAGAATTTTTTTTTCCAATTTTTTTATTTATTTTATTTCTTGACTTCCTCCCCCTACCACAACACTTTTCTTCACTCTTTGCCTTTTCAAAACCCCTTAACTTGGAAAAAAGTTACTGTAAAAAGCCAAACAAATAAATATATTATTCAGACAGATAGTATCTTGTCGAAGAGTATTTTTACATGTGCTTGGGGGGGTGGAGTGGGGTGGGGCAGTTTGAGCGGCTCCTAGAGCAGCGCGGGGAGGAGAGAACTGGGCCCAGGTCCAACACAGTGGTGGGGGGGGGGGGGGAGAAGAGTGGGCCTGCAGGTGGGGCAAGGAGCCAACCCATGGCGACGTGGAGCAGCGGGCCTGGCCTGATCAAGCAGCAGCAGCAGGGGGATTGGAGGAGTGGGCCTCCTCCCCTCCTCAGGCCCAGGCCAACTCCTCCCCCACCCTCCCTCCCCCATGTGAGCCGTGAGCCTGCTCCTGCTATCCCCCCACCACTGCCACATTGGCCTGTACCCGCTAATGCCCCTCCCCCCCAACCAACCACGGCAGGCCGGCTTCTCCCCATCATCAGGCCCGGTCCTGCCCCAGACCCCCTCATCGGGCCCAGTTCTGCTCCTTCCCTCCCACTGACGCCATGGCAGGGAAGGGGGAGCGGGCCCAAACCCTAAGCAGCATGAGGGAATGTGGGGGTGGTTTCAGTCCCCACCCACTCCCCCCTTCATTCTTGATGGGCAACTGGCTAGTATATAGATCTCTCTCTCTCTCTCTCTCTCTCTCTATATATATATATATGCCACTGAAGCTTTGAAAATCACTATAGCTTCCAGGAAAAAAAGTTAATCTTTTGGGAACACGTAGCAGGTTGCACATAAACAGAAATAGGTAATTTTAGAGAACTGTAAACCTTTCCCTCCTCTCATACACCCAGTAATGTCCAAGAAATAATTTCTAGAAAATAAATGGTCTAGTGTGAGATTTATGGCTTAGTTTCTCAACTTTAACATTTTATCAATGTTAGATTTTAAAATGGAATATATATTACTTTATAGTTCAAACTATTACTTTCAGAGTACACATTAACTTGAGACATTTTGAAATACCACTGTAAAATCAATTTTTGCTCTTCTTTTATTGCCTAAATTTAAAATAAAAAGCTAATATTTTTTTTTTCATTTTCAGATGCATTTAAATATAATATGTGCTAAGAACACCTTGCCTGGGATCTTTAAAGTTCCTGAATTAAAGGTATCTTAAGTGTATTCCTAAGTGTATTTCATTGGTTTTTGTTTCTGTTTCTTTCTTTTTTCTTTTTGTCTTTTCACTGGCTCTTTCTTAAGAACCAAGCTATTGATAATGTCTCTTTTCCTCTTTTTTTCCTATAGGAAATAACACAAAAGAATTGCATTTTGTCCGAATCTTGCTGAAAAGGATTTTAAAATTATTGCAGACAAATGATGCATTGTATGCATCTTTTTATATTCAACATTGGTTGGTTTCATTATGCTGATACTTTTCGTATTGGGAAATATTTGTGAGCTCACATTTTAGATGAAGTTTCAGATTCTGACTCCTCTTACCACATTCAGTCCAGCAAAAACAATAACAATATTGGAAATACAATTAATGAGAGGTAGCCAAACAGGTAGGCTGGAAAGGCCAAGAGCATGGTAATAGTTGAGTGCTTGTCACCCCTTCAAGACCTTTGTGGTGGGCTTCATCTTGTCACCTCCATCTGTGGGCTTGCAGGGCTTCATCTGGTCAACCCTGTTGTTCAATGTATATATGAGGCCACTGAATGAGGTTATGCAGCGATTTAGAGTGAGGCACCATCAGTATACTGATTACACACAGCTCTATATCAACTTTTCTTCTGGCTTTGGCCCTGCAATCTGCCCTTTCCTAGTCCATGGCTGCATTTGGGGACTGGATGCAAGTGAACCCAGTTGAAACTGAATCCAGGGAAGATTCAGTGATGGTAATGGGCAGGCCACTTTACTTGTGGATGATGGGAACACATGTAATTTATGGAGATCAGCCTCCCCTCACCATGCCCCAGGCAGAAGGAGTAGTGCCCAGCTCAACCTTCTCCCCTCCCCACAGCCTATGCTCAAGAGGACCTGGGCTGGGTATGTGTGGATGGGGTGGTGCCTGCTCCAGTCCACCTGCCTTGATTCTACACAGCAGCAGTATTGCCTACCCACCCACCTGCCTACTGCACCATGCCCCTCAGCTTTCCAGACGGACTGAGCCCTATGCTACTGCCCACCTGCCACTGCCTGCAACAGCACTGTTGACTTGGGGAGAGTGGTGGAAAATGACTGGCTGCAGGGCTTGGTGATGATGTTGAGGGTGCCAAAATACAAGAAAAGGTACCAAAATACAAATTTGGACAGGGCACCATTATTCCTAAGGATGGTCCAGGCTAGATGTTTTCAAGTCAGCAGGACTAGATGAAATACACCCTGGGATACTGAAGGAATTAGTTGATATGGAATTGGCCATCCTCTAAGAACCTGTATAGGTCAGGGAAGTCCTGGATGATTGGAAAAGGGCAAATATAGTGCCCATCTTTAAGAAAGAGAAGAAGGAGGATCTAAGGAATTATAGACATGTCACTCTGATCTCGCTAGTTGGAAAGGGAAAGATCATGCAGAAGGTCCTCAAGGAGTCTATTGTGAAGCACCTTGTCCAGGTTTTAGCAGTTCCTTCAGGACCTAGTGCCTTCCTATGGTTCACTCTATACTTTGTTATACTGCATCAATGTAATCATGCTCCAGAAGTGCACTCTGGGCAGAATTCTGTTTCACCCAGTGACTAACCAAAATCCATGCTTGCAGTCAACTCTGAATTACCTGAATACAGTGTGGGTACATGTACATGAGACATGTTAATGCACGTCAGCCTAATATAATGTGCATTACAGGCATGCATTTACATGTGCACACCCTTAACACACATTAAAAATGGCACAACTGAGCTAACAGTGCCTAAATTTGATATGTGCAAATGCAGGTATCAAATTTAGGCGCAATTAGTTAAAGTGGATTAATGCACGTGTAGACACAATCTGGCAACTAACTTTAGTGCCAGGTCTGCCTAGCCAATAGGGGCACATGGCAGGGCTGCAGGGACTTGCACTAACTTTAGTGCCAAGTCCCTGAACACGTAGACACCTGCCAAAATTGCTTAATGCACATTAAATTTAGTCGTGCTTAAATGCATGAGGAGATGTGTCCATTAGGTACAAATTTAGTACCCCCATCTAGGGATATAAGTGTCTATTTCAGAGGAGTAGGGTCACCCTTCAGAAACACACAGAAATCTCTCGATTCCAATTAGAGAGATTGACAACACTGGTAACTGAATCACTGGTAACACAAGTCTGGTAACAGAATCACTCCTACACTTGAGTTAGGTAGCTCATTTGGTCATAAGCTTCACTTTAGTCATTTAGGGGAGTGTCTACACATGAACTTACACACACCAAAATTTAATGTGCCTTAGCCTAAGGTACATTAAGGCATGTGTCTACATGTGCACACCTTAAGGCACTTTAACACAGCTCACTGGGTGAAAGCATTTGCAACCTGCCCTGGGCAGCACCCTGGACAGCCCTTCCTCCACACACAACCATGCTGGGGCCTGTGGGTGGTGGGCAGATGCTGTGCTGGGAAAGTGGCCAGGGGCAGCACAAACGATGACTGCATTCCTGGTGAGGGAGTGCAGAGAGATGTGTGGGGCATACCCAGGGGCCACAGGGTCTGTCAGCAGCATGTGCAGAGCCAGGGCTGATGGACAATAGCCAGAAGTGGCTTGACTCCAAACAAACAGAGGATACACCTGAGCCCCCACACTGTGTTTAGTGACTCAAGGCATCTGCACCCAGTGCTGGGACTGGCTGCAGGGTACCAAGCCACCCACTGGTGCCCCAAAGCCCACAGTAGTGTAGCTGGGTGAGTCAGCCCAGTCCTGGCCAAGGGAACGGATGCCTCCGGTCCCCTCAGACATGATCAGCCTGGCCCCAGCCATGGCTCTGGCTCTCACCCCCACTTATGTTCCTTCCTCCCTAACGTCAGTTAAGAATAGGCTGCAGCTGAGCCCGAGGGGCCCCACATTGCCACCACGTGCAGCCAAGAAGAAGTGGCAGGTGATGTTCTCCAAGGTGCAGGCACTGGAGCTGGAGTGGCAATTCTGGCAAGTCCCAAGTCAGTCAGCACACCAACAGGTACCACTTTTGCTGGAACTGGCACTCCAGTGTCTGCACCAGCAGAGAACAGCATCTGCCACTTTTTCTTCTTGGCAGTGCCCGGCAGCAGTGTGGGGCCCCACAAGCTTGGCTCCAGCCAGCTCAGTTGATATATACAGCATTAAGGCACCTTAACTATTCACACCTAAAATTGATACCTGCTTTATACAGGTATCACATTTAGACACAATTAGCCTGAAATTGCCATTTTTAAGGTGGATTAAGGGCATGCATATGTAGACCCACACCCTTAAAGCACTGCAAAAATAGTTAAAGTGCCTTAAATCAGCATATGTAGACACACCCTAAGTGAAATAAAAGCCCCTCCTGGGATCTTTGTGTATCTCCTCAGGGAGTAAGCACTCTATTCAGAACACCTGTTCATGGTCCAGCAGCCTCCTCACATGTCTTACTATTAATGACTCAGACTCCTAGGTGCTTCTGCTGACACAGAAGAGGATTAGACCTCTGAGTGACATAGCTGTGCTATACAGGAAGAACCTAAAGAAGCCTAAATCTATGTAACCTGCTTCCAGATAAGACGAGAAGAAGGTGTAAATCACAACCATTTATACTCCTTTAAGCCCATTGTGTCTGCATGTAGTACTCACTGACTGCATCCACACTCAAGACTCTTTACTCAAGATGAGAGCTAATTACTGCACAGAAAGCATTGCTATCTATACATGCTTACTGCACAGTAATTTGTTCTAACTGTGAATAAATTTGCTTCCTGTAAATAGAGCCATAGAAGTCAAGAGTTACATGATGTAGTCTCACCCAAAAAGCTAACACTCTAAAACTGATCCAGGGCAGGTCTGACTGGACTGTAGTGAGGAGAAACATGAGGCTATCTTTAAACTAGCTAGCTCAAGAATCAGTAGTCTAATTCTAACAGAACAATGCTCTGCAAATTCTGCAAAAACCTCCCTAAGAAGCAGGATACATTAGCCCACACTGGGGTTGTCTACACATGAATTTAAGTGGGCTTAAATTTAATGTGCATTAAACTAATGCATGTTAAGTGTTTTTTGGCAGGTGTCTACATGTGGTGGGACTTGGGACTAACTTCCTCCCTATTGCCTCTGGGGGGAGTTCCAGCCTCTGGTCACATGGCTGCCAGCACTTGGCAGCCATGCTAAAGCCAGAGACAGCTGCCAGCACTTGGCAGCCATCTTAAAACCACACCCTCTGACCTCTGGGCAGATACTGCCTATGTGAAAGCAGCAGAGTGGCAGAAACACAGGCAGGATGTGCCTGTTTGGCTCCTGCTGCAGCTGTGCTTCCCAACCTTGGCTGCCCCAGCTACTAGCCCTGGAACCCAGGGACAGGGTCCATCACTCCTCAGGGTTCCCGTAGCTGTCCTGCTCAATTGCTGCCATTCTGCTTGCCTGGCACTCAGCCACCTAGCACCACCCAACTCCCCCATCCACTCTTGCCACCTGCTGGATGACTGGTACATGGAATTCTTGAGCCCCCGCCACCGCACAGCTGCTCCTGCCAGTTCTGGTGACCATGGGCTCCAGGATGCCACCTCTGGGACTGCTATTGCCCTCCTGTCCCACCAGCCCCACTGTCTCTAAGCCCACCGTGCCAGCCAACACTGGTGGCAGCACATTGTGCTGTAGGAATGGGATGATGACCTGTGAGTCAACATGTTCCAGATGACCTGGGTCACCTTTGAAAACTTGCTGTGCCAGCTCTGGCCCCACCTGGAGTGCCAGAACACAGAGACGTGTCTGGCCATCCCCAATGACACCTGCTTGCCCCAACAGCCACCACCCCCCCTACTCCCTGCCCACTTCCCAGCACCACTCCAGGACATGCCCATGTTTTTAATGAACACCTTTATTCCCCTCACAACCCACACCCCCATACCCAACCTCCAATCTCTTCCAGCACCTGGAGGGCTACCTGTTGCAGCATTATATGTCCCTACCCCCTGCTGCCAAGGAGGAGATCACCACCAGCATCAATGCCTTCCTCACTGTGTGAGAGGCTTGTGCCTACCCAGCTGCAGGCCCACAGAATACTCATTAAAGTTTTGAACCTAGGTCCAGTAGAATGTGGGCAAACTGGGCAGGGAGCAGGGGAATGGGCCAGGGGCAGGGGCAGAGCTAGGGACTGGGAAGGTCCTCTCCCAGTGCAACAATTACCACATGTCCAGTTCTGAAGAGGCTGGTGGCTTGGTGCAGGGCTCCCCATCGATGATGGTGTCCAGTTGCACCTGGTGTCCATGGCCTGCAGTAAGTGGTAAACTGGCACTCAGATGGGGCACTCCCCTGGGGAGGACCTGGTGCTGCTGGCAGTTGGGGTGGCATGGCCAGTCACTTTTTGTGACAGTGTGTGGGGATGGGCTGAGGGTGAGGCAGCTGCTGGGCAGGGCTCCCTGAGCTGCCAGTGGATGCAGAAGCTGGGGAGGTGGGTGGGGCAGGGTGCTGAAGGCACAATGCATCATGAGAAGTATCAAGGCGAGGTGTGGCTGAGGGCAGGCCACCCCTATTGGTGGCACTCACATGGGTGTGGCCTGTCTCCTGGGGCACCAAAAAGTGGGTCATCTCCTGAATGAAGAGTGTGGTCTTCCAGACATGACCAGACCAATCATTGAAGTCTGTCATGGCCACCCATTCTACCTGCAAGTCATTGGCCTTCATGCAGCACAGGTGCACCCTGTGGAAGTGGCCTCACACATGCATCCCAGCTAAAATGGCCTCACAAATATGAGCATTTGAGTGCCTGCCCCAGGTGAACTGCCTCTGGATATTGGCCCCTCCCCAGAGCATCACAAGGTAACACACTTCTTCCCAGGTCCAAATGGGGCCCCAGACACTCAGGATGGGTGTGGGCTTGCAGCCAAGTCCAGGGCTCAATGGTGAGTATGTACTGGATATGCCCCCCATGCCTGCTGTCTGGACCCCCATACAGCTGCCCCTGAGATGCCGGCCCTGGAGAGCTGCCAGCAGCATCCAGATCAGGAGCACGGCCAGGAATAGGGAGCTGCATGACAAAGCAACTTCATCATGGTGCCTTCAAAGAGACAGAGGTGGCGGTGAGCAGGAGCAGGGAGCAGGTGTTGTCTATGCTGCCATAGAGAACAGGGCCAGCAGGCCTGAGAGGGCTGGGCAAGGGACACAGCAGGCTATAGCCCTTTGCAGCACTCACCTGTGGCCAAGGAACAGCTCCATATAGGGTACAGGACAGGCAGAGGCTGCCTGGGTCCTGTCTAGGGGGGCACATGTGGCCTGGTGGGCTCCTGCAGAAACCACTAGCTCCTTCAGGTTCCCTGTGCTATGTGCCCCAAGGCACCAAATGACTGGAGGCTTTTACAGCTTCCAGCTAGGGGCTGCCAGAGAGCATCCGCACCCTGGAGAAGAGGTGGTCAGCCAGAATCCATGGAGCTGGGCTCTGGCCAGACTCCTACTGGCTGGGCAGACTCAGCACTGAAGTCCCTGTTAATGTACATGAATACGTCTACCTGTGTGTTAATACACTTCAACTAATCGCACCTAAATTTGATACTTGCTTTATGAAGGTGTCAAATTTAGGTGTGATTAGCCTTAAATCATCATTTTTAAGGTGCATTAAAGGTACATGCATGTAGACACACACCTTTAATATGCCTTAAATTGAGCTAATGCGCGTTAAATGCCCACTAAGCTGTTCTGTGGCTGGTTTGAAGCCAGTTTGAAATCTTTCCTTGGGCGGAAATCATGGCTCATAACGTGTAATGAGAGATTTTTTAAAAAATCAGTGAGAGGAAATGAGATAAAGAAACAAGGCATAAATAAAAACCACTGAGGTAGGAAAGAGGTTTATATTTCATCTACCCAAGCCTATGCTAGTGCCGATTTTTTTTTCCCCCTGCAGTACATCATCTTTTAACTGTGCACTTCCCAATCAGCGTGATTGCTAGCAGAACTAAGAGACCACCTGGTTTTTGTGTGTGAATCCAGTCCAACCAAGGAAAAATCACACCGTTGGTTCTTACATTCATTATTTAAAATACATGTGTAGGGTTTTATTTCACTAAGCTGAATTAATAGGTTTTAGAAATTCTGGAATAAGTGAATGTAAAATTCAATTCCCAATAAGACATGAAGGGCTTGTTTGATTCATGTTTCCAAAGTTCATATTCCAAGTCTTATATTATTTAAGAAATGCTCTTAGGCTAATGATGTTTAGAGACCCTTTTAAGCAAACTCCTCCAGTGAGGCAATGGACATGTTCACTTTCTTCCTGTGTTGTCAGTGCCTTGAGGAAGCTGGCAGCAGAACTGCAGTAAAACTAGGCTAAGAACAGGTTGCAAATTAAGGTGAAATTTTCTTCTTCCGGCAACCCAGTTAATATCCTGCTCCATTCCCTGCAGATCTCAGAAGGAAACTGGTTTTCACATTGAATTATTATCTGCCCCCATTACCTATACAAGCAATATCTGGTTGCCCTGTGTATTGTCCCATAAGTATGACATAAATACTTGAAGACTCATGGTGCTCAGGAGAGGTCCCAGAAGACTGAAAAAGGGCCGATGTGGTGCCGATACTTAAGATGGGGAGGGGGGAGGATCCAGAAAACTATAGGCCGGTCAGTTTGAACTCAATACTGGGTAAAATGTTGGAAAAAATTACCAAGAAGTTCATTAGTGATAGACTGGCAGAAGACATGATGCTAAAGGATATCCAACAAGGTTTTGTTGTGGGCAGGTCATGTCTAACCAACCTCATTCCCTTCTATGCTCAAGTAATGTACAACTTGGATGTCGGAGATGCAGTTGATGTCATACTTGAATTTTAGAAAGGCCTTTGATATGGTCTGCCATGATGCTCTCATAAAAAAAATTGGGATTGTGGGCTGGCAGTGTCCATGATCAGATGGGTTGGGAACTGGCTAAGAAGTCAAACCTAGAGAGTTTTAATGCATGGGACTGTATCATCTTGGCAGGAGGTGGCCAGTGGTGTACCACAGCATTTGGTTCTTAGCCTCGCACTGTTCAACATCATTATCAATGATTTAGATGAGGGCATGCAAAGCACACTGGCCAAGTTTGTTGATGATCCTAAGTTATGGGGAAAAACAGTCACACTAGGGGATAGGACGCAAATCCAAGTGGACCTGAACAAGCTGGAAAAGTGGGTGGAATGGAACCAGATGCAGTTCAATGAAGAAAAATGCAGAGTGCTTCATCTGGGGAGAAGTAAACAGCAACATAAATATAGGTTAGGAAGAGATGTCCTGGCCAGCATGATGGCTGAAAGGGACCTTAGGGTTCTGGTTGATCACAGTGTGAACATGAGCTGCTAGTGTGACACCTTAGTCAATAGACCTAATAGCATGCTGGGATGCATTAGCCAATGAGTCACAAGCAAGGCTAAGAAAGTGGTACTTCCTCTCTACTCTGCATTGGTTAGACCCCAGCTGGAGTACTGTGTCTAGTTCTGGGTGCCACACTTCAATAAAGACACGGAGAACTTTGAAAAGGCCCAGAGAAGGGCCACAAGGATGATTAAGGAACCAGAGGACAAACCTTATAAGGAAAGACTAAGGGATCTGGGGCTGTTCAGTCTGGGGAAGAGAAGACTAAGGGGAGAATTGGTGTCTATCTATAAGTATATAAGGGGTGAATACTGGGAGATGGGAGGAAAAACTGTTTACTAGGGCACCCCAGGGGAGGACAAGGAGCAATGGTCATAAACTGTTAGAGGATAGTGTCAGGTTGGATGAAAGAAAGAACTTATTTACAGTAAAGAAGATCAGAATCTGGAATAGACTTCCAAGGAGGTGGCACAGTTCGCAACCTTGGGGGTCTTCAAGAGGAGACTGGAAAGACACCTATCTGGGATCACTTGATCTCAGCAGTATTCCTGCCCAGAGCCAGGCAGTTGGATTCAATGATCTTTTGAGGTCCCTTCCAGTCCTTAATTTCTATAATTCTATGACCTTTCACAGAAAAAGATGACTATATGAACCTTAGCTCTCATAAATGCCTAACTATTTTTGAAGATCTTTCCTCTAAAGAAGTATCCTATTAGGGTTTATTACATGATAATTTTAGGAGACTTCTGGAACTCTTACCACCTGGACTGGCTACACAATAACACCTTTTCAGTGGGTTAAAACATTTCTTATTCTTCTTAAAGTTACACCACGCCAGGGGAGGATAATCTCTAATCCATCTAATTTTGCTCCTAGTCCATTAAGGTGTGGCCTCTACAGGAAGCTATTCTGCAAAAGATTAAGGCCTCCAGCCAGGCAAGCAGGGATGCTGGGGTGCAGCAGGATCAGATATGGTGTCTTGCCCCACCCCACGCACACTGGGCAGAGTGAGTGCCACGGTCCTGGAGTGCTGGGATGCCCAGTGGCTGTGGTACTCCCCACTGCCCAAATGACCACTGAGACCAGCTGTGCTCCCACCAGGCAGAGCGAGCTGGTCTGAGCACAGCCACAGAGGGCACAAGTTCTGCTCCTGCTGGGCAGAGTGAGCAAGTCCTAGCACAGTGGCAGGGTGCACCAAGAAGAGTCAGTCTCAGTGTTGGTGGGGGTCACTGCCCCCCCATGCCATGTTCAGACTGGCTTGCTCTATCCAGCAGGGGCAGAGCCAGTCCTGTCCCTGGCTCCTTACCTTGCCCCTGCTCACCAAGCCTCTAATGGCAAATCACAGCTGTGCAGATGAGGGTCAATCAGAGCAGGTTTTTCACCTTAAAATGTGACTGCTCCACTAAGTTAATCAACACTAAACCAATTAACATGTGTGTGCCTTTCAGCATAAGTATAACAAGGCTCTTAGACTCTGTAAGTCAACAGCCAGTTCCATAGACATTAGCAATGACTGCCACCACTGTGAAATCTTACTGACAAGTGAAAATCAACACACTCGGTACAGGCTTATGATATAATTCCTATATTGTACTGGGACATGTACCAGAAATTAAGAGGGGTGTGTGAGTGGTGGGGAGCAGGGTTAAGGGTGTGGAGGTAGGGGTGGCAGGAATGTTATCCAGTA
This sequence comes from Alligator mississippiensis, assembly GCF_030867095.1. Lineage (NCBI taxonomy): Eukaryota > Metazoa > Chordata > Crocodylia > Alligatoridae > Alligator > Alligator mississippiensis. The sequence continues at coordinate 10,867,184 of NC_081825.1, read as the reverse complement.
GTAAGGTGTGCAAATAATAGCTTTTTCTGGGATTCAGTCTCTGAGCTGAAAAATAAAAATTAAATTGCATTTCAACCCCAAACTTGTGGGGGGGGAGGCTTCAAAGTAATTTAATCTTTGTTTTGCTTTTTTTTTTTTTTAATTAAAATAAATCAATTTGAAAGCAGAAATGCAGTTTTGAGGCTAAATGATCATTTTCTGAACTTTTTTTTTTGTTCAAGGTTTTTTGGGGGATTTTTGTTTTGTTTTGTTTTTGTTTGCTTTGGTTGGTTTTTATTTTGTTTTGATTTTTTTTAATTCACTGAATTTAACCTGAATGTGTGCAAAGCGTCCTTTGCCCTGAAATTATATTTTCAGCAAATTTATATTTCACCCATAAACTTTTCCCACATCTCATCTATAACCCGTGATACAGTTTCTGTATGATATATTTGAAATGGCATGTCACCATGTCACTGTTTCAGCACAGGATTCTACAGACACAGACCTGTGATTTAAATCTATTAAGGCTGAATAGGTCCAATTGACCTACAACAGAGGAACTATGGCAGGGTCATTTGCTTAGATGGCCTGGCTGGGTGATTGGGGAGAAATAGTCTGTAGCAAAAGAAAGGCTTCATACGTAGACCCTGGGACAAAGATCTTTGAGCAATATAATTGGGTTCAGGCTAATACAGTGGAGGAGAGGAGGAAAAAAAAAAGAATTTCCTTGAGAGGCGAGGATACTGGGTGCCATACTGAAATGCAAAGAGAAGTTCTAGTGATCTCAGTTGCTTCTGAGCTCATTGAGGGAATGTGAATCTTTTGTGTTTCTGTAACTCAAGAAGGAAACCCCCTAATAGCTGATAGTAAACTGGAACACTAGATGAGGCTAGATTGCTGTGTAGGCTGGTTGTTGTTTTGCATCAAATTCTCTGTTGTATTTACTAATACAGGTCCTTGTTTAAAAAGGTTTTTTTGTTGTATAGCACTGTTCACAAATTCAGAAAAGGAACAATTGAATGTCTGGTCAGAACTACATACAGAAGGAGGCAGAGATAAGTTGTTGTATTTCATGTATTCTTGCCATCTCTCCCCTGAGTCCGATTAAATTATGAGGCCTAATATGGGGGGGGGGGGGGGGGGATACCAGAACAAGCACGGGGGAAAAAAAGGTGCAATCATGGGTGGATCTAAAGTTTTGAAAAGGGGAGGTGCATGTGTTGTGGCACATCATTATATATACCACAACACATTTTTTTTTTCTCCAGTTACAGGGGAACTAGAAACTTTATTAATATGTCATGGGGGCCAGCACTACATTATTCAGTGTAAGTGAAAGCAAAAGCAAATATAAACATTGCAATGCATTAATTTACTAGATTAAACATAAAGTTTGAAAACAAACCACAAAAAATTAGGCCAAAAATATCAGTCCTCATTAGTCCTGTAGGTTTTAGAGTTAAATATTCTCTTATTCAGATGCATAAAACAAAATCTAGCTGTCCTGAGTATTTTAACAAAGCCTCAAATATTTCACTGTCAGTAGTTTCTACACCTGAGTTAATATTATCTTACTGGGGTTAAGGTTTTTAGCTAGAGCTGAAAACAGCCTGCAGGGGTATAAAATAAAGCGAGACATTACCAGGAATGACTAATAGACAGTAAAAATGTAGAAGAAAGGATCATTTGAATAGTGAAGCAGCAAAGGACAGAGGATTTTTAACACCTGCTGAGTGGAGAGAGATTAGCAGGAATCAGGGAGATAATGAGCCATGAAATCAATTGACGCTCTCACCACTACCTGAATAGAAATGTTGCTGCCCTCCCCAGACAGCTGGTTTTGAAGTTTGGATGGAGCAGGAATCAAAGGAGCTGGGTGGAGCAGGAAACAAGGGTGGGGTGGGGAGAGGGGCCAGTGCAATAGCAATGCTGCTCTCTCCCTGCATCTGGCCCTGGGTGCAAGCAGTCCTATAACCAAACCATACATGCTAATAAACATGTATGAGTATGCTGGAAATGGTTAGAATCAGTCACATGATTTTCTTGTCCAGCATGCCAAGTACATCATGGGAAACAATAATGTTGTGGATGGACCCACCTTCAACTTGTGCCTGGGTTGAATAGTAGTTTAGAGATCATTTGCCTCCATTTGTCTTTTCATTGGAGTTTTGCCTTTAGAAGGGAGAGTGGCCAGAGCATTTCTGAGATTCTCTTTCCTAATAATGGATCACTTCTTACTCATGGTAAAAGAAGGAGCTTCCTTTTCCTGGGTATAAGATAAAGAACCAGCTTTACATATTATGTAATTAGCCAACAGAGTTTCCTAGCATCTTGGAGGATCTGTCTTTCAGATGTGTGTATTATCAACTTGATGTCACAAGATCAGAGAATTATAAGATGGGCAGGGATCTTGAGGGATCATCTGTCTCAACTGTTTGCGTGAATGTTCAAATTTTACTTTTAGATCAGCACTACCTAATGCTTATCCAGGTCTTTCTTGAAAACACCAAGTGAAGGAGAGTCCACAACTTCCCCAGGCAGTTTATTCCACTGCTTTCTAATAGTTCTAACAGTAAGTATGTTTTTCCTGATATCTAAGCTAAATCTACTTCCTTGCAATTTAAAGGCATTGTTTCCTATCCTCAGGGACCTAGGCAGTATCTGCATTGGTCTGAGTGCAAAAGACAGGCAAAGTCTTTGGGCAGAGGTGATAGCTTTTATTACACCAACTAAAGTGTTTTAAAAGAGATGATTTATTTGCAAGTATTTTGTTAGCTAATAAAAGATATCACCTCTGCCCAAGACTTCACCTGCCCTCTGTTTCCTATCTGTTCTAAAGCAAGGGACATCCGTTGTTCTCCCTCTTCATTATGGAAGCCTTTCAGATACTTGAAGACTGTTATCATGTCCCCCTTAATCATCTCTTCAGCAAGCCAAATTTACCTAGTTGTTTCAATGTTTTCTCAACATGTCCTCCACCATCTGATTAATTGACCATGGGTTGGGTTCCTAAAAATGTGTGCTCTCTATGGGCGCATCCGCACATACAATTCATGCACCTGCATTTTTTTCCACAGAAAATTCAGGCTCATTAAAGCACTCCCAGGCTCACATCTACATGTGCACCCACATCAGGAACAAATTGCACCCAACAAGAGCAGCCCAGTTCAGGGATGCTGTTTCCCTGCTCTGCCCCAGGGCTCTCCCCTGGGTACCAGCTCTCCCCTGGGTACCAGCTCTTAGACCAGCTCCCTGGCTCTGGGAGCAGCCCCAATCTGTGTGGAGAAGAGGGGAGGCCGGAGCTATCCTGGCTCAGCAGGCAGCTACCTCCCAGCCCTGTGCAGATTGGGACCCATCCTAATCTCCATGTGGCCAAGAGAGCTGTTCTGACTGCCAGAAAGCTGCCTCTCAACCAAATGGGACTGAACAGAGTGGCAATCTCCCCTCCTGTGTCTTATACTTAATAGTCCTGCTGATGCAGTCCTTCCCAATTTTGTGTCGTCTGCAGACTTTATCTGGAAGCTCTCAATTTCGGCGTCTAAATCCTTAATAAACATGGTATGTGGCACTGGACATAGGGCAGACCCCTGTCAAACACCACTTTAAACTTTCTGACATTGATTAATTTATAATTCCCCTTTACTTGTGATTCTTGAGCAAATTATCTATCCACTTCATGATGATTTTATCTTGCCTATATTTCTCCAGTTAGCTAATGGAAAAATCTCATATAAGACTGTATTAACATCCTTGCTGTAAATTCCAAGTACACTATGTCCACTGCGTTCTCTTCATCTATCTTAGTAGTTACTTTGTCAAAGAAGGAGATCAAGATGGCTGGCATGCTTTGTTCTGAGCAAACCCTGATTGCTGGTGATCAGCCTTTTCTTCTTCAGATGTTTACAAACTGACCCTTATATGTTGCTTGTATGTCGCTATGCTATGGACTGCCGAGATATATAACATCTGGCAATGTATTTTACTTCAAACACTGCATAGTTTTCATTGAAGAGAATGCATAACTTCCTTTGTGTTTTGAAAATAGGTAAGACACATTGTACACTACTGCGAAATAAATCATGATTTCTGAGGACACAGACATCTGCATGTTTATCATCTGCCTATGGTCTTGAGACCTGCACAGACTGTCTCTCTTGTGCATTAGTTACTCTGCCTACAGGTAGATGGGTGGAGCTGTGGGGAATAACATGTTCTTCATGTAGCTGGCATCAAGCACACAGGTTTAAGAAAAAAACAAACAGAGCTGAGCAACAAAAATGAGATTGTAAACTCCACAGGTTGGGGGCCTCTGCTATGGATATCCATAGAGTCCAATACACATGCCTGGGACTGTGTAATTAATGCAACTGGTTGAAAGGTGAACATTTTAATGACTTTTATCCTAACTATCTCTAATAATTAATAATAAGGCTCTGAAAGATTCTTCACTTGAGAAAATCAATCCCTAAGCATGAAAAATGCATAAGCTTCAAATGTTTTGCCTTTGGACAGATTTCACATTATTTGTAATGAAGAAACACCCAGATTCACAGGCTAGGGCTCACTTGTGGTAGGGCTTGCATAATCACATGACAAATCTACAATCTAAATGTAAGGTAAGTGAAGACAAATGTTTACAAATTATAGCTGGCTTGCATGTTGTAAAAGAATGATTGGAATCACATGTTCCCTTGAATATACTAGAGAGGCAGAATCAAAGAATCATAGAAAATTAGCATTGGAAGGGACCTCAGGAGGTCATCGTGTCCAGTCCTCTGCTCAAAGCGGGACCAGCCCCAACTAGATCATCCCAGCCAAGGCTTTGTCTGCCCAGGTCTTAAAAACCTCCAAGATTGGAGAGTCCACCACCTCTCTGGGTAACCGGTTCCAGTGTTTTACTACTCTCCTAGCGAGAATGTTTTTCCTAATAGCTAACTGCAACTCCCCTTGCTGCAACATGAGACCATTGCTCCTTGCTCTGTCATCTGCCACCACTGAGAACAGTCTAGCTCCATCCTCTTTGTAACACCCCTTCAGGTAGTTGAAGCCTGCTATTAAATCCCCTCTCAATCTTCTCTTCTCTAACTTAAATAAGTCCAGGTCCCTTAACCGCTCCTCATAAGTCATGTGCCCTAGCCCTCTCAAAATTTTTGTTGCCCTTCACTGGACTCTCTCTAATTTGTCCACATCCTTTCTGTAGTGGAGGGCTCAAAACTAAACACAGTACTCCAGCTGTGGCCTCACCAGTGCTGAATAGAGGGGAATTATCACTTCCTTCAATTTCCTGGCAACACTCATGCCAATGCAGGCTAGTATGCCTTTAGCCTTCTAGACAACAAGGGCACACGGTTGGCTCCTATTCAGCTTATTGTCCACTATAACCCCCAGGGCCATTTCTGCAGAGCTGCTTCCCAGCCACTCAATCCCCCATCCTGTACTGGTACATGGGATTCTTTCATCCTAAGTGCAGGATTTTGTGCTTGCCCTTGTTGAACCTCATGATATTCATTTTGGCCCAATCCTCCAATTTGTCTAGGCCACTCAAAACCCTAACCCTACCCTCCACTGTATCTATTACTTCACCTAGCATGGTGTCATCTTGTCATCTACAGACTTGCTGAGGGTGCAGTCTATGCCATCTTCCAGGTCATTGATGAAGGCATTAAACAAAACCCTCCCCAAGACTGACCCCTAGGGCAGGGGTTTTCAAACTATTTAAAGAACTGTACCCCTTCTGGTGGTGGCTGCCAGATGTGGAGTGGGAGGTGGTGCTTGCATGTGGTTGCTACCACCCACCGCCCCATGGGCTGCTGAGAGGCAGCTGAGTTTGTGGCCTGTCAGCAGCCTGCAGAGCTGCACGTGTGACCAGCTGTGGGTAAGTGGCAGTAAGCAGCGGCAGCAGCATGGGTTGGCAGGTGGCAGTGGCGGCCACCATGTGCAAGTTCCCTGCCCCCCCCTTCCAGCTGGTTGGGTGGTACCTGTGCAGCCTGCAGAAGGGTGCCATTGCCCTTACCCACCCACCCTTCCGGCCCTGCTCCTGGGAGGCGGTGGTGCAGGATGGTGGGTGGCGGCACTCCGTCCCGCCCACCCACGTGTACCCCCTAGGACTCTTCCAAGTACACCTGGTTGACAACCCCTGCCCTAGGGCACTCCACTTGGTACCATCTGCCAACTAGACATTGAGCTATTGATTACTACCCTCTGAGCCCTATGCCAGCTTTCTGTCCACCTTACAGACCATTCATCCAGCCCATACTTCTTCAGCTTGTCTGTGAGAATGTTGTGGGAGCCCGTATGAAAAGCCTTGCTAAAATCAAGGTATACCACCTTGACTGGTCTCCCCGCATCCACAAAGCCATCATCAGGTTGATCAGGCATGACTTGCCCTTAGCAGAATCCATGCTGACCATTCCTAATCACTTTCTCCTCCTCCAAGTGTTTAGAGAGAGGTGAGACTGGTGGTCTGTAGTTCCCTTGATCCTCCTTTTTCCCTTTCTTAAATATGGGCATTATGTTTGACCATTTCCTCTCCTGATAGCCATGAGTTTTCAAAGATGATGGCCGGCTCTGCAATCACATCAGCCAACTCCCTCAGAACCTTTGGCTGTATCTCATTTGGCCCCATGGATTTGTACACATCCAGCTTTTCTAAATAGTCCCTAGCCTGTTCTTTCACCACTGGAGGCTGCTCACCTCCTCCCCAAACTGTGCTGCCCAGTGCAGTAGTCCAGGAGCTGGCCTTGCCTGTGAAGTCCGAGATGAAAAGGTCATTGAATACTTCAGCCTTTTCTGCATCATCTGTCACTAGGCTGCCTCCCACATTCAGTAGCGGGTCCACACTTTCCCTGATCTTCCTCTTGTTTCTGACATACTTGTAGAAGCCCTTCTTGTTACCCTTCACATCCCTTGCTAGCTGCAACTCCAAATGCACTTTGGCGTTCCTGACTTAATCCCTGCATGCCCAAGGAATACTCTTATATACTCCCAAGTTGCTTGTCTGAGTTTCCTTCTTATAAAATTCTTATAAGCTTCATTCTTGTGATTTAGCTTACTGAAGAGTTCCCTGCCAAGCCAAGCTGGTCTTCTTCCCTACTTGCTAGTCTTCCTGAGCATTGGGGTGTTTTGTCCTGCACTCTCAGTAACGCTTCTTTAAAGGTGTAGTGTTTCAAGGTTGCTCAGCTGGACTATATTTTTACCAAATCAGTTTTCAGTGATTATCTTGTTAATACAACATTTGTAAATCAATGGGATTGTTGTTCAGTTAGATTTGAAGGAGGAGGCAGTGCTATGTACCTTTTGCATAATATTCAAGGTGTTGAGCACTTACTGTGGAAGTGTGTTCTAGACTTCCCTCAACCTGAGGAGACTCCAACCTCTCTCCCCCACACTTCCTCATGACATAGACAGCAAGATATAGAAGAATTTGGGTTGTCCACTTCCAACCACTGTTAAAGAAACAGTACTACTATTTAACCAAGAGTGCAAGTGTCCAAAAGGAAAATAAGCAAGGAGCCTGATTCTGTAACTGAATGTTTAAGGGCCATGTTACATCTTTAGCTGTGAGCCACACACATGTTGACCAGTGTTGGTACTAGCTTGGGGCTTGGAGCAGTTGCACCCTTAGTCTAGAAATCTCCTTTGACTGTCCCCTACCTAGATTCATAGATTCATAGATGTTAGGGTCAGAAGGGACCTCAATAGATCATCGAGTCCGACCCCCTGCATAGGCAGGAAAGAGTGCTGGGTCTAGATGACCCCAGCTAGATGCTCATCTAACCTCCTCTTGAAGACCCCCAGGGTAGGGGAGAGTACCACCTCCCTTGGGAGCCCGTTCCAAACCTTGGCCACTCGAACTGTGAAGAAGTTCTTCCTAATGTCCAATCTAAATCTGCTCTCTGCTAGCTTGTGGCCATTGTTTCTTGTGACCCCCAGGGGCGCCTTGGTGAATAAACACTCACCAATTCCCTTCTGTGCCCCCGTGATGATCTTATAGGCAGCCACAAGGTCGCCTCTCAACCTTCTCTTGCGGAGGCTGAAAAGGTCCAGTTTCTCTAATCTCTCCTCATAGGGCTTGGTCTGCAGGCCCTTGACCATACGAGTTGCCCTTCTCTGGACCCTCTCCAGGTTATCCGCATCCTTCTTGAAGTGTGGCGCCCAGAATTGCATGCAGTACTCCAACTGCGGTCTGACCAGCGCCCTATAGAGGGGAAGTATCACCTCCCTGGACCTATTCATCATGCATCTGCTGATGCACGATAAAGTGCCATTGGCTTTTCTGATGGCTTCATCACACTGCCGGCTCATGTTCATCTTGGAGTCCACTAGGACTCCAAGATCCCTTTCCACCTCTGTGCCACCCAGCAGGTCATTCCCTAGGCTGTAGGTGTGCTGGACATTTTTCCTCCCTAGGTGCAGCACTTTGCATTTCTCCTTGTTGAATTGCATCCTGTTGTTTTCTGCCCACTTGTCCAACCTATCCAGGTCTGCCTGCAGCTGTTCCCTGCCCTCCGGCGTGTCCACTTCTCCCCATAGCTTTGTGTCATCTGCAAACTTGGACAGAGTACATTTGACTCCCTCGTCCAAGTCACTGATGAAGACATTAAAGAGTATCGGTCCAAGGACCGAGCCCTGCGGGACCCCACTGCCCACACTCTTCCAGGTCGAGACCGACCCAACCACCACGACTCTCTGGGTGCGACCCTCTAGCCAATTCACCACCCACCAGACAGTGTAGTCATCCACATCACAGCCTCTTAACTTGTTCACCAGTATGGGGTGGGATACCGTATCGAAGGCCTTCCTGAAGTCTAAGTATACGACATCCACCCCTCCTCCTGTGTCCAGGCGTTTCGTAACCTGGTCATAGAAGGAGACTAGATTGGTCAGGCACGATCTGCCTGCCACAAACCCGTGCTGGTTTCCCCTCAGCATAATTTGCCCTGCCAGGCTCTCACAAATGTGAGCCTTGATAATTTTTTCAAAGACTTTGCCAAGGATGGAGGTGAGACTGACTGGCCTATAGTTGCCCGGGTCCTCCTTCCTCCCCTTCTTGAAAATGGGGACCACGTTAGCCCTTTTCCAATCCTCTGGGACTTGGCCCGTGCGCCACGAGCGTTCAAATATTCCTGCCAGTGGCTCTGCAATGATGTCGGCCAGTGCCTTCAGCACCCTCGGATGGAGCTCATCCGGGCCTGCCGACTTAAAGGCATCCAGTTCTTCCAAGTGACTCTGCACCACCTCAGGATCTACGTATGGCAGTCTGGCACCTTGCTGCTGCCTCACTACAACCCCAGTGAGAGACTTGTCGTGCCCCTCACTTAGGAACGCTGAGGCAAAGAACTCGTTGAGGAGTTCAGCCTTGTCCCCCCCTGTCTGTCACCAATTGTTGTGACTTGTCTGGTACATCAGGTGCAGGACATCAGGGGCAGGAGCTGTAGCTGTGATTTGCTACTAAAGGGCTGTTGAGCCAAGACACACTTCTATCCCAGGCTTGTATCTCTACAGTGGGGGTGTGAGATATTCTGGGATACTGGAGGAATTCAACTTGGGCACCACATCTGTGGGGAATGGCCAGACCTTAATGGACCAATAGCTGGGTAGTAGGGATCAGAGATAATCCTGCCCGGGAGTAGCGTAACTTTGAAGTGCATAACAAGTGCTTAAAACCACTTTAAGTTGTTAATGTGTAGACAATCCAGGAGTTAAGAGATCCAAGAGGAGCCCAAAAGCCCTAAGACAGTCCCTTAGGTAGAAGATTTAGATTTTAGTTCTTGCTTCCAGCTAAGTTACTATATATCAGCCAATGATTGTCTAATGTAAAATGGATAAGCAATGCAGAGACTGGAACCAAGGTTTCTCTGATCCTCGGAGAAATGCCCTGTCACTCCTCACAAGTGTGATAGTTCCTCTTGACATCTTTTTCTGGCTCCACATCTTTGCATTTCTTTCTGCCAAGTGTCTTAGGTTCTTCAGCAGGAGGGGGAAAGCATGCCTCCAAACCTGACTACTAAACAGCTGTGGCTAGGGCATTCTTCTGGGCTGAGGGATATGTGGGTTTGAAACCTCTCAGGATGAGGAGGCTCTTGGACTTAGGTTATTACTCTAACCTCTATGTCATTGTGCAAAAAAGTGGGTGTCAGTTTTATGACTGCCATTCATAGGAGGGACTAAGCACTTTGGCTTCTGAGCAGAGGGAGGGTGATACAGTTCTAAGGAGGCCTGGGAGTTCAGATGTACTCTTCTTTTTAGTGAGTCCTAGGAACCGCCAGGCTCTCTGAACCATCACCTTTGATGGTACCTACTTCCCACTATTGACTGGGCTGGGCAGGGCCATCCCTGGGGAAGGAGGGGTGAATCGGGGTGACTGCCCCGGGCCCCATGTTTTTGGGGGCCCTGCGGAGTCGGGTGGAGCAGCAGTGGCACAGAGCTGGGCAAAGCAGCAGCTCCACATCCCCCTACCCACTGCCATCGGTGGCAACTTCTTCAGGTCTGGGATTGGAGCAGGGGTGGGCTGATTTGCCCCAGGCTCCACACCCTACTTGGGTCACCTCTGGTGCCAGGCATCAGAACCTGTCTTACTATAAAATTTTCTGTAAAACTGAAAAAGGAGAATTTTAACTTTCCTGTTCAACATATTAACAGATGTCTAAACTTGGAACTGTTCCTTTTTTTTCCCCTCAAAACCAAAGGTTATTCACTCTCCTTATCTTTGAGGTCCAGTGAAACCATAGCCAAAATCTCTAAAGAAGAGGTTTCAAACATATGGCCCATTGTCCAGATCCATCCCAAGGAACTATTTTAAATGGGAATTAATGGGTAGGGAGAGTGGAGGTGAGGCATGCCACCAAATTCTCAGTTATGCTTCTCTGCTGGGGATGTGTTGGTAGCAGGGGAGGTGGGGACAAGCAATAGCTACATTAATCCCTATGCTGCCACTCACCTGCCAATGCCACTCACCCCTGCAGCCTGGATCTGTCCAGGAACACAGGTGAGTTTGAAACCTCTGCTCTATGGATGCTGGCCAGATGCTTCACAGCTTTCAGAATCAGTGGGCACGTCTACATGTGCCCTGGATTGCACATTTGGTACTCTGACGTTATTTAGTACTTGAGCAAGTACTAAGTGACTGCACAGTACTCACCAGTACTGCACAGTCCCAGCAGTGCAGTTATTTTTAGATGTTATGTCGCTTCAGCAACAAGCTACAGTGACGTAGAATCTCATATAGATGCACCCAGTGTCATTCAATCTGGCTTCGATGACAGTTTATCCACTCTGTCTTTCAACTTCATACAGCTGAACCAGTTCCTCTTCTGAGCAAGCAGTGCCAATGACAGGGACAGCATGGTAGTGACTGAGATTTAATTGTCTGAGCAAGGGATCGGGCCCTTGGCCGCTGAGTCTTCTTATGGCTTCAATCAAGTCACATAGGGTAGAACAATATATTCAAACTTGGGCACGTGTATAAAAAAAACAGTGCTCATCTGAACCCCCAAGAGTGTGACTGTGAGTGACTTCTGAAAATCAGACCTCTTCTTTAGCTTTCAAAACTTGATTCATAATGAATTAGGTTGAAATCAACCACCATCATTTCATACGTTGTACTTGTGCATATCCATCATGCACATCCACCAGTAAAATTATACCACTTTGTTACCTAATAAATATCTTTCCCCTTTCATTATCACCCCTCTGGGTGTAAAGTCTTTCAAAGGACTTGCACCTACTTGTACCCAATCTGAATTTTCTCCTTAAATTGATGACAGGGAAAGCAAAATAGTCATCTGCCTGCTATATGTTAAATGTGCAGATAGGATTGCGGTACACTTTAAAGTAGCTGAATTACAGCATATGGTGGTTGTGAAGCTGCATAGCATATAAAACGCCTGCAGGCTGACAAGAGGTAAAACACCACCCACAGACAAGTGCTCTATCAATTTGGGGGTTCATCAGCATGTCGGAAGTCTAACTGTTTAACAACGGCACCATACCGATAAGACCAAGCCAAGCCAAAAAGGCAGGAGGCTGTTGCCTTTGTTTTTGCATTTTATAAACTTAATTTAGCAGAGCTTAATGGCAGCTTTGCATCAGACTTAAAGCCTGATTATACCAAGCTGTTTGCCTCAATTTTCTTCTCTTTCTTTATGTTACAAATCTCTTCCAAAGACAAAAAAGTCCATAATTTGTACAATCAGCATGCCCTCTGCCTACACACACACATACACTAAACCTACTTGATCTGTGTGTGTGAAAAACATATTAAATACATGTGTACTAGTATTGTACCCAACACAGGCTGATGAGAGAAAAAAAAGTCTGATTTTAAAAGGAAGAGGTTAAAAGTCCATAAAACCTCCATCCTCATGTACTTACATTAACACTTCAAACACTGGTAATTTTGGATTGTCAGTCAAATGGAGAGTAGAAGATGGATAATGTCTCCGATGGAAAAAAAGTTTTAAAATGCTGTGAATCTATTTAGATTTTTGCTGTGCCTTGATTGTTTGGCTCTCTTTTGATTATTATTTTTTTTAAGTAATGCAAAACTACTAAAAGGAAATTGCTGGGTGCCAGAGGTCTAGGAAATTTTACTGAGGGTAAAAGTTTAGCCAGGTTCAAAAAAAGTATTAGAAATTTTAAAGACAAATGAACTGTTATTTTTAGACAGCATCTAAATGTACAAAGGGTATCAAGCCCACACTTTTCAAGGCATAAGCTAAACAGTAGATGCCTCGGATTAGGAGTAAATGTCCCTATATTTGGCTTGTTCTATAATCATGTTGCATAGAATTGGAGGGTGTTTCATCCTTCCTTTAAAACATCTGCTACCAGTCACTGCTAAGATACTGAGTAAACGGACCGCTGATTTGAGTCTATGAGGCAATTTTCCTATCAGCTTTAAACCAATATGGTTGAGCTCTTCATTCAGTTTATTACTATTTATTTGTTAAGAACCAGCAGCATCCTCTGTGCTGCTAGATATACGAAATAGAGTTCCTCTCTGAAGAGCTTATTTGAAAAATATATTCAATCCCTTTCTTGTGCTTTTTGTCTGTCTCTATATTTTAGGATCACAGAGCAGTGGCGCTCAAACTTTCGGTAAGCAGGGCAGATAGATTCGACACAGCCACTTCACAGGCCAGATCTGGTATACAGGCCAACCCCATGCACCCAGGCCAGTGCCACATGTTGGGTCCAATTGCAAACTGACTCCGCTGTGTCTGACCATATGCACCAGGTCCTGTGCCATGTGACAGGTCCAGCCTTGTGCACTGCATCTGACCACAGACCAGCACCATAGATTCATAGATTCATAGATTCATAGATGTTAGGGTCGGAAGGGACCTCAGTAGATCATCGAGTCCGACCCCCTGCATAAGCAGGAAAGAGTGCTGGGTCTAGATGACCCCAGCTAGATACTCATCTAACCTCCTCTTGAAGACCCCCAGGGTAGGGGAGAGCACCACCTCCCTTGGGAGCCCGTTCCAGACCCTGGCCACTCGAACTATGAAGAATTTCTTCCTAATGTCCAATCTAAATCTGCTCTCTGCTAGCTTGTGGCCATTGTTTCTTGTAACCCCCGGGGGCGCCTTGGTGAATAAATCCTCACCAATTCCCTTCTGTGCCCCCGTGATGAACTTATAGGCAGCCACAAGGTCACCTCTCAACCTTCTCTTGTGGAGGCTGAAAAGGTCCAGTTTCTCTAGTCTCTCCTCATAGGGCTTGGTCTGCAGGCCCTTGACCATACGAGTTGCCCTTCTCTGGACCCTCTCCAGGTTATCCACATCCTTCTTGAAGTGCGGCGCCCAGAATTGCACGCAGTACTCCAACTGCGGTCTGACCAGCGCCCTATAGAGGGGAAGTATCACCTCCCTGGACCTATTCGTCATGCATCTGCTGATGCACGATAAAGTGCCATTGGCTTTTCTGATGGCTTCGTCACATTGCCGGCTCATGTTCATCTTGGAGTCCACTAGGACTCCGAGATCCCTTTCCACCTCTGTGCCACCCAGCAGGTCATTCCCTAGGCTGTAGGTGTGCTGGACATTTTTCCTCCCTAGGTGCAGCACTTTGCATTTCTCCTTGTTGAACTGCATCCTGTTGTTTTCTGCCCAATTGTCCAGCCTATCCAGGTCTGACTGCAGCTGTTCCCTGCCCTCCGGCATGTCCACTTCTCCCCATAGCTTTGTGTCATCTGCAAACTTGGACAGAGTACACTTCACTCCCTCGTCCAAGTCACTGATGAAGACATTAAAGAGTATCGGTCCAAGGACCGAGCCCTGCGGGACCCCACTGCCCACACCCTTCCAGGTCGAGACCGACCCATCCACCACGACTCTTTGGGTGCGACCCTCTAGCCAATTCGCCACCCACCAGACTGTGCAGTCATCCACATCACAGCCTCTTAGCTTGTTCACCAGTATGGGGTGGGATACCGTATCGAAGGCCTTCCTGAAGTCTAAGTATACGACATCCACCCCTCCTCCTGTGTCCAGGCGTTTCATAACCTGGTCATAGAAAGAGACTAGATTGGTCAGGCACGATCTGCCTGCCACAAACCCGTGCTGGTTTCCCCTCAGCATAATTTGCCCTGCCAGGCTCTCACAAATGTGAGCCTTGATAATTTTTTCAAAGACTTTACCAAGGATGGAGGTGAGACTGACCGGCCTATAGTTGCCTGGGTCCTCCTTCCTCCCCTTTTTGAAAATGGGGACCACGTTGGCCCTTTTCCAGTCCTCTGGGACTTGGCCCGTGCGCCACGAGCATTCGAATATTCCCACCAGTGGCTCTGCAATGATGTCGGCCAGTGCCTTCAGCACCCTCGGATGGAGCCCATCCGGGCCTGCCGATTTAAAGGCATGCAGTTCTTCCAAATGACTCTGCACCACCTCAGGATCTACGTATGGAAGTCTGGCACCTTGCTGCTGCCTCTCTACAACCCCAGTGAGAGACTTGTCATGCCCCTCACTTAGGAACGCTGAGGCAAAGAACTCGTTGAGGAGTTCAGCCTTGTCCCCCCTGTCTGTCACCAATTGTTTCTGCCCATTTAGCAGTGGTCCTATTCCTCCCTGGGCCTTCCTTTTACTCCCAATATATCTAAAAAACAATTTCTTGTTGTCTTTTACTTGGGTTGCCATCCTCAGCTCCATGGTAGCTTTGGCCCGCCTAACTGCCTCCCTACAAGCACGAGCAGAGGAGGTATATTCATCTTTAGTGATCTCACCCTGTTTCCACTTTTTATGTCCGCTCCATCTAACATGCACGGCTATGTATTCTTGCCTGTGGAGATCCCTACAGGTCCAAAAATTAGCAGAAAAGCCATGACAGTGTTAATTACCATGGGGCTCCCAGGGGCAATTAATGTTGCCCCACTCACCTCCCCCCCCAAAAAAAATTTTGGACACCTGGAAAGCGGCACAAGTTTGTTGACTTGGCTCCATGGGCTGGATCTGACCCGCAGGCTGTACTTCGAGTATTACTGTCATAGAGGATAGTCCCTTATTATACCTTTATACAATGTATAGGACATGAGGGCCAGATTTTTGGTTAGTATAGATTTTATGATCGATTGATTAATAATTGATGATCAAATGTAGATGCCAATAGGACATGATCTAATGGAAAGTTCATAGGAGAGAATAATATTTAGCTTAAGCAAATAGTATTTCTTAGTACAGATAAAGCTGAAAATGCTGGTGTTGTAGCAACCCAGTACTGATTAGCTCAAGAATTACATTTGTATTTACATTTGTCCTTTGAGGGTAGAAGCATTTTTTCTTCCTGCCAGCGAGGACTATCTATGTTATTCAATATATTTTATTCCTGGTAGATTCCTGGAATCTATTTATTTTTTATTCCTGGTTGATTATTCCATCTTTGCTGGGTCTTTTCAAAATCTAGAAGGCATAATCCCTTCTTCAAGCGGCTTCTTGTCTGAGGGTTTCAATTCTATAAAGACTTATACAGATGCTTAACTTTATATATATATGAATAGGTTCATTGCACGCAATGGCAAGACTCTCTTGTGATATTCTGCAGGACTGGAGTGTAATATAGGTAAGAAAATATCAGTTAAAGGATATCAGTTAAGGGAAAGGGGAACAACAAATAGTTGTGCTAAATAAATACAAATAGCTCTTATTCACTGAGTATAACAATGTCTTAAAAATATTATGGCAGCTACATCTCCATAGGATCATAAAACTGGAAATGACCTCCTGGCTTACTGAGTCCAGTGCCCTTCTATAACAGACAAGTGTATCATAAAATCCCATTCACAAGCTGAAGCTCCAAATTAAAACAGGTTTGCTCATTTTTTCTACTGACTAGTCTTATTGCAGTCTCCCTTCTCTGAAGTTTAGAAGCAATCTTGTGATATCCAGCCTAAATTTGTTAACGTCCAATATCTGCCCCTTTGTTCCTGTATCAACGTTGTCTAAAGGTAAATAGCTCACTTCCCACCCCCTTTTTTATATTCTTCCTATAGGTTTATAGATAGCAGTTGTATCCTTACTGAGTTTTGCTAAACCAAACTCTTTTAGTCTGCTGTCATACAACGCTCTTTCCATTCTCATGATCCTCCTGTTAGCTCTTCTCTTCACACATTCCTGTTTGTATTCATCTCTATACATCATGGGTGACCAGAACAGTACACAGAACTCCAGATGACAAAAGTCTTGGAGATGGAATATAATGAAAAAGGACAGAAAGTCATATGAGAAGCTGAATAATGGACAATCGCAGGTGGCATCAACAGGTACTGGATCCTGAATAAGAAAACAATTGCTAAGTAAGTGGACAACTTGGTAGAGTCTAACAAGAATGTTATGTTTGTTCCTGTGCAAGAGGGGAACCAGTGCATGGATCTAGAGAGAAATTCAAGTTGAGGTGACCAATAGGAATGAAAACTATTTCATTGTTTCGAATAGGTTTAAGGAAAAATTAAATGTTAGGGGCCACAAGGAAGGGTGCTCCAATAATCAAAATGGAAGCTGATGAGGATCTGGATGAAAGCATTTACAGTCACTGTATGGATCTAGATCCTCAGCTCTGCAAATCCTCATCAGCCCTTACAAAAGCAACGGAGAAGTCAAATGAGATGAGATATGTGATTGGGATTAAAAAATATTCCCTTACAGGTTCCAGCATACTTATTAGGGGTGTGCAAAATGGGCCCTATTTGATTCGGATTCACCCCAAATCAGGGACAGTGATTCAATTCGTTGATTTGGATCACTGTCCCAGATTCGGTTCAGCCAAATCCGAATCTGAAGATTTGATGCTGATTCAGACATAAGCACAGCTTTGAGTTATATAGAAAAAACATTTCAAGCTGTATCTATGTATGAATCACTGAATCTTTCTGAA
Source organism: Alligator mississippiensis (assembly GCF_030867095.1). Lineage (NCBI taxonomy): Eukaryota > Metazoa > Chordata > Crocodylia > Alligatoridae > Alligator > Alligator mississippiensis. The sequence goes on along the minus strand of NC_081825.1, from coordinate 10,849,835 downwards.
TCTCTCCGAATCTATTGACAGTGTTGTGATTCAATTCGAAGAGATTAAAGGGGTCTCTGATTCAATTCAGATTCGGAGATTCAGCCAGCAAATCGGGCCGAATCTCCACCTAATCGCATCAGGAACCGAAGCTTTGCATAATCCTACTATTTATACTATGGCCCATTATATGGCTTCTAGAGATATTAGGAGAAAGTCAATACAAAACCCAATAGGGCACCTCCCCAAATACCTACAAAAACAAATATAAATATTAGGTTTGGCTATTCCCTGTTTTGTATTGTACAGTAGATTTGTCCCCAGCTGCTGCAAGACGAGAGAAGAGCTTCTTTACAACTGCAAAGCAAACACAGCAGCCTACTTAAGTTTCTGAAGCAAAGCACTAGAGATGCAGCGAGTGCTGAGTGATAAACATCACCCCCTCTATAAATGACTAGCTTGTTGCTATTGGCAACACCTATTTTCCAGCAGTAGCTGAGCTCTTACAGTGGTACATTCAGTGTCCTCCCGAAACTTGCCAGAATCAACTCGTCAATTTGGCCAAGTCCTGCAGTGACTTGACTGCATTTAAGTAAAAACTTTTCTCTTTATTTCCTATTTATCAAAAAGGAGTACAGTTATGGCCAGATCCTGTTAATAATATCCTGACTATATAAATGGGTTACATGCTTATTTTTGCTGCTTTTTTAAGCCATTTCTTTCTAGATTCATTTCTTTGTTAGTTTTTAAATGATTCTCTATACTACTGTATCACAAAGCTTATAATTCTAGACAGCGATGGGCCAAAGCACGAACCATTTATCTAAACTCCAGGGATTTGGCTAAAATGAGACTTATATCCAAGCCACCCTGTGCTTTGTTTTTGCAAACTGTGGTAAATGCAGGTTGTGTTGAGATTATATGCCCTCTTTGTGAACCATTGAATTAGTTTGTGATTGTACTCTCACTAGTAGGTACCCTCTGCATCTGGTCTCCAGCATAGAATGGGAGGAAATAAGTGCTAAAAATACTCTCTTGCCCAGATATGGCCAGTTTCTTGATTGCTTTCATAGAACTTTAGATGCTATAGTCATGATTGGAGCTGGGGAAAGTTGTCTGAGCAGCAACAAAATAAAAGTTGAAAAAAGCAGACCCAGTGACAACAGTTTTGACTTTTTAGTAGTCCAAATTTTTTAAATGACAAGTGATGGCATTTCCTAAATGAAATGTTTTCATGTTTTGGTTTGAAGTTACTTTTTAATATAAAATTTCCTTTCTTTAAAAAAAAAAAAAGGTTGAAGAAAGGTTGGAGTCAAATGAAATGTTTTGTTTTTCTCAAAATGACCCAATTCAAAGGAATTCTCCTTTTCTGAATTCTCATTTTTTTTGCAGAAAAAAAATCCTGTTGTTGTTCCAAACCAATGAATCAAGAAATCTATTTTTCACTGAGCTTTCGCAGTGAGTCATGGAATAGACAGATGGACAGATCAAACTTTAGAATCCAACTTCAAAGTACTGTGTTACAGTTTAGGTGAATTGTAGTTCAAACAGCAAGACACTACCTGATAACTAAAAAATGCTTTTAATCTAAGACAAGAAACACTGATTAGCCTACACAAAATTTCTATTCTATTCTTTATAGGTTCTCAAATCATATTCATCCGAAAAGCATTTGCGTATCAGATTTTTTCAATATTTTGGTGCAGACAACTAGATTAAGTTTTATTCTTTAGGCACATAGATAGGGCATTTTGCAGGATTTAGATGGCTAAATTTCAAAGAGTGATTCAATATCTTTGGCATTGCAAAGCCAGAGCATTGCACATTACTTTAGTCTACCCTAGATTGTATCTGTGGCACATTATAGAATGCTTTGGGTTTTGCAATTTTTTTATGACTGTGGAGTGCAGGGGTTGGAGGGGACCTCTGCTAGGAGTCAGTGGGTCCATCTACGTGTGCAATTAAGGTGATTCAATAAACTCCATAGCTGAGCTGTTCAGCCAGTCAGCTGCTCCTGGGTACAGCATTGGGACATCCACAAGGGGCAGCGGCAGTTTGAATCAAACCTCAGCAGCCCCAAGCTGGCAGCAGACTCAAGAGGTCAGCCCCAGGCTCCAGGTGCTGGCATCGGGTGGTAGAGGAGCTTGATGGGCCACGAGAGTGCTCAAGTGAGGAGCTGTGCAGCAGGCAATCCTCTCCCTTTAGCACACTCATGCCCTAGCCAGCCCCTGTCACCATCTATATGTGCATTTCAGCGGAATAACTAACTGCAGTGCAAGTTAGTACTGTTCCTGACAGTAATATCTTATGGTGGAGTTAGTTAATTTACTATGCCCTAGTATTGATGCATGTGTAGACAGTGACACTTAGTGTGGAGCTAATTAGCCTGCAGTAAAGCACATGTGTAGATGCAACTAGGAAGTGGCTGCCTGCATGTGCAAGGGACTGGATGTGAATGGCCCAAGAGGCGCAGTCCAGTCCTATTTGTCCCACATTAATAGTCATGAAACACAATAAGTTTCTAAAATCATAAGGTGTCTCAGTTTATAAACTGTGGAGTTCCCTGGCATCACAATTTGGATGTTTACTATGAACAGAAGCAATGTGGCTGGAGTGCTTATGCAGCTAAATTTCACCTCAACTCTGCTGATGTTGAGAGAAGAAGAGTGCTCAGAAATACCTTATTCACCTGGCATGGTCAAGTTATACCCTTGATAGCCCTGAATTTACCCCCCCCCCCCCTCCCCAATGGCAGTAGTAGTGTCCACCTTTTGCCCAACAGTCTAGTGTTTAAAGTTCTCACCCAGGAAGCTTGAGGCCAACTTGTAAAGGCTCAAACTTTACAAGTTCCTAAGAGAGTATCCTAATTGCCATATCATAGAATTGTTGTTTTGGGGCAAAGTCCACCATTCCTGTCAAAGTTTGGTCCATGGACAATGAGTGCAAGGCTCATGAGGCCAAAAGGACAGCAATTAAGAGGGGTCAGTCTTTGGTAGCCCCCTGATGAGGGAAGGCCCTCAAAATCTGGGTTCTAATCCCCACTACATTGGAGTGGTCGGGGGGTTCTGTACTTGGTACTGAATGTGATGTTGTCAGTGTTCAATACACTTCAGTTCTGTTCTGCAAATGCCAGAGAAATCAGTGACTTTCATGGGTGACTGGTGCTGCCTTAGTCAAGGGGGCCCGTCTTGCTGCCTGGGGAGGTGGGGGGTGCCCCATGGTACATCAACCTGCCCAGAGGGAGCTCTCCCACGGCCAATCACTGTGGCTGATCGTTGTGGCTGCTTCCGGGAGTGGCTGCAGCCACTTCTGTGAGCGGCTCCAGAGATCAGGCAGCACTTGCAGGGCGGGCACCGGCACTCCCACCTGCCCCTGCACCCATCACCTAAGTGGTGAGAGTGGCTCATCAGGGGATGCACAAGTGCTCTCCGGTGGTGCATATGCACTCCCTCCGCATGGCTACTGGTGTCTTTGATGGTATATAAGCACCTCACTCCACCAGTATGGATCACAGTGGGACCCATGTGCTTGAGCTGGATCTCTTCTTGCATATTCCCTAACCTGAGACCTAGGAAACTTTTCAGGTCAAAATGGAGGTGCCTAATGATCCTAGACTCCTCAGTGATTGTATAGCCACTGTAGCACAGTCATCCTGGGTCACTTGCTGTGCCTGGGATATATACGTTCCACCCACATCAATTAGGTGTTTACAAGAACAATTTTGAAGTTTCTTTACGTCAGTAGGGAAAGGTGAAAAAAAAAAAAGGCTCTGTTTTTACAGCTACATATTGAACAACAGCAGTAACCTTTGACCTTTGTTTTGCACAAGTGTACATGGCAGTAGGAAGAACCACCACTGTGAAGCAACAGGTTACAAATAGTGAAAATCAGCTTTGGGCTTTGCCAACTTTACATGGCTCTTCTTCGAAACATTCTTTAATGCTACCATGTGCTGCAGGCTTCCCTGTCAGGTAAGTAAAAATCTGCTTCCTGTAATGCTTTACAAGCATTTTTTGCTGCCATCAAATATAAATAAAAGCATAAAATATTGAGGAAGATATCATTTTTGTAGTACATTAAAAATAAAAAAAAATTAACAAGCATGACAGGTTAACATTTTACAAGCATCAAAGGAGTAGGTGAATTACGGCAGCATCATCACCAGAACAAGCTATCTCACGATTAGCCCTGGAGTATTTTATTTTTCCAGACCATTTCTAATTAGACTGTTGAAATATCTGACTAGCAACCCCTAAATTACAGGCAGCAAAGTGGGGATTCAATCCAAACATTCCTAGTGGTGTAATACATGACAGGGAGCCCATCACACGGTTTCGCATACAAAGCATTTGAACTGGCGTGTACAGAATGGCTATACTGAGCAAGAAAACACACGCGCACACACACACCATACAGAGCTCAATTGAACATCATAGGTATAACTGTGCAATGGGAATTCTACAGAAATGTACAGCCACATGAAGTGCATCCATTGGGAATAGTGCATCCTGCACTGTACAGGGGTTTGAAGAAAGTGAACTTTCAAGTCCCTTCCACCGTGATTCTATGAACTGAGAGTCATCTTTCAATGGTTAGGCTGAGCTTCCATGTGCAGTGCTACAACCATTCAGTGTTGTGCAGCGTGCTACTCCCTGAGCTGCTAGAGAACATGGAGGATTAAAGCAATAACCTCATATTTCCCCTATCCTCTTGTCAACAACAGACCATCTGGAAGGGATGAGCAAGGGCCAGAGCTACAGCTGTGCTTTATGCAATGTACTCAAAGAAAAGTAAAGACTTCAGACTACTTGCATCTTCCAAAATCCTCTAACTGTCTAGACAGAATTCTATTCCATTCTAAGTCTACAAAACTCATTTACTCAGAAATTCCCAGTCCAATGACGGCACGTGGCCTCATCTCACAGTGTTACAAACCAAGGCTTTTTAAGTTAGTGAAACAGATAAAGTGAATAAGATTTTACAAGATGAGGGCCCAAAGGCAAAAGAAGTCGACTAGCTAGCAGACTAAAATTTATTTTTTGGAAGACTACTGACATTTTTTTACAACAAGGTTAAAAAAAATGCAAACCAACAAAACCCACCCCCAAGCCATTAAATGGTACAAGGAGGTAGAAGGAGGAAAGAAAAAAGAAAAATATCAATAGCCTGAAAAGAGAAAAGGATATTTCCTAAGGATTTCCTAAGGAGATATATATATATATATATATATATATATATATATATATATATATATATATATATATATTTGTATATACATTATATATACATTGTACAAATATATACATTGTATATATATATTTGTGTGTGTGTATATATATATACATCTATATATACACATATATGTGTATATATATATATATATACACACACACAAATATAAATATAAATATATCTATATATCTATATCTATCTATGTGTGTGTGTGTGTGTGTATAGAGAGAGAGAAAGAGAGAGAGAGAGATAGAGAGAGTTTCTTATCCTGTCTACTGGAATGAGTTACAAGTCCATTCAGTAAGATGTGGAATAAACTGATCTGCAGGAGTTTGTCTTCCTAAATGAATGATAGAGGTGGCTGATTTTTTTTTTTTTAATTCCATTCCCCATTCTAAAGTTGACACTTTTGAAAACAAACAATTTGCAGTAAAAAAAAATCCAGTTCTTTTTAAATTTTATGTTGGTTTTCTTCTGAAACAATGGGCACAAAAAAAAAATGTTTTTAGCCCTTTTTTGAGGAAAAAATCTTTAATTTTCAGCAAAAATATTTAAATACACCTCAAAGAATTCCCGGGGTATTTGGATATGCAGCCAAGTTGTGAGAACTCATATAGATAACACTGGGTGCATCTCCAGAAGATATTTAATGCGCAGTAGCCTAATAACCCTGTGCAGTAGCACATCGCAGCGCAGACAGTGCTAATATACTACTGTGCAGTATTATTCAGCTACTACGCAGCAGCAGCATCACAAAAAAGGCGATCACCGGTGCTAGTACTCAGTAACGCTAACTACTGCACATTTATTTAGTACTTCATTAAGCAAGTACTAAAGTAAATGTGCAGTAACTACCGTTCGTTAATGAATGTGTAGATGTGCCCACTTAGAATATTTAGTGCACAAGGTACCACCAAGGTGTTAGACTCCATTGTATAAAAAGGTATATTCTATTCATATATTTAACTGCTCTGGCATGCATGAGTATAGTATATACTCCCTGCAATTAGGCATTTTTTTTTTTGTGTAAAGAATAACTTTTCTAAGGATTTACAAGCAAATGCTAATTAAATTAGGATTTAAAATGCATTGCAAATGGGTTTTTTAAGAGACTTGGCACCCAATGCAGACCTTTTAATTTTCCCCTAGCAATTGCAATAACAAAATAACAGATATTTCAAACATCCATCCCATTGAAGTCTTGTGCATAGGCTACATTTAATTTTTTTATTTTCCTTTTTTTTTTTTTAATTTTAGGATTACAGATCATTTTCCCCCATTTCTAAAACTAACAATTTCTTCTGAAATAAACATGTCTTACCAGAGAGAATGCAATGAATAGCTAACTTCTTTTGAAAGTTCTCAACTCCCTTTCAGTTGGCACTGATTTTCAAAGGGCAGTCACTTTTGGCAGTCTTATTGAGACTGAAGCCAAAGCTGACCTCAGCTGTTTTGAGAAGGGTATCTTTCATTCCCAATGGGACTGGGTATGCCTGCCCACAAAATAGAGGATCACCATCTTTCCTGAGGGCATTTGTGGTCTCAGGGAAAAGAGGGGAGATTTGTGGGAAAAGGTTACCATTTTGACAGAGGCAGGCCTTCTGACAAAAAAAAAAAAATATGCTGTTAGTAGTAAATATCTATGATTTGACTCGTGGTTTTTGTACTCCATCATGCAGCTACCTGACGATTCAAAATTATTTTTCCAATGAAGCGAAGACCTGAATCAAGGGAGAGATGAATCTTTGACTTGTTCAGCCTTTGACTAATTCAAGAAACTCATGGGCAGGAGCCCCTGGGAATCCAGTCTGAGAGGAAGAGGAGTCCAGGAGAGCTGGGTGTATTTTAAAGAAACTTTACTGAGAGTGCAGGAACAAACTTTTCCAATGTGCAGAAAGACTAGCAAGTATGGCAGAAGACCAGCTTGGCTTAGCAGGGAACTCTTCAGTAAACTAAATCACAAAAACAGAGTTGATAAGATGTGAAAACTTGGACAACCAACTAGGGAAGAATATAAGAGCATTACTCAGGCCTGCAAGGATGAAGTCAGGAAGGACAAAGCACAACTGGAGTTGCAGCTAACAAGGGATGTGAAGGGTAACAAGAAGGGTTTTTAGAAGTATGTCAGAAACAAGAGGAAGATCAGGGAAAGTGTGGGTCCCTTACTGAATGGAAGAATAAACCTTGTGAAAGAGAATGGAGAAAAGGCTGAAGTGCTCAATGCCTTCTTCGCCTCAGTCTTCACAGGCAAGGTCAGCTCCCAGACTACTGCACCAGGCAGCACAGTTTGGGGAGGAGGTGAGCAGCCAACAGTGTTGAAAGAACAGGTTAGGAACTATTTAGAAAAGCTGGACAAGTCTATGGGCCTGGATGGACTGCACCCGAGGGTGCTGAAGGAGCTGGCTGATGAAATTGCAGAACCACTGCCTTTATCTTTGAAAACTCATGGTAATTAGGAGAGGCCCCAGATGATTGGAAGAGGGCATAGTGCCCATATTTCAGAAAGGGAAAAAGGAGGATCCAAGGAGCTACAAACCAGCCAGCCTCACTTCAGTCCCTGGAAAAATCGAGGAGCAGATCCTCAAGGAATCCTTTTTAAGCACTTGAAGGAGAAAATGATTAGGAACTGTCAGCATGGCGTCACAAGGGACAAGTCATGCCTGACCAACCTGATACCCTTCAGTGATGAGGTGACTGGCTCTGTGGCTGCAGGGAGAACAGTGGATGTGCTATACCTTGATTTTAGCAAGGCTTTTGATACGGTCTCCCACAGCACTCTCTCAGACAAGCTAAAGAAGTATGGGCTAGATGAATGGACTGTAATGGGAATAGAAAACTGGCTGGAGCATCTGGCTCAGAGAGTAATAATCAATGGCTCAATGTCTAGTTGGCAGCCGGTACAAGTGAAGTGCCCCTGGGGTTGGTCCTGGGACTGGTTTTGCTCAATTTCTTCATTAATGACCTGGAAGATGGCCTAGAATGTGCCCTCAACAAGTCTGCAGATGACACCAAGTTGGGGAGAGTAGTAGATATGCTGGAGGATAGGCTCCAATTCAGAGTGACCTAGGCAAATTGGAGGATTGGGCCAAAAGAAATCTCATGAGGTTCAACAAAGACAAGTGCAAAGTCCTGTGCTTAGGACAGAACAATCCCATGTACCAGTACAGGCTGGGGGCTGACTGGCTAGGCAGCAACTCTCCAGAAAAGGGGGTTACAGTGGACAATAAGCAGAATATAAGCCAGCAGTTTGCCCTTGTTGCCAAAAAGACTAATGGCATATTGAGCTACATTGGTGGGAGTGTTGCCAGAAGATCAGGAAAGTGATTATTCCACTCTATTCAGCACTAGTGAGGCCACATCTGGAGTCCTGTGTTCAGTTTTGGCCCCCCCTCTACAGGAAGGATGTGGACAATTTGGAGAGAGTCCAGCAGAGAGCAACAGAAATGGTTTTGGGGGCAGGGGAACATGCCTTATGAGGAGCGGCTGAGAGAACTAGCCTTATTTAATCTAAAGAAGAAAAACTGAGTGGGGGATTTAATAGCAGCCTCCAACTACCTGAAGTGGGGTTACAAAGGGGATGGAGTTAGACTGCTGTCAGTGGTGGCAGATGATAGAACAAGGAGCAACAGTCTCAAGTTGTAGGAAGGGAAGTTTAGTTTAGAAATTAGGCATACTTTTTCTTACTAGGAAGGTAGTAAAACACTGGAACAGGTTACACAAAGGATGTGGAATCTCCATCCTTTCAGGCTGTGAAAATCCAGCTAGACAAAGCTTTAGCTGGTCTGACATAGTTGGGGATGGTCCTGCTTTGAGCAGGGGGTTGGACTAGATGACCCCCATAGGTCTTTTCCAATCCTAATTTTCTATGGTTCTATGATTCTATAGAGACCCCTGGGAGCAGCATAATGAAGGAAGGCACCTAGAAGCTGGCTGAAGCAAGAAGCCTGGGAGCTGGCAGTGAAGGTCTGTGAAGAAGCTTATTGCTAGAAAAGAACCAGTGGTAGCCATAGCCATAACTCTCAGATGATCAGGAGTGGTAGGGATGTAGGGGTGATTGTGGCGTGGATAAGCCTGAACAAAGCTATGGGCATCAAACCAAGCAAGTGGTTGGGATTTCTGCCTGGGTAATCTCCATAAGTCTCTTGGGAGAGAGATGGCTGGGACTAAGTGTTTTGCCTTAGGCCACGGGTGGGCAGTTATTTCAGCTGGAAAACCACTTAATGTGTTTTGGTGAGCTGTCAAGGCCGCAATGGTAGTCCTGCCCCTTGAGAGGTGCCCCACCCTCTGGTCACCATCTTGGGACTGGAAGTCCTACCCCCTAACCCCTGACCTTTTCCACCAGAAGTCTCTCCCTTTGACCATGGTTGGGGGGGGGGGGCGGAGGGTTGCCTTCTTGGAACTGGAAAAAAACCCAAACAAACCATCTACTATAACATATTTAAATTTTTTTAATTGTTCCAATGTATGTGCGTTTGAATAGTGTATATAGAAGCGAATCCATAATAGGTAAACAAAGCAAACAAGCAAACAAACAAACAAAAAAGGTCTTACTGTTGTATATTGTGTGGGGAGATATGTGGGATATGTGTGGGGGACTGTGTGAGTGTGGTTGGAGATGAGTGTGTGTGTGTATGGTGGGATGTAGAGTGTGTGTGTCAGTATGGGGTTTGTGGGGGGTATGGCAGTGTGTATGGGGTATAAGGATATAAGAGAGGGTTATGGGGGGTGTAGGAAAGGTGTGGGTGTGTGGGGTTTGTGGGGTGTGAGGAAGGGTGGGTAGTGTGGGGACCCCCCCACATAGCTCCCTATGGTACAAAGCCACCAGCGGTGGCAGCTGCAGTAGGCAGCAGACACTTGGGGTGCTCATGGCCCACACAGGTGCAGCTGCCAGACAGCACACAGCTCCAGCCAGTTCTGGGAATTGCATGTGGTACCAAGGAGTAGAGCCAGGCCAGCCCACTTCTACCGCATAGAGCTCACATGCAGGTCCGGGGAATTGTGCACCTTAGGGGGAAAGCCCATGTGGGGAGTGGATCATGGCTTTGCCCCAGGCCAAGGCCCCAGCCACAAGTTGTCACTGCCCCGTTGTCACTACCCCAGTCCCAGCCCTGACCCCAGCCCGCCTGCCTGCCCACAGCCCCATCCTGTCAGTCCAGCCAAGCATGCCCTGCCCATGCAGGTCCCCGGTTGGTCTTCACAGACATCTCAACATTGCTGAATGGTGAGAGTGGGGGGCCAGGCCCTAGAGAAGAGCCACGTAGGGAGTTTTGGTGAGCTGTTGCTCTTTAAACCTTTGCAAATTTGACCATAGTTTTGAAAATGTCTTGAACTGTGTACACCAGATCTAGACAGAATGGGCACCTATACATGTTCAGTGAGGATCCTCCAGTGTACTGTAATTACAGCGTGTTGGAGCAGACTTCATTAATTGAGTCTGCTGGAGCATGGTTATTACTGCGCTCCAGCAGACTCCAGAGTCACAATTTTCAGTGTCCCTGCACTGAAAAGTAGCAATGGGAGAGCTTCAACTAAAGCTCATTCGATGAGCTTTAGTGAAAGTGCCCCTGCCGCTATGTTTCAGCATGGGGACACTGATACATGTGACACTCGGTGTTTGAATCAGAGCAGCTCCCGAAGCCACTCAAATCAAAGAGCCCCTCCCCTCCACTCCCAGAGCACATCTATAAGTTCCCAATGTTCTCATTAGCAAACATATTGTAAAATACAAAGTTCATTTAGCCTCCATGTTCCTGTCTGAGATGCAAAAAGGGCTTACAAAGAGTAAGAATGAGAATAGCAGAAAGGATCATTTCAGGCATAATTTCAGCACACAAGTTGGGATAAACAGATCAGAATATGAAAAAGTTTTAGGACCCAACTGAGATGGGAATAGAAATAAAGAGGGTGTGTAATTGATCTCAAAGGCATAGGTTTTTTCAAAAATGGCTGGTTTAGAAAACAGAAAGATCCATTTAATAATGTGATGGTGTGGGGTAAGTTTGTCCAGAAACAATTGCATAAACAACAGATAATGAGTGGGCAAAACTTATGAAAAATGTGAAGGTGGCCCCCAGTATGGGATTAAACATAGATCACAGATTTATTTCTCATGATTTCAAACACAATACAAAGATTAAAGTGCACAGGAAAAAGAGAACAACATTGAAAATGTGGAAATTACACTGCATAGTAACTTCCAAGAAAGGATTGCAAATAAGCTTCCCGAGGGCAAATTAAGGACAGCAAAGGTGGAATGGAATTACCTCAAACAGGCATTTTTAAAGCAGACAAAACAAATTAATTTAGAAATGAAAAGAAAATCCTGTAGAAGGACAACAAGAAGCAAAAGAGGGGTGGAAGAGAGGTAGGTATGGACGGCATGGCACAAAATGAGATTGAAAATAAAATTGACTATAGTCAAAATAAACAGAAGACATCATCTAGTGAAAAAGGAAAAGGGAAAAGCACAAAAGAGTTCATGGGAATCTCAAACAGGATACGCTATAAGTTAGTTAAAAACAAGAAATCAAGGAGAGAATAGTCTGGAGTTCTGCCAGATAAAACTCATACATTGGCTGCTATACCAGTTGTGATTAAGAGTGTGAAAGGAATATTTTGAACATAGAGCAAATGTAAAAGACCCTGGCAAAAGAATAACAATAAAAGACAGAAAGTGAAAGCTATAAAGTGTCAGCCAACTAGAGCAAGATGAAAATTTGGAAGTGGAGGAAGTGGGAAGAGCACTTGGAAAGAAGAGAAAAGGAACAGCAGTAGTGTTCAAGGAGGTGACGATGGATATAAGAAATGTGGATATAATGGCTACACAGAGTATTCAAAACTAGCTGACAAGATAAGGAGTTACCAGATGACTGAAATAACACAATTGTGGCACATATCTGAAAGAGAAGGGATAAAAAGTATAAAACTATTGGGGAATAACGTTTATGTGTCACTGAGCCAGGATATTGAAGCAGGTTATGTTTGGATGGATTCAAAAGAAGATTGAGTGAACAGCATAGGTTCCAGAGGAAGAGATCAATAACAGACTTCATATTTCCTACAAGACAGCTGATAGAAAGGAGCTGGGAGTATAACAAGAGTTATCCTCACCTTCACAGATATTGAGAAAGCTTATGATAGTGTGCTGCAAGAAACAGCTAGAAAGAGTTATGGGAAAAGCCAGAAAGGTTAAATGTGAATAAGGCTTATGTGGGCTGGATTAAAAGAATGTATTCAGTCAATGCATGTTGTGTGCTGACAAGTTAGGGGAAGATGGAAGGATTTCATGTGGAGCATGGTCTGAAGCAAGACACTTCTGATGCAGTCATGGGAAGAGATCTTTGAAAGGAGATAGAGAGGGTAGGGGGAAAAAATGAAGGACATGTTCACTGACAATGATGTTTTGGCATGGAAACATGGAGGAAGCTCAATACCACTTTGGCACATGGAACCTAAAGGAAAGATTTGGGTCGAAGATCAATGAAGAGAGTAAAACCGTGTTTTTCTACCCAGGACAAGGCACCCCACGGTTGAAAGTTACATTAAGAAGAAAAAAGCTAAATGTAGGGAATAGATTTGTACGTTTTGGCTCAGTGATCAAGAGTGATGGAAGGACTGGAGAAGAAATTAAAAGAACATTGCAGCTCCCAAGGAATTTTTATAAAAGTGTTAATGATTTGGCATAGAACAGAAACACCCCTAGGGAAGTTAAGTTAGTGATATACAGGGCTTATTCCATCCTGATTGCACTGTATGCGTCAGAGACGGGTTTTAATGAAGAAGGATTTCAGCCAGTTGCCAGCTGAAGAAATGAGTCTTTTTAAGGGAAATTTCTGTGAATTTAAGATCAATTGAAGGATGTTTCAATTCACATGAAGCACGTTAAATCAGGCAACCTGGAAGATCCCAAAAGAAAAATAAAGGCCATGGTGTTTTGGACATGTGAAAAAAATACACAAGTACACGATCCCTCGTAGAAGGCTGATGATACTTATTGGGTATGTCTATACATGAGCATTTACTGTGCAGTAACCAAAATTACTGTGCAGTACAGACATGTGTCTACACATGCATGCCCATACTGCTCAGTAAATATGGTGACTTACACCAACTTGAGCATAAATTTGATACCTGCATCATGCAGGTATCTAATTTACGCCCAATTAATTACTGCACAGTAGCGGACAAGTAGACATCTTACTGCACAGTAACACTGTGTGTGTGGACTGACTTGGGACTAACTTTAGTCCCAAGACAATCCACACACAGCATTAATGCACTTTAACGCCTGCACGTGTAGACACCAGCCTATTCCCGCTTACTGTGCAGTAAATTTAAGCCAGCATAAATGCATGTTAGACATGCCCATTGAGAACATACGGGTGCATATGGAGAAGACCAGGGGAAAGAAGAGAAGATGAGGTGAGGAAGGGCACTGCTATACCAGGTGGTTCTTGAAACATATTGCAATGGAAAGGTGGTAGCAAAATAGGAAATACATATTGTCAAATCCAGTGAGGAGCTGTAATGTGAAATGATTGCTATGGAGGTTACCCCATTTTTACATCCTTGGTCCTCCACAGTTTTCAGAGAGGACCAGGATGTGTTGTGTGGAGGTAGGGGACATAATAAATGGGGGAATTTCATGAAAGAAAGTTCAGTAGTTGTAGCTTAAAGGCTGTTCCTTTTTTTTTAAAACTCTTGCCATACTACATATTCTCAGCATTGGATGATCCCCTTTCTAAAGAATAAATAAAGAAAAGAAATGAGAATCTCAGATGAACAAGCGTGGAAAAGAAAAATCCAGGAAAAAGCTGCTGGGAACTCTAACAGAAAAGGTTGATGCCGTTTTTACAGGTCTATCTCAGGAATGCCGCTAAACTCAAAATACAAATGACTGTTTCCAGGCAGCAGGTCTCTCTGAATCTTTGAATTACACTCTGAGTGATACCATATAGATCAAACAAGAAAGCACACATATATCAAACAAATGCTATGTTATTTGCAATGGGCCTGCCTGCCCTATAGCTCACTGAGGAGAAGGGGAAAAAAAAGAAGTAAGTGTAAGAGGCTTTGGGTGCCCATTTCATAGACAGGTAGAAATATATATATGAAAGGGTGAAAAATAATAGAGGGTGCCAGGAGCAAAGAGAAACAGCTGAAGATTTTATTACCACAGTACACAGACTTGCTGAACATGGCAAATATGGACTATGAAAAGAAAAATTGTAAGAGCTAGAATTTTTATTTTTTATTTTTTTTTGGCAAAAGAAACACTAATTTATTAGTGCAGCTCCCTCTGAACCTGGATTCATGCTCATAAAAGCCATAGCAAAAGTGAGGATATGAGAAGCTATGAACCAACAGCAGTGCAATGTATAGGCTAGCAGCAAAGGGGAGACTGCATCCAAGAATGTGGATGTAATAATGAGGAAAGTGAAGGGAGCGGCTGGAACACATTTCTAACATAAGAACAGTGCACCATAGAGCACAATTAGCGTGAGACAACAAGCTCTTGAATAGAAAGGGAACATAGCAAAATCATGGAAGATGCATCAAACCATCAAGTCACAGCTGGTGATGGTATCCCACAAAAGAAGAAAAAGGTAGCAGATGCCATAAGAAAGGCCCTTTGCAAATGCATGCAGGTCACCATTCATTAATGTGCTGTAATTGGTGCTACTGAACAGCAGTGCACAGGATTTTGTGATGCTTTTGCTGTGATGCACTAATGCACAGTAGAATTAGTCTACTGTGCATTTAGCATCTCGTGTAGACACCCCCCCAGAGTGTAGGATATAATCCAAAAAGGACTCATATCTCTATGAGCTATCCACTTAATCAAATGGACAACACCATAGTGTATAACTGTGAATCTAACTGCTGAACCCTCAAACTAAAGTTGCTACTGAAGCAGCCATTTTTTGCTGTCCCAAAACAGATTATCATTCATCCCAGAATGGAGACCTGCAAAGCTATAGCAGATACCGCATGGGATTAGTGACACTACATTGAAGATTTGTGGCCAGTTCCTTAGAAAACTAGAGAAAGAAGGGGAAGTGCTTCCAAAAAATATGTACATAACACAAAGACTAACAACTCCCAAGTAGGGCTGCAAGCAATAAAATGTCTGCACTTAGCAGAGAAACTGGAATGCATCAATGGCAAAAAGCAAACTAATACAGGAGATGTAGCCACATATCTTCACAGGGTTAGGAAAGCTGCCAGGGAAATATAAAACTGGTGTCATCAGCAACTCCCTTTGCCCTCATAAGCCTTCACATTGTGTCCCTGTATCTTTTCTAGGGAAAGTAAAAGAATAATACATGAGTGTAGTTGTGGGGTTATCTCCCAGATGGAAGAAGCCATGAAGTGGTATTCAGCAACAGTAATGGCAATAATGGTAATAGCCCAATGGAAACGTCTTGTGCATGGACCTTAATCATCTGAATAAAAGTGTGCTCAGAGAAAGAAATGTGCCTAACACAATTGATGAGACATTAGCTCAGTTACCAGAGGCCACGTTTTTTTTATTTCAAAGTCATTTGATATAGCAGGATTCTGCCAAATCCCTCAGCAGCTAAAGAATTTACATCATTTCACAGATTCACAGAAGTTTAGGGCTGGAAGGGACCTCGTGAGATCATTGGGTCCAGCCCCCCTTCTCTGGGCAGGAGAGACTTTTGGGGTCAAATCACCCCAGCAAGGTATACATCCAGTCTCCTTTTGAAGATCTCCAGGTCAGGTGCCTGCACCACCCCTGCTGGGAGTCTATTCCAGAGTCTGGTCACATGAACTGTGAAAAAGTGTTTCCTTATATCCAGTCTGAAACCTTCTAGGAATTTATGACCAGCGCTGAAGTGCTGTCCAAGATAGGTCCCACAGGTCAGATCTGGCCCATAAAGCCATATCATCCAGTCTGTGGTGTGGCACGTGGGTCTTGCACTGGAGCCACACATTGCATGAGCCACATGCTGGACCAGCGTTGTATGCAGCACACGGGGCTGGATCTGATGCATGCTGCGTGGGGCACTTGGGGCCAGTTCTGGCTGCACATGGAGCACAAAGGTGTCTCTCACATGCTACACACAATGCACGCTTTGTGTAGCACACAAACCCATTCTAGCGTACATGTGAGACACAACATTGATCCAGCACACTCATGGTGCCCTCACTAGACCAGCCCTGGGCACTAGATCCAGTGCCTTGCACCAGTCTCCTAGCCTGATTCAACCCACAGACTGGCCCATGGCACTCAGCCAGCCCACGGACTGACAGCATGCCACTTATCTAGCCCACTGGGCCAAATCATTTTGACATCCCTGATTTACTATGTTCATCACCCTATTTGTATGTCCTATTACAGCCAAGCTCCATTCTGTGCATCTTCAGTAGCAAAACATTTACAAAAGGGAATCTCTCAGATTGTGAGAGAGTTTTCTGCTATTGTTTGCCATGTAAATGCAATCTAGGTTTACAGGAGAGAAAAAACGTACATGAGATCAGTGATTACCTGTCTTTCTGAGATTCATTCAGCAGGTTGGCCTCCCTCAGAATGAGGCACTTGCATTTAGAAAGAATCAGATGACGTTTCTAGAACATGGAAAAAGTGCTAGAAAATTCAACTAAACTCAGATGCTCCCCACATCTGTCAAATGCCAATGTGTCTGCTGAGGCTTGGGTAGGACTCAACCTCTTGGGGAAATTCTTACCATGTAACTCATCCAACACAACCATTCTGAGATCTCTCTGAGGCCCCTGACGTTACTTCCGCCAATCAACAGGCAATATCAGTCAGGAGAAGTGGTCATGCCACATGCCCTGCTTTGAGTTCAAAGGGCAAGCTATCCAAAGGGGAAAAGTATGTCTTGGGAACTTGCCCCGCCAACTTGCTCTGGCATCCCTCTCTGTAGTTGTGCCAGGAAGAAGAAGTCAGCTGGGCTTTTGATGGGTGAAGGAACTTTTCCCCCAACCCTTGTGTAGATTTGGGAGACCCTATGAAGGGCAGGGAGGGGCAGAAGTTGCAATGCTATAACTCTCCAGGGACTTTATTGGTTGCTTTTGTGTCCTGGGTTTCTTAAACTAAGGCCTTCTTGAAGGTTGGTTGAAGAAAGAGATGAAGGGCAATGAGTCATGACATCTTCTGCTACTGCACTCTTAGGCAGCAGAGTTAAGCAAACCTGGGCAAACACCATCACCCTATAGCCATGCACACAAGTGGAAACAAAACCTCAAGCAGTCACTTGGTCCTAGAGACAGTTAAGTGTATATTTGCTTGCCTTGGCTTTTATCATGGAAACATACCTTATGCCCTTAATGGCAGTTAGATTAAAAACCTCTTCCACTGAGGATTCAGAGATTTCAACAATATCTCATGTGTGGTTGGGTTTGTATATATTTTAAATATTTGGCATGAACCAAAGGAAACATCCATAGTAGTAGACCTTTTAACCTAAAGCCCAATTTATACAGCTGCTACCACTAATAGAAGAAGAATGCCCTAAGGAAAAGGGGTAAAGCCTGCATTGATGTCAGTATCTGCCAATCCATTTCAGCAAATTAGAGATTAATAATTTATTGTTGGATCTTACCATAAGCAATAATAGCATTAATTAAGACTTCTAAAGGTGGAGGGAGGGGAGAAGGCAGCTCTATCCCTTGACTAGTCAACAGATTGACTCCCATATTAAAAAACCCACTAGGATCTCTCTCTAGCCTGGTGGTAGACACCTGCCTGTGAAGTAAGAGATATAGGTTCAAACCACAGACTGAGGCAGGCCTATAATCCAGATTACTCACCTGCTATGTGAACATTGTAACCAACCAACTGAGTTGGGCAAAACAGTGGAATCCTCTTCCATTGGGTGTATTCACACTATAATTAATTAATCAAGCACAGGGGGAACTACTATGTGTATAGCAATTTTGTAGCTAAAATTCAGATTCTCATAAGCAAAATGGTAGTCCTTCTGGTCATGTGCACAATGTAGAATACCTACATACTAGAATGTCTAGGACTGCACATGTGCCAAAACCTTAGGCAGGAATACACTGAACCACACAATCACACAAAGAAGAAATATAAATTCTTACTACTTACCTATTTGAATCTGGATCCCAAAGCTTTGATAGGCCTGAGCATACTGAAGGGTGAAAGATTCAGAAATATTAGCTATTGTGCTGTCTAAGTCTACACCAGACTTATGCAAGTTGCAGTTTTTAAAAGGCTAGTAACTCAGCCAAATTTGGGAAGCTAAAGAGACATTCCTGACACGAGGGCACCCTTTGCCAAATTTCAAGGCATAATTCAAAGCATGTGGGCACTGGTATATTTTTTAAAGCAAAGGTTGCATAATTTTTTTACTGATTTTTTTTTAAGAGGGAGGCTAAAATTTCCTCCCTCCTTCCACCCCTCCAAAAACGAAAAAAAAAAAAAAAAATCATCCCAAGGCAGGTACTTATTGTGCAAACTTTTAGTCTAAATGCCTAAGATTTGAGAAAGTTATGAAACAAATGGAAAACAGAGTCTTGTAACGAGAAATGCCAGTCAACATAAATAGTAGTTGTTGCAACCGTCCCTGCCCATGAAATAGTACTCTCAATCTTAATTCCATTTTAACATGGCTTTTCTGGGAATTTCTTTTTATCATCAGTATTGATATAGCTGATCTATCAAACATTAGAGAAGTAGCTAAGTTTCTCACATAAATAGAATAATACATAATTCTTTTCTAAAGGGATCGAAAAATATACTACCAGGTCCTGGGATTGTTCAAAGATAAACTGGACACAGCTTCTAGTGAATGACTGAATAATGGGGAATAGTTCTGAACTGGCAGATGGCCTAACCCGTCTTCTTTTGCATTATGATGTAATAAGATTTTATGGTACAAATAAAGGTCTACACTTTGGCTCTATATTTTATTTAGATATCATATTCCGCATCATTCTATATGCAAATGTATTCAAATCTTTGGCTTTTCACTGAGTTGTTGATATCATTACTCTGCTCCTTGGGAAATTCTTTCCAAAAGCTGACGACAAACGCACACGTCTTGACAAGATGCTCATTCAGAGCCTTTTTGATGTGAAACTTTATTTTTCTACCCTTCTGCTTAGATTTTAAAATAGGTGAACAGAACTTCTGTTCAATGACTGACTATATTTCCTCCGAGGGTTTTATGACTCTTGTTACTCCTCATATAGGAAGACAGGAAAAGAGAGTTGGTTAGCGGAGTAAGTCTGAGGTCAGAAACAGGCCAGTGATTTTGCAGGAGAAAATGTATGGTTTACACAGGACTAAAGTGCTACTGAATTACTTAGACATATTTGAGTATTAATAAGATGAATATATTTGTATTGCAGTAGTACCACAGAAGCCCACTCAAGCACCCTGACCCAACTGTGTTATATACCATACAAACACAGAAAGGCAGTATACATCCCAGGGTAAAGGAAGACAAGTCTCTGCCATATCCCAGCATTTCCTTTGGGACATTTTAGAAATAGGGAAATGCTGCTCACTGGACTTGTACCATCTGATAGCTAGAAGAACTGATGTCATTGCATTTGGATAAAAAGTAGGGTCCATTCAGTATTAATTGCAACTGTAACTTAATAGCTTATTTGCAACATCTTAGAAAATTAGGGTTGGAAGGGACCTCAGGAGGTCACATCTAATCCAGCCCCTGGTCAAAGCAGGACCATCCGCAACTAGATCATCCCAGCCAAGGCTTTGTGTAGCTGGGTCTTAAAAACCTCCAAGGATGGAGATTGCATAACCTCTCTGGGTAATCTGTTCCAGTGTTTTACTCATGAGAAATTTTTTCCTAATATTTAACCTAAACTTCCCTTGCTACAACTGGAGCCCATTGCTCCTTGTTCTGTCATCTGCCACCACAGAGACCAGTCCACCTTCATCCTCTTTGGAACCACCCTCCAGGGAGATGAAGGCTGCTATTAAATCCCCTCTCAGTCTTCTCTTCTCCAGACTAAATAAACTGGGCTTTCTCCAATACGTCTACATCGGTTCTGTAGTGTCGGGCCCAAAACTGGACACAGTACTACAGATGTGGCCTGACCGGTCTGCATACAGGAGAACAATCACTTTGCTTGATTTACTGGCAAAGCTCCTTCTAATGCAACCAGTATACGCTAAGCTTTCTTCAAAACTAAGGCACACTGCAGGCTCATATCCATCTTATTGTCCAGGTCCTTTTCTGCAGAGCTGTTGCTTAGCCAGTCAGTCCCCAGCCTGTACAGGTGCACGGGATTGTTCTATCCTAAGTGCAGTACTTTGCATTTGTCCTTATTGAACCCCAGAAGATTATTTTTGGTCAAATCCAGTCTTTTGAAGTCTCTCTGAATCTTAGACCTACCCTCCAGCATATCTACTACTCAGTAGCCCCAGCTTGGTACTGAGGGTGCACTCTATCCCATCTTCCAGGTTAGTGATGAAGATATTGAACAAAACTGGGCCCCGAACCGACCCATGGCACACTCCACTTGATACCAGCTGCCAACTAGATATTGAGCCATTGATTACTACCCATTGAGCCTAGTGATCCAGCCAGTTTTCTATCCACCTTACAGTCCATCCATCTAACCTGTACTTCCTCAGCTTGCTTGTGAGAATATTGTGGGGGACCGTATCAAAAGCCTTGCTACAGTCAAGGCATATCATGCTAACTGGTCTCCACATATCCACAGAGCCAGTCATCTCATCATAGAAGGTAATCAGGTTAATCAAGCATGACTTGCCCTCGCCAAATCCATGCTGACTGTTCCTGATCACCTTCTTCTCTTTCTTCTTCTTAGAAATCAATTCCTCGAGTACCTGTTCCATGATTTTTCCAGGGACTGAGATAAGTCTGACTGATCTATAGTTCCCTGGATCCTCCTTCTTCCCTTTCTTAAAAACAAGCACTATATTTGCCCTTTTCCAATCATGCAGGACCTATCCCAATTGCCATGAGCTTTCAGAACATCTCACAGAAGCTTCATTATTCCCATTTTTTTTTTTTTGGCTAGAAAAACCAAGACACATAGAGATGAATTGGCCAAGATCAGTTGCAGAGCCAGGCCTAGGGCCCAATTTTCTCACATCTCCACTTATTCCTGTAACAGTTAAGGATACTTAGAGCTGAAGTGTCTTCTACTGCTGTTCTGTGAAAAACGGGCTGTTCACTTCTACCCCAGCTTGAAATCCAATCCACTTTTACCCCACCCTTGGAATCCATCTCTTCTATGGCAGCTGATGCATATTTTCAGAATTAGGGCCCTGCTACACATTCAGATAAAAGCTGAATAGAAACCAGCTATAGAATTGTTACATGTTTTCAAGCACTAACTTTATAATTGATTGGCTCTTTTTATAGCATCTTTATTGTGTGGTGATTACTTCACACATGGCTGATCTAAGTGCATTGCATGATTAACCAGTTAATTATGTCATATATGTAACACTTCCGACATCTTGGACTCCATCTTACATCTCTAAGGACCGAGAAGAGGACTGCAGTTTTTGCCTTGCAGTTTTGAAGAGAAGAATGTAGCTCTTACCAGGTGTTGTATAGTGGGGCCATTTAGTTGCTCTCCATTTGATCTGGTAAAATATTGTTTTAGAAGTGGGCAGACACTGAGTTATATTTTTTTATAACCTAGAACTCCTTTTAAAAGATTATTTATAAGGGATCTTCTATAGGGAACTCTTTACTGAACTGATATTTCATATTTAACAAGCATGTCTGCTATTTCAGCTGCTTTTTCTAAAATCAGTGTGAAGGGGCTGGTGAACCTGAACCTGTGAAGTGCTGCATTGTCACGTGCAAAATGCTACATATAAGTTGGTGGGAATTCAGGGTGCTTAGGAGCTCAGAATAAAAACTTTCAGTCTTCTGTCTGTGAAGCTGTATTCAATATATATATCTCTCAAGGGATGCATGTGTCAGTATTACTAGTATAGAAAGAAAACCTTGTGAACACCTAGAGCCCTTTCAAGTTATTACTATACTCTGTAATTTGATCACTGTGGTTTTCTATATGAATAAGGATATTCCTTAGGCTTTAGATATTTACCATCACATAAGAGGTGAGAGGGAGAACACGTGATTATTTTTATTTTTCTACCTAATCAGAGAGTCTAGGCTTTTTGAAATTGGTTAGTTGAAATGTATAAAAATTACTCAAATGAGAGATCAGGGCAAGATTCCATCTCATGCTTCAAATGCAAAAGCGACACGTATGCAGCTTTTAGGTGTCTAAGTCATGCAGTGACATTTCTTTTCACCTTGCCTAACAACCTGAATTGCATGTAAATCCCTAATGCCTTTCAAAGCTACATTTTCACCCTATGCAATTAAGTTTGCCCCTACTATCCCTGCTCAGGAACATGCCACAACAGCTGCAGAGGCATCTAAGTCCTTTTATACTTTGCTGGGCACACCTACATGAGATGTTTACTGCGTAACTGCCTAATTAGCTGCACAGTAAAGTCTCAAAGTCAACACATGTGACCCAGTTAGACTGCAGGAAACTAATTAACTCCACCGCAGGTTCATACTTGTAAATATAAGCACTAGTGTGTAGCAGAGTTCTTTAGTGTGCAGCAATGTGTGTGTACATGCTGACCGGGCTGAGTAGGGCATGAGGGTACTTCAGAGTAGGGGCATCCTGCCAGCTAGCCCCACACTGGAGCACCCTTGTGCACCAGCCAGCCCCTCTACCGCATGTTGAGCCAGGTCTGAGCAGCCCTGGGCTGGCAAGCTTACACCCCCCTCCCTCTATGGGGCCCCTGCCAGACAGGGCTGTTCCAACCCAGCTCAACTTGCTGTGGTCCCAAATCTACATGAAGATGTGGTGCCTGGGAGCAATAAACTCTGGAGTGATAAGCACTGGAGTTTATTGCTTCACATTAATTTCACTTGGAGATATACCCACTGTGATGCAACTTGAAGGGGGGACCTTATGGGGGAGGTGCTCAGGAGGGGTGGATCCCCTGGCCCCCACAGGGTGCAGCCCCCCCAACACAGCACATGTAATTCCCCCCACAGGGCCCCAGATCTCCCCTGGAGGGCCACAGCCCCCCCCCACCCAGGGCCCATAACTTACCTTCCACAGTGGCAGTCGGAGTAGGGTGCTCTGAGCCTGGTGCTGCCAGCTCCCAGATCTCGGGGACTGTGTGCTGAGCTCAGCTGGGTCCTGCCAACCCTGGGGCTGCTCTGCCACCCAGCCAGGCCAGTCCCATGGTGGCAGTACTTGGCACAGTACACGGGGACCGTGTGCTAGGCCCAGCTGGGTCCTGCCGGCCCTGGGGCTGCTTTTGCTGCCCAGCCAAGCTGGTCCCGCTCCACACCAGGTCCTGCTACCATGAGACTGACCCAGCTGGGACTGACTCCCGAGCTGCTCTGCAGAGCATTTTTTTTTTACCCCTGGACATCCAGGGATCTAATTTTTTTCCCACACTGAAAGTTTACAGCATAGGAAGCATTTTTTCATTCCCGCACATGCCTCTTGCCCCATCTCAAAGGGGTTTGACACGGGGCAAGAGGCACGTGTGCACTCATCTGAAGCACCCAAGGAGAAGTTGTAGACAGAGGTGTTTTAGAACAAGTTAAAATTCCCCATTAAAAAATGGGAGAACTGTTTGCGTTTACAGGGTAAAATAGGATTCTCTTCCAGGTGCATGTGTGCCATGTGCTAGCTCGACATTCATAGTCCAGATGAATTTCACATTTACACAGGTGAAGCAGAAGGCCTCCCTGATTGTGCTCTGTGCACCTTCTACAGAGCTATAATTTAGAGCACTTTTTTATAGCACTATAAAGTGACAGAGCTCTCAAAATGACAGAAGTGCAGTGTTTGGTGGGAGGAGGAGGGAACCTCTGAGTCTTTCCAGATTACATGGCAGGGGACACTCCTCAGCACCCTGGGATCAGAAAATTGATCTGCTTACAAAAGTTTCTTAAAGAGCTGTAGGTTGCTAAAGTGCTGTAAAATATAGCACTTCACATTTAATACTTCATTTAACAAGGGTTAATTTAAGGTGCTATAACCATTTTAAAGTGCTGTAAAGACATACACTTCCGTTAAGTCACGGCAATAAAGCACTTTAAATGGCAGAAAAAAACAACTTCTATACACATCCTCTGATTATGTATGTCAGGTCTTTGCAGTAGAGCTACTCATTAGATGCACTGCAAATAAAATAGAATTTCCTATAAACTAGAAACCTGTGACTTTGGAAAAGGAAAAGAAATCTCATTTATTTAAATGTTTGTAGCCTTACACTTCTTTTTTTTAACCCTCAACAATCTAATCAACACTTAATTGTAGCATGGATAATTAAAAGTGATCAACTGAAGGTAATTACAGGTATCCTACCCAAGAGTATCTATACTTATTTATTGCAGCAAAACCATTCAGAGTAGGTTGCAGCAAACATTCTCTTTACAAGCTATTCTTTTTCTACCTCTAAAAGAAAAAAAAAAAAAAGAACACTGGAATGTATTTAAATGTCAAAATTGGATCTTATTTTTCACCTCAGGTATCTGTTTCATACAGGTGCCAGCAATAATACATCAACAGATGCAGGGTGTACCATGATGTGAACTTGTTTGTCACATACCCGCTTGTTAAATAGAGATTGACACCCAGACTAGCTGCTTATACAAATGGGGGCACCTTGTCTGATGAAATTTGAGGACCTTACATTTCCTTGCATGTGCTTTCCCCTCCCCATACCCTGTTACAGGTGCTGTTAACAAACCAAATTCCCTGTGTTTAAATAAGAGAAATTCACTACCATTTTTATTTCTGTCATCCTAAATTATTGCAGCTGTAAAGATTATTTTAGACCCCAAGCTAGTGTTCACCAGACCACAAGTTGTTTATTTTTTGCCGCCTGACTTATGATCAACCCCATACACCATAGGCAAGCCTCACTCTTCATGGGCCTGCATCCTGAAAGAAGACAAATAAGAATACAGACACTCATTTTCTCAGGTATTTATCAGGTCTTTATAAGGGCTGTGTGAAAGGCACCATTCCATTTCACCTTGAGTTTCGAGGTTTCGATGGAACAGCGTTTTGTATCAAATTTCATTTCAATTTGAAACAGCTGTTCCATTTTACTTCATCAAAACAGTGAGGTTGTTTTGACTCTGTTTTGATGTTTCACTAGATCAGCTGTTTTGATGTTTCACTAATCGAAAATCCCTGTCCCCGCACTAGATTGGGCCAGGGCTGGGGATTCAGCCCAGCTGGGCTGACTTCCCATCCCCAGCGCTAGATCCGGCCAGGAATGGGGGAGTCAGCCCATCTGACTCCCAAAATGTTTTTGAAACATTTTGACTTGCCTCATTTTGTGTCGAGGCTGTTTCAAAGCCCTTTGCTTCATTTCAGTGTTGCCGTTTTGACCTCAAAATGAGTTGAAACATTGTTGAAATGAAACAGCTAGTGAAATTTTGCATAGTCCTAGTCTCTATCACCACAGTACCTAAGGAATTAAAAAATGTTCATGTATTTATCCATGCAATGCATATGTGAGATAGGGCACCTCTATTATTCTCATTTCACCTATGGGAAGCACTAAGACCTTAAAGGTGTTTAAGTACTTTATTTCCACAAAAAAGCCACTGGATTTTAGGCTTTAGTGCAAGCTCCACAAAGGGAGCATATGCCTCACCATGTCAAATGTTGAATTTTCTAACTGTTGAGTACCAAGCCAACAGTGATATCCATAGCTCAGAACCACTGAGCAGGAAACCATCTAAGCTACTGGTCTCTCTGGGACATAGGTGTTCCTCAAGGCAACAGTGTAGCATGGAAGCATGTCTTTCCACTCATCAGAAAACCTTCTTCTGCAGTTAGGTGCCTAAACCTTTTCTTTCCAAAACCAAGCAGGGATCAGTCCTTTCTATCACATGAGAGATGGAGAAGCATATAACAATATGAGGAATCTGGTTTCAAGTCCCTTTGCTAACTGATGGATTTTAAATGTGTGCACACTTATACAAGTTACATTTTTCACGCAGTCTACAGCCCTACAGCCATAACATAACACATGTTTATGGCTGCAGAGTAAGTTTAAAATGGCCAATCATGTGAAAAATTAACCCTTGATAAATCAGCTATTAGCTGAAGGTGCTATACAGCTGAGTGACTTAGGGAAATTGTGTTCAGGTTCCCTTGAGTGTTACTTTTTCATACCTTTTCTGACCTGGGCTGGGCTGATGTTTGCACCAGCAAGCACCAACCCATCCCCAACCCCAAGAGATGTCAGAGGAGGAAAGAAGAGAGGGAAGGGGGATCATGCAGTTGCTGGCTGGTATTTGCCAGATCTGGAGCTGGGGGCAGGGCAGAATGGATCCAGGATGTGAGGGAGCTCCGTTCCACCCCACTCCCCGCAGCTCCAGCCATTGCAAAGCCCAGCTGGCAGCTGCATGCTGCTGCTGTCAAGAGGCCTGGGTGGTATGTGGGGGAAGAGAGCTTTCCCTTGCCTCACAAGCCCAGCCCAGCTCGCCTGCAATATTCCAGCCAGGGTAACTGGAGGAGCCACAGGTGAGGGGACCTCTCTTTCCTGACCCTGCACCTGGGTCTCCTGATAGCAACAGCATGCAGCTGCCAGCTGAGCTTTGCCATGACCAGAACTGGGTGGGGGTGGCAAGGTGGAACAGAGCACCCTCGCCTCATGGGCCCTGCCTGTCTCCCCCCATTACTCCGGCTGAGGTAGTACTCCATCTGCAAGGTGAGTTTTTGCACTCCCCCCAGCTCCAGCTGCAGCAAAACCCAGCCAGCAGCTGCAGGCTGCTGCTGTCAAGAGGCTGTGGCCAGGGTTAGGGGAAGGGACCCCAGATTTCCCCCACCCCTCACCTAAGTCTCTTGATAGGGGCAGCACACTGCTGCAGGCTCAGCTTTGCTGAGGCTGGAGCTGGTGGGGGGTAGGGTTCAGTAGAGGACTATTTTGACAGCCTCCTAGGAAGCTGCTGGAGCACCCTCGACTGTTGACCTGGGCTGGTACAGGCAGGTTCGAGCGCCCCTGACACAACAGGAGAACATCTATTGGGTCGGCGGGTGGGGAAGTATCTATTGCATGGTGCTTTGTGTAATGTGCCACGAGCTAGAGCGCAGCCCCTAAACATCAGTAGGCACCCTGTATTTCCAACTCTTAGGACAGTGCTCTAACCATCGGACTTCAGGGAACTAGAACATTCCCTTTCCCTTCTGTTGAGGCTGTTCCACTAGGGTGGAAAAAATTAAATCATCATTTTTGTCACAGAGAGTGAAACAAAAAAAAATTGATTCTATAGGCTATAGTGGTTCACTCACTCACCTGGGAACAGAGAGACCTAGTTTTCAGTTCCCACACCAGCAAAAGCTTAATATAAGAACACTTTCTGAGCCATTTTACACCAGTTGAGGGTCTGGCCACTAAACATTTGCATTTATTTCTCCATTTACTCTCTCTGACTCCTGTAAAGTTCCTACAGTGAGGTGTCAAAAAGTCACTCATTGCTCATCTGCTCCATGCAGAATGCTGATTCTGTCTCCGCTTGTCAGGTGAGTCACAGTGGGCACAAGTTTTCATGTAGCTTGCATGAAAACTGACCTTATGCTGAGCTGCTGAGTTATCTCTGGGGACTGTTTATTGAAGGACCTAAAATCACGAACAGGAAAATACGGATGGATGTTGATGAATTCTATACGAAAGAAACTAAATGGAAAACAAAAGGTCGTGAAAAGAAGTCGACAGGGAGATTAACATGCAAGCAATGGAGGAAGGGCTTTTTGCTTTTGAAAGAGAAAAATGGCTTTAGATCAAATATGGGACAGGCTACCTGAATCAAATACAATGTAATTAATATAAAACACTACAGGATGGGTGCATTTTTGGAGAGCAATGGATCCAAAATTAGCCTGGGAGGGAGAGGAAATTCAGGTTCATTTTTCTCCACCAAGACAATATAAAGTAAAAATGAAACTCCCTCAGTGGCATGGACTTAAGAGACTTGTGCCAACTGAGGAAATCTTTCTTGGCTACTTTTGAAGTTGTCAGCTCTAGGTGAGAGCACGACTTATCTTCACATCAGTACAGACTAAAAGGAGGAAAGCTCCAGGGTTAAAGATAAATGATAGTTCATGCGCTTCTCACAAAACAAACTCTGCTCCTACCTAGCAACACCTGGGGTGCAAGTTCCTCCAAAAGGATTCAAGAGAAGACAGGACCATAACTCCATCTTCACATTAGTTATATCCAAAAATACGCAGTGAACCTATATGCACCCATAGACTAGTACTGCACCTCAGAGCTCCCTCTGGAGGAATGGAGCAGCTCTCACCTTTCTGAGAGTTACCCAGGACACACATTATACACCGTGGTCCTCTCCTATAATTTGAAGTTGTCTGGCTGATGGGTTCTTCAAACAGTGGTCAGAAAGGCATATCAAAACCAAACGAGAGGTTGTTTTTTTTTTCTTCAAATTTCTACTTTGTATCATTCCAGATTTCCAAAATTAATCTAAATCCAATACATCGTCCACTCTCATAAAAATGTCCCCATCTCACTTCCCATTACAGTGGATCTGCTCATAGGCACGTAAGGGAGAGACATCATAAACTCACACTGTGCCCCAAAACTCAGATAAAATAATTTCACTCATGCAACCACCCCATCTGCCCTCCTATGACCGGGAAACAGCCTTCCAGACAGAATACTGGATCGCACTGCATATATCCAGAAGTCCACCTCCATTGAAATTGAAGGCCATGCTCCAAACAAACCTATCCCCCCAGAATTCCTCTAGTAAAAAATAGAGCAGCTCCTGCCTTTCAGCCATGGACCTAGCTTATCTATAATAGCTCAAAAACCAGGAAAATGCTCTGTTCCTTCAGTCTTCAGGAAATTGCTACCTCTGTGCAAACTGAATGCGCTTTATTTTTCCTTTGGGTAGTGGCAGGTCTGGTATTTCTGCCCTGTGGGGCTAGAACCTTTGTGTAGGAAATGTCATTGCAGGCAGTGGAATTATTCACAGTAATGTCAGGCACCTGTACAGTTGTACTTACAAAGCCGTCTATTTGCATCCTTTTCACAATGTATATGGAAAATAATGAAGTTGAAGGTCAGTTTTTGACTTTATCTGCATTTTGATAGTACCTAGGAGGACCAGTCCTCACCCCCTATCCCATGATGTTAAGTGTGGCACAAACCCAGCCCCACAGCCTGTAATAATATAAGCCACAGTACAGCTAAAGCCCTTTAGAAACCATACTTATGATCCAGCTGCATTGCCCTGCTATGGGCTATTTTATCCAACCAAATGATTTGTAAAAAGGAGAGGGGGAGGGGAGGGAACGGAGGGCATAATTTCTCTTCTCCCTCTTATGGCACCAAGTATGTGAATTCTCTTCAGCCCTGCCTTTGTGCACTTAGGGCTATATCCAGTTTGGGTCTAAACCAACTGTTTTGTCCTCAAGATTAGTCAACTGAGATCTAAGCCATCACACCGTAATATCTGAGCACTTGAGTGATCACTCCATCCATCTACTTAGGTACCCATTTTATATTTAATCCACTTTCCTCTGTGCAATGGTGGTCAGCATCAGGTGGTTGAAAGGCAGATAAAAGAAATCCTTCAGGAAGCAAATATGTGCTAATCAGTCCCCTGTGATGGTCTCATCTTAATCCCTAATGGAGGTTGTTTTAAAATGAAAAGACTGTGGTTTTAATAGTCTTCCAAAGTGTCTCCCAAAGGTGCATACTGAGAACTATCTTGTATTGTCTATTTTACACTGTCTTCAATTACAGTAATAAAATTTCCACTTAAGGAGAGGGAGAAGATATAAAACTAGTAAATCTTTGAGCTCCTTTTCCTTTTTAGATTATTTATTAGTGATAACAACTAATGTTCTGCTTAAAGGTAATGAATCTTATTAAATGCACTTTCAATTATCTTCTAAATTAATATGAGAGTGCAGTTCCAGAGCTAAAGACCCACTGAATAAGACCGGCAACAGAACTAATATTTGTTTCTGCTAAAAGACTCCTTATTGCCTCCAGCTAAATGATGTATATCAAATCAACTTCTTGTCTTGGATAGAGATGTACCATATGTAAATAGATTAAAACATTATGTACCCATTTATGGAAGATGTCTGTTGGCTTTTTTGCAGAAAATGTGTCCATTTTTTGCAAAGCTACTCAATGTAAGTGCTATTTCTCTGAATTTTTGATCTTCACAGGGAGCTTTATCTGCCAACGACCTGTTCAGTTCAATTTCAATTTCAGTTTTCAATTTATTAAGGATTCTGGCTAACATGCCATGCTCCTGAAGACATAGCACATATACGACCATAAAATAAATAAGTTCGAACAAAGCAACTGAACTACAAATATTATACTAAAAATAGACACCCAACATAAAAACATTATTAATATAAATATAGTAGTAAATCAAGACATGCTACCTGTTCAATACTACATGTTATGTATTAATAAATGCTGCACCACTATGAGGTATGTTTTTTTAATGGTCACAATTAGTTGC
The DNA here is from genome assembly GCF_030867095.1 of Alligator mississippiensis. NCBI lineage: Eukaryota > Metazoa > Chordata > Crocodylia > Alligatoridae > Alligator > Alligator mississippiensis. Next base: position 10,819,083 of record NC_081825.1, on the reverse strand, counting down.
AAAGCCAGGGATGCATTTTAGGGGTAGTAGGTAGCTCTCTATAACTCAAGGAGAGTGGCCATGTTTCACCAGGTCTTGGGAAAGGTCACCATACTCTTCACACTGCATATCCAACTAAAGCCACTGACTAGTATGGTACACTGTTTGGACAATTCTCTCTTCTCCTTTTGCACCTCTTCTGCCCTCCTTAGACTGTTTCTGCTCCAAGAAGTAGTAGAAGGGGCTACAATTGTGCCTGATGTCTGTGTGGGGACCCAAGGTGGGAAGTGTGTTTATGCTTCCTCCTCCTGCCCTCCCTCCACACCCATATCCCCCCCAGGTCATCCCCTCAAGGACGAAACCCAATCCAAAGCTCAGATCTAAACACATCCTCCTCATTCCTATGCAATGTCTAACGGTCAGTGTAATTAAAGAACCATTTTAGTTCAACTCCTGGGGGAGCAAGAGAGATTCAGAAGGGAGGACAACTGAGGACAGAGCACTGAGTACAAAGCAAGGGAGAAGGGCAAAGGAGGAAAAAAAAAGCAGAGCAAAGATCTGAAAAGCAGCATGATTTTGATCCTAAAAAAATATTTCTTCATAGTTCTTTGCTGGGTCTGCCCCCATCCGGATTAGTCAGTTTGATTTGAATATGAAAATCAAGATCCTTCTGTAAGTGAATAGTTTTAGCCAGTGGCTTAGTGACTTCTTGATGTCTGCTGAGACAATTTCTTGATTTACTTTTCAATGTGAAGGCAGTAATGTAATAAGGCTCATGCCCATGGAGCAATGGAGGCTTTGTCTCTCCACCACAATGAAAACTGAGAATGTGAATGAGAATTTCACATATGGAAGCCAAAAAGCCAACAAAATCTCTGGGAGCCAACACAACTGAACACAAACTACAGTTGATATAAAGAGATCTCATAATTTTCATTTCTCTAGGGATCAAACAAAGGCAGACAAAATAATAAGCCTTTTTTTTTTGTTCTATATGAAATTTTACATTGACTAGAAAATAAATAAATAAATAAGTACTTTCTGTATCACTGAATCCATTTCAATTTTGAATTACTTGTTTACTTCATAATGTCTCCCTGTCAAATGATTGAAAGCTGCCTCCTTCAAAAAGAAAGTTATTCAAAGTTATTCAAAAATGCAGCTCCACGGTTGAAGCCAAATTCACAGTCTGACAGTCTCCTCCTGTTATTTATTTTAGGTTCTTGAACTTCCATATTATTTTTATTTGTTATTTGATAAATTAATCCATACCTAGAGGCTGTCAGAAGTGGGCTAGGTCTAACATTCTTTTGGGGAATCTGTCATTACCTTTTCTAAGAGTAATAGAATAATAATACGTTTGCTACAGAAAATATTTTCACTTTCCTTGTTTGCCTTTGATATGCCACGTTCACAAATCTCTACTGCTTTTGAGCAAGGCCATAAAGAGCCTTTCTTTTTAAAATCCATTAATTAATGTACAAAGAAATGTACGCAAACCTTGAGCTGTGTAGTGCTACACTTAAGAACTAACTAGGGAAAATGCTTAGAAATATCAACTGTGAACAAAACAGTATTATTCCATCCCTAACCCAAATGAAAGGGTAGCTTCACTTTGTGTCCCAAAGTTTTGGCACCAAACTTTTCAGGACAATGGGCCACATTCAAGTTGTTTCAGAGGCACAGCATTATTATAACTGAGGTGGTAGTTAGATGCCTAAAGCTCTAAGGAGAGACTCAGCACCCTAAAAACTCCATTGTATTTCTCCTTTTGTGACTGCAGGAATCTCTGCGTAGCCACACTTTGGCATGCATGCAATTAAAGCAATCAGGACTCATAGCAGAGATGATATCTTTTATTACAACAACAAGACCAGCAAAAAAAATATTCTTTAAAGATCAATATGGCTACAACCTGGATTTCTGACACAATTAAAGCACACACTTTAGCAGCTAACTTGCAACTTCATTTCTGGAATGATTGAAATTGGCCCTCTATGTTAGGTCCCCATGAGGGCCACGCCCTTAAATGGAGAAAACCCATGACTACCTCACAAAGACAGAATTGAACCTAGCTCAGAATTGGTGGCATGGTGTTGTCCAATAGACTCCTGGGTAAAGTATTTGTTCAAGATCTCAATTTGCTCAAGATGTGGACCTCTCTCTCTCCCCTCCTGCACCTCCCTTCTCTAAGGTTTTTGAACCAGGAGCTTCAGCTACTCAGAACAGCGTTTTACCCACTAGCTTGTTGAAGGGGAGAGATGAGGACACTCTCCTTCTTTCCTGTTGCCAGCATAAAAGGTGGTGGTGGTGGCAGTGGTGGTGGTTGTGGGGCGTGTGTATGTGCTTGTGTGTGCACAAAAATGTCCATTACATCTACTGGCTGGGAAGTGACCATCTCAGCAGCACAGAAGTGGAAAGGGATCTTGGAGTCATAGTGGACTTCAAGATGAACATGAGTTGTCAGTGTGACAAAATCATCAGCAAAGATAACCACACTTTATCATGCAGATGCATGACAAATAGAAAAAAAAAAAAAAAAGAAGTGGAGTCTTCTTTTGAGAAGTAGAAGGATTGTGGGTTAGGCTACATGAGGGGCAAGGAGAAAGGGATTTGGTGGTAGGGGTCTGCTACAGACCTCCACATCAAGGGGAAGAAATAGATGCGGGGCTCCTGAGGCAGCTCACGGAGACCATAAAAGCTAAAGAGGTGATAGTCATGGAGGACCTAAACTACCCAGACATCTGCTGGGAGACACAGATGGCAAAGTCCCACCGCTCACGCAGATTTCTAATCTGTGTACAAGACCTCCACCTGACATAGGAGGTACATGGTCCCACTAGGGGGAATGCCATACTGGATCTGGTATTGGTAACGGGGGATGACATGGTAGGGGACCTACAGATCGGTAGCCATCTGGGGGACAGTGATCACCTAATAATAGAATTCACCAGAAGATGTTGAGTGGGTAAGGTAACTAGTAGGGTGAAAGTACTAGACTTTAGGAAAGCTGATTTAAGTGAACTCAGGAGATTAGTCAAGGACACGCTAAAGAGTAGGAGTTTTGAAGAGATGGGAGCCCAGGAAGGGTGGCTGTGCCTTAAGGAAATGATCCTTCAGGCACAAGGCAAGACGATCCTGATGCGAGGAAAAAGAGGGAAAGGGGCCAGGAGGCTTCCCTGGCTGACCAGAGAAATCCAGGGCAGCCTAAGGGCCAAAAGGGGAGCACAAAAAGTGGAAACAGGGAGAGATCACCAAAGATGAATATACCTCCTCTGCTCGTGCTTGTAGGGAGGCAGTTAGACGGGCCAAAGCTACCATGGAGCTGAGGATGGCATTCCAAGTAAAGGACAACAAGAAAATGTTTTTTAGATATATAGGGAGTAAAAGGAAGGCCCAGGGAGGAATAGGACCACTGCTAAATGGGCAGAAACAATTGGTGACGGACAGGGGGGACAAGGCTGAACTCCTCAATGAGTTCTTTGCCTCAGTGTTCCTAAGCGAGGGACACGACAAGTCTCTCACTGGGGTTGTAGAGAGTCAGCAGCAAGGCACCAGACTTCCATGCATAGACCCTGAGATGGTGCAGAGTCACTTGGAAGAACTGGATGCCTTCAAGTTGGCAGGCCTGGATGAGCTCCATCCGAGGGTGCTGAAGGCACTGGCCAACATCATTGCACAGCCACTGGTGGGAATATTTGAACGCTCGTGGCACATGGGAAAAGTCCCGGAGGACTGGAAAAGGGCCAATGTGGTCCCCATTTTCAAGAAGGGGAGGAAGGAGGACCCGGGCAACTATAGGCCAGTCAGTCTCACCTCCATCCTTGGCAAAGTCTTTGAAAAAATTTTCAAGGCTCACATTTGTGAGAGCCTGGCAGGACAAATTATGCTGAGGGGAAACCAGCACGGGTTCGTGGCAGGCAGATCATGCCTGACAAATCTAGTCTGTTTTTATGACCAGGTTACGAAACGCCAGGACACAGGAGGAGGGGTGGATGTCATATACTTAGACTTCAGGAAGGCCTTCGATACGGTAATCCACCCCCCCATACTGGTGAACAAGTTAAGAGGCTGTGACTTGGATGACTACACAGTCTGGTGGGTGGCGAATTGGCTAGAGGGTCGCACCCAGAGAGTCATGGTGGATGGGTCGGCTTCAACCTGGAAGGGTGTAGGCAGTGGGGTCCTGCAGGGCTTGGTCCTTGGACCGATACTCTTTAATGTCTTCATCAGCGACTTGGACGAGGGAGTCAAAAGTACTCTGTTCACGTTTGCAGATGACACAAAGCTATGGGGAGATGTGGACTCGCCGGAGGGCAGGGAACAGCTGCAGGCAGATCTGGACAGGTTGGACAAGTGGGCAGAAAACAACAGGATGCAGTTCAACAAGGAGAAAGGAAAAAAGTGCTGCACCTAGGGAGGAAAAATGTCCAGCACACCTACAGCCTAGGGAATGACCTGCTGGGTGGCACGGAAGTGGAAAGGGATCTTGGAGTCCTAGTGGACTCCAAGATGAACATGAGTCGGCAGTGTGATGAAGCCATCAGAAAAGCCAATGGCACTTTATCATGCATCAGCAGATGCATGATGAATAGGTCCAGGGAGGTGATACTTCCCCTCTATCGGGCGCTGGTCAGACTGCAGTTGGAGTACTGCGTGCAATTTTGGCTGCCACAATTCAAGAGGGTTGCGGATAACCTGGAGAGGGTCCAGAGAAGGGCCACTCGTATCGTTAAGGGCCTGCAGACCAAGCCCTACGAGGAGAGACTAGCGAAACTGGACCTTTTCAGCCTCCGCAAGAGAAGGTTGAGAGGCGACCTTGTGGCTGCCTATAAGTTCATCACGGGGGCACAGAAGGGAATTGGTGAGTATTTATTCATCAAGGCGCCCCCGGGGGTTATAAGAAATAATGGCCACAAGCTAGCAGAGAGCAGATTTAGATTGGACATTAGGAAGAACTTCTTCACAGTTCGAGTGGCCAAGGTCTGGAACGGGCTCCCAAGGGAGGTGGTGCTCTCCCCTACCCTGGGGGTCTTCAAGAGGAGGTTAGATAAGCATCTAGCTGATGTCATCTAGACCCAGCACTCCTTCCTGCCTATGCAGGGGGTCGGACTCGATGATCTATTGAGGTTCCTTCCGGCCCTAACATCTATGAATCTATGAATCTATGTGTGTGCACGTGCATGCGTGTACACTAACCTTTTGACCCAAAGATTCTGGTGTTTTTGTCTGCCTAATAGCCCAGACTCAGTAGGAGGGTCGTACAGTATCCTTTGTTATGTAGCCTTGAAATAAAGGTGCACTCCTTCACAAATGAGGATCTGGTTTTAATGTTTGTCACAATAAACACAGCCTAAATCCCAGGTCTCCCATGTCCTGGGGAAATGTTCTAACCGTGATGTTATTGGTCAAACAGTGGGTACCTTCACCATCCTGAATTACTTGTTTGTAAAAAAACTTACGGAAGTTTCATAGGTGTGACTGAGTTGTGAATCAAAAGTGAAGAGTTGCGTGCAATGTGTAGCTCAAGGATTCAGACAGAAGTAACATTTTTCACATGATCTGGCCCCTGAAATCATTTACAGCCATGTCATAACACAAGGGCAGAGTTGCAGAGTGCTTTTAAAATGTCTGTTTGTGAGAAAAAAAATAACCCTGGTCAAATCAGGTATTACATTAAAGCACTCCAAAGCAGAGCACCTTGGGGAATTTTTGTTCCTTCCAGGGTTAATTGCTTAGAAGTTGCACCCAGAGAGTGGTAGTAGACAGGCTGGTATCAACCTGGAAGGATGTGGGTAGTGGGGTTCCACAAGGTTCGGTCCTTGGACCTGCACTCTTCAATATCTTCATCAGTGACTTGGATGTGGGTGTGAAGTGTACTCTGTCCACGTTTGATGATGATAGTAAATTGTGAGGTGAAGTGTACACTCCAGAGCATAGGGAACGATTGCAGGCAGACCTGGATAGGTTAGAAAAGTGGGCAGAACACAATAGGATGCAGTACAACAAGGACAAGAGCAGAGTGCTGCACCTAGGGCACAAAAATGTCCATTACATCTACTGGCTGGGAAGTGACCATCTCAGCAGCACAGAAGTGGAAAGGGATCTTGGAGTCATAGTGGACTCCAAGATGAACATGAGTTGTCAGTGTGACAAAATCATCAGCAAAGCTAACTGCACTTTATCATGCATCAGCAGATGCATGACAAATAGAAAAAAAAGAAGTGGAGTCTTCTTTTGAGAAATGCCCCGCTATGCAACATTGGTCAGGCCACAGTTGGAGCACTGTGTCCAGTTTTGGGTGCCGTACTTCAAGAAGGATGTTTATAGACTTGATAGGGTCCAGAGGAAGGCCACTCATATGGTTAGGGGCTTACAGGAGAAAACCTATGAGGAGAGACTGAGGGACCAGGACCTCTTTAGCCTCTGCAGAAGGCTGAGAGGTAACTGTGTGGCTGCCTACAAATTCATTAGGGGGGCACAGGAAGGGATCAGAGATGCTCTGCTCACCAGGACGCCTCTTGGGGTAACAAGGACAATGGTCACAATTGATAGAGAGCAGATTTAGGCTAGGTATCGGGAAAAACTTCACGGTAAGGGTGACCAACATTTGTAATGGGCTTCCAAGGGAGGTGGTGTTCTCCCCTACCCTGGGGTCTTCAAGAGGAGGCTGGATAGGCATCTGGCTGGGGTCATCTTACCCCAGCGCTCTTTCCTGCCCAGGATGGTGGGTTGGGCTCAATGATCTGTTGAAGTCCATTCCAACCCTAACATCTATGAATCTATGAATTTTCACATGGGGGGGCAGTCCCAGTCCTAACCACCAAGCTATCAGGGGGGAGGGAGGGGAAAGGGAAGAGAGCCCATGGCTGCTGACTGCTCAGAGCTGAGTGGGGTGGGGGGGGGGGGAGTCTCTTTGCCTCACAGGTTCCCACCAGGTACCTTGGCTGGGGTATTGGGGGCAGTCAGATTGGCCCATGAGGTGAGGAGGCTCCATCCCCCCCCCCCCCACACACACATCCCTCCAGCAGCCAGCATGGAGCTTCCAGCTGTTGAATGGCCAGAGCTAAGCAGGAGGGAGGTGGACAGAGCCTGCTCACCTTGCCTTGCCAGCCCCTCCAGCTACCTCCAAAATCTCCAGCCAAGGTAGATGGGCTATTTGGCTCCTTGTTGGGTAGGGCAAGAGGAGGAGATGCTCTAACTCATGGCACATTATGAAAACTGTCATGAGTTAGATTGGGGCCCTAAATTCTGTCTGAGTCCCACAAGGGGATTCAGAAAGAGCCCTTTGTTTTAGTATTTCCCATTTGGCCACCTCTAATCACCTCTGGACTTCCTGAATCCCCCTGTATAGTCATATTCTGCTTCTTGTTCTCTGTATTAAACACCTAGACATGTACATCTGAATCATTCTCAGATGCCTCTGAAGTCTCTCCATAGACTGGTAGATGAGCTATTTGTCTCTTCCTCCTGGGACATCCACTCAGAAGTTAAACATTGCCCCACCTTATTTTTCTTCGACCTGCTATATAAGCATTCATTGCATTAATCTGGCCCTATTGGTCTCCTGCCAGATTACAGACTGGTCATTCACAGTCTACTTCCCTCAATTTCATAGATTCATAGATTGTAAGGCTGGAAAGGACCTCACATGATCATCGGGTCCAGCCCCCTGCAGGCAGGAAAGACAGTTGGGGTCAGGTAACCCCAGCAAGATGACTGTCCAGTTATCTCTTGAAGATTTCCAGGGTAGGTAATTGCACCACCTCTGGAGGGAACTTATTCCACAGTCTGGACACTATTTGTGAACAAGTTTTTCCTAATGCTGGGCCTGAAACAGTCTTCCAGGAGTTTGTGGCCATTACATCTGGTTTTCCCCAGGGGTGCCCCAGTCAACAGTTGTTCACCAAACCCTTGATGTACTCACCTAATGTAGTGTTAAGCTGCTACCAAGTCCCCTCTCAGCCTTCTGTTTTCCAGGCTGAAGAGTCCCAGGTCTCTAAGCCTTTCCTCGTGTGGCTTGCCATGCAAGTCTCTAATCATATGGGTGCTCTCTCAAGTTTTACAATGCCCATGTTAAAGTGTGGTGCCCAGAACTGGACACAGTACTCCAGTTGGGGTCTCACCAATGCTGAATAAAATGGAAGAATCTCTTCCTTGGTTTTGCTGGAGATGCATCGATTGATGCGTGCCAGAGTATTATTTGCCCTGCTGGCAACAGCATTGCACTGCCAGCTCATATTCATACTGTGGTCTATTATTACGCCCAGGTTCCTTTCATTTACGATGCTGGCCAGTTTGGCACCACCAAACCTGAAGGTGTGCAGGGGGCTGTTCATCCCCAGGTGGAGCACTTTACATTTCTCAATGTTGAACTTCATCTGGTTCTGACTAGCCCAACTTGCCAGCCTGCATCTGTAGCCTATCTTCAAGTGTGACCATGCTTCCCCATAACTTACCCGCGAACTTGGCCAGTGAGCTCTTCACCCCCACATCCAAGTCATTGATAAAGATGTTGAAAAGTACTGGACCAAGCATCTACCCCTGTGGGACATCACTGGCCACTTCTCACCAGGATGACACAGATCGGTTCATTAGGAATCTCTGAGTCCTGCCCCAAGCCTCAAAATGTTCTTGCGAGAACACTGTGGGATACCAGATCAAAGGCTTTTTGGAGCCAGGTAGCTAGTATTCTTGACATCCCATCATAAAATGTTTTCTGATATCTCAGTCCACTCCAAGGCATACATTGTAAGATCAAGAAGTACCATTAAATCAAATCTTCTGACCTTTTATACAAAATAGTAGATGGGATCTCAGTCAGGTATTCCACTACAGAACCCATTAACTTGTGCCTGGCTATACATTTTAACAGGTCTTTAAAAAGAGAGGGGCAGATGTATGATTTGTAAACAGTCGTATCCCCCTAAATGAAACAAGTTTTGTGAATCTGGGATCTTTAAAGTTAGAAAATAGTTAAGTGTTTTGCTATATATGTAATCTGGCAGTGAATAGGTATATTAATAATCTTGTTTTACAATCATTCTGTTGGAATATTATTCATTTAATAAGACTATTCCTTAATCAGTACAATATATATTTGAAAAAAAAAAAAGAAAGATGTCCAAAGAAATAGAGACACATGTACAACTGTGTAGTGGGATTTGCTCTGGTATTGTTACAAAGGCCATGCCTTCTCATAATCATTTTATCAATAATGCAACAATTAATAATTAAAGTGCCATTAATTATTAACCAGGGACTCAATTAGGCTTTTCTACATAGTGCAGAGATATGTTGGCAGTGAATAGACTGTTAGATAGGGAAAAATGCTTGATCAAATTGCTGAGCTTGTGAAAGCACAAGAAAACAAGATGCAAGATAATTGCAGGGAGCGCATCTTGTAACCCATCTCCCAAACTTTTTTTGTCTTGAGCTGATGATAGAGAAATAACTGATGTATTGTTAGTAGTTCTTCCTCAATAAGGAAGTTTACAGTAAAGCACTTGAGTCTTTTCCTTCCCATTCTTTTTAATTGGAGCAGATCATAGTAATACTCTGCAATACCATCTCACCATGAATGTGCTAATTGCATTTCAAATGAAGTCAATGCAAGTGACTGGGCACAAATAAGTGACAGGATCAAGCTGACTTTTAATGGATCCTTTATATAAAGAGTTAAACTTCAACGCTAAAGCCTCAGACAGCACAAAGAGCACCCACCAAGATCAGAAGGGATTGCCCTCAATAGCACTTGTGGGCTGACAAGTTCTGTGCCCAAGGGATTTGCCTTGGTCCAAAGCATGAGGAGTGATACTATATTAAATAAGCCATTGATCACTTCCACTATGGCCATTCTTCTGCTTCTTTGCATTAGAAAGAAAAAAATGCATCATGTTTAAGTTTCAAATATGAATATACTCACTTCTGGAGCAGCATGGACCATAAACAGGTTTAGAATTACTGTGTAAGCCTCACTAATAACACTTTGACAGAGAAATTATTAATTTTCAAATCAACCATTTTTTCTGGATTGTGAAAGAGTTGTGGAGAGGTGACTTTTAGAGCTAGATAGCTCAAATATTGAATATATTGTATATATACATCTGATCTCTTTGATATTTTTTTAACCTGGATACATGTATACATTTAACAAGGGAAGTGCACATTTTATATTGGTCACTGATCATCTTCCTGGTAGCCAGGTATCCATGCTACTACTTGTTGGATCTACGAGCTGTCTTCAGTTCAATTAATGATGAAATACTAGATTCAGCCAGTTGTGAACGTTTTTCTCTCTCCTGATGGCATTCTCATTTGGGATGCTGCCTACTGTATTTCACAGGGGATGTTGGGAGTGTTAGTACAGAAACATGGGTTGAAGAGCTTTTGGTATTTTCATTTATCTTGCAGAAAAACTGAGGCTTGCAGGTTAGTGGGGAACTTTCAAAACGTTGGTGCCTTCTTTATTAAAAAAAGATGGAAGTTTTTTTTTTTTCCTGTTAACCTCATAGTGGTGCTCTGAGAATCATTAGTAAATGTTTGTACAGTACTTTGAAGTTGAAACGCACAAGTTTACTATAGGATAAGACTCAACTATCCTTATATTTGCCTTGCAAGAGGTACAGCATGGTACATAGACAGTGCCCTACAGGTTTTTCTTCCTTTATGTATTTAGGCAGTTTTTCAAACAAACCATGTATTATGTATATGGCAGGGAAAATGCCTGCTTCAGAGAAGCTTATGTCTCGGAGGTAAACATGTATAAATGTTTATACATTTTTCAGCACATATTATTTACCCACAAGAACACAACAGCTGCTTCGGAGTTGTTCTGGTCTCAGTGGTAAACAGGTATTTTGGCAGTTCCTTGAAAATGGAAATGACTCTTTGGTTCCATTCTGTCGTATCCTCCCAACATGGTGCTCTAATTATTATTCAAAGGAAAATATGTCTGCATAGATCGATGACACTTAGTGGGCCAGTTCCACTGGGTTGGAATAGCACCTTTGTGATGTGCCCTAAATAAAATGGATCATGTAGTATTAACTTTCAGATCCCTGAATCCCCTTTGCTTCATGAATACAGTCATGTGCACTTGTCCTCATCTGGATGTGTCTAACTTCCCATTTTATGCTGGGTCAGGATATATCTACATTGCAATCACAGGCATGGAAAGGCATGCCTAAGTTTGTGTCTAGCCTACTTGAGTAATAGCATGAAGCTGTCGTGGCATGCAGTCACACAATCATAGAGAAGCAGGGCTGGAAGGAACCTCAGAGGTCATCTAGTCCAACCCCCTGCCTGAGGCAGGAGCATTCAGCACCAAACCATCCTATAAGATCCATCATTTAAACTCTACATAAGACTGCCATCAACCTGACACAAAACAGGCCTAGCACCTGATCCTGCCACAAGAAAAGCAGGGAAGCCATGAGAGTCAACATCCTGCTTTTATGAGATGTTGTCAATTTATACTGAAATCATTCCAGGTAGAAGGCCATGCCCTTTGCTACAGAGTAATGTAAACCCCTGCACAGCCCATACTAATCTGACCATGGGGTAAAATTCCTTCCTGACCCCCAATTATGGCAATTGGTCTGACCCTGAGCAGAGGGGCAAGACCCTCTCACCAGGAACCTCCAGCGTTGGTCTCCATGGGGTAGACAACATCAGTTCAGCCAGCCAGAGTTACAGAACTGTGCATCCCATGCCTGCTTATTCATTATGATTTATGATGCTGATAGCTTGCACAAGAGAGGAGAAGGAAGCGTTATGTTTCATTTTCTATGTAGGCATGTAGCCAGCTTATGTGTAAACACGACATGTACACCACTAATGTCTGCATGTGATACACGCTGAAATACCGTAAAATAATTCCTCTGCGCTTTTCTAATTCATGACAATACTCTGGTATTCTGCTGGCTATGTTAACAGATGAGCCTTGGGCTCTGGGCTACAGTATGTACTCAGGGCTTGATTTTATCACAGCTGAGACTCAGAAGTGGGACTGCATTAGAAAATATTGTGACTCAGATGGAGCTCTTCATGATGTCATCCTCCTTTTGTGGCTGTTATTTTGGCTTATGACTGGGAGTCAGAAGCTAAAGAAAGGTCCATCCATGTCTAACAGGCCATTGCTTGCCTTGTGTTTACTGGATCAATGGGTCAGCACCTTTCACTCCTACATGTGCAGTCCAGGTGACTCAAAGAGAGGTGCTTGGACACTTGGAGAATTATTATTATTCCATTTATTCCTCCATGGGGCTGTGTAAACCATAGACAGGAAATCATACTACAGTAAAAGGGATGGCACAAAAAGACAATAGTTTTCTTCCATGATTAGGACATAAGAGAAACATTGGTGAATATATAAAATCTATGTTTATTGCTATTTAAGTGAGAGCTGTTTGAAGGTTTAGTGCTGTGTGTAGAAGGCAGGAAATCTGGCACTATTTGAGTATTTGGGTGAACATTCAGGTGGTTCATCTAAGGTGGCTGTTCTGCAGGGGTGAGTTTATGTGTTTACATCATTAAATCTACAAGAGCCTGACTACCAACAAAATCTACAACAGCCTGAATTCCACTAGAATGGTAACACACAAACCGCCATGGGCAAGAAACCCATGGACCAGCAGACATACCGACACAGAACCAGCCATCACCCTAAACACACCCAAAATGCAGTAATTTACAGCCAAGTCCCCTGATACCACTGAATTCGTACAGAGGAGAATAATCCACGATCATCACTTCACAAGTCTCAAATGGGGCTTTCACCCAGCAAGGACACTCTTCCAGAGAGATGGATCACACTTTTGAAAAAGCCACCCAGATACCATGTGAAGAATTGCTGCAGTACAAAATGAAAATCTGCACAAATCGCATGCCATTAGTTATGACATACCATCCTTCCCTGTAACCTATGCGGAGAATCCTCAAACAATTGCAACCCATACTAGAAAACCTAACTCTTAAAGGGATTTTCCAGAACCACCTATCTTAGCCTTTAAATAAGCACGGAATTTTGCTAACCTCATCACCAGAAGCAAACCCCGCTATGACCCAAACTGCAATAAATGGATCCAGACCATGCCGGGAGAAGAAATATAAAACTTGCCAACACATCTCAACCGCTCCCACAATTACTACACCCCACAACAGAACCATCACCAGGGATCTACCACCTGCACCTCCAGAAGTGTAATATATGTCATGCAGTGCACCAAATGCCCTGATGGAAAATATGTAGGAAAAACCAAACAACTGCATACCTGAATACCTTTTGTAGACAAGCCTACAAACTTCAGTTCATAAATCTACTGGATACAAATAAAATCATGGGCTTGATGTAGACATTGGATTTATGACACATTACAACATGTGTGACATCTAATACCCCAGGTATCCTGCCTCCAACTGCCCACTTGCATTCCTTCACACATCCACGTCCCTTCCGCCCCACCTCCTTTCCTATCTCTACTCATTGTCTTCCAAACTCCCACACATTTGCATTTGCACAGACCTGCTTGTTGTAAATTAGCTTCTTTTCTACTTTAGAGAACACATAACACCAGCAAAGTCTCCCTACACCTGACAAAGTGTGTTTGTGCCTGAAAGGTTGCAAAGAACTTTTCCAACTGTTTAGTTGTTCTAATAAAATATATCACATTTACCAGAACAACCTTGCCTGCTTGAATTCTACTAAGCCACCCGAACACCTTAGGCATCTCCAGTTTTATTCTACGTATGCCATGTAGGATAAAATGTAGGATACATGTTCCATGTGATATATGTTCCATGTATCACATGGAACATGCTTGTGAGATGGTGCTGATGCCCACCCTTTGCCCAAGAGTCTAGTATATCAGATGCTCACTCGTCACCTGGGCATCCTGGGTTCCAGGATCACCTCGTCCTAAGAAGTTATGAGTCTTGATGGCTCATATCTCAGTACAATGCCCTAGTAACCCTGGTACAGACTAGTCAAAGCTAAAGGTAGCTTCTGATGCAACCAGTCCACTGGATAGCTGAAAGGGAAAGATTTGCAGTGGCAGGAGGAGTAAAAAGGAACCTGACATTTTGTCATCTAGAGGGATATCTACTGACCTGTGAGGGAGCCCTTGGTCCCAATCCTTCTTATATTTTTTTTATTTATTTATTTTTTTTCATAAGAGAGACCTTACATAAAATGTATGAATAGCAATGGGAACAGAAGAAGTCTTCTTAACATGGTGCTGCATCTACTCCAAACTCCCTGCCAGTGAGGCTGATATGCATTTGGGAAACTTTGGAGTAGTTGTCCTAATTACATTTCTTACATGCCAGAAAGGCCTCTTGTAAGACATGGTCCACAGTTCCTATCAGGAAGCAGTGCATGCCTGTCTTCAGAGAGAAGAAAACAAAAGCCAGAGCAATGATAGGACAAACCTCAAGGTCTCAGACTTTCCTTTGGGGAAATAAAAGGCTCGCCTGTACAATATTCAGCAGGGCCTAGCCCACCTACATTCACCAGTCTGCTCTCTCCACTGTCAAATGTCTCCTGAAATTACACTTCACCTGTTATGTCTCTCACCATATATCTGCCTTACAAATTATTGATGATTTTTCTTTTCAAATTACCTTGTGTATTGATGCAACTCACTTGTGTCTACATAATTCCTTTGGACCAAATAATCCCCATTACCTACAAGTAATCCAGAATAGTGCCATGACTTACAGTGGCATGACTCCAGAGATACATCAGTGTCCACAGTGCATTTCATATGAAACAGTCATCGTATTAAATGCATATATGACATTAGGGCCACAACCCAGGCCTCCCCACTTTCTAAGACATGCCCACCTCCCTAGGCTTCAGAGTCAGCTTCCTCTTGCTTGTTCTTCTTCTGGATGATGATTTTGGTATAGTTCAGTTCAAGGGTGGGCAATTCTTTGGACCTGAGGGCCACATAGGGAGTTTTGATGAGCTGCGCAGGCTGGGTCAGAACCCCCGTCCCTCACAACAACTCACCAAATGGGGCTTTCAGTGTGTGGGGAGCCGTGTTTGGGACCACAACAGGCATGATCCACTGCATGTTTGCCCTGCCCTGTGGGGGTGGCGGGGTGCTGGAGGGGTGTATGGGGTGTGTGGAGGGGGTGTGGGGGTTGGGCTTCCTGGAAGCCAGCAGTGGTGAGGGGAGGGAAGAGGAGCTGAGGTGTGTGCAGCAGAGATTGCTGGGTCAGCAACTTCCCTGCATGGGGCCAAGCCCCACCCAGAGCAGACCATGCCATGCTCCCACCCACACACCCTGGCCCCAGCCCTGGCCCCAGCCCCAGCCTAGTCCCCAGCCAGTGTGCAGCTTCTGGCAGGGCTCTTTCCAGTGTGGCTGCAGCCAGTCAGACTTGCATTGTTCCCAGTAGGCAAAAGGAGCACAGCAACACCCAGCTGACTGCAGTTGCATCTGAAGCTGCATGCACTGGCTGGGGTCTGGGCTGGCACAGCTGTTTTGCTTCCCTTGTCTCCAGCTCCAGCTGCTGCTTCTGCTCCTGCTGTACCACATCGCTCCAGGTGGGTGGGGTGGAAATTTCACCCAGGCAGCTTCTGCCTAGCACATGGAGCTCTGGCTCCAGCTCCAGGCTACCTTCCACCTGCTCTGCCTGCCAACAGGGCACCAGGCAGGCAGAGTGAGTAGAAGGTGGCTGGAAGCTGGAGCCAGAGGTCCATGTGCTGGGCAGAGTGGTGCAGCAGGAGCTATACAGCTACAGCCCCACCAGAAGCTGCATGCACGAGCCGGGACCCAGGCCAGCAGGAACATGGTGCAGACTGCCATGGTAGCAGTGGGTGAGCACCTTGGGGACAGCCAGGGTCCAGATCCAAGCAGTTCGGGGGCTGAATCCGGCCCACAGGCCATATTTTGCCCACCCCTGGTTTACTCCATAGCTTGGCAATTAGGACATTCTGCTAGGGTGTAGAAGACATGGGTTCAAGTCCCCTGAGACAGATAAAACCAAATATCCAGATCTACCCAAGCTATACAAGTGCTCAAATCACAATGCTACTCTGTGTTACATTCAAAAATGCAAGATAAGCAACACCTTCATTACTGATCTTCAATATGCTAACGATTATGCCATTTGTGCTCACTCAGTTGAAGAGCTCTAGGTCACTCTTGATTGCTTCTGTGAAGCCTCTGAAATCCGTAGACTCATGATCAACTTCACAAAAACGAAGATATTTTATCAACCCACCTGCTCCTCCACACTGCTATTACAGGACAATTCTTGGACAATGTTGAGCAGTTCCCTTACTGGGTAGCCACCTTTCCCAAAAGGTAAATGTGGACAACAACATTCAATGCTGGATAAAATCTGCCAGTTCTGCCTTTGGACATCTCCAGAATTGTATCTTCAGTGACCATGACATCAGTACCCAAACCAAACGTCATGTCTACCAGGATCTACTCCTTCTTCCCAGAACTATTTGTCACACCTGCAGTCAACCATGTAGATCTCAGGTTGGCCTCCACAGTCATGTATGGACTCACCAATGAGTTCCCTATTTAGTGAAAGACTGTCATCCTTATATCAAGAGACTGCTGCCACCACTTACCAATGCCTATTCTAGGAAGAGGAGTATGATTATTTTGTGCTCAGGTTATTGCTGCTGGAAGGTAGAAATCTCCCTCTTCCAAATCAAGTTAAAATACAACAGCATGGCAGTGTCTGAGAACTGATTAAGAATCCCCATGGAGAGAGTGGAGAGTTATATACCTCATGGGTAATTGTCCATTACTGAAGGTGCCTAAATGCCACTGAATATAAAGAATAAAAGAGCCTTGTGATTATGCAGGGCAAAACAGGATTTTACTCCAGAGATGCACTAAACTCTTCATTGAAAGAATAAGGAAACTAGACATCTCCCTACACAAAAAAGGATTATCTTTCCCCATTTCCCCAACCCTCTCCTTGATGACCATGGGAACGTTATCTTGGAAATAGCGGAAGGTAAGTCGAACATGTTTTCCCAGTAAAATAGGATCTGGGCTGGAGGGACTAGAAGGCTCAGAGAACTGGTAATGGGTTATAGAGACATTCACCTTACAGGTCACAGATTCGTATCCATCTGTAACTGGAAGTCACTAAAAGTAGTTTAGCAATCTTGCCCAGCAGTCAAATGAGATGGATTTGTAGTCTCCATGGAAGTTCTCTGAACTGACACAACATTTGAGATTCATCACTGACAGTCTCCACTGAGGTAAGGCCTGGGCAGAGTGAATGAACTGAACATTGCAGTGCTGTTAGATTAGGCAGATAGATCAGAATAGATTAGTTCTTGTCCCTGGGAGGCGGTGCCTATTCATGGGTGCAATTCAATGACAAGACAACGCAGAAAATTTATCAGGGTTTATGTTGCGTATATTCTACCATTAAATACAGCTTTACTATCTAGCCTTGTCTTTCACCTGCCTTTCAGCAGCACTGCATTCATCCACTAAACAAATTTTAAAGGCCTTTTTTTCTTTCTTTTTCTTTCTTTCTTTTTTTTTAAATTGGGGCAGTTACTGGAAGCCTCAAGAAGAGATAAAGGCAGTTTAGGTGGGCCTATGAAGACCATGTTGAATTTCAAAGAACAAGGATGTGCCATGGATAAATGCATTTTGTGCCTGGATTCCACTGGCAAATTCATCTCAGAGATGATTCTTAATCAGGAGGTGAAATAATAGGGAAGGTGGGTGTCTAAATAAAATATCTTCCCTCTTTATACCACACCATCCCCACTATCAGTCATATCAAGATATGTCTATCCTACTTATGATCAGCTTTAATTGAGGTTTTGTGCCTTGCATAATGTTGTCTTAACTTCAAAGTGCCTCAAAAACTATTACAGGGGTATAGGTATGCATACCAGCCTAGCCTCTGGCTTTTTTACTTTTCATTCCATCCAGGAAGAGCACACACCAGCTGCTAAAACTTCCTTAGCCTGACAAAGGGTTTTTGAACCCAAAAGCTTGCTTAAAAATTGTTCTTCAACTATTTAAGTTGATCTAATAAAAAATATCTGGTTCACCCAAATAGCCTTGTCTGCCTCAAAATCTGTGTGCCAGTTCCTGATGTTCTGAAGTGGAGCTCTGCTAATGCTTTCCAGGATGCTGATCTCTGCTCAGATGTAAACCCAATCTCAGTCAAGGTGCACTGAAACACCTAATTTCCCTTCTCTACAATTTCCATCCTTCCTCTATGTTAAATCCATATCCTTGGTTTGCAGGCCTTAAGTTTCTTCTCAAATCCATTTTCTTTGATACTGCAGCCATCCCCAAAGTGATACAGTTAGTTGACCCCTTTTTCTTTCCTTCTGATCCACTATATTATCCCCACTTTTCTTCTCAGGGCTTCTATGTATTTCTGAGTCCCTGTGCAACTCGAGAAACTTCTAATCTTCCCCATTCTTGGATATCTTGCCAGCCTGTACACATCCTGATTTCCAAAAGCTTGCCTTCCAATTTTTAGATGTTTAGTTCTTAATCTCTTTCCAGCAGAATTTAGCTCTTTGGTTTGAGTTTCTCATTTCATTTTATATGCATTCTATATGATTTCTTATAATCCCAGCAGTTTAAGATCTGGGAATGTGTGGCTTTATCCTTTTGAGGATGCCATGGTCCTCAGTTGTGTTACCTCTCCAAGCATAGCCATGCGTGAGAAGGAGGGATATAGTTTCCAAGGAAAGGCTCCTGGTCCCCCTCTCATCCCTTACTTTACCCCAGTTCCAACAGGATCTAAGCATGCCTTCCAGATGAAAGAGAATAGTATGGTAAACTTATCATTAATAGCAGAAGAGGAGTGGGACATGGATTCCTCCGGAGCCCATCTTCATTAACTCAATTTATTTGTAAATACGTGGCACATGTATCTCCCTCCCATTTTGATAGCCTTTTACATACATTAATCACACATCCCTCTCAGCATCCCGAAGAAGTAGAAAAACATTATCTCTGTTTTCCAGGTGAAAGAGTGGGCTGAAAAGTGCAATGATTTGATCAAGGGAGAAGCAAGGTCAGTGAGGTGACAAAATGTCTATTATTAAGCCAGTTTATTTAGTTGGGAGACATATGAGCCAAGCTGGATGAAGGGAAAGTATAACCTGCTCTTCCCTTGGCTCCCTGATGTCTGTAAGGCAGAAGGAGGGAGGGAAGTCTTTGCCCTAAACTCAGCCCCAGGACAAACTTTTTGGTCTATTCCAGAGTGCCTCCCTCTTTCCTCTCCAGTTGCTGCATGTGAAGGACAACTCAAGATTAAGTAGACCTAATGTAGAAGTCAGTCCTGTTCCTGCCAGAGGTCATGGCAATAGCCTTCCTATACCATTCGGCCAGCAGGCCCCACAATGTCCTCACTGGTCCAAAGAGATGGGTTTCAAAGGGAAAGTGGGAGAAGAGGTGGATTCATAGAAATAGGGAGCTAGATTTGGTATGGAGTGAGGCAGGAAACAATGAGAAGGAATCTAGGAATACAAACAAACAAAAAAAAAGCCTGGTCTGAAATAGCTTTCGCCACAGGCAGAAGAGGTTATACGTCATGTCGCAACAATATAATGCACTCACAGAATCACTGATATTAAGGCCAGAAGGGACTGTTGTGACCACTAATAGTATAACACAGGCTGTTGAATTTCATCCACTTCTGTCATGATGGACACCAAAATCGCAAGCTTGTTTTGACCCATGACATCTGCTTGTCATTTCTTTGCTGCTCCCCCAGCCCCTCTTGAGCCATTGTGGCTGGACACTAAACTACTTTCTGCCGCCTATGATGGCACTGCTTGGTTGTGGCATCTCAAGCTTGTCTTGTGTATGGTACTAAGAATCCCTTCTGAGATGAGGCTTCCCCAGCAGGAGGTGGAGAGGACAGCATGCAAAAGTTACTTTCTGTGTACATATTTGGCTGTAAGTATGGGCAACATGCTTATGTTTTGGTCCTTCTCTCTCCCATCCTCTCCATCCACCTTTCCAGCAACTGCAGAGAGTCCTAGAAAGGGAGAGGCAGGAATCCAGCCTCACACAGGCATTCATTCTTCCTGATTTTCACTGCCCCCTTCCCCACCCCCAGCAAATCCTTTGTTATTAGTTTGTAAAAACTGAGTCAGAAAACAGTCCTTTATGGTCTCATTAAGATCTTATACAACTTGTTTCTTTTCATGCAATTTCTTAGGTCTAATAAGTCATTTTTTTTATAAGGGAACGTGCTGTTGCTACGCAACTGCAAATGTACCCAAGAGAAGAGAGGAAGGGGAGAGAGAATGAGGTCGGCAAAGACACAGAGAGACCCTTGGCAAGGCAGAGAATCCACACATAGTTCAGGGATCCATTTGGTGCACTGACATCTACAGAGGGGTTTCCAAGTGAGGAGGAGAGAATGATGCAAATGTGATCCCCATCATCCCACAGTCCTCTGCACTTAAGCAACCGCCCTCCTTACTCCCCTTATACACATAGTCCAACCAGCCTCCCGATTATTTGGACTAATACTGAGAGAGTTCCCTCAGCACTTAGCAACAATAGATACTTGTGCTAAGCTTAGATTGCAAGCTCTTCAGGAAAGGTTTCGTATCTACATCTGGTCAGGGTCTAACATAGTGAGTTCCCAAGTTGGTCAGGGTCTCTACAACTTATTAAAAACTATAGAAAGGTCTCATGCTACCCCTTTCATATTGCAGAAATCAGCCTTCAAATCTTCTTGCCACACGGCTGCATACCTTGTTCATACTGTGGCTCTGCCTCCTACAGTTCCCACCAAAGGGATGTTCGTGATCACTATCCTCAGTAGGGGGTTATGCCTTAACGCCCCCCCCCCCCCCCAAGTGATTAGCTGGTCTCTCCTATGCTTTTCTGTGCAGGATGTTTTTACGCTGCGGTAAAGTTTCTCCTTCTTGAAAGGAATTTGCAAAGAAAGTGGCAGAGAAAGGCTTCAGAAGGTGGAACGGAGCCCTGCAAAAGAACTGGCAGCAGGATGTTATTTCATTTAGAATTAATTTGTTTATGCAACCTCGTTAAAGTAAAAGTGGAATTTTAGTTGCTCTGATGAAGACGGAATTAATTTCCTTGCCATTAGCATTTCTGCTTCTTAGAGATATTCGCCCGTTGTTCAGCTTTTTTGCCTGCGATACAGGATCGCTTTAAAGCACAATTTAAAAAATGCCTTCTGTACCAAAGTGAGAGGGCTTCCAGCCATCAGCTTTCTAAGCCGTATATATATATTTTTTAAGTAATTGCTACAGCGTATTGTGCCAGCTGCTATGCTTACAGAGCAAGAGAGTACCCAGTGACAAAGATGTATACTGTAGACATTGACAATGAAATTGGCTCTTTTTATCTTGCAACCCGCTCTTGATTTTCCTTGGGCATCTTTTTTTTCTCTCTACAGTGCAAACTCCTTGGTGGAAGAGCTGGCTAACAGCATTAATGCAGCAGCTATCATAATGGAGCTCCAGTCTTGGCTGGACCTACAAAGCATCAGTGTGATACAAATCAATTAATAAAGCAATCAAATCATCTTTGGCTAGAACTGAATAAAGTCTAAGTCTTAACATGATTCAACTTGTCTTCTCTGCAGCGCACTTCTGATCTTATGGACACCTGCCTATTGACATCCGAGTTGATGTCCTCTTCTAGAAGAAGTCCTCTCATTCTTCAGAGCTCACAACTTTCAGGAGCTCTGCAGCACCAGGACCAATTTCAAAACAGAAATTCGTACAAATAAAGTGTTATAGCTTTGTTCTGTCAGGACCATATATCTACTTTTCTTGCCACATGCTGCAGTCCCTGACTCCAAGGACTTCTAGGACTGACTCAACTCTCTTCCTACTTCTAGCCCTTTGTGACTCTTAGACTTCAGTGTACCAATTCCTGATTAAAAAGCAAGAGGAAGAGTGACTCCCATGATGATATGTGTTGGCGTCTACAAAGGGCTGCAAGAGTTTGTTTTTAAAACTTGTCTTAGGTTTTTCAGTTTAAAAAGATTTTGCAACAGTTATTTTGACATTTTTAAGACTAATCTCCTGCAGCCTAGCAATAGGCAGACTCAATTCCACCTTTGTCCCATAGTCGTTTTGTTCCTGGGGACATCTTACCATTAGATCACAAGAAAATGACTGCCAGAAGGTATTGATTCGCCCTCAATACTGACTGCTTCTACCTACTACAGACTCGAGACACGTCCCATGTCCTCTTACCACCTCCTGTTACCACCTAATTAAAATTCACCCCTCCTTGCTTGGGCTTTTGACAGCAACATGTTGACTCTATAGTATTCTCAATTTGTTTTGGAGGAAAAGTGGAGTGGACACACGTTGTAAAGCATTTACACTGGCAGAAATTCTGATCTCTGATGTAAAGCTGGAATAAGTCAGAAGTGCTTCTGAAGAAGTCTGCACACAGTTATTCTGATGTATGCATGATGTGCCCACCACCACTGTTGACTTTACTCTATTTGCTGAATAAACCCAGCTGCCCTGCTATTTTGTGCCTATTTTGTCTCTATTTTACATATCCCATTTGGGAGTGCTGGTTGTGTTGTCTCTTCTTACCACAGAGTAAAATCTGATGTTAGTTATTCAAGTTTGTGCACATACAATATGCTTACTCTTAAATAAGAACAAGCAGACACATTAATTTGAGCATAACTATTTCTGAGGTTTTCCTTTATACATTACTTTCTCATAGAGTTGGCACGCTGGTAAATTGACTGGTCAAATATTGTCAATAGAACTGTCAATTGACTCTGTATTTTTGGACTGGCCAAAGATTAGAGCAATTTTACAAAAAACTACATTTTTGGTAGTTTTCTCGACAGAAACATGGTTCTTTTGATTGTTTTCTGACATATTTCTTAATGGAAAAACTTTGGTTTTTCTATGTATTATTTTGACACATTGGCATTTTTTTTACAATTGCTGACTGATATTTGACTGGCCAATTGAACAAACTTTATTTGACCGGTGAAATACTCAACCCTACATTCTCCCCCTTCTCTGTATTTCAGTTATCTACAATGCCAAGTCAGAATTCCTCCACTTACTTACTCAAGTGACTTAGCAGAATAGTTGTCCATGGCCTCCGTACTATCCCAGTACTCTTGAGTCCTCAGCATTTTGGAATGTCTAATAGGGTGGAGTTGGGTCTGAGCTAAAATAACTTGCCACGCTAGGGACACAATGAGCAAGCTTTCAGGCTCCATTTGTTTTCACCATCTAAGAATATATACGCTTTTTGTAAATAATTATGTGGGTGTTAGCTACATCCTTATAGGTCATTAGTAGGGGAGGTTGGGTGTCTGATAAGCGGGACGTTTTTATGATAGCTACAAGTATCCAGCATGAAAGATTTTGTTAATTTTCATTTATAATTAAGCCTGGTGAACAGCTTTTGACATTAACAGTAGGATTCTCTGGAGGACTGAGCACCCTGGTGACTGGTTTGTATGGTATATTATCCAAGCCAGAATGAGATTTCAACAAGAATACATTATGAGCCAACCGTTCACTATATCTTAGAAGCTCTCTATCCTTGCAGTGTACAAGAAATCACTTTCTTTCAAAGTACTATTGTTTACTTCTGTTTGAAATATGAGCATAATTTGTAGTTTTAACCACGTAAGAGAAACATGATCAGTGCATGATTTCTATTTCTCATGAGTCCAGCATGTATTATTCTGCCATGGTCCTATGCAATAAGGTAGAAGACCCCAAGACTATAAAGATCAGTGCAACTGAATAAGTAGTCATTAAGTAAAGTGTTGCATGAAAAGGTTTTATATGTATATACACACACACATACATATGTATGTATATATATGTATATGTATATACTAGCCAAATGCCCATTACGAATGACGGGCAGAGACAGAGGCCTGCGTCTGACCACATCCTCTCCCCACACTGCTCTGGGTCCAGCCCCACTCCCCCACTGTCGCTCCCAGTTCTGCCCCGAGGGCCATCCCTGGGGAGAAGTGGGGGGCTAATCAGGGTGAACATCCTGGGCCCCATACTTTGAGGGACCCCACAGGCAATGCTGTAAAGGTCCTGCTATGGCCATCACATGCTGCTGCTGCTGAGCACTACCAGCTCTACTGCTACTGAGCGCTGCTGCCTCCGGCCACACACCACCCCGAGCCTTGCTCAGCCGCCTCCTGCGGCTCGCCACCCTGCCTCCATTGCCAGCACTGCTTCCAGCTTCTCCAGGCAGTCGCCACCCCAGCCCCCGGCCCCACAGAAGCTGATATGCCCTGGGCCCTGCATACCCCTAGGGTCAGCTCTGCCTGCCCTGCTCCCCCTGCCCCCACCACTGCAACACCAGGGTATGGCATGGGGAGTGCTTGCTGGGTGCATGGTGTGGGGAGTGGCCCCGGGGTGTGGGGCACAGTGTGCAGGGTGGAGTGGTGCATGACTGCAAGGAGTGGCACAGGAAGCAGCCACGGCAGAGGAAATGCCTGCCAGCTGTGGCCACATGGTGCAGTTCAGAGTATGGACCAGGGCTCGCGGGAGGGCGTGCCACAGGGCATGGCACAGGGAGTGCCCACTGGCTGTGACTGCACGGCATGAGAAGTGGCCCTGGGTTGTGGTGCAGGGTGTGCAGGGGGACGTGGTGCATGGCTGCGTGGAGGGCTGGCACATGGCCATA
Organism: Alligator mississippiensis; assembly: GCF_030867095.1. Taxonomy (NCBI): domain Eukaryota; kingdom Metazoa; phylum Chordata; order Crocodylia; family Alligatoridae; genus Alligator; species Alligator mississippiensis. The sequence goes on along the minus strand of NC_081825.1, from coordinate 10,794,454 downwards.
AGGCATGGCACGGTTAGTTTTCATTGGCTGCCTGGAACAGGCAGCGGCCCCAAGGTGTTGTGCAGGGCACATGGGGTGGCATAGTGCTCAACCACAGGGAGTGGCACGGGGAGTAGCCACAGTGAAGGGAATGTCCACCAGCTGCAGCTGCGTGGAACAGGCAGCAGCCCTGGGGTGTGGTGCAATGTGTGTGGGAGGGCATGGTGTGGGGCATCATGCAGGGAGTGCCCAATGGCTGCACCTACATGGCATAGGGAGAAGCCCCAGGGTGTGGTGCAGGACAAGTCGGGGGTGTGGTGTGCAAGTACGACCTTGGAGAGTGGCATGGGGAGCAGCCATGGTGTGGGGGAGTGGGGAAGGCCTGCCAGCCATGTGGCATGGGCAGCAGCCCCGGCATGTGGCACAGGGTATGCAGGGCACAGTGTGGGACATGGTGTGGGGAGTGCCAGCTGGCTGTGCCTGCATGGTGTAGGGAGTGGCCTCGGCATGTGGCTCACAATTGCATTTACATCCAGCAGCCCCTCCCTGTGCAGGGGGGAACGTGGCTTGCGGATGGTCGGGGGGGCAGGGTGCACAGGGGGAGTTGGTGCAGGGGGTGCACCCCGCCTCATGGCCATGTGCTGCAGCCAGTAGGTGCCCCCCCTCCTGCACCCTACGCAGCTCTCTGTAGCCACCTTGCCACCCCCCTATGCTGCTGCGCACCCAGCAGTCGCAGCCAGCGGGCACTCCCCACACAGGTGGGGTGTGGCTTGAGGCTGCGTGGGTGGGGCATGGTGTGCGGCTGTCGGGTGCCGCATAGGGATCAGGTGGGGGGCACATGCCCCGCTTCATGGCCACATGCTGCAGTAGTGGGCACTGGCCACTGCCCCCACACCCGATCCCTGCACGTCACCCTGCAGTCGTGTGCCATCCCTTTCTCATACACCACTTGCCATGCCCCAACCCCGCACAGCAGTGCACCCCAGCCCACACCCTGGGGCTCTCCCCACACTGCTTCCTACAGCGAGGAGCACAGCCTGGCCCCATCCGCCTCTGCCTCTGCCTGTCTGTTTGTCTGTCCATAGGCTCTGGACAGCACACGCACAGTTGGCCTGGAGCATAATGGACAGCCAGCCAGAAGTGCCATGGTTTTTATTATATTAGAATGTGTGTGTGTGTGTGTGTGTGGGCAGGGGGATTACACAAGCACACACATGCATACAGGTACTTATATATGCATATGTATGAGGGGGTGGTTGTGTGTGTGTGTGTGTCCATGTGTAGGTGGGTGTTTGTATAAAACCTTTTTCTACAATTTTCCATTGGATCTTTGCTAAACTGGGGACTAAGGACTCTTTTTTCTAGCTGGTAAACTTGGATGGCCTTAAAGATAAGTATATTTCTGGGTCACTCTGACCCACCAGTAACTTTTATAGGGAAATTATTTCATCACATACAATATAATACAGAACTTACATTCATTGCTTGTACTGATGAACAATGAACTAAGAGTCACAGGAAAATCATTATAACCCAGCTTGTAAGATTTCTTGCTGTACAAAAAAAAAGTCTATCTAACTCCTTCTTAACAAGTAAAACCAGTTTATATGAGGAAAGGGCCTTTTATGTGAAAATCCTTCAGAAGTACTGCATATGTTAACATATAGAATACAGAAAGGCTGGCTGGCTGACCCACCACAGAAATGCAACTGCCTCTGGGGTTAGCAACTGTTTAACAGTGCAAAGTAACGCTATATAACAGATGGTATGAATACTTTTATGGTGCCCTCCACAAGCCCTTTATTTAAAAAAAAAAAAAAAAGACTTCTCACTCAGCAAGTGATCTTTCTAGAATGTAATATGATCATCCCAAGAATCAGATTGAAATTTGATTGTTAATTTGTAGGGAGAACAAAGAATAATAAAAATATGAAGTCTGGAAAATGCATATTGAAGAATGGGGGGAAAAAGCCAACCTTCCTAGCTTCAGTTGGAGGAATCCCGTTTTTTTTGTTTGTCTATGTTTAGTTTTTTTTACTCTGTAAGACGTTTTCCAAACCTTATTTAGAAACCTAATTTAGTCCAGTGTGGTTCTGGACTTTGCCATTGATTTCATATCCTTGATGTTAGGAGCATCTTTTGAAAATAGAATAGTTGCAAACATTATGTATCTTTGTATTATTTTTTACATGTATCCCTTGCTAATTGAATAATTAAATATTTGATGTACAGTATCGTAAGTTCATTTGATGCTGCAAATTGTTAGTAACAGAAGAAATCATATAAGGAAATATTATTTCTATTAATAAGGAAATTAGTTATCAGGCAATACTTAAGCAGCTTTCTTACCAAGCTCAGAAAGACCGATGGCACCTTTCCAGAGAATGTTAAAGCAAAAGGAGAAAGGCATCTTTAACAAATAAAAGATCCTTTAAAAAAGTTAACTAAGTTTAAAAATATATATATTTTGAGAAGTGCAAAATGTATAAAATTAAACTTGTTTGGGCTTATTTTACAAAGAATTTGAACACTTAACATGATACCTCAGATAACAGACTGGATAAAGAAAAAGATGAAAGGGGACAAAATGGGCAGGAGGAGACTACTAGTGATGTTCCTCAAAGATTACTCTTGGGATTTATATTATTTAATATTTCAAATGATACTGGCACAAAAAGTAGAAATGCATTATTGAATTTACTGATGAAATGAAGTTGGGATAAACTGGCAAAGCAGAGGAAGATCAGAATATCATTCAAATACAGTTGAATGACCTTGAGAACTGGAGTAATAGAAATGGGATGATACTCAATAGTACAAAGTACAAGGAAATGAAAACTCCATAATTTTACAAGAAGGAAGGTTAATTCAACACCTTGAAACCTGAAAGTTGACACCCTTGCTCCTGCCTTTTGTTTAAAGCTAAATTTGCATGTTCACAACACTGCCTCAACACAAGAGAAATTCCTTGACCAGGAGAGCCTTCTATCAGCCCATCCTCCTGCAAAATATGAAAGATCAGAACCAATAGGAAATATAATTCAACACCTTGCTTGCCATCAGACAGCTTTGAGGTAAATAGACTGCTTTATTTTTTACCTGAGCCTAATTTGCACAAAATGAACTTTTCCAAACAGGAGATCTTACAACACCTTCAGCTCTCCTGTGAAATAGGAATTTTCATTTCCACCTAGGAGAAATGATACAATCTTTGCATTCTCCTATGCCTGAGGAAGGGCGAGTGTGTCCAAAAGCTTGCAAATAAAGGCATTTTTTTGCAAATATCTTGTAACCTGGATGCACCCAAGTATGTGCTCCCCTCTTCCAAGCAGAAGGGAAGGTGGCTAGGCAGGAATGCAGTGAGAGGGATCTCCAACACACAGCGAGGCTGCTCCAACACGCTGTCACTACAGTGCCCGTGGAAGGGTGAGCGTGCCCAAAAGCTTGCAAATAAAGACTTTTTTTTTGCAAATATCTTGGAAGACGGGAGCACATACTTGGGTGCACCTGGGTTACAAGTAGAAGGGAAGGTGGCTAGGCAGGAGTGCTGTGAGAGGAATCAGCAGCTCTCAATCAGTTCCTTCTGTCCCCCATAGATTCAGGCCAGGGCACAGAATATCTTAACTATATACAATTTATTTATAAATACAGGTCAGAAAAGGTAAACTAAGGAACATATTTACAAATATACAATTTACCTATACTGAGAGCTGAATCAGAGGAATATACATACATACATACAAATATATTTATATTTATGTATACTGCCATTCGGGATCCCACACAGGACCAGGTAAATTACAGATTAACACAAACAGGCACAAATAACACACAGGTAAGTAATTAATCAATACAGGTAAGCATGAATCGAGGGGGAACAGGTAAGTAACAAGAGGGTGGGAAGGAAGAGGTCTCAGTGGGGATTTCAGGGAGTCATATGTACATGAACCAACAATTATCAAGTTCACAGGAACAACAAAATATATGAGGCGCTGTCACAAAATTTAAGGCGCGCAATAGTAGCAATAAATTGAACTTATTAAAGGATCCCAAGGTCCAGCCTAGCCCCTGGAGCTCCGACAGTGTTGAAGGAACTAATGGGGAAGCCCTGAATACCCCTTGGGATCTGTCACCACTCCCATAGGAGAACATGTAACTCAAGAGGTTTCCCTGGCTAGGTATGGGGGACTGCCCCTCCCCTGTGGGACCCTTTTTTCCCTGGTACTCATGACTTTGGGGTGGGCCCAGATGAATGGTTCTCCTTAGGTTGAGATGCTTCCCATGTGCAAGAGTCCATGGGGGTCCTGGGTTCCCCTTTTGGCTACTGGTGGCCCTGTGCATTATCATGTGCACTGAGGGCTTCCTCTTCTGCTGGTGGTTGGAGGCCCAGCCTACCTCATGCAGGTGCCGGGGCTCGGCCCTCTCCTGGATCCTCCTTGCAGCATTGCCTGCACTGCATTCTGGGGCCCTTCTGGCCCTGTACACCATCACGTGCACCAAGGTTCCAGCCTCACACTGGAATTGCACACCTCAGCTGCTCAGAGAAGCTTCCAGGGTCTGAGCTTTGTGCACCATTTGTGCAATGAGTGGCTGGATAGCTGAGCTGCCTGGCACCACTCTCAGGGTCTGATCCCATGCACTGCACGACGCTGAGCACTGAGTGCTGGACACAAAGCCAACCACCACTCCTCGCCACTGCAGGAAATCTTCAGGAGCTCTTCAGAGGCAACTGCATTCACCCCGCTGGGCAGCACTCCCAGCCTGTCTAAGCTCCATTGTCTTCACCATCCCTTTTTGCATGTGCCACGAGCTGGGCATGCTGCTCCTTTTATTCTCTCTGGAGGCTCCACCCCTGGAGTGCTGTTGGACCTGGAAGGTATAGGCTTCAATCTTCACCACCACCCCCCACTCCCCAGGCAGGGGCAGGGGCAGGGGCAGCCCCTCCTAGCAATCACCTAATTGGCGGACATGCTCTACCAATCACAACAAAGCTCCTCAGAGCCCAGGAGTGCCAGGCTATCTTGGTAAGTCCGCCACATCTGGTTGGTCTAATAAAAGATATTATGTCTACCATGAGTTCTAAGTACAAGGTTATGCATTCAGGGCCTAAGAAGGACCATTTATGCTGAAAACGTAAATGCATTTGGAAATGACAAAGGAGGAGAAAGACTTAGGGAATATGATTCAAAATGTGACTATGAACTTGCAGGTTGATGTAGTCATGAAAAGGCAAATGAGACCCTAGGCTACAACAGATGATGTACTCAGTAGGGAGAGGGAAGAACTGATGCCAGTGTCTGAGGGACTGGTGAGGCCTTTGCTGTTTCCCAATGTACAATTCTGGTAACCTTTGCTCGATAAAGATTAATTCAGCATGGGACAGGGATAAAAAAGGCTTACTATGATGACTGGGACCTGGACAGCTTATCTAACAAGAGAATAAAATAGCTTGCCTTGTTCAAACTAACAAACCAAAGGCTGAGAGGAACAGTTCCCATCTTTACTGTAAGAGGAAAAAAATTCAAGAGAGAATAAAGAACTGGTTAAGATAAAGGACAAAAGTGGTACAAGAGAAGAATATTTCTAATTATCAGGGATACGAGTATCTGGAACAGCCTTTCAGTCAGAGTTGCAGGGGCAAAAAAACCTAACTACTAATAATGTTGAGCCAGATCCATTAAAAGATTATTTTACAAGTGCCTATGATAGCAAAGGACGTGATTTGATACTCAGGAGGTCTAGGGGGTCCTTCCAGTCCTATGCTTCCTTAAAAGTCTAACGTTAAACGCGATCTGAGAATGCCCTCATCACAAGAAAAAGAGCAATGACAATGATGGTGCGTATGCATTAAATAGATTCCCTATTCATGAGCTCAAACCATTAGAAATATTACAAAAGTTTAAGTCTCAAAAAACAAAAAAATCTTCTTAAGTAGAAAAGTGGAAAAATCTGCCCAGGACCGTTTTGGACTCTCCTTCACTAGAAGTTTTCAAGAAGAGGCTGGTTAGTGCTTAAGTATTTCTCTGGGACGGTTTAAGAATAAAGCATTTCGATCTAGAGCAGGGGGTTGGATGAGATGATCCTTGAACCCTATGGCTCCATACGCCAATAAATACAGGAAACCACCTCTTTTCAAATCCAGCCATGCAACGGGTGTACCTGGCTCCATATAACTTCATCTTCCTGGGAAGTTATAAATAGGAAGGTAGGGAATAAAAATCCCTAAATTAAACTCTTTCTTTGTGCTCCTATCATCAACTGTACAGCACTCACAGTTTGGCCCCCTCTACCTGTGCAGGTAATGGTGTGATGGATCTAATGGACATCTGCACCACCTGCCACGCCACATATTCAGGATGTTGGAAAAAGTTGTGGGGAGATAGATTAATGGCTAGCCAAGCTATCAGGGAGCCTGGCTTGGTTCAATTGGTTTTATAGGATAACAGTAGATAAACAAAACCGAGCAGTGGTTTTAAGAATGAGAAATACACAGAACAGGGACAATCAACACAGGAAATAGGGAATCTGAAAACAGTGCAATGGAACGACACAGGGCGATACTTAATCACTATAATTTAACTTCAGAGAAACTGATGCACTTGTACCCTTGGCCACTTTGAAAAATCATAACCAATAGGAAATATAATTCAACATCCTGCTTGCCATCAGACAACTTTGAGGTAAATAGACTGCTCTAACTTTTACCTGAGCCTAATTTGCACAAAATGAAATTTTCCAACCAGGAGATCTTACAATACCTTCAGCTCTCCTGTGAAATAGGAATTTTCATTTCCACCTAGGAGAATTTTTACAATCTTTGCATTCTCCAATGCCTGAGGAAGAGTGATTGTGCCCAAAAGCTTGTAAATAAAGACCTTTTTTTTGCAAATATCTTGTAACCCAGGTGCACCCAAGTATGTGCTCCCCTCTTCCAAGTAGAAGGGAAGGTGGCTAGGCAGGAGAGCAGTGAGAGGGATCTCCAACACGCAGTGAGGCTGCTCCAACACGCTGTCATTACAGTGCATCGGGAACAGGCTAGATTAATTGAGTCCACTGCACCGTGGTAATTACCACATTCCAGCAGACCCCAACAGTGATGCCACTCCTCTGCTGTGGAGATTCTCAACCCAGAGGCCCTGGAGTGGTCAAGCCACTCACAGAGGAGCTAAAAACCAAACACACAGAGGAACAATTATTCCCCAGACATGCAGGCGCACTCACAGGCAAAAGTACCAAGCACAAAGACTCATACAGGCGCCTCTCACACACACACACAGATGTGCACTGAGACGCTTCTGGGAGCAGACTGTGCCTGTGAAGACTAAGCTGAAAAAGGCATTGTATACTTCACCTTTTTCTGCATCCTCTATCACTAGGTTGCCTCCCTTCAGGAGGTCCAACCCCCTGTTCCAGGCAGGACCATCCCCAAGTATATCATTCCAGCCAAGGCTTTGTCTACCTAGGTCTTAACAAACTCCAAGGATGGAGAGTCCACAACCTCTCTGAGTAACCTGTTCTAGTGTTTTACTACCCTCATAGTGAGAATGGTTTTTTCCTAATATCTAATCTAAACTTCCCTTGCTGCAACTTGAGACTGTTGCTCCTTGTTCTGTCATCTGCCACCACTGAGAACAGTCCAGCTCCATCCTCTTTTGAAACTCCCTTCAGGAGGTTGAAGGCTGCTATTAAATCCCCCCTCAGTCTTCTCTTCTCTAAACTAAATAATCCTAGTTCCCTCAGCCTCTCTTAGTAAGTCATGTCCCCCAGCCCTATAACCATTTGTGTTGCTCACCATTAGAGTCTCTCCAAATTATCCACATCCTTTCTGTAGTGAGGGGCCCAGAACTGGACACCATACTCCAGAATTGGCCTCACCAGTGTGGAATAGAGGGGAAGACTCACTTCCTTCGATCTATTAGCAACACTATTACTGATGCAGCCCACTATGTCGTTAACCTTCTTCACAACAAAGACACACTGTTGACTCATATTCAGCTTCTTATCCATTGTAAACCCCCAGGTCCTTTTCTACAGAGCTGCTGCCCAGCCAGTCAGCCCTCCAGCCTGTACTTGTGCATGGGATTGTTCTGTCCTAAGTACAGGACTTTGCACTTGTCCTTGTTGAACCTCATGAGATTCCTTTTGGCCCAATCCTCCAATTTGTCTAGGTCACTCTGAATCCTAGCCCTATCCTCCAGTGTATCTACTACTTCCCCCAGCTTGGTGTCATCTGCAAACTTGATGAGGCCAGACTCCACCCTATCTTCCAGCTTGTTGATGAAAATATTGAATAAAACCAGCCCCCAGACCAACCCCTGTGGCACTCTACTTGATAATGGATGCCAACTAGACATCAAGCCATTGAGTCCGACCCCCTGCCCTGGGCAAGAAAGAGTACTAGGGTCAGATGACCCCAGCCAGGTGTTTGTCCAATCTCCACTTACATACGTCCAAGAAAGGGGACAGCACCACCTCCCTTGGAACCATATTCCATATTTTCGCAACCCTCACTGTAAAGATTTTTTTCCTGATGTCCAATCTAAATTTGTTCTCCTTCAGTTTGTTGCCATTGTTTCTAGTTATCCCTGATAAATGCCCAGGTAAACATCGTATCCCCTATTTCCTGCTGTCCACCCCCCGCCCCCGATGAATTTGTAGACGGCCACAAAATCACCTCTCAGCCTTCTATTGCAGAGGCTGTAGAGATTCAGGTCCCTCGGTAAAGTCCTCATAGGGTTTTCCCCGTCGGCCTTTAACCAGATCGGTGGTGCTCCTCTGAACCCTTTCCAGGGTATCTACATCCCTCCTGAAGTGCGGGGCCCAAAACTGGATGCAGTACTTCAGCTGTGGACTGACCAGTGCTACACAGAGGGGAAGAAGTATCACTTTCCCGGACCTGTTTGTGATGCACCTACTTATGCAAGAAAGAGTGCGGTTATCTTTACTTATTACTTCATCACGTTGGTGACTCATTTTCATTTTGGAGTCAACTACGACTCTGAGATCACTTTCCACAGTTATGCTACTTAGAGTGGTACCCCTCAGGCTGTAGGAGTGTTGATGCTTCTTCCTCCTTAGGTGTAACACATGGCACTTGTCTTTGTTAAACTGCATGCTGTTCTGTTCTGTCCACTTCCCCAGCCTGTCCGAACGCACCTGGATTCACTCCCTGCCCTCTAGTTTGTTTACCTCCCCACATAGTTTGGTGTCATCTGAAAATTTGGACAGAGTGTTTTCTATTCTTTCATCGGAATCACTAATGAAGGTATTGAACGGTACCGGTCCCAGGACTAAGCCTTGGGGAACTCTGCTGCCCACACTTCTCCAGGTAGAAATTGACCCATCCACCACCACTCTCTGGGTGAGTTGAGTCCCATAAGCCAATTTTCCACCCACTGGACTGTATAATAATCTACATTGCAATGGTTTAGTTTATTTATAAGAATTGGGTGTGACACTGTATCAAAGGCCTTTTTAAAATCTAAGTAATTAACATCTACCTCTATTCCTTCATCCAAGCATTTTGTGACTCAGTCATAAAAAGAAACCAGGTTAGTTAGGCACGTTCTGCCTGCTATGAACCCATGCTGGTTGCTGCTTAGCATTGCTTTACCCACTGATCCCCCACAAATGTGATCCTTAATATTCTCAAAGTTTTTGACAAGAATAGAGGTGAGGCTAACTGGCCTGTAGTTACCTGGTTCCTCCTTCCTCCCCTTCTTGAAAATAGGGACCACATTGGCCCTTCTCCAATCCTCCAGGACCTATCCTGAGTGCCAGGAGTGTTCAAACAGTCATGCCAGTGGCTCTGCTATGACTCCAGCTAATTCCCTAAGTACCCTAGGATGAAGATCATCAGGGCTTGTTGACTTAAATACATCCACCCCCTCCAAGTGCCCCTTTACTAGGTCAGTGCTAACAGTTGGTGGGTTGGTATCTTTCTCATGTTTACCTAAAGTCCCACTGGGATACATGATTATATTTGTGTCCAGGAACACAGATGCAAAGAAATCATTTAGGAGCTCCGCTTTGGTCATCCTATCTGATACCAGTTGCCCTAATCCATCTTGAAGAGGCCCTAAAATGCAGGCACTGCTGGGATTTGAACCCAGGATCCCCTGTTTACGAGACAGGTGCTTTAACCATCTAAGCCACAATGCCTGCTTGCAAAAAGACTGGCCAGTGGCTCTGCAATCACATCAGCCAACTCCCCCAAGTGCATCCTGTATGACCCCATAGACTTGGATATGTCCACTTTTTCTAAGTAGTCCCTAACTTGTTATTTTTTTGCCAATGTTGGCTGCTCACCTCCTCCCCAAACTGTGCTGCCTGGTGCAGTAGTCTGGGAGCTGACCTTGCCTGTGAAGACTGAGATGAAAAAGTCATTGAGCACTTCAGCCTTTTCTGCATGTTCTATCACTAGGGTGCCTCTCCCATTTAGTAAAGGACTCACACTTTCTGATCCTCCTCCTGTTCCTGACATACTTGTAGAAACCCTTCTTGTTACCCTTCACTTCTCTTGCTAGCTGCAACTCCAGCTGTGCTTTGGCCTTCCCGATTTCATCCCTGTGTGCCCAAGCAATGCTCTTATACTCCTCCCTAGTAGTTTGTCCAAGTTTCCACTCCTTATTAGCTTCTTTTTGTGTTTTAGGTCATTGAAGTATTCCCTGGTCTTCTGCCATACTTGCTATTCTTCCTGCAGATAGGGATGGTTTGTTCCGGAGCCCTCAGTAAGGACTCTTTCAAGTACAACCGACTCTCCTTGACTCCTCTCCCCATGAGACTAGCCTCCCAGCTCCCAGAGATCCTGCCCATGAGTTTCCTGAATGAATCAAAGTCTGCTTTTCTTAAGTCCAGGGTCTGAACTCTAGTGCTCCCCCTTTTTTCCCCACAGGATCCTGAACTCAATCATCTCGGGGTCACTGCTGCCCAAGCTGTCAACCACTACTACACTCCCCACCAATTCTTCCCTGTCTGTGAGCAGCAGATCAAGAAGAGCATGTTTTCATATGACCTAATTAAGATGAATTGTACTTGTCCGTTTATAAATTGTGTTGCTTATCTGGAGTTTAACTAACAGTGCTCACCAGCCCTTAAATGAATTCCTTTGCTCATCTATAGCCTGTTTCGATTACATACAGCACAATTTAATAGGATTCACAAGTATTATTTAAATAAGATAATCTTGTGCCCCCCTCCCCCCAGAAGATGCACATTTAAAGATACAAACTCTGCTAAAAATCTCTAAAGAGAGGCGTGAAAAAGTGATTATAATGCAGATTAACCATTTCTTATTGGATGTGCTTTTTTTCATTGCCATTACTTTTCTTCTCCTTAGATACAAAAAACATATAGTTAATAACTGTCTTTTAAATCAAGGTATTCCCTCAGGCATAATATACAAGTAAAACATTGGCAATTATAGGCATGAAATAGCCTCCTGAGAAATGACAATTAAAATTTGGTTCCTACCATTTCCTGTGTGTCTAGATTATGATTTTTTAGTAATTTCTGAAAGAAAATTATTTGCCACTCAGCAATCTGAAACATTATTTACTGTTGGTAGAAAGTACGGGATGTTATCAAAGGGCATTCGAGCTTAGCATTTCTGCAGTTATATGTTTTCAGAGGGTTTGGTATATTTTGGTGCCATTTCTCTTGTCGCATCTGCTATGGCTTTGAGGCATGGATAAGAATACCTTCCTCCCTACTCCACTTGCCTTTTCTTCTTTGATCTAGTGTCTTCAGGTTGCTGCCTTTTATCCTTTTCCTAATATGAAAAATAACCATTTCTCTTCATGCCATCTTCTCCTTTTGCTAGATATAAGCGTCTAGCATTTATTTGCACATGCTCTGCTTCTGTTGTTGAGTGAATGACCTTTAACAACACTGCATCAAGATCTGAGACTGCTAGGTTTTTAATCCTTAGAGATATCACCCATATGCCTGGTGCAACATGCGAAGAATTGTATCTCTAAATACGTACAATTGTACCTCTAAATAGGTACAACTGTATCTAGATTGCCTGCCTAAGGACATAAATGAACATTGAGACCTGAGGAAGGATATAGTGGTATCTGAAAGCTTGTTCATCTCACTTCCAACTATAGTGTGTGTCCAATAAAAGCTATCATCCACAAAAGTCCTTGCCTCATATTTTGCCTGAACCAGACTATAACACTACCTAATAAATGCACATAAGTTAATTAATCTCTGGTAAGTGTCAGGCAATTATGACCATGCATCAGTCTCTATGCATCAACCATGACAAACCTAGGTGCATCGAAGATAAGTACTAGCATATAAAATCTTATTATTATGAGTGATTTCAAATGCTCATTTGGATTATGTCATCAAACCTGACTCGGTATTTTTTTTCATAGCATTTTATGAAGTGAGCTCAGGCTCACAAAAGCTTATGTATCTCTGATTTAATTAGGCTATAAGGTGCATCTACTCTGCCATGTGCCTGACTTCAGACTCACATGGCTAACTACCTCTCTCTGCTCATGGGCAATATTGGACAATGTGGAATCAGAATTCATGGCAGCAATGGCCAACTGTGCCCGAACACAATTTGATCATTATAAATATCACCTGGATGCCCCCCATCCAATTTTTAAACATCGGCATTTAATTGATTATATCATTGTCAGGCAGAAAAACAGTTATGTACTCAGACTCATAGAGTGAATGAGAAAAGCCCAGTGCCAGATGATCACCTCATCTGTTCAAAGTTCAGCATCTACGGGAAACCATCTACAGAAAAAAATGACTTCTAAAGAAGCTGGAAACTCAACAGACTGAGGACTGACACTATAAACCAAGAGCTATGTAAAGCAAAGGAAAGGCAATTAAATATCGCTAATACACCCTCTGGTGACATTGAATCTGACTGGAAGTGCTTCAAGGATGCTGCCTACACAGCTGCTTTGAACACTTTGGGTTCAATAGTCCGGAAACATCAAGACTGGTACAAAGAGAAATGCTGCAGATATCAAGCAATTGCTTGATGGGAAACAACTCCTATATTTATCTTGGATAACTGAAAAACAGCAACATCAAAAACAAAACAAAACAAACAAACAAACAAAAAAACCCTGCCTTTGCATCAGTCTAAATTCAGAACTGAGTGTGATATATGGAGGAGTAAGAAAGCAAATGAGTTACAGTCACACTCTGAAATGATATCCTGGAGCTCTGCGGTGCTCTAAGGACCTCATTCAAATAGGTCCAACCCTGTTAGGAATACAAGTGGAAAGACGAAATTCCCGAAATGTGAGCAGACCATTTTAAAATTCAGTTTAACAAAAGAACACCATGTCAGTGATGAAGCTACTGGTCAACTCTTCAGCATCACAGCAATGAAATTCTGGCCATTGAACCTGCCATTTTTTAAAGTAAAAATAAAAACAAACAAACAAAACAAAAGACCCCAAAATACCCCCTCCCCCTCCCCCCCCACACACACAAATAGCAAAACACCCGGCTCTGATACCAGTCCAGCTGAAGTCCATGTACCCAATGAAGTCTACTTAATCCAGCATTTCATAATGCTTTCACAGTGGATACAGTATAACGAATGAACTCCCAAGAACACAAAGATGCTTCTGTTGTCCATACACCATATTTATCCAAATCAAAAATAATTTTGAATTTAAAATGACCACCCGGTAATTCGATTCTATATATGGAAAATAATAAATTGGAATAATTTGCTTTGCATAGAATCTAATTATTGGAGGACTGGTTTCAACTCATTTCCTCACTGCTGTGGCAGGAAAAGCAGCAGTAGTAGGCAAGGGGCCAGACCCTGCCCCTTGAACAGCCTTTACCTGCCCATTGCTGCCTGCCCCGGCCCTAGTCCCAGCCCCAGCCTTAGCTTAATCCAGCTAGGCAAAATCAACAGTGGCAACTCTGGGCCTGCCTGGGGTGCAGCCAGAGCTGGAGGTAAGCAGTGGGGGCAGGGGGAAACTGGGCAAGCATCAAGAGGGGCGGGAGGGGCAGGCATAGGATTTCAAGGGGCAGAGGTCTGGCCCCTTACTCACTGCTGCTGCTTCCCCTGCCAGAATAATGGGGAGATGAATTTAAGACAACCCTCCAATAATTAGATTCTATGCGTGGAAATTCCCCTCCACCCCACCCACCCCACTGCCTTCAAGCTGCCCCGCACCCTCCAAGCTGCACACTTTGAGGCTCCCCTGAGAAGTACCCCCCCACACCTGCACTGTCTCCCCTTTGTGCTCCTCCCACCCCCATCGCACAGTTTTTTTGCATGCTTCCCCTGCCACAAGTTCCCTCCTCTAAGCCACCCCAGGACAGGTGGTGGCTCAGCTCCAGCTTAGGACCTGGGCATGGGGCCAAAACTGGAGCTGAGTTGCTGCCTTTCCCAGTCCAGTACTCAAATCTAAGACAGGGCTTTTTGTTCCCTGTGCTGATTGGAGGGTGGGGTGCATCTTAGATTTGAATAAATACAGTATATAAAAATAACGTTACTTATTTTTCTTGGGTGGGGGGAGGGGAGACCTGGGTTCTGGCCTCTGAGGCTACTTAAACATTTTTCATGACATAAGTATTGGATAAAATTAATTGGGACAAGTACCCAGGGCACCTTCCCTCCCTGAGAGAGGTCCTACTTTCCAGGAACACAGAGCCAGATACCATCTTGCCTGATATTTTCCTTTTGGTTGCCTAGTGACCCAGCCCATAGTTAAGTTGTTAAGATACTTTCCTGAGAAGTAGAAGATAGGGGTTTGACCCTTTTTCTGGGTGAGTGGTCCTAGGTAAATGCTCTTACTGCAAAGCTCCTGGGCAGGAAACAGTGCCTTTTCCCCAACAAATTAGGCCTAAGTGAGATCATCATCCTTCCTCTGAATTACCCTGTTTATTTGGCCAGTTTGTCACACTATGCATAGGATTAGATTGTAAATTATTTGGGATAAAGAGCTTCCAAGCTTACCTTTGGGTGCTATAAAATAATTTTAAAATAGCATTGATAATAACCACAATTGTACGGTGCTGTGAGGCTGAATTAATTACTTTTATGTTTGTAGGCTGCTCAGAAGAAAAGTGGTACACATACAGGCCTTCAAAGTATTCTTGCATCTCTCAGAGAGAGTTCCACTTTCAGATGGCTGCACTTTAAAAAATTATGCTATCATCCTGGGACAGCTGTCACTGGGTTTTAAGAAAGCGCTAGATGAGATTATAATTTTCAGTTACCAAAGACTGCACATAGCGAATATCTGTAGAATCTATTTTTGTTGTAAGCATCATATTGAAGAGACAAATGTGTTCAGAATTAGTAAAACCTAAATCACATATAAAAATTAAGCTTGTGATAGTAGATGATTTGTCTGGATACCATATGAACTCACTGTTTTCTGAGCTATCTTGTGAACGATCAGAAGATATCATTCATGATGTGTTACTAATATTATTCCTGACCTCAGTGGAGTTGTTTTGAGAGGACCGTTCTTTGCAATCATTACTCTTATACTGGGCTCTTCTACGTGAGATGTGTACTATGGAGCTGCCTAATTAGCTCCACAGTAAAGTCTTAACATCTACACATGTGGCTCTATTAGGCCGTAGGAAACTAATTAACTCTGCAGTGGGGTAGTACTTGTAAATGCAAGTATTTACAAGTACTACCCTGCTGCAGAGTTTCTAACTCTGCAACACTGCACATGTCGATGCTGATATGGTTGGCTGGAGCATGAGGGTGTTTCAGTGCAGGGGTTGCCTGCTGGCTAGCCCTACACTGAAGCAGCCTCATGGCCCCGCCAGCCCCTCCACAGCACGTTAAGCTGGGTTGGAGCAGCCCCAGCCTCACGGGCTGACCTCTGGGTTGGCGGGCTGATCCCTGGGTCCCCCTGCTAGCCAGGGCTGCTCCGACCTGGCTCAACATGGTCCATTCCCAGGTGCGTGTGAAGATGTGGTGCCTAAGAGCAGTAAACTCTGGTGTGATATGCTTTGGAGTTTATTCATTTGCATTAATTTCATGTGTAAACGCATGCACTGAGTACTATCTTACTCTGGAAACCATCCCACTAAACTTCAAAGGTGATGGTAGCAAACATATAGAGTCAGAAAAAATACTTACAATGACATTAAACAGTCCATCCTTTATCAGTGAACATTGTTTCTTGAAGTTGATTCCTAACACTATATGCTCCTAAGTCTGTACAACTCAAATATTGGTGTTGACCTGATTTCCCCTGAAAGACTGTTTCTCCTGCAGCATGGAGGAGAATTTCATCGGTGTCAAACAGACATAAAAATCCGTTTGGCTCACATTTTAAATCATGTTAAATCGAGTCAGCTAAAACCCACTTTTTAGGTAAGCGTAAAACTTTGGCAATAATTTGGCAATGCTAGTATGAGTACGAGGACCTTGATCTTATACTATCTATAATGTAAAAAGGAAAGACACCACTTCAGGACATTGTAGCCTAATGTACAAATGGCTGTTCACATTGTTCTATGAAACAGTGACTGAAACCATTCAGTGCAAATGTGTATTGTTAATCATTGGGCCATTAACCTTAACAATGTCAATGCGTTCCCACTATCAGATTCAACTAAATGACTGCCTGAGGTAATAGTTAGGAGAACATTTCACAGAGATGAACATATTAATGCTTTATTTGGTTCTAAATGCAGTGTGAAGGATTTAGGTAGAAGCTAATATACACTAAGAAGGGGGAAAAAAGGCAAAGAACAATCACAAAGAGAAAGTAAAACTTGCCGAAAGGAAACTCACTGCTCTTTCTCAGTTACTCGGGTGTATACTGCTTACCCTACTCTTTGCTACAGCCCTAGTGAAAAAGGGCTTATTCCACTTAAAGAGGGAATTAGTAGACTCGTACAAAAAATGGGTTGGAAAGGACATTAGGCGATTACATCTCATCCAATCCCGTGCTCAGAGCAGGATCATTCTGGTCTAAACTATTTCAGACAAATGATTGTCTGACCTGCACTTAAAACTTCCACAGACAGAGATTTCATTTCTCACGGGGTAGTTCAATCGGGAGTTGAACCATGTCCTTATATCCAACCTATGTTTCCCATTTTGCCAAATAAGACTGTTATTCCTTCACCTGTCTGCTGCAGCCACAGGGAATATGCATGTGTTGTAAGGCTACTCCTGAAGCCAGGAACTCCTGTGAGTTTGCTGGTCTTATTTCCCCTTCTGTAGAAAAGTACAACCCCTAATTGCCTAGGGAGCATCATTTCTTTTTTGTTTGTTTTTTGAAGCCTAAAACCTGCATATTGTATACACCATCTCTTTTCAATGCATGATCTCTTCTTGGTACAATTTCTGGTGTCAGCTTCTGCTCTCTTCCTTGGAAGAGTATTCCAGAAAATAATACAGTTCACTGCCAAGACGATATTTCTCATATACATCTTAAAAGAGTCTGACCATGCTGACATGTAGTACCGCCAGGAGTCCTATTTGCTATTGAAAGAAGCCACACTGAAGATTGGTTTGCTTTGCAATGACTGAGGAGGATACGGCGCCGACTTATAACTATCTGAAGGATATAGCAATAAGTAGAAATAGGAATTTTCTATCAACCCTACAAAGAATGATTCACAGAAGTTTAGGATTGGAAGGGACCTCTTGAGATCATCAGGTCCAGCCCCCCCTGCTCTGAGCAGAAAAGACTATTGGGGTCAACTAACCCTAGTAAAATGCACATCTGAAGACCAACCACAGAGGGACTTGAACCCTCAATCTCCTGATCCGAAGTCAGATGCCTTATCCATTAGGCCATGTGGTCACCTGTGAAATAATACCTCTGCCAGATAGGACTCATACCCACAATCCCTGGCTTTGGAGGCCAATGCCTTATCTTGTAGGCCTGGGGTGGGCAATTATTTTGGGCAGAGGGACGCTTACTGAGTTTTGGCAAGCCATCGAGGGCTGCATGATAGGCATCCAGGGGCAGATAAATATTAATTTTCTAAATTTTTTAGAGGCCCTGTAGGCCAAATAGAATGGCCTGGCGGGCCGCATCTGGCCCCCAGGCCTCATTTTGCCCATCCCTGTGTTAGGCCAATAGGGATTATTCAGATTACCTGTTGGGATTACATGTTGCCTGCATCTGCTTCACTTCTCATCTATTCTAATATAAAAACATCTGTTTTTAAGAAAGTTTTATATCAACTCTGTAAGATGTAGATCTTTTGTCATTACTAGGGTCTTATGAAGGAGTCGTCAGTGGTTAACTACGTCATAGGTGGTCGTTAGGTTGACGAACGCAGCTCTGGTTATTTGACCCCTTTCAAAACCATCCTCAATATGCTGAGAGCAAGTGGTGAGAGTTTTAAGAATCAGGGCATTCATTTTCTTAATTTCATCCCATTAGTCATAGTTACACTTCTTAGAAGACCTAGACAATTTTTCTGAGTCTCCTCAGTGCTAACAGCCTTTGTAGCCTATCATGTCATGCTAGACAGCATTTGGCAACATCATACATATAATTGCAAAGGGCTTCAAAGATAAAACGTGGTAATTAACAATACCCGCAGATGGGGGGCAGGGGGGCTGGTGTATCGCTAAAATTTGTTAATAAAATATTGCCTCTATGTCTGATACTTCCCTCCCACACACCAATGTAAAACAGGAGTAGCAGTGTGGAAGGAAATGCAGCTATACCAGTATAAACCTAAGAAAAGAAGCAAACCCAATTATTTTTCATTCGGCAGCCATGCTATGTTGTATTCATTTGGAAGGGAACTACTCAATCTTGAATCAATTTTAAGGAGTTTTAAAATCCTCCCCTCTTAGGATGAAGGTTTCTTCTTCTTTTTCTTTTCCTCCTCCTTTTTCTTACCGGTTTCAATGAGACACTTAAAATCTTACTCATAATATTTTTGAAATCTCACTCATTCGAACTGTCACCGTATGACAGGGCTAGGCTGTATGGATTTTTTTTTTTTAAAGCTGAAATGCTTCAAATCTATTCTGGCAAGGGAGAAATGAGTGTCAGGTGAAGTTATTTCTCTAAATCTATAAGTAATTTTCTTAGACACTGTCCAAAGTGGCAGGCAAAGAAAAGTTACTTCTGTAAGCCAAGAAACAAGCTGAAACTCCAGCCCCTTGCTGGTGGGGTGACAATCTTAGATGTCGTGAACTGACACAGCAGTTTCCAGTCATTGTATGTTTAATTTATCTGAAAAGAAGCAGGCAGCAGTCATAAGAATTCAGTGATACAGGGCCTGTTTCTAAGGGATTCCAAGTTGCTGCAACTGAAGCTTTTTCTGGGCCCTTCACCAGTTAAGTCTCACCCATATAGACTCTCTTAAGGCCCCTTCGGTATAACCCATACCTTCTTACACACCTGAATTGGCTCCAGGATGCTAAGAGAAAGGATCAGGATTCAAGGTGGTATGAGTTAATTGTTGGGGGGCTGGAAGAGAGGGTTGAAGCAAGAGAAGCAGCTGTCAGAGTATCTGAGGGTATTAAACTAGGAGATAGCCTGCATGTAACCTGGAAAAAAATGGAGCAATAAGTTATTTGGAGAGTTAATCATAAAAGGAGGAATGAAGCCTAAGTATTCGATGCCAGGGTAAGATCTGAACTACCTAAGCTAAAAGAGTTGCCTGTTACCTGCTATATAGCCAGCGACTAGAAAAAGACACATTGCTCTTAGTCTCCATCAGAACAGCCCCCATCGGTTAGAGGGCTATAGCTCCTCTTTTTGATCAAGGTCTTGAGAAGATGCCCAGCACAGGAGGACCCCTGGGCCTTCAGCTCCAAATCATAGGCCTCTGCACTTAGATGGTTTAGCCATGGTTTAGCTGGTTGCAGTAGTAGACTGGTTTAGCTGGTTTCAGTAGTAGACTGTTATCCTCTACATGAACCATTCACTTGCGCTACACAAGTTCTGCGCTCTGAAAGGAGAGTCTGTTTTCTCTCCCAAAGCTTGTTTGGGGCAATTTGTCCTCTTACCACTCTTCATGGAAGGCATTGTGCAAGACCTGCAATCCCTACTCTAATTGGAGCTTAAAAATCATGAGACTATGCAAGGGAATTCTTTATTGACCACACAGGGCCCATTTTCCTCTCTGTGCCACAAAATACTCAAAGCAACTGTAAAACTACTTGCATTCTGGAAGGCATCAAACTGGGTAAATGTAGTATTAGTGCCAGGATCAACTGTGCTGTGATGAGAAGCAGCTTGCCTTGTAGTGTTTTCTTTTTCCTCTGTGCTGCTATTTATTCCTCAGTGGGAGCAGACTGGGCTGCTGCAGTACATCTAAATGTGCAGCAGCCTTGCTGATCCTTACAGGCATATTATTAGGGTTGGATTCTTGCTGTCGTTTCACTGGTGTAAATCAGCAGCAATAGTGGAGCCTGTACTGCCAGTAAATGTGAGATAAGAGTCAGCCTCACGTGCTGCAATCTGACAAGTAGAATAAGAGAAAAAAGCAAGATTCCTCAGGCTAATATGCCAATTTTACAGCGCTGTCATCACTACATATATTGAAGCTGTTTGTTGACTTAGGCCAGGGGTGCTCAACCCCAAGACCACAGGCCAAATATTTGGAGCCATGGCATCTGGCCTGCAGACCTCCCCATGGGTCATGAAATTGGACTGTGAGAGAGCAGTGACAATTAACTCTGCCATCCTTCCCCTGCCAGCAAATCCCAAACCCATGCAGTAGGTTCAGGACCAGGTCCCTTTTCCCCCACGTGGCCAGATTGGGACTGGGCCATGCCCTCTTCCTGGCACAGCCAGATTGGGGCCAGGGCCTGCTCCCTCCCCTTCACACAGCAGGATGGGGGGGGCAGGGTGGATGCCCTTGCCCCCTCCATGTAGCTGGATTGGGTCTCACTGCACCCACTGAGTCAGACCTACTGGCAGGATCCAGCCTGCAGACAGGCAGGCATTGCCTGGCCCTTGGGGTGACCCAAAAGGGTTGAGCACCATTATATAAGAGAGTAGAAGGGGGGACCTCCAAATCTGGTTTCTACTTGGCAGGGCTCAAAAGAAATAAAGTGTTGGTCTGATTCTTTTCTCACTGAGGACGCAATGGTAAAGCCTTATGGATTTCAGTACTCATGATGTCTGCTCACGTAAGTTCATCTATTGGTTAGACTTAGGAACCAAGGTCAAGACAATTGGTTTCTAGTCCAAGCTCCAGAAGCGTATAGGTCCTTGAGTAGGTCATTTGGATACCTGCATGACACTGGATGATGAGTGACTTAATTCAGGAAAGGGAGAATGAAAGGAAAGATCAAATCATTTGAGTATAGATCCCAGAGCACTTTTTGTGAGATAGGGGTTATTCCTTTCTTTTTTTCCGGGACATTTTGCTGAGTACTAACTACTGCCTGCTCCAGCAATTACTGCATTTCAGTAAATGCAGTAGATAGAGCATATGAATTGAAATGCTTCAGAATATAAAGAACCAAATGATCATGAACCATCATTTTTATAGGGTTAAAAGCTGAACTTTCTGCTCCAAAGCAGCTTATCCTAGCTGAGCCATGGAGAATAGGTCCACTGTACTACTGTAAACCTGAGCAGAAAAGCATTGTGAAGGAGCAGACACAGGGCGCTGTGCCCCCTTGTTAGAGAAACTTGGATAAGTTTGGGACACCTAAGGTAGTGGGATGCTACCATGTCCATGTGCAGTCCTCCAAGATGTTGATGAGCATCGCGTTCAGAAACACCAGAGCTGGCTAACACGTTACATTTGGGAAGAGGTGTGTTAGCTGGTTACCATTATCCATCTGGGAGAACAAAAAATGTCTATCTACCTATAGACATATTGGATTCACAATTGTGATTTCTTAATAAATGAAGTCTTCATGGTATGGCTAAGACTGAAATCCAAAAAAAGTTTTTGCTTTTCTCCCATCCCTGCAAAAGAATGGGGTCTATATTTTATCATTACAATAATCAAGTCAGCTGTTGAGCAAAGGGTTTGTCACAAAAGGGGGAGGATCTGCAGTTTGCCTTAATCTGACCTCCCCCCAGACATTGCTTACCCAATACACATCCCATCTAGGTCACAAGGAAAAATGTAATCACCCATGGAGCCTGAAGCTGACGGCTTTGAAGATTCAGACCAATGCCAAGACTGGCAAAGGAAGTAAACCGCGAACCAAGGGTGGCAACAGAGCATAAGAACGAGATGTTTAAGGGTCCTTTTTCTCAACAGAAACAGGTAACTGAGTAGTTTACAGGGGAAATGACAAATGGGTAGGTCACTGTGGCCAAAGCCTTCTTTATCAAGGCAAAAAGGCTTTATCCACTACTGATGGATCTATTTGTTTAACGTGGAACGACTTTGTGAGCATGACAGTGGGAAGTCACAGATGCCTGTACTTGGATCCAAAATATCTCCTGGATCTAACATTGCTTTTCACATATGGCAGAAGGACAAAATGTGGATTTTTATCTGCCTGAGGATTAAGTCACGTACACAAGTGCGGTAATGTCTGCTTCTAGGACACAAAGTGGAGTTGATAAACCAATGTGTCATTGATTAGTTCCAACTATTTGAAACTATCCTAGCTGCAGGATTCATGCCCGTTGTTAGCTATTCACTCTCTTTATTTTCTTATCTTTGTTTCTCTATGATTCAAACATCTTTCAAAACAATGAAGACTGCAGCCAGAAAAAAAAGAGTTGATAAATCTGGACATCCTATTGCTATATAACAGTTTCAGATCTTTATACACACTGCACAGCTTGAAAAGTTATGAGCCATACTGCTATAGGATAACAGTTGCCATGCTCTTTCTTCCCAAATATCTTATCTACCACTACAAATACTGGGTCCATTTTCTTTCCACGATAGCACATGCAGGAAAATAAAGAAATTCATTTTCCTTTTGTGTGTGTTAGCACTTTTCTTTCTGAAGTCCATCAAGGGAAGTGGAGGCTGTGAAGTAGGAAATGCTATTTATGCTTGCCTTGCAAAATGGCAAAGCAACTGGTTTAAGACCATAATCATTACAGCTGCTGCTTTCAAGACAGCAGCTTCAGAAAGAGTTAGGTTAGCCAGCCTCAGACAGCTAAACACAAAGCAAGAGGTGTAGGAGGCTTCAGTGAAGGAGGAGGAGTTTCCAATAATTTTATGATGAATCATGCAATAGAAACATTTTATTGCTGTTGTAGAAATGAAGAACTTCTCCTAAATGGATGTAGATGTACTCACCACCTCTCTTTTTTTTTTTTTTTTTTAATTTCCTCACATATACATAAATGTCCCATCAAAATTTATGAGGACTCACTTAATGCTGACATGAATGCTTTTTTAATGAAAACTGTTGATGTATTTTTGCCAGCCTCAGAAATGTTGTTTCAGTCAGAGAGAAAATAAAGAGCTATTACTTTCTGAAGAAACCCTGCCGTTTTCATGCTTGTTTCTACTGGCATTTTTTTGCCCATGGATACTGATCACCGTATGCCTCATACAGTCTAACAATCCCCTGCCAAATGTCAAAGCACTACAGTCAGAAGCAGAGATACTGGAATGAAAGAGAACAGAAATAGATTTCTGCCAGTCAGCTTAAATATCTCATTTGCACCAGGGAAGTCTTTCAATTTTTAAAGGCATATGTTCACTGATTAGATCACCTGCAAGTGGCGTGTTAATTAACAATATTCATAATACAATACAATACAATTACATTAGCAGGGAAAAACCGACAGATCTATTGTACCCCAGTCATTCAAGCATTAATGCAGGGCTGCACTCTGTCTGTTTCTTCAGTGCAAATTTGGAGTAACTCCACTGGGGTTGGGCTAGGCGTTTGGCCCATTCTATTTTAACTAAAAACCATCTGATGATGAGTGTCAGGGAGGTGTCTGATGCACTGATACGGTTTGGCAAGTCTTCCCTGCAGATGATAGCAGGTTGACAGTAGGGCTGTGCAAAATTTCAATCGCCATTTTGTTTCGGCAGTGTTTCGAGCATTTTGATGCTCAAAACTCCAAATCCGAAACAAAATGAGAGGCATGTCAAAACGTTCAAAATGAAATGAAACAAGTCAAAACCTTTTGAAGATGTTTCAGTGTTTCCAAGGTGTTTCAAAGCTGGGCTTGCAGGGAAAGAGAAAGTAAGGAGAGGGAGGGGGAAGAGGGGGGAACAGACTAACATCTGTAGCTGGCCAGTGTCTGCCAATTGTCCCTGAGGTCCCTTCCAATCCCAGTGCTCTGGAGGAGGGACCTAAAAAGTTTAAAACCAGCATATAAGACTGTGAGGGCCTAAGCTATCAGCCTTTGTCAGCCTGTCTCTCACCAGAGAGGGACATCTGAAAGGCACTGACTCTTGACTGCTTCCTAGCTGCTATTGTCTAGCCAGGGAGTGTGTCTTCTACTTGCAAAGGATTGGATAGGATACAGCTTACACTGACAGCTTAGCTATACTAGCCTAATTTCACTACTAGTATTGTTATCCCTATATAATTTCTTTTTTTTTCCCTATATCCATTCCATTGAAATTCTTCTTCTTCTTCTTTTCTTTTTTTTTTAACCTGAAAAAAAAAAAAAAAAGAAATCTGTGTTTTTCCTGACAGTGTGATCACTGGGCACTGTTCAGGAAAGCACAGCACAGATTAGATAGATTGCACACACAGACGCCTACATATACATACACTACACACAGTCAGGCACCTTTTTCAGCACAAGAAAACAGGAAGCGTGCTGGAAAGGCTGGTGCTGCCAAGTCTTGCAGGGGAGCGAAAGGGGGCAGAGGGAGAGGTGTCAGTTCCCCATCACCCAAGCTGAGACACAGCCTCTTTGCAACCAGCCATGAGGCTTCTGCTGGTACTGAGAGCAAGGAGGTTGCAGCAGTGCTTGCAGCTGCACCCCCTCTGATACCAGCTCTGATAATAAACCCCAGCACCAGCAGCATGACAACAAGCAGCACCAGCAACATAGTCTCCTCCACACCTATTGCAGGTCCCAGCATGAGCCTCCCACTCCCAGTCATAGAGGAGCTCAATCTTGAAGTAGGAGACCACAGCTTGATAGCACAAGAAATTCTGGGGCAGGAGGGGGAAGCAGAGTTTGTGCTCCACACCCTTCAAATTCCCCTAGAGCCAGGTCCCCTTCCCTGGAAGAGACTTCAGAGGAGGCTATGGGGGCAGCTGGATCAGCTCCTCCTGTTGTTGTGTCTCTGCCTGCTGAGGAGGGGGATAAAGCAGGATCCCACCTCCACCCCAAAAGCAAAGGCAGTGTGTGATATGGAATTATTTTGAGCAGGCAGATGATCCCGCATATGTTACCTGCCTGCACTGCTGATCCAAAACCAGCTGGGACAAAGGGGGAGTGAAATGCATAAGCACCATTGGGATGCTGTTGCATTTCCGCATGCACCACCCCCTTGCCCTTACTCCTCCTCAGCCTGGCACCAGCAAGAGCATGCCCAAAGGGAAGTTCCCCTCTCTCTCCAAAGCCCCCATCCCCCCAAAGCAGAGGCGGGCCACTCTGGAACAGTGGGGGAAAGGAGGGCACACAGGGGGCTGCATTCCCAAGGTGAGTGAGGTCACCCAGAGCACTGGGGAGATGCTTGCTGTGGATGGCCAGCCCTTCTCCTTCGTTGAGCTTCCAGGGTTCAAGTGGCTCATGGTGCTCATGGCCCCATCGCACAAAGTGCCCACATGCACCACCTTCAGATGAACAGTGGTGCCCTCCCTGTATGAGGCATGCAGGGTGTACTTGAGGGAGGAGCTGCACAAGCAAGGTCTGCAGGTAGCCTTGCACTTCACCTCCAAAATCTGGAGCAGCTAGAGGTAGAGACATCTGGAGGTGGAGATGGTGCCTACCTCTCCCTCACAGGGCACTGGTGCATCCAGTCAGGCCAAAGGTGAGGTCTCCTTCAAGCTGAGGTGATGGATGAGTCCCACATAGCAACCGAGATCATGGGGCCATGAACTGCTTGGTGCAGGGGCTATAGGCTCTACAGGAGGGATAGAGAAGAAAGAAAGGGAGGAGGTGTGGCGCTCTATGTCAAAGAGCAATACACATCCTCTGCCAGCAAAATGGCGTCAGAGGAGGGGCAAGCTGAAGTGCTCTGGGTCAAGATACAAGTGGGTCGTGGGGAAAGGGATTTAATGGTGGGGGTCTACTACAGACCCCCCAACCAAGGGGAGGAGCTGGACCAGGAATTTTCAGGCCAGCTTGCAGAGGCACTTAAGGCAAGGGATGTAGTTGTCATGGGTGATCTAAATTACCCAGACATCTGCTGGGAGGAGCAGTCAGCTGGGTTGGACCTTTCCAGGAGGTTCCTGGCTGAGATACAGGACCTCCACTTAACCCAGGAGGTGCACAGTCTCACCAGAGGAAATGCCCTGTTAGACCTGGTCCTGCCCAGAGGCATCTGGTAAGGGGGCTCCAGGTCCTGGACCACCTGGGTGATAGCGATGATCCTTGCTGGAATTCACCATCCAGTGCAGGGTGTCAAGGGCCTGCAGCAAGGCAGTAGCCCTAGACTTCAAGAGGGCCAACTTCAATGAGTTGAGGAGATTAGTGGGAGAGGCGCTGGGGTTCTCGAGAGCAGGGGAACTCAGTTCCCAAAATGAGTGGTCGTTCCTTAAGGAGATGATACTCAGGGCCCAAGGGGTGATGATCCCAACAAGAAGCAAGGGGGGCAAGATTGCCCAAAAGCCTCCCTGGCTCACCAAGGATGTCCGGGAATGCCTGGTTACCAAAAAGGTGGCATACACCCTGTGGAAGGGCAGGGGCTATCTCCAAAGAGGAGTATACCTCCACTGCTCAGGCCTGTAGGGGGGCTGTTAGGAAAGCTAAGGCAGACATACAGCTAGGACTAGCGTCCAAGATCAAAGATAATAAAAAGTCCTTTTTCAAATATATAGGGAGGATGAAGAAGGCGCCGGGAAATGTGGGGCAGAGGCTAGCAGAGTTTTGGCCTGCAAGGGACTGCTGGGCGCCCCCCCCCCCATACCTCCCACACACCCAACCCCTACCCCACACACTGGGGGTCTGGGGCCTGGGGGCAGGGTACAGTGGGTCAGGGGTGAGGGGCACTGGGTCTGGACGGGCCATCAATGTTTACTAATAGGTCCTGGTACAAAAAACCGTTGAGAACCACTGATTTAGAAAAGGCTGCTGGTGGTAGTGGGGGGTCAGGGAAGGAGAGGTGGGGAGGTGGATCAGCCCTTCTATACAAAGCATGACTTTGCTTTTGAGCATGGCTAGGCTCATACTTTTCTTACTGCCAAACAATATATTTTGTTATTAAATTCATATTTATTGATTTACAGTTTCCTTCCAATCATTTCACCTCAGTGACAACTACAGTGATAGTGGGAAAATCCATTTCCCCTTCCCACAATTCACTGGAAAAATATTATCTTTGCAAACAAGCTCTTACAATTAGATTATTCTAAATCCTGGATTCTAGTGTATCTAGTTGGTTTTACGTGTCTCCTTATCCCAAGTAACATAGTAGTAGCAGGTCACACTTTTGTACCTGGATGACCTGGTTCTGTCCCTAGTTTGTTGACTCAGGTGGCAGCTCTTATATGAATGTAGGTTTGTGGGATCTGAACTACAAATGTCCTTAATGCTCTACAGGAGGCACACAACCTGCTGGTAACTGTGTGATGTCAGCTTCCTGAACTTGGAGAAAGTCCTATCCCTAACTAAAATCCATTTAGAATTAGAATAATGGAATAATAAAACACAAAGGTTGGAAGGGACCTCAGGATATCTTCTAGTTCAACCCCTTGCTCCAAGGAGGACCATCCCCAACTAGATCGTGCCACCCAAGGCTTTGTATCCAGGTCTTAAAAATCTCCAAGGATGTCCACAACCTCTCTGGGTAACCCGTCCCAGTGTTTCACTACCCTTCTAGTGAGAAGTTTTTTTTTTTTTTTCTTCATATCTAACCTAAACTTCCCTTGTTGCAACATGAGACCATTGCTTCTTGTTCTGTCACCTGCCACCACTGAGAATAGTCCAGCTCCATCCTCTTGCGAACCCTCCTGCAGGGAGTTGAAGGCTGCTAAATCCCCACTCAGTCTTCTTTTCTCTAGACAAATACACCCAGTTTCTTCAGCCTCTCCTCACAAGCCATGTGTTACAGACCCATAACCATTTTTGTGCCCCTCTGCTGGACTCTCTCCTTGTCCATGTCTATTCTGGAATGGGGGGCCCAAAAGTGGACACAGTACTCCAAAACTGGCCTCACCAGTTCTGAATAGATGAGAAGAGTCACTTCCCTTGATCTGCTGGTGATGCTCCTATTAATGCAGCTCAGTTTAGATTCATAGATTGTAAGGCTGGAAGGGACCTTGAAAGATCATTGGGTCCAGTCCCCTGCACCAAGCAGGAAAGATAACTGGGGGTCAGGTGGCCCCAGCAAGGTGACTGTCTATTCTCTTTAAGATATCCAGGGTAGATGATTGCACCACTGCTGGAGGGAACTTAGGGTGTCCAGTCTGGACACCCTAACTGTGAAGAAGTTTTTCCTAATGTTGAGCCTGAATCAATCTTCTAGGTATTTGTGGCCATTACTTCTAGTTCTCCCCTCAGGTTCCCTGGTGAACAGTTGTTCACCAAGCCCTTGATGTACTCCTCTGATATAGTGGTAAGCTGTTACCAGGCTCCTCTCAGCCTTCTTTTCCTTATGCTGAAGAGTCCCAGATCTCTCAGCCTTTTCTCATATGGCTTGCCGTATACGGGTCTGATCATACAGGTGGCTCTTTGGATTCTCTCAAGCTTGTCCACATCCTTGTTAAAGTGTGGTGCCCAGAACTGGATGCAGTACTCCAGCTGCAATCTCACCAGTGCAGAGTAGAGCGGAAAAATCACCTCCTTCGTTTTGCCAAAGACCCATCGATTGATGCATGCCGGAGTATTATTTGCCCTACTGGCTACAGTATCACACTGCTGGATCATATTCATACTGTGGTCTATTATTACCACCAGGTCCCTTTCATTTGTGGTGCTAGTCAGTTTGGTGCTGCCAAGCCTGTAGGTGTGTTGGAGGTTGCTTGTCCCAAGGTGGAGCACTTTACATTTCTCGATGTTGAACTTCATCAGGTTCTGATCCGCCCAATTTGCAAGCCTGTTTATGTCTACCTGTATCTGTAGCCTACTTTCAAGCATGGCCATGCTTCCCCATAACTAGGTGTCATCCGCGAACTTGGCCAGTGAGCTCTTCACTCCCACATCCAAATCGTTAATAAAGGTGTTGAAAAGTGCTGGATCAAGCACTGAACCCTGTAGGATACCTCTGCCCACTTCTCCCCAGGATGACACAGATCCAGTCACTACAAGTCTCTGGGTCCTATCTTAACACCAGTTTCCCACCTACCTCATTGTCTTGCCCTCAATCCTTCAAGGGAAGACCTGACAATTTGGCAGCCGAATCTCCGAATCTGAATCAAATAGGAAGACTCTTTAATCTCTCTGAATTGAATCAGAGCCCTCCAAATTGATTCAAAGGGATTCAGAGAGATTCGATGATTTGGACATAGACACAGCTTTATATGTTTTTTTCTACAGACCTCAAGGTACCAGGCGGCTCATGAACACTGAGATGGTGGGGCAGATAGAGCATCCCACAGGAACGTGGGGGGCTCCCCAGCGCACTCAGCGCAGACCCAGAAGTGGACCAGAAGCACTGGTCCTGCCCATTAGTTTACTTATGTTGGTTTGTAACTTTGCTGAAAGCTTGTCAACCAGAATTTGAAAACAGACTTATCTGACTGTAGAAAATTTTGTTTTATTCAGGCCTGTTTAGTACACTTGATTGAAATTCAGGATTCTAACTATTACTTTATTATTATTTATGTATTGAGTCAGTGGAGCACATCACATAAGGAATACCGAGTACACAGTAGGGGCTAATCTAGCGGCAAGTGCAGTCCATGGGAGATTTTTTTTATTGAATTCAATGAGAGTCATGTTGATGCTGGAAATATAAACGTTAGGGGGCAGATTAAATCTCCTAGCTGCTCTTTGCTCTTCTGATGAAACAAAGCAACCACAGAGCAAACTGATTCAATAGTATGAGATTTCCTAAAGTGATATGCCAAGCTCTCCCCTGGTTTTGAGCAGGGATTGTGATCAGGAGGAAGGACACACAGTTTGGATCTTCCTGTAGCCTGCTCATGACTCCTGGAGTTTATATTCAGGTAGACATAAATTAGAATGAACTGCAGATTAAAAGGCAGGGCAGAGGAGATGTAAAATTGACTTTAAGATGCTCTTCCTTTCAGTCACCTCTGGCCCTGGAGTATACACAGCTCAGCCAGACTGAAAGATCTGCTGCTACACCTTAGCAGTCAAGTAGGGCTGTGCGAAACACCTGTTTCATTTCGATTTTGTATTTGGCATTTTGATGGGACAGCAATTCATTTTGTTGTTTCAAGTCACTACTTCATTTCATTTTGGCCAAAACTGTTTTGAGTTTCAAAGCTGTTTTGATGCTGTTTTGGTCTTTTGGCCATAGGCTACAATGGGGAATGACTAAAATGCCTATAACATTGTCATTACTTACCTGATTCTGATGAATATTGCAGGAATGGTATCCCCTTCTGAGGGCATGACGTCTGACAAGTTTCAAGGAGATAAGTGCAGGGGTTTCTGGGAAACTGCACTATGTCACAGAGTAAGGTCCCTAGAGACGGCCATGATATGCCTGGGCCCTGTGACCATGCCAGGTCCACCCTGCGGGCACCTTCTTTTCTCACCTGCCACCATGTCTTGTTGGAAAAGATAATAGATAGGGAGGCTGCACTCGAGCTTCATCTCAGTCAGGGTCCTAATGGACCCCACTAAATCCTGTAGGTTCTTGAACCCCTTGCTGGGATCTGCTCTAAGTAGGCGAGCTAGGCAGCCACCAAGGCCTGAGTGCTACCTGCCTGATGGTGGGGTCTGGTGCCTCTGGACCCCACCATGGAAGCCAGGCCCTTGGCCCACATAGGCAGCACCTGTGGTGGAGGAGGAGACTGGCTGGTGGATGGCGTACCGGCACAGGACAGTGGATCTCCCTTGTCCATGTCTCCCTGCCTCCACCCTTCTGCCTCTCTGACTCTCTTCGCCAGCACCTCCGTTCAGTGATCCAGGGTTTTCCTGCCGCATATGCTCCCCTTCATCCTCAGGTCACAGATTGCGACCATCATGTGTACTGTACTATACCACAAGGGATCAAGCCATTTCCTGATGCCCTCCTTCAGTCCCCTCACCAGTGCCTGCATGTGTAGCAACAGCGGCCTGTCCCAGCCAGGAGCATTGATTCCCTGGAAATTCTCCATTTGGTTCTGAAGTTTCCTCACTATGGGGATCACCTGGCTAAGGAAGGCATCAGAAGCACTGCAGCTCTCAGTGGCCTCAAGGAAGGGCTTGAGGACCACTAAGATCTGGGAGATGGTATCCTACTCAGTTTTGTTAAGGGGGCCACTGATCCCAATCTCCCCGAGCAAGGCCATATCATGGATGGTCTTCTGTTGCTCCACCAGGTTCCCAAGCATCAGGTATGTGGAGTTCCACCGAGTCTCCACATCCTGCATGATTTTGTCCTGTGGGATGTCCAGCTCTGCCTGTTTGTCCTGCAGCATCTTGCCCCCCTTGATGCTCCAGTGGAAGTAGCCACCACCTTCCTGCATTTGGAAATGAGCTTGCTGGTGGTGCTGGTGCCATCACCGGCAGCCCTGTCTCCCTCCAAGGTGTCCCTCACAATGAGCTGGAACTTATGTGCCACACAGCCAACACAGTTGGCATCACTGACTGCCTTGACCATATTGGCCCTATTGTTGGTGACCATGAACCCACCGGTGAGCTCACCCTGCCCAATGAGCCACCCCATAGAATCATAGAATCATAGAAGTCGGGTTGGAAGGGACCTTGTAGATCTTCAAGTCCGACCCCCTGCCTGGGCAGGAGGAAAACTGGGCTCAGATGACCCCAGCCAGGTAGGAATTAAGCCTCTTCTTAAAGACCCCCAGGGTAGGAGCCAGCACCACTTCCCTTGGAAGTCGATTCCAGATCCTAGCCGCCCTAACTGTGAAGTAGATCCTACGGATGTCTAATCTAAACCTACTCTCCAACAACTTGTGGCCATTAATCCTTGTTATCCCGGGGGGCGCTAGGGGAAACAATATCTCCCCCAAACCCTTCTGGCCCCCCCTAGTGAGTTTATAGACAGTCACAAGGTCCCCCCTCAACCTTCTCTTGTGAAGTCTGAACAGGTTCAGGTCCCATAGCCTCTCATTGTAGGGTCTTCCCTGATGTCCCCAGATCATGTGGGTGGCCCTCCTCTGGACCCTCTCAACGTTGTCCACATCCCTCTTGAAGTGGGGTGCCCAGAACTAGACACAGTACTCCAGCTGTGGCCTGACCAGTGTCGCGTAGAGGGGGAGGATCACCTCCTTGGCCCTACTTGAGATGCACCTGTGGATGCACGATAAGGTCCAGTTAGCCCTGCTGACCGTGACCTCGTATTGTCAGCCCACATTCATCTTGGAGTCCATAATGACTCCAAGATCCCTTTCTGCCTCCGTGCTCTCAAGAAGGGAGTTTCCCATCTTATAAGTGTGCTGCTGTTTACTACTGCCCAAGTGCAGCACCCTGCACTTGTCAGTATTGAAACACATCCTGTTTTTGTTAGCCCACTCCTGCAACCTATCCAGGTCTTGCTGCAGTCTTTCCCTCCCTACTAGCATGCCCACCTCACCCTCACTGGTATCATCAGCAGATTTGAACAGGTTGCTTTTCACCCCGTCGTCCAAATTGCTGATAAAGAAATTGAACACTGCGGGCCCAAGAACAGAGCCCACTCCGCTGCCCACTTCTCCCCAGGTTGAATATGACCCATCCACCACCACCCTCTGAGTACGACCTGTCAGCCAATTTGCAATCCATCTGACCGTGTAGTCATCAATGTCACAGTCGCCTAGTTTTTTAATGAGAATGGGGTGGGAGACAATGTCAAAGGCTTGCTGAAGTCCAGAAAGACTACATCCATGGCGACACCTGCATCCAATGCTTTTGTGACCTAATTGTAAAAGGCAGTCAGGTTGGTCTGACATAACCTGCCCCTAATGAAACCGTGCTGGTTGCCCTTGAGCATCATCCCCGATGCCGGCCCATCATAGATGTGCTCCTTGATGATCTTCTCAAAGAGTTTCCCCAGGATTGAGGTAAGACTGACGGGCCTATAGTTGCCCGGGTCCTCTCTCCTCCCTTTTTTCAAGATGGGGACCACATTGGCTATCTTCTAATCATCTGGAACCTGGCCTGAGCACTATGAGCACTTGTAAAGCCATGTCAAGGGCCCTGCAATAACCCCTGCTAGTTCCCTCAACACCCTGGGGAGGAGAGCATCTGGACCTGCTGATTTGAATACATCCAGCCCCTCCAGAAGCACTCTAACCCAGTCCTCCTCAACCTTAGGTCTGGAGGCATTCCCCTCGAGTCTGTCTTGAAACATGGTGGGGGGGGAGTCCCATCCCTGCACAAGAAAACGGAGGTGAAGAATTTGTTAAAGAGGTCTGCTTTCTCCTCTGGTGCAACCACCAGATTGCCCAGTGTATCTTTCAGGGGCCCCACATTTCCCAGTGCCTTCTTCATCCTCCCTATATATTTGAAAAAGGACTTTTTATTATCTTTGATCTTGGACGCTAGTCCTTGCTCTATGTCTGCCTTAGCTTTCCTAACAGCCCCCCTACAGGCCCGAGCAGCGGAGGTATACTCTTCTTTGGAGATAGCCCCTGTCCTTCCACCGAGTGTACACCGCCTTTTTGGCAACCAGGCATTCCCGGACGTCCTTGCAACCCACTTTTGGGTCATGACCCACGGGTTGAGAAACACAGCTTTCTTTCTATATCTTTCAGAGTGGCTAATTCTGTAAGCTGATGCTGCAGTACAGGAACAGAGCAACCTTCAGTGTGAAGCTGGGGCCAGAATTGCATGGAGCTCTCTGCAGGAGCCGGCTACTAGCAAAATGTCCTGAATGCAGAAGCCAGGCCAGAACTCAGGCCGAGATTACAACAGGGTATCAGTGCCTGCTGGTAGAAGGCAGACAAGATCGTCAGCTGGATCCATTCTCTTTGTGCCTTTCCAGGCCCATGGGTTGCGGGTTGCTCCCCCCTGAGTTAGACCCCAGGAAGGAGAAAGTGGTTGAACACACAAGCACAGTGGACAATGTGATGTCAGCAAACTTCATTTTAATCACACAATATGTGCTTTCTAGCTGTCATTAACTAGCACGAATTATCTAAACGGAGACACATACAGATAGTTAAATACATACCAAAGCCTCTCTCTCAGGAATGAAGAACATTGTATTGGTGCTGATGCAGATCTGGCCAGGTTCACCTGCTCCCATAATTTATAATAGACAGAACTACCTGTGACTGTGTGTATCGCCAGGTGCTGCACAATGGCTAAATAACCCGGCAGTCTCTAGGGTACTGATGCCTTCGTGCAGAAGCGCACCTTAGAGGAGCATGTTAGTCTTATCCCTAGTGGAGGAAATGCCACCAAAATGTTGTGGAACTGAAGTCTACTCCATGATAGGGTAGACTGGGCTCTTTAACCCTGCTTGGCAGCCAGTATAAGAGTAGAGCAGCAATAGATGAACAAACGTATGCTCTCCTTTGCTCCGTCAGCTCCTGTGGCCAAGCTGGTCCCAAACACACTGGCTTTGCTTTGGATTAAACCAGCAAGGCTGAGAGGGGGTCACTGATTTGTGGGCAGCTCAGTGTATTCATATCCACTGCCCGGGGTTTTGCACCCTGGAGAGATCACTCCAGCTTCACTTTATCTTTCAAACAAGGATTACGTTCAGCGAACTAATGTCTCACTATGCTCACTATTGTGTCATGAGACAGATTGATGCCTACTACTATCTAAATGGAAGAGGAAGGGGTCACTGAAGGGTGGAGTGTAGAAGGGGAAGGAGTCAGAATAAGGCGAGGAGAAGAGGGGAAGAGAACAGGTCTGAAAGTAACATGAAAAGACTGTGAAGGATAAGGAGACAGTGGGTTCAAATAATTAGCACAAGACAGAGAAAGTCCAGCTGGATCCAAAGAAGGTTTGATTGTTTTTCAGCTTGTTCTCCTGGACTCCAGTCTTTGGCCAACTCCTCTTTATAGTTTTTTTTTCTCCCCGAGGCCACCTGAGGAAAGGCATGAAAGATGATATATAATGCATGAAACAATTAAAGAGGGGAAAAACAAGGGCTGGAAGGGGAGGCAGGGATACCATTATATCCGGCAAATGATAAAAACAATTTGCTCTTCTCTTCTACTTCTTTATTTCATTTATACTGTGGTCTCATCCCCCAGCTATATCACTTTCATTCTAGTTGAAAGGGCATGTCTACATTGCAGTCATGGTACAATGACTGCAGCATAATGCTGTTGGCCAATTTTGAGTTAAATTTAATTTAAACTACATTATTTATAGAGTATAGGTTTTTAGTGAAGCTAAAGACTTACGCTGAGTTGGAGCCCTAGGCCTGAAATTGTTGAAGCAAGTACATTAGGGTTTGAAGATGTGGGGAAGTTTAGAACTGATTTGAGATGCCCTTGAAGAATAACATATTTGTTATTTGTTTTCTTTTTTTTCCCCTTTAGGTGCCACGTGTTCTCCCTTTATCTCCTTTCCTTTTTATTATCAGTGCATATTGATAGAGTTAATATGATGGGTGAGGTAGCAGAAATAATAGGAATAAAATACCATATAAAAAGGGGTGTTATTTTAGAAGTGGAGTCTCCACCTTGACATGCTATTGGATTGCACTCTTATCTTCTCACTGCTTGAATGGACCTGCATAACTGCTTAATCAATTATATTTTGTTAAGATGAGGCATTAGGTTTTATGACTTGGTATTCTATGATTTTGCTATAACCGTACAGATATTTTAACTTTTTACACAAAGTTATCTACCAAAGATTCGCCAAGAGGTTTATTTTACTGTGTTTGCTTTTAACATTTCTGCTTGATGCCTTTCAGGGTTTGAAAATTAATGATTTAGTCTGGGCCAGTTGTGGCCAAACCCTGTCAGATAGCAACAATATAAATAATTAGAGGGTAAAGGAAAATCAGCTCCAAATGCAGATATGCCTGGGCTAGTTTAAAATCAGTTGGCTCAGGAACCGGTAGCAGTCTAGCTGCTGCAGCATGAAGCGCGCTGTGGACTAATTCACTCTCTTACTCAGGCTGGATTTGCAGCCAACAAATGAACTCTGGGTTGTCATGGTTAAGATGCTATTGATTCCTGAACTGCCTTATTTAAAGCTACCCTAGGTATGTCTCCACTGCACTAAAATCACTGTTACGCCTGCAATTTGGATAACCCCAAGTGAGGCCAGGCTAAGAACTCCCAGTGTTACAGCTGGTGCATTTCAGACCATCCTTTTTTTTTTTCCTTAAGTCCTCTTCCCTTTCATGTGTGTTGCTCCTGCCTCTTTTCTAAACTGAACTCCATGGTGCATGTACAGCTCATGAAAGCACAGGGGATCAAAGCCGTGGTTTGGTCTGTTTTCTGAAAGCTGTACTTTTAAATGCAAGCAGCCAGGTAGCTTAAGATAAGCATTAAAAGATAAGCAACACACTGTGCTAACTCTTTCTTATGGAGTTAAAACACACTAGTAATGTTTAACCATTACTGCTATTGGATGTCCATAGAGACCATTATTTATTCTTCATGGTTTTCCTCCATTTAAATTAAATACCACCAAGACTGAAAAGGTGTATTTTGCCCATGGAGCATCTAACACAGGGGAAGGCAACCCCTGGCACACATGGCAGAGCGTGGCACATGAAGGCATTTTGCTTGGCACACATGCTTCACAGAAGGATTGCGCTGGACCCCAACAAGGATTGGGGCCCTCTTAGCTCCTCTGCCGTCTGCCTCTGGCACACCAACATCTTTCAAGTCAAGGTTGTGGGTGTTTGGGGTGCTCTGCCCAAAAATGTTGCCAAGCCCTGATCTAATGGGATCATAGTGCTAGATGCATTTAATTGATCCTATGTTAATAACTTTAAAGTGTGCAGAGATATTTGCATCAAAGGTGCATGAGCAAGTAGCCACCAGGTGTGACTGGTCTGCTATCAGATTACTAGTAGTCTCAATTATTCTGTGTTTGCTTGAGCTGCTGAAGGTGACTTGTGTTTTTCCCTCGTGGCAGGTGAATGTCAGGCCTCTGTTATTTGATTGGCATGCCACAATGATCCATATGCAGCTTTGCTGCTGAAATGATTTTTAAACCACAATTTAAAAAAAACAAACCTCTGACTTTTCTTTTCTACACGTAGCAAACAACTGGAACCTCTGTTATATGTTCCCTGGCTTCACTGGGGGATTCCCTGACATTTTCCATTACTGCAGAGATGCTTTTCAGCCACTAAAGCACATACAATTCTCAGCTTGTTTTAGCCTTTTTCTCCTTTTCTTCTTCCAATTGCCTTTTTTGTCATACCCTGCTGATCACATCACTGGTTACCATGACAGTTCTTAGTATTGCAGCTGGGGAAGTGGATTTGCTACTCTCTGAAACTCAGAATACAATCTTCCTTTCTGAATGTCAATCTGCGCACAGAACTGCATTACCAGAGCCTCTAGAGGACAGATCATGGCATCCTTGGCCAACACTCGAACTTACGTTCTGTAAACAGAAGATAGTTTGGTCAAAAAGTGGTGGCAATGAAATAAAATCACAGGAATTAGAGATGGGAAAGCCTCAAAGAGATTGAGTCTATTCCTGTTACTGCATGAGTCCCTAGGGAATCTTATTCCTCGCTTCAGCTGGTCCAAAGTTAACTACCTCAAGCAATAGCACTCCTACCCAGGCAGCTGGGAGATTTGTCTTAAGCTTCACTACCAGGATGCTAAATATATATTTCTAATTGCATCCTATTCATTTTAAGGAGTCATCCAGCAACTTTCTAAATACCATATTTACTCATATACCACATGCACCTTTCCCCTAAAAATTAGCCCCCCGAACTGGGTGCATGTCTTGAGTGAGAAAGCTGATTTTCCTTCACTGGAATAGAAACAGAGAAGAAAAGAAGCAATGCTCAAATGGCTGCTAAAAGGGATATCACTTTACCCCGGGACAAGAAGTCAACAGACTCTGCAATATTGCAATATTACATACTGGCTTCTATCCCATCCAGGAGAGCACAAAACAACTGCAGACTCTCCCTCTGCCTGAAGAAGGGTGTTTGTATCTGGAAGCTTGCAAAGAACAATTCTTCCAACTATTCAGTTGGTCTAATAAACGATAGCACATTTACCCAAGGAAACTTGTCTATGCCCTTAGACCAACAGCTCTACAACCAACATGTTAGAAATATCACAGTTATTTAATTTAACAGAAAAATAAACGCCTCCTGTACTCAGGTTGCTGTCCTGCTTTTCATTCTGAAGATGGCTGGGTGTTTGGTACTTTAAGAGTCTATCATCAAACCTTTTTTACACTCTCTGGATACAGCAAAGTTTTCCTTGATTGTTAGGTGATTTGTGGGTGAAAAAAATGGCCAAAGCCATCCAAAATGGGTGCGTTATTTGACCCAGGGGAATTATTTTCTATAGTAAGATGCATTAAGTGTGATTCCCTCTAGCAGTGGTGAAAAGAGGCTCAATGGACTGTATCATCAAATTATGGACTTTAGTAAAGGAGCACAATGAACAGTGTAGGAAGAAGTAATGGCATAAACACTAGGCTCTGAAGCAACAGCTTGACAACTTTTTAGGGTTTGTTAACCTGCAAAAGCAAGTACATTAGCTACGCTAATTAAATCTATATGCAAATCAGTTCATTCCCATGAACACGAGATACACATATGATTCAAGAGAGAAATGATCCAGTCATTCCAGACTATAGTGAATTATTCAAATTGCTTCTCAATTGTGAAAAGAGTTTAATCAGAAGTTGTGGTTACAGAGCATGGATGTCAACTTCTACATTTTTTATACCCTGACAAGCCTGCTCAGTATCTGGACTATCTCATTTTGCTGTGGTCCAACTAACCCATGTCTCTCAACCCTCCCTCATTCACTTTTCAAGCTGCCTACAACAGTGCATTATGTTAAAAGGACAGAGTTAAGGTGGTACAGGCTCTTGGCTATTTGATAGCCATCACTTTGCAGTAATTAGGTTCATTTAATGTATTTCTCTATGAATATTCTAAAGGGTTTAGGGTTTTTATTAAATAAAAAGTGATGATGCAAAAATGCCATTCCATACAGTATGGTTGCTAAGGCAGAAGTAGAATATAATGTTATAGATAATGGACACTTTGATCAATCAAATTAGGTGAGGGAATATTCTTTCAGTGTTAGATTACAGAACAAAAGAATGGCTAAAGGACAGAAAAGGTTACAGTCTTCAGCAACATATGGATCATCAAGAGACTCTACAGGCACAATGGGAGTTCATTCCCAATGGTATGTTAAGGATCTATACTTTTCCTGCCCAGTATAGCTTTCTTACAGGAAAATGCATACGCTAGAATTTGTTTTAAAAATATTTCTAAATACAATACAACATTAAGCTCATTTTTTAAAACTGTTTCTTAGACATTGTTCAGGTATTTAAAATAACTTGCAGGTTTGGGGCTTTTTGAAAAATACACACACCCACACATATATATCCAGATCTAGATATGTATGCGTGGGGATGTGTGCATGATAGATAGATAGATAGATAGATAGATAGATAGATAGATAGATAGATAGATAGATAGATGAACATTTCAATTTAGTGAAAGTCTTTTTAAATTAAAAAATGTTAATGAAACATTTTTGATTACTCGCAAAGCACTTTCAAATGGCGATGTTATCCCTACACTAGACCAGTTCGGTGCTCAGCACGTAGTAGTATGACAAGACTTCCATAGGATCCAAGAAAGTAGGCTGTTGCCCACAAAAGCTCATGACTCTGGGTGTGTGTAAATGAAATAGGAGCCTTAAATTGAAGCAGTGTGTTTTTAAAAACATCGTGTCAATTTAGGGCCCTTTGAACCCCCATGTTGTGCACATACCCGAACTTACCTGTCTCTCTGGTGGTGGGGAGGAGGAGCTGCTGGCGGGCGGAGCGATCCCTGGGCTGGAGGGGGCTGGTGCTTCCCTCCATGGCAGCAGTCGCCCACCCCCAGGTGGCACCCCCCTACAAGCACCCGGCTTAGGTGGTCCCGAGGGGCATCGCTGCCATGCAGGGAAGCACTGGGGCCCCCACAGCTCAGGCAGGCAGGCTCTAGTGGAAAAAAAAGATCAAGCTCACTGCTTTTTTTGGGTAGAGCCTGCCTTCCTCAGCTGCTGCCAGGCTGCCTGCATGGGCTTCCTGCAGAGCCCTTGGATGAGTTTTAGTCTGCTGTGACCCAAGTCATTTAAAGCGCATTATGCCGCCAAATTTCCTATAGCGGCTGGAATTACTGCGCAATACGCCGCTGACACATGCAAACACCAACACCATTAAAGCAGTGCAAAAGCATTTAACCCACTTTAAAGTGTTGTGCACATATGCCCCTTATTTCATTTACACATGGCCTCTCTGAACAGGTGAGTCTCTAGGGCCATGTCCACATGACCATGGACATTTGTTTCCCTGGGGTCAAGAAGCAGCAACACACCTCATGCTTCTCTACTTGTCCCTGGGGAATACCTGTGCCACATGGCCTCTGGCATATGGCAGGTTACCCCAGGTGGGGTCAGGGAGGCTGGGGCCAGCACTGGGCAGGGGTCCTGGGACCCTGGGGCCTCCTGAGGCTGCAGCAGTGGTGATCCTACCACTCCCAGTGTGGTCAGGAGCCAAAGTGTGGAAATGCCTGGCCAGGCTCTGGTTTTGGGCAACACGCTCTGCCCCAACGTGTGCTGCTCTGCTTTTTTTTTTCCAGTCTTTTTTTTACCCCCGGCTCTCCCGGGGTCACTCCCTACCCAAGTGCTGCTACCTGGCAGTGCAGACAACAATTGAACGTACAGTGTCTGCAGCGCCACATACCACACAGCTGCGCTCATCTGGGTACAGCCAAAGGTGCCATCCTGCCTACCTTCTGTCTCACTTCTACAACACGGCTGACTACTGTGGAAAATACTCAGAAACTTCACCTGGTAAGAGTTTTTTTGGGGGGAAACTGAATTTCTTGGAGAAATGTATTATACTTATGCACTATGGCCATGACTGTTTTCCAATTCCTTTTAAATTTTGCTTTCAGAGTTAGGTTTTCATAAGGCTTAAGAGAGTTTTATCATTCACTCCAGTGAAAGCAGAGTTAGGCCTGCACTGATGAAAATTCCAGCTTAAAGCTTGAATCCAACCAATATCTATGCACATACATAATTTTATTTTGCATTGTGATCAATCAAAGCATGGATTAAAAGGTAAGTGTGTGTCTAAATAAGTATCACAGAACTAGGGCTTATGATATTAAACCAATAAGACCATATTTCTCAGAGACTTTACTCTTATCTAGCCAAACAATTCTGTATTTCCTAATATGCATCTTTTATATTACAATTCTCCCACTTCTCAGTATCTTTATGCATCTGAATTGATTTCACATGCACTGCTCCATTCCAGCAACCAAGGTTGCACTGCAGAATTTAAATGTGTGATGTACGATGGCTAATTTCCATATTTTAATATATGCCAAGTTTGTTTCGGGGGGGGGGGGGGGGAACATACGCAGATGCTATTCTTAATAAGATGTTAAGTGCAGATGCTGAAGATACATACATACTCATTAGTAAGATAAAAATGGTAGTCATTTTTTTCCCAGCTCCAGGATTGTCGACCATCAAAACTGTATAGAAAGTCTCAAAATATCTGTTGCTTTCCTTGAAAAGTC
Source organism: Alligator mississippiensis (assembly GCF_030867095.1). Lineage (NCBI taxonomy): Eukaryota > Metazoa > Chordata > Crocodylia > Alligatoridae > Alligator > Alligator mississippiensis. The sequence continues at coordinate 10,752,676 of NC_081825.1, read as the reverse complement.
ATCTCCTGGCATCAGGTGGTTACATGGCAATCTCTGCTTTTGTTTGGGTTTTTTTTTTTTTTAATTAAGTTTCTAGCCCTTTTTGAAGAAGAAAATCTAAGACAGTCTCACAAGTCACTAGGCAAATAAAAAGTGACCTATATCTATATTAAAAATAAAAAACATGCCATGAATTTTTAAGCCAACTTAATTATTTGGGGGAGGAAAGTTATTTTACTTAGGATTTGGAAATACTTTGGTAAATACAGTTCTCATGTTCAGCAAATACTGTCTTCATGCAAGCTTGAATCCTGCAGCCAGCTCTTTCTGAATGAGCCCTGCACAAAGCCAAGCTAAGGTCAATGGGATTCTCCACAGGCCGATGCCATTAGCCCGCATTGGATCATTTACAATAAGTTAAACGCAATGTAGGGTTAAGCAGCAGCACTACTACCAAGGGACTCAGTTTGGATCTCAACCCATAAAAGTCGGGTTCATTTTCTGTTATGGCTGAGTGAATTCAGGCTCCATTCAATGTAAAGGCAGAACTCTGCTTCAGTATGATGGAGTCAGGTCTTTCCCCTTAATTTTCAGGTTTTTGAAATCCAGATTATAATAATTTATACATTACGGCCTTCACAGAATAGCGTTCTTGGAATTATTGTCTAGCACAGGGGTGCTCGACCTCCAGCTCATGCGCCATGTCCAACCTGCTGCGCCGTGTCATCCGGTCTGCAGGGCCCCCCATGGGTTTGGAAATTTGTCAGTGGGGGAGCAATGCACCGCTCCACTGCTGCCAAATCTCTGGACCCATGAAAGGCCTGAGTCCTGCATGCTGGATCCAGTGTCTAAACCCAGCATGCAGAGTGGGCAGCAAAAGGCCCCAGGGCCCAATCCTGGTGTTGTGGGGGGGGGAGGGAGAGGGTGGTACCAGTCCCCTGGGACCTAATCTAAGTGCAAAGAGGACAAGAGGCAGCAATGCCAAGCCCTTAAGGCCCAATTCCAGCATGTATGGAGCAGCAGGGAGCAGTGCTAGGCCCCCATTCAGGGGGTAGGAGAGGTCAGTCCCAGGGTTCAATCCTGGTGCACAGGGCAGGGAGAGGATGGTGCCAAGCCCCAGACCCTAATCCCCAGGCCTGCACCACTCATCTGACCTGAAAGTCCAAAAGGCTGAGCAGCACTGGCTTAGCATGCACACACATTTTTACACCACTTGGGCTTACAGTGTCATTTTGCTAAATAAGGGAGTCAGATTCCCATTCTTTACACCCCTACTCAGATGATGAGTGCAGTAACAACGAGAGCAGAACTTCTCACCTAATATTCCCCAGTATGAAAACAGGCCAGGACTTTGCAACCGTTTGGAAATGGTTGGAGCCAGGTCTCCAGCATCATCACTTACTAGTCAGACTAACTCATGTAAGTGGCTCCAAAAACAAAAAGAAAAAAAAGAAAAAAAAGAGGGAAGTAACTTAGTTTGGGATATACAAAGGAACTTAAGGACATTTTTACATGTGCTCTCAATGCAGTGGTGGGTGCTTTTAATTAGTAATCCATGCTAATTCAAAGTAACTGGTGCTGGGACGGGAGCAGGTGTGTCAGTGGTGCAGTGCACGTCAGCACCGAGAAAATAGAGGCAATGCACTCTGAACTAAGCACATCGAATGTGTTTTAGTTCAAAGCGCACCACTGCCATTTTCTCAGTGCTAACGAGCATTGAGCCACTGATACACATGATGCACGAGGCTGCCAGCGCGTGTCAATTTACGTGCTTGAGCAGACTCGATTAATCAAGTCAGCTCCCATGCGCTCCAGCACATCAGAGCAGACTCCCTGCATGTACGTAAGGGCTCAATGTGCTTAACACGAGACTTAGGTAGAATGTAGGTACTTAAGTCCCCAAAGCAATCCACAGAAACTTGCTTAATGCCCTTTAAACACTCAAGACCCTTGAGGTATCTAAAGTTGACTCCAGAAACCTTGCATGGGCACCTACAGTTCAACAACTGCACATACGCAGAGGTACCACTATCTTGGTGGAACAGAGTATCCTGGAATGCATCCCTCATGCCTAAGACCATTGAGAATGTAATGGACCCTTGTGCCAAAGTACCCTAAGGGACTTGATACGGTAGCCTGCAGAAGCCATGTCTAACACCCACTGGCAACTTTGAGTCCTGTGATCAGAAAGGAAATGAGAGACCTATGTTCAAGGCCCAGTTCAAACCTGAAGAAGTTCAAATCCATGAGTCCCAGCTTAAAGGAGGATGCCCTAACCAGAGGGAATCTTAAGGGCCATACTGGGTCAGATAGTCCATCCACAATGGTCCATCCTACCCAGTATGCTGTCTCCCACAGTGGCAAGTAGCAGCTGCTTCCAAAGGAGAATGTATGTACTGGGAGTGTCTAGCATAGCCCACCCCTGTCAATGGACCTGTGCCCTGTGAATCTGTCCGACCCCATTTTTGAACCCGACTATACTCTCTGCCTCTACAACCTCCTGTGTCTGTAGATGCTACACGTTACCTATGGGCTACAAGTGGGCCATCGATGGGCACACACCACCCCACTTCTGAAACCGGCCACTGTGCGGGAGAGGATGCAAGAGTGATGTGGGCAGAAGAGAAAGCATGACTTTATTGCCGTTACTGCTGAGGGCCCGACCCCACTAAATAGTGGTTTCAGCCAGCCATAATCATGGCATCCCCCAAATCCTCTCAGCAGGAGCTGAGAGCATCCAAAACCTCATGGGAAACACTTGTCACCTGGGATTCAGACCCCTGGTTGTCGATATTGTATTTTTACCTGCTCTGTTACAGCCCTCCAACAGTTTCCATGGCAACCCTCACTTGCAGCACCACTTCCTAGCCACTCCAGAAGTGCTGCACATGTTTTCTTTGCCTCCTGCTTTTAATGCCTTACTTACCTATGTTTTTTGGTTTTTTTTTTCCAAAAGCAATGGCTTTAATAAAGTGAGCTAGCCCTCTGTGCTGCTAGATGCACACTCTGGTAGCTTTTCTACTGTCCATTTGGCTTCTAAATCATGTGGTAATTACCTTGCATGCCTTTTCATTCCACTGCTTCCTGAGGTTAATTTATAAGAGGCAGTACTACCAGTACAGCACTTGTGTCTGCACTGCTAAATCTTCATACAAACGAAGGACAATTAGAAAATACGGCAGTCATGCATGGTTTTGGGGTTTTTTTGTATCCCTTTCAGAGGCACTATACAGTATTTATGCTTCTGTACAGCTATCACTAACAAATTAGATGCTCTTTCAACTGTAGCCTCGTTGAAAGTCGCGTGCATGAAGGTAAGACTATTTCTTACCGGGTGGCATTAAAAATGACAGCATCAATTCTGCACATCTGATTAGACCATCCTTCAAATCTTCATGGAATTTATCTGCATGAATACAATTTAACCAGTACCCGGGATGTACTATAAAAGGATGAAAAGAATATCATCAGGCAGCCTGAAGCAACCAACATCTGCTTTTGGACATTTCGTATTACTGCTGACATTGCCCACAGGAAATCTGTCCTTTTCTAGCAAGGGGAACTGTATTTCTCTGTTTCCTAACAAGTGTTCGTGTAAGGGCAAGAGAAGAGGGGGGAAATGATACGAGCTGGATAAAGAGCTCTTCAAACTGATTGACAAATTACTACTGGAGAATCCTTGGAAGGAAAATGCAAAAGCCACGTGTATGCCACAGAGCTGCTTCTTCCAATATCACATTCAGAGAGACACTGTCAAGTAGCACAGACAAAATATTTAACTATTTGTTTAATCTAGTTTGACCTTCTGCATAGTTTCCTGTCCTTCCATTTTTCATTTCCCTTTCCTCCAGAGTCCAGAATGTTGCAGCCAACATCGCCCCAAAGTTTGCCACAGTGACAGGATACCGGACAGGGTCAGTGCTGGCTCAAACAAGAAGTTCTTATATGACCTGAAAGAAGACATTCAATATACCTGTATCCTAGCGTCCCACCTGTAAATGGAGGTTAGTGCATCCTGTCTGTCTTACTGAGGCTTTATGAGAAACAGCCACACCATGGGACAATCAGCAGAGCAGAAAATGTTCTTCTTTTGATTAAACTGTGGGCATGTGACATCAGACAGATTTGAATGACATTTTGCATGGAAATATTGTTTAAAAAATGTTAGGAAATAGTGGAAACATTTTTTGCAACCCATTTCATGGGTCTTAAAGACTTATTTTTACTATTTATATTTTATTTAATAGCATGTCAGCAATAGTAGTGGATAGGACCATACAGGTGCATAGCAGGGTAGCTCCACTCCTGAGCAGTGGTGATTCACAGGGAAGTGCCGGGTGCTACACTACTGGCAGCAGCAGCACTTCCAACCACCAACTGCAGGGACAGCTCTATTTGCACTCTTTCCTCACCCACCAAAGGCAGCACCTGGGACTTGCGCCCCGAATTGCCCATCGCCTCATGTTACAGAGACAATACCATAAGCATGCCGTGTATCAATTAGAGAATCATCTATTTTCAATACTCCAGAGATGTAATTCCAAGCTAATTGAAGGGGACTGAAAAGAGCTGCTCTTCTGATGTGGCATCCTGGGCATTTATCTTATTCTCGAGATCAAAGTGTCGAATCTTTTCATCACAAAGCAAACAGAAGCAACTTTGATCTATAAAATAAGCAGAGATATTTTAATTTGTACTTGATCCACTCATTTTACTTCATGTATGTCTCATCTGAAAATACAGGATTTGTTGGATTCAAAATGCTTCACCTCAAATGTCTTCAGTTCAGTGAAGTTCAGATGGATCACAGCACAGTGCCGTGGTATCCCTGTCTGCATCCCTGGAAGGCTGCCGGGGACTCAGAAGTTTCCATAGTCTGTAGCTCCAAAACAGACAGCCATGCCAGGATTTTCAGGCTCCTTGACACAGTGCCGGTTCTACCCAGGTCTCAGCTCCCAGTGGGGTAGAAGGGAGCACATAACCTTAGCTTAAGCCAGGATTTACAGGGCTTCCAGGCTCTTGGATGTAGAGTTGCAGCAGAGTCAGTCTGAGCTCATTCTCCCCATGCTTTTCAGATCCCTGACTCCATGCCAGTGGGGTGAGGTACCAGGTTTGCTGAAGTCTCAATGGTAGGGCTGGCAGGGAGCCAGAAGTCTGGAAATGCTCTGAGCCACAGTGATAACAGAGATCCCCTGGGATCTCCAACTTCCAGGGTGAGAAACCTGGAAGCTCTGGCATGTGGGCTGCTGGAAAGCCACCGGTCTTGAGATGATCTGTCTCCAAAGCCAGAAAGTATGACTGATTGGGCTATCCCAGGGGGACAGATCCTGGAAGCAGAAGAGTTCCCAGCAGCCGGCCACAGACCCAGGCAAGGTTCCATGTGAAACCTCTCTCTGACTTGCCTATAATCAAACCCAAGATGTTTGACCGTTTGGGGGTTCAAACTGGAATTAGGAATTGAAATTCTTTTTCTCCAAAAAGTTTCCAGCAAGCTACTTCTGATCACAAACTCTGTCCATAGCTCTGCTCCTGCTGATATCCCATGCCCTTATTTCCTCTACCATCTCCTTGTGCACCTGCTACTCTGAAGATTTTTATCTTCTTTCCATCCTCAGAGTTGCGTTTCCTTCCACGGCACTGCTTGTGCTCAGAGACTGATCCCATCAATATTCACTAAGCAGCCTCTGGGGAAGGCATAACCAAGTAGCTGGTGCCTTTTGTTGTGACCCCTGAATACATCTCTGCACAATGAAATGCTGTGCAGAGATACCTGAGCTAGTTTGGGTATCTGAAGCAGCAGAGCTGCATTAACACAGTGTTCAGCTCAGGCTAATATATTCTTCTCAACAGAGCTTATTAGCTTAGGTGGACTGCTGGACTAATACAGCTGGACTGCTTCTGGTGTTGACCTATCTCTGCAGGGCAATGCATTGTGCCATGTAAATGCAATGACCTTCACAGATGCCTCTTTTTTATGGGGTAAATGTATGGCGGAGAAGGAAGAAAAAAGATCTCTAAATAGCAATAGCCAACAATGGCATGATAAAGAACATAGAAAGGAAAGGCTGAAGCAGCACTAAAGGTTGTTGGAGGTGCCCTAGGGAATCTGGCTAAGACCCTGAAAAGCTATCTCATTGACTTGGGCATGTCCATCAACAACCACTGTCTCCACATCACTCTTGAGGCTACTGCTGGAAATAAGGCCTGTCCACCTGGACCTGCTCTGATGCTTCAGACCTGGAAGGGTGACAGTGAGGTAGCTCTGGGGACGCCCTCCTGAAGTTGGGCTCCCACATGCCAGAGACAGAGCTCTCCAGAGCGGTGTGCGGGGGGAGGACATCTCTGGAGCATGGTTACTTGAGGAACTTAATGTAAAGGATTTTGTTCTAGGTATGGATCTGCTCAGTGATACCATGAAAGCTGAAATAGAGATCTGATCTAGCTTGAGCTAGGACTTTACAGCATCTTATTTTCCCCTTGTATACAGTACACAGTTTTCTTTGCTGCTGGAAAGGTAGTCTCTGACCCTGCAGCAGAAATGGGCATGGACAAACAAATCCCATTGCCAAAGCTGTGACAATGACACCAACCAAGCCAGGGGAAGGCAACCCCTCTTGACTTTTGTTCTGAAGAAAAGCAAGGGCGAGAGTGTCTTTGCCAAATGGAAAAAGACCAAATGTTGTGGAAAGATCTTTCACTATTAAGGAAGAACATTAGAGGGAACAGCGATTGCCAAAGAAAAGCAAAGGAAAGCACTGCGTGTTCCTTCAGTTCTCATTATTAATAAAGGCCTGACTCATAGCAAAGGATGTACTCGGGAATTTAATGTACTTTACACAGGAAATAAAACAAAGATCTATTTTAAAGATAAAATATACCCATTGATATATTGATATGAAAAGCCTTTATTGTATCTGCCTTTTTAACTGTAGAAAGCATTGTGCGGTGCATGGCTTAGTGACTGAGGTGTGGGAATAAAACAAGCTCTTTATTACAGGAAGAATAGCTGCAAGACACGAGCCAACTCAAAATCATTACAAAAAAAAAAATCATAGTAAATGTTCATATTTTTCAAAAAGTCATTTACTGGTGCCTGGAAAAAGAATGGGAAAAAAAATCCAGAAAATACCTCTAAACTTATCTCTATCCAAGTTATAGTTTCTTTTCCTTCCACTCAGGCCTTCCTTGGTGTACATTAAGCAAGTGAATGCCCACCAGTACATTGCTTCCTCCCATTCCTCTCCTCAGCTCTTCTCTGGAACGTCAACTCTGGAGCAAAGTTTCCATTCCCAAGCATTTCAGTGAATTGAGCCCCAGATACCCAAGTGATTGCCTTAGGCTTCAGTATGACCATGGACAACGTTGCTCCTCTGATGAACCAAAACTTGGTGTCACAAAAGTAAACCTCATCCATGCAGGAGAGAGAGATTTTTCAGGAGCATACTCAAGATCAGACTTAGTGTGCATAGGAGCAATATACCACTTTAATCCTGATGCCTTTTTCTCCCTCAGTACCAGGGAGAGCGTCATTGAGCTGCCTTTTCTAACATAAAATTAGATTTGTCTGGTTAAAAAATTAAATTAAAGTAATATTAAAAAGAGACTTTTTCGAAACTAAAACCTTACTCAAGAAAACTCCCCACTAAATATACATTCTCCCTTTGGAGAAAGAATAAAATCCCACCTAGGATGATTCTTAGTCATGTCACTTAATACTTTGCTACAAGGACAATTAAGACATGATAAGCCCTGAGGTAGAAGAAAAACCTACTCCAAGCTTTTGCTTGTCCCCAGTGTGGATTTAATATTCAACAGAGAAGAATATGATGGCTTTGCACTTATTGCACTCAAAATGTGTAGCAGGATCAGAATAAAGATCTTATTATTTTCCCTAAAGACTGAAGAAACATATGAAAAGTGATACAAGATGGGTACTCTGCTGTTGTGTTACAGCCTCACTTAAAAGGAAGAAGGTGATACTGGAGACTGATTTTGGGGTACACCGCCTTCCAGCACTTTCCAACATGAAATTTTGCAGGTGACACCAGGCTGGGGGAAGTAGTAGATATGCTGGAGAGCAGAGCTAGGATTCAGAGTGACCAAGACAAATTGGAGGATTGGGCCAAAAGAAATCTCACAAGGTTCAACAAGGACAAGTGCAAAGTCTTGCACTTAACATGGAACAATCCCATGCACCGGTGCAGGCTGGGGGCTGGCTGGCTGGCTGGGCAACAGCTCTGCAGAAAAGGACCTGGGGGTGACAGTGGACAAGAACCTGAATATAAACTGGCAGTGTGCCCTTATTACCAAGAAGACTAATGGCATCCTGGGCTGCATTGGTAAGTGCGTTGCCAGCAGCTCAAGGGAAGTGATTATTTCCCTCTCTTCAGCACTGGTGAAGCCACATCTGAAGTACTATGTTCAATTATAGCTCCCCCCTCATTCCAGAACAGATGTGGACAAATTGGAGAGTCCAGAGGAAGACAACAAAAAATGGTTCAGGGGCTGGGGCACATGACTTCTGAGGAGAGGTTGAGGAAACTGGGCTTATTTAGTCTGGAGAGGACTGAGAAGGGATTTAATGGAAGCCTTCAACTCCCTTCAGGGTGGATCCAAAGAAGATGGTGCTGGACTGTTCTCAGCGGGGGCAGATGACAGAACAAGGATCAATGGGCTCAAGTTGCAGCACGGGAAGTTTAGTTTAGAGAAGAACGTTTTCACTAGGAGGGTAGTAAAACTCTGGAACAGGTTACCCAGAGAGGCTTTGGACTCTCCATCCTTGGAGTCTTTTAAGACTTGGTTAGCCAAAGCCTTGGCTGAGAAGATCTAGTTGTGGCTGGTCCTGCTTTGAACAGGGGGCTGGACTAGATGACTTCCTGAGTTCTCTTCCAACCCCAATTTTCTATTATTCTAAAGTTATCACCTCCTGACAGACGACTCCACAGCACAAAACCAGAAGGAACTAAACACCCCTGTATAGAAGCTACCTCTGGAAACACAGGAGAGAATTACTGCTCCACCTCCCAGGAATTTAAGCCAAGCAACTTCTACTTACTACCCAAGATCCACAAACCTGGCAACCCAGGATGCCCCATTGTCTCTGGCATTGGCACCATCACAGAGGGAGTTTCTAGCTACGTATTCCCATATGCCACTGGAGGTGCCAGCTATTTGAAAGACACCACAGGTTTCTTAAACTGGCATACACTGACAAGCTTCCAGCAAACACCGTATTAGCTACCATGGATGTCTGTGCATCATCATCCCTCATGAGGATGGATTACAAGCCATAAAGAACTTTATTCCTGACAAGAAAACAGCTTTTGTCTCCATTAAACACTTTTGCTTTGTCCTCACACACAACTATTTCAAGTCTGGAGACTCCCTATATCTACAATTGAACGACACTGCCATGAGCACAGATATGGCCCTCCAGTATGCCAACATATTTATTAGGGCTGTGCGAAATTTCACTGGCTGTTTTGATTCAACACAGTTTCGACTTATTTCAAGCTTGAAACAATTAAATTGAATTGAAACGAAGGGCTTTGAAACAGCCTCGAAACAAAATAAGGCTAGTCAAAATGTTTCAAAAGTTTCAAAAAGTTTTATGTTTCGAAGCAGCCAGCAGTCAGGTGGTAGGAAAGGGGAGAACCAAGGCTGTGTTCCCATTGGCTCCATAGCCCCATGTGGCTCAGCGAGGAGTGCAGCCCTGGCTCTCCCCGCCTCCCGTGGCCAGGCCGTGGGATGCCAATCACAGCGCAGGGGAAGGGAACTGAGTCTGGACTCAGTTCCCCTCCCCAGCACTGTGATCGGGGTGGGGAAGGCAACTCAGCTCAATCACTCATTTCCCTTCCCCAGTGCTATGATTGGGCTGGGAAAAGGAACTCAGCCCAGTTTCTTTCCCAAGTCTGATCTAGCGCTGGGGAGGGTAACTGAGTGATAGGGCTCAGTTCTCTTCCCTAGCTCCCTGGTCCCAAGTGGTAGCACACAGCTTCCCTTCCTCATCTGGCAGGCAGATCGGGGGCCCGTAGCCCCGGAAGGACTGGCACAGCCCCTGTATCCCTTCCGGCATTGTGGGCCCCCATCTGCCTGTCAGATGAGAGAGGCTGTTTCGAGCTTCTCCATTATCATTATAGCGTATGGGCAAAATGTCGAAACAGCATCGAAACACTGTTCCTGTTTTGACGAAGCAAAATTTGAACTGAAACACTGTTCCATTGAAATCTTGAAACTCAAGTTGAAATGGAACAGTGCTGTTTCACGCAGCCCTAAGATTTATGACAATCCTTGAAACTTGTTTCCTCGACAGCTGCCCTCTCATCCCCCTGGTTTAGTTCAGGTACATTAATGACTTTTTTATAATATGGACACAAGGGAAGGAATCTCTAGCGAAATTTCACCAAGACTTTAACAACTTCCTCCCCTCGTTCAAACTAACTTTTGAATACTACACATAGCAGATTCATTTCCCAGACATGACACTGAAGATTGCAGTGGCTATATTACCACCATATTGTATTGGAAACCCACCAACCACCACAGTTACTTTCATGCCATCAGCTTTCTTTTGAAGCACACCACTAGATCCGCTGTCTACAGCAAAGCTCTACATCCCAACCAGGTCTTCTCTGAGCCCACTGAGTGGGATTGAATACCATAAGGATCTAGATCAGGGATTCCTACAGTTACAACACAATCCGAAAACTGTAGCCGGACTCAACAAAGCCAGGCTCAGACCTCACTTCAACTTAGTATAACAACCCTGGGACATGAACAACAGAATCCCTCTGGTTGTCACCTACTTCCTCCAGCTTGAACACTTAAGGTACAGCATTAATGACTGGCAACCTCTCCTAGAGAAGGATGACCATCTCAAGGCAGCTTTAAGGGACAAATGTGTCCTGGATTACAAACAGCACCACCAGTCTCAAACAACATCTCTCAAACAACAGGCAAATTAACTCCTATCCTCACTGGGGCACTAGGACTTCCAATGGACCCACATGCCTGCTGTGTCATCATCACTAGACCTAAAAACAAGGAGTAAAACATCCAAGGTTCATTCACCTGCAACTCTACTAACATCATATATGCCATTCACCTGAAACTCTACTAACATCATATACGCCATCACCTGCTTATAATGACCCTCTGCTGTCTACTTCTGATGACAGGACAACTTCTGTGTGTAAGAATGAATGAACACCAGTCTAACATTAGCTGCAGAAAGATGCAAAACCCTATGGCACAACACTTCAAACTCCTTGGACCCTCTGACTTCAGGATTGCTGTTCTCAGGCAAAAAAAGGTTTAAAATCAGTTTGAATGACAAAATTCAGCACAAAAAAATCATCCCCAACTGGACTGTGTTCAGTATGGTTTAAACAGGGACTATGGAGTCTTATCTCATTACCTAAATTAGCTGCTCCTATGGCTTTAGCACGTGTTTGCTTGTCTCTCCTACTCTTACTCCCCTTCTCTCTCTTTCCCCATTTTGTCTTTTGTATGTTAATTGTTCTCTCCTTCTTATGCTCAGCTTTCTGAATGTCCTTCCACAGCATCTGATAAAGTGAGTTAGTTTATAAAGGTGCATATCTACCCTGCCTTCTGAAGGAAATAAATGGCCAGAGATACTGTGAAACTCCTGAACTGCTCTCACTTCCAAGATTACTTCTCCCAGGATCAGGACTGAATCCCTGAGCTGCAGGGCAATGAGGAGAAGGCGGTTTGATTGTAAATCCTATTTTCCCAATACAACAGGTTTGAACAAGGAAACCATCTGACTACTATTTAAGTGACAATTGTTATGGGGTGCTTAATGTCCTGCATCCTTTATCAAGTCAATGCAAGATGCACTTTGCTCCATATTTTTGCAATAATCACCAAAAAAATCAATATAAGGTTATACAAATGAATTTTCTACCCCAATAAAAATTCTGATGCTGTCCATTAACTGCTAATTGCCATTTTATTGACTACTCTATGGATTTATTTATAGGCCTCTTGGAATTCTCCTGTCTTTCTAAGTACCTATCTATCTACCACCCCTAAATTGAGCATTTCACAATTGTCCACTAGATTATGGTTTCAGGAAACTGAATTGCAGGGAGATTGCCATGACTCTCCAAGTCTGCAGTAGCTAACACATACACCGAAGGCATGAAATCTTCATCACCTGCAAAAAAACAAACACAAATTGCTGTTTGGATTTCCTGAGGCAAGTGGCTAATGCATTCAATTATCACACTGCTGAGTTTCCAACAATAGGTGGCTACACATTTGTTTTTTCCTTAAGTTAGATAGTGTGGTTTTTGCAGATGAGCTGGAAGATTTTTAAGTGCCAGAAGCTAAAAAGGGTTTTGCCCAAGGATAAAATATAGGAATTATTTAAGAACTGAAAGGCACTGTAAGTTTAATAACAAACATGAATAAGTAATAACAACATAATTAAAAAGTAATAAACCAAAAGGTACTGTAATAAAATCCTGACAGTGAAAGGTGTGTGGGTTGTATGGAAACATTTAACCTCTATTGTGCCAGTGCTTGCCATATAGACCCTACCCAAACCTACTGTTCTGAGAATCGAGACCATTACTTGGATTCCTTCTGAAGGAAGGATATACATAGATTCATAGATTCATAGATGTTAGGGTCGGAAGGGACCTCAATAGATCACCCAGTCCGACCCCCTGCATAGGCAGAAAAGAGTGCTGGGTTCAGATGACCCCAGCTAGATGCCTATCTAACCTCCTTTTGAAGACCCCCAGGGTAGGGGAGAGCACCACCTCCCTTGGGAGCCCGTTCCAGACCTTGGCCACTCGAACTGTGAAGAAGTTCTTCCTAATGTCCAATCTAAATCTGTTCTCTGCTAGCTTGTGGCCATTGTTTCTTGTAACCCCCGGGGGTGCCTTGGTGAATAAAACCTCACCAATTCCCTTCTGTGCTCCCGTGATGAACTTATAGGCAGCCACAAGGTCGCCTCTCAACCTTCTCTTGCGGAGGCAGAAGAGGTCCAGGTGCCCCAGTCTCTCCTCATAGGGCTTGGCCTGCAAGCCCTTAACCATACGAGTTGCCCTTCTCTGGACCCTCTCCAGGTTATCCACATCCTTCTTGAAATGTGGTGCCCAAAACTGCATGCAGTATTCCAACTGCAGTCTGACCAGCGCCTGATAGAGGGGAAGTATCACCTCCTTGGATCTGTTCGTCATGCATCTGCTGATGCACGATGAAGTGCCATTAGCTTTTCTGATGGCTTCTTCACACTGCTGACTCATGTTCATCTTGGAGTCCACTAGGACTCCAAGGTTCCTTTCTATTTCTATTCCACAAAGCATGTCATTTCCTAGGCAGTAGGTATGCTGGACATTTTTCCTCCCTAGGTGCAACACTTTGCATTTCTCCTTGTTGAACTGCATTCTGTTGTTTTCTGCCCATTTGTCCAACCTGTCCAGGTCTGCTTGTAGTTGTTCCCTGCCCTCCAGCATGTCCACTTCTCCCCACAGTTTTGCGTCATCCGCAAACTTGGACAGAATACACTTCACTCCCACATCCAAGTCACTGATGATGACATTGATGATGATGACATTGAAGAGTATCGGTCCAAGGACTGAGCCCTGCAGGACCCAACTGCCCACACCCTTCCAGGACGATGCTAACCCATCCACTACGACTCTCTGGGTGTGACCCTGTAGCCAATTCGCCACTCACCGGACTGTGTAGTCGTCCAAGTCACAGCCTCTTAACTTGTTCACCAGTATGGGGTGAGATACCGTATCAAAGTCCTTCCTGAAGTCTAAGTATATGACATCAACCCCTACTCCTGCGTCCAGGTGTTCCGTAACCTGGTCATAAAAAGAGACTAGATTAGTCAGGCATGATCTACCTGCTATGAACCCATGCTGGTTTCCCTTCAGCATAATTAGTCCTGCCGGGCTTTCGCAAATGTGAGCCTTGATAATTTTTTCAAAGACTTTGCAAGGATGGAGGTGAGACTGACTGGCCTATAGTTGCCTGGGTCCTCCTTCCTCCCCTTTTTGAAAATGGGGACCACACTGGCCCTTTTCCAGTCCTCCAGGACCTGGCCTGTGTGCCACGAGTGTTCAAATATTACCGCCAGTGGCTGTGCAATGACGTCAGACAGTGCCTTCAGTACCCTTGGATGGAGCTCATCCGGGCCTGCCGACTTAAAGGTATCCAGTTCCTCCAAGTGATTCTGCACCATCTCAGAGTCTACATATGGTAGTCTGGTGCCTTGCTGCTGCCTCTCTACAATCCCAGTGAGAGCCTTGTCCTGCCCCTCATTTAGGAACACCGAGGCAAATAACTCATTGAGGAGTTCAGCCTTGTCTCCCCCTGTCCGTCACCAATTGCTTCTGCCCATTTAGTAGGGGTCCTATTCCTCCCTGGGCCTTCCTTTTACTCCCTATATATCTAAAAAAGAATTTTTTATGTTATCCTTTACTTGGGATGCCATCCTCAGCTACATGGTAGCTTTGGCCCATCTAACTGCCTCCCTACAAATGTGAGCAGAGGAGGTATATTTCTCTTTGGTAATTTCTCCCTGTTTCCACTTTTTATATTCATAGATTCATAGATTCATAGATGTTAGGGTCAGAAGGGACCTCAATAGATCATCGAGTCCGACCCCCTGCATAAGCAGGAAAGAGTGCTGGGTCTAGATGACCCCAGCTAGATACTCATCTAACCTCCTCTTGAAGACCCCCAGGGTAGGGGAGAGCACCACCTCCCTTGGGAGCCCGTTCCAGACCTTGGCCACTCGAACTGTGAAGAAGTTCTTCCTAATGTCCAGTCTAAATCTGCTCTCTGCTAGCTTGTGGCCATTGTTTCTTGTAACCCCTGGGGGCGCCTTGGTGAATAAATACTCACCAATTCCCTTCTGTGCCCCCGTGATGAACTTATAGGCAGCCACAAGGTCGCCTCTCAACCTTCTCTTGTGGAGGCTGAAGAGGTCCAGTTTCTCTAGTCTCTCCTCGTAGGGCTTGGTCTGCAGGCCCTTGACCATACGAGTTGCCCTTCTCTGGACCCTCTCCAGGTTATCTGCATCCTTCTTGAAGTGCGGCGCCCAGAATTGCACGCAGTACTCCAACTGCGGTCTGACCAATGCCCTATAGAGGGGAAGTGTCACCTCCCTGGACCTATTCGTCATGCATCTGCTGATGCACGATAAAGTGCCATTGGCTTTTCTGATGGCTTCGTCACACTGCCGGCTCATGTTCATCTTGGAGTCCACTAGGACTCCAAGATCCCTCTCCACCTCTGTGCCACCCAGCAGGTCATTCCCTAGGCTGTAGGTGTGCTGGACATTTTTCCTCCCTAGGTGCAGCACTTTGCATTTCTCCTTGTTGAATTGCATCCTGTTGTTTTCTGCCCACTTGTCCAATCTATCCAGGTCTGCCTGCAGCTGTTCCCTGCCCTCCGGCATGTCCACTTCTCCCCATAACTTTGTGTCATCTGCAAACTTGGACAGAGTACACTTCACTCCCTCGTCCAAGTCACTGATGAAGACATTAAAGAGTATCGGTCCAAGGACTGAGCCCTGCGGGACCCCACTGCCCACACCCTTCCAGGTCAAGACCGACCCATCCACCACGACTCTTTGGGTGCGACCCTCTAGCCAATTCGCCACTCACCGAACTATGTAGTCATCCACATCACAGCCTCTTAACTTGTTCACCAGTATGGGGTGGGATACCGTATCGAAGGCCTTCCTGAAGTCTAAGTATACGACATCCACCCCTCCTCCTGTGTCCAGGCGTTTCGTAACCTGGTCATAGAAAGAGACTAGATTGGTCAGGCACGATCTGCCCGCCACAAACCCGTGCTGGTTTCCCCTCAGCATAATTTGCCCTGCCAGGCTGTCACAAATGTGAGCCTTGATAATTTTTTTCAAAGACTTTACTAAGGATGGAGGTGAGACTGACTGCTCCCTTTTTAGTCCACAGGCTGCCCTGGATTTCTCTGGTCAGCCAAGGAAGCCTCCTGGCCCCTTTCCCTCTTTTTCCTCGCATCGGGATTGTCTCCCTCTGTGCCCAAAGGATCATTTCCTTAAGGCACAGCCACCCTTCCTGGGCTCCCATCTCTTCAAAACTCCTACTCTGCAGTGCGTCCTTGACTAATCGCCTGAGTTCATTGAAATCAGCTTTCCTAAAGTCTAGCACTTTCATCCTACTTACAGGAGAAAGACAATCTCTGGGTGAAGAGTTCTACCTGTATGCCATCTGAGTGCTGAACAGATGTGTTTCATAACACTGCCTTTTTGTTATAGTTAGGCATCCATACCCAAAAACAGTACTAATAAAAATACTCTTATGTCTGTGAGACCTAGACACTCACTTGGGCACTGAAAAAGCGAATCAAGACTGTTGAAATGTGGTCCTTTAAAAGACCTCTACACATACCCTACACTGCCCACACAACAAATGAATCTGTAAAAGATCAAATCAGACAAGAAGTGGGAAAGTATTAACTCTTACTTGAAATCATAAGAAGAGGATAGATGCACTGGTTTGGACATGTAATGAAAAGATCCAGCACCCTTACCAACATCATCTTCCAGGGTGATCTGGACAGACAAAGAGGAGGAGGAAAACCTAGGACAAGATGGATTACCAGAAAAAGCCTGGAAAGAATAGAGGAAAGTTATTGTTCCATCAAAAGTGCCCCAACAGTGGCCTCAGGACCGCCTGACTGACTGAATAAAAATACAGTGTAACTGCAGCTGCAGTGAGTGTCTGGTAAGGAAGCTAAAAAATAAGACTTAAAATCCACACACAACCGGTCTACCTAATTTGTCACTTTGTGGTTAGGAGACCTAACAACATTAAACAGCTAAAATGTCCGTATTGTGCTTTGTTACCCCGCCCCCTTATACTAGAAGTCCTAAGCTTCAGAGGCTCTGGTTTGGTTTCATATACAGACACCAGTGATGGTTCAGAATAGCACTTCACTCAGAAGAAAGGAAAATAAATGCATCTGGAATATCGATGGAGAATCTAAAGTGGTGTATAAATAGAGAGGATTTGCAGAGTTTGAGAAAATTACACTCTTCAATCAGGATGAAGATGGATGGGTTAAAAATATTGGAGAAGCATAGCTCATCTTAAGAAAATGAAGTTTTGGAGGAAGGGGATTTTTTTCAATGATTTACAAGTACAGGAGTGTCGTCTGCTATATGGCATTCATGTTCTTATGTGAAACTCATCCTTTTAGGAAGCTCCTAATGACAGCTGAAGGCACCACTCCATTTCCTTGGAGCAGGGATGGAGAAGCAGGAGTGTCTTCTAATCTGGGCCCTAGGTACTTAAGGGACTGCCTTCTCCCATCGTGGCCCCTAAGGCCAGCTGAGAGCAACCTCCTTAAAGTGCCTACTGTCCATCAAGTTTGCTTGGTGAAAAGGCATGGGAGGTCATCCTCAACCATTGCCTGAGCCTGGCCATCTCTTGGAAGCCCTTTAAGACTTTCCTATTTGGGCAGAAAGCTAGGCTGACCTAGTGCTTACAGACCTCTCTGTTTAAATCTCTTATTATAAGCTGCCCTGAACCTTTGTTGGGAAGGGCAGCATATAAATCACATAAGTAAACAAATAAATAAAGTATTTTATATACCAATGTCCACAGCCTCAAGGGGATCTCTAGGATCTAGGTTTGGTGGTGAGTGGAGTGTGATGTGTAAATCACTGCAAAGAGAACTGCCTTACTATGTTTCTGGAAATTAGAAGATGGTGATAGACTGTTCTGTCCCCTTTGGCCACAGAGAAGTAATGGTCTTCAGTTCCAACACTGGAAATTACGGTTTTATATTAGGAAAAACTTTTTAATTCTGATGTTGCTTAAGCATTGCATTAGGTCAGCTAGAGCGGGCTGTGTAGTCTCTATCTCTGGGAACTTTGAACAGCAGGTTAGAAAAATGCTTGGCTGGGATATTTTAGACAGGGATGTTCTTGTCCTGAGCAGGAGGCTGGACTAGATCAAGGTCTTATTTTTCTATGATTCTATGCAATTCATAGAGAAATGTAATCATCAAAAAGTGGGGCCCAAAAGAAGGGACCTCCAGTGGTTCAACCCCCTTTCTTGAGGCCGGATCCAAACCATGCTACACAAAACCTTGTCTAACCTATTATTAAAAGTACACAATCACCCCTGTTGCACAACTAGGCATAGCTCCCTAACCTGCCACAGGGAAAGCAAGGAGACAACACTGGCTGATGTCCTTGCTGCTGCAAGGGCTGTTAAAATGCACTTGAGAGATGCAAGGAAAAGGGCCAAGCCCTCTGCTACAAAGGAAGGCAAAAGAAAAAAAAAACAAAAACCCAACCCCTCCACAGTACATACCAATTTGACCACGGAGTAAATTGTCTTCCTTATCCCACCTGTGCCAATTAATCTGACCCTGAGCAAAAGGGCAAGACCCTTTAGCCAGGAACTTCTGGGTTTTACTCCCAGCAAGACCATTGGTACCCCCCAGACAAAATCCCTAGCCTTGGCTGTAGTCAGCAGTCAATTTTCAACGGAAAGTTGGGGATGGGGAGGGGACACCTTTTTTCCCCTGACACCAGTAGCCATGTTAAGCGGGGGAAAATCCCTTCTGCACCTTATGTGGCAATCAGCTAGGCCCAAAAGCATGGGGAATACCAAACGACTTTGATTTTGTTCTGTAACCTGGAGACAGCAAGCAGTACTCCACATGTCATCAGCCGTAGAGCTCTGCTTCGTTCTCCAGCTGCTGGGTATAGTCATCTCCAATATCCACCTGTCTCTTTATCTCCCAGAAAGCCACGTTTATGATGGTAAGGGGGCTCTTCTGAGCTTCTCACTGCTGCTTTTTACAGAGCTGCTCCTAGATCATCTCTGATCAATGCTGCTGCTCTTGAAAATCCCCAGCGATACAGAGGCCACAACTTCCCCAGCCAGTCTATTCACTGCCTCGCTGTTCCAACAGTGAAGAAGTTTTGTATTTTTTTTTCTCCTGATATCTAGTCTAAACCTGCTTTGCTGCAACTTCAAGCCGTCGGTCTGTATACTGCTCTCTTCAGCAAGGCAGAAAAGGTGTTTCTCCATTTCTTTTTCTTTGTGGCAGCCCTTCAGATATTCTCAAGGCTGTGTGATTTGAAACGTTCTGCAACCATGCAATTAAAGGACGTGGGCTGGTGGAAATCAACCTAACTCCTCTGATGCCTACGGAGCTACGCCTGTTTCTACCACCTGAAGATCTAGCTGTCTGTCTGTCACACGTTAATACAGGGGAGCTAAATGCAAGGTACACAAGTTTCTTCCTTTTAGCAGTTTCTGACTTTTCAGCACTTCACTTTGCAGCCAGTTTGCCTCATTTCTTTTCTCTCCCCTTTTCTTTACAATTAGGAAAGATATTTTTTTAAGGAGACTGTAAAATGCTGTGAAACTTGGTTGAGGAACTGAACAAATAGTTGTTGGTAAGCAATTTTAATTCCCTATGTTTCCTTCTTCCTTCTGTTAGCAAGAGAAAGAAAAAAAAAATGCTCAGAAATATTTTTTATGCAGGGGCTAAGAATATTTTATGCATTGTAAACCTGTGCTCTTGGCGTAGCAGGGGAAGGAGAGATTATGCCACTCATGAATAATATTTTTGTATGCTGCCTGCTCCACCAAATTACAAGTAAACATGTTATACATATGGCATCAAGAAGTGAAATATTCTTAATCTGATAATTTTGTTAGGGTGAGTAGGCTGCTTTATGAAGCTATTCCCTTTCTTCGTATCTGTTCCCACTGAGCTTTGCTCATATAGCCTCTTATGCCACAGTTGCTATTTTTCAAAGTAAAAACAACTGTTTAAATGGGGAAACTTATTCACCAGCAGCTCCTTCTGCAGCTCAAATTCCTTTCTACTTCAGTACAACTATTCGTGCAAGACCGAGAAACTTTGCCTCTCAACTTCAGCCTGCTCATGTATTTTAACATCTATTTGCTAGCAAAAAAAAAAAAAGTTATTAAAATGATTTTGTTATGATCATTTCAGCACTGATTACTTTCTAATGGTCAATTATTTAAAACCCCTAACTCATTCCTTCCTATATCCATGTCTACAGCCTCACTGTGTTGGAGATAGCAGACAAGATACCTCGCAGTATTATGTTAGTCGGAGAAAGGGAAGATTGTCAGGGAGTGAGCTAAAGGTCACCGACACATTTTACAATATCAGGCCCTGACAGAAGCTCAGAGCAACCTTGGAGCTAAATTAAGTCTCATGGCTACAGTCCCCACCATGAGGGGACTTTTCCCAGTGAAAGCATTTCCACTTGGAAAATTCCTCCTACTGACCCCAACAGGCCCATTCCTATCATTATCTTTGTTGCCTTAAATCATGTCTACACTGCAATACTTCTTACCCTGAGACCAGAAAAATAAGCCCAGCCCACCCATACTCACACCTCCTACTCTGAAGACATGCATGAGCGGGTGGGGAAGCTGTAAGGATACTTTCCTACCATCGCTCTCAAGTACACCAGAGGTAGGTCATAATTCAGGTGGGACCGGGGCATCCAGACAATGTCTTCATCACCTCATTTCCAGGCTTGGAGCAGTTGGAGGGGCTGAGATGTTTTGGCAGCAGTGTAGACAGTGCTATGGGACTAGTTTAGATCTACACTAAGCATCGCAAAAGGATGGAAGGGGAATGAAAAAGAGATCCTTTCTTTTAAGGATTTCTTTCTTTTGTTTGAGGATTTGCTGATATTTTTCTCATAGCCTATTAATGCCATACACATTGATAATCATGACATGTATTTGCAATGGGATTATACTATCTTTCCTCCAATGATATTTAGCACCACTTTTTTTTTTTTTTTCTAGTGTAGCTGGACTTGCTTGCCCAAGTGCAGGAAAAAAAAAAAAATCTTTCCATCCTCCTCCTCTCCCCCTGCCTTAAATGCTGGAGGTCAAGCAGATTCATCTTAAGGGAAGAAGAAGGTTTTTAAGACCCAGCTAGACAAAGCCTTGGCTGGGATGATATGGTTGGAGATGGTCCTGCTTTGAGGACTAGATGACCCCCTGAGGTCCCTTCAACCTTAATTCTCTATGATTTTAAGTAATGGCCTTATGCTGTCCTCAACCTGGGAATATCTGAGCTTCTGGAATTCTACCATCCATAATTAAATTTAACCGGGAATGCTAAATAAATATGAGTTAAATCTTACCACTCTTGTGTAGCATAGGAAAGTGCTGTTATAGCTATTAGATGCACAGAAGAAATTAAGGCACAGACAGACTCAGGGACAGATTGCAGAGTCATGATCAATTATGAGCCCAAACATATCCATTGGTTTTATCTACACAGGTGAGTAAATTCTCACCTGTCTGAAAAGGCCCTCCAATGTCCAGTGCTATGTTTTGTTTTTGTTCTGTTTGGGGGTGGGGGGGGGGGGGTTGTGTGTTTTTGGATGGGTTTTTTTGGGTGGGGTGGGTGGATTCTGTGATGAAAATGGGACCACAAGCCAGGAAAATTGACTTCTTTTTAAATATTATATCATTATTTTGCCCACCACCACAATTGAAATTGGACATGAAAACATGGCAGTAGAAACCTACTAAACCTCTTCAGCTGAATGCCTGTTGGCTTCCTTGATTGCTGAAAAAAAAACCCGTAAGGTTTCTTTTATAACTTAGATGTGGAATCACTCATCTGACAATTTATTTCATTATAATCTTACATCTGTAATATTAATTCTTGCATAAATTCCAGAGAAACAAAGAGATGTTACACAGTACAGTGAGAACTATTTGATTTTTTCCAGACAAACTAACAAGAGCCCTAAAGAATCATATAGTTGTTTTCCAGCCCTCTGGTCTAGCCTCTTCCACAACATTTCAAACTGGATGATTGTTGCATCCAGCTTGATAGCTAATGGTTCACTGGGTGAATAACCCTCCCTAACTGAGTGAGACAGTCCTGGAATGGGAACCTCAAGTCCTGTTTCCAGGCTGCATGACTCCGGACAGCATTTTTCCCAGATTTTCAGCATCATTCAGGGATTTGTGGGAAATAGTGTGTCCCGCAAGGGGCTGCTGGGAGTAGGATGCAAGGGGCACCATGTGCATGTGCTCCAGAACACATGCATGTGGCCAGGAACACAGCCAAGGCAGCCTGGAGATCAGCTCCCTGCACATAAGTCTATAGGGGAGTGGGAAGAGGGACAGATCAAGGCTTCCACGGTGAGGGAGGGGGTCGGGCAGGGGCTGGTGCATTGCCCAGCCAAGGTGGTGCATGGGACCAGTGTATGGAGGGGGATGGAGCCACAAGCAGCTCATTGGGGAGGGGAGGCAGTGGGGAGGGGGGCACATGCCCTCCCAGATTTGTGTGCATGGGGCAGGGGCAGATGCAGGATGCCTGCTGTGGGCTTGCCCCTCCCTGACCTGCTGCCCTGGCCCAGGGACCCTGAGCTAGCTGTGCTGCCATGGTAAGGAGCAGCAGGAGCAGGAGTGGCAGCAGCAGCAGGAGTGGCAGCAGCACAGAGTTGTGCCCCTTGCTGCTGCCAGGTAAGCAGGGGGTGCATGGCTGGCACAGGGCTCTCGGGGAAAGGAAGCAGGGTGGGGAGCCCTGAGCCTGCAGGTTGCAGCCCGCATCTGCCCCTACCCCACTCAGCTCTGCTCCAGCTCTGCCACTCCCAGCAGCAGTGGTGGTAGGGGAAGGCATGTGTCCCACATTCCCCTTTTGAAAAGGTGGCCACCCTAGAGGTTGAACTAAAGGAACTCATTCAGAAATATGCCCAAATCATGATTTAAAGACTCTAAAAGATAGAGAATTTGCGGCCTTTCTTAGTAATCTGTTCCAACGGTCAACTGCACTCATCGATATTTCCATGTTATTTTCAGTTTCACTTATGCTGACTTTAGTTTTCATCTGTGGTATCTTGAGGCTTGTAATGTAGAAAAAAAAAAACCCTCTTTATTATACAAAAACTAATATACAACTATTTATAGTATAGAGGTAACAGTTTTGCTTCTGCCTTTGCAAGGATCTTGTGGGTGGCCCCTTCCTGTTTTGCCCCCCAGAAGTTCCTGCTGACCTCAATCAGAGACTTATGGGATACCAAACTTTCCTGGACACTCCAGGAGGAGTCCAGGAAGACTTACTCTGTCACACTATCAATCAGATGTTCTTGTGCCTATGTTCTTTATATTAAAAAGAAACCTTTGGTAGCAGATATTTCTTTAGATGCTAATAGAAACTAATGAGACTGCTTCTTGACCATTTTTTTCAGTAAATTGAATTACCCATCTCTTACTATGTGTCCTGTTTTCCAGAATACAAACCATGCTGATAGATCTCTGGACCAATTTTTTCGACATGAGTTCTGAAGTTTGGACACTATAACTGGGTAATACGTTCCAGTAATTGCTCAATGATGCTTTATGCTGAGATAATTTCACCTCTGTGCTTGTACTCAATATTTCTCCATTTATACATCAAAATTTGGGTTCTGATATCCAAACTTTAAAATTGGTGTTGAAAGAACAGTTCAGAGAAGATATACAAAAATGGTTTGTGTTCTGAAAAACATGCTACGTGGTGAGAGATGAAAGTAGCCTGATCTAGTAAAGGTATTTGGATGCAAAAAAAAATTGTTCACCTCAAGCCCCATCAGTGAGCCATGGCAGAGATAATCCTCAAATCAAGGGATTGCTGACAATGAAGAGCAGCACACTTAGAGCTCAAGCTCTGTTGAAATGCTCTGCAGTCTCATCTGAAGTATTAGCAAATGAATGATGTATGGACATGGGCCTAAGGGTATGTATATACACTGCAGTGAAAGGTGTAACTGCAGCTTGCGTAGTCACACCCAACACAGCTTTAAACTATGTAGCTAGTTTGGGCACTACTAGCTTAATTCAAGCTATTTACTGGGTAGTCTGCAGCTCTTGGGTAGATTTTTTAAAGCTTATGTTGAACTATTACTATTGTCAGTATAGAGTTTAAAGCTAGTTCAGGTATATCTTCATGAGCTCCAGTTATACTTTTAATTGAAATATGAACAGAACCTTAACCAGAAAGCATCTCTTGTTCCTAATATATAAACACAGCAGAAAATAGACCCCAGGACACCTCCTTCTGCCAGAGAAAGGCAATAACCACAAGGCTACAGAAGTAGAATCCATTTTGCTTGCTCTCTTTCCAGTTTCATGAATCTTGTCCTCCTGGCTATCCAATAGCCCAGCTTCAGATCACTAATGGTCCTCATTAACTCTGTTCTATAGCCAGGTGATTAAAACACTCCTTTGGGAAGTGGGCCATGTGGTTTCAACCTGACTTAGGATAAGGAAAGTCTAAAATCCAGGTCTCCTACTTCCTGCCTCAGTCCTCTAGCTACTAGACTATTGGACAAATTATTGATGCTACTATGGGTGCCTAGCTTCAGAAACTGTTAGATAGAAGCAAGATTGGCTGAATTGAGATTCAAGGAAGCAAGATTGAATGCCACAAATTAAAAAGACAGACTGTTGGATAACATGAGTCAGGTACCTAAGCTCTTGCGGGAGGCGGGAATTGTGACATACCTCTGTGCTTAGACTTCCCTATGACCTGCCTCTGGGCTTGCTAAATCACCCTTTGGAAGCACCAGCTGCTCCCCATTTTCTTTGTAGAGCACCTAGGCACCTAACCCTGAATAAGTCTTCGGCATGTCTAAAGTCTCTTCGTTGACTACAAAGAGATCCTGGGTGCCCAGCCTAGTCAAACTGAATTGCCCCTTGGAGAGAAGCCTAATGTATAAGCATTGCAATACCTAAGTGTAGCTGCCTACTGAACCATTTTGCATGCTCCCCCCCTTTTTTTTTCTTTAAACATACATGGTGATTTGTAACTTGAACTTGCCGACAGGATTTGTGTATGGAGATAAATTCACCAGTTTCACAGAGAAATCCTTTTCCTGCTTATAATTTCTATTTTGCACATGTGGGTATTTGGTTCATTAACTGGTCACAACTTAAGAAACTTTTTTTGAAAGGGAGCAAGTTCTTTTACTATGCTTTATTGTATAGCGTGACTTTTGGGGGCATGTCCAGATGAACGCACACATGTACTTTACAGCACCTCAAGGGCTTTTGAGGTGCCACAAAATGCACGCAGTGCACGTGAAAGGGTTCTCTGCACTGCAGCATGGAGGCAAAATTAGGTACTGGGAAGTCCTGGTATCTAAAATAACGTAGCCAAAAAAAGTGAAGCGGTGCATATGGTTGCCAGTATGCACCACTTGAAACTGGAGTCTGGCCAGCCAAAGTCATGCTCCAGCTGCCAGCCAGGCTCCACACATCCAGATTGCTGCTGCTGAAGTCCAGGGAGACCCCCTAGGACCCAAGGTAACACTGCTTGGGTCACCTCAGGTGATGGCCTCAGCCTCCCCTACCCCACCACAGGCAATCTGCTGCGTGCCAGAGCATGCACACAGGGTCATGCCAGGGGGCAAGTAGCAGCAGCACAAATATGTGCCACTGCTTTATGTCCCCAGGGAAACACATGTTCCTACTCGTGGGGTGTCTAAGCAAACACCCCCAAATGTTGTGGTGGTCAGACTTAGGGCTTTCAGACCTGTCTCTGCTATTCTGCTTTGATAGTGCGTGGAGGAGCCTGGATGAAATAGCTAAGGACTCTGGTTGTTTTGTGCAACCCTGGTTGCCATTAACCTAGACACAAGTTTGGTTAAATGGGGTTTATGGCTGTTTTGCATCACCAGGAATAGCACAAAGCAGCAGAACATATTAATGTGTCTAACCAGAGATGAGTTTCATAGATTTCATAGACATTAGGGCTGGAAGGGACCTCGGAAGATCATCGAGTCCAGCCCCCCGCCCAAAGGGCAGGAAGTCAGCTGGGGTCATAGGATCCCAGCAAGATAAGCATCCAGTTTCATCTTGAAGGTGTTCAATGAAGGCGCTTGAACAACCTCTGGTGGCAGGCTGTTCCAGACCTTGGGGGCTCGGACAGTAAAGAAATTCTTCCTTATGTCCAGCCTGAAACGATCTTGTAGTAGTTTGTGACCATTCGACCTCGTCATCCCTTGGGGCGCTCTGGTGAACAAACGTTCCCCCAGATACTGGTGGTCACCCCTGATAAACTTGTAGGTGGCCATCAGATCACCCCTGAGCCTGCGCTTTTCCAGGCTAAAGAGCCCCAGGGCTCTCAGCCTGTCATCGTAGGGTCTGCTTCCCTGACCTCTGATCATGCTCATGGCTCTTCTCTGGACTCTCTCAAGCTTCTCCACAACCTTTTTGAATTGTGGAGCCCAAAACTGGACACAGTACTCCAGCTGCGGCCTCACTAAGGCTGAGTACAAGGGGAGAATGACATCCCGGGATTTGCTTGAGAAGCATCTCTGGATGCAAGCCAGCGTTTTGGTCACTTTACTAGCTGCAGCATCGCATTGCAGGCTCATGTTCATCTTGTGGTCAATGATGACCCCCAAGTCTCTTTCTTCCATAGTGCTAGCCAACATAGCACTGCTGAGCCTATAAGGATGCTGCAGGTTTTTTTTTCCCCAAGGTGGAGAACCTTGCATTTATCGGCATTGAACACCATCAGATTCTCATCCGCCCACTTGCTGAGCCTGTCCAGGTCAGCCTGGATCATCCGCCTGTCTTCTGGTGTGGATGCTTTGCCCCAAAGTTTGGTGTCATCTGCGAACTTGGCCAGTCCGCTTCTGACTCCAGTGTCCACATCATTAATGAAGATGTTGAACAGTATGGGTCCAAGGACAGAGCCTTGGGGGACCCCACTGGTCACAGGACACCACGATGAGTGACTTCCATCAATTACTACCCTCTGGGTCCGACCCCGGAGCCAATTTTCCAGCCAGTGGATCGTGGAGGACCCAAGTTGAGTTGCTAGAATTTGAGCTCAGTGCACGGCCCCTTCCCATCCTTGCTGAGGTAAGTCAAGGGTAAGCCCATGAAAACCAAACACCACCGGTCTAGATCTCAGGACACCTGATTGTCCTCTTGGCTCTGCTACTGGTTTGTTTGGTGAGCTTGGGAAAGTCACTTAACTACCGATACCTCAATTTTAGCATCAGTAAAATAGTGTATACGTAGCACACACACATGGTATGGTTACGTGTATATTTGGAGCTGTTTTAAAAGAGCAGCCAATTGTTATGTGTGGACAAGAGGGCTGTGCAAAATTTTTCTGGCTGTTTCGTTTCGACACTGTTCCGACTTGTTTCGAGATCGAAACAGTGAGATCAGAATGAAATGAAGGGCTTCAAAACAGCCTTGAAATGAAACGAGGACAGTAGAAACTTTTTCAGAAGTTTCAAAACATTTCGAGTTTCGAAGCCGAAGCTGGGCTTGCCTGCAGGGAAACAAAAAGCAAAGAGAGAGAGGGGGAAGAGTGGAGAAGGACTACTCTCATATTGACTGTGTAGCTGGCCAGTAACTGTCATCCTTCCCTGAGGTCCTTTCCAATCCCATTGCTTTGGGGAGGGATGGAAAACACACGCACAGTCACATGTCATGAGTTTTGCTTGTCAGCAGTCTAAGGTGCAGTTTCCCAGAAACCCCTGCACCTATCTCCTTGAAACTTGGCAGGCTTCATGGCCTCAGCGGAGAATACCATCTCTGCAATTTTTACCCTGCTGTGCCTTAAGACACAGACAGTGTCACCCATGTCATGAGTTTTGCTTAACAGCAGCCTGAGGTGGCCTCCACAGGGGCTAACATGCCTGCAGTTTTCACCCCACTGTGCCTTAACACACACACTCGGCATGAGTTTTGCTTTCAAGACTTTAAGGTGCAGCTTCTCAGAAACCCCTCCACCTATCTCCTTGAAGCTTGGTAGGCTTCATGGCCTCACAAGGAGCTATCACCCCTGCATGTTTGATCTGAATCAGGAAAGAAATAACAAATTTATAGGCAATTTAGTGCTTCTTCATTATTGCCTATGGACGAAACATCGAAACAGCATCGAAGCAGCAAAACAGTTTTGATGAAACAAAACGGAACAGCGGTTTCAAAATGAAGCAAAACTCAAACTGAAACACTGTCCCATTGAAACGGAAGTTGAAACGAAACGGTGCTGTTTCGCACAGCCCTAGTGGACAACCCAGGAACAAGAAGAACATAGGAGAACTGCTCCAACTTTTAACACTGCTTCATCTGATGTTACAGCTGGAGCAAATTTGCTACATTTGTATTGCTCTCAGCTTCTCCACATATAACAATTACAATATAACAGCTGCTGCCCTTTTGAAATGGCTCCCTATGAACACGTGTCCCTACAAACATCTGAACTCACGGACCTGATTCTGAACAAGGTTGGGAACTGTGTTTGAGAAGTGTCATGTAAGAGCTGGATATCATTTAAGTGACACCAGAACAAGAAGTGTACTAGCTTCGTTATTATGTACATAGTTGTATTTTGGGTGTCACTTCTATATCATGAATAATAGCTATACATAAAGTTTAAAAAAAAAAAATACTCTGGTGCCAAGAGGCGATCATGTTTATAGGAGTTGCTGTATAATGCTCAGTTTTAGATGTATTTCCTGTAAAATGCTGTGCTTAATTTAAAATGTGCAAATAACTTCTGCAATCACTGTATACACTAAGGAATCGATCCTGCTTAATGCTACACTGCTATAAGTCACCTCTAGATGTGCCAAATCACCAATAAGGGACACAACGTATACCAGAAAAATCACTTAAATCCTGAGGAAATTGCAGGGAATGGAGACAATTATTCATTCTTTTTATTTGATTGCCCTTCTTAAAGCCTCTTTTCCAAACACAGGGATCACCCTACTGTTAGCCAAATCAAAGGCTTTATATATCCCAAAGGTAGCTCGATTTGGTTCTTGCCCACAAGCGTGCACAAATTGATTCATTAGCATCGTATTTATTTCAGCTAAAGAAAATAATGGAGGAGGAACTCAGGAATTTTGATATAGTATTGAATTGTGTTGGACATGTGATCTCTGTACAACCTCCCCTACCTCCCACCCTCGAGCATGATTTAGTAGCATAATGGTAACTAGACAGCATTAGTGTTATTGACTTTTTAATACTATATTGGTTTTGTATTTGTAATGGGTGTCAGGAGACCAACAATCAGCAAAGCAAGCAACAGTAATTAAAATCTTTCATAAAGAAAGTAACGGTCTCGTGCAGAAATGCCGAATTATTTCCATTGAGGGGTTATATAGTATTGTGCCTTTGGGCCAAGTAGTTAGCCAGTATTTGGGGCCTTGCAGGGCTTTTTCTATTTGAATGAGAACTTGATGATGCAAGTCAGGTCTATACTTGTATGTTTGGTGTAATCATGTATATCTAAAATTTAAAAAAAAATATGCATGCAGAGTTCCATTTCCCTTTAGGCTACAGACCGTTACAGCAGCATGTGATTTATTTGCTCATGTCTGCTACTCCAGCAAGACACAGTGCCCTGGAAGAGCTGCTGTTTTCCTTCTTTTGGCTTCTTGCTCATAATTCTAATTCTCATCTCGGGCTTCTATACTCAAAACCCTGTGATGAAATCCTAGACCCCTGCATCTGCAAGACAGAAAATCTTAGCTCTGTCTTGCTATGTTAGCTAGCACCTCAGGCAGTAACCCCAGTTGTCTCTGACTATTCTTAGAGCACACTTGGTTGCACCTGCAATTGAAGTAGACAGAAAGGGCATTTTTGCACCTGCTCCGATGCATTCTGAATGCTGATTAATCGAGTCTGCTGGAGCGGTCTAAGCAGACCGCTCCAGCATGCTGCAGCGATTCATGTATTCAGCATCCCTGCATGTCAAAATGGTGGTGGGAACACTTTAGCTACACTTTGTTTAACAAGCTTTCGTTACAGGGCCCCCACTGCCATTTTGAAACACAAGGTGTTGAAGACAAGTGTTCCTCGATTTATGCGGGTTCTGTATATGCGAATTCGCTCTTATGCTATGACCCTTTTTATACCCAAAATTAATTTTATGCAAGGTAAATTCACTCTTATGCGATCGGCGTAGGCTCCTCACCCCCCAGCAGGTAAGTCTGTGGGGGTAGGGGAAAGGGCCATGGGGCCAGGTCCCCACTCACCCCAGCCCCTGCTGCAACTGCTTTGGGAGCAGCCAGCGCCAGCTACCTGCAGCATCTGGGATGTGCCATGCCCCAGACCCCCGGGCTCTGCTTGTCCCCACTCACCCCAGCCCCTGAGTTGTGCTGTGACATGGTGCAGGCAGATGGTGTCAGCTGCTCCTGGGTCTGCTGCAGCAAGAACTGGGGTGAGTGGGACAAGCAAAGCCCTGGGGGGTTTGGGGCATGGTGCATCTCAGCGGCTGCAGAGAGCTGGTATTGGCTGCTTTGGGGGCCACTGCAGCAGGGGCTGGGGTGAGTGGAGACAAGCTGTGCCATGCCGGAGGGTTCTACTTGTCCCCACTCACCCCAGTCCCTGCTGCAGCACGCCCAGGAGCAGCCAACACCATCTGCCAGCACCACGGCACAGTGCAGTCCCAGAGGCTGATGTGAGTAGGGATAAGCAGAGCCCCAGAAGGCTCAGGCATGGTGCCCACAGGCTGCAGGCAGCTGGTGTTGGCTCCTCCTGCAGCTGCTGTAGCAGGGGCTGGGGTGAGCAGGGAGAAGCAGAGGCCTGGGGCTGCAGCAGGGAGCAAAGCAAAGGGAACTGTAAGTGGGTACAGGGCACGGGGTAGGGAGGGCACAGCTCTTGCTGCTAGGCACACCCCAAGAGGGCTGCAGGCTGGAGGGCTGTACCGAGTTCTTCCTGGGGTACGTATGCCCTGAATCTGCACATGGGATGAGAGCAGGTCGCTGCTGCAGGCTGGGGCCAGCGGTGGCACTGGGCTCTTCCTGGCACTCAGCAGTGGTGCTGGAAGGGCAGGTTGGGGGGGGTACAGTGAATTTTGGGGTGGCAGCAGCTCCCCTCCTAGCACCATCACCTGCCCTGGGTGCTGGGAAGAGCCCAGTGCCATCGCTGGCCCCAGCCTGCAGCAGCAGGTTGCTCTCGTTCCGCACGCAGATCTGGAGGCATGACCCCGATGAGCCCCGGGGAAGAGCCCGATGCAGCCCCGCAGCCTGCAGCCCTCTCAGAGAGTGAACAGAAGCAAGAGCCGTGCCCCCTGCCCATGCCCCACACCCACTGGCAGTTTCCTCCGCTCTGCTCCCTGCTGCAGTAACGGGAGCCACGGACAGGCTGTGCCACCCCTCCCCCCCCCGCCCCTTCCTTAGTCCCAGTCCCAGCCTTACTCCCTCCCTCACTACCGCAGGAATGTACCCCTATTTCTTACATTGTAAACTGGGTTCCCTTTACGCAAATTTGGTTTATGCGCAGTTTTCCGGGTACACATTTACCGCATAAAGCAAGGGAAACCTGTAAGTGAGATGCTGAGGATGTTCTAATTAAAGCAACTCCCAGGAGCTGCTCTAATTAAAATGCACCTCTCCTCCCCGCCCTGCTGGAGCATGTGTATGTACAGATGCCCAAAGTGTTTGAAGCATTAATAGGCCTTAAGGTCTGTGATGGTCTTTAAAAGCCTCTTTGATAAAGAAAAGCACTACATATTAACACAACATAGCACAGAAATGTATCTGCTGTTGTCTCTAATTATTGCAGGGTTGGGGGGGGGGAGGAAGTTACCTTTGCACAAAGGATGAGGTTCACTCCAGTGAAGGGAATCACCATTTCTATATTTAACTTCACTTCCATTTCAGTTCTGTTCTGAGGGCTTAAGTAGTGCAGGTCAGCACCCTGCTGCTATATTGATCCTAAGGGACTGTGGCTATCGTAAAGAGTGTCATCTGAATACATGGTATGGAAAGTGTCCCCAAGGGAAATTACTGGTAAGAGGTATTGCTTTTACAAGGTGTTGCTGTATGCAAGCGTAGACTGTTCTAGCCTTGGTTATACTCTTCTCCTCTTGGGAGAAAATTAGAGTAAGAAAATAAAACTTGCCCAGTTCCACGTTTCACTATGATCTCAAAATGCAGTCTAGACATGTATGAGTTCACTAAAAACAGTTAGATATAGTTTGACAGTCCCCGACCAATTGAAAGTTTAATGTGACGGTGGTTTTGCAAACCTTTGATGTAAAATCATCTGAAATTTGTGGTTTTATCTGAGTTTGGTGGGTTTGTATGTGTTTAAGGTTAGTAAAAAAACAGAGCTTAGTGTGAAACTCAAGGGATGAAACATTTATAAAGGAAAGATGCACATAGTTTCTGCACAGTTAAACTGAGAGCCCTCTCTCTTGATTTAGCTCCTAAAGTTTCTGCAGGTGCCAATTGTTTCCTTGTTCTGTGCCCATACAGTTCCTGGAACAATGCAATCCTGGTCGATGCATGGGGCCTTTAGGCACCAACATAATATAATTAAGCAAAACATTGTGAGTCTCTAATAATTATTAATAAATTAGAGCAGTCATAAGACAGGAAAGCAAAGTTCTCCACTAGTCCAGAGCTGAACTGGTCAGTAGATGCATTTCTTCCCTGCCCCAGAATTTATGATCATGCTGCTAAAGATCCAGGTTCTAACATGTTCTGGTAGCATCACTGGTCAGACTTTCGAGTTACACTTCTACTTCATTGGTAACGAGGACCATTGTTCACCACATTACTTAAGAGAGAAACCACTATCTATCACTGGGTGCACCTCTCTCTCTTTCTCTCTCTCTCTCACACATGCATGTGCATGCACATGCACATGCATGTGGCACTGGGTGTGGGTAATGCCGGGCCTGATCCTGGCAGGTGGAGATAGTGCCAGGTGCCAGAGCCCACACTCCTGGCATGTGAGATCCAATCTGGCCCATGGACCAGTCCCACACCACTGCACTGGCCTGCGGGGCCAA
This sequence comes from Alligator mississippiensis, assembly GCF_030867095.1. Lineage (NCBI taxonomy): Eukaryota > Metazoa > Chordata > Crocodylia > Alligatoridae > Alligator > Alligator mississippiensis. The sequence continues at coordinate 10,719,871 of NC_081825.1, read as the reverse complement.
AAGGTTGAGCACTCCTGGGACAGAACGTACAAAGCTGGCTAGAATCAGCACCTTAAAGTGTTGTGAGACATTAAACATCAAAGTTAGACTATTGCTGGAAGTGCCCGACACTGGAAAGGGAAAAAAACACATATAGAGAAAGGGATCTAACGGTGTATTGTTAAGAAAAGAAAAGGGAGCTTTCTTTAAAGCTATTTGTATTATTTTACACAACAACATCTATTAAATGATATTGTTTACATGTGCTAGAGATGAGCATTATCAAAAACAAAACAAAACCTGACACACATTATTATTGGCTCCTTGGGTAAATCATCTACAATAGAAGTTGGCTTCTCCTTTCCTTATAGGCTTCCCCCTCTCCGCCCCCCCCCCCCCCCAACTAAAATGCTTAAAAATGCATTAAAAATGCAATCTCTTCCATTCAGGAATAAACTGTCTGCTTCGGACTGAATGTGTCTGGAAAGTTGCAGGTTGTATTTCTGGAATGGTTTATCTGTTTCCAAGGACTTGGTTCAAGAATATATATATATATATATATATATATAAAAATATGTTAATTTGTCTACAATCCTTACCTGTTTCCCTGACTGTCCTGGTTTAAAAAAAAGGTCCCTTGCTAAGAAAACACACACACACACACACACACACACACACACACACACACACACAAGAGAGAGGTCTACAAGGCTTATTAATTTGCTAGAAGGCAGAGTATATTTTTACTTTTATAAACTAAATCATAGTTATATAGCATAAACTTTTGTAAGCAGGGGATTTACTTCACTGAAGACTGTGAAGTAAGTCTCTGCTTTTGAAATTAGTCTATAAAGGTCCAAATCTACCTTGCCTTCTGCCTGATTTCAGACTATTATGGCTAACTACCTCTTTTAATTTGTTTCCATACTTCCCCCGACTCACACGACTTTCATGATTATGGCTCTGAGGAAGAAGGAACCTCGGCACTGTCACCCTTTTTTTTTTTTTCCTTTCCAGTGATACAATCTGTTCACAGAAATCATTTATATAATTTAAAAATCCAATTTTTCATAATTGCTAAAGATGTCATTAGACCAGATGCTGGAGGTTGTGTTGCCATCCTGCTTGCCTTATATTTTATTGGCTTATTCCTTTAGTCTCTTCTCTAGTATTTCTATTCCTCTTTTTAGTCTCATATAATCTCCCCATCTCCCTTACTCCTGCTGTTGCTACTGCTGTTGTAGGAAGAACCCTGGTTTTCTATGCTGCTGCCAAGCAAAACCCAAAGCAGAAGCCAAGCCCATATCCTTAATCAGAGAGCTCAGACAGTCAGTACTGAACAACAGCAGCACAGAAGAGCAAACTGATGGAGCGAGCACCCACGTGAATCTGACCCTCAGTCTTGAAGTTAGTTTTCTTCCCTGTGGACAGTGAAACTCAGCCTATCTTCCAGATGTAGCCCCCAAGGTGACTAGGTGGTATTTATTAACTTTCTAAAGGACAGACACGAGGGATACTGGAGGGAGCTGCACTCTGCACTCAGTGATGCCTTTTATGTCCTATCTACTCAGAGGGTTTAATGTGTTCAGGATGGAAAGACCAGATAATCTTCATCCCCAGATGCTGACAGAACTGAAATTGTAACAGCAAGAGTTTGTAATTCATCTGTCAAATTGGAGGTGGCAATGCATGACTAGAAAAAAGGAAGCACGGAGCCAATATTTTTAATAAAGGGGAGAAATTGTCATTTGGGCCGTTGGAGGCTTATTATGCTGGCATTAATAATATGGGTGGTGTTCAGAAATCACTCAGACTCACGAAGTTTGACATACACCTGTTTCATACAATGTCTACATTGTAACTGGTTGGCATTGCGTGTAACCCTGCCCTGGATGCACCATCCATGCCCAGGACTTCCAGTGGACTCATCAAATGTTTCTTAAAGGTCATTCCCCACATCTCACCTTTTCCAGCCACACACAAACAGCAGCATTAACAATATTAATATGATCCCCAAAATTAAATTCTCTAAAACGTCCACTCTCAGAGCAATTTCTACTAGGTCTGTGCAAAGCGGACTGTATTGGCTTTGGATTCAGATTCAGCCAATTCAGGGGACAGTGATTCAATTTGGTAATTCAAATCACTGTCCCAAATCCGATTTGGTGATTTGGCTCCTGCCGAATCAGCCGAATCACACAGGCCCCATCCCCCACCTGCTGTCCCAGCCTAGCAATGGCTGCTCCACCTGCCCCAGGTCCCAGCACTTTGAACAAAAATAGCCCCCAGTCATGGCTTCTGCCCGGCAAGGGGGCAATCTCCACTGCCCATTACTGCCCCATGCTGCATGGGGGGCTCTGCCATGAGCCCCCTGACCCCCACCCACTCTCCCAGCCTCCCCATGGATGGCCTGGCTACCCCAGCTCTGGCCCTTTAAGAAAAACACAAACAAAAAAACCCCAGACTCACCAGTTCCTGCCTGGTGGGGGGGAGGGGCATCCCCACTCCCCCCACTGCCCGCGCTGCATGGGGGGCTCTGCATGAGCCCCCAGAAGCCCCAAGGCCACTGCAGGAGCTGATGAGTCGAGGGGGTTGTTGTTTTTTTTCTTAAAGGGCCGGAGCTAGGGCACGTGGGGCAGCCATTGGGGGGCTGGGGGAGTGGGGCAGGTATCGGGGTGTTCATAGCAGAGCCTCCTATGCAGCGTGGGGCAGTGGAGGGCAGTGGGGATCGCACCCGCTCCCCCCTGCCAGGCAGCATCTGATGAATGGGAGCTTTTGTTTAAAGGGCCAGGAGCTGGGGCAAGTAGGGCAGCCATGCGGGGGGGCTGGGGGAGTGGGCAGGGGTTGCAGGGGCTGGAGGAGCAGGCAGGGGATGGGGCCTGGCGGGGGTCCCCCCCATGGCCCCTTTCCCATCCCCCATCTCCTCCTTCCCCACCCCCTACTTACCAGCTCCAAGTCTGACTCCAGCTCCCTGCTGCAGCGGGAGAGGACTGCTCGAATCAGCATAGCTCTCTGAATCTTTTCCAAATTGATTCAGAGAGCTTCAGATTGATTCTGACCTTTTTATTGGTCCTCTGATTCAATTTGGATTTGGAGTTTCGGTCACCGAATTGGGCCGAATCTCCTGCGAATCGAATCAGCACCCAAAGCTTTGCACGGCCCTACTGCCTACTCTATGTAAGCTTCAGGATGGACTTGGGGAGAATCTCCATTTCTTTGCAATTAAACTCTAATTTCACCTTTTTGTAAACTCTTTGTAAGACATTTCCTCGTATGTTTCTTTTTTACATGCAGAACACTAATCCTAAAATATAAATGACACTCGTACTGCCTCAGTTGCTTCAGCTTTAGTATCCTCTGGGTAGTTATCCCAAAATGATTAGCTCAGCTCCCAGAAGTAACTCATTCTAAGTGATTTTTCAAGACTACCAGCACCATACTGGAACTATTTAAAAGACGCTATAAATCATATCAGCTTTCATAGATTTATACATGTTAAGGTCGGAAGGGACCTCAATAGATCATCGAGTCCGACCCCCTGCATATGCAGGAAAGAGTGCTGGGTCTAGATGATCCCAGCTAGATGCCTATCTAACCTCCTCTTGAAGACCCCCAGGGTAGGGGAGAGCACCACCTCCCTTGGGAGCCCGTTCCAGACCTTGGCCACTCGAACTGTGAAGAAGTTCTTCCTAATGTCCAAGCTAAATCTGCTCTCTCCTAGCTTGTGGCCATTATTTCTTGTAACCCCCGGGGGCACCTTGGTGAATAAAAACTCACCAATTCCCTTCTGTGCCCCCGTGATGAACTTATAGACAGCCACAAGGTCGCCTCTCAACCTTCTCTTGCGGAGGGTGAAAAGGTCCAGGTTCTCTAGTCTCTCATCGTAGGGCTTGGTCTGCAGGCCCTTAACCAAAAGAGTAGCCCTTCTCTGGACCCTCTCCAGGTTATCCGCATACCTCTTGAAGTGCGGCAGCCAAAACTGCATGCAGTACTCCAACTGCGGTCTGACCAGCGCTCGATAGAGGGGAAGTATCAACTCCTTAGATCTATTTGTCATGCATCTGCTGATGCACGATAAAGTGCCATTGGCTTTTCTGATGGCTTCGTCACACTGCCAACTCAAGTTCATCTTGGAGTCCACTAGGACTCCAAGATCCCTTTCCACTTCCATGCCACCCAGCAGGTCATTCCCTAGGCTGTAGGTGTGCCGGACATTTTTCCTCCCTAGGTGCAGCACTTTGCATTTCTCCTTGTTGAACTGCATCCTGTTGTTTTCTGCCCACTTGTCTAACTTGTCCAAGTCTGCTTGTAGCTGTTCCCTGCTCTCCGGCATGTTCACTTCTCCCCATAGCTTTGTGTCATCTGCAAACTTGGACAGAGTACATTTCACTCCCTCGTCCAAGTCACTGATGAAGATATTAAAGAGTATCGGTCTCAGGACCGAGCCCTGCAGGACCCCACTGCCCACATCCTTCCAGGTCGAAACCGACCCATCCACCACGACTCTCTGGGTGCGACCCTCTAGCCAATTCACCACCCACCAGACTGTGTAGTCATCCAAGTCACAGCCTCTTAACTTGTTCACTAGTATGGGGTGGGATACCGTATCGAAGGCCTTCCTGAAGTCTAAGTATACGACATCCACCCCTCCTCCTGTGTCCAAGCATTTCGTAACCTGGTCATAAAAAGAGACTAGATTAGTCAGGCACGATCTGCCTGCTACGAACCCGTGCTGGTTTCCCCTCAGCATAATTTGTCCTGCCGGACTCTCGCAAATGTGAGCCTTGATAATTTTTTCAAAGATTTTTCCAAGGATGGAGGTGAGACTGACTGGCCTATAGTTGCCCGGGTCCTCCTTCCTCCCCTTCTTGAAAATGGGGACCACACTGGCCCTTTTCCAGTCCTCCGGGACTTTGCCCATGTGCCATGAGCGTTCAAATATTCCCGCCAGTGGCTCTGCAATGATGTTGGCCAGTGCCTTCAGCACCCTTGGATGGAGCTCATCCGGGCCTGCCGACTTAAAGGTATCCAGTTCTTCCAAGTGACTCTGCACCATCTCAGGGTCTACGCATGGAAGTCTGGCGCCTTGCTGCTGCCTTTCTACAACCCCAGTGAGAGACTTGTCGTGCCCCTCGCTTAGGAACACTGAGGCAAAGAACTCGTTGAGGAGTTCTGCCTTGTCCCCCCTGTCCATCACCAATTGTTTCTGCCCATTTAGCAGGGGTCCTATTCCTCCCTGGGCCTTCCTTTTACTCCCTATGTATCTAAAAAACAATTTCTTGTTGTCCTTTACTTGGGATGCCATCCTCAGCTCCATGGTAGCTTTGGCCCGTCTAACTGCCTCCCTACAAGCGCGAGCAGAGGAGGTATATTCGTCTTTGGTGATCTCTCCCTGTTTCCAGTTTTTATGTGCTCCCCTTTTGGCCCTTAGGCTGCCCTGGATTTCTCTGGTCAGCCAAGGAAGCCTCCTGGCCCCTTCCCTCCTTTTCCTTGCATCGGGATCTTCTCGCCTTGTGCCCGAAGGATCATTTCCTTAAGGCACAGCCAACCTTCTTGGACTCCCATCACTTCAAAACTCCTACTCTGCAGTGCGTCCTTGACTAATTGCCTGAGTTCATTGAAATCAGCTTTCCTGAAGTCTAGCACTTTCACCCTACTAGTTACCTTACTCACTCGACGTCTTATGGTGAATTCTATTATTAGGTGATCACTGTCCCCCAGATGGCTATCAATCTGGAGGTCCCCTACCATGTCATCTCCTGTTGCCAATACCAGATCCAGTATGGCATTCCCCCTAGTGGGACCGTGTACCTCCTGTGTCAGGTGGAGGTCCTGTACACAGGTTAGAAACCTGCGTGAATGGTGGGACTTTGCCGTCTGCGTCTCCCAGCAGATCTCTGGGTAGTTTAGGTCCCCCATGACTACAGCTTCTTTAGCTTTTATGGTCTCCGAGAGCTGCCTCAGGAGCCCTGAATCTATTTCTTCCCCTTGGTGTGGGGGTCTGTAGCAGACCCCTACCACCAAATCCCTTTCTCCTTGCCCCCCATGTAGCCTAACCCACAATGCTTCTACTTCCTCATCCTTTGATTCCGTCTTGATGAGGGTTGATGTATATTGCTCATTGACATAGAGCGCAACCCCTCCCCTTTTTTTCCCCACCCTGTCCTTCCTGTACAATCTATAACCCTCAATATGTACCGCCCAGTCGTGGGATGAATCCCATCAGGTTTCTGCTAGCCCCACTAAGTCATAGGTGTTTTGTGCAAGCAGGAGCGCTAGTCCATCCTGCTTGTTCCCCATGCTCCTAGCATTACTATATAGGCACTTGAGCCCTGTGACTGGTGTCTTTTGCTGCCCCCCCACTCCGAATCCCAAGGGGCTCCTTATTGCTTACCTTCTCGTTGCTTACCTGTGCTGTAGTGCTGGCCTCCCCATGGCTTGCAGGTTCCCAATGTTCTCCTTCTTCAGGCTGGGCTGTCCTTGTGGATGCCACATGGTTTGGTGGTCCACAGCTTCCCCTGCCCTCATCTTCCTCCCCCCCCCGATGAGCCTAGTTTAAAGCCTGCCAGAGGAGATCCGCCAACCTAGAAGAAAACACACGCTTACCTTTGGGGGACAGGTGAAGCCCATCCCAACTGAGCATGTCCCTCGTCGTGATGTGCTGGTCGTTGTCCAGGAAGCCGAAGCCTGCCTTGAGACACCACTGCCGAAGCTGCCAGTTGGTCTCTCTGATGCAGTTCTCCTGCTGTCTTCCACGTCCGTTCACTGGTAGGATGGAAGAGAATACCACCTGTGCACCCAACTCCCTCAGCACACCGCCCAGAGCACTGTAGTCTGCTATCAGGTGATCGGGGGTTCTCCTGGCTGCATCATTAGTACCCACATGGACTAGGACCATGAGGTAGTAATCGGTGGGCTTGATCCTGGCCTGGATTATTTCTGTCACATCCCGAATCTTTGCTCCGGGCAGGCAATAGACCTCTCGTATTGAGGGGTCCTGGCGACAGATGGGCCCTTCCATACCTCTCAGGATGGAGTCGCCTATGACGAACACTTGTCGCCTCCTTCTCTGGGTCCACTTGGATCTCTTGACCTGTTCAGAGTGTGAAGAATGTGGTGTTTCTTCCTGCCCAAGGGTTTCCTCCTCTCCTTCCATCTCCTGCAGGGTCATCAGAGCCTCGTACCTGTTCTCCAGTCGGACTGGAGGAACTGGTACCTGTCCACTGCGAGCAGCTCTGGTCCTGGATGTGACCGTCTGCCACTCTGCTGTGGAGGGCATTCCCTGGGCTGCTTCTTCCTTAGGTGCCTGGTCTTGCAGGGAAAAGAAATAGCCATCAATTTCATCCTCCGCCTCCCTGATCCCCCTCAGCCTGCTAACCTCTTCCCGGAGCTCCCTCACCTGAGCCTCCAGAGCCCTAAGACAGGCTTCTGCCAGACAGGTGTGGGGGCCCCCAATCTCTGCCCCCCCGGCCCTGCTGGGGATCCCCCGCAGGCCAGGAGGTAGGGGGATATCAGCTCCCCCATGGGCTGGGTCTGGGTGGAGGCCTCAGACCAGCCCCGGGCAGGCTTGGCCCCCTGGGCAGAGGCCCTAGCAGCACTCCTCGTAGACACCATTCCGAGCTGCTGTTTATAGATCTGTCTGGTGTCTATGCCCTACCCCTACAGGAGTCTCTCTCCTGGCCTTTCCTGCCCTCCCGCCGGCGCAAACGCCTGAGCAAACACCAGCGTGCTCTTACAGAGCGCGCCTGTTTGCGCACTCTGTTCGCGCTGTGCGACTCGGGAGCATGGCTCCCTACCGGCTCAGCTATATGGGACCTGGGGGGCTTCCCCTCCGGATCTGGCTCAGCTGCGCTGGGTCCCTCCGCCCCACTTACCTTCGGGGGATCAGCTGTTGCTGCCCCCGCTGCTGACTCCTCTGCTGCTGCTGCTGCCACCTCCACCTCCGGTCAACAAGTTATTAATGGGGCACACGTGCATGCAGGACACACGTGTGCCTGGATCCTCTCCTTCCCGCTGCTGGATCCTCTCCTTCCCACTGCTAGTTCCCTGGTTCCTGCTTTTGTGAATCCAAACTGGGATACAAATAGGTTCAGGCTAAGCTGGTTATGTTTTAGAAAGCCACTTGAAAGACAGTTTGTTCTAACCAGTCATCCATATCCCATGTATACATTACTGGGATATTTCCATGTGTGGACTCAAAACACCCCACCCAAGTTCTTTGGGTTTTGACTAATTTAATTTCTAGTGTATGCCAAGCCTTAATGGCCCCAGTTAAACACAAAGGGTGTTTATACACATGCTCGAGAAGTAAGGGGGTTAATTAGAGCGGATCCAAGAGCCACTCTAATTAAAGCACCCGCAGCATCTTGTGTATCAGTGTCCCTGTGCTTCAAAATGTCAGCAGGGTTTGTTTTTTTTAATCTCAAGCCCATTCAATGAGGTTTAGATAAAGCACCCTCACTGCCATTTTTGAAGTGAGGGGACACTGATACATGAGACATGGAAGGCTTGCTGGAGCATAGTAATTGCCATACTCCAGCACACTCAATTAATTGAGTCTACTCTGATGCACTGGAATTACAATGTGTCCTAGCAGCCTCCTTGCTCATGTATAGACACCCAAATACTTTGGGCTTTCTGATTTCCCTTCTAGTTTCCTCTTATGGTTTTAAACCATTCACCAGTCTTGCTCTTTGCCAAAAAAATAGCTGGGGTTGGTCATCACAATCAAACACTCTTACAGATGCTTAACTATGTTTTTAAAGACCCCTTTTTCACAGAGCATTTTAAATTCTTGAAGGTCTTTTAAACTAGTCCTAACTTGAATATATCCAAATGTAGGAGTAATCATTTCACTGGGTTTAAATTAGTTCTATGAAAGGTATCACCCCTGACTTGCGTATTTGCAAAGAAAAGTGTGAAATTATTTAATTTAACTGGCAGCTGAGAAGATAACATTAGGGCACCTTATGAATTGAAGCACATTCATCTGATTCAAGGGATAATGTTCAATGCTGTTGTCTTAAAACAACAAACTGCTTCAGATTCAAAACTCACGTGCTTTGCAGTGGATCAGGAATTCACGTGTTATCATCTTCATTTCTTGTTAAAAGCAATTTAGAAATGAGGAAACATATTAGTTGAGCCCTAGGGACACTGCCATATATATTAAGAGCTGAAAAGGTGCAAAAGGGTGAAGCAATAATGAATGCATAGAGAGGCACATCTTTTTTTAAAGCAGTACCTAGCAAGTTTGCACTGAGATCTATTCGACACTTTGGGAAGGGAACCCTAAAAATTCACTTTGAGATTAATTAAGCAGGTCCAACACAGTACTCTGACTTGCATACAAAGCAATCAGCAGCCCACCTACTGATATCAATTTTATACCATCCAACCTGAATCTAAAAGTACTTGAAAAAATAGAAAGTGGAAAACGTCTGTAGACTAGAGTATTATTTTATCTATAGTAATTGCCACATAGCTGACAGTCAAACCGAAGACGGTTAAAGCACTGGAAATCTATATCCTTTCCTTCAGCCTCTGCTCCATGGTACTCTCAGAAGCCAATTATAAATTTTTAAGGCTATACAGGATTGGGAATCACACCACAGCTTTCATCCACGCAGTGATACATGGGCTAGTGGAAGATATCAGATTCAGTTTTGCAGTTTGGTCACGGCCCCTTTTACAGCCAGCGGGTAGAGCTGAAACCCTGACTAATGAGTCCAAAAATAAAAAAAGAAACACTTTCAGTTAGATCACAAAATTTCTTCTGTATTCTGCCAGAGTACAGTCTTCTTTTGGAGTCTCACGTATGCATTGTGCCTGAGACTCATCTCTTGTGCCAACCCGAGGACAGCTATGCTCCCTGAATATCTGCCCCTTTGCCTTGCCCCGTATGTCAGCATTGAGCAATGTGAGAATGAGGAAACCTGCATTTCCCAACAACCTGATTCACTTTCCCCATAATACCTGCCTGTCACCGCACGTGCTGCAGGATACTCAGTCTATATGGGCTTAAATGCCAGTATATTTGTCCTTCTAGTGGAAGAAAAAGCAATGACCTATTAACAATTTGTGGCATGCAAACAAAAACTTGAGTGGAAGCCAGTTTAAACCTTGTTGTGACCAATTACAGAATGACCAACACTGAAGGAAAGTTTCTGCCTTATCTTGTAAATTAGTGATTGGTTTATGCTAGAAAGCATTATGGTGGGGAAAAAAAAAGTCTTCTAGAAAAACAGATGAACATATGACCAATCATCAGCATAACAGATCTAAGCATTCAGGACCAAATCCAGGTGTCTTCAATCTTCCTAGTGGTCCTGCTAGAATTACTGGAGTTATCTGCAGAATTTGTCTCATGTATTTTAAAATCTTTTTGTTCAGGACAACGTTGCTTATTTGTACATTGAGTGCCCCAGACATTCTTCTGTTATTATATAAATAGCACATCAATAAATCATGGCGCACAAGGAAGAGAGACAGTGGCAAAGACATCTCATGTTGACCCATGAGGTGTGAATTTGATCCTGGGTGAAGGCTCCTCCAGGGGACTCGATCATTAATTTTGGCTGGTGGCAGAGCCAAAAGTAAGAGACTGTGAAAGTCAATCCTACTGCTTCCTTGTAGAGCCATCAGTGACAAAAGCTGATGTGCCTTTTCTGTACTAGCCCAATTTTACTCTGTTGGTTCATGGCTGATTGAATGCTTGCAAAATGGGCAGAAACTGCCATTTACACCAAAACCAAAGGGCACTGTTTGCTGAGTGAGGCATTACTCACTGTGAAGAAAGAGCATTAGATATTGGACTTCATTAAAAAGCAAAAAAAATGTTTGTTTCATATTTGGAGGGCATGGTGTGATTGGATGTTATTATATCGAATCCCTCCATAATTTATCTGTTCAAGCTTTGTCAGTCTTCCCTTCACTGCCAAAATAATTCTATGTAAGCATTCATTCAAGTGATAACACTGCTGTCTAGGAAACAATAGCATTGAGGACAGTCAACCTTATAGGTAGTATCATAGTATGGACCTTATACAGATGTAATCTGTAATTGCAGTGGCAGGACATGAGAAGAAGAAACAAAACTAATACCTATCAAAATCCCGCGTGAGATTTATGTGGGTATATTTTGCAGTTTTGTTTTACAAAATAATCTCCCTTGTTCACTTATGAATGCTTTCCTATCTCTGTTGCTAAGCATTGTTTACTGCAAAGACCTTTAAAATCTGCTTTGCAACTCTAAAGACACTTCCTGTGGTTAGAGCATAAATTCTTCTTTTGCTTTAATCTTTTTTTGTAGTGAAAACCAAAACCAGGCCATCGGAGAAATCAAGACTTGAGCTACAGAGGTTAAAGTCTGGGCCCTAATGAAGTCAAAGAAAAACTCCTATTGATTGAAATGGGGTCAGGAAAACACCCACAGATTTTAAACTAGATGCAGTCATTATCATAGTCTGCTATTATTTTCTGCCTAACACAGATCACAGAATTACTGCTTCAAGCCAGTAACTTTTCACTGAGTTAAAACATCTCTTTTAAAGACATCTAATCTTGATTTAAAGACCTTCGGCAACAGAGAATCCATCACATCCTTTTCTCAGCAGCTGCAATGCTGTATTACCTTCAGTGGTAAAGTAAATAATTTTTTTGTGAATGTGTACAGCTTCAACTTCCAAGCACCAAATCTTGTTATTCCTTTGCCTATTAGAGGGATGTCATATCTAGGGCCCGCAGAGCCAGCCCATCTGACCGGCAGCCTTGATGGGTAAGATGGTCCTATGGCTGCAGTCAAAGGTCTGGGAGAAAGCTGCAGTGCTGGAGCCCCAGCAGCACTGAGGGCAGGAGCCCAGTGCCATAGGAGCAGTAATTACCTGGGATGCTGCACCTCTTCCTGAGAGGTCCCCAGGCTTGACCTAGCCCATGGAGCCAGTCATTCATCCGGCCTGTGGACCAATCCTACACCACTCATCTGGCCCCAGAGGCCAGACAAGTTTGATATCCCTCTATTAAATTAAAAAGCAATCTAACATCAGATAATTGGCCCAAATGCATTGGATCACTTCTACCTCCCTTATTGGAATTGATTATTGCCCTCTGCTTTTGACAAGAACGATGTCACAGATTTGGTTGATCTCCTCCCATCTGGACACTCAGACTGCTCCAATAGGTTTCAATCCACGGGACTTTCAACTGCTTTTGATCTCGGCCGGCTGCAGTGCTTTTTCTTCTTTTGGTATCCCTGGCCTTTTTTCATGCAAGTCCTCCCTGCAATATGGAAACCCCCCCCCCCCTCCCCCAATACCACTTCCTTAGGCCTCCAGAACCAATGCTGACCCTCCCAATATCCCTCCAGCTTTAATGCACCTGCTCAAAGAACTCCAAGCACTTGGATATTTTAGGGTTTCCAACTTCAGTTCAAAGGTACATAATAGGATTGAAAAGATACACACTCAGACTGACTGCACAGAAGTCTAGGCAGCATTGCCCTTTACTTCATAGCGTTAAAAAATACCTAGTCTTGACAAAAATAGTAAACCTCACATCCATGTGTCTGCCTCAATCACCCCACCAGTTTGAAATGTTCTTTGAGTTGTCCAGGTTGCTTTTTCGGCAACTCAAGGTTCATCTTTTGAACCAGGGAGTTTTCCCAGGACAGATCTCCTACTCTGGCTTTTGTTGGTCTTATAACTAAACCAGGCTTCATCATGTCATGAAAACCTCTTTCCCTTTTCCCCTCTTCTGCCCTAGAATTTTCCATGTTATCTTTCAAGTTCTTTTTAAATACCTCCTTTGTCACATCTTCTTCCCCTTAGTTCTGTTAGAAAACTGCTCCAGCTATCCCCCTGTAGAACAGTAATACAGAAGTGGTTTTTTTCTCCGCTCCAGCTAATCCCTTATCTCAGATTTCCTACCTCAATAAAGGGACCTAAATTGAAAGTGTCATAATAGCAACTCCATAAATGTTGGCCAGAATTCCAAACACGTTCATAGATAAAATACTCAAATCTTCAAAAGTTAGATATACTATTTGTTTTGCTTTGGAGTATTTTTTTTTTCTCCTAGAAACTCATTTCTTCTTTCAGCAGTGCCTTTTGGATTAAGACTTCTGCTTATTCAAAAGCGGGCACATAGTTTATGAAAGCTTGGTGTAAATTGTTTGGTGTGAAATCTTCCCAATGAACAATGATCATCTCTTTAACCACAGGAAAAGCTCAGCATTGATACCAGCCATGTGCCTGCATCCTAAAGGGAGCAAGACAGCTATTTAGAATTGAGCCCTGCACAACTGAAGTCAATAGGAAGTGTGGGGCTGATTTCAGTATGAGCAGAATGAAGCCATTAGTCTTCACAGCTCCTATGCTGAGACAGTCAACAGTGTTTCAATTTTGGTAACTGTTATTTTGATCAAGGTACCTGCCTATTATGAGATGGATCAGCCACCAAACTGATATTACATGGGATGCTAAAAATCAGATGAAGAATTTGATTACTGTATGATCAATACAAGACAAAGTAAGAGTAAACATATTTCCAGTCCACAGGTTTAGGCTTAGCAGGGATAAGGAAAAATAATTAAGGTTATTTTTTAAATGCTGAGCATGTTGTGTTGCACTAGTATAGTGGTACAGCTTCTCAGGAAGGTCCCGGTGACACTGTTGCATCAGAAGGCACTGGGTTGCTGAATCAGGAATGTTTCAATTAAAAAAAAAAAAACCCAAAAAACCCTTTAATGTTACCTCTCAGCTCTGTGTTCTTGGGGAACCCTGGACAAGACGCAGCCTGTCTGACTCAGAAAGAGCTCTCCCCCTCCCCACCTCTGCCTGAACAAGAACTGATTAGAGGAAGGACTTACAGAAGACAAATAAGTTGCAATGGGAGATGCACCTAAAGCCCTCCAGACAAGGGTGACAAGAGTAAAGCAACTGTCCTGGTCTCATTGGCATCCAAGATGGAACCAGATGACAACTCATTTAAATGAGAGATGGGACAGGAAAGCACCTCCATTAGCATTCAGGATGGAGAACAGGGATTCCAAGACAAGGACTGTACTAAATTCTGGGACCAGAAAAGCAGGGGAGCATTGCATGATGGGGAATCCTTGCTCCAAATGCTAATCAACCCACATCTGCACGCACCCAGCTCAGCATTTATCAGACCAATTCTAGTAATGACTCTGCTATTAGTACCCAAAACACTGAATCTGCCTGTCTGTATTGTGAGCTCCCCCAGAGTAATGCCACCTATAGCCAGCAGTGATCAGTTCCTATTATCCAGTATATGAGCCATCGTTTACCACTAAACAAACCTTGTGCTATCCCTTGAGCCATTGCTAGTTCTCTACAAAAGCCCGTACCCAAGCTCAAGTTTCTGTCCTGGTGCTTGGATCCAAAAGCTGCACCAGCTCCACTCCTTTTCCGCGTTCGATCCCTCCATTGATCGTGCTGAGGACTGTCTATCTGCAAGCTCCAGCAACACCTGGGAACCTCAACTGGTTCAGGCTTCGTTGAGTGGTGAGACCCCCGACTCTCTCTCTCTCTCTCTCTCTCTCTCTCTCTCTGTCTGTAGGAACCTGACTTTTATTTTCTTACTCAAGGCCCAGCTTCCTAAAATAGACTTTTGCTAATCAGACTCAAACTAGACTTCCCTAACACCCCAGTTGAAACTATGTACATAATAAGTTCATATACTTGGCAATAAATAACTTTTATGGTCGAGCTGTATGCTATACTTTTTCTATGAACCGCACCTACTCTTTCTTCCCCTTGACCTCCCCATTTGCTCTGCAGCAATGCTTTTTTTTTTACCTAAGCCAAAGATCCCTGTAATGCCCAAAACCACAGTGGGCTCTGCTCATCAAGGGGGTTATTACTAGGACAGTTAGGGCAAAAGATTGGGACATGCTGAGTTTGAAACACATAAGGGGATCAGCTTGTACAGGCTGATTGATTCAGTTTGGCTCAGATGTGCCCTAATGACCTGAATGCTGGCCCATGAAGATGTCAACAGGACACCCAGCTGGATCCAGAGGTCTTCTGTTCACCTGTGTACTTGTGTCTGACTGTATTTTATTGTTACCTTAATGAACTGATTCCTGGCGTATGAGGGTGTCAGCCTGTCCATGCTGATCAACCCAGCCGGGTCAGGCGTGTCACATTAATCTCTGTGTGTGTGTGTGTGTGTGTGTGTGTGTGTGTGTGTGTGTGTGTGAGACTGATTTTGGTGGCTGGAGGAACCCAACCCCATTGAAACTGAGTCCTTCAAGGTAGCTCTATTGGGGGTGAGGACTTGCAGAAGGGAGATACATCTCCATATAGAAACACAAGTAGCACAAGCAGCACATTGATAGAATTACAGAGACACCCCCCCCAGAACTATACCCCTAATAAATGAGCACACTCCAAAGTGACGGGCAAATCTGGTAACATCAGATTTAATGAATTTATACCAAATCCAAAGCAGGATTCTTGTGTCACAGTGCCTAGATTCCTGGAAGACTGTTCCAGGGCTGGTGACCTTGAAAGCACAAGACTCCCAGCTCTGTGAGTTTATTCCATACCCAAAGGTACCTTGGAAGCTCTGAATCTTCAGTCCTAGATCAGCCTGGCTTCAGGATTTGACTCAGAATTGGGAAGGTTCTGGTACCCTTAAATACATTGCCCTGGGGAAGTCCACTGTTGATCTGCCCCAAGTCAGGGACACTGGAAGTATGAAATCCCTGGCCCCAGGGCAGTCCATATATCTTGGAATAAGGAAGTGTCTAATGTCCAAGAACAGAGCACCCCTGTCCCAGAACAAAGAATCATAGAAGCGCTAGGTCGCTTCACGCTAAGCTGTCCGCAGGTTCATCTGCACTGGAGGCAGTAAAGTTTGCGTATATTTTGATAGAGAACCCAGTATACTATATATTTTTCTAAACAATGTCAAGCTGAGTTTGCAGAGCAAAGATTTTTGCCCAACATACTGTTTGAGGACCTCCTCCACTCCCTGAAATTAAATTAAAAATAATTTAAAAAAAGCCCACGTCCTATACAGGCCTCTATTTTCATATTTAGCTTAATTGCAGAGATTTCTTTTAACTTAGAATTAATAAAGTTCAGTCCCAATCGCTCTATTTTCAGAAGCTTGTATAACCCTTATGACAAATAGCCAACATTTTCCAATTCAGTGAATGCCACAGCTTTGAAAACATTAAAATGTTAATTGCTAGAATATATGACAAAACATAGACCTTAAATATATAATTTCATTGAATCAAAATGTAGGTATCTCCATTAATAGAGACTAGAAACACAAAATGTGTGTAATAAATATCCAGACACAATAAATGCAAGGCAGCATTTTTTTTCATAAACTCATAGATTTTAAGCGTAAAGGGGACCAATATCATAATCTCTTCTCACCTACTGCATAATTCAGGTTATAAAAAAATCACCTACAGATTCTTACACTGAGCACAGAAATTTGTGGTAGAGTCTAGATAGAGCCAGGTGACCAGGGCATAGCTTTTAGAAAGCTTCAACTGATGGCAGGTGATAGATTCTCCAAGCTCCAATATTTAATTATCTTCACTGTCAAAAAAAGAAAGCCATCTTCTTCAAAATTACAAGTTGTTGAGCTTAAACTTCCATCTTTCAGTCTAGAATCTTTCTGCCTAGAAGGAAACCATAAAATGAGACCTAAGAAGCCCTTTACAGTGCAAAAAACCAAAAGTATACTAAAAACTACAAATGTTTCAGTTCAAAGCAAAAGAAAACTAAAAAGTGTTTCGATTTTTTTCTCTTTCCAAAGCAGAACACTGAATAGTTCTCTTTTCAGGTCTTATAAAATGTTTCAAGGATCTTTAAACAACCCCCCCACTCCCCCCCCCCCCCACAAAAATAAATAAATCAAAAAGCAGATGAGGTGATGGTAGTACTGATTGTCTTCCTTTAACCCCCTAATAGTTCAGTAGTTAGTGCATATACTCAAATTGTGGAAGGCCCAAATTAAATTCTATCCTCTGCCTAAATGACCTTAAACCCATATTTCTCAGCTTCAAGGAAAGTGCTTTCACCACATACTAAAGTGGTGTTTTGAAGAGCATATCTCCTATAGCATTGTGGAAAGGTTACTCTCCTGGGAAGGGAGGAAAATTAGTTCAATGCCCTTCATACAGAAAGAACAGAAAAATGTGGGTCTCCCAAATCTTGGGTGAATGCCCTAACCACTGGGCTATTCACTAAAAGCATCCAACTTTTTCTAATTCTAGCTCAAAAACACTTTCAAGACAAAAACACTCATCAAAGATAACCAAAAAACATTTACTTACAGATATTTTAAAGTTATTTCTATTAGAGCTATGCAAACCATCACAATGAAACCAAGATGACTGCTTGTATGCATCTTTGAAATTCTGAGCAGATTTGCCAAGAAGTTCAATAGGATATAATAAACTTAAAGCTAGCATGAGGAGGTTTATGCTCTTAGGCCAGGTGCAGACATTATAGTCTTACCGGCATAAGTGATTGAAAACTAGCCTATACCCATAACAGAACAGAAGTTTGTAACACAAAGACTGGTTTAAAAATGGCGGACCCCATTATAAGATTTGCACTCCCCCCCCCCCCGCCCCGCCTCCACCAAAAGGCGAATGTGTGTTCTGTTCACTACCAATCTAAACTAAGCCACTTACAGAAAACCTCAGAACTTAGATCAATTCTACTTCTGGCTTTTTGAATGTCTATACCTAGCCTTATTCTGCAATCATATGAAATTAATGGTTCACCAACAAAGAAGATGAAACTCAGCAGTGAGATTCTGGGGGCCTGATTCACCATTATGCTATCTTCCATTTACAGCAGTAATAATTGCAGTCCAATTCAACTCCATTATTTTATGCTCATCAATTTAAATCCTTGTGCATATTCATGAGTGTACCGGGGGCATTCAGATAAAAGAGCCCCAAGCCGTGCCCTGGGGGATCCAGGGACAGGGGCCATGTAGAAAAACAGAAAAACCAAGAAAACTACTCACCTGCAACAGGACACCCGATGCTGCAGGAATAAAAAGTAGAGCCCATATGGGTTACAATCCGTGCGTTTATACAGCTGAAGCAGGCCAGTGACATCACATGCAATCATCAGCCGGCAGAAATAAAAAAGATCACCACAGGAGGAGTGGGAGGAGCAGGAGAGCTGGCAGAGGCTCTACACACTGCCGGTGGCTGGTGCCTGTATGGTGAGGGAAGATCTGGGCAGGGAGCAGCAGCAGAGATGGCAGGGTCTCTGCTCGGATGACAGCAAACTTAAGCCCTGAAGACAGAGAGACGTCGGGGGCAGGACGCTGCAGGCAACACCGAGGGAGAGCGGCACTGCAAGCCACATTCGGCAGCGTGAAGGGAGTGACAGCCCAGAAGAAGTGGCCATAGTAGACCCAGGGGAGACGACGGGTCATCTCCCTGAGTACTCCCAGGTACCAAGTACAGAAGATGGGTTGGCTAAGGTGACAAAACTCCCAAGGAAGGGCGCCGAAGAGATCCCATTGAATCCTGACAACAGAGCCAGTGGAACAGCCCAATAGGCTACCCAGCCCCTTATTTTGTTTTGTGCATTTTTTTTTCTTTTCCCCCTTTTGGAGGTTGGGGGGCAGTGATGAGGCATGTGCGCCTCATGAATTGAGTCTCATAACCTTGAAGGGGCCCCAGAACTGGGAAGTGAATGAGACTGAGGAATGCTGGAGTTTTAGCTTCCTTCCTTTTTTTGTTTCGCATTCCTTTCTTTTTGTTACTCCCTTCTTCGGTTGTTCCAGAGGGGGTAGAGACCTAGTCTAGGGAACTAGTAGGCCTGTGGGCCACTGCAGGCATAAAACGCCCAGGACACAAAACCTGAGGAAGGCATTGAGATCAAGGGCACATCTACACTGGAGGACGGCCACCTCAAGACCTGGTGTCCCACTGGAGGTTGGCGTGAGGCTGGGATGTAGGCTTGTAAAGCCATGCCAGGGTCCCCTCAATAACCCCTGCCAATTCCCTCAGAACCCTGGGGTTGAAAGCATCTGTACCTGCTGATTTGAACTTGTCCAGCCCCTCCAGAAGTTCCCTAACTCAGTCCTCCCTGACCCTAGGCCTGGCAGAGTCTCTCGAGTTCATCCTGAATCTCGGTGGGGGAGTCCTGGTCCCTGCACAAAAAAATGGAGGCAAAGAAATTGTTAAAAAGTTCTGTCTTTTCCTCTGGTGCAACCACCAGATTGCCTAGCATATCCTGCAGGGGCTCCACGTTACCCAGTGTCTGTTTCTATGTCTGCTTGTGCATGTCTGTTTGTATGACTGGTGTATCCAAGCTTATGTGTTTTCTTCATGTAATCAATAATCATGGCATTTTACCTTATCCCCCTTTGTAAGGTCTTGCTCTTGATTTGAGCAATTGGCAATTTAAAGTAACACCAGATCCCTTAGTCTTTCCTCATAAGGTTTGTCCTCCAGGCACTTAATCTTTCTTGTGGCCCTTCTCTGGACCCTTTCAAGGTTCTCTATGTCTTTTTTTTAAGTGTGGGACCCAGAACTGTACACCGTACTCCAGCTGGGGTCCCACTAGTGCTGAGTAGAAAGGAAGTATCACTTCCTTAGCCCTGCTCATGACACATCAGCTAATGCATCCCAGTATGGTATTAGCTCTGTTGACTGCAGCATCACACTGGCAGTTCATATTCATCCTGTGATCAAACATAACCCCAAGGTCCATTCCGGCCAGTGTGCTGGCCAGGACATATCTTCTTAACCTATATTCACGCTGCTGGTTACTTCTCCCTAGATGAAGCACTCTGCATTTCTTCATATTGAACTGCATCTGGTTCCATTCTGCCCACCTCTCCAGCTTGTCCAGGTCTGCTTGGATCCTCATCCTATCTCCTAGCATGACCTCTTTTCCCCGTAACTTAGTATCATCTGCAAACTTGGCCAGTGTGCTTTCCACATCCTCATCTAAAATGATTGGTAAAGATGTTAAACAGCACAGGGCCAAGAACCGAACCCTGTGGGACACCACTGGCCACCTCCCACCACGACAATATAAACACTCTCTGGGTTGGATCTCTTAGCCAGTTCCCAAAACACCGGACCATGGACTCTGCCAGCCTACAATCCCCCAGTTTTTCTTTTTTATAAGAGCATCATGGGAGACCATATCAAAGGCCTTTGTAAAATCTAAGTATGTGATATCAACTAGATCTCCCACATCTAAGTGGTTCATTACTTGAACTATCTACACGAGTTTGGATCATAGATGGAGATGAGGTTGGTCAAACATGACTGGTCCACAATGAAATCATGTTGTCTATCTTTCAGCATCATGCCTTCTGCCAGTCTCTCACAGATGGACTTCTTGATATCTTCACCAATCATCCTTCAGTGACTCCAGCTAATTAACTCAACATTCTTGGGTGTAGTCCATCCAATCCTGCCGATTTGAAGGCATTCAGCTATTCTAAATGCTCCCTTACCAGTTCAACACTGACCATTAGTTGGCAATCCCTCTCCCCCCACCCCTTGCATCTATCTAGTATCTGATCAATCAGGTGACCACCATTTGTATGGAGGAACACCGACATAAAGTATTCATTAAAGAGTTCAAGTTTCTCCTGACTGAGGAGCTGTCCCGTCTGTTATCAGTTGTCCTGTCCCATTCTGTAAGAGCCCCACATTCCCCTTTCTCTCCCTCCTGCTCTCTATATACCTAAAGAAGGACTCATTATTGTCCTTGATTTTGATCTCCAACCTAATCTCAGTCACTGCCCTTGCCTTTCTTATCCTCTGCCTACAAATACAGGCTATACTTGTGTATTCCTCCTTGGTGACTACATCTTTTTTCAACTGAAATGGGGTCATTTGTATCCATCTTTTTTATTGTTTTCCCTCTAAATACAACATGTATGGCACCATAATAAGGAATGGGGATAACTTCATGTGAAACCCAATATAAGTTATAACTAGGGACGTTTTTCCCAGAGATATTTATGGCTAACTTCTTTGAATACTTGCCATCTAAAAGCCAACACATTTACAAGTCTTGGGACTTTATTTCATCTCCTAATGACACTAGAGTAATAGGGGAATTTGCTTAATATATATAAATTTACTAAACCTTTGTCCATGTCTAGAGATGAATTTAAATTCAGATAAATCTTTTTACATCCTATATTTCCAAGATGAAACAAGAGAATTTGGATCAGAATTCCAAGTGCCACAACAAAAATATTATTTTTAGTATTTCTGCTTCTGAAATGTGAATGAAATTCTGAATGGTGAATAAATGGTGAATAAGCCAGATATATTTTCACAACAGATATAATAAGTGGTGTAGAGTCATAGATGCTAGGGTCGGAAGGGACCTCAATAGATCATCGAGTCCGACCCCCTGCATAGGCAGGAAAGAGAGCTGGGTTTAGATGACCCCAGCTAGATGCCTATCTAACCTCCTCTTGAAGACCCCCAGGGTAGGGGACAGCATCACCTCCCTTGGGAGCCCATTCCAGACCTTGGCCACTCTAACTGTGAAGAAGATCTTCCTAACGTCCAGTCTAAATCTGCTCCCTGCTAGCTTATGGCCATTATTTCTTGTAACCCCCAGGGGTGCCTTGGTGAGTAAAGCCTCACCAATTCCCTTCTGTGCTCCCATAATGAACTTATTGGCAGCCACAAGGTCACCTCTTAACCTTCTCTTGTGGAGGCTGAAGAGGTCTAGGTTCTCTAGTCTCTCCTCATAGGGCTTGGCCTGCAAGCCCTTAACCATACGAGTGGCCCTTCTCTGGACCCTCTCCAGGTTATCCACATTCCTCTTAAAGCGTGGCGCCCAGAATTGCACGCAGTATTCCAATTGCAATTTGACCAGCGCCCGATAGAGGGGAAGTATCACCTCCTTGGTTCTGTTTGTCATGCATCTGCTGATACACGTTAGAGTGCCCTTAGCTTTTTTGATGACTTCGTCACACTGCCGACTCATGTTTATCTTGGAGTCCACTAGGACTCCAAAATCCCTTTCCGCTTCTGTGCCATCAAGCTGGTCATTTCCTAGGCAGTAGGTATGCTGGACGTTTCTCCTCCCTAGGTGCAGCACTTTTCATTTCTCCTTGTTGAATTGCATTCTGTTGTTTTCTGCCCATACGTCCAACCTGTCCAGGTCTGCTTGTAGTTGTTCCCTACCCTCCAATGTGTCCACTTCTCTCCACAGTTTTGTGTCATCCACAAACTTGGACACAGTACACTTCACTCCCTCGTCCAAGTCACTGATGAAGACATTGAAGAGTACTGGTCCAAGGACAGAGCCCTGTGAGACTCCACTGCTCACACCCTTTCAGGTCGATACTGACCCATCCACTATGACTCTCTGAGTATGACCCTGTAGCCAATTCGCCACCCACCAGACTGTGTAGTCATCCAAGTCACAGCCTCTTAACTTGTTCACCAGTATGGGGTGGGATACTGTATCGAAGGCCTTCATGAAGTCTAAGTGAACAACGTCAACTCCTACTCCTGTGTCCAGGTGTTTTGTAACCTGGTCATAAAAAGAGACTAATCAGGTATGATCTACCTGCTATGAACCCATGCTGGTTTCCCCTCAGCATAATTTTTCCTGCCAGGCTCTCGCAGATGTGAGCCTTGATAATTTTTTTTGAAGACTTTGCCTAGGATGGAGGTGAGACTGACTGGCCTATAGTTGCCTGGGTCCTCCTTCCTCCCCTTCTTGAAAATGGGGACCACATTGACCCTTTTCCAGCCTTCTGGGACCTGGCGCATGCACCACAAGTGTTCAAATATTCTTGCCAGTGGCTCTGCAATGACATCAACTAGTGCCTTCAGTACCCTCGGATGGAGCTCATCCGGGCCTGCCAACTTAAAGGCATCCAGTTCTTCCAAGTGACTCTGCACCATCTCAGGGTCTACGCTTGGTAGTCTGGTGCCCTGCTGCTTCCTCTCTACAATCCCAATGAGAGCCTTGTCTTGCCCCTCGCTTAGAAACACTGAGGCAAAGAACTCATTGAGGAGTTCAGCCTTGTTCCCTCTGTCCGTCATGAATTGCTTCTGCCCATTTAGTAGAGGTCCTATTCCTCCCTGAGCCTTCCTTTTACTCTCTATATATCTAAAGAACAATTTTTTGTTATCCTTAACTTGGGATGCCATCCTCAGCTCCATGGTAGCTTTGGCCTGTCTAACTGCCTCTCTACAAGTGCAAGCAGAGGAGGTAGACTCCTTTTTAGTAATCTAGTACTAGTAATCTAGTATTTAGTAATTTAGATAGTTCAAGATATTTAACCACTACTAGATACAGGGGAATACCCACAAAGATCAGCTTTCCTGCAAAGCACAGGCATGCACATAAACATTCATAATAAACTGCAGTACAAACAGAACTGTTTGCAGAAATCTAACTTTATTAGCTTCTATGAACCTCAGCGAGCCATGAGCTTCATAAAAACCTCTTTTCACAAACTAGAAGACTTTATACTATATGCAGGGGTGATGAAAAGAGAAAATTCATCCCTATCACATAGCACAAGGTATCGAATCATGCACTGAAAAATTACAGAGACAAAGCAAAAGAAATTTCCTACCTCATTGTAACTTCCCCTTGGCAGCTACTGTATTCTTGCTTGTGCTGGAAATGTGCAGTGGATCACTTTAGTTGTAACAGCACTGAGTAGAGAGCTGAACAATGGTTAATATTACCCAAAGCAAGTCTATGCCAAACAGTGTTGTCATTGCTTGTACACAAGTGGGAATAATCTTGCAGGTGGAAAGAAAATTAGTACCCAGGGGATGCAGATTTCCAAGCCCTACACTACACAGTCCATATTTTCCTGACATAACAGTCAATGCACATGGTTACTTAGTGCAGCCAGCCTATATCTGATGGTATTTAATATGTTTATTGTAAGTAATTATCTCTGGATAGGGAGGCCAACAAGCACACTTTATTTCAACATCAATACACCACAAACTATTTATGTTATAAATTAATGTATTAATCCTAACATTAAATAAATGAACCCTACCTTTTTCCCCCTAAAGTTAAACTCACTACTAACTTAGTGATACTTGTTATAAGCAACAGGTAATAACAATAATTACTATACCAATCCATTCCCCAATTAATTCCTCTACAAACACCCTCATCTTGGATTATACAGTTTTTAACTCAGTCCTGGGGAAAAAAAATACAAGATACAAAAACACAGTCACTGCCATAGCAGGATATCAATTGAAACTTATTGGGAAGTAAGGTGAGTGCGGGGTATGATTTGAGAAAGATCAAATTTGTTTCTAATTTGTAGGACTCAGTTATGACTTATTTTATACCAAACTGTTTTTCATTTAAATTAAAAGTGTATTAAGAATGTTACTGAAAGGTTTCTAGCAACTAAAAGAGATAAAAATTCTTACAATTGTAACCCAGGCAGTACTTCAAGAGGTACCCCCTCTCCAATTGAAGGGATCAAAGCAGGTGCACAAGTGCTGTGGGAGGTGTAGGAACTCTCTTCCCCCTATAGAGCAGAGCCAGACCACCAATGGGGACTTAACCATATACCTTTTAATGAGGGAACAATACTGGGAACATAACCAGTATAAACCAGGGGAGTATAGGGAACACTACAATGCCCCGAAGGGGCAGGATTCAATAAAGGTGATACGCTTACAGTCATAGACATATTCATCTAGTTGACAAAAGACAGGGTTAACCAAATGTAAAACACAAACAGCAGAACAAACAATACTGGTTGGTATTATTGAAAATACAAAAGGCACAAAATACAAAATGTCAAATAACAAGGAATATAGGGCCTAGGTACCTGGAGGGGGAGAAGGGGAGAAAACACAATAGCCCCTTCCTACTGCAAGAGGAATTTCTCCTTGTTAGCTCACTCACCCCAAGTCACCAAAGCTGGGACTTGAACTCAGATCTCCCACATGGTAGACAAAAGCCTCTGCTATATAGGCACCAGTGCTGGTACTACTCCAACTTGCTAGGGGTTTTGACTTTGCTGGAGCCCCAACCTCACATCAAGCTGCCTGGCCTCTGATTGGAGGAGCTGAAAGCAGGGCTGGGAACCTCTTAGGTCGCTGTGAAGATCTTTGCTGGAGCTGGGGAGCCTCTCCTTCTGGCTGCAGCCTCTCATAGGCAATCCTGGAGCCCAATGGGGAGCCTCTCTTGCCAGCCACACACCGCACTGCTGAGGACCCCAGTGCTGCCTGCAGGTCCCACTCCTTCAGGCTCTTCTGGGGCAACTGCTCCTGCTCTGCTGGCTCAGCTCTTGCCAGCTCTTTGAAGCTCCTTCCTTGTGGTCCCTCGCTGGTCTCCCTCCTGAGTTAGCCATGCTGCCCCTTTTATCCCCCTCCAAGTGACCCAAGGGAACAATCAGGGGACATGGAGGGTGAGTCTCTGAGACCTGATTGGTGACGAAAGGAAATCCCAAGTCCTCCAATCATCTTTTACCCCTTCAAAACCCCTGGGCCAAATCATTACCAAACTAGTGAGGAAAGGGAATCCCAAGTCCTCCAATCAATGTGATAGCGATCATCGCTTGCTGGAATTCATCATCCAGCGCAGGGTGTCAAGGGCCTATAGCAAGGCGGTAGCCCTAGACTTCAAGAGGGCCAACTTCAATGAGTTGAGGAGATTGGTGAGAGAGGTACTGGGGTTCTTGAGGGCAGGGGAACTCAGTGCCCAAGATGAGTGGTTGTTCCTTAAGGAGACGATACTCAGGGCCCAGGAGGTGACAATCCCAACAAGAAGTAAGGGGGGCACGAGTGCCCAAAAGCCTCCCTGGCTCACCAAGGAAGTCTGGGAATGCCTGGTTGCCAAAAAGGCGGCATACACCCACTGGAAGGTGGGGACTATCTCCAAAGAAGAGTATGCCTCCACTGCTTGGGCCTGTAGGGGAGCTGTTAGGAAAGCTAAGGCGGACATAGAGCTAGGACTAGCGTCCAAGATCAAGGATAATAAAAAGTCCTTTTTTCAAATATATAGGGAGGATGAAGAAGGCGCCAGGAAATGTGGGGCCTCTGCAAGATGCGCTAGGCAATCTGGTGGTCGCGCCAGAAGAGAAGCCAGACATCTTTAACAAATTCTTCACCTCCGTTTTCCTGTGCAGGGACCGGGACTTCCCCACCGTGATTCAAGATGGACTCAAGGGGAATGCCCCAAGACCTGTGGTTGAGGAGGACCGGGTTAGAGTGCTTCTGGAGGGGCTGGACATGTTCAAGTCAGCAGGTCCAGATGCTCTCCACCCCAGAGTGTTGAGGGAGCTAGCAGGGGTTATTGCAGGGCCCTTGGCACAGCTTTATGAGCGCTCGTGGTGCTCCGGCCAGGTGCCAGATGATTGGAAGATAGCCAATGTGGTCCTCATCTTTAAGAAAGGGAGGAGGGAGGACCTGGGCAAATATAGGCCCGTCAGTCTTACCTCAATCCTGGGGAAACTCTTTGAGAAGATCATCAAGGAACACATCTGTGATGGGCCGGTATCGGGGTGGTGCTGAGGGACAACCAGCATGGTTTCATTAGGGGCAGGTCATGCCAGACCAACCTGATTGCCTTTTACGATCAAGTCACAAAAGCATTCGATGCAGGTGTCGCCATGGATGTAGTCTTTCTGGACTTCAGCAAGACCTTTGACACTGTCTCTCACCCCATCCTCATTAAAAAACTAGGCGACTGTGGCATCGATGCCTACACGATCAGATGGATTGCTAATTGGCTGAAGGGTCGTACTCAGAGGGTGGTAGTGGACGGGTCATATTCGACCTGGGGGGGAGTGGGCAGCAGAGTCCCCCAGGGGGTCGGACTTGAAGATCTACAAGGTCCCTTCTGACCCAACTTCTATGATTCTATGATTCTACGATCTTTTGTCCTTTCAAAACCCCTGGGCTAGGTCACTGCCAGCTAGCCCATCACACAACTCTCTCCCACATAAGCTTGACAAAAATGTTGATAAATATTGCAATGAAAATTTTAAAGAAGAATGAAGCATGTTCC
The DNA here is from genome assembly GCF_030867095.1 of Alligator mississippiensis. Lineage (NCBI taxonomy): Eukaryota > Metazoa > Chordata > Crocodylia > Alligatoridae > Alligator > Alligator mississippiensis. The sequence continues at coordinate 10,692,878 of NC_081825.1, read as the reverse complement.
ATGAAGGTTGCAATTTCATTTGAAAATGTTCAACCAGTTCTCTTTGCTGTTACCTAGTTTGGATCCATCAAGCATCAGCAAAGGCTATTCCCAAATTGCTCCATGACTTTTGTAGATATGTGCATCAAGCATTTCAAATGGTGGCTGCCTGCCTCCAGGAGGCTGAGCTGTTGTGAGCCACAGACTCAGGCAATTGGCTCTCCAGGTGTGTGTAATGAGCAGGATGCACATGGCTGGGCTAAGCCATGCCCCCTGCCACCCAGGCCAGGCTGGGTGAGTGGGGTCAGAGCCCGGATGGCTTGTTCGGGAGGTGGGTGTCGGGGCAGGGGGGTGGCACAGGGGGAAGAGCAGTGGTTGAGGGTGGGGGCCAGGGGGTGGGGTGGAGCAGGGCCTGCAGATCCTGGGGTGGCCTTTACTTGCAAAAAGTGAACTTCACCATAAAAAGGTTGGAGACCACTATCGTAAAGCAATGAAACAAGTGACTTACAGAGCTGTGGAATCTCCTTTCTCCTTCCTTTTTCCGTCAAGAGGTGATTTAGGAATAGCAAATTCAGGGGTCCCTTCCAACCCCATGATTTTATGAATGTGGTGCTCAGAAGATTGGTAACTGTCTTCATTAGGTTTTTTTTTTTTAGTTTCCACTACTCTCCTCTCCAATGCTGTCCTCGTGGTCCTGTATAATAGTAGCAGAGTGAAGCTCCCACAGAAATGCTGAAAAGTCTCTTTCCTTATTTAGGAAGTCTGAAGCCACTGCTGTCACTTTTGCAAAAACAACCTGGCCCCCCACGAGCCCGGGGTCACCGTCCAGACACACAAACATAGGCATCCTCAGGGGAACTTGAGCATAAATACTGTATGAATCCTCTCACCCTTAAATCACAAGACAGCACCAACAGTGATGTTCATTGATTGCTTTTTTTGGTCTCTTACTCTTCATGGGTACAGGTAAAATCCCCTCCGTTGCCTTTTCAGTGCTACCTAAGATTCTTGGAAACAAGTTTAGCAAAATTCCCTGTCAGCTGCAGGGACTTCTCTCAACAGCCCTTGGTGTTTCTAGAAAGCTTTTCAAAATTTTTCCAAGGTAATTCAGGGAGGTGTGCTGGGAATTATGAGATAACAGCTTGGGATGCAATGGAAGTTCAGTTTTGCAGCAGAGGTCTGGTAGGCATGCAAATACAAAACCTCAGCTCAATAGGCGGTAAGAGTGAATATACTCCTTCATTGGTAAGAGCCTAACTGAACAGCTTTATGTAACCCGTTCTCAAATCACTTAGTTAATTTGGCAAGTAAAACTATTGCCTGGAAGCACACTTGAAGGCCGCTTACAAGACTCAGGAAGGTGCATTTTCTTTGTGAAGTGCTTAATAAAGTTGTTATCCCACAACAGTACGAAAGTACAAACTGGATAATAGGGAGTTAAGGTGAGGAAGCTGCACACAACCGTAAAGCAGCAGAAAATGGCTTGGCCAAGGCGATTGAGATGCGAGGCAGAAACCGTCCAGCAAATCGGAAATTGCAAATCATTAATGATCCACATTGTTCCATTTACAAATTAAATTAATTGTGTTAAAAGTTCACGGTTGCAAAGTCAAGTAATTTTTCAGAGTATGCATCGTATTTAGAACCATTAAGGAATTTCTATGGATGGAAACCCTTTTTGTAAGTGAGCCGCTGTTTGATGATTATGTCTCTTTCCTAAGAACCTAACATTAAATTTTTTAAATGTCAGGCAAATTACCCATGTGTGCATTTAAAACCTTTTATGGATGTTATTTCTTCATCTTGTAAGACCCACTATGACTGAATATACAGTATTGTACAGCATCGGGCCTTTCAGGCATTAAAAGCTCCGACAACTTCTCAGAGGATAAAACGTCCTTATGAGGTGTATTTTAAAATTAATCCAATAAATTAGGTGAAGGCTTATTCAATTCAATTTACATTTACATTTTGTCCCTTGTCCACAGCCCTGAAAGGGAAGGAAAAAAAAACATTGGTTTTGTTGCCTGTTCATTAACTACTGCACTGAAATTGCCTATATGGCAAGTAAGTAACTTATTCTCTTAACAGCTTTATTTCTTTCCAGGCATTAATTTGTTTTTTTATAGCTATTTATTTTTCCGAACGGGTACAAAGGGAATGTATTCTTTGAACGGTTTAATGCTCTACTCGTGTATTTACATTTTCTGCGTGCAGGAAATATAATGCAGGATAAAAGAGCTCACTTGAGGGAAATGCAGTTTGGTTTGTTGTTGTCTGCACTACATTTCACTCTCCAGGTTTGGCTGCCTCCGCTCCTTTCGGCCGATGCAATGGTTTTTGTTTAACGTGCGTTTTTTTTCATTCAGTAGTTTAAAAAAATCATTCTCTCTCAAAGCCCATCATCTCATTTCTGCTGATGCGGTAATACGAGCTTGTATCAATCCCTTCTGTGGTGGTATTCAGGGTGAGAATACCTACTGGGGACAGTTTAGCAAGAAAAATCAGGCCTGTGATACAACATGGGATGCCCCAAGAGACTGCTCTTCTAACCTTAGAGTTGCCTGGGGCATCTTCATTGTAGGTGCAACACAAAGTTTTCCTGGTTTGGTGTTTTGTTATACGCTCCAAGCCCTACTCGTGGTGGAGCTCTCGACAGTGTCTTTTCTGCTGTTAGACACCACTGACAACTAACATTACAATATCTCATGAGGGGTCACACTTGTGACAGGGGAAGAGCAAGACAAACTGTCTAGATAGTTACAGATGACAGTGATTTAAATCCATCTTCAGGGCTTACAAATGAGATTATTTAGTGTGAATAGTCCCTTAGCACTTGCCATTAGGCCCCTGGCAGATGTTAAAATAATAGCACAGTTGGGATCTGAGGAATGTTGTGCCCCACGCCGCAGTGGGTGGCTGTGTCTCAGACACAGAGCTACCCTGGGCCCCATCCCTAATGCTCAATTGAGTGTTGATATGAGAAAATGGGGCAGCCCCAGGTCTAAAAACTGCACATGTAGCCCAGCTGAGCAGCATGCATGGTTTTTAAAAGCTTAGGGTGCCAGGAACCTGAGACTGGAAAGAAGTTCTCCAGTTTTAGGCTCCCTGAGCTTTTAAACACATCAATTTTGCCATAATGCAGTGTTGGTTAGGGCCAGAAGAATGGCATTGCAGACTGATTCTAAAATCAGTTTAGCTGTATTGTATTTAAAAGCATTTAGAAAAGTAGACAGACCCAAAGTGACTTCAGCAAGGTCACTCGGTTACCCAGACTACTTCAGCTACCTGCGCCTTCCTTCTCCGACGTGGCAATGACTCTGCAGGTCGCATCGCCCTATTGTACCAGCTTCCTATTTTGCCTGCTTTCATTCACAGAGAATTATTGGGTTCGTGATTTTAAATATTAATCTGTCAAATGGAAGAATCTATCTGCACGGCATCACGGACACAAGTTCAACTCCAAGGCATGTCAGTTATACTGAAGAACACAGCTATAAAGGGCAGGCGATGAAAGTTTGTCCTCCCTTTACTCGGCCACAGCTACATGGTGCATCTTATACTAAATAGAAGTGCCACAGTCATCAGGCCATTTCCAAATGGAAGTTTAAGCCTAAGGTGCTTTTAAACACATTGCAGGAATCATTTATGCCAAAAATCATACTGTGATAAAACATGGGGGTATTGCAATTGCTGCATGAATAGGGTGCTGAGAGTGCTATTTCTGATTCAGTCTGTCAAGTCGAAGAGACAGATAGTGAGCTAATGATCAATTCTACGCTGAAGCACACCCATCCCTTACTCTCTATGGATGGCATATTCATGCTTTATAGATCTCTTAGATCTGAAGGGAGGGTTCTTTCTATTTCATTTTTTATTTTCCCATGTCTGCCTGAAGTAATTACTAAAGGAAAGGACAAAACATGGAGACAATTACCTTTTATTTTCCCTCCGAAAGGATTGATTTATACAGCAGGAAGACACACTGAGGCAGATTCTGGCTGTGAAAATTTTCAAGAACTATAATAATGCTAGATGTCTCTGGCCTGCATGAGGGATTCCAGGTACTTTGCATTTTAATGCAGCTCAACTTTTTGTTTCCCCAAGTGTTTTCACTGATAATACTTTTCCCACCACAGCCTTTATTTATTAATAGTAAATGTAGCATCAAACGCAGATGGTATTGCACAGAGGTCAGTCAGTGTCAAACAGATAATTGGTACTTCTGTTCTGAAGGGCTAATAAGGGAAAGGCACCAGCAAGGACAAACAAGATGGAGTTATAGAGACTACTGCATAGGCAGAGGAGCTGCAACATATCCTGGAAATAGTGTGCTTTTTAAAGGGGGAGATGGAAGTAACCAGTTCTGTATAGAGAAATCACTGGAGTTACATGTATGCCCACCAGCTAAGGGTTTCTCCCATTAACTCTATTAGGCTGTTAATCATTAACATCTGGTTTCTATCTATTGTTCTACAAATAGCCCTTAAGTCAGGGGTAGGCAACCTCCTGGCACGGGTGCCAGAGTATGGCATATGAAGGCATTTTTCTTGGCATGTGTGCCTCTTACATGTTAAGGTTGTGGATATTTTTGGCACTCTGCCCAAAAACATCGCCGACCCCTGCCTTAAGTACAGTTTATTGAGGTTAAATAGGGGCAAGGGTTGAAACGTTTCCTAAATTGTTATTGACACACTGCTGCCTATCTTGTGCCAAACTTTTATTGCCATACATTTAGTTCTTGAAATGAAGTTATTGTGTTCGAACTGGAAGGAGAACGCATTGCTTAGCTTCCAGTTAGAAAATAATCCAGCTTCTCTTCCCCTTCTTGGCTTCCCCTGTAAGCCTTTTGGGCCTGTGTTCAAGTCCCTCCAACAGTTCTCTGACAGTTTCAGATGGATGTTGGGTACTCCTAAAATCTAACTCAACTCCTGAGTGCATCTTCAAGAAAAAAACCAAATTTTCAGACTAGACAACTCACACCAGCCCTAAGCACATTCCCCAGATCTGCATGCAGGCTTTCCATCTCAGGGCTCCTCAGACCTGCTGAATCCCACTGCTGAACCACCTGCTCTGCCTAATTTGCAGACCTGAGCATGTGCAGAGTGTGTGTGCATCAGTGGAGTTTATATCAAAGGGATATAGGGACTACCACTAAAATGCGTAAAAGAGTTAGACACCTAAATACATTTGAGGATCTGGCTGCTAGTCCTGATTTTCAAAGCAATTAATGGAATGCACAACAGCTACATCAAAGAGTGAATTTTCATCTGAGCCTCCAGGACTGCTCAGCCTCTCTGGGACAAAGTAAATGAAAACAGGATGAAGAACAAGAGAGCTGAGGACGGACCATTCTCTATCAAGGGAATCTGGCTCTGAAATGATTTCCTGGAGGAGATCAGGCAAATTGAGTCTGATTACCTTAGGAAACACTACAAAAAGTTCTCTTCAAAGAGGCCTTTCTACCATAGCAAGAATAACATTCAGAACACCAAGTACCCAAAACTACCCTTTTAAAAATCAAATGGAAAGGAACCAAACCACCCAAGCAAGATGAACAAATAGAAAAGAAAGGAATGATGCCAGCCTATGACTTAGGAGACCCAGATCCTACTTTCTATGCCACCACACCTTGCAAATATAACCTTGGATAAGTCACACACAGCCAAATCCAGACTGGTCACCTGGGTGCCTCCACTTGATTGGCATCCTTTTGTCTATGAGAGACAGTGGCTATTGCAGCCTCTGGCATAGATAGTTTGCAGTGTCTCCTGCGACTGAATAGTCCAATCTGAGATTTGCATGATCTGTGGCAGTGGTGACAAGTGTAGGTGTTATGATTGGGTGGTTAGGGAGCTGCTTGCTTGCTGCAGACTCTTTTCTCTTTAAGCTGTTGGAGCCAATTCCTGTTGTTGACTTAAATGCCTGGGAGGAGACAGTGCTGCCGCTTGTTCCAATCACTTGCCAAGGTTTCCCATTGATCAGGATCAATTCCAGATGCTTTCATATCTCGATTGCATGCGTCTTCGTAGAGAAGCTTGGGATGTCCTGTTGTTCTTGTTCCCTCCGATAGTTCTCTGTATAGCATGTCCTTGGGTACATGTCCATCAGTTGGTCATCTCTGTTTGAATAGGGCTGTCACACTTGGTAAATTTGCCCTTTGAAGAACCTCTGAGTTGATAACTTTATTTTGCCATTTGATGCACACTAAACAGCATAGGTGGAAGCTGTTTAATCTTTTCTCTTGATGTGCATCTGTTGTCCATGTTTCCCCATCATACATGAGAGTGCTGAGAATGCAAGCTTTGTACATTAGCATTTGGTCTTGATGGTAAGCTTTGAGTTGTTCCATGCTCTTTTAGTCAGTCTGCTGAAGGTGGTGGCAGCCGTTTCGATGTGAATATTAAGTTCTTCATCCAGTGGTGGTCTCTGTGAAGCCTAGGTAGCTGAACTTTTGGACTAGTCCTAGCTGGTTCTCATTAAGAATGATTGATGGATCTTGTGCAACTCCCTGTCCTAGCACAACTTTTTTCTTTACACTGAGGGTGAGAACAAAAGCCTGGCAAGCTCTTGAGAAGTGATCCATGAGCTGTTGTAGTAGGTCTTTATCATGGGGTATAAGGGAAACATCATCAGTGAATAAAAGCTCCCTGATAAGCACCTATATAACTTTAGTCTTTGCCTTAAATTGTGACAGATTGAAGAGTTTCCCATCCGGTTTTGTGTGGAGGTACACTCCACCTTGCGTATCTTTAAATGTGCAGCTCAGGAGTACCAAGAGAAGATTCCAAAGAGTGTGGGGGCAAGAAGGCATCCTTGCTACACTCCACTTTTTATCTCAAAGCTATCTGAAGTAGACCCATCAAACCAAACAGCTGCTTTCATTGGTGGCCATCCCATCTTTTCCAGGACTGCAAATCAACCTGCTATGCTGACCGTGTCAAATGCTTGGGTTAGATCCATGAAGGTGATGTACAATGGGCAGTTTTGCTCTCTGCACTTTTCTTGAAGTTGCCTCAGGGACAACTGAGACATGACAATATCATGTCTATGGTTGATCTTCTAGCCCTGAATTCGCACTGAGTTTCAGGGTAGACATGACTCACCAGCTGTTGTAGGCGCACCCGAGATGATCCTTGTGAAAGCTTTTCCTGCTGTCCTTAGTAGCGAGATACCTCCACTTAGATATCGCAATGCCTAAAATGTAGATGTTTCACTGAGTGAAATCCAAGTAGACGCTGCGAAGCACCTAGTTTTACATGCTTCAATTCTCTGTGCAGAGCACACAGAGTTAGGTATGTCATAAATCTGGGTTGGCCAATAGGAATTGCAAAGAAAAAGTGGTCTGTACTCCTGTCCCTTTTCAGAGATTAGGTACTTTAGCACCTACTCGCTCTTCCAAGGGCAGACATGGCAGCAATGTCCATCTTTTTCAGAATTATCTAATGAGTAAAAAACTCACCCAAGAAGTGAAAGGCATGAGTTCAAAGCCTTCCACAGTCTGAGGGGATTCAAAACCACGTTTTGCACCTCCTGAGAGAGTGCCTTGATTGACAACCTGTGAAACTGTTGTGGTGGGAAACCTCCCAATTCTTATCTTGAAGCTGGGACACTGAACAAAAATGAATGAAGTAGTAACCGGGCCAGAAGGAGGAAGAATAAGGTAGGGGGCATCATTCAGGTGGCACTGAATGACACTTCCCACACCTACACATACACGCTCTGAAGGGAGATCCTGGAGTTCAGTCTATCCTGCCTTAATTTCCTCACCTGTAAAACAGAGATGCCTTCCTCACAGGGCACTGAGAGATGTTCAAGCCTATGGTGATGGGAGCCATAGCACTAACTTCCATCCATTTTTGCCCCACAAAAAAAGACCAGCCAGAGATTTCATTAGTCCACTCAAGACTTCTCTATTGCTTACTCACGTTACATGTAAGGCTAGCCCATGGAGATGGCTAGGAGCATTAAAACACAAGGTCAGCTGTTTTTTATATCACTTTGGATACATTGCATAATTACTGTATTTTCAGGAACATACCTTAAGGCTTTTCCAAAGTCAGTGAGAGTTGGGAGAATGTACTGAATTAAGGTATAACACCTAATGTGTCCTTTTTTGCATTGCATACCAGCCACACATGCAGAGTCCACAAGGACTGTAGCGAAAACAGTCTACTTTCTTTCCAAACAAACCATGTGGTTACAGCAAACAGAAGTTCTAAGATGAAAAATGGATTTCTATAGTTATGAATGCACAGAAATAGAAAAGAAGTAACTAGCAGCATCCAGTGATTGTTCCTTCTGCACTGATACTGTGATGCAGGCAGTCTGCATATTAAAACATCTCTTTTTTTTCAAATAATACATTCACCAGAAATGGAGATTGGAAGGGAATCATTTTTAAATGGAGCTTTTCATATTTATATTTCAAAACATTTTTTTTTTCCATTTAAAACTGACCAAAATTAAAAAAAAAAGAAAATATTAAAAGGGCTGAGTAACTCAGGAAGTTGCAATGTTTTGCATCAGGTAGAATTAAATTCTTTCAGATTGCTTGAAATAATTTTTGGTTTTGTTTCTTTGACAAATCCCCTTCCAAAATCTCCCCCCTCCGGCCCCCCAACTATGTTTTTCAGCTCAGCCAGCAAGTCAACAACTTGTACTCATTCCACATATGTGACATTTTCTCAGCTCCTAAAATGGCAAATATCCCTCTTCACTGCAAATCTTGCTGGAAACTTGGAAATGGAGTGCAATGGTGTTTTTCTTTTTCTTCTTCTTCTTTTTTTTTTTTTTTTTTTACTTTTTGAACCAGAAGGTGCTCCATTCAATGAACTAAGGATCTTTTTGTTAAACCTGTACAAGAGGGAGAAGTTTTTCTGTTAAACTTTGCTTAATGCAAAAATACTATTAAGAAAATTAAAGCTGTTAATGAAGACTCTTCATTGCTTTCTGAAATAAGGCTCTTCTGGAGTCCTGTCAAAATTGAGAATACCTTTTTCCTATTGTGTATGTGAGTTTATCCAGTCGTACAGATGCAAGGGAAAATACTGTTTTCTAGGGCCAAAAGGCCAGGTGTCATCTGGTGTAAAAATCAATATAGCACCATGGAGAAACAGGCCTACACTGAGTACAATAGCAGAAATGAAATCCTCTCTCTCATCTAAAAAAAAAAGGATAGTCAAAGAAAAAACAAGTGCTTTTATCATAGACAGGGGCTACAGAAACGTCCAGGGTTACAATAGGAAGGATTATACAAGTGCTTGAACACGTATGTGCACCCCCCTAAGCCCCGGACTTTATAAAGGGAGATGTTCATGTTTCATAAGCTGACCTCTAACAGGAGAGATAGGAAGAAACCTTCCCGCAGGACTTTTGAAGTTTTTCATGTCATCCTAAAGTAGCTGGTACTGGCCACTGTGGGAGAATAAAGGTAGAATTTTAAAAGGTGTCTAAGGGTCCCCTACACATACAGGTAAAGGCACAATGGGATCTAATGCAAGATCCACAAAACCGTGCCTCCTGTCACGGTCAGAGTTGAGGAGCTTTCAGCCACATAAGTGCCCCATGCATCCTCCTGGCTGGCAGATGCAGCTGCTGCTATCTCCCAGCCAGGAGGATGCATGGGACACCTCTGTGGCTGGGAGGGACCCAGAGTCAGCTGTGAGACCCAGAGTCAGCAATTGCTGGGGCTGGGAGTCCCCTTAATTGTAGGACCCCTAGCCCTGGCTGAGCATGATGCATCCCTGTGACTGGGAGCCCTGTCAGCTGGGGGGCTCCTAGCCACAGAGGACATCCGTCTACACGTACAAATGAAAGATTGATAGCAACCAGCTACAAAGTCAGTCCTCATTTTTAGGTCTAACTTTATAACTGGTTAGAGTTTTTTATGGCATGATAAGTACTTTGCATGTGTAGCTGCTCTCAAGGTAATTGCACAAGTAACCAGTTAATTGTGTGATACCTGTAACATGTAGAAGGTGTCTGACTGACATAAAGGGAATGCCTATAGTCTAGTAGTATCATGTCCTGAATAGGATGACCCTGAGCGTGTCCTGCCCAACTGCTCTACCTTCTTGCTCCAAAGCAAGGCTACTTTAGAGACAACCAGAAAGCCAAAAGTTACAGAAAATTGTAAGCTAGAAGGCTAATTGTGTGTGCATAGTAGCACTGTCTGAGAATATAGATGCTTCTTTATTTTTGTTATGTTTACACTGCTCACATATTAGTCAGTCCTCCATCATTTTGCTGTTTCTGTTAGTTCAAATATATGCATTTTTTGCAGAGGCAAATACACACTTTATATTTTTCCATAAGCATTTTCTAAAAATTACTAATTCTGCTAAACTGTGATCAATAAATGTTTCATGGATGTTTAAAAAATAAATGTTCCATTAAAAGCATACTTCCTAAACATAAAAGGGCAATTCTATACATAAATGTATGCATGAAATTTCATAAAAATATTCATGAAATATTTAATGAAATACTCATGAAATACCCCCTGAAATCTTCATGAGAAGATTCATATGAAGAAGGCATAAAGAAAATCTCACAAACAAGTGCAATAAAATGTTTAAATCACATAAATCAACTCCTATAAAACACTTGGACAATATTTCATTAAGTTGCATAGAATATTCATGAAATATTTAGGCACCATACATTATAGAACGCATGAATTGTTCAACAAAGCATAAGGATGACAGCACCATCACAAGTTCAATAAAATCAGACATGAAAGTCACCTTCCTACACTTAACAAATGCTCTATGGTGCTATGCATCAGTAACAGGAAAGCACAGTTCATGTAGTACATATATAAAAATACTTGCTATACTCCATTAAAAGTATGAAACATGTCTGAAATTTCATGAACTATTATACACAGCACAAAACAAAACATCACAATCACAATCTCAATACAATGTAAATTTAAAATCAACAAAATCAGACCATATCTTCAAAAATGGAACACAAGCAATTTTTGAGCATGTGCCTCTGGTCATCGTAATTTTGGAAGCTGCATCTCCATGGCTACTCCCAGTAGTCTGAACACCTCTGACTTACCTCCTCCTAATCATTGGTGAAACTCCCTCCCTTGATCTATCAAATATTGTGCAGCATGCAGTTACGTTATAAGGAAGGTATTATTTAAAAGTGTCAAACCTAGTCACAAGGATGAGATTAAACATTACAATTAGACCATGTTAAGAGCACTTAAAACTTGAATGATTGCACAATAAGTTTCATTAACAAATGTTATTGCCCTCTAGGGGAGCATCTAAACCAGGGGTGGGTAAAATACAGTCTGTGGGCCAGGTTTGGCCTACAGAGGGGTTTTGTCCAGCCTACAGTGGGTCCCCTGGTCATGCCTGGTCCAGCCACTGTCCGCCCGTGGCATGTCCTGCTGTCCCCTGGGCACAGAGAGGGACTGGGCATGGGGGGGGGGGGGGGTGCGGCCATGACTGGACTGCTTTTCTAGGCAAACAAGGCAGTGGCAGCTTCTTCCATTTGCTGCCACTACTGGCCCCAGCCCCATGGTACCAGTGGCCCATGCCACAGCCCTGACTTGGCATGCCCCATGCTTGCTCTGGACTCACGTGCTTATGCTAAACAGTGGCAGCAGCAGCAGCAACCAGGCAGAACTGCTGTTCAGCACATGGGAAAAGTGATTCCTCCCCCTTGCTGCTGCCCAGCACTCCCTGCTACAGCCTCCTGGATCCCACGCCCGGCTGCCCGGCATCCCTGCTGTTGTTACTGCCACCTCTGGGTTGCCCCACAAGGCAGTGGTGGCAGTGCAGAGGAGCCTCAGGGCAGCTCAATGTGGGCTCTGGGCTTCTGTAGCAGAAAGCAGCAAAGGGGAAGTGCCACTTTTCCCTTGTGCTAAGCAACAGTTTCTGCCCAGCCAGCATTGCTGCTGCCGCTGTTTAGCGTGAGCAGGCATGGGGCACACCAGCTTGGGGCTGTGGCAAAGGATCCCACTGACTCAGCCCCCACTTTTCTACAGCCCTATGGGGCCTGTGGATATTTAGTTCTGCCCCAGTCAAGGGTCCTTTCCCCAGATGAGTGAAGCCTAGGGCAATGGGTAACTCAATACGTAACTCAATCCCAACAAAACTAATGAAAAATGGCAGCAGCCACCTCTGTAGACTTCAAGCACTCTCTTGAGGTGATTTCTCCCTCATAGAGCTCATTTATTGTAAATCCAATTCACTACCTTCGACTTCACTGCCTGGTGACAACCTCCACCCCACAGGCTTTTCACTGCCCTCCCTCCTCCCCACCCCCAACACTCATCCCATCATTATGAGCACTTGCCAGTCAGCTGTTGCCCCTTCCTGGCCCCAGGCTCTCTTCCCAAGTGGTCAGAAGTCCTGGGGTCCTGAGACAGATAAAGCAATATCTACTTTACCTACAAGCCAATTCCCAAAAGCAAATCTCTAAATATCATTTTCTAGCAGAATCTTCCCAGGTTACCCTACACCGATATTGAGTAACCTGCCACAGTGATCAACTAGGCCTTGAAGTAAAACCGAGAATAAATCCTTTCTATTTAGGAACTGAGGGGCCTCCATGGGAGGCAAAGAATAAGAATATGGATTTTATTAATTGCCCCAGTGCAGTTAGGGAATGCCATACATATGACATCATCAATAACCTCTGAGGACTGCAAGCCTTGCAATCTCTCCCTACAATACTTTCTTAATACCAATCCACATCTCCATCACAAAGGCCCCAGCAGTCAATATACCCATACATAATTGCTTAGCTACTGTCTGATAGCTCTAACTATTGATAATGTGACAAACTTCCTGAAAGAATTGACCAGATGCTTCTTAGTAAATAAGGAAGCTGTCATATTGGTGTGCTGTTGCTTCAATTAGGGGTAAGATCTGCATATCCCAACAGGAAAAAAAAAAGATGACTTTTGTCAACTATAGCTGCCTTGGGCTATTCCAAGTCTGCTGCATTATCCTCTTTCACTACTCAATATTTCTATCACAATACCAGAAGTGGTACTGCCCCAAGGAAAACAAACTTCCCATATAATGTCTTCCACATCTTCTTCTGCTGATAATAGCAGGGAAGATTACTGCTTCTGCCAAAACTGTTGTAACATCTCCTCGTAGCACACAAGTTAACTTGCAAAGGTGAAGCCACTTAGTGGCAAGATGTCTGAACTATCTCCTCAAGTCCATGTATACTGCATGTCTATGATAAGGTTGCCAACTGGCCATACAATTATTTTAAAAGGTTAAAAAATGCTTGCTGTAAAGTCCATAAAAATGCAGTTGTCCATAAAAAAACTAAGGAACTGTAAGCTTGATTGAAATCCCATGTGCAAGTGTTGATGGGCAGACAGAGCACAGCAGCACCACTTTGTGTCTGAGTGGAAGCACAGCACCCTGAAGGGAGGGCTCCCTCCTGATTTTGTGGCCGATTGGAGTCACCACAGCCCTCCCTACACCACAGCTCCCAGCCACATGATGCTGCTTCATCCGAGCTGTTGCCTACCTCTAATGCCTGCTCACCTCAAAGATAGGCAGAGGTGCACATTCCCAAGAACTCTAAGGCATTGGGAAGGACAGGAAAGTGGGTGGTACAGCTGGTATGGAGCTGTAAGCCTGGGAGAGGAAACAGGAAGCAGTGGAGCAGTTCATGCCAGGGTAGAGGGAGCAGGGCTGGTGATGGTCAGGTTGGAGGTTGGGCTGGGGTGGGGTGGGAGCAGCGTGGTGCAGGGTGCTATGAGTGGTATCAGGGTGTGGGGGTGAGTTGGGGACTCCAGTGATAGAGGCAGCTTAGTGTAAGACCATTGCTTTAGTCAAGTAAGGCCATGTTAAAAATTGGAGTTAAAACTCCTATATTTAAACTGAACCATTGTTATTGCTGTCCAGGGTTTGGCTGAAGAATTAGTTACATGGTGTAAAACAAATGTCAGTAAAAACATATGCCAGTAAAATAGAAGTTTGGTTATCAGTAAAAAAGTGTTCAGTTTGTCAGTAAAAAAAAAACAATTTCTTGGGTTGAGAACCTTGGTCCACCATCATGGTGTAGGCCACTATTTTAGCTGTGTTGATGGATAATAATTTGAAATTGGCACTGGCCAATGAGAAGAACTCACAGGAATGGTCATTCCTAAAGGGAGCGATCCTATAGGCACAGAAGGAGACAATCCCATTGCACAGGGAAGGGAGAAAAGGGACCAAGAAACCCTCTTGACTGAACAGGGACATCCAGGAAAGCCTAGGGGCAAAAGAAGAGGCATATAGGCTTTGGAAGCAGAGGGTAGCTACCAAGGTAGAATATACCTACTTGGCCTGCACTTGCAATTAGAAAGGTCAAAGCAGAAATGGAACTTAGGCTGGCAACAAAAATTAAGGACAACAAGAAGTCCTTCTTCAGGTATACAGGGAGTAGAAAGAAGGCGCAGGGTAGCCTAGGACCCCTACAGGACAAATTAGGTCAATTAGTAACAGATAGGGGGGACAAGGCTGAGATCTTCGATGATTTTTTTGTTTCCATATTCCTGAATACAGATCAGGACAAATCTCCCAATGGGATCATAGACAGGCACAAAAAGGACACCAGCCCACTAACCATTATTGCCAACTTGGTAAAGAGACACTTGGAAGGACTAGATGTGTTTAAAGGCAATCAGGGCTCATAGTAGGAATGATATCTTTTATTAGACCAACAAGATTTTTTGTAAAAAAAAAAAAAATCTTTAATTGCAGCCTTTGGGGCACAAACACCCTCAGGCATTGGAGAAAAGTTTGTAAAAGTTCTCCTGAGTAGAAATGAAAGTTCATATTTCATAGGATTTCAAAGAGGAGTAAATAGATTGCAAACTCCTCTGGGTTGTCAGTTCATAACTGATATAGAGCCTCTCACCTCTTGAGTATCTGTGATTATGCAAATTACCTTGAAACAAAGGCAGGAGCAGGATCTCAGTTTTCAAGTGGTCAGAGTTGCTTCCTGCTTGGGAAAATATGAAAATACATTTCAAGGTAATTTGCATCATCACAGATCCTCACAGGAGGTGAGAGGCATCATACCAGCTATGAACTGACTTCCCAGAGGAGTTTGCCATCTATTGACTCCTTTGTGAAATCCTATGAAATATGAACTTTCATTTCTACCCAGGAGAACTTTTACAATCTTTTCTCCAATGCCTGATGAAGGGTGTTTGTGCCCGAAAACTTGCAATTAAATGTCTATATTTTTTTTTGCAAAAATCTTGTTGGTCTAATAACAGATATCATTCCCACTACGAGTCCTGAATGTCTTTTCCTCTAGACAAATACAACTACAACCTGGAAGATCTTCATCCAAGCATGCTGAAGGAATTGGCCAGTGTCATAGCGGAGCCACTGGCATGGCTATTTGAGCACTCATGGTGCTCTGGTCAGGTCCCAAAGGACTGGAAAAGGGCCAATGTGGTCCTCATTTTCAAGAAGAGGAAGAAGAATGATCAATGACCACAAATTGATGGAGAACAGATTTAGGCTGGACATTAGAAAGAACTTCTTGATGGTGAGGGTTGCCAGAATCTGGAATGTTGTTCCAAAGGAGGTGGTGCTCTCCCCTACTTTGGGGGTCTTTAAGAGAAGGCTGGACATGCACATGGATGGAATCATATAACCCCAGCACTCTTTCCTGCTCAGGACAGGGGGTCGGACTGAATGATCTACTGAGGTCCCTTCTGACCCAAACATCTATGAATCTATTAATTTAACTGGAAGTGATAGAAACCCAGTTTCCTCTTTCTGGCTTCTGCTATGCCTCCCAAAGTACACAGCAGAACAGCCCCACAATATAGAGGATAGCATTGAAACAAAGCACCAAGGAAACATCCAACAGACTAAGAGAATACCCCCGTCCTATGGACACAATGATTAGGACTGTGGTACGGTTACAGCTGGCTCTACCATAGGTCTCTTGAACCACATAATCCACAACAGACAGAACTGCCTAGTTCATTGTGAAATAAGTTTCCTGTGTAGAAAGTCCTATTTTAAAATAAAGTAATTTAGACATGTACAAGATTAGTCCCATCAAAAGTATTCTTTGTTTTAATTGACTATCTGTGTACATTCAGTTTTAAAGAAAAGATCCCTTCAAAAGTCAATGAGACTTCAGACTATAGAATTAAAGTCATTACAGAAAATGTGTAGAAATGCATTAGAAATGCTTAGAAATGCATCCTACCAGTGCTCCACCTATTATTTATATTTACCATATTTACTATTTCAGCACTTAAAAGTCAGCCGTATTATGGCCATGTTCTACTCAGCCCTGTACAAACATGTGTTAGATATGAGACTATGACCTGTCTGGCCTCTAGCTACTGCCATGGTAAACATGGCAAATAACAATAATACATAGGCTGCTAACCTATACAACAAGTCAATTCTTTAAGGGAAGCTAAAGGTCACTTTTTAAACCTTACAACCTTTTCTTTTCCTTTTGCACTGTTTAAAGCTCTGAGAAAGTTACTCTCCTAACAACAGGAAAAGGTGAAAAACAGCATCCACAAAACATTGTGTTGTTGGAAATAAAATCATACAAGGATTTGTGACTGAGACCTGAATGGTAAGATATCTACTTTGAAAACAAGAGGTGCAGGAGATGTTTGTATGGTAGAAAGAGAAAGGAACGTGGTCTTTATGCACTGAATCACTTCTGGGCAGCTATAACTTCCTGTAATTTTCTTCCCACGGCAAACAGAGAGAGTGCTATAATAAATGAATCACCACGGGGAAAATATCCTGGACACCAGCAATCAAAGTCCCTGAAACTGAAGAAACCTAAGGAAAGGGTAATTGCATAGCTGTTGCAAAACCAAGCTCAGGGCAACCATTATTTAAACAATGCTGCCTGTTGGCCATGCCTCCAGCTATAAAACAGAACAAGGGACCTGCTTTCTCTTACTTACATCAGATAAGCTTGCCAAGGATCAAAATATTTGGTACAAAAATGCATTTTTATTAAACATGAATATTGTACTTATTCAGTTGGTTAAGGGGAGGTGCAAAGGCTTGTGAATAACAAGCACAATCCAGAATTGTTGCTCCTCATTAGAAACAAATCTGCAGCAAATGTCTGAAAGGTCAGAAAATTCAACAGGTAAATATCCATGTTCCTGGTTACTATTTCATTGCCACCCTCCCCTCCCGTCCCAACCCCTGATTTATCTGCTGTGGTAGATCTATATAGCTGATGGTATTGAGAGAAACAAATTCTTGGCATGCCTTTCCCATTTATTCTCTTCTAGGACCACACCTCTATTCCAAATCATCAGGAAGAGGCCATGCAGAGCATCTACCAAACCACCATCTCATGTTAACTTGTAGGAGGAACTTAAACAGGTCTTCTCTAAGCAAACAAACACAATAATGGGTATTATGCCATTGAGAAGGAAGTTTGCATGAGGAAAAACCAGTCTGTAGGGTAAGAGAAAAGAGAAGGGTGTGTGATTGGTTGGCATAGTTTTTAGATAAGTCATTTGGGTTTACGCAGACGAAGAATGTAAATTGGCAGAAGAGGTGGAGATCAAATCTGTACCCCAAATTCAAGTTCAGGAGGTGCTACTACTCCCATCTGTAAGATGCAATACCAGCTACAGCCTCTCTGTGACACTTGGTGGTAAGGCCTCAATATCCATGTAGGGAAGTGTTGCGTGGTTGAAGAAAGATATGTCTTCAGCAATGAGCAGAAAGTGAGAAGTCCTACTTCTTCAACCCCCAACATAGGCAGTGGCCATTGTGTGATATTTTGAGTAATGCAAAAACTTCTGCACACTACTTCTCTTTGCCAAATTTCCCCCCATGTGATTGCATGTTAGTATATGTGTCTCATTTGCTAGGTTTCACATGCTATAGGATGCTTTTTCTCTTATCAAACAGAGTCAATATTTGAAAGATAGGACATACACTGATCATTTCTAACCTTCACATAATTGCTGAATTTCTCTTTTTCTCTCAGACACAGGTGTTTGCATGTTATAGGCCTTTAATGTACATCCATTCTTTGAAAACTTTTCACCCATTTAAGGAGGGACTGAACTTCTGCTTCTAACCCCATGCAAAGGGCTACACAGCACAACCCCACCTTCCTCCTGTGTTCTAGTCCAATCTACTTTTGGATTAGATCAATACCAAATTACAGACCCTTTGTCTTTGTCCTGTGCTTTGGGAAAACAGTCCATTCCCTACCCTTTGCCTACATGTGTTGGCCACTGTGTTCTCCAACACCAAAGACTAAACTGGAAGGAAAAGCATGAGCCTTCTGAGTTAAACAGCCAACTACTGCACATGACTGAAGTAACAAATCAACAGGAATAAGGCACATCACCTACTTAGGTAAACCATGGATTTTCCCCAGTACATATCTACATCATTAGACATATAAGGATATTGTCAGTATGGTCCAAAGTGACTAATGAGATATTCTTGCATCCTCTGCTCTCCTCCTGTGCCTACAGTGAAGGAATGGGAAGCTGTAGAGGGTCATCCTATGTGTATCCTAAGTTAGGATAATAGGAAAGTAGGTCTGGAAGGGACCTCATAAGGTCATCTAGTCCAGCCCCCTGCTCAAGGCAGGATCATCCCTGACTAAACCATCCTAGCCAAGTATCTGTCTAACTTGCTCTTGAAAACTTCCAGGGATATAGATTCCACAGTTTCTCCATGTAGCCTGTTCCAATGTTGGACTGCCCTCAGAGTCAGAAAGTTCCTCCTAATCTCCAATTTAAATTTCATCTGTTGCAGCTTGAGACCATTGCTCCTAGTCCTGCCCCCTATCGCCATAGAGAAAATCCCATCTCCATCATCTCTATAATCACCTTTCAGGTGTTCAAAGACTGTTATCAAACATCACTCAGTCTTCTCTTTTCCAGACAAAAAACCTTAGTTCTTTCAGCCTTTTCTCATAACTTGTTTTCCAGGGCTCTAATCATTTTTGTTGCTCCGAGACTCTCTTTAATCTGTTCACATCTTGCTTGAAGTATGGGGCCTCAAACTAGGCACTGCACTCCAGTTGAGGCCTCACCAATGGTGAATAGAATGGAAAAAATTACTTCCCTTCATTTGCAAGTGAAACTCCTGTCAATAAAACCCAGCATGCTGTTGGCTTTTTTTCTTCTTTTTTTTTTTTTTTTTGTGCAACAAGAGCACACTGTTGGCTCATATGCAGCTGATGGTCTACTGCAATCTATAGGTCCTTTTCTGCAGTATTTAAGCCTAGCCAGCCATTCCTCAATCTGCACTTGTGTATGTGGTTATTCCATTCCAAGTTCAGGATTTTGCACTTGTCTTTGTTGAATCTCATCTGATTGATTGTGGGCCATTTCTCCAGGCTCTCCAGGTCATTCTACATCCTAGCCCTGCCAACCAATGTGTCTTTAACTCTACCAAACTTGGTGTCACCGAGAAATTTGCTAAGCGTGTATTAAATCCTATTATCCAAATAATTAATTGAGATGTTTAACAATACCAGACTTTGGACAGATTCTTGGGGAATCTCAGTTGATACCTTCTCCCAACTAGACACTGAGCCATTGAGGACTACATATTGAGTGTGATGATCCAACCAGTTATGTATCCACCTTAAAGTGTTTTTGTATAGTCTGTATTTTCTTAGCTTGTTAATGAGAATGTTGTGGGAGAAAATGTTAAAAGCCTTGCTAAAGTCATGGTATATCACATCCACTGATTTTCACCCATCCTCAGAGCCTATCACCTTATCATAGAAGTAAATCCAGCTGGTCAGGCATGACTTGCTCTTGCTGAATCCATGCTGGCTCTTCCTAAACTTCTGCTATATTGGTATCAATTAAAAAATAAAACTCTCTTACTGTAGTTGGTTTCATTAATCATTAGAAAAGCATAGCAAATGGCGAAGAATAGAGTCTGTAAATGTTTATTTAAAATTCCAAACAAATTTGATCAGAATGTATTTACTTTTCCTCCTTTCACTTTTGGTTCCCAGGAATATTCTAGAGGAGAACTTAATCAGCAAAAATGGCCACAAGTACAGGGAATTTTAGGTGAACTCCAGAGAATAGCCACACAAAGTAGATTCTGAATTCATAAACATATATAAATGTATAGTACTACTTGTTGCACGTAGAAAGCAGGTTTTTAAACCTAGTGCCCCAAGAATTGACACAACATCTCACTGATGAATAGCAGAAAGGCTTGTTTTAATAACTTCCAACAAGCTACAAAACTAAATAATAGAAAAAGACTCTTTCCCAATATAAAACAAGCTATTAGTCCTTAGTATTATCTTAGCTGCACCAAGATCGTGACCCAATGCAGGCAGGAAGCAGTTCTTGTACAGCTTCAAAGTGCATATCCTTCACTTGTTGGCTGGGTGGCAGGATGACTTCTTGGACTGCACACAACCTTGCTGGCAAATCTGCTTAGTTTTTATACTGTTTAATTGTATAGCTTCAAAGCATTTTTACTTGATGTTTGGCCGATTTAGAGTCCAAACAAACAGGAAGGAAAAAGTTGATCATCATATCATAACTGTTCATTGCCTGGCTCCTGTTCTTGGATCATCTAGGTCTTAAGTTTTGTGCATTTTCTGCAGGCCCTGCAATGATCAGTTAATATAAAGGTGATGGGTCTTGAGTGGTCAATACAGGATGCTTAGAGGTGTCACCAAACCTGTTTTGGGGTATTTGTATATCAAGCAGGCAAATTTGCAGTAGCTTGTAAAGGTGATGGTCTGTTTCCCAAACGCCCAATATTTATAACACCCTATACATTAAATGCGTTTTGGGAGAAATGTGAGCAGGGTGTGTGTGTCACATGCAGGGCATCTTTCCTGCATCTTTTACAAATTTCTCTTGACTTGCACATTTAGTCTTTTGTTTTCTTTCGCTGCCAGATCAAGTGAAATGCATATGTAGTTACTGGCTCAGCCTTTCCTTTGGCTCTCTTAGCTTGTAAATACATATGTGATGAGCAAGTCAGGACTCTGCCAATACTTTTAACCATCACTTCTCAGGTGTGGTAGAAGGGTGAGGACTGTTATTATGACTGTTATTATCTTATGGCATGGGTCTCATATTGGGTACCAGAAGCACTCCACTGTCTCAACACCTACTGGGTTGCAAGCCATTAGTGGAGTTTGATTTTCTTGTGGCAGTCTTGTTACCACAATCCAGTCTTGCCCCAGCCACTGTCCTGCACCTCTGTGCAAGAGACACTGTCTAAGCCTTCTCACAGTTTTCCTATGCAACACTACTGGCTCTAAAAAAACTAACTTGACTTCAATGCAACTTAAGCTTATATTGAAAGATATCTTCAACAGAGATGATATCCTAATTTGGGGCTTTTTGACCTGCTCCCATAGGCTACTCTATGAAGATGTTTCAGCCGACACAAAACAATGGAATTAAGATAAACCCATGCTATTGCCTCATATACAGTCAAATGCGTCATACAACGGAGTTAAATTCAATTTTTTAAAACTAGTCACAGAAACTGAAGTTAGGTTTAAAGCATAAGTAATGAATTTGAGGGGTTTTTTATGTATTAAAGACAGCTTTGGTGAGTTTAGAAACAGAAGCAAATTGTTTTTCAAGGTTAACACCTGCACTTAACAAGGCTTACTGCAAAGGGAGACCTACTTTCTCTTCTTTCTCCTATTTTATGAAGGATGATTTAGCCTTGGTATTAATGGGACTCATTTTCATTACCCTTACATAAGCTTTATACTGTTTTAACTCCAGAGAGTTTGATAAAATTACTTCCTGATGTACTACTCCACAAGCACAAGGAGAATTATTTTTAATGTATTTAGTTTTCTGTAAGACAGCATTTTCACTAAGCAATGTTGGATTTCCTTAGCTGGACTTCAGTGGAGTTACTTTATTTTGCACATGCCTGAGATCACATGAAAGGAATATATAAGAAAATTATAATATTCTGATTTGAATTAAACTACTTCACAATTCATAATGCCTTGGAGTCTCAGACCAGCAGAGACTCCCTCTGCCTGATGAAGGGTGACTGCACCCAAAAATTTGCTAAGAACTTTTTTCCAACTTCTCAGCTGGTCTAATAAAAGATATCACATCTACCCAAAGAACCTTGCCTGCCTAAGTCCTTAGACTAGCATGGCTACAACCAAAAACCAAACGACTTCATAATGAAATTAGTAATATCTGTTTTTACCAAGTTACAAGAACTGCCTATTAATTAAACCAACTATTGTATAATACATTATAAAGTCCCAAAGAAAATCACGTAAATGTTGACTTAACATTCTCAGTTGATTATTGAATGCACTTGAGCTGATTTATGTATGAAACAAACAAATTAATATAATCGTTAGAATTGTATTTAAAATACATTTATATGCTTTATAACTCATAAAATATCTGTGAAAATTCACTTGAAAATCAGACATTTCTAAGAAATTAAGAGAATTCTATGAAAGGATTCCTAAGGTTATACTGACATTGTTAATAATACTCATGCCTTCTACCTGGAAAAAGCTAACACAGCAAATAGCATGACTGAGATCTCATTCTGGTTTTACAATACTGTAATGTAATTAACTGCAATAGAATCATAATAAAATAGGCTGGAGGAGACTTTAGGAGGTCATCTAATCCAAATCCCAGCTCAAGGCAAGACATCTCTACGTAAGCCATTCCAGAAAAAAAAATATTTATCTAACATGCACTTAAAAATGTCTAAGGATAGAGATTCCATCCAGAAAAAAATCCTGTTTTACGTAATCTGCTTCAATGTTTAACATACCAAATTGAAAATTATTTTAATAACAGACCTAAATTCCCCTTGACTCAATTTAAGCTTCTCACTTCTTCCCTTGTGCTCTTTGGAAGTAGGGAACCATTGATCACCCTCTTGATATAACAACCCTTCTATAGCTGAACACTATTATCAAATCTCTCCCATCAGTTTATCTCTTCTCCCAAATAAATAATTACAATTTTCCACACTTGCACATTCTATAAACTTCTAATTATATATATATATATATATATATATATATAAACCTTATATCTATATCTATGTCTATATCGATATCCATATATAGATAGATAGATATATCAATATCTATATATAAAATCTACTTGGAACACTTTTCAATTTTTCCAGGTCTTTCTGGAAGTGTGCTCCCCAAGGTGGATACTGTCAGGCCTACAACCTTGAACCCAGAATTTTGGGTTGATCAGCACAACTTAGTGCCCTTATTTGACACCCCAAAGCTATTTCCAGAGACTGGAAGGGACTTGTCTAAAGGCTCCAACAGTGCCTGAAACTCTGTCCATTCGCTGATACCTGAGTGACTGGCTATTATAACCTGACCCTTCCCTCCTCCTTTTCCTCTTATTTGGGCAGGGTTCCTTCTGATCTAAGGCTGTACCTCTGGTAACTGCCTTCTCCTGACCCAGCTCGCTAGACTTCGCTTAACTCTTGACCTCTGGTTTCTTGGCTCCATTTACTTTGAACTCTGTGTTCCTTCTCTGACTCTATTTTGTACCCAGATACCTTGATCCCCACCAGTTGGTCTCCAGGACTGGCTGCCCATATCTAGGTACTTACAGATGCAGTACTGAAAGTGAGGCCTCACCATTCCTAATAGTGTGAAATAATTCCTTCCAATTATTTACATACGACACATATGTTAATACTAATGGTATTACTTGTTTTGTAACACTGTTTTCTTGTTGATTCATTTTTAGCTTGCGATCGACTATACACTCTAGGTTCTTTCCTGAAGTATTACACCCTGATTAGTCAGTCCTCATTTTATATTTCTATTTGTTTCTAGGTGTTGTACTTTGAACTTGTCTTTATTGAATTTCATCCAACTTGTTTCAGAGCATGTTTCCAATTTATCAAGGTCATTTTGAGTCTTAGTCCTGTCCTAAAAAATGCTTACTATCCCACCAAGGTCTCATCCACAAATGTGCTAAGTGCACACTCAACCCTCCAAGCCATTAATAAAGACTGAAAAGTACAAGACCTAGGTCAGATCCCTAGGAAACCCTACCTGATACTTCCTTCCAGGTTGACATTGAGCTGTAGATGGCTGCTCTTTGCCCACAATAATCCGATCAGCTCTGCACCAATTTATAGTATTTTTTATCTAGATCATGTTACTTATTATGTTCATCACAACACAGTTACTCTTGTGCAAATCAGAAATATAGGTGATCTGAATAAGGCACATGTGGTAGCCAAAAATGCAGAATTCACGGGGTTAGTAAAAGAGCAAGCAAGAACAAGACTCAACTACCTTGTGTTTAGAGTGCTTGCATGTGTCGGGGCAAGAGGGAGTGTAAGAGGGGAGGTAGTTGGGGTTCTACTGGTTACTCCCAGGATTATTAATCCAATGGCAATTTTTTTTTGTGAAATATGTTATCAGTCCTGAGACTAGGATTGAAAAGATTGGCCCTCCTATGTGTCTTCCCCAACCATCAAGCTGTGGAGTCCTGCTCCTTCTTGCACTGTCTTTTGTGAATTCAAAATTGGGTGGTATACAGAGTGACAAGTTCAGCAGGAATGTTGGAAAATGACTCTGACCTGTAGCCTCCTGATAAAGCATTCTCCTAGAAAGTATGTGGTATGAATTTGAATCCATTCAGACAGAAAAAGGTATAGAAATGAGGTCATCCACTTTCTGAGTGAATGATCTGACCACTATATATGAAGGTGTTTCAGAAACTAATGGCAATTTCAAAATTAAATCATTCTGTTTACATTGATCATTGACTCAACCACATCATATCTTTAAATATTCATAAGTGATGGGTGTAAAGGATAAATCACAAATAATCATTAATAGTCATAAATGATGGGAATAAATTATAATACCATCATTAGTGTTCCCTGCTGCTTTGTAGTTTCCCACTTTGCGATAGACTTACAGCATAGGCAGCCATTTTGTTGCTAGTTTTTCAAACGCTCATATGAAAGGTTACCATCTCCCAAAATATCATCTAAGGAGATGTAGATTCAAATCTCCCCCTAGGTAAGGGGGATCTAGAACCTGTCTTCCACTGCCTGGAAAAGCACCCTAACCACCGGGCTAAATGAGAGGAGGACATTTTTATTTTGAGACTTATATAGGCCTGAGAGCAAAATCCATGTGAATAGCCCATAAAACCACTTAAAGCTATATATATACTGTATAGCTTATATAGCTAGTTAATCATAGAAGTGATATCTAGCCTTCTAAAGGCAGAGTGGAGTCTAAGCCCATGCATACATTTAAAAGACTTGGCCTTGCAAGACATCATCATCTTAACTCTTAAGGATGAGGCATAAAAAGGCAAGGAGGAGGAAGATCCACCCATCTGTTTTTCAGGTACTTGAACAAGGTGGAATAGCAACGCCCTTAGGTGCCTAAATCAACTTATGCACACAATGGACATGTCTACATGAGATGCTGACTGCTCAGGAACCCATAACTACGGCATAGTTGCATTGCATGGCAGAAAGTGTAACATGACGCTACTGCATAGCAGTCTCAGGCTACTGCACAGTTGGCATCACAGAAAAGCCATTCAGTGGCACTAGTGTGCAGTAACTCTGGTTACTGTGCATTCATTTAGTACTTATATAATTACTAGACTGTATAAACAAGTACCAAAATTTTGCACAGTAATGACTATGCAGTCAGTATCTTGTGTAGGTGCAGCCAATATGTGAGTAGAATCTGCCCCTTAAAATCAATGGAAGAACTTGACATGAACCCAGAGATCCTAAACCCCCATTCTCTAAAAACTGGAACGCCATCTTTCTTTTATGCTATGATGAACTTAAAATTACATAATTATTCCACTGGGCACAATGGAAAATAATAAAGTTCGTGTTATTTTTTTAGGCTGTGTGCCTGTAAAAACCAATTTAACAAGGGGTCTAAGCATTGTAATTAAAATAATTGGCCTAAAGTAAGAATATTCAAAGAAACAATTTGACAAATACATGTTCAGAATGAGTGAATATAAAAATAAATAATGTCAGATTCTCCTAGGAAGAAAAAAAAATCTACAGGGTAAATTTGACTGCATCAAGAAGAACTGGTAAGACAACTTAGTTGAAGTGAAATTCTCTCATACAGAAAAGTTAATATATTTCTAACTAGAGTGAAAGTATCATTTTTTTAAAAAGGTTTTTTATGTTATTTAGCAGGATTTCGTTCATAAGACTGTATAGCTTACAAATGGATCAGGCTCCATGTAGCTACAAGCGAACAAGAAATGGAAAGTACTGTCTGCTTAAAAGGGAAGCTCAGTTTGAAATATCTAAATGGCCTAGACAAGATTTGGTTACCTAATTCCCCTAACAAATCCATACTAAAATCCACTTAACTTGTCAGCTATTTGCTCTCTTCCCAAGCAAAGCCACCATATTGCTTCAAGGCAGTGTTAAAAAAATGCATTATGTGAAGAAAAGAGATCATTTGTACTTAGATAACCTCCTTGTACAGTGTGGTTAGTACTACAGCATTAACTGTAGATGAGAGCACTTACAAGTAAATTAGTAATCTCAGAATTAATGTGAATGCTAATCTGATCTACATATCTCATTTGAAATGATATTGTTGCTTACAGGTGAAAGGGGGAAGGACATTGTAAGCTAATGTACTGGTATATTATGATTATTATATGATCATAGAATGATAAGAAAGTCGGTCTGGAAGGGACCTCATGAGATTATCTAATCCAACACCTTTCTAAGGGCAAGTGACATACCTATTAATAAAAGGCAATCAGGACTCATAGTAGAGATGATATATTTCATTAGACAACACAATTTTTGCAACAAATACATTCTTTAATTGCAAGCTTTTGGGCACAAACACCCTTCATCAGGGTGCCCAAAAGCTTGCAATTAAAGATTTTTTTTTTTGGTAAAAATCTTGTTGTCTAATAAAAGATATCATCTCTCCTATGAGTCCTGATTGCCTTCTCCTTTAGACTAATAAGGCTACAACCTGGATACCTGATACCTATTAATACAAACTTGTATGCTGTTGGGTTTTTTTTAAACAAGTGCAAACAGTTTGCTCATATTCAGCTCATATTTTTGTTTCTTTATGCTGTAATACCACCAACAATTGTAGTCATGGATTAGAATACCATCATGCGAGGTGGTGCAAAAAACCCCACATCCAAATCATTGATGCAGATGAAGACGTTGAATAGCATTGCACCAAGCACCGACCCCTTTGGAACATCACTGGCCACTTCTCACCATGATGACACAGATCCATTCATTAGGACTCTTTGGGTCTTACCCCATAGCCAGCTTCCTACCCAAATGATGGTCTTGCAGTTAAGCCTGTAGTCTTCCAATTTTCTCACAAGAACATTGTGGGATCCCAGATCAAAAGCTTTCTGGAAGTCAAAGTATATAATGTCAACCTACTCTCTCCTATCCCGGTAGTGAGTCCCCTGATTGTAAAAAGAGATGAGGTTGGTAACACAAGATCTGCCCATGATGAAGCCATGCTGTCTGTCATTCATAAGCTTACCTTCTGAAAGCCTATTGCACATAGACTTCTTGATGTATTTTACCAGGATTTTCTCTAGGATAGAAGTTAGACTAATTGGCCTATAATTACCTGTGTCTTCCGTCCTCCCCTTCTTGAAGATGGGCACAATATTGGCCCTCTTCCAGTTGTCAGGGACTTCCCCAGAGTTCCACAAGTTTGGAAGAGGTTCATCAGTGGTTCCATGATTACTTCAGCCAGGTCCTTCAGTGCTCTCAGATGAAGTTCATCTAGTCCTGCTGACTAGGGCTGTGCAAAGCTTCGGATCATGATTCGAATTCGGAGATGAATCAGATGATTTGGATGCTGAATCTATGAATATGAACTGAACTGATGGAAGCTTTAGGTCTTCTGAATTTATTCAAAACTTCCAAATTAATTTGGAAAAGATTCAGAAAAGATTCAGTGATTCAGCCATTCGGTCATAAGGTATAATGGGGAATCAATGAAATATCTATAACTTTGTTGCTTTCTGGCTGATTGAGATTAAAATTGCAGGACTGGTAACCTCTGCTGAGAGCATGATGTATACCAAGTGTCAAGATGATGGGTGCAGGGGTTTCTGGGAAACTGCACTTCAAAGTCCTGAAAGCAAAACTCATGTCACATATGTGTGTTAAGCCACAGTGGGATGAAAACGTCAGGGACGGTAGCTCCTGCTGAGGCCACAAAGCCTTCCAAGTTTCAAGGAGACAGGTTCAGGGGTTTGGGGGAAACTGTACTGCAACTTGCGGACAAGCAAAACTCATGACATGGGTGACACTGTGTGTGTTAAGGCACAGCAGGGTGAAAACTTCAGGCCTGCTAGCCCCTGCTGAGGCCATGAAGTTTGACACCTTTCAAGGAGATAGGTGCAGGGGCTTCTGGGTTATGGAACCCTGCATATCTGGCTGCTAACAGGAAAAACTCATGTCATGGGAGTTAGGGTGACAGTATTTGGATGTTGGGGAACATTGAATCTGCAGCTGAATAAAAGACTATAGCCTGTGCTCTAACAAAGCTGCTAACCACAAGGCATAATGATATATTAAAAGTAACATTGCAAGACGCTTAGGCAAGCATTTTCCTAATAATGTGGTAGTGTGTAGGACATATGACTCATTGTGTAAAAGGAACAAGATGCAGCCCACCAGCTATCATTAGGAGATAAGCAGAAGCAAGACCTTGGAAATGGTGAAGAAATCAGCAAGAGACCGCAATTGACCAAAAGAAGTTGGGGTCAGGACCTTACACATGTGCTCTGCAGCTGCCTGGTTTGGAATAGGCATTCTCTAGCGGCCTTAGAGCGCATGCCTGGTTCAGACTGCAGAGCATGTCTCCATGACTTTGATGCTGGGCTGCATTTGCACCCAAGGGAGGCCCTGATACTTGCCCGCCATGACTTGGTCTTCCTTTCAGTAGCGGGACTCTCCCTCGTAGGATCTTGTGGCTCGGGTGCTGCCCTTTGCAGGCATTCTTGGGCCTCCACCTCCCCTACACCCCAGCCATACGCTAGCCCTCAGGATGACCAGGTGATGGATTGCCGGTCTGCCTCTTTGATGTTCTCTCCTGCTCTGGTCCCCTCTTACCCATCCCTCAGTGCCAATTTTCACCCCGGGTGTCTATGGGGTGTGGGACCAGTCCTGCCTCAAAGTCCAGTATGACCTTGCTTTCAGGACATCACATTCCACAGAGCTACCTCCACTCCTCTTCTTGACCCTGCAGGTCTATTGGGTAATGCCTTTCCCCAGTTCGGGCCCTGGGTGCCCCTCAAGGTGATAACATAAAACAGAAGAAGAAAATGAAGAGAAAAAGGAAAAGAACAGTAGGGGTTCAGGCCTCAGCCCACCCCACTCATGGATCCGGCATCTATGGTCATCAGGATCCCTCAATGCCATCCTCCTTGGCTCTGCTGCCCTGACGGGCCAGGTGTATACTCTTTTAAGGGAGCCAAGACCCTTCCTGTGGGTCCTCACCTGGACCCCCGTAGAGCTGGTGATCCCGTTGTTGCAACATCCAGGGGGCAGCCTCACCTTCAGTCTCTGGCTTTGCTGCTCCCCACCCTGTTTCCCCACCACTGGCTTTTAAATTAGCCGGGCGGTGGTTTCTGATGACATCATCTGCCGGCGCCACTCCCAGCTGCAAATAAAAGTGGCTGATGAACTGTGCCAGCAGCTCTTCTCGACATGCACGGCTTTTCCTAAGGGAGGTAAGGGAGCCCCTTTCTTAGGGATTTTGGGTTCTTCTTTCTTTCAGCTCACCCCAGCCTCAGGTCCCACCATGGAAGAGTGTTTCAGGACCTCCATTTGTGTCCCCCTGGGACATGCTCATAGCAAAAAGACATGTAAATAAGTGAAATGCATAGGTAATTGCATGTTAATGAAACATACAGTAAACAGAGACAGAGCTTGAGATAGGAGGGAATACGGGTGGAACAAAGGAGGGATAAAGGTGGAATAAGTTAATGAGTATTAACCAAGGTGTATAAATATGGAAAGAACTAATTTTCACTGCTGCTCCCTGGTTTGTTGGAGCTTGCCTGAAGCTGTCTTCATTTTGAATAAAGCTATTGATGAGCAATGTGTTCAGGTGATGCGTGATGGCATCAATTCGTTGTCTCCCTAGTCATTGGGCATCACATGGAGTCGGGGTCTAACAATGGGTACTTGTGCAACTGTGTCTGTCTTGCAGAGGCGGGGTGAGGGGAGGGGAAACTACTGCAGGCCTGGCTGCTAAGCTACTGTGTTACCAATCAATCATGATTCCCTCAGGGACCAGCTCAATACACAGTAGCTAACGAGAATGAGCAAGAATTAACACCTACAAAATCACAAACTAAGGAGAGGAAAGAATCAATACAGAGGCAGGAACTGCTTCTACCCCAAGACAAAGACAGTCAGTTGTGCAAGCACCCATGTCATGAGTTTTGCCTGTCAGCAGCTAGAGGTGCAGGGCCCCAGAACCCAGAAGCTCCTGCACCTATCTTCCTGACAGCTGGCAAGCTATGTGGCCTCAGTAGGGGCTAGCAGGCCGGCAGCTTTCAGCCTTCTGCGCCTTAACACATACGGTGTCACCCATGTCACAAGGTTTGCTTGTCCACAGCTTGTGGTACAGTTTCCCCCAAGCCCCTAAACCTATCTCCTTGAAACTTGGCAGGCTTTGTGGCCTCACTGGGGGCTACCATTCCTGCAGTTTTCACCGCACTGCGGCTTAATGAACCTGCGTGACATGAGTTTTGCTTTCAGGAATTTAAGGTGCAGTTTCCCAGAAACTCCTGCACCTAACATCACAAAGCTTAGCATGCGTCATACTCTCAGCAGAGGATACTATTTCTGCTTGTTTCAGCTGAATCGTACAAAAGGCAACAAAGTTATACATATTTCATTGATTCCCCATTATACTCTATGGCCGAATCTCCACATCAGCTCCAAATCTTCCAAAGTGATTTGGCCAAATCGAATCGGAAAAATGATTCAGATCTCTGAATCAAATCCCTGGCATCCAAATTGACCAAATCTGAATCCGAATTGAATAGTTCCTATTAGCACAGGCTTACTGCTGACATATATACGTCCAACTTCTTTAATTGATCACACACCAGTTCCACAACAATAGGAGGAAGGCTGTCATTGGAACCCTGTTCATTCTATACCCAAGCTGGCGTGATTTTCCCCTTGGCCTGGTGAAAGACAAGGAGAAATGGTCTTAAGTTGCAGCAAGGGAAGTTTAGGCTAGATGTTAGGAAAAACTTTCTCATAAGGAGGGTAGTAAACACTAGAACTGGTTACCCTTAGAGGTTGTGGACTCTCCACCCTTGGAGGTTTTTATGACCCCACTAGAGAAATCCTTGGCTGGGATGATGTAGTTGGGGATGGTACTGCTCCCGTGATGTAGCTGGGGAAGGGGTTGGATTATATGTCCTCCTAAGGTCCCTTCCACCCCTAATGGTCTTTGTTTCTATGACCTTCCTGACTGTATATGGACCAACAATTACTTGTGAACACTGTATATTGTGGGTACTAGCATTTTTCAGTTTACCCATACACTTTTCTTGAATATTTGATGTCCATTAGTGTTCTTTTATCCGTTCCTCATCGTATCCACTGCATGCAAAATCCCTTTTATTTTTTTATACTTTGTAGTATATTTTATTGTTTCTAAAAAGACAATAGAAACAGAGGGAAGGAATGGGATTTTTCACAGGTTATGACTGTTCTCAGACAAATGTGCCCTACCCATACATCTCAAATTTCTTAGGGAGCCTTTATCAGGCATAATACCCAAGTGCCTTAATTCATTGCTTCAAATCTCACAACATCTTTGCATGGGAGGTAAGCATTATCCTTATTTCCAGGTGTGAAACTGAGACACCGGGTAGATTAAGTGCCTTGCTTAATATCACAAAAAAAGGCTGTGACTGAATTGGGATGAGAATGTGTGTCCACTGGGCTTCTAACTAGTGTTATATCCTTTAGACAATACTGCCTTCAACTATAACACACGTCTTCATTTCACAGGCTGCAGCTGGTGCTCATGATGTGTGAGAAGATGCTGAAGATTTTCTTTTAATTCTTCCCTCTCTGTATCTCCAGTAATTTCCTTCTTTTGTATGATTTCCTGGTTTAGTTGCTAGGGTTTTTTTTTATGTATAAAATTTAAGCAGCACTAAAATATGTTCAAGAGCCCTAAAGAGAAATGTGCTTTTATGTTATAATCATTCCTCCGAACACCTGTGAATTGTTGAGTTTAATTGGGTTACAGCTGGCACTGACTCTGTGTGCGTGGGGAGGAAAAAGTATGTGGGGGGGGTATATAATGACTGATTTGCCTTGTATTTACAATGTGCTGCCTTGGTTGTTTCCAGCCGCTCCTCCCTCCCCCGGCTTCCACTTTAGTTGTAGTAGGTTAGAGAGGAATGTCTGTTGGAGTCACAGTGACCCCATTTGCAAGCTGCAGTGCCACCTAAGATAAAGGCTTTCAGCTCTATTTCAAAATTTAAAAAGAATGCGTTAGAGTCCTACGCGGCTAGTTTCTCGTGTTCTAGGAAGGCAACAAAAACAGTTTCATTTGCCAGTACTAGCATAGGAAATGCTCAAATAGCACAGGTTGGCTTCCTAATGGAAACTTAAGGATACAAGACAGAGCAGGGTATCCTTTTGTTCCATCAAACCACCCCATTGTGTATTTTAGACCAGTGGTTTTCAAACTTTTTTGGCCACATAACCCGTTACCCCTTACACCTGACACACCTCTTCATGTTCATTCTTTATGAAAACCATCAACACTAACATCAACATGTGGCAATGACATTGGTCACCACACGTTGACCAATAAGAAGCTCCACCACCATTATTCAAATTTAGGCACATGGCACAACTAGTCATTAGCAAAGTGCCACGTGTCCACAAGTGTACACGTACCCCAGTGTGTAAACCACTGTGGTAGACTTAAGTCAAATGACCAAAAAGGAGTTAGTGGTAGATTGAGGAGCCTTTTGTACTCGCAACATCCAAACATAGGCTGAGTGTTACTCAGAAGGATGCAAGCATCAGTCATTAGCTTCAGACCCTGCAATTAACTAATGATGCATTTGCCGAAGCATGTGGCTTCCTAGATCTATGCAAATCTGTGATTTTGGTGAAGCCTTGTCCAAAAACTGGTAATTTTTTTTCTAATGTGCATGCACTATTTGCTACTCTCTTAAACAAGCGACTACTAAGTCTATCCACTATTCACTTAGAGCTACAAATAAACATATTTATATGTTTGCTGATGGAATTATCAAGTGAAAATGTATTAGGCATAGATATATCATAGCATCACAAAAAAGCTAGGGCTAGAAGGGACCTCAGAAGGTCACCTAGACCAACCCCTGGCTAAGGCAGGATTTCCCTCTCTAAACCATTCTACAGAGGAAAGTTGTTATCTGTGTCAGCATCAGATGAAGCTTACAAAAGCTTATGCTCCTCTGATTTAGTTAGCCTACAAGATACAAATTCTTCCCTGCCTTCTGTCTGAACCACAGCCAAGTGTTGATCCAGCCTGCTCTTAAAACACTTCTAAGGATGTCTCAGAGGCATAAAAAGCAATGGCTGTGCTCTGGGCAGAAGCAGCAACAGGGATGGCAGCAGAGGCTGTGTTGGGTGAAGTGGCCACCATTCTTGTGTCCCCTCTAAGTGGGTTCCCTAGTCACCCACCCTTCATTATGCTACCGGATGCCATCCAGGAAGTCAAACTAGATCTTTATAATAGTCCCTTTTTCTAATGCTTAAAGTGTCCCATGTATTTGGTCATTTTACTTCCTTGTACTACCATGAGTCCCTGAAGTCGCAACATTCATCAAGAGTAGGGAGGCTACCGCAGAAAAAATAAGCTTCAGAACTGGGGTCCAAACTTTCAGAGGAGCTGGACCTGTGCAGTGGAACTCATTGCTGAAGGAGGAAAGAACAATGATGCATCTCACTGCTTTCAGAACAAAGTAGAAAACTGCCTTCTTTGACTTAGCTTCCCATTGATTTCTTCACACATATATGCAATAAGCCCACTCAAAAAAACAGCTATAAACAAACCAAGAAGAGTTTATAAACTTAGCATGCCACTTTTTCTACATGTTGGGAAGGATAAATAGAGAGAGAGAGAGAGAGAGAGAGAAAGAGAGAAAGCTGTTGAAGATATTTCTATTTTTAAATACTTTGGAATTGCTCAGATGCTGCAGAGAAAGCAAAGATATACATACAGAGAAAGGAAAAAAAAAAAAAACAAGAACAGAAACATAGTATTCCTATCTCATCTGTAAGCAATATAACAGCATTGTTCATGTTCTTCAAAGGTAAACTGTACTGTAGGGCTGTGCGAAATTTCACCTGCTGTTTCATTTTGATGATGGTTTGACTCATTTTGAGCTTGAAACAGAAAAACTGAAACAAAACGAAGGGCTTCAAAACATCCCCAAAACGAAATGAGGGAAGTTGAAATGTTTTAAAAGTTTTGAAACGTTTTGAGTTTCAAAGCTGAAGCTGGGCTTGCCTGCAGGGAAACAGAAAGTAAGGAGAGGGAAGGGGAAGACTGGGGAAGGACACAGTGAGAGTGTGCCTTAACACACACATTGGAGAAGAAGCTCCTGTAGGAGAGGAAAGAAAGGCTCTGTCACAGTTTGGATGCCTGAGATGCTGCTGGTGCTGCTGTGCTGCTGCTCACCAAGTTATTATTTTACCTGTTGTTATTTAAAGTGGTGGACCAGACTGAGGTCACAGGGGAGGAGGAGGCCTCATTGGGGCACACTACCGTGTCATGTAGAACCATGCCTTAACACATACACACACGCAGTCTCACATGCCACGAGTTTTGCTTGTCAGCAGCCTGAGGTGCAGTTTCCCAGAAACCCGTACACCTATCTCCTTGAAACTTGGCAGGATTTGTGGCCTCATAGGGGGCTAGCATGTCTACTGTTTTCACCCCCCTGTGCCTTCACAGTTACAAGTGACATGAGTTTTGCTTTCAAGACTTTGAGGTGCAGTTTCCCAGAAACCCCATCTATCTCCTTGAAGCTTGGCAGGAATCATGCCCTCAGAAGGGGCTATCATCTCTTCTGTTTTCAGCTAAACCTGCTAAAAAAATTACGAAGTTATAGGCAGGTTTATGCTTTCCCATGATAGCCTATGGGCAAAACATCTAAACAGCATTGAAACAGCGAAACAGTTTTGACGAAAAAAAAAACAGAACAGTACTTTTGAAATGAAATAAAACTCAAAAGGAAACACTGTGATATCGATGAGCATTATGTATACATACTCACAAGTTGTAAATTTAGGATAGTGCACTGATATGATTCCAGAATGACTCCATGGATCTCAGTTCCTTTATTCCAATATTATTCCAATGTAACAAAAATCAATCTCAGAGAAACTCTGAGATGCCTACGTGAAGTTCTATTGTCTTTGTTGGCCTATGGGTCAAACTGGATGATCTAATGGTATCTGACCCCTACTTCAGGATGGAACTATCTTTTTGTTCTATGTACAGAGCACAGAATAAGGTGTTCCTTGTAAGCAGCCATGACTTCTACTTGTTTCTACAATGAAAACACACAAAAAGTAAATTACAATTGATTGCATCCTTAAACCCTATGTATCAATGTTAAGAAAAACTCCACAAAACAGAAATCAGAGTAAAAACTATTCACTTTCACGTAAATAAAAAAAAAAGAAGCATTACTGAGGTAGAGACTTCCTAGAGGTGGCATTAGTAATTTCCCATGTGTATGACAACTGCATATTCCTAATAATGAGATGGGTCATTTTTCTCCATTATAAGCATAGGGAAGAATGGAAAGAAGAAAGGAAAATGGTAGATGACCATATCATTTTGGATGAAACATCCAGTTGTTTGAATTTCTTGAAGCTTATAATGCCAGGGCCAGATAGAACATACCTTACAATGGTGAATGAAGTCTCTCTATCCAGGCTGTGCTCTGCCCAAAATATTTAGATGCTATATGTGTAAATCAAACTCACACTGTAACCAAAGAAGTGGCAGAAGAGACAGAGTACGGCCCTCTCTGCACATTACATTTATACCATGATTAACATGTTAATTGTGGCATAAACGGCAGGGGTGCTACACGTTCACCCAATTTAAGGCACCATACAAACCAGCCATATAATGCAGAACATTATATTGAATAAATAGCAGTTCCAGGACCAGGGCCAACAATCAGGTGATTGTCAGCTCCAGCCCTGGACCTACCAGCACTGATCCCAAAGTCATGCCTCCTGCCATGCATGTGTTGTATCGCAGGCGATGCAATTGTTGGGACTAGGGATCAAATCCCATGGCACAGGGGCCCAAAACCTAATTTATATTTAAATGCAACTGGTTACCAAAGGATCGAAGAGAAAACTCTCAAATAAAACATCTGCCTACGGTTATACAGGAACTGAATTTTGTCTCTGCAATGTTCAAACTTATAAAAAGAACAGACTTGGTTTGCCAGGAAAAACAAGCCTCTTTTTGGTGGGCTCAGATTTCAGTCCAAGAGCTATTAATCCAGTCATGAGAACTAACTCATCATCCTGTCCTTTTCTGTATTAAGTCCTGCCTACAATTCTGATAACATCTAAACAAGGTGTCAATTCATCTCATGCCTTTTTTTAAGAAAAGAAATATTTCAAGGCTAACAGTTTCAGCTATGTTCACAGATCTATTCTTAGCTGAACTGATGATGATAACACCTTGGCAAGCTCCCTCACTGTGGCATGATGCAGACGGCACTCATGACATTTTTTAAGACTCTAAGGAATCCAGTTGAACTTTATCCCAATAGGAAGGGGTTTAGACAGTACCAGAGTAGATTAGTATAAAGCAGGCACTATTTGAAGATAAAATACATCATTTACAAAGAAAATAGCAGATGGTGACATTAATTGCTAGACTCTGATATGTGTATTAAAAGTTGAATGAGAGATCCTGATTAATAGATTTTATAACAATGGAAGGTAGCTTGTGAAGAGAGGGGTTGACCTCATTTTTAAAATATATTTAGGATTTGGGGGGAGAGTGACACGACCATTTTGCTCCTTTTTGGGTGGAATTATGGGAAAAAGTGCCACCCCAGATGGGAACAGTGGACCAACATTTATGTCTAAATGACAATCCAGAAATCCAAAAAACAGTGATATATATATATATATATATATATATATAGATATAGATATAGATATAGATCTATATACATATATACATATATATAACAAATTGAATAACACTGTAAATGAGGCAAAAATAGCCTTCGTAACTGTAGTTTTCCCTTCACATCCTGTAGCATAGGGGCTTTTTTACCATCATTACCATTAAGATTATTTTAATATTTTGCAATGATCAAAAATACCTTGACAAATCATTAGCTGTGAAAACCATTGCAAATAACCTTGTACGGTATTATCTCATAGTTTCTTTCTCTTTTGACACTGATGAATATGTATCTATTACCTGCCTTTTATCTTCTACGTACATAGAGTTCAAGCTTTGTGGGGCTCTTTGTTCTAAATTACACAGCCACCAGCATAACAGGATTTGGGTCCGCCACTTAGTGACGCCACAATATAAATAGTTTCCAGG
Source organism: Alligator mississippiensis (assembly GCF_030867095.1). Lineage (NCBI taxonomy): Eukaryota > Metazoa > Chordata > Crocodylia > Alligatoridae > Alligator > Alligator mississippiensis. The sequence continues at coordinate 10,655,252 of NC_081825.1, read as the reverse complement.
CCACACTGCATCAGTTGTTCATTGGTTGCATTACAGTAGGGCACCTATATATATTCCCAACGCCTGCTCCAATGCATTCTAATTAAAACACATCAGAGCAGACTCAATTAATTGAGAGCCACTCTAATTAAAATGTGCCCCCACCCCCTCCAACCCGGAGCAGGTATAAAGATGCCCATACTGCCTAAGACCCCAAACTGCTGAGATATAATGGTTCTTTTAAATAGAGGGAACTTCAGTCCAAGCATCAGAATTGACTGTAGGCATGGACATGAGCTAGGGGATCAGTGTTTCATAATAGGATAGTACCAGATTGCTTGAGGCTTTTTTCTTAAATACCTGCAATGATGAGGGACAGGACCAGGTGACTGAGAAGGTCCTTTTCACACTCATTCTCCTACTTCCATGGCTAGTGTAGCCCTTTTCAAGCTGAGCTTGTAGAGCCTTCAGTACCTTGAACAATTAACATTTCAGAAATAGGGAGGGCTGAAACAGAAAGTGTGTCCATGAGCAGATATTTCTTGGACATACTAGTCTCTGCTTACAAAAAGGTGGGTGTGGCGGAGCACAGGGTGCTCCTGCCACTTTAAGGGCCTGGAGCTGGCAGCCTCCAGGTGCCTGATTAGGGCAGCCATTTTGGGGCCTATATAAACCAGGCAGTTTGGCTGCAGGAGGTCAGGCAGTAACATTGCCTGGCCTTAGGGCTGCTGTGTATGACCCGGAGGTAAGGGGGAGCTGTATGGGGATGGCAGGAGGCTCCTGGTCCTGGGCATGACCTGAAACTGCACCCTGCTGTGAGTGGGTGGTCTGGTGGGGCTCTCAGTGGCACGGGAGCCCCCAGGAAATGCCAGGCCAGTTATCACCCCAGTGAAAGGCGAGTCGGGGCGCCTTAACCCCTAGCTCCCACCACCACCGGGTGGGTGACCCCTGAGTTATGAGGGCTGAGAGGGCCAGTGTTTCTGAGGGGCCCAGAGAGGGCAGACCCCGAGAGTGGCAGTGATGTGGGCAAGGTGCTGCGGTTGCTCCTAGGAGGAAGGGAGTAGCGGCACGGTGAGGCCCGAGGAGTAGAGAGTGGCTAGAGAGACCCAGCCCAAAGGGGAGAGTCCCCTCGACTGGCCCATGCTGGGGCCAGGACCAGTGAGGGTCAAAAGGGCCGGGGGCCCACCGCGAGGGACTCCCAAGAGCCGGGGGCCTGGGGTCCTGACTGGCCTTGAGGTGGGCCAGGGCTAGGTAGCCAAAGGTTCCGGGGGAACCACACCCGAGAGGGGAACAAGGCTTCGGGTGGGTGAGGTAGCCCAGATGATGGCGGAGTGGCCGCCTGAGTAGAGAAGACCATAGTGGGGTCTTGCATAGAAGATTCTGGGGCCCAGTGCAGGGGCCGGTGAGGAAGAACACCATGATGCCATCTGCGAGGCTTGGGCTGCAGTATTAGGGGAGGTCGGAGCCGCAGAGCGCCCCTGGGCATTGGGGCAGTCGAAGGGCAGCCTCCCGCTTAATTAACATCATAATTGAACTCATTATCATCAAACGCATGGCGGGTGAGATGAGCGGGCGGTTGCCCAGAGACAGGTGGGCGGGCCGTGAAGTGTTCGGCCCTGAGTAGGCCCGCTGTCACGGTGACAGGCGGGCAGGCCACAGAGCTCGGCCCCGGGACGCCACCTGTCACAGTGGGAAGCAAGTAAGATCATGCTGATAACAAGTTGTACTGCCTTCTACAACAGAAAATCAGAATTGCTAAAGTATTTATGCCCTTCAAGGCTGATCTAAAATGTATCAATCCTAGTGGGAGTCAAAAATAAAGATTTTATTCTTTTGAATAATAAGCCCTTTGAAATTGAGAGGGGAAGATATCAGTGAAATGCAGAATGTCTCCCCCATTTCTTAAGAAATCATAAAAAGCCACAGAATCAGCAGATGGCATTTTACTGTTCCAACTAATTATTGGGGGTGGGAGGCGGCAAGATATCTTTTGAAACCGATATGTTAAAAATAGTATCTATTTTTTTTCTTTTTTAAGCAAATTGATCCACTGTACCTGTGGATGTTAATTATTTAGATGGTAGTGTTTTGACACTGTATGTGTTCCATACAAAGTTGTTCTGACAATGACGTTTTTCTATGCAAATAGTCCTAACACTTTCTGACTTTCAGAAAGTCTGTGGAGGCATTTTCTACACCTGTTTTTCTTTCCGGTGTGAAAGGGTTATTTGCATATTTGTGTAGAGATTTTTTTTTTTAATGTAATGAGCTGTAAGATGATTGTAAAACATTTACAACTGAATTCATTTTACAGGACATGTCTATTTGTCCTTTTCATTTCTAATTCTAATTTAGCTCTGTTTATGAAAATATGTCAGGCAGGCAACAACAAAATGATTGTCTGTGAAGGTTTGTCATTTCTCAAATAGAATTGTTTACACATCTAAAATGCCAGGTTTTGAATGTTTCTTTAGCAAAATTATCATTTTGGTGATTCATCCATCTTCCTACATACCCAAGATATTTTTAAAGGGAGCCTGCAGGGCTACTGATCTGATTCCACAGCCCAGCACGGATTAATCTCTATGCCCAGACTTCTTTCCATTCCTGTTTTCAAGCCCATTAAGCAGGATGAGCAAGTGATAGAAGATTAGAGAACATTGGGTGCATCTACACATGCATTTATGCCAGCTTAAATTTACTGTGCAGTAAATTACTGTGCAATAAGCAGAAATAGGCTAGTGTCTACACACGCAGGCATTAAAGTGCATTAACGTTGCGTGTGGACAGACTTGGGACTAAACTTAGTCCCAAATCAGTCCAAACACACAGTGTTACTGTGCAGAGGCATCTACACAAGTGCTATTGCCCTGGCAGCAAGCAGCTCTGACCCCCTGGCTGCCCAGCTGCCCAGGGACAAATCCACCCCCCCTACCCCCCAAATTTGCTCCTAGTTGGCCATCTACACATTCTGTACTGCACAATACTTACTCATCAGTTAATTTGCCATTTGTGTTTTGAGGTAGCAAATTAACTGCTGAGTAGAGGAAATTACTGTGCAGTACGGGTTAGCATGTGTAGACGGTGATGCTTACTATGCAGTAATTAGCTCTACTGCTCAGTAAAGCATTTCGCGTAGATGCTCCCAAGTACTACTTAGGTATCACAAGGCATATCTACACAAGATGCTAACTATTCAGTAGCCAAATAATACTGGGCAGTTGTGTGTCACAACACAAACAGTGTCAATATGCTACTGTGCAGTATTATTAGGCTACCGCACAGTAGCATCAGTAAAAAGACATTTGCTGGTACAGTTGCACAGTAACTCTGGCTACTGCACATTTATTTACTACTTGACTATACAAGTACTAAATAAATACACAGTTATCATTGCATAGTAGTAACTCATAGATGCACCCACAGTGAAGTAAAATCTAGCCCACACTGATACTTGCCCCATCCATTGTTAACACCATGTGCCAAGTAAGTCCTGGTCAGTAAGAAATGATACTGTTGGAGAATTACTATCAAGGATGCTCTTGAGTGACTGGTTAGTCATCACCAGTTTAGGGGCTGAAAAGTGTATTCATGAAGCATTTGATGACTAAATATTTCAACTGACTTCTAAACATTTAGCTGTAACATTTAGCTATCAAAATTTGACAGCTAAATTGCTAGAAGCATGGACTTTTATTTGACCTGTTTTCAGTGGCATCGTGATTTCTTCACTAATTCCCACTTTGGGGCTGATTAGGATTGCCATAGCCAAGCCCCATGGGTGGATTTCAGGCCTTATCATGTGGCCAGTATTTTTTATGTTGAAGTTCCAAAGTTTCTGGTGAAATGTTTGCGTCTCATGTTTCAGACTAATGGAAACCAGGCACCGGTTACCTGGTACGCATCTTTGAAAAACACAGGCTTGATGGTACAAACTATGGCATTGTTTTATGACTAATTTCACATCTTTAATTTAAAGTTACAGACATTCTGTGAATTGACTGCCATGTTTGCATTACAATCCTCCACCCAGTCATCTTTGTTAGCACTAAGTGTCTGTGCCCATCTCCGTTCGATGATCCGTTCTCGCACCACCTTGGCACGGGTGGTTGGTCTTCTATGCCAAGTAACCTCATGTAAACCCCAGAGAGCTCCTCGATCACCTTCAGAATGGCCCCCAAACTTTCCTGTCATGACTTTGGATGGATCTTCAGTGGAGGGGGCCTCCGCTGAGGATCCCTCCAGAGTTGTCGTGCCCCTTGGCGGACGTCCTCGGGGCTCCAACCTCACCTACACCCCAGCCATGCACCAACCTTCAAAACGGGCCTCAGGATCTTGTGGCAAGCCCTTGATGATGTTTTCCTTGGTACCCATACTTCCTCCTTCATGGAAGGGTGTGTGGACTCCAACTGGATCCAGGAGGTTTGAGACGTCTTGTCTTCAGAGAAGTCCCCACTGTTGTTCAGGATACTACCAGAAGGATGCTGCCAATCTCTACCACACTCACATATCGACTGTGACCTCCCATCAGAACCTGTGTTCCTCCAAAACCCAGCAAGGGAGAGCTGGTAAGCCGGTGCTGGGCAGGTAAAGAAAATAGGATGGGAGAGAAGAACAAATGAAACCACTCCCACAATATAAGATGAACACACAAAGGGGAAACCCAAACCAGGGAGGAAAAGGATCAGGGGAAGAAAAAAGAAAAGAAAAGGAGGAAAAGGGGCAGGGTGATGATAGAGCCATAGGCTCTCCACATCCCTGCCTTAGGTGCCCAAGGCAAGCGAGTCCCTTGGGCTAGAACCTGCGCTTCTACCCCGGTCGGGATCTTCTTCAGCTCCTGCTGGCGCCTCCTCTAGCTTGGTGTCTCGACACCATCCAGCACTGATACAAGCTTCCACGGCAGCTCCTTCTGCCAACACCGCCGGTCCCTCTGCTGGTTGTTCCGACCCGCTCTGGTGCTGGTCACTCTTGGCACAGAGAATTTTTGCTGCCATGGATGCTCATCTCCATGCCGGCTCTTCGACTCTTTGCTGGTGCTGTTCCCTCCCAGCATGGAGAACACTTGCAGCCCCTGCTGCTGCAGCCACTCCTCCCCATACCGGCTCTTCAGGTCCTTGCCAAGGCTGGGAACCTTTGGCACTGCAATGCCCCACCACTTCTCCTGCTCCTGGCGTGGTCCTTCCCATGCTCTTGGGGCTGGCTTTTCTTCTCACCGGGCAGCATCTCCCATCAACATCACCCAGCCTCAGCTGCAGATGGGCGTGGCTGATGAGCTGCATGGACATCTCTCCCTGGCGTCCTGCAAGACATGGGTTTTTTCCTTTCCAGTTTGACTGGAGTTTGTTTGTGGGTGTGGTTTCCCACTCGCCCGTTCTCATGTCCCTGGGACAGTGTCCTACTTAATATGTTCCATTTCTTCCTCTGTAGCAAACCTAAATGCATAAACTTCCCCTGATGCCATTAAAATAACTAGATAATGGGGTAAACAGAATCTTTTATTTTTATATTATGTGACTAGAATGTAAGATCTATTTTCTGTTTTAAATAAGTAAAGAAGATTTATAGAAACAGAAGGAAGCAGCCACATCTATTTCAAAGGAATGAATTATGAATATGTAACAGGATTTGCATTCCTGCTATAAAATTTGACCTCTTCACGTGTGTTTCATGAAGGAAAATCCAGTAGCTTAATATATGGAAATGGTGAAATGACGCAGCCATTATACATTCATAGTAGATTGCACAATAATCTGTTCTCACACCTCTCATTTTATCCCATGAACTGTTGTATATAATCCATTAATGATGAGCAGAGGATGATTTTGTCCTCATCAGCTTTTATATGATAATTAAGGGTCTGTAAAAATAAATGATGACAGATCAATAAATGGCAACATACTGCCCATCAGTAATGGGTATAGCAGCTCCTGAATAGAGTTGGGGAAGACATAAGAACATAAGAACTGCCATTACTGGATCAGACCATAGGTCCATCTTGCCTATATGTGGAAAGGAAGAGGGAATTGCATATGACCAGGGTTTCTTTCACTATTCTCTCACTTGTAACCTCTAGCATTTAAGGTCTGATTCATGGATAGTATACCTTACTCTTATGCTCAATAGCTACTGGTGCTTCTTTCCTCCAAGAATTGTCCAATTCCTTTTTGAATCTTACTAAACTGCCACATTAGCTACATTTATACCTCCTTCCTATCTAACCCGGAGGCTGCCTGCCAGAAACAGCCCTGACTATTTGCTATCAGTCTATGCATGACCCATACTAGTAATAAGGGAGCTTAGAAAGATCTGAGTACATTTTCACCGCTGATTTCTGTCTCGGGAAAGCCTGTAAGCAGGGTTGTGGTGCACATACACTGATAGTCTTGGATGCCTATGCAGGAATAGTATGTGAATAGTATGTGATTTGTTTCACAACCACAGTCCCAGGCCTAGCAAGGAGATGGTACAGACATGATCAAAGAACTCATGTTGAAGTCCATGAATGAAAGAGAGGACACAACACAAAATTTCTCTTTACAATGCCTATTGTGTCTTATTTCCATTGTTTATTAAGTATTTTTTCTTAGCTTCCAACAGTTCATGGACTACAGCATATACAATTATTATTTACTAGCAAAGTTCCCATCAAGAAGGACGGGAGGGTGGCGGGCACAAAGCGCCACCACCCACTGTCCTGCACTGCCACTGCTCCACATCTGGCCACATACAACTTCCCACCCCTCAGTTCCATGCCCAGTCCCATGCGCTCCCCCACACACCTCAGACACACACCCACCCACACACACCCAGCCACATGCCACACACACAGCCATGTGCCACACACACACACTCACCCAGCCACATGCCTCCCCACACACACACCCACACCCAGCCACACACACACCCAACCACACCCTCCCAGGCACATGTCACACACACACACACCCACCCACTGACCCAGCCACACACCACCCAGACATACAGCACACAAATACCCAGCCACACACCATGTATACACCCAGCCACCCACGCAGCCACATGCCATACACACACCTACCTACCCACACCCCACATCCCCACTCACACCCCACTGCCCACAGCCATGTGTTGCATTCAGCGGGTGCTACACTTTTGGCACCCTGCAGCCACGGCCCTCCAGCACAGGGCACACTCCCCATTCCAGCTTCCTGCATGGCACCCTGCAGCTATGCACCCAGGCGGGCACTCCCCATGTAGGCGGGGTGTGGCCACAGGGGGCTGTGCAGGGAGCAGGCAGGGGGGCATGCCCGATCCTGCAGCCATGTGCTGCAGCTGGCAGGAACTGCCTGAGCCCCCCTGCCCGCTCCCCTTGTGGCACCATATCATGCCCCCTTGTGCACTGGGAGCACCCAGCAGCTGCCTGTAGCATGTGGCCCACCGCCTGTAGTGCCCACAGCCTGTAGGACATAGGGTGGGTCATGCCCCCCATGCCCACTCCCTGTGTGGCACCCCTCCTGTGTTTTGGTGCTCCCTAAGTAGGGGGAGGCATGGCCGCAGGGAGCTGCGAGGGGACTGGGCAGAAAAACATGCCCCACCCCACAGCCACATGCTGCATTTGGTGGGCCCTGCCCATGCCCTCAGCCTGCTCCCATTCTGGCACCCTGTGGTGCTGCATCATGCCTCCCCCACATAGCTGCACACCATGCCCCCCCATAGCCACAAGCCATGCCCCACATGGCCAGTCCCTGAAGTGGGGAGCACAGCCTGGCCCCACTACCCCACCCCACCCCCACCTGTGCTTGTCCACCTGTCTATCCTAAGGCTCCAGGCTGTGCATGCACAGTTGGCCCAGTGTGTTACAGACAGACAGATGGAAGTGGTAAGGCTTTTCTGATATTAAAATGTTTATATCCTTCCCTATTCAGTAATGCTCAGCGTGGCTTACAATAAATAACGATCTACAGTTAAGAAATGCTATTGTGAAGAAGGCATTTCATGACATAAGGATGAAAGTCAAACTCACCCTTAACTGTTGGGGCATTTGATGAAGTAACTCCTGGTTCCCATTGCCCTTCCTACATGTTACCAATTTTGTAACAGCAGCATATCAACCCTTATGAACCAGAATCATCAACGCTGAAGCTAACCAGACAATGTGGTAATCTTTTTAGACTGGCTCAAGATTCTATAGATATTATGTCATCTTAGTGAATGTATCTGAAGATAATAGAACAGAATTTCAAATATTTAACAACCTTTAGGTACCTAAATTAAAACAACGTAAAAATAAGTTATTTTCAGGAAATGCTGAACATCTGTCCACCAGAAATATCAACTTCCTTAGAACCACAGAAATGTAAGGCTGGAAAGACTGCAGGATGTCATCTAGTCCAACCCCTTGCTCAAGACAGCATCGTCACTATCCAAACCATCCCATACAAGGGCGTGTCTAGCCTATATAGTTATATACCTGTTTTTCACAGTGTACATTCCCCCATGCATCCTATACAGCTTCAAAATGCTCTTAGACCAAGCAAATTAGAAACCTGGTGGGATCAAGAAGGGTCTGTAGCCACTGATTCATTATAAACCCATTTCTGCCTTTTAGAGTGAACTCTGAAGAAACCAGTTGATCAGCACTGTGCTCAAACCTGAGCCCTGCATTAACAGCAGGGAACATATAATTATGAAACTGCCGTCTGCAAGGACAAGCAATTGGAAGACCCACTGTATGGGAAATTTAAAAATAGATCACAGAAAGCATCTAAGAGTGATACTGTAGAGATGGCTGGGAATGGAATGGATGATCTAAATATACTTTGCCATCCTTGGCATCTATAGTTCTGTCATCCTCTGATAAGAAGAGGAGTGACTATAAGTGACCCCATTTATTAGAAGAAAGATGTCTGTGTTTTATGTACAAATCATGATTTGGATGTTTCATCCTCTTTCTAAGCAGGGAGTAGGAAAAATTAAAAGGAATTATGCCAATGAGGAAAATTTGAAAACAAAAATGGGTATCCAGATTTTCCTTCCCTTCAGTTAGAGGCAATATTCTTCTTTACATCCATCTCTAAAACCCCTCTACCATCAGTGGCTGGTATGTTTTACCCAACTTGGATCTGCCCTTCCACGTGTGGGGTGAAGTTTATAATTAAGTCTGGAAATAGTTTCAGGATAAAGATGCTTTATGACTTTGCAATTATCATTATTATTACACTAACTCTGAATGGCTTGGTGATAATCCTGCAGAATGGCATCAGAGAGAAAAAGAACTCGGCTTTAAATTATTCATTAACTGTGTCCCTCTTAAACTCCTCTGCCAAGTAACCACAGAAGCTAAGGTCACCGAGAAGCCAAGCTTCAAGCTGATGTGTTAACATAGCCTTTCCCATCTTTGTAGTAAATGTTTTAATTAAAGGGTAACATCAAGCACTTCAACATCTGGATCAGATTTAGTTCATGATTCCTAATTTTCACTTTATAGCACCTTCAACTCTGAGGTGGTTGAAACAACCTCACCTAATTATCTCCTCCTTTTTTACTCTTCTGTAGATGCATTATAAATACAACTTTCATTTTTTAACATGCAGCACTGTATAAAGGCAAGGGGGCTTAAGTGTTCAGATTCCACAGCTAACAAAGTGTCCTTCAGGACAGAAAAAGGTCAGATGTATTAAGATGATACATTTAACATTCACTGTAACATCTCATACCATCAAGCTTTCAGTGCCCACTTATAATTGCTAACAGAACTATCTGATGAAGAACAGAAGTATATATAAAGTAGAATGAATAATCGTGGGAACATCTACACATGCATTAATGCACTGTAACTATGGTGCATTAAGTTTAGCACCTGTAATAATAGGTACTAACTTAATGTGCTATAATCGGCGCTACTATGCAGTAGCATCGGCACCTGCCTTTAAAGTGATGCTAATGCACAATAGCCTAATTCTATGGTGCATTAGTGCATTAGCATAGCTTTGGTTGTCATGTGCTAATGTGTAGTAGAATTAGTCTACTGTGCTTTTAGTGTCTCATGTAGATGCACCCAGCAAGTATTTGGTAAGGTTGCAAAGCAATATACATTGCTAAAATGTTAGCTCTTTAAAGTCAGGACTATTCTTTGTTCTATGTTTATATAGTGCAGTGTTCCTCAACCTCTTTAGACTCGAGGTCCCCCTAGACCAGGGGTAGGCAATTATTTGGGCTCACAGGCAACACAGGAAGTTCTGGGGAGCTACTGTGGGCCAGTCAGCATCCCTTTCCCTGCAAAATCCAGGAGCCCGTGCACCCTACAGCTCCTCTCCGCCACTGCCAACAGTGCACATTCCCAGCCCCAACCCCAGCCTGCCCCCAGCCTGTTCCAGACTCACCCTGGTCAGAGCAGACCAGCTGGAGCCCCTGCACACAGCCCTGACCCTGGCCCACCCCGTGCCTGCTCTGGACTGCCTGCCCATGCAGAGCAGCGGCAGCCACCAGGCAGAAGCTGTTGCTTGGCATGGGGGAAAAACAGCTCTCCCTGTCACCACTGCTGGGCCTTCTTTGCTGCAGCCATCTGGAGCCCATGCCCGGACTGCTCTGTGGCTATTCTCTAATGCTGTTACCGACACCTCCAGGCCACCCAGTGGAGCAGTGGTGGCAGTGCAGAGGAGCCATAGGGCAGCCCAGGCCCAGGCTGTAGGTGGCTGCAGCAAGACAGATGAGGTGCTGAAGTGGTGAGAGGCCACTTTTCCCCTGCACCAAACATCAGCTTCTGCCTGGCCACTGCTGCAGTTACAGTGAGTATGGAGCAGGTTTGGGGTGGGCTTGGGTTAGGTCTGTGGGCATGGGTTCTGGCTGGTCCAGATCGAGTCTGCTCTGCCAGGCCAAGCCCAGAGTGGGAACGGAGTAAGCCGGAATCAAGACTGTGTGCATGGGTCCCCGCCAGTACCACAGGGCTGTGGCCAGTGGTGGCAACAGCCAGAAGGAGATGCAGACACCTGAGCTGCCTAGAAAGGCAGTCCAGCTGCAAAGCTGCCCCTGCCCTGCTGCATGCCGAGGGACAACAGGACATACCATGGGCCACATGGGAATGAGGGTCCAAAAAATTCCTCTGGAGACCAGATCTGGCCCATGGGCCATATTTTGCCCATCACTGGTCTAGATGGTCTCAGGGTACCCATTAATAAACTCAAGGCACCCCTCAAAAAATCCTTATAGTTTTCACTGGATTTTTGACTACAGAGAAATAGTAAAGGAATTCCTCTGAGCTCAGAAAGTACACAATAAGTTAGAATGAACACTATGGATTCTTATTTGAAATTTCTGGGACTATCTTGTGAATAATGTTTGCACACCTAACAGTACTAACATTGAGTGAAACCCCATGGTCTCCTGGGGGCACCTCAGGGTGCCCTGGCACCTTGGTTAAGAATCACTTATACAGAGTTGTGATAATTATGCGATCATGTTGTTCATTTTAATGCTCCACATTTAAGTGTTCTTTTTTTTTTGTGATGGATGATTTATTTTTGTTCTGGTGAGGAATGTGTCAATGATTCAAATGTAGAGGGGTCAGGGGATAGACTGACAGAAAATAAGGTGACTATATAGAGCCCCTCCTATGGAGAAAGTTTCTGGAGAACTGGGTTGGATCATTCCATACCCTCCCTCCACCCCGACCCCGAGATGTTTTTGGAAGGGACCGTTTCCTGAGAATGCAGACTCCTTCTAGAAATGGAGGGGAGGAGCTATAAGCAAGGGAGCCTGGGAGGTCAGAGAGTGCGTGGGTCTGTCTACCAGCCTGTGGCTCCACTGAAGCCTGCTGGTTTGAAGCCCCAGAGACTGTGTCCAGATGAGTACAGATGTTTTGTTTTTTTTCCCTGGGGGCAAGTAGCAGCAGTACACCTTGTGCTACTGCTACTTGTCCCCAGGGAATGCCTGTGTTTCTGGCATGCAGCAGGTTATACTGGGTCAGGTAGGGGATGCTGAGGCCAGCAGCTGTGCTAGCTCCAGCAGCCTTACCTGGGATTCTGGAGGCCTCCCAGGTCTGAAACCATGGCAGGAAGCCTGGCAGGAAAGTGGAGCATGGGTTCAGCTGGTCAGGCTCTGGTTTTGGGTGGCACACATTACCGCTGCATGTGCCACCCTGCTTTTCTTTGGCACAGTTTTTTTGACCCCAGTATCTCCCAGGGTCAAAAAAAGTCCCTGTACTACAAAGTAGCAGTGCAGGGAATGCTTGCATGTATGATGTGTGCAGCGCCATCCATGCTTATCTGGACACGGCCAGAGGATGGCATCAGAGGCAGTCTTCCATTTGTGAACTGCAGCTAAAAAGTTAAAGCTGTGGGGCAGAGGCAATCCTGTTGAGGGTGAGCAGAGAAGCCAAGACCTCCGTGGATGATGGGGAAGTTTCAACTCAGAGACAGTGATGACCCCTGCCTGCCAGGGACCCAAAGGAATGCCATGAGGGGACTAGGGAATAGTTTACCTAATCTAGAGAATGGTCTTCCACTGAAACCAGCTGCAGAAAACACTGGTTAGGCTGAGGGAAGCAATAGGAACTAGCATGTTTTCAAGTTTTATTTTATATGGTCTTCCCCTGTTATGTTGTAGCATTTCCCCTAATTATTAAATCTTTTATCTCTAACATTTAGCTGTTCTTTTAATTGGGTTCTCTCTCCTCAGTGAATGTTTGCATGTCCACAGACTTGGTTGACTTGGTGTCCCGTCACAGGAGTGTAGCACGTGGTCCGAGTCAATGCTAGGGTCATAAGCATTGTTGCAATGCTAATAATAATAGTAAT